>NC_067472.1:53989220-55189220 GCF_947179515.1 Apodemus sylvaticus | reverse complement strand
CCTGTTCTCTCCAAGACTTTAAGCATGAAGGGATGCTGAATTTTGTCAAATGCTTTTTCAGCATCCAATGAAATGACCATGTGGTTTTGTTCTTTGAGTTTGTTTATGTAGTGGATTGTATTGATGGATTTCCGTATATTGAACCAACCCTGCATTCCTGGGATAAAGCCTACTTGATCATGGTGGATGATCGTTTTGATGTGTTCTTGGATTCGGTTGGCAAGAATTTTATTGAGTATTTTTGCATCGATGTTCATAAGGGAAATTGGTCTGAAGTTCTCTTTCTTTGTTGGATCTTTGTGTGGCTTTGGTATCAGCGTAATTGTGGCTTCGTAGAAGGAATTGGGTAGTGTTCCTTCTGTTTCTATTTTGTGGAATAGTTTGAAGAGTATTGGTGTTAACTCTTCTTTGAAGGTCTGGTAGAATTCTGCACTGAAGCCATCTGGTCCTGTGCTTTTTTTGGTTGGAAGACTTTCTATGACTCCTTCTATTTCTTTAGGCATTATGGGACTGTTTAGATGGTCTAGTTGGTCCTGATTTAATTTTGGTATTTGGTATCTGTCAAGGAAATTGTCCATTTCCTCCAGATTCTCCAGTTGTGTTGAGTATAGGCTCTTGTAGTAGGATCTGATGATTTTTTGGATTTCCTCAGTTTCCGTTGTTATATCTCCCTTTTCATTTCTAAGTTTGTTAATTTGGATACTTTCTCTGTGCCCTTTGGTCAGTCTGGCTAAGGGTTTATCTATCTTGTTGATTTTCTCAAAGAACCAGCTCCTGGTATTGTTGATTTTTTGTATGGTTCTCTTTGTTTCTACTTGATTGATTTCGGCCCTGAGTTTGATGATTTCCTGCCTTCTACTCCTCCTGGGCGAAATAGCTTCTTTTTGTTCCAGGGCTCTCAGGTGTGTCATTAAGCTGGTAATGTATGCTCTCTCCATTTTCTTTTTGGAGGCACTCAGGGCTATGAGTTTTCCTCTTAGCACTGCTTTCATTGTGTCCCATAGATTTGGGTATGTTGTGTTTTCATTTTCATTGTGTTCTAAAAAGTCTTTAATTTCTTTCTTTATTTCTTCCTTGACCAAGGTATCATTGAGTAGAGTATTGTTCAGTTTCCACGTGTATGTGGGCTTTCTGTTGTTTCTGTTGCTATTGAAGACCACTTTTACTCCATAGTGATCAGATAGGAGGCATGGGATTAGTTCGATCTTCTTATATTTGTTGAGGTCTGTCTTGTGACCAATTATATGGTCGATTTTGGAGAAGGTACCATGAGGTGCTGAGAAAAAGGTATATTCTTTTGTTTTAGGATAGAATGTTCTATATATATCTGTTAAATCTAATTGGTCCAAAGCTTCAATTAGTTTCATTGTGTCCCTGTTTAGTTTCTGTTTTCCTGATCGGTCCATTGAGGAAAGTGCAGTGTTGAAGTCACCCACAATTATTGTGTTAGGTGCAATGTGTGCTTTTAGTTTTAATAAAGTTTCTTTTACAAAAGAGGGTGCCCTTACATTTGGGGCATAGATGTTCAGGATTGTCAGTTCTTCTTTTTGTATTTTTCCTTTGACCAGCAAGAAGTGTCCCTCAGGGTCTCTTTTGATGACTTTGGGTTGAAAGTCAATTTTATCTGATATTAAAATGGCTACTCCAGCTTGTTTCCTGAGACCATTTGCTTGTAAAATTGTCTTCCAGCCTTTTACTCTAAGGTAGTGTTTGTCTTTGACCCTGAGGTGTGTTTCCTGTAAGCAGCAAAATGTAGGGTCCTGTTTACGTATCCATTCAGTTAGTCTGTGTCTTTTTATTGGGGCATTAAGTCCATTGATGTTAAGAGATATTAAGGAATAGTGATTGTTACTTCCTATCATTTTTGACGTTATTTTTTAAATTTGAATGCTTAACTTCTTTTGGGTTTGATGAAAGGTTACTATCTTGCTTTTTCCAGGGTGAAGTTTCCCTCCTTGTATTGGTGTTGTCCTCCTATTATCCTTTTTAGGGCCGGGTTTGTGGATAGATATTGGGTAAACTTGGTTTTGTCATGAAATATCTTAGTTTCTCCATCTATGGTGATTGAGAGTTTTGCTGGATATAGTAGTTTTGGTTGGCATTTGTGTTCTCTTAGAGTCTGCATGAGATCTGCCCAGGACCTTCTAGCCTTCATAGTCTCAGGTGAAAAGTCTGCTGTGATTCTGATAGGTCTTCCTTTATATGTTACTTGGCCTTTTTCTCTTACTGCCTTTAGTATTCTTTCTTTGTTTAGAACATTTGGTGTTTTGATTATTATGTGACGGGAAGTATTTCTGTTCTGGTCCAGTCTGTTTGGAGTTCTGTAGGCTTCTTGTATATTCATGGGCATCTCTCTCTTTAGGTTAGGGAAGTTTTCTTCCATAATTTTATTGAAGATATTTGCTGGCCCTTTAAGTTGTAAATCTTCACTCTCCTCTATGCCTATAATCCTTAGGTTTGGTCTTCTCATTGTGTCCTGGATTTCCTGGATATTTTGGGTTACAAGCTTTTTGCATTTTGCATTTTCTTTAACTGTTGAGTCCATGGTTTCTATGGAATCTTCAGCATCTGAGATTCTTTCTTCTATCTCTTGTATTCTGTTGTTGATATTTGTATCTCTGTCCCCTGATTTCTTCCCAAGGCTTTCTATCTCCAAAGTTGTCTCCCTTTGAGTTTTCTTAGTTGTTTCTACTTCTGATTTTAGATCCTGGATGGTTTTGCTTAGCTCCTTCACTTGCATGTTTGTGTTTTCCTGTAATTCTTTAAGAGATTTTTGTGTTTTCTCATTCATGAGCTCAGCCTGTTGACCAAAGTTCTCCTGTATTTCTTTAAGAGATTTTTGTGTTTCGTCTTTCATGACCTCAGCCTGTTGAGCAAAGTTCTCCTGTATTTCTTTAAGTGTTTTTTGCATTTCCTCCTTGTTGGCTTTTGTATTCTCCTGGATTTCTTTCAATGATTTTTGTGTTTCCCTTGCAAGGGCTTCTACCTTTTGATCCATTGTCTCCTGAATTTCTTTACGTATGACCTTCATGTGTTCCTGTACCAGCATCATGACCAGTGATTTTAAATCCAAATCTTGTTTTACTGGTGTGATGGGGTATCCAGGACATGTTGGTAGAGGAGAATTGGGTTCAGATGTTGCCATATTGCCTTGATTTCTGTTAGTGACGTTCCTGCGTTTGCCTTTTGCCATCTAGATCTCACTGGTGTTAGTTTATCTTGTCAGTGCTGGACTCACCAGTGCAAGCTGCCCCTTCCCAGTTGGCCTCTGGTGCACAGCTTACCTCCTGCACTGCTTGTAGACAGTGTGCTGCTGCCCAGGCTGTTCAGATCCCAAAGCAGGCACCCGAAGGCTCCCGCTGGGGCCCGCTGGATTCACTGGAGCACACTGACTTCTCCCAGCTGGCCGCCCGGAAGCCCAGCTAGCCACTTGCAGGACTTGGAGATGTAATGCTGCCGCCCAGACTGATCTGGATCCGGAAGCGGAGAGAGTAGAGCTAAGGCCTTCTGCCTGAGGCCTTGCCCCAGATTGTGTCTGTGGAGCAGATGGAGCCCGTGTGCACTCCCAGGGAGTGCCGACGGTGTATGCTACTGTGACCTCCCCTGAGTTCCGCTCACTCCGCTGGGCAGCCGATCTGCCAACCGGGCTATCGCACACAAGGTTAGCCTGGCCGCCCAGTCCCTGAGTCCAGGCAAAAGCCTGGGAGGCCAAGGTCCGAGCAAAGTTCCCCTACGGCTTTGACTGTTAATTGGGTTTGCCAGGTGACTAGGATGGCGGGCGTGTGCGCCCGCGCTCCCTGAAAGCGCCGGGAGAGTCTGCTTTGCTAACAATCACCTGGGCGGGTTGACTCACAGATGGCCCACCAAGCCGCCCAGTTCTTGGGGTCAGTCCTGTGCCTTTTGGGGCCTGGACCCCCGCTTTGTTAGCCTTAGGCTATGCCTGTTACAGGTCTGCCCGCCTGAGCTCTCTGTCGTCCTGCAGGCAAAATGGCGGCGGCGCGCTCGCAGGCCTGGGCAAAAAACCTCCTGGTTGGGTTGGCACCCCGATGGCCCCCCGACCCGCCCAGGGCCTGGGTGCAGGCCAACGCCCGTCGGGCTCAGACCACCGCGGTGTTGGCCTCGGATTATGTTTGTGTACCTCAGTCTGTCCGATTCCTGGAGTACGGAACCAAGATGGATCCTCCTCTCCTGACTGGTGGGAGGCCGAGTTCTGAAGCGGCCTCCGTGCAGAAAAGGCGCCGCACAACTGCAGCTGCTTGCTGTCCGGCTGGTCAGCGAAGGTCAGTGGTCGTGGGCGCAGGGCCTAACTGGTCCCTGTGACGCCTTGGTTCCACTGCTGATGGCCCTTCAGCTGGAGCAGCCACTAGTTTGATCTTCTTATATTTGTTGAGGTCTGTCTTGTGACCAATTATATGGTCGATTTTGGAGAAGGTACCATGAGGTGCTGAGAAAAAGGTATATTCTTTTGTTTTAGGATAGAATGTTCTATATATATCTGTTAAATCTAATTGGTCCAAAGCTTCAATTAGTTTCATTGTGTCCCTGTTTAGTTTCTGTTTTCCTGATCGGTCCATTGAGGAAAGTGCAGTGTTGAAATCACACACAATTATTGTGTTAGGTGCAATGTGTGCTTTGAGTTTTAATAAAGTTTCTTTTACGAATGAGGGTACCCTTGCATTTGGAGCATAGATGTTCAGGATTGAGAGTTTTTCTTGTTGTATTTTTCCTTTGACCAGCAAGAAGTGTCCCTCAGAGTCTCTTTTGATGACTTTGGGTTGAAAGTCAATTTTATCTGATATTAAAATGGCTACTCCAGCTTGTTTCCTGAGACCATTTGCTTGTAAAATTGTCTTCCAGCCTTTTACTTTAAGGTAGTGTTTGTCTTTGACCCTGAGGTGTGTTTCCTGTAAGCAACAAAATGTAGGGTCCTGTTTACGTATCCAGTCAGTTAGTCTGTGTCTTTTTATTGGGGCATTAAGTCCATTGATGTTAAGAGATAATAAGGAATAGTGATTGTTACTTCCTATCATTTTAGACGTTATTTTTTAAATTTGATTGCTTAACTTCTTTTGGGTTTGATGAAAGGTTACTATCTTGCTTTTTCCAGGGTGAAGTTTCCCTCCTTGTATTGGTGTTTTCCTCCTATTATCCTTTGTAGGGCTGGGTTTGTGGATAGATATTGGGTAAACTTGGTTTTGTCATGAAATATCTTAGTTTCTCCATCTATGGTGATTGAGAGTTTTGCTGGATATAGTAGTTTTGGTTGGCATTTGTGTTCTCTTAGAGTCTGCATGAGATCTGCCCAGGATCTTCTAGCCTTCATAGTCTCAGGTGAAAAGTCTGCTGTGATTCTGATAGGTCTTCCTTTATATGTTACTTGGCCTTTTTCTCTTACTGCCTTTAATATTCTTTCTTTGTTTAGAACATTTGGTGTTTTGATTATTATGTGACGGGACGTATTTCTGTTCTGGTCCAGTCTGTTTGGAGTTCTGTAGGCTTCTTGTATATTCATGGGCATCTCTCTCTTTAGGTTAGGGAAGTTTTCTTCCATAATTTTATTGAAGATATTTGCTGGCCCTTTAAGTTGTAAATCTTCACTCTCATCTATGCCTATAATCCTTAGGTTTGGTCTTCTCATTGTGTCCTGGATTTCCTGGATATTTTGGGTTACAAGCTTTTTGCATTTTGCATTTTCTTTAACTGTTGAGTCCATGGTTTCTATGGAATCTTCAGCATCTGAGATTCTTTCTTCTATCTCTTGTATTCTGTTGTTGATATTTGCATCTCTGTCCCCTGATTTCTTCCCAAGGCTTTCTATCTCCAAAGTTGTCTCCCTTTGAGTTTTCGTAGTTGTTTCTACTTCTGATTTTAGATCCTGGATGGTTTTGCTTAGCTCCTTCACTTGCTTGTTTGTGCTTTCCTCTAATTCTTTAAGAGATTTTTGTGTTTCCTCTTTCATGACCTCAGCCTGTTGACCAAAGTTCTCCTGTATTTCTTTAAGTGTTTTTTGCGTTTCCTCATTGTTGGCTTTTGTATTCTCCTGGGTTTCTTTCAATGATTTTTGTGTTTCCCTTGCAAGGGCTTCTAACTTTTGATCCATTTTCTCCTGAATTTCTTTAAGTATGTCCTTCATGTGTTCCTGTACCAGCATCAGGACCAGTGATTTTAGATCCAAATCTTGTTTTACTGGTGTGATGGGGTATCCAGGACATGTTGGTAGAGGAGAATTGGGTTCAGATGTTGCCATATTGTCTTGATTTCTGTTAGTGACGTTCCTGCGTTTGCCTTTTGCCATCTAGTTCTCACTGGTGTTAGTTGGTCTTGTTAATGCTGGACTCACCAGTGCAAGCTGCCCCTTCCCAGGTGGCCTCTGGTGCACAGCTTACCTCCTGCACTGCCTGGAGACAGGGTGCTGTGGCCCAGGCTGTTCAGATCCTGAAGCAGACACCTGAAGGCTCCCCCTGGGGCCTGCTGGATTCACCAGAGCACACCGACTTCTCCCTGCTGGCCGCCCGGAAGCCCCTCCTGCCTCTTGCAGGACCTGGAGATGTGGTGTTGCCGCCCAGGCTGATCTGGATCCAGAAGCGGAGAGGTCTGAGGGCTACCACCAGAGGCCTCCAGACTGGAGCCTACGCTCTGCGCCACAGGAGCAAGCTGTGCTGTGAGCTCCCAGACTGCCTCTCTTCCCTTCCTTTTAATATCAATATTGTTCCACTATCCCTTTCCTTTAAGAAGATTCTTCCTCACCCACTCAGTGCACTCTTTCTCTATGCCTGGCTTCTATCAGTAATCCAGGTTATACATACAAATGAACAGATTGAAGCGATGTGTCACTGCTGTCAGTGTATTGCTTAGGTTAGTGTAATTGTCTTACTTTGTAACCCAGTTATCACCTGGCCTTTGCTTTGTCCTGTATCTTCATTATGCATATTCTTCTCTTCAGACCTATGCGATCTTTCCACTGTTCTCTGTAGTGCTGAACAATAGTTTTTAAAGTGTAGTCAATCTTCCTGTTATAAATTGAATTGACACTAGAAGTTTCATTCACTGGAGAACTGGTCCCCTCCACTTGACGTTATTGCAGGGAAATGGAAAATGTGAGGGGGACAGGTTGGAAGGCTACTTTGATGCAACAATTTGGGGAAGAATTGCTCTCAGGATTCTACTTTGTTCTTGACTATATACAGTTACTTTTCTCCACTTTTCTCCAATGTTGCCTCTTTTCTTCTTTTACTTCCTTCTCCTATGTATTCTCTCTCTCTCTCTCTCTCTCTCTCTCTCTCCCTCTCCTCTCCTCTCTTTCCCTCCATCCCTCTCTCTTTCCCTCCATCCCTCTCTCTTTCCCCTTCCTACTCTCCCTCTCTCTCTTTCCCTCCATCCCTCTCTTTCCCCTTTCTACTCCCCCCTCTCTTTCCCTCCCTCCCTCCTTGCCTTCCTTGCCAATGTGAAATAAACATTCTCCTCCTACCATACTACTGTTTAACACTAGAGCTGAAGCGACTCCTAGTAACCATGAACTGAAGCCAGTGATGTGGATTTGGGAAAAACAATAAAGATTTCTTCCTTGAATTTCCTCTGGTATTATATCACAGCCATGGAAAATTAGAATAAATATACCATCTAAAATCAAAAAGATATACATGATTACAAAAATAGTCAAGCATGATTTCTATCAATGTAATTTTCAATTCTTTCAATGTTCTTTCCATTTCTTCAAATCACTTATATGATTACTCATAGGTATTTGACATATCATAATTATCTCTATTTATTAAGACATTTATTAGTATCAATGAATAAGTCTGAGTATTCATCCTGGCACCATTTTTTTCTCTTGTTCTTGATCAGATGACGATTCCAGGAGTTCCTTAAAACATTGTGACTTTAATGATGGGATCCTCCTTCTTTGCTTGTCTTGATTCTTTCCAACTAGAACACATACAGTAAAAAACATAAGCATAAAAACAAAATTAGTAAAATCTGGAGGAAATGGATTGGTCCCTAGATTCTTTACAGAATAATCTACTTTTACCCATCACCTTTGTAACAATGACTACTTCTGGAGGATTTTGGTTAATATTGTAAAATAAATTCTCTGCTAAGTTGTGAGTGGGATTTAGTAATTTCTATGCTGGTCATTAGAGTTTTGGAGAAAAGCACCTCCTGAACAGTGGTGGCACATGCCTTTAATCCCAGACTATAGGAGGCAGAGGCAGGCAGCTTCTGAGTGTAAGGCCAGCCTGGTCTACAGAGTGAATTCCAGGACAGCCAGGGTTATACAGAGAAACCCTGTATTGATCCCCCCTCCCCTCCCCAAAGAAGTACACAGAAATATTTTTTAAAATACTTCATCATTTCCTCTTTAAGATCCCTTGATTGACCTGCACATTATTCTTTACCTGAACATTTCATTGTTAGAGAAAGCAAGGTGATTGGAATGTCACAGAGAATAGATGCATGCGTCACTTAGATGCATAGTCATTTATGGCAAGTCCTTTAGTTTGTATGTTATTTATTTACCCTAAATTATTCCATTGACATTGCATACTCAAACATATAAACTGTTACTTTCATACAGTATATCAGCATTCACTGAGTTAAAAGGTAACTGGGTCTGAGGGATGAAATTACATTTATATTTATTCATCCTTGTATGCTTGTGGTATATCACAAGATATATATAGATATAGAGATAAATAGATACATACATACATAGTTAGATATGTTTATATATATACATACATACATATATATATACATATATATATATATATGTATATATATATATACACACATATATATATATCTCAAAGCAGACAGAATACCAACCAATAAAACCAGTAAATTTGCCCTGGCATAGCTTAAGCATAAGCAGATTTTGTGTCCTAGAGAGCCTCTAGGAACATCTAAATCTACAGTACAAATAAATTACCAAATTGTCCCCATTCAAAAATACTGACAATTAAAATAACTCCAAATATCAGAATATATAGGAGATAAACTCCCCAATCAAAAGTAGTGACTACCATTAACTAAACCCAATTGATCCTGTCCTCCATTGATGCTTTGCTTCCCTCAGCACAGTCTATTACCAAAGAACTCCACTAAAGGACACTGAGAGGTTTTACTCACTCATTTGTTATATCGTGGATGGAGTCAGGAAGAGGCTTATTCTTGGTTTCAGGAAGAAATAATACACTAAACCCAGTGAGGATAGAGAAGCCTCCATAGAAGATCCAGGGCAAGATGGCAGAGTATGGTGCTAGCATCATGAACAGTGGGGACAGGAATAATCCAGTATTACCAAACATCCCAATGACTCCCATACCTGTTGCCCTTGGAGCAAGAATAGAATGCATAAAAATTCTGGTAAAAATACATGCTTGAAACTTGTGATTTAGTATCATACAGATCTTTTAAAATCTGTTACTTGTCAAAAACCAGTACAATTAAATTTAAGGATCTTGGTAACTTACTCTTCCTTCTCAAATTTGTTTCATTTTGTAATATTTTTGGTCAGATTCAGACTGTGAAGACACTTCCTTATCCAACACAATGGAACAAAGATTAATACTGTATAACGTGTATATATATATATATATATATATATATATATATATATATATATAATATATATATAAATTCTATATTTTAGATTCTTGTGTATATACATATGTGAGGTATGGGTATAGGCGCTAAAACTAAGAAGGAGATATTAAAAGAGGTAGAACCCATCTCAAGATGGATAAGAGTTTGAAAATAAATATGACATGAAAATAAAGGGGTTTACTAAGAAGTAGAAGTGGACCAGCAGAAGTGTGGATCAGGGACTGGTAGAGTTGAATCAACAGAAAGATCTGTATGATATTGTTATAAAGCAACTAATTGTGTTGTATGCCAATTTAAAGAAATGTATCTTCACCTACACACCCTAAAATGTAGGGTATGAGAGCATTCAATTGTAAAGAAGAATGAATTAAGTAGAAATAATAAGATGATCAGAAAAATAATGAAAATGAATATGGTAAAAATATATTCCATATCTCTATGAAATTGCCTTAAATAAATATAATAAATGTAAAGACATTTAGAGTATGCTGTTGCTTATAAAACACACCATTTTAGTTGTTCCATATATTTACATGCGATGATAAATAGTACTGCTTCTGTAGATTTACCTGTCCCAAAACAAAGTGAAATTCCAGGATACTAAAGTTATAAACATTCTCTTTATAGGTAATTGATTTGATAACTACCCAGTCTTTATATTCTTCCTTTAGTCATATAGAATGAGTGGAGAAGCCTATTTTGTGACTGACTTAAACTTGTACCTTAATGTGGTTGGGAGTAGCTCATTTGTATGAAGACGACCAACACTCAGACATAGAGGAGAAATTGCTCCTGCCAATGTGGCCATAACAGTACGTAGAATCTGCATTTCTAGAGAGAGGAAGACCAAGGGCAGTGTTTAGTTCAGCTTGGTTGTAGTGATTTGTAGGTCTCAGTTCCCAAACAAAAATACCATTATCAGAGGTGCATGTATAAAATACAGAGAGGAAAGAAATCCTACAATGGCTAGTATTTTGATAAATGACACCAGTTTATACATGATGGTTTGTATGGAATCATTCCTTCACGTTTCAGAGAGTGGTAGTTCATGGAAAATTCTCTTTCATATTTTGTCTCTAGAATCTCAATGATCCTTCATGCAGAATATGAGGCTATCATGGGGGAAATCAGGAAAGAATCTAAACTCTTAAAGAATCATAGGCCATTGAATTCCATGTTAAATATGGAATAAAACACAAGAGTGTCATATAAACCTGGAGGCCTATGCTGCTGAGGTGTCATATTCCTCAGGAATAAAGAATAAGGATTTCTTCTAGGACAATGTCCGACTCTAGATACCTTTTGAAGAAAGTTTCTTGGAACTATTTTCGAACCTCCTTTCAAAAGTCTGATGAAAAGTTCAGACACTGTTTTCTGAATGGTGTGGTTGTTTGAATAAGAATGCCCTCAATAAATTCATGTATAGGAATGCTTAGTACCAGGGACTAGAACTTTTGGGAATGATTTGTAGGATTATAGTGTGTGGCTTTCGTAAAAGAGGTGTGTCACTGCTGGTGGGAATTGAGAGGTCAGAAACCCATACTAGGCCCAGTATCTCTCAACCTTAGATTAGGATGACGCTCTTCCCTACCTCTCCATAACACAGTTCCCTCCATCCATGCTTCCTGCCACCATGCTTACTACCATGATGATATTGGACAAAACACCTGCAACTTCAAGCAAGTCCCCAATTAAATGCTTTCTCTCATAAGAGTTGGCTTGGTTGGTCATGATATTTCTTCACAAAAATAGCACAGTCACTAAGACAGATACTGGCACCAGGGACTTGGTTGACCATGTTTATGACAAGCTTGACCATACTGTTTATTAAAACAATACTGAAAACATTGAGACTTAGACTAGAAGAGTGGTTGGATAATTTAAACGAGGCTTAGTGGACCATAGTATAAGAATGGAGGAAAGTGCTAAGGCTTATTTAAATTGTGGAAGCCCAGCTTGACAGGTTTAGTAGGGAAAAAATTCAGAGGGAATAACTGGCTAGAGACCATTCTTGTGATTTGGAAGCAAAGACTGTTGCTGCTTTTTGCCCCTGCCCTGAAAAAAACTAAATAGTTTGGGATTAACTCTGAGAAGATTACCAGACAGCCTAACATTGATTGTGGCATGTGGTTATTAGTGGTCACTATTAGATAGATCTACATGAAAAAGGGGATAAACAGAGAAATAAAAACAATGCAAAATGCATAGTTTGAGGAGAAAATGAGTGCCAGTAACTATACAAGAGCTAATCCCAGTACTTAAGGAGATAAAAAAAATAATTAAATAACAGTCTTATGCTTACTGGAATAAATGGAATTATTACCTCAAGAACTTAAGTAGCTATGCTTGCAACTTTTCAAAATTAATTGAAGAAAATCTTAAATTGTAAAGGAAATCATCACCAAAAGAAAGCTGGTGCAAATATAATTGAATAGGGGAGCCAAGTTTCATCCCTATCAAGCAGCCAAATTTAATAGGTTTAGCCAACTGAATTTGGACTAAAAAGTCAAGGGTATAAAAATAGGGTAGTGAAATATACCTACATGACACAGAAAATCATCTGATTCCAAGTATGTGCCAGGTGATTCCATGATGGAGACCAAAAGAGACCATTGTCTGAAGCTGTGAAAGTGAATCCTGGATTTCTTTTTTTTAATTATTATTATTAGATATATTCTTTATTTACATTTCAAATGATTTCCCCTTTCCTGGTTTCCCCCTCCCCAAAAGTCCCATAAAGCCTCTTCTCTCCCAATGTTTCTCAATCAACCCTCTCCCATTTCCCTGTTCTGGTGTTCCCCTACACTGCTGCATTAAGCCTTTCCAGGACCAGGAACTTCATCTTCCTTCTACTTGGGCATCATTTGATATGTGAATTGTGTCTTGGGTATTCCAAGTTTCTGGGCTAACACCCACTTATCAGTGAGTGCATACCATATGTGGTCTTCTGTAATTGTGTTACTTCACTTAGGATGATCTTTTACAGTTCCACCCATTTGCCTAAGAATTTCATAAATTCATTGTTTTTAATCGCTGAGTAGTATTCTATAGTGTAAATATACCACATTTTCTGTAGCCATTCCTCTGTTGAGGTACATCTGAGTTTTTTCCAGCTTCTGGGTATTACAAATAGGGCTGTTATGAACATAATGGAGCATGTGTCCTTATTACATGCTAGGGAATCCTCTGGGCATATGCCCAGGAGTGGTATAAGAGGGTCCTCTGGTAGTGTCATGCCTAGTTTTCTGAAGAACTGCCAGACTGATTTTTAGAGGGATTTTACCAGCTTGCAATTCAACCTGCAGTGGAAGAGTGTTCCTCTTTCTCCACATCCTCACCAGCACCTGCTGTCTCCTGAGTTTTTGATCTTAGCCATTCTGACTGGTGTGAGGTGAAATCTCAGTGTTGTTTTGATTTGCATTTCCCTGATGACTAAGGATGTTGAACATTTCATTAGGTGCTTCTCAGCCATTTGATATTCCTCAGGTGAAAATTCTTTTTTTAACTCTGTACTCCATTTTTATTTGGGTTATTTGGCTCTCTGGAGTCTAATTTCTTGAGTTCTTTGTATATATTCAATATTAGCCCTCTCTCACATGGAGGGTTGGTAAAGATCTTTTCTCAATTTGTTGGTTGCCATTTTGTCCTATTAACAGCGTCCTTTGCCTTACAGAAACTTTGTAATTTTATGAGGCCCCATTTGTGAATTCTTGATCTTGAGCATAAGCTATTGGTGTTCTGTTCAGGAAATTTAACCCTGTGCCTATGTGCTCAAAGTTCTTCCCCAGTTCTTTTCTATTAGTTTCAGTGTGTCTGGTTTTATGTGGACATCCTTGATCCACTTGGACTTGAGCTTTGTACAAGGGGATAAGAATGGATGGATTTACATTCTTCTGCATGCTACCCTTTGGTTGAACCAGCACTGTTTGTGGATAAGGCTGTCTTATTTCCACTGGATGGTTTTAGTTCCTTTGACAAAGATCAAGTGACCATAGATGTGTGGGTTCATTTCTGGGTCTTAAGTTCTATTCCATCAATCTACTTGCCTGTCACTGTACCAATACCATGCAGTTTTTAACAGTATCGCTCTGTAGTACTGCTTGAGTTCCGGAATACTGATTCCCTCAGAAGTTCTTCTACTGCCGAGAATAATTTTAGCTATCCTAGGTTTTTTGTTATTCCAGATGAATTTGAGAATTGCTCTTTCTAACTCTATGAACAAGTAAGTTGAGATTTTGATGGGATTGTATTGAATCTGTATATTGCTTTTGGTAAGATGGCCATTTTTACTACATTAATCCTGACAATCCATGAGTATGGAAGATTTTTCAATCTTCTGATGTCTTCTTTGATTTCTTGCTTCAGAGACTTGAAGTTCTTGTGATACAGATCTTTCACTTGTTTAGTTAGAGTCACACCAAGCTACTTTATATTGATTGTGACTATTGTGAAGGGTGTCACTTCCCTAATTACTTTCTCAGCCTGTTTATCCTTTGAGTATAGGAAGACTTCTGATTTGCTTGAGTTAATTTTATATCCCGCCACTTTGCTAAAGTTGTTTATAGCTTTAGGAATTCTCTTGTGGAGTTTTTTGGGTTGCTTAAGTATACTATCATATCATCTGCAAATAGTTAAAATTTGACTTCTTCCTTTCCAATTTGTATCCCTTTGACCTCCTTTTGTTGTCTAATTTCTCTAGCTATAAATTCAAGTACTATATTGAATAAATATGGAGAGAGAGGGCATCCTTGTCCAATCCCTGATTTTAGTGGGATTGCTTCATGTTACTCTCAATTTAGTTTGATGTTGGCTTTTTTTTCTGTATATTGCTTTTACTGTGTTTAGGTATGGGCCTCAAATTCCTGTTCTTTCCAAGACTTTTTTTTTAAGTATTTATTTATTTATTATATGTAAGTACACTGTAGTTGTCTTTAGATGCCAGAAGAGGACGTCAGATCTCTTTATGGATGGTTGTGAGCCACCATGTGGATGCTGGGATTTGAACTCATGACCTTTGAAAGAGCAGTCGGTGCTCTTACCAGCTGAGCCATCTCTCCAGCCCCTTTCCAAGACTTTTAACATGAAAAGATGTTGAATTTTTTAAAATGCTTTTTCAGCATCTAATGAAATGACTGTGTTTTTTTTCCTTTGAGTTTGTTTATGTACTGAATTACATTGATGGATTTACATATATTAAACCATCCCTCTCCTGGGCATATACCCAAAGGATTCCCCGGCATGCAATAAAGACACATGCTCCATTATGTTCATAGCTGCCGTATTTATAATAGCCAGAAGCTGGAAAGAACCCAGATGTCCCTCAAAGGAGGAATGGATACGGAAAATGTGGTATATTTACACAATGGAATACTACTCAGCAATTAGAAACATTGAATTCACAAAATTTTTAGGCAAATGGTTTGATCTGGAAAATATCATCCCAATCACAAAAGAATACACATGGAATGCAATCTCTGATAAGTGGATATTAATTAGCCCAGAAGCTCCAAATACCCAAGGCACAAATAGCCTAACAAATGACTCCCATGAAGAAGTATGGAGAGGGTCCTGATCCTAGAAAGGGTTGACCTAGGGTTGGAGGGGAATATAAGGACAGAGAAAAAGGAAGGAGGTGATTGGAGAATGGGTGGAGAGAAGAAAGTTTATGGGACATATGGGGAGGGGGGAACCTGGGAAAGGGGAAATCATTTGGAATGTAAACAAAGAATATGGAAAATAAAAATATTAAATAAAAAAACACATTCCTGCATCCCTGGGATGAAACCTACTTGATCATGGTCAATCATAGTTTTGATGTATCCTTGGATTCGGTTGGCAAGAATTTTATTGAATATTTTTACATCAATATTCATAAGGGAAATTGGTTGGAAGTTCTCTTTCTTTGTTGGATCTTTGTGTGGTTTTGGTATCACTGAAATTGTGGCTTCATAGAATGAGTTGGGTAGGGTTCCTTCTGTTTCTATTTTGTGGAATAGTTTGAAGAGTATTGGTGTTATGTCTTCTTTGAAGGACTGATAGAATTCTGCAGGAAAATCCTCTGGTCCCATGCATTTTTTTTTTTTTTGGTTGGGAAACTGTCAATGACCACTTCTATTTCTTTAGGGGCTTGGGGACCATTTAGATAGTCTATCTGATCCTGATTTAACTTTGGTATTTGATATCTGTCTAGGAAATTGTCCATTCCATCCAGATTTTCCAGTTGTGTTGCGTATAGGTTTTTGTAGTAGGATCTGATAATTTTTTTAATTTCCTTTGCTTTTGTTTTTATATTTCTTTTTCATTTCTGATTTTTAAAATTTGGATACTGTCTCTGCACTCTCTGATTAGTCTGGCTAAAGGTTATCTATCTTGTTGATTTTGTCAAATAACCAGCTCCTGGTTTGGTTGATTCTTTGTATAGTTCTTTTTCTTTCTACTTGTTTGATTTTAGCCCTGTGTTTGATGATTTCCTGCCTTCTACTACTCTCGGGTATATTAGCTTCTTTCTATTCTAAAGCTTTCAGGTGTGCTGTTAGGCTGCTAGTGTGTGTGATCTCCTGCTTCGTTTTCAAGGCACTCAGAGCTATGAGTTTTCCTCTTATCACTGCTTTCATTGTGTCCCATAAATTTGGGTATATTGTACCTTCATTTTCAATAAATTCTAAAAAAGTTTTGATTTCTTTCCTTATTTCTTCCTTGACTAAGGTATCATTGAGTAAAACATTTTTCAGTTTTCATGTTTATGTGGGCTTTCTGTTATTTTTGTTGCTATTGAAGACCACCGTTCATCCATAGTGATATAATAGGAGCCATGAGTTTAGTTCTATCTTCTTATATCTATTGATGGCTGTTTTTATGACCAATTATATGGTCAATTTTGAGAAGGTACCATGAGGTGCTGAGAAATTATATTCTTTTGATTTAGGATGAAACATTATATAGATAACTCCACTTGGTCCAAAACTTCTGTTAGTATCACTGTGTCTGTTTAGTTTGTGTTTCCCTGATCTGTCCTTTGAGGAGAGTGGGGAGTTGAAGTCAACCACAATTATTGTGTGAGGTGCCATGTGTGCTTTAAGCTTTAGTAAAGTTTAGTAAAGTGCCCTTGTATTTGGAGCATAGATGTTCAGAATTGAATTCTCGGTAGATTTTTCCTTTGGTCAGTATAAAGTATCCTTCTGTGTCTTTTTTTGATGACTTTTGGTTTAAATTCTATTTTATTGGATATTAGAATGGCTACTTCAGCTTGTTTCCTGGGACCATTGCCTTGGAAAACTGTTTTCCAGCCTTTTGCTCTGAGTTAGTGTTTGTCTTTGACACTGAGATGTGTTTCCTGTATGCAGCAAAATGTTGGGTCCTGTTTTCGTATCCAGTCTTTTAGTCTATGTCTTTTTATTGGTGAGTCTATTGATGTTACGAGATATTAAGGAATAGTGATTGTTGCTTCCTGATATTTTTCATGTAATTTTTATGTTTGTGTGATTATCTACTTTTGAGTTTGTTGAAAGAAGATTAATTTCTTGCTTTTTCTAGTGTGTAGTTTTCTTCCTTTTGTTGGTGTTTTCCATTCATTATCCTTTGAAGGGTTGGATATGTGGAAAGATACTGTGTAATTTTGTTTTTGTCATGGAATACCTTGGTTTCTCCATCTATGATCATTGAAATATTTGCTGGATATAGCAATTTTGCTTGGCATTTGTGTTCCCTTAGGGTCTGTATGACATATGCCCAGGTTCTTCTGGCTTTAATATTCTCTGGTGAGAAGTCTGATATAATTCTGATAGTTCTAACTTTATGATAGTTCTTGACCTTTTTCCCTTACTGCTTTTATATTCTTTCTTTGTTTAGTGAATTTGGTGTTTTGATTATTATGTGCTGGGAGGAGTTTCTGTTCTGGTCCAGTCTGTTTTTAGTTCTGAAGCTTTCCTGTATGTTCGTTCACTGGCATCTCTTTCTCAAGGTTAGGGAAGTTTTCTTCTATAATTTTGTTGAAGATATTTACTGGCCCTTTAAGATGTAAATCTCACTCTTGTCTAAACCTATAATCCTTAGGTTTGGTCTTCTCATTGTGTCCTGGAGTTCTTGTATGTTTTGGGTTACCAGCTTTATGCATTTTGCATTTTCTTTGACTGTTGAGTCAATGTTTTCTATGGTGTGTTCAGCACCTGAGGTTCTTTCTTCTATCTCTTGTATTCTGTTGTTGATGCTTGCACCTATGATTCCTGAATTATTTCCAAGGTTTTCTATCTTCAAAGATGTCTACTTCCACTTTTAGATCCTGGATGGTTTTGTTAAATTCCTTCACCTGTTTTGTTGTGTTTTCATGTTGTTCTTTAAGGGCTTCTTCATGTTTACTTGTCTTCCCCTATATTTCTTTATGGGAATTATTTATGTCCTTCTTGAAGCCTTCTATCAGCATTATGAGCTGTGATTTTAAATCCAAATCTTGCTTTTCTTGTATGTTGGGGTATCTAGGACTTGCTCTTGTTGGAGACTTGGGTTCAGATGTTGATATATTGCCTTGAATTCTGTTAGTAATGTTCCTATCTTTGCCTTTTGCCATCTGGTTGTCTCTGGTGTTAGTTAGTCCTGCTGTCACTGGCTGGTGCTTGTTCCTGCTGTGTGCCTGAAAGCCTATCTCAGCACACCTGGGTGACCAGCTTTCCCCTGGCACAGAGTGCTGTGTGGCTGCCCAGCTCCTGGGTGCAGGTGGGGTCCTGGCAGACTGAGTCCCAAGTGATCTTACACTCAGGTGTTCTAGCTTTCCTGATTGAAACAGACTGCTCAGTTGCATGAGTGAAGATGGTGGCCTCAACTCTAACAAACAGACTACCTGCAGAGCAGATATCCCCTAGCAGACTAGGTGCAAAAGCAGCTGTGGTAGCACTGCCCAGCTCCTAGGTGTAGGTGGTGCCCTAGCGATCTTACAGTCTGGTGTTCCCTGCATACCTGGCTGCACCTGGCTGCTCAGTCACAGAAGCAAAGATGGCCGTCTCACACGGGACTCCCTTGAACCGTGGGACTCCCTGCAGGGCAAATGTCTCCTGGCAGGGTAGGTGCACAGACCGCTGTGGCACTGCCCAGCTCCTGGGTGCAGGTGGTGCCCTGGAGGGTCATGTCCCAAGCGATCTTACAGTCCGATGTTCCCTGTGTACCTGGTTGCACCTGTCTGCTCTGTCACAGGAGCAAAGATCCAATCCTGGATTTCACTTAAGACCAGAAGATATTGAAGATGTCAATGTCATACATGCTAAGAGAAACTGAAGAGTAGGAGTGGAACCAACCCAAGACATAGAAATGGGTTACAGCCAGCAAGGATGAAAGGAGTTTGGTTCAAAAGGGTGTTTGACATCAGACATGGAAATGCAGACTTTGGAGTTTGCACTGCAGGTTTTCATCTCCTTTTGGACTGTAGCTCCTCATTGTGCTCTGTATTTTTCCTTTTGGAATAGTAATGAATATTCAGTGCCATTGTATGTTGAATGTAATCTCCTTTTTATTTTGAATTTACAAAGGATTAGTTAAGAGATTGCTGTGAGTCTTAGAAAAGTGTCATATAAACTTTGGAGTTTTAAACAGTGTTGAGACAGCAATAGACTGGGGACTTTTGAAGTTGGACTAAATGTCTGTGGGGCCCAAGATTGGAAGTGGTAGTTTGAATAAGAATGGCCCCTCAAAGACTCATAGTTTTGAATGCTTAGTCACCAGGGCTAGGGCCACTATTAGAAAAGAAAAGAATGATAAGTAGGTGTGTTAGAGGAACTATATCATAGGTTGGAATTTGAGGTGTCAAAAGCTTATCCCAAGCCAGTTTCTCTCGTGATCTATGAATCAGGTTTTAGATATTAGCTCCTTTACCAGGTCCCTGTTTTCCTGTGGTCATGCCCCTTGTTATAATGATAGTGAACTAAGTCTCTGGTACATTAAGCAAAACTCCATGTAAGTACTTTCTTGTATGAGTCTTTCCATTGTGTCTCTTCACAGAAATAGAACGGTGACTAAGACAGAGAGAGAGAGAAACTGAGAGTTCAAGGGTTATATACCCCATCATCATGGAATTTTAAAAAACATATTACAATGCAAAGCTAGTTGTCCACATGGGTACCACTAATAATTACATGTATGTACTTAATTTAGTAAACTCAGTCTTGAGTTTTTTTTTTTTACCTTTCAGTCTGTTTGTCCTTCTCTGCACATCTTCTATATTCCAACAAAACTAAAAATTATTTTCTTGTTTAACAACCCCACTGGCATAGCACATAGAGTTCGTCGGACATCTTTGTATAATCTAGGGGATAATTATAAGCTGTAACACATATATGGCTAGAATAAAAAATGTAATGACTAAAAGTGAATAATCTATAGTGGGAATAAATGACATCAGTCCCAGATACTTTTAACTGTAATAAATATTCTTTACTGAATTTTGACTTTTTTTTTAATCCAGCTCCTTAATGGAGCATGTGTACTAAGTTTCAAGCATGGTCACTAGAAATTGTTTGATCACTACTCTAATCTATTTTAGATAAGAGGTGATAAATCCTGAGGAAATGGAAGAACTTTTTTTTTTTTTTTTTTTTGCTTATCCTGCACTCTTTCCTTACCTTGAGGTATGAATGCAGCACTCAGAATGAAGATTCCCCTCAAGGGCATGATAACCAGCTGGGTTATTCTACGGCCCATGTGATTAAGTACAAGATGTCCAACAATACTGACTAGTATGGACGCTGCACTAATGAGAAACTGCAACAGGATAACATTAGCAGTCAGGTGTTGAAGGTGAATTGCCAGACCAAAAATTGATAGTGTAAATAAATGTCTATAAGAAAAAGAGAAAAACAGCATATTAGAAGGTTTGGAATTGACGTTCAACAGATATTAATATTAGTGGACAAGAAACCAAGTTCTAGTAGTTTCATTATGAAGGCATTTTGGCTTTCAGTATATTTTACTTCTAGGGTATATTTTTTAGCCACCAAAAATCACTGTGTGCTAAGGAAGCACATAATTACTCTTGAAGTTTTGGAAAGTATTAATAGATTTATATCATATATAATGGGTCTTTCCATACATCCACCTGTGTGTAGGTTCTGCCTTACATCCATACATGTCCTTGAGTTAAATATACTTATGTACACTGTATTAGAATTTTTATCTTCTTGGAAGTGGAACCAGACAAATGAGGAGTAACAACATCTAAGTTCACACCATTATTGGCATTCTCAACTTCATCCCATGGTGATGAGCCTGGATATATATACTCCTCACCACACAGTAATCTCTGTGTGGCTATACTCAAAATTCTTTGACTGTTTCTAGCTTCAGAAGTTGCCATATTCTACCTCAAATCTGTCAATGAGAAAATTTGTCTCTACACTATTTCAATAGGCAAATTGTAAGCATACCTCATAAAGGACAGGAGACATATCCGCTTACGTAGGATTGGAGTGTGGAACAATTCTCTTGGAGAATGTTTTGTCTTTGCTGCCTCAAGTTCCTTCTTCATACTTGTTCTCACAACCTTCAAAAATAGAACTAATGGTCTGTTTAATTGTCACAAAATAATGAGAACTCTTGGGTATTTGGGACACTTGTAGAAGACCAGATCAATAATTATTGCTTCTCTATACTGAAAAAATGAACATCAAAGATATGTTTACAGCCAAAAATTAGAGTGAAATAAGGGCTCAGGAGACAAAAAAAAAAAAAAAAACACTCATGGGATTTATACAGTGAAGAATATTGAACAAGGGATTATAGGTGGTTATTGAACATTAAACGAGTCCTTGGTTCTGGAAATAAAGATTAGAAAGGAAAACAAAGAGTTATTTAACATAAAATCCAAATTTTATTTGGGCCATTGAGTATAATTGCTAATGATTCTGAATGACTGAAAATAGATTAAAGAAAAATAATTCTTTGCAGGATTCTTTATTTTAGCTTAGAATTCTTGTTATATAAAGGAAAACACAATTCACTGTCTTCATGCTGCCTAGAATTTAGTTGAGGATTGTATTAAGAGTTAGATCTCCTAGTATCCATTTGGAATGCGGGTAGTGATATTTTGGAGGGTAATAGCCTTTATGTGTAGAGTCTTCCTGTTATATAGGTCACTTATAATCTGGCTTTCAATTGCAGTCATGAATGCCGGCCTTGGTGATGTGAGAATCCTCTGCCACCAATATCTGCCTCTACAAATGCTGCCGTGGCCTGTCCACTATAATTAAACCCTTGATTCATGACATACACTGAGGTTTTTCTTCCTCCAACCTGTTTCTGCCAGGAATTTTAGTCATGGTATTGCGAAAGTAACCAACACAAAAAATATGTATCATATATGTGAAGTTGTTGCACAGACAAACCTGACTGTATTGTTCTTGATATTTGGTTGTACTCTGGTAGGGAATTTAGAGGAGTTATTAGATGCTGAATAAAAAAATCCCTACAGTTCTGTGAATAGATATTAATGGAGGATTGCAGCTACATACTGACCATGATATGAAAATATACTTGAGGTTGAATTCATTTTATGAACTGAATAATTTGAGAATTTTCAAGACCGTGCAGAATTTAGGCTGTGTTGTGGTTAGACACAGAAGGTGGCGGATGTTTTTGCCTAGCTAGAGCCATTTGTTTACTATAATCCAAGCCTCAAATTCAGAAATACTGTCCCTCGTTTAGGGAGGATTATTCTACTTCAATGAAACCAAGAAAGGTATTCATGCACAGGAATTTTCAGAATTTACACTAAGCTAAACAGCCCCATATATGTGTAGCTATAGCACAGTATCCCAAGTGATTCTTGATACTTGTCAGGTTGGAAAACAAAATTAACCACCAGCAATTGTGGTTGTTAACTTGAAATCCAAACACACCAATTTTAAGTCCTAAGACCTAGCCTTATTCTTTTCTGCACCATCTCATCAACATTTCATCTTGGAAAAAAAACTGCATGCAGTTCAGTGACACAATCTTTATAATCTTTTGTAAAGATTTATTTTTATTAATTATTTTATGTACTTACAATTAAAATTTGCCCACTTCCCAACTGCCTCCATGAGCACCTAATCCCATCCTCCTCCCCTTCATCTCTAAAACTGTGCTCTCTCACCAACCCACTCCTACCTCACCCCTATAGCCTCCCCATTCTCTAGGGCATCAAGCCTCTTCAGGACCCAATACACCCACTCCAACTCAGGCTAGAGAAGTCAGTCCTCTGCTACATATGTAGAGGGGGAAATGGAGCCCATGTATGCTCTTTGGTTGGTAGCTTAGTCCTTGGGAGCTCTGAAGGATCAGGTTAGTTGCTACTATTGTTCTTCCTATGTGGCTGCAATCTCTTTCAGCTCCTTCAGTTTTTCCCCTAATTCTTCCATAGTAGGTTCCTGCGCTCAGTCCCATGGTTGGCTGTGAGTATCTGCATCTGTCTCAGTCAGGCACTCAAAACAACAACGCCAGGCTCCTGTCTGCAAGCACAACTTGGCATCAGCAATAATAACAGAGTTTTGTGTCTGTACATGAGATGGATCCCAAGTTGGGGTGGTCTCTGGATGGCCTTTCCTTTCTGCTCCATATTTTGTCCCTGCATTACATTTAGACAGGAATGATTCTGGTCAAAAATATTGAGATGGGTGAGTGGCTTCATCCTTTAACTGTGGGCCATGGCTATCTACGGGAACATTTCCAAAAGTACAAAGTACCATGACTGTCAGAAGCAACAATCATAAAGTCTCCCCAACCTGACTACCTAAAAATGAACTGGACAAGAAAACAAACCCACTAAATTGGGCTTGGGAAAGTCCTCAAAGCCTGAACCCTACACAAAGAAAGAAAGAAATGCTGAGAGAGGGAGAAATACTATTCCCCCAAGAAAAGGATATCAAGTGGTTTCCAATACCAAATGGTCAGCACTGAAATCACACAAATTGATTAGGTTTTACTTATGTATCTAGGAATATAAACATATATGCATATAACAAAAATGAATATAAAAATGAAGCAAAAAGTCATAAATATTAAAGGGAACCAAAGAGG
Organism: Apodemus sylvaticus; assembly: GCF_947179515.1. Taxonomy (NCBI): domain Eukaryota; kingdom Metazoa; phylum Chordata; class Mammalia; order Rodentia; family Muridae; genus Apodemus; species Apodemus sylvaticus. Next base: position 55,165,577 of record NC_067472.1, on the reverse strand, counting down.
TAGATAGGAGGATTTGGAGAAATAAAAGAGAAAGGGCAGACAGCAAGGTGTACTTGGGGTGGCCAATAGAGGTGAGTTATGCGTGGTCCCTTGACCACTATCAGATGGAACACAGCTCATCCTGCCATCCTAAGGAGCCTTGTGGGATCCTAGGGCCATCCTGCTTCCTTGAGGAGGACTGCAGGGACCCCAAAGACATCCAGATTAGAATGTTTTCTCAGCAATCACTGGGTTAACTAGCAGAACAAAGCAATGTCCTATTCCCTCAGATCCATTGTCAGGTTCTTCCTGCCTCCCTGAGGAGTCCTGCTGGCATCAAGGACATCCAGCCAACACGAGTGACAAACAGATGACTAAAGAACAGGTACAAACACAAAGAACAAGAGCCAGGTCAGTACAGAACCAGCAGAGAACAGTTATCATTTTAGAGAAAGCCCTGGATATGCTAACATAGCCAAAACACAAGAAAATCTTAAATCCAATCTTATGATGACAGAGACCTTTAAAGAAGAAATGACTGAATCCTTTAAGAAATACAGGACAATATAATAAAACAAGTAAATGAAATGGATTAAACTGTCAATGAAATGAAAATAGAAACAGAAGCAATAAAGAAAACATAAACTAATGGAATACTGGAGGTGGAAAACCTCAGGAAGAGATTAGGAACTATAGATGTTAAGCATCACCAACAGAATACAAGAAATGGAAGAACAAATCTCAGAGATGAAGGATATGATTGAAGAAATCAATACATGGGTCAAAGAAAATAATGAATCTAAAAATACCATGACATAAACCATCCAAGAAATCTGGGAAACTGGAAAGACCAAATCTAATGATTATAGGAATAGAAAAAGTCACCAAGCTACAACACCAGGAAAAAAAATTCCCACCTAAGGAAATATATGCTTGATCCTTTGCTTTCCATCTGAGCCTAAGAGCTAACCATGTGCCAAAACTCTCCGGACCCAAATCCCATTTTGTAGAAGCTGTTCTTCCAGGAGTGCTGACATACCTAACAATGACTTCAGGAAATTCTTAGGCAAATGGATGGAACTGAGTGTGGTTCCTGGGTGTGGTAACCCAATCACAAAAGAACACACATGGTATGCACTCACTGATAAGTGGATATTAGTCCAAAAGTTCAGAATACCTAAGATATGATTCACAGACCATATGAAGCTCAAGAAAAGGGAAGAATAAAGTGTAGATGCTTTTGTACTTCCTAGAATGGAGAACAAAATACTCACAGGAGCAAAGAAAGACACAAAGTGTGGAGCAGAGACCGAAGGAAAGGTCATCCAGATTCTGCCGCAACTGGGGATCCATCCCATGTACAGACACCAAACCCAGACACTATTGGGTATGCCAAGAAGTGCTTGCTGACAGGAGCCTGATATAGCTGTCCCCTGAGAGGATCTGCCAGAGCCTGGAAAATACAGAGATAGATGCTCACAGACAACCACTGGACTGAGCATGGGGTCTCCAATGGAAGAGTTAGAGAAGGACTGAAACAAGAATATTAAAATAATCACATGCATTGTATGAGATAACCACAAACTAAGGCTAGACTTCAATAACAACAAAAGCAACTGAAAGCCCACATAATCATGAAAAGTAAACAACTCTCTGTTCAATAACTTTAGTGAGACAAAAAATAAACAAATCAAATACTTTATAAAATTCAATAAGAATGGCGATACATCATACCAAAACTTATAAGACACAATGAAAGCAGTGTTAAGAGGAAAGTCATAGCATTAACTACCTTCATAAAAATATTGGAGATCCTACACATGCAACTTAATAGCACATCTGAAAGCTCAAGAACAGAAAGAAGCAAACACATCCAAGAGAAGTAAATGGAAGGTAATAGTCAAACCAGGGAGAAACAAAGACAATGGTACAAAGGATCAACAAAACCTAGACCTGGTTCTTTGAGAAAGCCAACAGGATAGATAAACCCTTAGTCAAAATAACTAAAGGGCACTGGGACAATATACAAATCAGCAATATCAAAAATGAAAAAGGAGATATGACAAAACTTGAAGACATTCAAAAACTCATGAGAAGCTACTACCAAAAAAAACCTATACAAAACTGGAAAATCTAGATGATATGGATGATTTTCTAGATAGATATCACATACCGAATCAAATCATGATGAGGTAAACTATCTAAACAGTCCCATAACACTTAAGAAAACAGAAATATTCATCAAAAAAATCTCTCGACCTAAGAAATCCCAGGGCCAGACAGTTTTAGTGCAGAATTCTACCAGACCTTCAAAAAAAGAGATAATACAAATACTCCTCAAAATATATCACAAAATAGAAACAAAAAGAATACTATATAATTCATTCTATGAAGCAAAAGTTGCTTTGATACCTAAACCAAACAAAGACCCAACAAAGAAAAAGAACTTCAGACCAATCTTGATTATGAATATTAATGCAAAAGTACTCACTAAAATTCTCAAAAACTGTATCCAAGAACACATCAAAGATATCATTCACCATAATCAAGTAGACTTCATCACAGGAAGACAGGGATGGTTCGATATTTGAAAATCTCTCTGCCTCTCGCTCTTTCTGCTGGGGCAGAACCTTGGCTGGTCTGCTCCAGTGCAGACAACATCTCCTGATCCATCTTAGAGAACCCACTGCACTCAGAGCAGTTGGTAAGAACCCCCTCTCCAGCTTCGGGTAGTGGCGACGGTGGCAGCAGCAACAGCAGCAGCAGCTGGTCCAGAGGAAGGGCCATCAGCAGTTGAACCAAGCTGACAGGGTCCAGGCAGATCCTGTGCCCACGACCACTGGCCATCGCTGGCCAGCCAGGCTGCAAGCAACGGCGGATTTATGGAGCCTTTCACCACGCAGAAGTCACTTCAGAACTCTGCCTCCTGCCAGTCAGTTACAAGGCCTCCATATTGGTTCTCAGACGTCAGAGAGATCAGACAGACTGAGGTACTCAAATACAACCCGAGACCAACATCGAGGGGGTCTAAGCCCAAAGGGCATTGGCCTGAACCCAGGCCCTGGGCTGGTGGGGGGGGGGGGGGGAGAGCACCAATGTGCAAACCTGGCCAGGAGGTTGTTTACCTGGGCCTGCGCGAGCATGTGTGCGCGCCGCCGCCATTTTGCCTACAGGAAGCCAGAGAGTCCTAGCAGGCAAAACCAAAGGAGCTAACAGCCATAGCCCGAGGCGGACATAGCAGGGGTCTCAGACAGTCAAGCCCTGGACTGCCCCCAGGCCCTGGGCTGCTCGGTGGGCCATCTGTGTGCCGACCCCGCCAGGAGGTTGTTAGCCCAGCAGACTCTCCCAGCACTCTCAGGGAGCGCGCGCACGCCACCATCCTGGCCACCTGACAGACCCAATTAACACTCACAGCTGAGGGGAACTTTGCTCAGACATTGGCCTGCCAGGTTTTGCCTAGACTCAGGGCCTGAGCAGCGAGGCTACCTTGTGTGCACCAACCCGGTTGGGAATTCCGCTGGCCAGCAGAGTGATCAGCACGCAGAAAAGGTCCCCGCAGCGTACACCCTCAGCACTCCCTGAAGGAACAAACGGGCACCATCTGGTTCACACACACAATCTGGGGTAAAACACACTAGGGCTGCAAGGGCAGCCAAGAGGAGGACAGCACATCAGCAAACTGCAACAGGGGAAACTCTGCCATCCAGTGTTGCAGAAATAGCCCTAGAGCCTCTCAGGAGGCTGAAACACCAGCCAGAGACAAGAACAACTAGCTCCAGAGAACAGGATGGCAAAGGGCAAATGCAGGAACGCTACTAGCAGAAATCTAGGCAATATGGCAGCATCTGAACCAAACTCTCCAACATCAGCAAGTCCTGGTTATGCCAACACACCAGAGAAACAAGATATGGATTTAAAATCACAGTTCATGATGCTGCTAGAAGAACACAAAAAGGACATAAATGAATCTCTTAAAGAAATACAGGGGAACATGAATAAGCTAGAAACCCGTATAATGGAAACACAAAAATCACTTAAAGAAATGTAGGAAAATAAGGCCCAAGAGATAGAAGCCAATAAAGAAGAAAGACAAAAAAAGAAACCTTAAAGAAATACAGGAGAACATGTGTCAACAGGCAGAAGTCATGAAAGAGGAAACACAAAAATCTCTTAAAGAATTACAGGAAAACACAAACTAAAAAATGATGGAACTGAGCAAAACCATGCTGGATCTAAAAACAGAAGTAGAAACAACTAAGAAATAACAAAGGGAGACAACTTTGGAGATAGGAAACCTTGAGAAGAAATAAGGGACCATAGATGCAAATATAAACAACAGAATACAAGAGATGGAAGAAAGAATCTCAGATGCTGAGGATACCATAGAAACCATTGAATCAACTGTCAAAGAAAATGCAAATTGCAAAAAGCCTGTATCCCAAAACATCAAGGAAATCCAGGATACAATGAGAAGACCAAACCTAAGGATTATAGGTATAGATGAGAGTGAAGATTTACAACTGAAAGGGCCAGCAAATATCTTCAACAAAATTATGGAAGAAAACTTTCCCAACTTAAAGAGAGAGATGCCCATGAATATACAAGAAGCCTACAGAACTCCAAACAGAGTGGACCTGAGCAGAAATACCTCCCATCACATAATAATCAAAACCCCAAATTCACTAAACAAAGAAAGAACATTAAAGGCAGTAAGAGAGAAAGGCCAAGTAACATATAAAGGAAGACCTATCAGAATCACACCAGACTTCTCACCAGAGACCATGAAAGCTAGAAGATCCTGGGCAGATCTCATGCAGACTCTAAGAGAACACAAATGTCAGCCAAGACTACTATACCCAGCAAAACTCTCATTCACCATAGATGGAGAAACCAAGACATTCCATGACAAAACCAAATTTACACAATATCTTTCCACAAACCCAGCTCTGCAAAGAATAATAGGAGGAAAACTCCAATACAAGGAGGGAAACTACACCCTGGAAAAAGCAAGATAGTTACCTTCCTTCATCAAACCCTAAAGAAGATAACCACTCAAATATAAAAAGAACATCAAAAATGACAGGAAGTAATAATCACTATTCCTTAATATCTCTTAACATCAATGGTCTCAATTCCCCAATAAAAAGACATAGACTAACAGACTGGATAAGGAAACAGGACCCTACAATTTGCTGCATACAGGAGACATACCTCAGTGTCAAAGACAAAAACTACCTTAGAGTAAAAGGCTGGAAGACAATCTTACAAGCCAATGGTCACAGGAAACAAGCAGGAGTAGCCATTCTAATATCAGATAAAATTGACTTTCAACCTAAAGTCATCAAAAGAGACACAGAAGGGCACTTCTTGATGGTCAAAGGAAAAATCCACCAAGAAGAACTTTTAATTCTGAACATCTATGCACCAAATGCAAGGGCACCCTCATTCGTAAAAGAAACTTTACTAAAGCTCAAAGCACACATTGCACCTAACACAATAATTGTGGGGGACTTCAACACTCCACTCTCCTCAATGGACCGATTGGGAAAACAGAAACTAAACAGGGACACAGTAAAACTAATTGAAGCTTTGGACCAATTGACTGATATTTATAGAACATTTCACCCTAAAGCAAAAGAATATACCTTTTTCTCAGCACCTCATGATACCTTCTCCAAAATCGACCATATAATTGGACACAAGGCAGACCTCAACAAATATAAGACGATCGAACTAATCCCATGCCTCCTATCAGATCACTTTGGTGTAAGAGTGGTTTTCAATAGCAACAAAAACAACAGAAAGCCCACATACACATGGAGGCTGAATAATACTCTACTCAATGACACCTTGGCCAAAGAAGAAATAAAGAAAGAAATCAGAGACTTTTTAGAGTTTAATGAAAATGAAGGCACAACATACCCAAATCTTTGGGACACAATGAAAGCAGGGCTAAGAGGAAAACTCATAGCCCTGAGTGCCTCCAAAAAGAAAATGGAGAGAGCATACACTAGCAGCTTAACTACACACCTGAAAGTCCTGGAACAAAAAGAAGCCAATTCACCCAGGAGGAGTAGAAGACAGGAAATCATCAAACTCAGGGCTGAAATCAATCAATTGGAAACAAAGAGAACCACACAAAGAATCAACAAGTCCAGGAGCTGGTTCTTTGAGAAAATCAACAAGATAGATAAACCCTTAGCCAGACTGACCAAAGGGCACAGAAAAAGTATCCAAATTAACAAAATTAGAAATTAAAAGGGAGATATTACAACAGAAACTGAGGAAATCCAAAAAATCATCAGATCCTACTACAAAAGCCTATACTCAACACAACTGGAGAATCTGGAGGAAATGGACAATTTCCTAGACAGATACCAAATACCAAAATTAAATCAGGTCCAAATAGATCATCTAAACAGTCCCATAACCCCTAAAGAAATAGAAGGGGTCATAGAAAGTCTTCCAACCAAAAAAAAGCGCAGGACCAGATGGTTTCAGTGCAGAATTCTATCAGACCTTCAAAGAAGACCTAACACCAATACTCTTCAAACTATTCCACAAGATAGAAACAGAAGGAACCCTACCCAATTCCTTCTATGAAGCCACAATTACGCTGATACCAAAACCACACAAAGATCCAACAAAGAAAGAGAACTTCAGACCAATTTCCCTTATGAACATCGATGCAAAAATACTAAATAAAATTCTTGCCAACGGAATCCAAGAACACATCAAAACGATCATCCACCACGATCGAGTAGGCTTTATCCCAGGAATGCAGGGTTGGTTCAATATGCGGAAATCCATCAATGCAATCCACTACATAAACAAACTCAAAGAAATGAACCACATGGTCATTTCATTGGATGCTGAAAAAGCATTTGACAAAATTCAGCATCCTTTCATGCTTAAAGTCTTGGAAAGAACAGGAATTCAAGGCCCATACCTAAACATAGTAAAAGCAATATACAGCAAACCGGTAGCCAGCATCAAACTAAATGGAGAGAAACTTGAAGCAATCCCTCTAAAATCAGGTACTAGACAGGGCTGCCCCCTTTCTCCTTATCTTTTCAATATTGTACTTGAGGTACTAGCTCGGGCAATTCGACAACATAAGGAGGTCAAAGGGATACAAATTGGAAAGGAAGAAGTCAAACTATCATTATTTGCAGATGACATGATAGTCTACCTAAGTGACCCAAAAAACTCCACTAGAGAACTCCTACAGCTGATAAACAACTTCAGCAAAGTGGCAGGTTATAAAATCAACTCAAGCAAATCAGTGGCCTTCCTATACTCAAAGGATAAGCAGGCTGAGAAAGAAATTAGGGAAATGACCCCCTTCACAATAGCCACAAACAGTATAAAGTACCTTGCGGTGACTCTTACCAAACATGTGAAAGATCTGTATGACAAGAACTTCAAGACTCTGAAGAAGGAAATGGAAGAAGACCTCAAAAAATGGGAAAACCTCCCATGCTCATGGATCAGCAGGATCAATATAGTTAAAATGGCCATTTTGCCAAAAGCAATATACAGATTCAATGCAATACCCATCAAAATCCCAACTCAATTCGTCACAGAGTTAGAAAGAGCAATTCTCAAATTCATCTGGAATAACAAAAAACCCAGGATAGCTGAAACTATTCTCAGCAACAAAAGAAATTCTGGGGGAATCAGTATCCCTGACCTCAAGCAATACTACAGAGCAATAGTGTTAAAAACTGCATGGTATTGGTACAGTGACAGGCAGGCAGATCAATGGAACAGGATTGAAGATCCAGAAATGAATCCACACACCTATGGCCACTTGATCCTCGACAAAGGGGCTGAAAACCTCCAATGGAGAAAAGATAGCCTTTTCAACAAATAGGGCTGGTTCAACTGGAGGTCAGCATGCAGAAGAATGCAAATTGATCCATCCTTGTTTCCTTGTACTAAGCTCAAATCCAAATGGATCAAGGACCTCCACATAAAGCCAGACACTCTGAAGCTAATAGAAAAGAAACTGGGGAAGACCCTTGAGGACATCGGTACAGGGAGAAAGTTTCTGAACAGAACACCAATAGCGTATGTTCTAAGAGCAAGAATTGACAAATGGGACCTCATAAAACTACAAAGTTTCTGTAAGTCAAAGGACACCATCAACAGGACAAATCGGCAACCAACAAATTGGGAAAAGATCTTCACCAATCCTACATCAGACAGAGGGCTAATATCCAACATATATAAAGAACTCAAGAAGTTAGACTCCAGAAAACCAAACAACCCTATTAAAAATGGGGTACAGAGTTAAACAAAGAATTCTCACCTGAAGAACTTCAGATGGCGGAGAAACATCTTAAAAAATGCTCAACTTCATTTGTCATTAGGGGAATGCAAATCAAAACAACCCTGAGATTTCACCTTACACCAGTCAGAATGGCTAAGATTAAAAATTCAGGAGATAGCAGGTGTTGGCGAGGATGTGGAGAAAGAGGAACACTCCTCCACTGCTGGTGGGGTTGCAAATTGGTACAACCACTCTGGAAATCAGTCTGGCGGTTCCTCCAAAAACTGGGCACCTCACTTCCAGAAGATCCAGCTATACCACTCCTGGGCATATACCCAAAAGATAATAAGGATACATGCTCCACTATGTTCATAGCAGCCCTATTTATAATTGCCAGAAGCTGGAAAGAACCCAGGTATCCCTCAACAGAGGAGTGGATGCAAAAAAAGTGGTATATCTACACAATGGAGTACTATTCAGCCATTAGAAACAATGAATTCATGAAATTCGTAGGCAAATGGATGGAGCTGGAGAACATAATACTAAGTGAGGTAACCCAGACTCAAAAGATGAATCATGGTATGCACTCACTAATAAGTGGATATTAACGTAGAAAACTGGAATACCCAAAACATAATCCAAACATCAAATGAGGCACAAGAAGAAAGGAGGAGTGGCCCCTTGTTCTGGAAAGACTCAGTGAAGCAGTTTAGGGTAAAACCAGAACGGGGAAGTGGGAAGGGATAGGTAGGAGGACAGGGGGAGATAAGTGGGCTTATGGGACTTTCGGGGAGTGGGCGGGGTCTAGAAAAGGGGAAACCATTGGAAATGTAAATAAAAAATATATCGAATAAAAAAAATAGTAAAGAAAGAAAGAAAGAAAGAAAGAAAGAAAGAAAGAAAGAAAGAAAGAAAGAAAGAAAGAAAGAAAAAAGAAAAAAAAGAACCCCCTCTCCTCTCCGTAGTCCCAGAGTTGCTGCTGGGGGCCCAGTGGACTCAGAACCCTTCACCCTCCAAAACCCCCACCCATCCAAACACCACTCCCTTCCCTTCAGTGCCTTCTATCCCTTCTGCCTCTCAGTCCTTTCTGCTGGAGCAGACTTGTGACTGGTCTGGTACAGTGAAGACACTACCACTCCTGATCCATTCTACAGAACCTGCTGCACTTAAAGCTGTTGAGAATCTGCTGCACTCAGAGCAGTTGGACAACATCTGAACTGCTTCAATGAAGACCCAACAGTCTGAAGGCCTCCCAGGAGATCTACTGTAACAAAACAGCAGCTTGTCTGCCACTCTGAAGAGACCTCAGTTGGAAGGCCTCACATGTGGTCTGCAACAGCCAGGGCTGCAGGCGTACAAGGAGACCTGAAGCAACCCAGGGACAAAACAGGCAGACTTCAGACCAACAAACACCAGGGATATCCAGGTGGTGAAAGGCAAGACCAAGACTAAAAGCAACAGAACCTAATATACGTACACTTCATCTGAATCAAGTTCTCCCATCACAGAAATCCCTGAATACAAAAACACACCTGAAAATCAGGAAGCTGACCTAAAATCATATCTCATGGAAATAATAGAGTCCTTTAGAGTATATCAATAGCTCGCTGAAAGAAACACAGGAAAGCACAGGAAACAGGTGAAGGAATTAAATAAAGTAATGTAAGACCTAAAACTGGAAGTAGAAACAACAAAGAATACACAAATGGAGGCAAACTTGGAAATAGAAAACCTAGGAAAGAGGTCAGGAATTACAGATGTAAGTATCACCAACAGAATACAAGAGATAGAAGAGAGAATCTCAGGTGAAGATACTGTAGAAAAGATTGATAAAACTGTCAAAGAAAATTCAAAACATAAAAAAATCCTAACCCAAACTATACAAGAAATTGGGCACACAATGAAAAGACCAAATTTAAGAATACTAGGAATAGAGGAGAACGAAGATTCCCAGGTCAAAGGACCTGAAAATGTCATCAACAAAATCATAGAAGAAAACTTTCCCAACCTAAAGAAAAAGATGGCCATAAAGGTACAAGAAGCCTATAGGACACCAAACAAATGGGACCAGAAAAGAAAATCTTCTCATCACAAAATAATCAAAACATTAAACACACACAACAAAGAAAGAATAAAAGCTGCAAGGGAAATGGGCCAAGTAACATACAAAGATAGACATATCAGAATTATACCAGACTTCTCAACAGAGACTATGAAAGTCAAAAGAGCCTGGTCAGAGGTCATGCAGACTCTAAGAGAACACAAATGCCAGCCCAGGCTAATAAACCTAGCAAAACTCTCAACCACCATAGACAGAGAAACCAAAATATTCCAGGAAAGAAACAACAAATTCAAACAGTATCTATCTACCAATCTAGCCTGACAAAGGATGCTAACAGGAAAACTCCAACACAAAGAAGGTACTGCACCAAAGAAAGGATAAAACATTAAAAATCTCACAACAAATCCAAAAGGAGAGAACCACAAGCACATAAAGCCACCTACAAAAACAAACATATCAGAAACCAACAGTCATTTCTCTTTAATATCTCTCAATATTAATGGACTCAATTCACTATAAAAAGTCATAAGCTAACAGACTGGATATGAAAACAAGATCCAGCATTTTGCTGCATACAAGAAATACACTTCAATAACAAAGACAGGCACTATGTCAAAGTAAAAGGATGGAAAAAGGTCTTCCAAGCACATGATCTTAGGAAACAAGCAGGAGTTGCCATCCTAATAGCCAATAAAATATACTTTCAACCAAAACTTATCAAGTGTGATAAAGAAGGACACTTCATATTCACCAAGGGGAAAATCCACCAAGAGAAATTCTCAATTCTGAACAGTATCTATCTACAATTCAACCTGACAAATGATGCTAAAAGGAAAATTCCAACACAAAGAAGATACATGCACCAAAGAAAGGATAAAATATTAATCTCACGACAAAGCCAAAAGAAGAGAAAGAATCTCTAATGCCTGAGAAATACCTAATGAAATGTTCAAAGTCCTTAGTGTTCAGAGAAATGCAAATCAAAACAATCCTGAAATTCAACCTTAAACCAATCAGAATGACTAAGATCAAAACTACAGGTGACAATACATGTTGGAGAGGGTGTGGAGAAAGAGGAACACTCCTCCATTGCTGGTGGGATTACACACTTTTACAAACACTCTGGCAATCAGTCTGGAGGTTCCTCAGAAAAATGGAAATAGATCTACCTGAAGACCCAGCTATACCACTCTTGGGAATATACACAAAAAAAAATGTCCCACCATGCCACAGGGGCACATGTTCCACTGTGTTCATAGAGGTCTTATTTGTGATAGCCAGAAGCTGGAAACAACCCAGATACTCTTTTGTCCCATGACAAAGGAGTAGATACAGAAAACCTTGTTCATTTACACTATGGAACACTACTCAACTATTAAGTATGACATCCTGAATTTTGCAGGTAAATGAATGGAACAGAAAATATCATCCTGAGTGAGGTAACTCAGATCTAAAAGGACATGCATGGTATTTACTCACTAATAAGTGGATGTTATCCAAAAAACAAGTACAGAGTACCCAAGATATAGTCCAGGGAAGTCAAAGAGGTCAACATGAAGTGCCCAAATAAAATGCCTCAGTCCCACTTGGGAGGGAGAACAAAGCAATCACAAGTGGGGAAGGAGGGACCGACCTGGAAAGGAAAGTGGGTGGGAGGAGTGAGTGGAAGGAGAGGGAAACCTGATCTGGTTTTGGGTAAGGGAAAATGACTGAAGCCTTGAGAACCAGCAGAAAGACTGGAAGCAGGGAACCTCAAGATATAGGAGGATAGATCTCCAGGGTACACCAGAGACATAGGAGTTGAGAGACTCTCAGGACTCAAAGGGAGTGACCTTAGATGAAATGCTCTAAGTAGGGAGAGGGAACTATAGAGTCCTCCTCCAGCAGGAAGACAATGCATCATTTGAGGGAGAGGGGTCAATGCCACAGTCACAACTCTGACCCATAATTATTCCTGTTTGAAAGAATTACAGGGATGGAAATGGAAAGGAGCCTGAGGAAAAGAAGGCCCAGCGACAGGCCCAAAGTGGAATCCAGCTTAAGGGGAGTTCCCAAGGCCTGACACTATTACTGAGGCTATGAAGCATTCACAAAGAGGGACCTAGCATGACCTTACTCTGGAAGTCCCAACAAGCAGCTGAAAGAGTCAAATGCAGATATTTGCACCCAACCAATGGACAGAAGCAGCTGACCTCTGTGGTTGAAGTAAGGAAGGCTGAAAGAAGCTGAGGAGAAGGGTAATCCTTCAGGAGGACTAGCACTCTCAATTAATCTGAACCCCCAAGATCACTCAAACACTGAACAACCAAACAGGCAGCATACACCAACTGAAATGAGGCCAACACACATTCAGTAGTGAACTGCCTTGTTTGTGTTCATTCAGAGATGATGAACCTAACCTCCAAGAGACTGGAGGCTCCAGGGAGTTTAGAGGTCAGATGGCATGGGGGATAGGAACATCCACGTTATGATAGGAGGTAGGAAGGAGGTAGGGACTGTGGAACAGTCAGAGGGTGGACAGTGATGGGGAGGAATAAAATATGGAGTGTAAAAAATAAATTAATTAATTAAAAAATAATTTCTAACATTAAAAAAAGAAAATCCCTCAAAATAATACACTATAAAAAACAAACTCAATGAAAAAAGGAACATGATCATCTCATCAGATGCTGAAAAAGCATTTGACAAAATACAACACTCTCTCATGTTAAAATTCTTGGAGTCATCAGAAATCCTGGAATATAACTAAACCAAATAAAAGCAATATATAGCAAACCAACATCCAATATCAAATAAAGGGGAGAGAAACTAGAAGGAATCCCACTAAAATCCAGGACAAGACAAGGTTGTACACACTCTCTCAATTTATTAAATATTGTACCCAAAATCCTAGCCAGAGCAATTAGACAACAAAAGGAGATCAAGAAGAGACAAATTAGAAAGGAAGAAGTCAACGTATCACTATTTGCAGAAGCTGTGATAGGAAGGCTAACAGTCTCAACTTACTCAGACCCCAGGAAGCTCCAGAGACTGACTGACCTACCAGGATCATACATGGGATGGACAGAGGCCCCTGGTACAAATATCAGAGGTCTGCCTGGTCAAGGCCTTAGTGGGAGAAGATTTGCTTAATCCTGGAGTGACTTGAGGCCCAAGGGAAGGGCCTGATGTCAGGGGAGCACCCTTTCAGAGCCCAGGGGGAGGACCAATGAATGAGATGAAGACCTGTGGGAGGGGAACAGGGAGGCTTGACAATGACTGACATGTAAATAACTAAAATAATAAAAATTGCAAAACATAACATACAAAAATAAACAAGCAAATGTGAAAACAAAACAAAAAAGAAAGAAAATGCCTTAAAGCCGCATCTTATGGAAGAATTTTCTCAAGTAAGGTTTCCTCATTTCAGATACCTCTATTATGTGTGTCAAGTTGACATAAGAATACTCAGCACAAGTTTCATGTTTTCAGTCTGTGGTTCAAAACTGACTATCCTGGTCCTAAAGGAGTAGGTAATCTGCTTCTCTAGCTATATCATTTTGATCATAAATAACTTTTATCTTGAGACAGCTATACTTCATGTGTGCAATGTTCTGCAACAGACATCCTGTGGCTCTGGCGTCTACAACATCAAAGAATCTCCATTTCAGCACAAGATATTCAACTTCACAGATTTACGCAGTGCTCTCTGAGGGCAAGTGCCTCCTGCCCTGCCACATATCCTAAGGCCTCTGCTGCTCTTAGAGACTTGATCAGATCCTTCACTTTATGCTTGCAAAACCAGTGCTATGTGGTCACACACTCACATTCTGACAGCAGCTCAGATCGGAGTCTGGCCAATTTTAACCACAGTTCTATTGCCTTCCACTTATTAATCCCCATGAAAACAGTTTCCAGGGCAATTGCTTTCCTGGAACATGAATTCCCATGAACTGAGGTCAAGGGCCTTAGTTCAACCTCCTTCCTTTTATAGGTTTTCTTCATTTTCACAGGCTGGATCATTTGATGACTGGACTCTTGTACTCATGGCTGTTTTCCTTCTGTCTGGTGTGGAGCATGATGTCTCACTGCAGGCAATGAAAACTCTTCACTAATGCAAGAGTTAACATTAACTTGTTTTATCACTTCTCTTTGATAGGGGCTGTGTGCCCTTCAGAAATTCATGGTTTCTACCTCCACTGCCTGTGCCTCTTTCGTCATTCTCATTTCCCAAGAGGCACTGGAATGGCTCCTTGAGATATACCTACAGTATTCAAGGGCTTTTCACTACAGAGTTTCTAATATTTCTATATTCCTCCCTCAGTGAGTACAAAGGCACGGAGAGTGCATATGAGCTTTATCATGACAAAAACCTCATCCACAAAGCCACGTTTTCTTTACTAGTAAGTGTTCCTGTAGGTGTTATAAGATACCTTTACAAAAACATCATCTTTAAAGGAAAGAATGATTATTTTGGCACCTATATCAATTAGGTGGTAATTTCAGATAGGAATGTCACCTTATAGGAATTTGAAAAAGCAGATAGTTTCATTGTATATGCATGCAAGAAGAAGAAAACATTGAATATTATTCTCTGATAGTTGCATTTTCTTCTGTACCTCAAGACATAAGTACAGGGAATGTTTTCTTCCTTTAAGGTCATCATTTCTCATCAATTTTACTTATCAAGCTAACCATTCTGTCATTCTTGCAAAGTAATTTAAAATAAATTAGTCCTTGTAGGCATGTCTGGCATATCATCAGCCAGTGATTAAAGATCATTACAATTTACAATTAGTGCTAATTATCACACAAGCATGAGTACTTTCCAAATAGAATAAATGTTAGGAGCCAGTTGCTGAATATACTACAACTTCTGTTGCTTAACATATAAAAACCAAGCTAAAATTAACCTGGAATCTTATTCTCTGGTGGTTAGTCTCACTGCGCTGAAATTTGCTATGTAGGCTGCTGTTAGTCTATATCGTTTAATTCAACAACAATGGATTCTTGTGCCCTAGTAGTAGAGCTAATTCATCTATTTATCTATATGGAAATTATGTGCCAGTTGAATTGCCTTCTAATGATTTCTTTCATGTCCATATAGTAATGTTGTTTTAACCAGAGAAGCTTCTTTCCAAAGTCTGAGAAAGATACTACAAAGCTGAAACTGGCAAGATTTCAGAAAAAAATGTGATTATTAAATTAAATAATTATTAAATGAGTAAATCCTAAACTAGATGTTTACAGCACTATTTCCAAGGACCAGGGACCATGCTGAAAGAGAGTTCTGACATAATAGAAGGTCTAAAGTTAGGCACGGGGTGATATGTAATGCTATATTCTAGGTATGACCTAGTGGTTGCACTCTCAACAGCTGTGGTGAGCTGCACTAAACCTACTCAATGAATAAAATTCAGTGAATAAAATTCCATCATCTTGAGAAAGGATGGATGATTAATGATTGCTGTGGATAAGGGAGAGGTTCTTTAAGTGATGTAGGCCTCATCTATTGTCCATGCTCCTATAAATAGATCTTCTCCATATTTCTGTAAGAAATCTTAATTTATTTATCTTATTAGTTCAACAAAAAACAAGAGAGAGAGAGAGAGAGAGAGAGAGAGAGAGAGAGAGAAAGTACTTGGGCATTTGTTGGGAAGAAGAAAATAAGTATTTTTATCCCACCATCATACTGTGTTCCTCTCACAGTCTGTAGATACTGTGAGGCTAATGAAAAAATAAAACAAAAATTATCAAAATATATTGTCTAAATTAAGTGTAGCACACTAGTATTGATCACTAATGTTAAGCTAAAACAGTTACTTTGTGAATGACATGCTCTGCAGAAGAATTTTACAAACTGAATTTAAGAAATGAAGGAATCTAAACGTCAGTGCTTTTAGTCTCATTAGAATGAAACTCTCATATGCAGTGTTCTTAATGACAGCATAGTGCACCTAGGGCACTAACTCACAGGCGTGCCAAGCTTGTATTTCCTTTATGTCATAAACATCACCCATTATGCTCACTTCCATGGTTAGGGTGTCTCCAGAATCCTTCATTCCGTTGATTCGTGCAACTTTTTTAAGTTCCTTTAAGCCCTTCTCAGGTTTGTTGGTCACAATCAGCCACCGAGCTGACTCTGACAGCCACCTGTCAAGGAAGACGTTGGAGGTAGAAACAATTCTTGAGCTGTCATTTTCCGCACAAAATTTAACCTTCAAAATTTTGTTATTTAAATGAATACCTACAACATTCTGCTTTATTAACCTCTATAATCTTTTGTAGTCTAATACCTTCATTGAAATTGATGAATGATTCAACCACAAAATGCACTGCACTTCTAAAATGCATACCTAGATCTCCAGTGGGGATCTGTCTCCCTCTACCTGGATATATATTTGTAGTGTGGTTCATGGAACTAGACTGTGAGATATATTCCACAGATATATACCAACTTTCTTATTAGGGTATAGAAAATATCATTTAATGATGTGTTCTTTCCTTTAAATGAAAAGTATTGTATGAATTTTGTATACTAATTATATCATTCAAATTGCATTCATAACTTCAAGTTGGCTGCTGACATATGACCATTCAAACAAGTTAAAACTGGCCCTGCTTCTCATTTACATGATGGAAACAGATGCATAAGGGCTGGAAGCTTGTCCCAGCACTGATTCTCTCTGAATGGCAGTCCATTGGGGTGGAGTGAGGGTGGAGGGGCAAACTTGGTTTTGTGGGAGTAAAAGTTGCTTGGCATAAATATTTATTCTCCTTGATTCTTTATTCTGGGTCCAGAAGCCAATGACTTCAAACAAATTAACACCTGTTACTTAACAGCAGAAGATCAAGTAAAGGATTTATTGATAGTGCTCTTTTCTCTGGTCAGACAGCCAGGAGCCCCTCACTCATCAAGCTGGTTAACTCTTTGTGAACCAGAGAGGAAAGAATCACTCATACAGAAAACATATAAACTGAAAGATGTTGAAATGACTATATCACCTTTCATTTCTTGATTTTAGCTTTTTATAGACAAAATTTAATTGTATATAAAAGAATTATCTCATAGATAAAATGTTACAAATAAAAGAAAACAATTAGAATCTCATATAGACAAGTATACACAGACATACATACACATACCCTCTAGCAGTCCCAATCATCTGTCTCCATCAACTCCACCAGTGATCATGCATGCTTACATATACACATATATTCCTACATACATATATGTGTATTTGGATGGATAGATGGATGGATGGATGGATGGATGGATGGATGGATGGATGGATCAGAGCCCCCCAAACCACCAAATTTATTTCTTTTCTCTGGACTTTTTATATGTTCTAGACAAAAGTTCTTTAGAAAATTACCTCAAAAATAAAAGTTAACACAAAATGGGAGATACAAAAGGATGTTGATATTAAGTTCAAAGCAGTTTTTCATCCTATAAGCTCATTATAAATCCAAAGTAATAGTTTCATATGACCTTGTCTTATCATGGAGCATACCTGTGGCTTCATCCCTGGGTCCGACTTAGAATTAATGTTTTGCCCTGAGTACAAATTTGTCCTAAGCATATTTCCCCTTTTAGTGCAATTATAAAATCTCATTGTATTTCTTATTATGCAGTCTTTACTTACTATTATGAGGAGGGGGCACATTCTATTCTTGATTCTAATTTTATTACATCTTTTTAGCAAAACAACTATAACCATTCTTTAGTGGAAACTAGGAAAGGGGATAACACTTGAAATGTAAATAAAATAATAAATAAATAAATAAATAAATAAATAAATAAATAAAGGGACTGCAGCAATTACAAAGACCTTCTTTCTAAGATTATCTGAATCAAAAAGGAACTCTATAAGATCATTAATTTATCAAAACATCATTAATTCATGAATGTTGATCCTAATGTTGATTTTCAGGAAATCAGCTCAATAGGGTTGGTTAATGCCTAGGGAATGTTATATTAGTTTCATAATGACAGGAAAGGTATATCAGCTGCAAGAAACAATTCTGAGAATCTCTTTGACTTGCATCTCAGAGATTACCCACTTTACTCCTTGCTAAAAAGTAGGCCACCTCCAGGAAAGTCATCTGCTAGCCTTAGCTTTTCCTAGATGGCTCTTGACACATAATAATATTGATAGGCTGTGTGGATGAAAAGTGTGTGGCAGATGAGTCTTTTGTACTTGTGAGTATAAACTCATCTCTCTGTATTAAGTCTGTGGTCAATTTATTGAGTCATTTCTGATCAAATATGCCTATTCTGATGACCCTGTGGTACTAATTGCTAAGTCTCTTTAAAAGGAGATAAGGAAAGGGATCCTGTTGGGGGTTCATCTTGTGTATTGTATATTCAGAACCTGAATACTGTGCCTCAGACCACACTGTAACCTGATATTATGGCACTGTATTAACCAATGTACTGTAAAGAATTCTTTCCATTAATATATGAATGGTCTACAAATGGCAGGGGCTTTTATGATTGGGCAGAAGGATAGGAAGGAAGGGAATCAAGAGAGGGGTCTCAAGAAAGACCAGAAGGGAGGAAAGAAAGACAAAAAGAGGAGGAAGTTTCCATCTGACAGGATGGACCAAGTGTATATGGCCAAGAGAAGTTCACCCTGAGGACAGGCAGATAGAGTAGAAGCCACAGATAAATTAGATTGGCAAGTGATTGACACTTGAGTAGGTTTTAATAGGTGGAAGGACTACAGTAGCTCAGAACATACCCAGCATACTGCCTACAGCTTACTAATAAAATGTCAAAATGGTACAGGAGTGCCCAGGGCTAAATAGATACCAGACCCCTCTACCCCTGTTACACACAGGTGAATTGTAGCTCACAGTTACTTGTGCTCTGATCAAATGGGTGATAGCATAGTACTGCCATGTAAGCAGAGCTAGCCTACAAAGACTGGGCCAAAGGCAACAAAGTCCAGATTGGCATGCAACTTGGCTATGGACTAGCTCAACTGGCCAATTTCGGGGGTGGACTTCCCAAATACCTGTGCTGAGGCTTAAAGCACCTCAAACACATGGAATGCTTAAAGCACAGCCCATTTGAAACAGGCATCATCTTAGCAGAGATGGGGAAGGTCACCAGGGCTGACTCAGCCCAACAAAGCAAGATGGCAAAATACCCCAGGACTCCGGTGGGCTTTAACTGTATTTTTTTCCAGTTGAAGGAACTTTCCACCCCTCCCTATGAGCAAAAGAATTAGGACAAGCCAATCACTGGAGTGTCCTGAACTGAACATCAAAGAGAGACAGTGTAGAGAGCCATATTGGGGTGCTATGCCACCTGGCAGGAACTTGACATTGCCCAAGTTGAAGTTCCTCTCCCAGCCTTTGAGCAGGAATTCCTGTGCTAGCCATAATCCTGCTCCACCTAGGGTGGAGCACTCAGACCAAGGTGAAGTCCATTGTTTCCCAAGGACCTGCAGTTTCCTAAGAGGCACTAGCCACCTGACACTAGCCACCTGCAGAGCAAGCAAACTGGTTCTGCAAGAGTCTCCAGGTTTGGGGGGAAGGTCTTTCCCCTGCCTCTATATATTTGGAGACCCCCATTAAACTTCGAGCCTTTATCAGGAGATTTATCTTGGCTTCATGTTTTCTCCCACCACTTCCGTCCTATCCCCAGCTTTCCTTCCAGGTAACCTGGTAACCTGTTCGAAATAACTGCAGGCAGATACAAGACAGAGTACATACAAAAGAAATCCAAACACAACAAAACTTCAGAAAAGATTTTTTAAAAATCTGTTTTATGTTTAAAGGAAAAGAATTAGATATAAAATTTCATAGATAGCTATAAGTAGTTTGAAATTAATAGATTTAAGGGAATAGGGCATATGAAGATGAGACACACAATAACACAAGATTTTTGGATATTATATAATGTTTTTATGAATTGATCAAGGATGGAAAAAAATGGAGAGAGATAGATGACCTGAATGAAACTGAAACATTACTGATTATGATGATTGAATTGATGATCCTCATTCTTATTCTCATAATTATTTTGACTTCCTATGTCTTCACAAAATAGAGGGCTATAGAGGAAAAGGAAAAGGACAGGTATGAAGGATAGCCACAAGCCTTCAAGGAAAAGCTTCAGAAATTTACAAGTCAGTAAGAGGAAAATAATACGATATCTAAAAAATAAGAAAAAGGAAAAAGGTAAAATATGGAGACAAGCATTAGAAGAGATATTTCAGAAATGTGCAAATAAGAAGGAGGAAAATACTAAGATATCTGAAAGAAACAAAGAGAAGGAGAAAAATGAAATATAGAGGCAAGCATTAGAGAATAGATTAAGAAATTTATAAATCAGACTGAGGAAAATGCTAATATATCAAAGATGAAAAAAGAGAAAGAGATAATATTTGAAAACAAACATTAGAGGAAAGACTAAAGAAATTTATGAATCACAATGAGGAAAATGCTAAAATATTAGAGATAAAAGAAAAGGGGTATAAAAATAGACACAGACTCTAACAGAAAAATCCAAAAAATTATGAATAAAATTGAAAATGACATATATATGGTATTTATTAGAATGATTTACAGACTGCAGTTAAGCTAATCCAACAATAACTAGCTGTGAAAGGAAAGTCCAAGAACCTAGTAGTTGCTCAGTCCCGCAAAGCTCATCTTCTGTATAGTCTGAAATCCCAAAAAAGAACTCTCCAATTCCAGGAATCGATGTGCTAACAATGTGAGGGCAAGCAGGCAAAAAGTAAAAGTTTTCTTCTTCTATGTCCTTTTGTAGGTTACTAGCAGAAGGTATGGCCCAGATCAAAAATGTGTCTTCCTTCCTTAAGATCCATATCAAAGTTATGTATCTTCCTCCTTCAAAGATCTGGACTAGACAAAACATAATCCACACATCAAATGAGATACAAGAAGAAAGCAGGAGTGGTCCCTGGTTCTGGAAAGACTCAGTGAAACAGTATTTGGCAAAACCAGAACGGGGAACTGGGAAGGGGTGGGAGGGAGGACAGGGGAAGAGAAGGGGGCTTACGGGACTTTCGGGGAGTGGGGGGGGGGGCTAGAAAAGGGGAAATCATTTGAAATGTAAATAAATTATATCGAATAAAAAAAAAAAAAGATCTGGACTAGAAGTGGATTAACCCACTTCAAACCTAGCAAAACTAATCTCTCACAGGTGTGCTTTTCATTTAGGAATTTTACTTCATTATAGATGTAGCAAAATTCAGGTTGTATTCAGGTTGACAACCAAGAATAGCCATCACATAAAGACAGGCAAAAAGAAGGAAAATATTTATGCTGCAATCATTGCTACTCTCCTTTGGTTTTGTCTTGTTTTATTTTGTTTTATTTTGGTTTTTTTTTTCCCTACCAAAGAAACTTAAATTCTGCCTAACAGTACTTAACTAGCAAATAATATAATTTTTTTCTATTGGGATAACATATACAATATTTTCAATATACTTATTCTAGTATTAAATGTTTATTTATAATATGAACTTAATTAGATGTTTTACCTTTCATCTAATTAATTAGTAAAATACAGAATTTGCAGTTAAATGCAACTTTTCTATAAGAAGCAAATCTTCTTCAATGTACCAATAACTCTTGTCACACGTATGATTTTAGAAAATTATTTAATGTTTACCTCGAGTTTAGATAGAACTCAGTCTCCTCAGTTTTATCTGAAAATGAACCTTGTCCTCCTCTCCCATAATTGCAAAGAGGAGATTATACTGTCAAGCATAGACCAAAGAGAAATGCATTTCTTATGTCCTTATTCCTGTTCATTAACTCACAGAATTCAGTAATAGAAAAGGAAAGAAAGTTCCCACCTTGTGAGTATAAGGAAGAAGAACAGTGGTACAGACATTACCAGCTGGAGGTGGTGCCAGTTTTGAAAGAAAAAAGCCAGGCCTGTCAATATCATATTTGCAATAGCAGTAGCACAAATTGAAAGCACTACCACCATGGATAGGAATTTGGTACTTGTCCATTCAAACACTGAAAGAAAAAGATATATTTACTTGAAAGGGATTTGCAGGGTCAAAACAAAAGTTTGAAAAGGGTTATATTTCAAATGTTTTGACTTACTGAGCAAGTTACTATTTACGAATATGGGTTCCACAGACATTCCTGCCAGGAATCGAAGTAAGCAGTAGATGAGGAAGGTGGGAGCAAAAGCTACACAGGTTTCAATGATGGCTATTTGTAATAAAGCACATATTAAAATTAACTTCCTCCCAAACCTGAGGAAAAGAGAGAAATTAGATTATGGGAACAATTCAGTTTGCTTGAAACTTCAAGACAGCTATAATTATGAATAATAAGGTATTATAAATAACAGAGGTTACATGAACGCAAAAGATTTTTCATTTTTATAAATAAATATACAATTAAAAAATATTTTTCTGTTTTTTTCCAATGATTTTATTAAATTATTTCTTATAAGATATTATGTTGGTATTATAACATGTCATTAAGACACCATACCATATCATGTATGTAGCATATTTATTGTTGATTTGTTAATATGACAAGATACCTGTTAAAAACTACTTAAAGGAGAAAAGACATATTTTAGTAGAATACTAACAGAGGTGCCCTGTGAAGTTGACAGCCGCCATCCTAGCTCCCAGTAGGATGGGACAGGCGATCCCAGGTACTGAGATATCCCAAGTCTAAGACCTCTGGGGGCGCAGACCGCAAATCTGTGGGCGCAGACCGCAAATCTGTGGGCTGCCGCCAGTGCCCAGAATCTGGGCAGAGCAGCGGTTCCTCTGTGTACCAGCCAGGTGTGGGTCCTGTGCCCGGTGGAGAAGTCAGCAGCCACCATCTTAGCTCCCAGTAGGACAGGACAGGCAACTCCAGGTACTGATATATCCCAAGTCTAAGACCTCTGGGGACACAGACCACCAAGCTGCGGGCTGCCACCAGCGCCCAGGACCTGGGCAGAGCAGTGGTTTGTCTGTGTGCCAGCCAGGAGTGGATCCCATGCCCTGTAGGATCTCTGCTGCCATCTTCACTCCCTGACAGAGCAGACGGGCAGCACCAGGTTTGGTCCATAGAGACAACCCAAGTATAACATTTCTTGGGGCATGACACACAAGGGCTCCAACAGCACCCAAGAGGAGGGCAGCATATCAGCAATCTGTGCCAGGGAAAACACAGTCATCCAGTGGTGCAGAAATAGCCTTATGGGCTCACAGGAGGTTCAAGAACCAGCCAGTGACAACAGGACAAACTAACACCAGAGATAACCAGATGGCAAAAGGCAAACATAGGAACATTAGCAACAGAAATCAAGACAATATGGCAGCATCTGAACCCAGTTCTCCAACAACAGCAGTCCAGGATACCCCAACACACCAGAAAAACAAGATTTGGATTTAAAAATCACTGGTCATGATGCAGTTAGAGAAACACAAGAAAGACATAACTAAATCTCTTAAAGAAATACAGGAGAAAATGGATCAAAAGTTAGAAGCCCTTACAAGAGTAACACAAAAATCATTTAAAGAAATTCAGGAGAATATGAGTCAAAAGATAGAAGCCAATAAGGAGGAAATGCAAAAATCACTTAAAGAAATACAGGAGAACTTGGGTCAACAAGCAGAGGTCATGAAAGAGGAAACACAAAAATCTCTTAAAGAATTACAGGAAAACACAAACAAGCAAGTGAAGTAGCTGAGCAAAACCATCCAGGATCTAAAAACAGAAGTACAAACAACTAAGAAATCACAAAGGGAAACAACTTTGGAGATAGAAAACCTTGGAAAGAAATCAGGGGCCATAGATGTAAATATCAACAACAGAATAGAAGAGATAGAAGAAAGAATCTCAGATGCTGAAGATACCATAGAAACCATGGACTCAACAGTCAAAGAAAATGCAAAATGTACAAAGCTTGTAACCCAAAACATTCAGGAAATCCAGGACACAATGATAAGGCCAAACCTAAAGATTATAGGCATAGATGAGAGTGAAGATTTACAACTTAAAGGGCCAGCAAATATCTTCAACAAAATTATGGAAGAAAACGTCCCTAACCTAAAGAGAGAGATGCCAATAAATATACAAGAAGCCTACAGAACTCCAAACGGACTGGACCAGAACAGAAATACCTCCTGTCACATAATAATCAAAACCCCAAATGTACTAAGCAAAGAAAGAATATTAGGGGCAGTAAGAGAAAAAGGCCAAGTAACATATAAAGGAAGACCAATAAGAATCACAGCAGACTTTTGACCTGAGACTATGAAAGCCAGAAGATCCTGGGTAGATCTCATGCAGAATCTAAGAGAACACAAATGCCAGCCAAAACTATTATACCCAGCAAAACTCTCAATCCCCATAGATGGAGAAACCAAGATATTCCATGACAAAACCAAGTTTACCCAATATCTTTCCACAAACCCAGCCCAACAGAGGATAATAAGGGGAAAAAGACCAATACAAGGAGGGAAACTTCACCCTAGAAAAAGCAAGATAGTAACCTTCTTTCATCAAACCCAAAAGAAGATAACCAATCAAATATAAAAATAACATCAAAAATGACAGGAAGTAATAATCACTATTCATTAATATCTCTTAACATCAATGGACTCAATTCCCCAATAAAAAAACATAGACTAACAGAATAGATACATAAACAGGACCCTACATTTTGCTGCATACAGGAAACACACCTCAGTGTCAAAGACAAAAAACTACCTAAGAGTAAAAGGCGGGAAGACAATTGTACAAGCAAATAATCTTAGGAAACAAGCTGGAATAGCCACTCTAATATCAGATAAAATTAACTTTCAACCTAAAGTCATCAAAAGAGACACTGAGGGACATTTCTTGCTGGTCAAAGGAAAAATATACCAAGAAGAACTCTCAATCTTGAACATCTATGCTCCAAATACAAGGACACCCTCATTCATAAAAGAAACTTTACTAAAGCTCAAAGCACACATTGCACCTAACATAATAATTGTGGGTGACTTCAACACTGCACTCTCTTCAATGGACAGATCAGGAAAACAGAAACTAAACCGGGACACAGTGAAACTAATCAAAGATTTGGACCAATTAGATTTAACATATATATATGTTTTATATATATATATATATATATATATATATATATATATATATATATATATATATATATATGGGTTTTATATATATATATATATAAAACATTTCATCCTAAAGCAAGAGAATATAACTTCTTCACAGCACATCATGGTACCTTCTCCAAAATCGATCATATAATTGGTCATAAGACAGACCTCAACAAATATAAGAAGATCTAACTAATCCCATGCCTCCTATCAGATCACTATGGAGTAAAAGTGGTCTTCAATAGCAAAAAAAAACAAAAACAAAAAACAAAAAAAAAAACAAAAACAAAAAACAAAAACAAAAACAAACAAATAAACAAACAAAACAAACAGAAAGCCCACATACACATGGAAACTGAACAATACTCTACTAAATGATACCTTGGTCAAGGAAGAAATAAAGAAAGAAATCAAAGACTTTTTAGAATTTAATGGAAATAAAAACACAACATATCCAAATCTATGGGACACAATGAAAGCAGTGCTAAGAGGAAAACTCATAGCCCTGAATGCCTCCAAAAAGAAAATGGAGAGAGCATACACTAGCAGCTTCACAACACACCTGAAAGCCCTGGAACAAAAATAAGCCAATTCACCCAGGAAAAGTAGTAGACAGGAAATCATCAAACTCAGGGCTGAAATCAATCAAGTAGAAACAAAGAGAACCATACAAAAAATCAACAAAACCAGGACCTGGTTCTTTGAGAAAATCAACAAGATAGATAAACCTTTAGCCAGACTAACCAAAGGGCACAGAGACAGTATCTAGATTAACAAAATTAGAAATGAAAAGGGAGACACAACAACAGAAATTAAAGGAAATTAAAAAAATCATCAGATCCTACTAAAAAAGCCTATACTCAACACAACTGGAGAATTTGGAGGAAATGGACAGCATCCTAGACATATACCAAACTCCAAAATTAAATCAGGATCAAATAGATGATCAAAACAGTCCCAAAACCCCTAACGAAATAAAAGGGGTCATAAAAAGTCTCCCAAGCGAAAAAGCACAGGACCAGATGGCTTCAGTGCAGAATTCTATCAGACCTTCAAAGAAGACCTAACACCAATACTCTTCAAACTGTTCCACAAAATCAAAACAGAAGGAACACTACCCAACTCATTCTACAAAGCCACAATTACGCTGATACCAAAACCACACAAAGATCCAACAAAGAAAAAGAACTTCAGGCCAATTTCCCTTATGAATATCGATGCAAAAATACTAAATAAAATTCTTGCAAACAAAATCCAAGAACACATCAGAACGACCACCCACCATGATCAAGTAGGCTTCCTCCCAGGGATGCAGGGATGGTTCAATATAAAGAAATCCATCAATGCAATCCACTACATAAACAAACTCAAAGAAAAAAAACCACATGATCATTCATTAGACACTGAAAAAGCATTTGACAAAACTCAGCATCCTTTCATGCTAAAGGTCTTGGAAAGAAGAGGAATTCAAGGCCCATACCTAAACATAGTTAAAGCAATATACAGCAAACCGGTAGCCAACATCAAAATAATGGAGAGAAACTTGAAGCAATCCCACTAAAATCAAGGATTAGACAAGGCTGTCCTCTCTCTCCATATCTTTTCAATATAGTACTTGAAGTTCTAGCTAGAGCGATTAGACAACATAAGGAGGTCAAGGGGATACAAATTGAAAAGGAAGAAGTCAAATTATCACTATTTGCAGATAACATGATAGTCTATTTAAGTGACCTGAAAACCTCCACCAGAGAACTCCTACAGCTGATAAACAACTTCAGCAAAGTGGCTGGTTATAAAATCAACTCCAGCAAATCAGTTGCCTTCCAATACTCAAAGGATAAGCAGGCTGAGAAAGAAGTTAGGGAAATGACACCCTTCACAATAGCTACAAACAATATAAAGTATCTTGGTGTGACTCTAACCAAACAAATAAAAAATCTATATGAGAAGAACTTCAGGTCTCTGAAGAAGGAAATTGAAGACCTCAGAAAATGGAAAAATCTTCCATGCTGTAGGATTGGCAGGAGCCTTCAGGTGTCTGCTTCGGGATCTGAACAGCCTGGGCCACAGCACCCTGTCTCTAGGCAGTGCAGCTGTGCACCAGAGGCCACCTGGGAAGAGGCAGTTGCACTGGTGAGTCCAAATCACCAGTTGACAAGACTAAGTAACACCAGTGAGAACTAGATGGCAAAAGGCAAAAGCAGGATCGTCACTAACAGAAATCAAGACAATATGGCAGCATCCGATCCCAATTCTCCTTTATCAGCATGTCCTGGATACCCCATCACACCAGTAAAACAAGATTTGGATTTAAAAGCATTGGTCATGATGCTGGTAGAGGAACGCATGAAGGACATATTAAAGAAATTCAGGAGAAAATGGATCAAAAGTTCGAAGCCCTTACAAGAGAAACACAAAAATCATTGAAAGAAATCCAGGAGAATACAAAAGCCAATAAGGAGGAAACGCAAAAATCACTTAAAGAAATACAGGAGAACTTGGGTCAACAGGCTGAGGTCATGAAAGAGGAAACACAAAAATCTCTTAAAGAATTACAGGAAAGCACAAACAAGCAAGTGAAGGAGCTAAGCAAAACCATCCAGGATCTAAAATCAGAAGTAGAAACAACTAAGAAAACTCAAAGGGAGACAACTTTGGAGATAGAAAACCTTGGGAAGAAATCAGGGGACATAGATGCAAATATCAACAACAGAATAAAAGAGATAGAAGAAAGAATCTCAGATGCTGAAGATACCATAGAAACTATGGACTCAACAGTTAAAGAAAATGCAAAATGCAAAAAGCTTGTAACCCAAAACATCCAGGAAATCCAGGACACAATGAGAAGGCCAAACCTAAGGATTATAGGCATAGATGAGAGTAAAGATTTACAACTTAAAGGGCCAGCAAATATCTTCAACAAAATTATGGAAAAAAACTTCCCTAACCTAAAGAGAAAGATGCCCATGATATACAAGAAGCCTACAGAACTCAAAACAGACTGGACCAGAACAGAAATACCTCCCGTCACATAATAATCAAAACCCCAAATGTGCTAAACAAAGAAATAATATTAAAGGCAGTAAGAGAAAAAGGCCAAGTAACATATAAAGGAAGACCTATCAGAATCACAGCAGACTTTTCACCTGAGACTATGAAAGCTAGAAGATCCTGGGCAGATCTCATGCAGACTCTAAGAGAACACAACTGCCAGCCAAAACTACTATACCCAGCAAAACTCTCAATCACCATAGAGGGAGAAACTAAGATATTCCATGACAAAACAAAGTTTACCCAATATCTATCCACAAACCCAGCCCTACAAAGGATAATAGGAGGAAAACAGCAATACATGGACAGAAACTTCACCCT
Organism: Apodemus sylvaticus; assembly: GCF_947179515.1. Classification (NCBI taxonomy): domain Eukaryota; kingdom Metazoa; phylum Chordata; class Mammalia; order Rodentia; family Muridae; genus Apodemus; species Apodemus sylvaticus. Next base: position 55,136,797 of record NC_067472.1, on the reverse strand, counting down.
GGAAAAAGCAAGATAGTAACCTTTCATCAAACCCAAAAGAAGTTAACCAATCAAATTTTAAAAATAACATCAAAAATAACAGGAAGTAATACTCACTATTACTTAATATCTCTTAACATCAATGGACTCAATGCCCCAATAAAAAGACATAGACTAACCGACTGGATACATTAACAGGACCCTACATTTTGCTGCATACAGGAAACACACCTCAGGGTCAAAGACAAACACTACCTTAGAGTAAAAGGCTGGAAGACAATTTTACAAGCAAATGGTCTCAGGAAACAAGCTGGAGTAGCCATTCTAATATCAGATAAAATTGACTTTCAACCCAAAGTCATCAAAAGAGACTCTGAGGTACACTTCTTGCTGGTCAAAGGAAAAGTACAACAAGAAAAACTCTCAATCCTGAACATCTATGCTACAAATGCAAGGACACCCTCATTCATAAAAGAAACTTTACTAAAGCTCAAAGCACACATTGCACCTAACACAATAATTGTGGGTGACTTCAACACTGCACTTTCCTCAATGGACCGATCAGGAAAACAGAAATTGAACAGCGACACAGTGAAACTAATTGAAGCTTTGGACCAATTAGATTTTACAGATATATATAGACCATCCTACCTTAAAGCAAAAGAATATACCTTTTTCTCAGCACCTCATGGTACCTTCTCCAAAATCGACCATATAATTGGTCACAAGACAGACCTCAACAAATATAAGAAGATCTAACTAACCCCATGCCTCCTATCAGATCACTATGGAGTAAAAGTTGTCTTCAATAGCAATAAAAACAACAGAAAACCCACATACGCATGGAAACTGAACAATATTCTACTCAATGATACTTTGGTCAAGGAAGAAATAAAGAAAGAAATTAAAGACTTTTTAGAACTTAATGATAATGAAGACACAACATACCCAAATCTATGGGACACAATGAAAGCAGTGCTAAGAGGAAAACGCATAGCCCTGAGTGTCTCCACAAAGAAAATGGAGAGAGCATACACTAACAGCTTAAAGACACACCTGAAAGCCCTGGAACAAAAAGAAGCTATTTCACCCAGGAGGAGTAGAAGGCATGAAATCATCAAACTCAGGGCCGAAACCAATCAAGTAGAAACAAAGAGAACCATACAAAGAATCAACAAAACCAGGACTTGGTTCTTTGAGAAAATCAACAAGATAGATAAACCCTTAGCCAGACTAACCAAAGGGCACAAAGACAGTATCCAGATTAACAAACTTAGAAATGAAAAGGAAGATATAACAACAGATACTGAGGAAATTCAAAAAATCATTAGATCCTACTACAAAAGCCTATACTCAACACAACTGGGGAATCTGGAGGAAATGGACAATTTCCTAGACAGATATCCGACACCAAAACTAAATCAGGATGAAATAGATCATCTAAACAGTCCCGAAGAAATAAAAAGGGTCATAGAAAGTCTCCCAACCAAAAAAAGCATGGGACCAGATGGCTTCAGTGCAGAATTCTATCAGACCTTCATAGAAGACCTAACACCAATACTCTTCAAACTATTCCACAAAGTAGAAACAGAAGGAACTCTACCCAACTCGTTCTATGAAGCCACAATTACACTGATACCAAAACCACACAAAGATCCAACAAAGAAAGAGAACTTCAGGCCAATTTCTCTTATGAATATTGATGCAAAAATACTTAATAAAATTCTTGCCAACCGAATCCAAGAACACATCAAAATGATCATCCAACATGATCAAGTAGGCTTCATCCCAGGGATGCAGGGATGGTTCAATATAAGGAAATCCATTAATGCTCTCCACTACATAAACAAACTCAAAGAAAAAAATGATATGATCATCTCATTAGATGCAGAAAAAGCATTTGACAAATTTCAGCAACCTTTCATGCGAAAAGTCTTGGAAAGAACAGGAATTCAAGGCCCATACCTAAAGATCGTTAAAGCAATATACAGCAAACCAGTAGCCAACATTAAACTAAATAGAGAGAAACTTGAAGCAATCCCACTACCCTTGGATCTTCTAGGCCTCACCCAAGGGTTGAGTGAGGGAAGACCTTTTTGATGGCCGCAGCCATGTGCTGAGCCAGCAGTTCTAGGGCAGCCACACCAAGAAACTCCAGGACCAGTTCAGGCAGGGACTCCAGTTCAAAGGTGACCGGGGGAAGGAGAAACTCTTTGGATCCCTGTGTGGAAGCTGGTGTCTGTTCAGAGTTCTGTGAGTAGGGATAAATGATCAAAACAGTATAGGTTTGAGTTGGGGTCCAGCTTTCTCACCCGAGGAGGTGTTTAGACAAGGCTGTCCTCTCTCTCCCATATCTTTTCAATATAGTACTTGAAGTTCTAGCTAGAGCAATTAGACAACATAAGGAGGTCAAGGGGATACAAATTGAAAAAGAAGAAGTCAAATTATCACTATTTGCAGATGACATGATAGTCTATTTAAGTGACCTGAAAACCTCCACCAGAGAACTCCTACAGCTGATAAACAACTTCAGCAAAGTGGCAGGTTATAAAATCAACTCCAGCAAATCAGTTGCCTTCCAATACTCAAAGGATAAGCAGGCTGAGAAAGAAGTTAGGAAAATGACACCCTTCACAATAGCTACAAACAATATAAAGTATCTTGGTGTGACTCTAACCAAACAAATAAAAGATCTGTATGAGAAGAACTTCAGGTCTCTGAAGAAGGAAATCGAAGAAGACCTCAGAAAATGGAAAAATCTGCCATGTTCGTGGATAGGCAGGATTAATATAGTTAAAATGGCCATCTTGCCAAAAGCAATCTACAGATTCAATGCAGTCCCCATCAAAATCCCAACTCAGTTCTTCACAGAGTTAGTAAATTTGAATTCTCAAATTCATCTGGAATAACAAAAAAACCAGGATAGCTAAAACTATTCTCAACAACAAAAGCAATTCTGGGGGAATCAATATCCCTGACTTCAAGCAATACTACAGAGCAATAGTGTTAAAAACTGCATGGTTTTGGCACAGTGACAGACAAGTGGACCAATAGAATAGAATTGAAGATCCAGAAATGAATCCACACACCTATGGTCACTTGATCTTCCACAAAGGAGCCGAAAACAACCAGTGGAAAAAAGATAGCCTTTTCAACAAATGGTGCTGGTTCAACTGGAGGTCAGCATGCATAAGAATGCGAATTGATCCATTCTTATCTCCATGTACGAAACTTCACTCCAAGTGGATCAAGGCCTTCCATGTAAAACCAGACACACTGAAACTAATAGAAAAGAAACTGGGGAAGACCCTTGAGGACATGGGCACAGGGGAAAAGTTCCTGAACAGATCACCAATAGCTTATGCTCTAAGATCAAGAATTGACAAATGGGACCTCATAAAATTACAAAGTTTCTGTAAGACAAAGGACACTGTTAAAAGGACAAAATGGCAACCATCAAATTGGGAAAGGATATTCACAAACCCTACATCTGATAGAGGGCTAATATCCAATATATACAAAGAACTCAAGAAGTTAGACCCCAGGGAACCAAATAACCTTATTAAAAATGGGGTACAGATCTAAACAAAGAATTTTCACCTGAAGAAATTTGGATGGCCTAGAGGTACCTTAAGAAGTGCTCAACATCATTAGTCATTAGGGAAATGCAAATCAAAACAACCCTGAGATTTCACCTTACACTAGTCAGAATGACTAAGGTCAAAAACTCAGGAGACAGCAGGTGTTGGCGAGGATGTGGAGAAAGAGGAACACTCCTCCACTGCTGGTGGGGCTGTAAGATGGTACAACCACTTTGGAAATCAGTCTGGCGGTTCCTCAGAAAACTGGACATGACACTTCCGGAGGACCCCGCTATACCTCTCCTGGGCATATACCCAAAGGATTCCCCGGCATGCAATAAAGACACATGCTCCATTATGTTCATAGCAGCCTTATTTATAATAGCCAGAAGCTGGAAGGAACACAGATGCCCCTCAAAGGAATGGATACAGAAAATGTGGTATATTTACACAATGGAATACTACTCAGCAATTAGAAATAATGAATTCACAAAATTTTTAGGCAAATGGTTTGATCTGGAAAATATCATCCTACGTGAGGTAACCCAATCACAAAAGAATACACATGGAATGCAATCTCTGTTAAGTGGATATTAATTAGCCCAGAAGCCCTGAATACCCAAAGCACAAATCACATAACAAATGACTCCCATGAAGAAGTATGGAGAGGGTCCTGATCCTGGAAAGGATTGACCTAGCATTGGAGGGGAATAGAAGGACAGAGAAAAAGGAGGGAGATGATTGGAGAATGGATGGAGAGAAGAAGGTTTATGGGACATATGGGGAGGGGGCATCCGGGAAAGGGGAAATCATTTGGAATGTAAACAAAGAATATAGAAAATAAAAAATATTAAAAAGAAAAAGAATTGACAAATGGGACCTCATAAAATTACAAAGTTTCTGTAAGGCAAAGGACACTGTCAAAAAGACAAAACGGCAACCAACAAATTGGGAAAAGATTTTCACCAACCCTACATCTGATAGAGGGCTAATATCCAATATATACAAAGAACTCAAGATGTTAGACCCCAGGGAACCAAATAACCCTATTAAAAAATGGGGTACAGATCTAAACAAAGAATTTTCACCTGAAGAAATTCAGATGGCCGAGAAGCACCTTAAGAAATGCTCAACATCATTAGTCATTAGGGAAATGCAAATCAAAACAACCCTGAGATTTTACCTCACACCAGTCAGAATGGCTAAGGTTAAAAACTCAGGAGACAGCAGGTGTTGGCAAGGATTTGGAAAAAGAGGAACACTCCTCCACTGCTGGTGGGGTTGTAAGATGGTACAACCACTTTGGAAATCAGTCTGGCGGTTCCTCAGAAAACTAGACATGACACTTCCAGAGGATCCTGCTATACCTCTCCTGGGCATATACCCAAAGGATTCCCTGGCATGCAATAAAGACACATGCTCCATTATGTTCATAGCAGCCGTATTTATAATAGCCAGAAGCTAGAAAGATCCCAGATGTCCCTTAATGGAGGAATGGATACAGAAAATGTGGTATATTTACACAATTGGCTACTACTCAGCAATTAAAAACAATGAATTCATGAAATTTTTAGGCAAATGGTTGGAACTGGAAAATATCATCCTAAGTGAGGTAACCCAATCACAAAAGAATACACATGGAATGCAATCACTGATAAGTGGATATTAATTAGCCCAGAAGCTCTGAATACCCAACACAATTAGCATATCAAATGACTCCCATGAAGAAGTAAGGAGAGGGCTCTGATCCTAGAAAAGCTGCATCCAGCTTTATAGGGGAGTACCAGGACAGAGAAAAAGGAGGGAGTTGATTGGAGAATGGGTGGAGAGAAGAGGGCTTATGGGACATATGGGGAGGGGAGAACTGGGAAAGGGGAAAGCATTTGGAATGTAAACAAAGAATTTAGAAAAAAAAAGAATTTGAGATGGAGCTCACTGCTTGGCTACATTGGCTGGCTGGTGAGCCCAGGGGATCCTCATGTCTCTGCTTCCCAGGGTTGGGATCACAGGCATGTGCCACCATGCCTGGCTATTTATGTGGCTGAGGAAGATCCAAAATAATGTCTCCCTTTTACCCACTGAGTGTGCCATCCCCCTTCTGGGTTCTAACACAATACAGGCATGGGGAGATCTAATCTTGGTGCCTCAGCAGCATTTTTTACAAGCCCATGTTTCTTCGAATGTCAACCCTAAATGTCTATAAATAACACTTTAAAATACTTAATAAAAAAGTAATTTATGCTCATTACCAAAAATTAAACTGGAGAACAGGTTAGATAGAATACACAAGGAGAGGAAGCCTCCCTCCTCCCCAATCATCAAACCACACAGGCAGCTGGAGACATCACTAGGAGTGTTTTACAGTATTTAAACACATGCAGATGAATGTGAGTCTGTGTGTATATATTATACATATTTTAGCACATCTTGATTGTTTCAATTAAAAATGTAACTTGGAGATTGGTTTCATATCAGGGCAGAGCTCATTCTTTTAATGTTTGATTTTGTATTCTATTTTGTGAATAGACCAACAATTATTTAATGAGTTCCTTATTGTTGAACTATTATTCTTCTGTTCTTTTATTATTATTAAAATAAGCATGTGCATACATCTTTATTAAAAAAAGAATACTAATAGATGCACAATAATAAAAAACATGGTAATTGTTCACTATGGTCCCATGAACATGAGATAGATGACTCATTCAGAGGTTGAACCAGTATCATACCAGACCTTAAATAGATATTATCCACAATATGTACTCAAACAACCCAGTTCTTCCAAGAAACTCCACTGATAAAAGTTCTGCGTCCTCTATAAACACCTTCATTAGCTACAGGATAAAGTATTCAGACACATGAACTTTTGGTGGACACATGAGCATAGTGCAAAACACAAATAGTATTTGTAAAATCAGATGCCTAAGCCAGCACATAGGAGTTTAGTAATGTAGAGATCATGGCTACAGTAATATCACAAAAAATCTGATCTGTGCCTTCATAAAAGCTACTTTTGGTAAATTTGAATTTATTGACCTTGAAATTCCCATTCTACTTTCCAGTAGAGGCTACAACACAGTCATGATGCAGGGCAAGAGAATTCTAGAAAGTTTCACAGAAATAAGCAACAATTAGAATGAAGGAACATAAAGGAATGGTGATTTAACACAGAACAACAAAATTCTGAGTTTCTCAAAATATTAGAAATGCAATACTTTCTGTCAAATTGAACAAATGATTTGTATGGACTTTATAGGAGCAGCTGTGTTAAGCAATGGGAACTGGGAAATTGATGTGCTGTTTGCAACTCTCAACAGCTTAGTCACATCATAAAGTGAATTATACACTCCATCTCATGAGCACTGTGGTGGTTGCAATGTGCCTGGATCATGGAAAGTGGCACTATTAGGAGGTCTGGATTCATTGGAATAGATGTGACCTTGTTGGAAGAATGTATTATAAATGCACTGTCTGTGAGGGTGGTCTTTGAGGTCTCAATGCTGAAGATCTTACAAATGTGGATGAAAGCCACCCCCCTAGTTACCTGCAGAAGGCATTCTCTTTCTGCCTCCCTTTGGATTAAGATATAGAACTCTCAGTTCCTTTATCAGTACCATGTCTGCCTGGACACTGTCTTGCTTCCTGCTATGATGATAAAGGACTGAAAGCCTGAAACTGTAAGCCAGTCACAATTAAATACTGTCCTTTATAAGAATTGCTTGGTCATGGTGTCTCTTCACAGCAATAAAACTCTAAGACAGAAGTTGATACCAGAAGTCAGGTGTTTCTGTGACAGGCCTGACCATGTTTTTGTTTAGAGAAATTTGGATTTGGGGACTTTGGATTTTGGAAATCAGTAGAATGCTTTAAGTTGGGTTAAATGGGCCTAATAGGAATATGGAAGACATTGGTGCTAAGAGTAATTTGAACTGTGAAACCATGGCTCACGAGATTTCAGAGGGCAATGATGTTAGTATGCTGCATAGAGACTGTTTTGTGATATTTTGGGGGAAAATGTGGTTGCTTTTTGCCCTGATTCTAAGAGTCTGCCTGAGGCTAAAGTAAAGAGATTTAGATTCATTGCATTTGCAAGGGAAATCTCAAAAGACGGTAGAATAAATTTTGTTGTGCAGTTGTTAAATTTCAAACTTATGAAGAGCATTTTGAAGAAAATATAAAAACTGAGAAAGAAAAAAATACAAAATGTATGGTTCAATTATTAAATGGGCACCAGGTAGTGAAATGGGGTTGAATTCTGTGTTCAAGAAGATAGATTAAAACATGTGCAATCCCAAGGTAAAATCCTGCCCAACTAAGCATACCATTTATGTGTTTGAGGTTGAACAAGTCACTGTTAGGAGGTATGGCCTTGTTGGAGTAGTTGTGGCCCTTTTAGAGGAAGTGTGTCATTTTGAGCATTGGCTTTGAAGTCTCAATGGTAAGATCCACCAAGTGTGAAAGATAGCCTCTTCCTGGCTACCTGCAGAAGACAATATCTTTCTGTGTGCCTTTGGATCAAAATATAGAATTCTCATCTCCTCCTTCAGCATCATGTCTGTCTGTACACTGGCATGCTTCCTGCCATGATGGTAATGAAATGACCCTCTGAATCTGTAAGCCAGCCACAACTAAATGTTCTATGTAAGAGTTACCTTGGTCATTGTGTCTCTTCACAGCAATGAAACCATACTAAGACAATTATTTATATGGCTTATAACTATGACTCAATTTATATTGGGAAAGAATATATAAATAAGTGGCATATTAAACAAAATGATTAGGTGGCAGATATTATAAAGGTTGGTTGGCTCAAATATTATATAATGCTATAAAATAAATCATGTATAATTTCACAGGAAATGGTAATTTATAAAATTGATAAATGTAATGATGCTTCAGATGTCAAGCCTTTGGTGGTAGCCTTATTATCTCTTTCTAAAAGAAGAATCATTAACATATAGAAATTCTGGAATTCAGTTTTGTGTTGTTCATGTACACTCTTCTTGATTGATTTTTGTTGTTAAAATTTAGTACTCTGTAACTTCAGTGACTTTATTAACCTGCTCTTTTAAAAAGCGTTCTTTGTTTTATGTCTTCACTAGTAGACAGACTACACTGTATATTCTATTGATGTATCACCTGTCAATTAAAAAGCCTATGGCCTATGACTTAGGCAGGAAATAGGGTTGGGATATACAAGAAAGAGAAAGGATTTGGGAATATAGCCAGAGTGTGATGATCAGCCCTGGAAAATGTGAGGAGATAGATGAATGGTGCCTGAGCACAGGTAAACAGCCATGTGGCAGAATGTAGATTAAAATAAGTGGGTTATCTTTGGTTATGATATAGTCAAAGAAGAGCATAGCTATATGGCCAAGGTATTTGAAAATACATTTTGACTCTGAGTCTTATTTCTAGGAGCATGGGGTTAGGGGGAAGAACTTCAATAGTCTCTAATGTCTCTGTTTCATTGTATCACACTATCTAAAGTTTTGACACATATTTCCTAAAATGTCATTAAGTGTACTGCCCCGGGGTTTGAGTATTGACACATTCTGTGGCATTCCTCAAAGAAGAAACTAATATCTCCGTGGTAGCATTATGAAACACTATTTTTGAAGGATATTAGCAAACATCTACTCAGATAGGGAACTGAAAAGAGACTTAAAAAAAAGATGCTACAAAAATCTAACTTGTTGAAGCAGTGTGTTTTATTGAGTCAGTCAAAGGAATATGGGTAAGGAGTTCCTTAAAGGATTAACATGATTCAAAGACAGCTCCATCACCAAAGGCATCCTGCATCAACGATGACTCATGAAAGCTGGAAACACAGAGTGCCCTGTCTGACCCACAGATAGTTCAACAGGCTGATGGGTGGCTTTTGCTTATAACACTGTTAGTTTGAGATTCTTCCTGGTAAATTTGTAACTTTAATGAAGTCTGATTTTCCAGAGTGTTCAGGTAGTCTGAGTCCTTTCTAGGCAGATCAGCTTGTCTCAAAGTCAGCTTGTCACTGATAAATGCTTACTACTCATACATGCATGAAAAAGGAGGGTACTAATTAATGTAGTCACTTTCAGGGACTTCTTTATGTTATATGATTGTTTACCTCCTGAGCTTACCTGAAGAGTAAATGTTTCACCTCCCCTAGAACATCCCATGTTTCATCTCTCTGTAAACATACTGGCTCTAGTGACAGGCCCAAAGTTGGATCCAGCTCAAGGGCAGACTCCAAGGTCTAACAATATTACTGAGGCACTCACAAAAAGGGATCTATTGTGACAGCCCTCCAAAAGATCCAACAAGAAGCTGAAAGAATCAGATGCAAATATTTGCACCCAATCAATGGTTAGAAGCTGCTGACCCCTGTGGTTGAATTAGGAAAAAGCTGGAAGAAGCTGAGGAAGAGGGCAAACCTGTAGGAGGACCAGCAGTCTCAACTAACCTGGACCACTGATATATCTCAGACACTGGGCAACCAACCAGGCAGCGCACACCAGCTGATATGAGGCCCCCAACACATATACAGCAGAGGACTGTGATGTCTGGGTTCAATCAGAGGACATGCACCTAACCCTCAAGAGACTGGATTCCCCAGGGAGTTTAGAAGTCTGATGGGTTGGGGTGGGGAGTTTGTGAAATCTTGTAGAGATGGGGGTGGGGGTAGGTATGGGATGAAGAACAGTCAGAGGGTAGACTGGGAGGGGAATAGACTCTGTAGAGTTAACAAAAAGATTAAATGAAATTTAAATGAAAAAAGAAAAATACTTCAGAATGGTAATGTTGATGAAGACCCACGTTATATGACTATTTCTGAAACCTGGAAATGAAATTTATACTTCTGTAAAAAAATATGTGATTGGTTCTGCTCTACTTCAACCTACTTTGTTTTAAGGAGTGTCCATCCAACAGGGAAGAAAACTAAAACAAGTTGATTAGCAGAAATTGTTGTTGATTTAAGGAAAATATTATCAGGAACAAGATGCCAATTCTTTTACTGTTGAAATTGTTCTCAACAGTAAAAGAACTTCTGGGGGAATCACTATCCCTGACCTCAAGCAGTACTACAGAGCAATTGTGTTAAAAACTGCATGGTTTTGGTACAGTGACAGGCAAGTAGATTAATGGAATAGAATTGAAGATCAGGAAATGAACCCACAGAATTCTGGTCACTTGATCTTTGATAAAGGAGCGGAAAACATCCAGTGGAAAAAAGATAGCCTCTTCAACAAATGGTGCTGGTTCAACTGGAGGTCAGCAAGCAAACAATGCAAATTGATCCATTCTTATCTCCTTGTACTAAGCTCAAGTCCAAGTGGATCAAGAACCTCAACATAAGACCAGACACACCGAAACTGAAACTAATAGAAAAGAAACTGGGGAAGACCTTTGAGGACATGGGCACAGAGGAAAATTTCCTCAACAGAATACCAATAGCTTATGCTCTAAGATCAAGAATTGACAAATGGGACCTCATAAAACTGCAAAGTTTCTGTAAGGCAAAGGACATTGTCAAAAGGACAAAATGGCAACCAACAAATTGGGAAAAGATCTTTACCAACACTACATCCGACAGAGGGCTATATTCAAGATATACAAAGAACTCAAGAAGGTAGACTCCAGAGAGCCAGATATCCCCCTTAAAAAATGAGGTGCAGAGCTAAACAAAGAATTTTCACCTGAGGAATATCAACTAGCTGAGAAGCACCTAAAGAAATGTTCAACATCCTTAGTCATCAGGGAAATGCAAATAAAAACAACCCCAGAGATTTCACCACACACCAGTCAGAATGGCTAAGATCAGAAAGTCAGGAGGAAACAAGTGCTGGTGAGGATGTGGAGAAAGAGGAACACTCCTCCACTGATGGTGGGGTTGCAAGCTGGCACTACCACTCTGGAAGTCAGTCTGACAGTTCCTCAGAAAACTGGGAATGATACTTCCAGAGGACCCCACTATACTACTCCTGGGCATATACCCAGAGGATTCCCCAGCATGTAATAAGGATACATGCTCCACTATGTTCATAGCAGCCCTATTTATCCCTATTTATAATAGCCAGAAGCTGGAGAGAACCCAAATGTCCCTCAACGGAGGAAGGGATACAGAAAATGTGGTATATATACACAATGGAGTACTATTCAGCCATTAAAAACAACAAATTCATGAAATTCTTAGACAAATGGATGGAACTGGAGAACATCATCCTAAGTGAGGTAACCCAGTCTCAAATGAACACTCATGGTATGCACTCACTGATAAAGGTATATTAGCCTAGAAGCTTGGAATACCCAAGATACAATGCACATATCAAATGATGCCCAAGAAGAAGAAAGGAGTGCTCCTTGGTCCTGGAAAAGCTCAGTGAAGCAGTGTAGGGGAATACCAGAACAGGGAAGTGGGAAGGGTTGGATTGGGGAACAGGGGGAGGGAAGAGGGCTTATGGGACTTTCGGGGAGGGGGGATCCAGGAAAGGGAAAATCACTTGAAATGTAAATGAAGAATATATCAAATTAAAAAAGAAAAGAATAAAACTAGCTCCTAATCTCACCCTGAAAAAAAAGATGCCAATTCTTTTTTTTTTTTAAGATTTATTGAGTGAGCACACACGTGGCAGAACCCTGGGACAGGGTCCTTCTGGGATCCATCTGCAACCAGGAGCTGGGTTGCTTGGTAGCCATCTATGTGCTGGTCTTGCCAGGAGAAAACTGGTCTCTGGGGAGTGCTTTGACTCCCATGTTTGGAGGTGACATTGCCATCTTCTCTCCAGTGACTGTGAAAGGCAGGTCCAGTCAGGAGTGCAGGGAGCACAGCAGTGGCAGAGCAGCTGCAACAGGGTCTATCCAGGTTCCATCTGCACACAGGAGCTGGGCCATTCCACAGCCCTCTGTGCCAGGGGAGAGCTAATATCCCAGGGGTGCTAATACAGACGGGAAGGCACACAGGAGGGACAAGCACCAGTCAGAGACAGCAGGACCAACTAACACCAGAGATAACCAAATGCTGAAAGGCAAATGCAAGAATAATACTAACAGAAACCAAGGTGAAATAGCACAATGGGGACACAGTTCTCCTACAACAGCAACTCCTGGATACACAAACATACTGGTAAAGCAAGATTTGGATTTAAAAATCACTGCTTAGAGGACTTCAGAAAGACATAAATGATCCCCATAAAGAAATACAGGAAAATACAACCAAACAGGTGAAGGAATTTAGAACCATCCAGGATCTAAAAATGGAAATAGAAACAATAAAGAAATCACAAAAAGAAACAACTCTGGAGCTAGAACACCTAGAAAAGAAGTTAGGAGACATAGTTGCAAGCATCAACAACAGAATACAAGACATAGAAGAGAAAATCTCAGGTATAGAAGATACCATAGAAAACATTGATATGACAGTCAAAGAAAATACAAAATGTAAAGTGCTCCTAACTTAAAACATCCAGGAAATACAGGACAAAGTGAGAAGACCAAACCTATAATAGGTATAGAAGAGAGCGAAGATTTCTACCTTAAAGGGCCAGTCAATGTCTTCAACAAAATTATAGAAGAAAACTTCCCTAACCTAAAGAAAGAGAAGCCCATGAACATACAAGTATTATGCAAAACTACAAATACATCAGACCAGAAAAAGAAATTCCTGCTGTCACATAATAATCAAAACAACAAATGCACTAAACAAAGAAAGAATATTAAAAGAAGTGAGGGAAAAATGCCAAGTAACATATAAAGTCAGACCTTTCAAAATTACACCAGATTTCTCACCAGAGACTATGAGAACTATAAGATTCCAGCCAGATCTCATGCAGACCCTAAGAGAACACAAATGCTAGCATAAACTACTATTTCCAGCAAAATTCTCAATTACCATAGATGGAGAAGCCAAGATATTCCATGAGAAAAAAATTTTACACAATATCTTTCAACAAATCCAGCCACTCAAAAAATAATGAGTGGAAAACAGCAACACAAGGAGGGAAACTGTGCCCTAGAAAATGCAATAAAATAATCTTCTTTTAACAACATACCAGAGAGAGAGAGAGAGAGAGAGAGAGAGAGAGAGAGAGAGAGAGAGAGAGAGAGAAACATAACTCCACCTCTTAAAACAAAGATAACAGGAAGCAACAATCACTTTTCCTTAATATCTCTTAATATCAATGGACACAATTTTCCAATAAAAATACATAGACTATCAGACTGGATATATAAACAGGACGCAACATTTTGCTGCATATAGGAAACTCAACTCAAGCACAAAGACAGACACTACCTCAGAGTAAAAGGCTAGACAACAAGTTTCCAAGCAAATGGCCCCAGGAAAAAAGCTAGTCTAGCCATTCTAATATTGAATAAAATCAACCTCCAAAATAAAGTAATCAAAAAAGTTAAGGAAGGACACTTCCTACTCATCAAAAGAAAAATCTGCCAAAATGATCTTTCAATTCTGAACACATGTGCTCCAAATGCAAGGGCAGCTACATTCATAAAAGAAACTTTTTCTGTAGGCCAAAGTGCACATTGCACCTCACTCAATAATAGTGGGAGACTTCAATACACCACTCTCATCAAAAGACAGATCATGAATGCAGAAACTAACAGAAGTTAGGAACAAAATGGATTTAACAGATATCTATAGAACATTTTATTCTAAAACAAAAGAATATATCTTCTTCTCAGTACCTCACAGTACCTTCTCCAAAACTGGTCATGTACTCGGACATAAAACAGACTTCAATAGATATAAGAAGATTGAAATAATCCCATGCACCCTATCAGATCACCATGAACTAAGGCTGGTTTTCAATAACAAAAACAAACGAAAAAACGCATACATATGGAACCTGAACAACATTCTACTCAACAATAACTGGGTCAAGGAAGAAAGAAAGAAAGAAATTAAAGACTTTTTATAATTTCATGAAAATGACGGCACAACATACCTAAACTTATAGCACAAAATGAAAGCAGTGCTAAGAGGAAAACTCAAAGGTCTGAGTGCCTCAAAAGAAACTGGAAAGAGCACACATTAGCAACTTGACAACACATCTAAAAGCTCTAGAACAAAAAGAAGCAAATACACCCAAAATGAATAAACAACAGGAAATAATGAAACTCAGGGCTGAAATCAACCAAATAGAAACAAAAGAAACTAACAAAGAATCAACCACACCAGGAGCTAGTTCTTTTAAACAAACAACAGGACAGATAAACCCTTAGCCAAACTACGTAAAGGGCACGGAGACAGTATCCAAAACAAACAAACAAAAAATCAGAAATGAAAAGGGAAACATAACAACAGATACTGAGGGAATCCAAAAAAATTATCAGATCCTACTAAAAATGCCTATACTCAATACAAGTGGGAAATCAAGATGAAATGGATGATTTTCTAGACAAATACCAGGTACCAAAGTCAAATCAGGATCAGATAAATGATCTAAATAATCTCATAACCCCTGAAGAAATGGAAGCAGTCATTAATAGTCTCCCAACCAAAAAGACACAGAGGAGCATATGGGTTTAATGCAGACTTCTATCAGGCCTTCAAAGAAGAATTAATACCAATACTCTTCAAACTATTCCACAAAATAGAAACAGAAGAAACACTACCCAGTTTGTTCTGTAAAGCCACAATTGCCGTAATACCTAAACCACACAAAGAACCAACAAAGAAAGAAAACTTTAGACCAATATCCCTTATGAATATCGATACAAAAATACGCAATAAAATTCTTGCCAACTGAATCCAAGAACATATCAAAAAGATCATCAAGCATGATCAAGTAGGCTTCATCCCATGGATGTAGGGATGGTTCAATATGTGGAAATCCATCAATGTAATCCACTATATAAACAAACTCAATGAAAAAACCCACATGACCATTTCATTAGATGCTAAGAAAGCATTTGACAAAATCCAACAGCTCTTCATGATAAAAGTCTTGGGAAGATCATGAACTCAAGGCCCATAGCTAAACACGGTAAAAGCAATATACAACAAACCAGTAGCCAATATCAAACTAAATAGAGAGAAACTTGAAGCAATCCCACTAAAATCAGGGACTAGACAAGGCTGTCAACTCTCTCCCTACCTGAGTTCAATATAGTAATTGAAGTCCTAGCCAGAGCAATTAGACAACAAAAGGAGGTCAAAAAATCCAAATTGGAAAGGAAGAAGTCAAAGTATCACTATTTGTAGATATAATAGTATACTTAAGTGACCCCAAAAATTCTACCAGAGAACTCCTAAAGCTGATAGACAATTTCAGCATAGTGGCTGGATATAAAAGGAACTCAAACAAATCAGTAGCCTTCCTCTACTCAAACAATAAAGAGGCTGAGAAAGAAATTAGGGAAATGACACCCTTCACAATAGTCACAAATAATATAAAATACCTTGGTGTTCCTCTAACCAAGCAAGTGAAAGATCTGTATGACAAGAACTTCAAGTCTCTGATGAAAGAAACTGAAGATCTCAGAAGATGGAAAGATCTCCCATACTCATAGATTGGCAGGGTGAGTCTAGTACAAATGGCTGCCTTCCCTAAAGCAATCTAGAGATTCAATGAAATCCTCATCAAAATAACAACTCAATTCTTCATAGAGTTAGAAAGAGCAATTTCCAAATTTATCTGGAATAACAAAAAAACAAAACAAAACAAAACCAGGATATCGAAAACTATTGTCAACAATAAAAGAACCTCTGGCAGAATCACCATCCCTGATCTATACTACTATACTACTATACTACTATACTACTATAAACTATACTACAGAGCAAAAGTGATTTAAAAAAAAAAAAAAACCTGTATGGTATTGGTACAGTGACAGACAGGAAGATCAATGGAATAGAACTGAAGACCCGGAATGAACCCACATATCTATGATCACTTGATCTTTGACAAAGGGGCTAAAAACCATCCAGTGGAAAAAGACAGCATTTATAACAAATGGTGCTGGGTCAGCTGGTCTTCAACATGTAGAAGGATGCAAATTGATCCATTCTTATCTCCCTGTACAAAACTCAAGTCTAAATGGATCAGGGACCTCAACATAAAACCAGATATGCTGAAACTAATAGAAAATAAAGTGGGGAAGAACCTGGAGCACATGGGCACATGGGAAGTTTTCCTGAAGAGAACACCAATAGCTTATGCCCTAAGATCAAGAATTGGCAAATGGGACTTCATAAAATTGCAAAGACTGTGTAAGGCAAAGGACACTGTCAATAAGACAAAATGGCAACCAACAGATTAGGAAAAGATCTTTACGTATCCTACATCCGATAGAGGGCTAATATCCAATACATATAAAGAACTCAAGAAGTTAGACTCAAGAGAACCAAATAATCCTATTAAAAATAGGATACAGAACTAAACAAAGAATTCTCAACTGAGGAATACAGCATGGCTGAGAAACACCTAAAGAAATTTAAAACGTCCTTAATCATCAGGGAAATGCAGATCAAAACAACCCTGATATTCCACTTCATACCAGTCAGAATGGCTAAGATCAAAAACTCAGGGGACAGGAGATGCTGGAGAGGATGTAGAGAAAGAGGAATACTCCTCCATTGCTGATGGGATTGCAAGGTGGTAAAACCACTCTGGAAATCAGTTTGGCAATTCCTCAGAAAATTTGACTACCTGGGGACTATAGTACTACCTGAGGACCCAGATATACCACTCCTGGGCATATACCCAGAAAATGCTCCAACATGTAATAAGGACACATGATCCACTATGTTCATAGCAGCCTTATTTATAACAGCCAGAAGCTGGAAACAGCCCAGAAGTCCCTCAACAGAGGAATGAACACAAAGAATGTGGTACATTTACAGAATGGAGTACTACTCAGCTATTAAAAACAATGAATTCATGAAATTCTTAGACAAATGTATGGGACTAGAAAACATCTTCCTGAGTGAGGTAACCCAATAACAAAAGAACACACATGGTATGCACTCACTGATAAGTGTATATCAGCCAAAAAGCTCAGAATACCCAAGATACAACTCACAAACAACATGAAGTCGAAGAAGAAGGAAGACCAAAATATGAATACTTTAATCCTTGTTAGAAGGTAAATCAAAATACCCATGGCTCATAGCAAATTAACAGACTGAGCACAGGGTCCACAATGGAGGAGCTAGAGAGAGGACCCAAGGGGCTGAAGAATTTTGCAGCCCCATAGGAAGAACAGTAGTATATACCAACCAATACCCCCAGAGCTCCCAGGGACTAACCACCAACCAAAGAACCCACATGGAGGGACCAGAGGATAGCGTTTCAGACATCAATAAGAGGATAGACCATTGGTTCTATGTCGTCTCAGTGCCCCAGTATAGGGGAATGCCAAATCAGGAAATTGTAAGGGACTGTTGGTAAGCAGTGGGGATGGGGAAGAGATAGAGGATTTTCAGTGGAGTATCAAGGAAAGGGGATACCATTTGAAATGTAAATAAAGCAATTATCTAATAAAATAAAAAATAAAAAGTAAAAAAAAAATGAAAAGATTCTTTTTTTGTTTGTTTAGGGGTTTTTTTTGGTTTTTTGTTTGTTTGTTTGTTTGTTTAGAGACAGGGTTTCTCTGCATAGCCCTGGCTGTCCTGGAACTCACTCTGTAGACCAGGCTGGCCTCGAACTCAGAGATCCGCCTGCCTCTGCCTCCCAGAGTGCTGGGATTACAGGCGTGCGCCACCACCGCCCGGCTGAAAAGATTCTTTTATTTAGTTTATGTGAGTACACTATATCTTAAGAGAGCATCTAATACCATTATAGATGGTTGTGAGCCACCATGTGGTTGCTGGGAATAAAACTCAGGACCTCTGGAAGAGCAGTCTGTGCTCTTAACCTCTGAGCCATCTCTCCAGCCCCCAAGATGCCAATTCTTATTCTACAATTAATCATTACAGTATTTACTTGCCTAATTACACAATATTATGTGATTGTATAACTCTCAGAAAGATGTGTCAACAGAATCAAGCATAGCAGTGGTAAGTATAACTTCCCACTGTTGAGTTCTGGGAGAAGCTGAGGAAATTCACTTCAAAAACTGAGGCTAAAATGAAGGCTTTACTCTGATCACTCAAGCAGCTGGTCAGCACAGGATCTGAACCATGTCCTTGAAGAGAAATTGTACAGCATTTTGAAAGGATGAAACCACAAATCAAGGGGGAGCAAGAGGGTCTATAGCATTGCTAGTCACATTTTGACACAAAGGAATGAGAAAGGGAACTTCCATTAAGGTTTTTGCCACTCATTGGGGCCAGCCAGTCACAGGAAGGGAGTAAATGTGTGTGATTGGGCTTTGTCAAGGTTACCAGGTCCTTGACTAAGAGCCTTGAAGGTCAGACCTCATTCTGGACATCTGGCTCAAAGTGATTAGGGAACAAAAGAGTGGAGAAGCTGCATGTAGTCAATTAGGTCAGGACAGGAAATCAGTTATGTAAATTTATGACTTGTGTATCTTAGTTTAAATAACCGTCAACTTCCCTCTTTACATTCTTTTCTAATTTACTGGTTAACTGACAAACAAGAAACATCTGGATAAACAGGATAGAAGCTGGTTTCTAGCCTGGAAACATGAACTTAGTTTGACCCTAGCAGCAAGAGGGAGAAGTTATCCCTGAGATGGCTGGACTCAAAGACAACTGTCTTCTTCAGTCAACACATCCCCAATGACACATAGTTGTATATTTCACATGCATCAAAAGGCATTCTGATTGTCATGATGAAGCAAGTAAAATACCATATATTTTCACTTGATAACACATCTACTCAGTTAAATGTCCAGGAGGAAGGGAGCTAAATATCATGACCAAGTACAACACTGTTTTCAATAAAATATATAAATATGGTAAAATTAATGGTGTGATATTTCTTAGTCTTGATCCCATAATTAATACTTTCTTTATTTCTAAACTATCTTATGCACCTGCCTCTTAAACATCTGTTCATAATTTTTTTTATTGGTTTAGTGACAGAACTAGAACAGATAATATACTATCATTACTTCATCTTCAGAGAATCACAGCTGCTAAAATTAAATGTACAATGGGTAGAAGCACTTTAAACACACTCACCTGTCTGGCAGATGGCCACATATGATACCTCCTATAAATAGGCCAATCATAAATGAAAATTTAGTGACAGAATTCAGTATCTGAGATTCACACACCAGGTTCCACTAAAAAAGAAGAAGAAGAAGAAGAAGAAGAAGAAGAAAGTAACCAACTCAGTGATTATAGCTACTCAGTGCCATTTGTCTAAGCCTTCGCCATAACCCCTGGGGTAACTTGTAGCCCTCTCTTACTCATCAACCTTCCTTTTGAATACAATATTATTTCTGCTATCAGCTAAAGTTACCTCTCTCGAAGAACCTTCATCTAACTCTCTGTAGATTAAGTTAATGATCTGAAACACTCCTCCATTGCTGGTGAGATTGCAAGCTGGTAAAACCACACTGGAAATCAGTTTGCTGGTTCCTCAGATAATTGGACATAGCACTACCTGAGGATCCAGCTATGCCACTTCTGGGCATATATCCAGAATATGCTTCAACATGTAATAAGGACACATGTTCCACTATGTTCATAGCAGCCCTATTTATAATAGCCAGAAGATGGAAAGATGTGCCCTCCCTACCCCCCAGCCTTTTTCAGAGTTAGTTTCAAAACTGTTAGCCACTGCTTCCTACCTAGGGTGGAGCACTCAGACAAAGGTGAAGCCCATTGTTTTCCAAGGACACTAGCTGCCACCTGATGCCAGCCTCCTGCGGAGCAAGCAGAACCAGTTCTGCAGACCTGTTTCCAGCTTTGGGGGGAGGGGTCTTGCCCTGCCTATATATATTTGGAGCTCTTCATTAAACTTTGAGTCTTGAACAGGAAATTCGTTTTGGCTCCATGTTTCTCTTGTCATCCCATTCCTATCCCCAGCTTTCCTTCTAGGTGACCCAGTAAACCGTTCGAATGTAGTCACCCGTAGCTACAGATTGGTGCCCGATGACAGGCCTGGAAATGGAGAGACCAACTGAGGGACATTGTCTTGGGTGGCGCTCCATAGAAACAAAAAGAAAAAAGTTATGTGTCTGGCACAATAAGCAGCATAGAGCATTAATGTTAGCACTATAATGTCATTTTTTGAAGGCTGTTGTTGCAGGGGTGCAAAAGGGATATGGACTAGACAGAATCAGCATAGGCTCAACGCTGAGATCAGCTAGGGTGTGACAGCAAATTAGAACAGAGAATTCTGTTAGGCAAATTGTCCACAGTCTAGAACTGCATCAGGCGAGAGAGGAATAGGGCATAAAATAAAATAAATAAAAAGAGTAAAAACCAAAAAAATGACAAAAAAAAAAACCCCACACCAGATTTTAGAAACATGAGAGAAAAAGAGAGAAAGAAAACGGACTTTAAAACTCTCCTAGGGCCAGGTGGAAATATGGAGACATCCTGTTTTCTCTATGGACCCTACTGAAGGTATTCTAAGTACTGTACAAGTGTGTTTCCCTTTCTATGTATTGTTTGTCTTTGGTGCTCCAATTTGTCCACGTGTCACTTTGTGTTTGTCTTTGTTTCATTATTTGAATGACTGTTGCTCCATGTTTCATGTTGAAAAGAAAAATTGGCAAAATTTCATTTGCTGGTGGTCTATCTCTTAATCTAGTCTCAGTTTACACAGAGAAGGCTGATTTAAGGTACCCCGCATCCTTAGCTAGGAGTTAAACATAGCTGGAGAAAAAGGTGCTTTTAAAAAGGGCCAGCAGCCTCAAGTTATAAGACATGTAGGCTAATGGTTATCTCTCCTAGAAAAATCTCTGCAATTGTGATGATTGGGTTCAAAGTGCATTTTTCTCTTGAAATTACAGAATAGAAAAAGGAAAAATTTGTTTGGTTTAAATTTATGATATTTGTGTAGCTGCTTCAATTTTGTTTCTGATTGGTCATAAAGGTATAAGTATGTTTTGCATGACTTGACTATAGACTATTGGCTTACAAGTTATTGGACATGATTTAAAAGATACAATGTTGGTAATAAAAGTTTAGTTTAAAACTGGTAACTCAGGGTTAGCGCCATCTTAAACAGCAACATGTGGTATGACCAAACCCAGGAAAAAGAGGCCTGTAAGATACTTCCAAATTGGCATAATGTTTAATGTGGATCTTAACCTAGAAATTAGACTTATAAGGAATAAGATTTAAAACATTGTGTCTTTAATAAGTTACACTGTTATGCATTCAAACATAAGAACTGCCAGACAAACTTTGTAGTGTGAAAGTAATGCATTTACCATTGATTTTAAAGAAAATAGATGGTTTAAAATTGGGTTTTCTTCTCAAAATTGTAGTTATGTTCTAATATTGCAAGAGAAAATTAAGAATTATGGTAAAAATTTCCAATGTACCATTGACTGCAGTTTGCAGTCTGATTGAAGGCTCACGATTCTTAACATATTTTGTAATTAAGATGATTTCAAGAGTGATTGTGACCTCCTCCAGCACATTGATCTCAAAAAGTAGCAGCCAGCATCCTGACCACCCACCTCCTGCAGAACAAGCAGAACCAGTTTCCAGCCTTCAGGGGAGGGGCTTGGCCTGCCCTTTTATCTTGGGAGAGATGCATTAAAGGTGGAGACTTGAACCAGAAGCCATGTCTGTCTCCATGTGTTTTCTCTTGCCACCCTGCCCCTATTTCCATCTCTCCTTCCAGGGAACCCACCATTAGAATGTAGCTGCTAGACTCTACATATGGCGCCCAATGTATTGGACCTGGAAAGGGAGAGGCTGAATGAGGTTCGCTGTCTTGGGCAGAGCTCCATGGAAAAAGGAAAAAGTTTATGTATCCGGCAAGGTAAGCAACAGGGTATTAATTTAGTGCTAACAATGTCATTTTTAAAGGCTGTTGCTGCAGGGGTGTGTAGCGCTACAGGCTAGTCTGAATCAGCATAGGCCCAATGCTGAGATTAGCTAGGGTGTGACAGTGAAATGGAAAATTTAGTTAGGCACATTTGTCTGCAGTCTAAGAACTACACCAGGCAAGAGAAATAGGGAATAAATTAAAATAAATCAAAATAAAAAGAGTAAAAAACAAAACAAAAATAAATTCTAGAAACATGAAAGAAAAAGAGAGAATGAAAATGGATTTAATTACATTACAAGCACACTTCCTTTTCTATGTATCCCTTTCTATGTCTCTGGTGCACAGACCATTTGTCCATGTGTACGTTTATGTCCTCTCTGTGTTTTTGTGTGAATGACTGTCTGTCTTGTTTCATGTTAAAAAAAAAAGCCTCAAGTTTTGGGAAAACTTTGGTTTAACTTATTATGAGATTTGTGTAATCGCTTTGTTCTTGTTTTTAATTGGTCTTAATGGTATAAGGTTTTATATATCTTGACTATAGAGTTATAAATAACAGAGGCTAGGTTGGAGCTGGTAGCTCGGAGTCATAGCCATTTTGAACACGTGGCAAACCACTGAATTTAAGCATTCACTCATTAACAGTGAGTGAACAGGAAAAAGCCCAGAGCTGAATCCCTGCCGTGCAGGGCCCAAGTTCTTTTGATTCAGCCGGTTGGGTAACAGTCCGGGCAGGAAGAAGCCCAGATCCTTGGAGGCAGAGTGCAGTCCACAGCTATGCCCTCCTCCGTCCCCGCTGTCCCACAGGCAGGGGTTGGGGTATCTCCTCCCCGTCAGTGCTCCCCCACCAGCTGCACCCCAGGGCCGAGGTTTTCCGTGCAGCCCCACTGGCAAGCCGACGTAGAACTGATGTGAGTTTCTGGCCAAGAAGATATTTTGGCAGATTCATACAGATATGATTCAAAATACAATTCAAATATAGCCTTACCTTATGTGAGAAAAAATGTTTTGTCTCTGCCTCAGTACAAGAAGCTGGGATCTTAGATTTTTCAATATATTTTGTTCATAAAAGGTTTGCTACAGGCCTTTGCTTTCAACTATTGGGCTTTTAAAATATTTTAAGTAAATAATTTTCAAACGTTAAGATATATTAATTGGCTTTATCTTATATTAACCTCATCTTAAGCTTGCCACAGGAGGACTTAAACCTGTTTTCAAGGTAGAAAATGTTTGTTCCTTGTTTCAAACAGCAATCAAATTGGTTATTACAAAACATTGATGGTTGATCTATTACATGGCAACCCTTTTTAGGCAAAATTGATGATTGTTATCCAAAAGATAATTTGTTACAATTGGACCACATGTTTGTTCTTTCGAGTTTTCCCTTGCTACAGCACTTGGGTGCTGTAGAGGCTATTTTTGAGATGTCAAAAATCAAGCTTTTGATAATAATAAATATATATATAGCTCATGGTTAGCAATTGCTTAAAATTGTTCCCTTTTTAAAACTGCTAATTCTTAATTTTTACAATTGTTTATACAAATGTAATTCAAATTTAAAAAGATATGTTCTCTAAATGACTGTCCTCTGGACAACTGAGAGCTAATCCAAAGGCTGGAGGGACAGCCATGGGTGCTCGATGCTGAACTCTTATATTTTATGGTTGTGAACCTGGAGAGATGGCTCAGCCATTAAAGACTAGGCCCTCATTCACGGAGCATGGGAGCTCAGATCCCAGCGACCATATGGTGGCTCACAACCACCTATGATGAGATCTGACACTCTCTTCTGGCATGTCTGAAAACAACTACAATATACTTATATATAATTAATCTTTAAAAAGGTGCCTGGACAAAGGCCCCTTAAGGCAAGGCATATAAAATTTATATACAGGACAGACTATATAGAAACAATTGGTTATATAAGCATATTATTTATATCACCAAAAGGGTAATCGCTTAAAAATAATTTTGTATTTTTGTGCACATTAAATTATAAAGATTTGTTCTTGATGTCCTCAATTTCTACCTCTACCACATAATGGTGTTAATCCTAGAGGACTTAATTAATTATTACAGATAAATGATACTCATATTTTTAATTTAGAAAATTAAAATATGTGCATATCACTATGATTCATTTTTGGGCATTCTAGTTGCAACTGCTCTAGCAAAAAAGCAACTGGATGCTATGTTTATTTTCTATAATTACATAGTCATTGCCTATGTTATGGTATATACATATACATATACAACTTGGATTGGAACAAACAATAGAACTGGACATTTAATGAATAAAGGTCATTCATTTGAGATGTCTTTGGCAATTTGATTCTTTATTATCCTCAAAGATGAGGTAATATAAAACATTTTTAAAAAACAAGACAATACCTTCTTTAAAAAGAAAAAGAGAGGGGAAGTGGTATCCCTGTGCATATCATTTGAATAATGCTTGTATATTTTTAAGAAAATTTTAAAATTTGGATGCCAAGGAAATCCTTGCTGAATGTATATGGCATCCTATAACTAGGTGCCAGGAGCCATTCTCACAGAGATCTAAAACCCCCTCCTCTCAGACATTTCCAGCCTGCTTTCTCTAGGCTGCCTTTAGAAAGAAATGTACTAGTTTAAAGATTAGCCAAGTAAGCTAGATGGTCAGTACATACAGAGCTCACCCAAGTGGGCTGGAACAAACAAAGCTCACCTGAGGTTAAGTTACCATAGCAACTCCTTTCCACTTCACCCCCTCATGATCAAAATATGATGCCAAGTTCCTACTGCATCTGCCAAATCTTTCCTGAGATCCTGAGAGACAATTCTGAGAAACTGTTCCTGAGATATGATGCTAGCCCCCTGAGATTGTTCCCCGAATACAATGACTTTCCCCCTTCACCCCTCCCCACACCTGCTTGCTTGTCTTTATAACACTTTGTATGAAAATTAAAGTTTGACAGCTTGATCAGAATACTGACTTGCTGTCCACCTCTTTGTGTTTCTTGCCCCCCCCCCTCACCCTTTTCCAAGGTAGCTCCAGGAACCCTGTTGACTGTCCTGTGGGTCAGGACAACTAGGCATACTGATGCCTAGGTGAGATGGAAGAATTAACTTATTGGCATATGACATGATCCTGACTTAATATTGTGGAAGAAGGCATGTCCCCTATGATTTTTCCACAGAATGCTGCAGAAGCATGCTAGCTGCCAGAGTAATTGATGTGGTACTGAAGATAATATTGACTGTGGGCTTGCTGAGTACCCAGACAATGGTAACAAAAAAGCTATATTGAATACACTTTAATTGTCAATTGTCCCAGATTAAGTAAACTGCCTTGCTTCAAGCTTTTAGAAATTGTGGGACAGAAAAATTGAAGACTGTTAAACTAACTTAGAAAAATTAATCTAAAGGATAAATTATAACGACTCATTTGCCTATAGTAGTATTGTGGCAAAAGTCTCCTCTTATGTAGATTCATTTGAGGATGTCTCTTAAACATAATATCCTGCCATATTATGAGGCAGTGGCCCAAATCATTGTGCTTGGAAGGAAGCAGTCGCTAATTTGTTTTGGCAAAGAACCAGATATCACTATTCAGCCTTTTAACGTAGATCAAGATGCTTGGCTGAAGCAACATAGCACAGATTAGTTGCTTATTCAAGTAGAATTTGAAGGAACTATAGATGGCCATTATCCTCAAGATAGATTAATAAAGTTTTTGGATGTGCATGAGGTTCTATTTCCTAATATGATCTTTACAGCCACTGTGAAATGCTCTTTTGATTTTCATAAATGGCTCTTCTGAAGGAAGAGCTAGATATCTTGTTAATAATCAACAGATGGTTATAGAAACACCTGGGCTCAGCTCAATTAGCAGAGCTGACAGTGGTATTAAATGTTTTTCAACCTATAAATAATACTTTTAATATTTTTACAATTAGCTTGTATGTTACAGATTCTGTCCTTTTATTAGAAACCTGTGGCACATTTAATTTTAATACACCATTAGGATCTTTGTTTTCACTATTGGAAAACATCATTTTTGCTAGGAAAAAAAAAATCCTTTTTAAATTGGCTGAATACAAGCTCACTCCAGTCTTCCTGGAGTGTTAGCTAAAGGCAATCATTGCATTGACAGAGCTCTAATAAGAGAAGCTTTAGTGTTAGAACCTGTTAAATTGGATAGACATGATCATAACAGGTTCCACCTTTCTAGCCATACATTAAGACTCTGACATGGAATCACAGAGGAGCAAGCAAGAATGATTGTAAAACAACAACCTAACTGCCTTTCCTTATCTCCAGCTCCCCATTTAGGGGTTGATCCATGTGGCCTTATGCCCTATCATATTTGACAAATAGATGTAATTCACTATGCAAAATTTGGAAAATTAAAATTTATACATGTTTGCATTGATACTTGTTCAAGATTTCTTTTCACTTCTCTACATTCGGGAGAAGCCTCTAAATATAATCAATCATTGTTCACACGCTTTTTATACCATGGGACTACCCAAAGTCTTTAAGACGGACAATGAGCCAGCCTACACTGGCAATAACTTTATCTCGTTTTGTAATGAATTTGGTATTAAACATAAAACTGGAATTCCTTATAACCCAATGGGCCAAGGAATTGTTGAGCATGCACATCACACTCTTAAAAATTTGGCTTTTTAAAACAAAGAAGATGGAAACTGTACCCTCCAAAATCACCCAAAGCACGCCTTGCTTTTGTTTTGTTTGTTTTGAATTTCTTGCAAACTGATGCTAAAGGTCAATCTGCAGCAGATCGCCATTGGCATCCTGCCTCTTCTCATTTTTATGCCATGGCTAAATGGCAAGACCCTTTAACTAATACATAGAATGGCTCAAACCCTGTTTTAATTTGGAGAAGATGCTCTATTTATATTTTCTCTCAAAAAGAAGATGGAGCCCAATGGCTGCCAGAAAGATTGGTATGGCAGTAAATAGAGACCCTGAATCAGCTGGTAAGTATGGCTAATTCAATAGTGTACTTAAAACCATTTCTCCCATACTGGGAAGGTAGGCTCCTTTTCCTCTAGTCATTAATTTGCAAGCCAGGTTTTGTTCCTGAGCTAGTAATTTACAACCAAATTAAATACCATGGGCCTTCCAGAGACAGTCCAAGCAGTTCCTCCTCTTAATCTCTTCTGTTGTGTTTCAAACAGGTCACTTTCAGACACAGCTCAGCAGCTCCAATGACATGAAGAAAGATGGGCTGCTATGAAGGCCAGCCAGCTCACATTCACAGGGCATTTACTTAACCAGTGGATCTCCAAAAATGGAGCTGCATAGAACTCAGATCTATGAATGTTTGTTAATTAAATAAATATGTACATCAGCAGGATGTGCGAGGCAAAGGGAAGGACCATGTTTTATGGCTCTGAGCTCCCTGAAAGCACACCTGACTGCATAGGGGTTGACGTTGAGAGACTGTCCTTATAATAATAATAAGGAAATCTATTCCCCTCCTCTGCAAAAGATGTCATATAATATTTAAGGGGTCATGGTCAATTCTTTCCCCCTCTGGTCAAAGCCCACTGACTTTTGATGGATATTTATCCACTGGTTTTTCTTAAAATTAATAAAAAGGGAGGTATTGTGACCTCCTCCAGCTCATTGTTCTCAAAGAATAGCATCCAGCAACCTGACTGCCTGCCTCCTGCAGAATAAGCAAAACCAGTTTCCAGCTTTCAGGGGAGGGGCGTGGCCTGCCTTTTTATCTTGGGTGAGATACGTTAAAGGTGGAGATTTGAACCAGAAGCCATGTCTGTCTCCTCGTGTTTTTCTCTTGCCACCCTGTCCCTGTTCCCATCTCTCCTTCCAGGGAACCCTTCGTTAGAATGTAGCTGCTGGACTCTACAAGTGATAAAGATTAAAAATGGCTGTGGCCAGTAAGGGCCTGTTGCAGCTTCTTCACAAGTTTATTGGCTATAGTGGTAAAAGCAAAATTAACCCCCTAAGATTGAAAAGGTGATCTCAGTGGAAATTTATTTGATCTCAAACAGGCTCCTTTGACTACTAAAAAACAGCTAGTAGAATTTTTCTGGAAGCCTGAAATTACATGCTCCTTTTGTTACTTGACCCTCATACAATAAGTAAGGTCTGGTTACAGGCTACTGCCCTGCAGGATAGATGTTGGGCCTGGACTTAGACAATAGGCTCAGATTAGAAGATATTCACATTTGAGTTAATGCAAATCTCAGCGCTGCCTCAGTGGAAGCTTGTGAGGTTTTGCTTTTGTCTTGTAAACCTTATCCAGGGAGTTCCTGGCCAAAAG
Source organism: Apodemus sylvaticus (assembly GCF_947179515.1). Lineage (NCBI taxonomy): Eukaryota > Metazoa > Chordata > Mammalia > Rodentia > Muridae > Apodemus > Apodemus sylvaticus. The sequence continues at coordinate 55,108,082 of NC_067472.1, read as the reverse complement.
AAAATTCCTAACAAGTTTATCCAGGTGTAGTTCAAAATACAGTTCAAACTTAAAATCTATGAAAAGTTAATAAGGCTATGTAAAACTTATAAAGGCATTAAAATCTGTCCTGTCACACCATACAAAATTACTATAGATTTAAAAGGTTGTTTTTTGCTTTGTGGGTCCTGATAATTGTGGGCTTGCTGAGTGCCCTGACTGGTGACTTTACTTGCCTATGTCCCAGATAAGATAAACTGCATTGCTTCAAGCTCTTAGACCTTGTGGGACAGAACATGGAGACTGTTAAACTAACTTAGAAAAATTAATCTAAAGGAGGAGTTATAATGACCTTACTCTTTCCTATAATGTGATCAACTGACTCAATCATAGACTGGTCTAGAAATAAATCCAGTATTAGAGATTCTAATTATGAAGATAGTGAATAATCTTCTTCAGCCAGCTGAGTTAATTTAAAATATAGTCTCCACAGTTCCTGAAAAATAACAGCTTATCTGTTGGTTCACAAAGCTACCTCCCCCACCCCAGAGGCTAGCTTTTGTGTCTCATGGCTGCTAAATTGCAGCTTAATTCTCAAAGCTACTTCCCCCACACTGGGAAGTCAGGCTTGGTGTCTGAAAGTCACTAATATCTGTAATTTCAGTTTCCTGGGGTATAACACCCTCTTTTTACCTCCTTGTAAGCCAAGCACACATGTGGCACACACACACACACACACACACACACACACACACACACTTAGAATAGAATACTAGAAGAATGAGAAATGTTTCACATTTAATATATCAGTAATTACTATTGACTAAAAGTTGAAGACTGAGCTAAATGAATATCCACTATTTGTGCTGTTCCTAAAGCTACATCATGAAGTCATTTTGGGGAAAGACTTACCTCAGTCACAGTGGTGGAAAGGAAGTTGCTCCTGTCATACACCCAGCCATCCACACAGGGCTCAGTGTTGGGCTCTGTCACACTGGAGAAAGTGCCATTCAAATGAAGAAGATGCCACTGTGGTTGGGCAAAACGACGACACTTATCCAGTCTCAAGTTAGAGTCTAAGGGGATGGAAATCTTCAAGAGGTCATCTTGACTCAGGATCCTACTGTCATTATCAGAGACAGTATCATTGTCAAGGATGGGGACCCAGCACCGATGACTAGGAATGGCTGCAGTAAAGTTCTCCATTATAATATGAGATGAAATAAGGCCATAAAGGGAGAGAGCAAAAGCTATCTGAAGGATCTGGAATCTCCCTAGGCCTCCTACTTGATTTAGGAGTTCCTGAAAGGCCATTGAGGCTGAATGGGTTGATCCTGAGTTGTCCTTAATGTGTCCCTCCTTACTTTTCCATTGCAATCACTGAAACACTTCCCTCTAGTGAGCTAAGGGCTAGGTATGGAGCTTCTTCTTTTAAAGTCACCAAGCATTCTACTAATGTTTTTATTTCTACAATTGGATACGTTAAACATTTATTTTTAAAGGAATTTTGCTTACATAACTCCCATGGTCAAATATGGACATTGGTCTGCAAATCTCAGAAAAAAAGTTAACTTATTACATTTTATGTGATAATTGTGAAATTTAAAAGACTTCAAAGTGAACCATTTTATTTTTTATTCAATGTGTTGTGTTTAATATTAAATTTTGTTTTTAAAAAGTTAAGAAAATGAAATAAATTAGTTAATATAAAGCATGGTTCACATGCTGTTTCAAATAAGAATGCCCCCTACAGACTCATATGTTTGAATGCTTGGTTCTCATTAGATTGAACCGCTTGAAGATATTAAAATTTGAGACCTTAGTGGGGGACATTCGTGACTTGGGTAGGCTTGGAGGTTTAATATCTCTATGCCAGCCACAGGCATCCATACCCAAATAGTTCAGGAAGAAAGCTATCCTCACGGGAGTGTCAACAAGCCTGTGAGTGCAGGGAAAACCACCACTGCTGCTCAGAGGCACCCACCCAGAACCCTCAGGACACAGGATCATAGGAGCAGCCTGAGACAAGAGCCTTCTGGTTTCCTTCTGTGCCAGCTGAGCTGATCCTCTGACACAAGGATCCATACCGAAATAGTACCAAGAGAGAGCTGATATCCCAGGAGGGTCAACATGCCTTCAAGCACAGGTAAGACTTTCACTTCTGCTCAAATTCCTGGTCAGTAGGAATGCTACCAAAACCATTAGGTCACAGGAACCAAGAAACAGTTGGGGACAGGATCCTTCTGGTTTCTGTCTACATCTCAGAGATGACCCTGCACCACAGCCCTTCATACCTAAATTCTTCCTAGAAAGAACTGGTCTCCCAGGAGTACTGATACAGAGGCTTGCAGGAGGGACAAATCAAAGTCAGAGACAGCAAGAACAGCTAACACCAGAGATAACCACATGGCAAAAGGCAAGGGCAAGAACATAAGCAAGAGAAACAAACTCAGTTCTCCCACAACAGCAAGTCATGGATACCCCCCCCCCAAAACACCAGAAAAGCAAGACTCTGATTTAAAATCACATCTCACTTTTAAACAGACATAAATAACTCACTTAAAGAAATATAGGAGAACACAGGTAAATAGGTAGAAGCCTTCAAAGAGGAAACATAAAAATTCATTAAAGAATTACAGGAAAACACAATCAAACAGGTTGTTTGAATGGAACAAAACCATCCAGGATCTAAAACTGGAAATAGAAACAATAAAGAAATCACAAAGAGAGACAACCCTGGAGATAGAACACCTAGGAAAGAGATCAGAAATCACACATGCAAGCATTACCATCAGAATATAAGAAATAGAAGAAAAAAATCTTAGGTGCTGAAGTTACCTGCCTTAGTCAGGGTTTCTATTCCTGCACAAACATTATGACCAAAAAGCAAGTTGGGGAGAAAAGGGTTTATTCAGCTTACAGTTCCAAACTTCTGTTTATCACCAAAGGAGGTTAGGACTGGAACTCAAGCAGGTCAGGAAAACAGGAACTGATGCAGAGGCCATGGAGGGATGTTTCTTACTGGCTTGCTTCTTCTGGCTTGCTCAGCCTGCTCTCTTATAGAACCCAAGAATACAAGCCCAGAGGTAATACCATCCACAAGGGGCCCTCCCCCCTTGATCACTAATTGAGAAAATGCCCCACAACTGGATCTCATGGAGACACTTCCCCAACTGAAGCTCCTTTCTCTGCGATAACTCCAGCCTGTGTCAAGTTGACACACAAAACCAGCCAGTACAGTACCATAGAGAATATTGAAACAATAGTCAAAGATAATGGAAAAAGCTCCTAACCCAAAACATCCAGAAATCCAGAACACAATGAGAACACCAAATCTAAGAATATTAAGTATAGAAGAGAGCAAAGACTCCCAACTTAAAGGGCCGGTAAATACCTTCAAACAAAATTATAGAAGAAAACGGTGACCCTGGCTGGAATGCAGTGAAGTTTCCACAGGACGTTAGGCACAGCTTGTTGGAGGGAAACATACTACATTGCTCCAGCACAGTGGGTCCAGATGAGAAGAGAGGCAGTCCATGGTTTTAGACCTTTTATTGTAGAAAAAGAGAGAGAGAGAGAGAGAGAGAGAGAGAGAGAGAGAGGAGAGAGAGAGAGAGGAGAGGGGAGGGGGAGGAGAGGAGAGGAGGGGAGGGGGAGGGGAGGAGGGAGGGGAGGGGAGGAGGGGGAGGGGAGGAGGGGAGGGGAGGGGAGGAGGGGAGAGGGGGGGAGGGGGAGGGGAGGGGAGGGGAGAGGAGGGGAGGGGAGAGGGGGGGAGGGGAGGGGAGGAGAGGAGAGGTGAGGAGAGGGGAGGGGAGGAGGGGAGGGGAGGGGAGGAGAGGAGAGGGGAGGGGAAGAGAGGAGAGGGGGGAGGGGAGGGGAGGGGAGGAGAGGAGAGGGGGGAGGGGGAGGGGAGGGGAGGAGAGGAAGAGGAGAGGAGGGGAGGGGAGGGGAGGAGAGGGAGAGGAGAGGAGAGGAGAGGGGGGAGGGGAGGGGAGGGGAGGAGAGGGAGAGGAGAGGAGGGGGAGGGGAGGGGAGGAGAGGAGAGGAGAGGAGAGGAGAGGGGGGAGGGGAGGGGAGGGGAGGAGAGGAGAGGAGAGGAGAGGAGAGGAGAGGAGAGGAGAGGAGAGGAGAGGAGGAGGAGAGGAGAGGAGAGAAGAGAAGAGAAGAGAAGAGAAGAGAAGAGAAGAGAAGAGAAGAGAAGTAGAGGCCGGCCATGGCCACATGGAGAGAGGGGAGCAAGGAATCAAGAGGAAGTGCAAGAGAGTAAGAGAAGAGAGCAAGAGCAAGAGAGAGGGGGAGGGGGGAAAGCTCCTCTTATAGGTGGGGCTGGGCTACCTTGCTGCTGTCAGGTAACTGTGGGGAGAAGCATACCTGGATGTAACCAGGTAACTGTGTATGTGTGTGTGTGGGGGGGTGCAGTCCAGACAGAATACCTAGGAGCTTGGGGCATTGCTCTATGTGACCAATGGCCATAGGATTATGGATTTGTGTCAGTAGCCTAAGTGTCTGGGAGCATGGGCTCATGGTTCCATTCCTTGTAGAATATTCTACTAGGTCTCCAGAGTAAGCCTTGCTCAACCAGGCCACAGGACTGTCTTTCACGGACCCCACAGGATTCCCTCAGTTGAGAATTCTTTGTTTAGCTCTGTACCCCATTTTAATAGAGTTATGCTGGCCAACGACTCCTTAACGGGCCTATGTTTTTATCTACTCCTACTCAGAAATAAGGACCAAACTCAGAAAGCTAGGCCAACGCCCACTTACAGCTCAAGCCAAAGTTTTGGCCTTGGCCTTTAAGGTATTTCATAATGATGATAAGCACAGTTAGAGTCCAGGAGTTGCTTCACAAACCACGTGAACACTGATCTCAGTCAGCTTAGTCAGACAGGGATAGTTTATTGATCATTAGCCCAGGACTGATGAATCAAGGCTAAAGACAAAACTCCAGAGCTGGCTGTGACCATGAACCAAAATCCCACTGATTTATTAAATTCTGAAATTCACAAACATCTGTGCCAAGTAATTTCACCAATCAGGATTTGGGAATAAGGAATTTCCTTCAAAAATATGTCTTCGTTGTACATCTATCCTATTTTCATTGGTTGGGATATTCAACTCTGGCATGCCTAACATGCATCTCTTAACTTGTCAACCCATCTGCAAAGTAGGATGTCAGTTCCCAAGGTGGTTTTGAGAACTTAAACCTTACTTGATCCCTACTCAAAACTGAAGTATTATTCCAAATAGCTTCTGATATTGGTGCAGATGTCTCTTTTATGTTGGGATCCATCCCAGGAGCAGCTTATAAAAGCCAAAAAAAAAAAAAAAAAACCTCAAAATTCATACACAAGTGTAAAGAAGTGCTATCTGGTAGTTGGTTCAGGTCCAAGCTTATTGGCTAACTATAGAAAGCAGTTCTAACTGACTTCTATTATGATTGGTTTCCAAGGAAACACCAAAGCACAGAACATAACAGAATCTGAAATCAACTAGAACATGAGAAGTTCCTAGTATACAGCACATGTGAAAATTTCCTTATAATATTAGTAACAGCACAAAATGGCAGGCTAGACAGAAAACAGTTACCCAGGCCTTTAACATTTTACATAGCCTTAACAAGCACAACCAAAAAATATAGCTACTAATTCTTGGCTAAGGACTTTCAACAGACTCATTATGCTCTGGTAACCCAAAGAAAAGGGATATAATGTCAGAAGGGGTCACCAGGGCCCTTGTTTCAAGGGCAGCGAGGAAAAGTCACTGGGCCCTTGTCTGCCTATAACCTCACAGACTTACCATCTTAGTTAGGATTTTGTTACTGTGAAGAGACACCATGATCAAGCCAATTCTTAAAAAGGAAAATATTTAGTTGGGGATGGCTTACAGTTTCAGAGGTTCAACCATAATTGTCATGGTGGGAAGCACAGCATCTTACAGGCAGATTTGGTGCTAGAAGACCCAAGAGTTCTACATATTAATGCAAAGGCAGTCAGGAAGAGATAATCATCCCGCTGGATGGAGCCTAAGCATAGAAGAAGAACTCAAACCCACTCCACAGTGACATACTTCTTCCAACAAGGTCATACCTACTTCAACAAGGCCATGCCTCCTAGTAATGCCACTCTCTATGGGCCAAGCATTCAAATACATAAGTCTATTGGGCCAAATCTATTCACATATACAACCATACCTTAAATGCCATCAAGAGGGCCACTGGGTATCAAACTGCCCCTAGGACACTGTTTTCCAGGAGTCACCCTGCTCTCCAGCAAATCCTTTGTACTTACTTGGCCTAGTATCTGAAGACTGATGGGGTTCAGGCTCTGCTATAGACCTGAATAAGCCCACACTAATCAATCTCCAGGATCCTAGGGTCTGACTTCTTGTGTCAGGTCACCCCATCATGTTACTCCTAGATTTCAGGGATACCAGTTGTAATGGCTATTCCCTGGTTGTCCACTTGACTATATCTGGCATGAACTATAATCCAGGATTGGAGGGCTCATCTGTGATCCAGATCTTGAGACTGGAAGACACAAGTTTCTGACCTGGATCTTGGGTATGGAGATCTTGAGTGACTATAAAAAGCTTAGGCCCAGGCAAGGTAGTGCACACCTTTAATCCCCAGGAGACTAAGTCAAGGAGATCTTTGAATACAAGGTCAGCCTGCAACAAAGCAAATCCCAGATCCAGTCATGGTGGCACACTCCAATCTGGACCAAACCTCTGCTAGAGACCTACATAAAGATATTGGAAGAAGGAAGATTCATTCTTCTCCTGCTTACATTTACTTGCTAACACATCTGTTGGAACTACTTCTGCAGAAGACCAGCTAAAACAACTAGACTCACAAGACTGAGCAACTACTAGATTCTTAGACTTCGCATTCACAGCTGACCATTGTTGGGGTAGTTGGACTATAAGTCATCACAATAAATTCCCTCAATATAGAGATGTCCATAAGTTCCCATGACTCTAGAGAACACTGACTAATACACCAGTCTTCCAGACACTTCCAGAATCCTCTTTTAACATGTTCCTTCAAAATCATTTTCTTTTCACAACCTTTTCTCCTCAAACCCTCAAGCCTTATTTCATTACTAAGAAGAGCTATTCTTTTGACAGTAGGCATGAGTTGTGCCTTCTACACCAGCAACAGCTTCCAGGACACCCCTTCATCCCTCCTCTTCCTTTGCTTGACCTCCATTTATACAATCTCCCGCTCTCAAAATTTGCAAAACCCCTCTTATCCTGTACCCCTTTCTTAGTCAGTCCCATTATATAAAAAATTACCTCATCTTTTCTTCCCTTGCTACATTTCATAAACACCTATTACACTCAAAGACCCTTCTGCCAACAACTTCAAACTTCAAAAGCCCCTACATGGAACCAGCCTCAGAGGCCTCACACTATTATTCAATCCCTTTTATCCAAACACTTTCTATGACTAACCTCTTCTTTCTACAATACAATATTTCCAATCAAAAACTTAACAGAACATTTCATCTAGTCCAAGAACTTCATTTCATAAAAGCTGCCACTGTCTATATCCACCATGTGGTCTCCAATACTTAAACTATCTGTTCTCTCCACTATTACTGGCAACACTGCTCACTTCTTAGTCCTAGATCTTAAAGATATTTTTCCTCATTATCCCGTATGCTCATTCTGAATTAGAAACTTAAGGGTTCTTTGGAAAGTCAGTTGCATTGTATGGTATTTTGCTGGGACAAATATGTGAAGGAGTGTCTTCCTGAAGTGGACACAGGTAAAAGCCTAAGGCAGACTCATGAAGGAATGTTTCGCTGAAGCATTCAGCAACACAGGAGAAAGGATGTTTTGAAAATAAGCACATAAAAAGCCATGTGATGAGGGATTATTTGCTAAAGTGATGGTTTATATATGCTTGGCCCAGGGAGGTGTGGAGGTGTGGTCTTGTTGGAGTAAGTGTGTCACTGTGGATGTGGGCTTAAGAGCCTTACCCTAAATGACTGGAAGTCAGTATTCTCCTAGCAGCCTTCAGGTGAAGATGTAGAACCCTCGTCTCTGCCTGCACCACGACTGCCTGGACGCTGCCCTGTTTCTGCCTTGATGACAATGGACTGAATCTCTGAACCTGTAATCCAGCGCCAATTAAATATTGTCCTTTTAAGAGTTGCCTTGGTCATGGTGTCTGTTCACAGCAGTAAAACCCTAACTAAGGCAGAAGTTAGTACCAGAAGTGGTGTATTGCTGTGATAGGCCTGACCATGCTTTTGTTTGGAGGAATGTGGATTTGGGGACTTTGAAAAGCAGTGGAATGCATTACGTTGGGCTTATTGGGTTATCCTAGTATGCATATGGAAGACTTTGTTGCTGAGTATGATTTGAACTATGCAAACCTGGCCCAAGTGGTTTCAGTGGAGAAGAATTTCAGAATGCGGCCTAGAGACTGTTTTGTGGTATTTTGGTGAAGAATGTGGCTACTTTTTGCCCTTGTCTGAAGAGTCTGTCTGAAGCTAAGGTGAAAAGACTCAGATTAAATTGACAAAAGAAGCCTCAGAAATGCCAATCATAGACTGTTCTCTGGTTAAGTCTCATGAAGAGCATTAACAAGCATAGCAAGCTGAAAAAGGAAAATAATATCTATCTATCTCTATCTATATCTATCTATAGATATAGATAGATATAGATAGATATAGATATAGATATATAGATAGATATAGATTAGATAGATATAGATATAGATATAGATATAGATATAGATATAGATATAGATATAGATATAGATATAGATATAGATATAGATATATTAAAGGAGCACCAGGAAGTGAAATGGAGCTGAATCCTGTGCTCAAGGATGTTAAATTAAATTAAGGGAGTAGTGGCCTTGGGGCAAGATCCCACCTAACTAAATTTAGGTCCAGGCTTGGTAGAATAAGCCTTTAATTCCAGGAGGAAAAGACAAGCAGATTTCTGAGTTTAAGACCATCTTAGAACAGAGCAAGTTCTAGGTAAAGAAAAACTTAAATCCAGATTTGGTGGATGACACCTTTAATCCCAGTGCTTAAAAGAGAGACATGCAGATCTCTTGAGTTCAAAATCAGTCTACAGAGCAAATTCTAGGACAGCCAAGCTTAGGCAGTGAAGGAGCTGGAAAACAGTAAGCTGGTAATAATGTAATAGAAAAAATTAATCTTCCAGTCCCAGCAAGCAGCAGAACTCAGCAGCTTTGGCCACATGCCTCTGGCTTTAGAGTCCAGAATAAAAGAGACTGCTGGGGCAACTGATGCTGGTTAGCTAGAGTCGAGAAAGTAGCCATGATTAAGAAGAGACCAGCATCACTGAGATGAAATCTTCTGAGAAGTGTTCTCTGAGAGCACAAAGAAGCCAAGTTCCAAAGACAGCCAAGGTTGTTCCTCCTGCTGCAGCTGTACTTCACAATGTGTAAGAGTCACTCAAATGGTACTGGTTTTGAAGGCATGAAGGCATCAGGTAGAACAGCTGAGTCTTGGCACTGTGAGAGGCCATGGAAGGCCATTGGTGAAGGTGCAGCTTCAGTTGCAGTTGACTGCCCAGAACTGAACAGGTCATGCAAAGAGTTTGAGGCTTGTAATCATGAAAAGAGTCTTATAAGAGGCTATTGGTGAAGCCTAGTTGCAGCAGAAGACCCCAGGGTATTGTAGATGCCAGTACCATGGGATGACCACCAAGAACATCATTGGCAGTGGAGTGGATCAAGCTGTGCTTTGAGTGCTACATAGGGCAGAGCTGGAGAAGTGATGCCAGCCCTTTAGAGGAACCCTGAAAAATCATGTGTGGATCTCAGACATTGAGACAAAAAGCTGTAACATTGAAGCTGTCTTGGAGACACCAAGATTTTCAAGATGCCAGAGCCATAGGATAGCTCCAGAGGAATACTACTAACAGGAAGTGGAACCAGCCCACCAGGAAAAGAAGTTTGTTGCAGTCAACAAAGATGAAAAAGGATTTGGAGATCTAAAAACTGCTTTGATCTCAGACATTGATATACAGAGTTAGGAGTTTGCCCAACTAGTTTCCTGTCTTGATATGGGAATTACAGTTAAGTGATTAGATGGATCTCAGAAGAGACTTTGAACTTTAGACTTTTAACTTTGTTAGACTGCTATAGACTATGGGGACTTTGGAAGTTGGACCAATTGTGCTTCTTACTATGCTATGGCTACATATGGCCCCCATAGACTCATGTGTTTGAACAAGCCTATGGAAGCCAGGGTGTATAATGTGATAGTTTGTGTATGCTTGGCCCAGGGAGTGGCACTATTAGGAGATGTGGCCTTGTGAGAGTAAGTGTGTCATTGTGGGTGCAGGCTTCAGACCCTTACCCTAAATGCCTAGAAGTCAGTATTCTACTAGCAGCCTTCAGATGAAGATGTAGAACCCTCATCTCTGCCTGCCCCATGCCTGCCTGGATGATGCCATGGTCCCACCTTGATGATAATGGACTGAACCTCTGAACCTGTACTACAGCTAAATATGTACAATATGTACATACTAAATATGTACAATTAAATATTGTCCTTATAAGAGTTGCCTTGGTCATGGTATCTGTTCACAGCAGTAAAACCCTAAGACAGCTAATGACACACATGTATTGGCCCACCTTACATTGTGTAGTTGACTTCCATTTGTTGGGACTTCTTGGAAAGAAACACACCAAAAATCTTCTGGTGGTGTGCTGCAATTTCTGTAGACTTGGGCTGATTGGCAGAATGATGTCAGCTGAGACAGATGCATGTGCTGATGGCCCAAGACACATGCTGAGGCAAGACACGTAGAGGACATGTGATGTTTGGAGGGAGTATAAATAGAATTTGATGACCAATGATGGATTCTAAGCTTGTCTTGCTTATAGAGCTAGCTGTGTAATGCTCGAATCTTCACTGAACTTCACTTCACTGAGAGACGCTCAGCAGACAAATTCTCCTGGTGTTCCTCCCCTCCTTGATCCCTCCTACTGACTTGTGCTGAGGGTGAAGCCTGGATGTTCCTACTGGGTTGTGCAACCACAGCTGCTAACCCTACTCTACCAAACTAGACTGCTGGTATAGCCATAAAGTGTTTTCGAGTGAATCAAGCTGCAGCTGCAGGCTCCTGTAAACTAAATTGCTGATTTCCTGACAATGTAGATAGGATTTGCTACATAGAACCCTCTCTAAACAGGTCCACTTCCCCATATCCTTTCTTTCCCACTGCCTCAGGTGGGTGGTGGGCTAAAAGGGAGGATGAAATGTTTAAGACACATCATTAAAAATAGGTTTTAAAAATAAAGTTACATCAGTCTCAAGATCTTTTTGCTTTCACTTGGACAGATATTGGATACTCAACAATCCTGGCACCCGGACTGCCCTTCCCCAGGGATTCAGGGGCAGCCCCCACATTGTTGGACAGGTGCTCACTATGAATCTGAACTGCCTTCTCCCTTTCTCCTCCTGCCTGATTCAATATGTAGATGACCCCCTCTTTTGTAGTACTTCGTTTCCAAAAACCAATCTGACACAGCCTTACTCTTTAATTGCCTCAGCTCCCCAGGTTACCATGTCTTACCTGCCAAAGTTCAACTCTCCACTCCCCAAGTCACCTATCTTAGGTGCAGGAAAATATGCTACAGTTTCTTCAAACACACGCACTAAGGTGGCAGGTAAATATATCAGATAAAAATTTCATTTGTATCTGAGTCATTTTAGGAATTTGTTGCCAGAGGCCAGCTCCGGACTTCAGGTCCTCACTTGAAGGTAGCCAAGGGGAAAGAATGGGGGCAAGACTTGGTCTTGAATACTTAAAGTAGCCTTTGTTCTTATCTCTGCAGCAATTCCCCAGTCTGCTAGTGCAAGTCACAGGAAGAGAAAGGAGCAACTTGAAAAGTAATTTTAATCTTTATTTATAAGCCCTTCTCTTTTTTTGCCTCCAAAAATTTCTCTCTCTAAATAAATTCTCTTTACTCTCTTTGTCCTCAGCACTTAATTATCTTTTAGAATACATAATCACATGGTAAAAGCTCACCATGAGTTTACACATAAATTAAGATGATAAGAGGTCCCTGCCTGCTCAAAGGAGAAGGTGGGTGGGCAAAATATTGTGGGAGGGGGTGACTGACAGACAGGCACTGAGCAGGATGCACAGGGAATAAGGAGAAAAACTAAATTAAATTTTCAAAAATTCAAATCATAAATTAAATAAGAAGTTTACATCACAGGTGTTTACATATATTCCCATTAAAACTAGACATTCTCTACCCCACCCTCCTCCCTGACCAACACCTGACCTATCCCTTCCATTGTGGTAGACCCGTGCCACCTCTGCCAAAAGGAAGACCCATTTCCTGAAACTTTCTTTTTTTGTTGTTTTTTTTGTTTGTTTTTTTCTTTTTTAATTTATTGATATATTTATTTACATTTCAAATGATTTCCCCTTTTCTGGACCCCGACACCCCAAAAGTCCCATCAGTCCCCTTCCCTCCCCCTGTTTTCCAACTCAACCCTTCCCACTTCCCTGTTCTGATTTTGCTCTATACTGCTTCACTGAGTCTTTCCAGAACAAGGGGCCACTCCTCCGTTCTTCGTGTACCTCATTTGATGTGTGGATTATGTTTTGGGTATTCCAGTTTTCTAGGTTAATATCCACTTATTAGTGAGTGCATACCATGATTCATCTTTTGAGTCTGGGTTACCTCACTTAGTATTATGTTCTCCAGCTCCATCCATATGCCTAAGAATTTCATGAATTCATTGTTTCTAATGGCTGAATAGTACTCCATGTGTAGATATACCACATTTTTTGCATCCACTCTTCTGTTGAGGGATACCTGGGTTCTTTCCAGTTTCTGGCAATTATAAATAGGGCTGCTATGAACATAGTAGAGCATGTATCCTTATTACATGGTGGGGAATCCTCTGGGTATATGCCCAGGAGTGGTATAGCAGGATCTTCTGGAAGTGAGGTGCCCAGTTTTCAGAGGAACCGCCTGACTGGTTGTACCAATTTGCAACCCCACCAGCAGTGGAGGAGTGTTCCTCTTTCTCCACACCCTCTCCAACACCTGCTGTCTCCTGAATTTTTAACCTTAGCCATTCTGACTGGTGTAAGATGAAATCTCAGGGTTGTTTTGATTTGCATTTCCCTAATAACTAATGAAGTTGAGCATTTTTTAAGATGCTTCTCCGCCATTCGAAGTTCTTCAGGTGAGAATTCTTTGTTTAACTCTGTACCCCATTTTTAATAGGGTTGTTTGGTTTTCTGGAGTCTAACTTCTTGAGTTCTTTATATATATTGGATATTAGCCCTCTATCTGATGTAGGATTGATGAAGATCTTTTCCCAATTTGTTGGTTGCCGATTTGTCCTTTGATGGTGTACTTTGCCTTACAGAAACTTTGTAATTTTATGAGGTGCCATTTGTCAATTCTTGATCTTAGAGCATACGCTATTGGTGTTCTGTTCATAAACTTTCTCCCTGTACCGATGTCCTCAAGGGTCTTCCCCAGTTTCTTTTCTATTAGCTTCAGAGTGTCTGGCTTTATGTGGAGGTCCTTGATCCATTTGGAGTTGAGCTTAGTACAAGGAGACAAGGATGGATCAATTGGAATTCTTCTGCATGCTGACTACCAGTTGAACCAGCACCATTTGTTGAAAAGGCTATCTTTTTTCCATTGGATGTTTTCAGCCCCTTTGTCGAGGATCAAGTGGCCATAGGTGTGTGGGTTCATTTCTGGATCTTCAATCCTGTTCCATTGTCTGCCTGCCTGTCACTGTACCAATACTATGCAGTTTTTAACACTATTGCTCTATAGTATTGTTTGAGGTCAGGGATATTGATTCCCCCAGACTTTCTTTTGTTGCTGAGAATAGTTTTAGCTATCCTGGGTTTTTTGTTATTCCAGATGAATTTGAGAATTGCTTTCTAACTCTGAAGAATTGAGTTGGGAATTTGATGGGTATTGCATTGAATCTGTATATTGCTTTTGGCAAAATGGCCATTTTAACTATATTGATCCTGCCAATCCATGAGCATGGGAGGTTTTCCCATTTTTTGAGGGCTCCTTCCGTTTCCTTCTTGAGAGTCTTGAAGTTCTTGTCATACAGATCTTTCACATGTTTGGTAAGAGTCACCCCAAGGTACTTTATACTGTTTGTGGCTATTGTGAAGGAGGTCATTTCCCTAATTTCTTTCTCAGCCTGCTTATCCTTTGAGTATAGGAAGGCCACTGATTTGCTTGAGTTGATTTTATAACCTGCCACTTTGCTGAAGTTGTTTATCAGCTGTAGGAGTTCTCTAGTGGAGTTTTTTCGGTCACTTAGGTAGACTATCATGTCATCAGCAAATAATGATAGTTTGACTTCTTCCTTTCCAATTTGTATCCCTTTGACCTCCTTATGTTGTCGAATTGCCTGAGCTAGTACCTCAAGTACAATATTGAAAAGATAAGGAGAAAGTGGGCAGCCCTGATTTTAGTGGGATTGCTTCAAGTTTCTCTCCATTTAGTTTGATGCTGGCTACGGGTTTGCTGTATATTGCTTTAACAATGTTTAGGTATGGGCCTTGAATTCCTGTTCTTTCCAAGACTTTAAGCATGAAAGGATGCTGAATTTTGTCAAATGCTTTTTCAGCATCCAATGAAATGACCATGTGGTTTTTTCTTTGAGTTTGTTTATGTAGTGGATTGCATTGATGGATTTCCTTATATTGAACCAACCCTGCATCCCTTGGATAAAGCCTACTTGATCATGGTGGATGATCGTTTTGATGTATTCTTGGATTTGGTTGGCAAGAATTTTATTGAGTATTTTTGCATCGATGTTCATAAGGGAAATTTGTCTGAAGTTTTCTTCTTTGTTGAGTCTTTGTGTGGTTTTGGTATCAGCGTAATTGTGGCTTCGTAGAAAGAATTGGGTAGGGTTCCTTCTGTTTCTATCTTGTGGAATAGTTTGAAGAGTGTTGGTGTTAGGTCTTCTTTGAAGGTCTGATAGAATTCTGCACTGAAACCATCTGGTCCTGTGCTTTTTTTGGTTGGAAGACTTTCTATGACCCCTTCTATTTCGTTAGGCGTTACGGGACTGTTTAGATGATCTATTTGGTCCTGATTTAATTTTGGTATTTGGTATCTGTCTAGGAAATTGTCCATTTCTTCCAGATTCTCCAGTTGTGTTGAGTATAGACTTTTGTAGTAGGATCTGATGATTTTTTGGATTTCCTCAGTTTCTGTTGTAATATCTCCCTTTTCATTTCTAATTTTGTTAATTTGGATACTTTCTCTGTGCCCTTTGGTCAGTCTGGCTAAGGGTTTATCTATCTTGTTGATTTTCTCAAAGAACCAGCTCCTGGACTTGTTGATTCTTTATATGGTTCTCTTTGTTTCCAATTGATTGATTTCAGCCCTGAGTTTGATGATTTCCTGTCTTCTACTCCTCCTGGATGAAATAGCTTCTTTTTGTTCCAGGGCTTTCAGGTGTGTCATTAAGCTGCTAGTATATGCTCTCTCCATTTTCTTTGTGGAGGCACTCAGGGCTATGAGTTTTCCTCTTAGCACTACTTTCATTGTGACCCAAAGATTTGGGTATGTTGTGCCTTCTTTTTCATTAAATTCTAAAAAGTCTCTGATTTCTTTCTTTATTTCTTCTTTGGCCAAGGTGTCATTGAGTAAAGTATTGTTCAGCCTCCATGTGTATGTGGGCTTTTTGTTGTTTTTGTTGCTATTGAAAACCACTCTTACACCATAGTGATCTGATAGGAGGCATGGGATTAGTTCGATCTTGTTGTATTTGTTGAGGTCTGTCTTGTGAGCAATTATATGGTCGATTTTGGAGAAGGTACCATAAGGTGCTGAGAAAAAGATATATTCTTTTGCTTTAGGGTGAAATGTTCTATAAATATAAGTCAAATCCAATTGGTCCAAAGCTTCAATTAGTTTTACTGTGTCCCTGTTTAGTTTCTGTTTTCCTGATCGGTCCTTTGAAGAGAGTGGAGTGTTGAAGTCCCCCACAATTATTGTGTTAGGTGCAATGTGTGCGTTGAGCTTTAGTAGTTTCTTTTACGAATTAGTGTGCCCTTTCATTTGACGCATAGATGTTCAGAATTGGAAGTTCTTCTTGGTGGATTTTTCCTTTGACCAGCAAGAAGTGTCCCTCAGTGTCTCTTTTGATGACTTTAGGTTGAAAGTCAATTTTATCTGATATTAGAATGGCTACTCCGGCTCATTTCCCAACACCATTGGCTTGTAAAATTGTCTTCCAGCCTTTTACTCTAAGGTAGTTTTTGTCTTTGACATTTAGGTGTGTTTCCTGTATGCAGCAAAATGTAGGGTCCTGTTTCCTTATCCAGTCTGTTAGTCTATGTCTTTTTATTGGGGAATTGAGTCCATTGATGTTAAGAGATATTAAGGAATAGAGATTATTACTTCCTGTCATTTTTGATGTTATTTTTATATTTGAGTGATTATCTTCTTTTGGTTTTGATGAAGGAAGGTTACTATCTTACTTTTTCCAGGGTGTAGTTTCCCTTCTTGTATTGGAGTTTTCCTCCTATTATTCTTTGTAGAGCTGGGTTTGTGGAAAGATATTGTGTAAATTTGGTTTTGTCATGGAATGTCTTGGTTTCTCCATCTATTGTGATTGAGAGTTTTGCTGGTTATAGTAGTCTTGGCTGACATTTGTGTTCTCTTAGAGTCTGCATGAGATCTGCCCAGGATCTTCTAGCTTTCATGGTCTCTGGTGAGAAGTCTGGTGTGATTCTGATAGGTCTTTCTTTATATGTTACTTGGCCTTTTTCTCTTACTGCCTTTAATATTCTTTCTTTGTTTAGCACATTTGGGGTTTTAATTATTATGTGGCGAGAGGTATTTCTGCTCAGATCCAGTCTGTTTGGAGTTCTGTAGGCTTCTTGTATATTCATAGGCATCTCTCTCTTTAAGTTGGGAAAGTTTTCTTCCATAATTTTGTTGAAGATATTTGCTGGCCCTTTAAGCTGTAAATCTTCACTCTCATCTATACCTATAATCCTTAGGTTTGGTCTTCTCATTGTATCCTGGATTTCCTGGATGTTCTGGGATACAAGCTTTTTGCATTTTGCATTTTCTTTTACTGTTGAGTCAATGGTTTCTATGGTATTTTCGGCATCTGAAATTCTTTCTTCCATCTCTTGTATTCTGTTGTTTATATTTGCATCTATGGCCCCTGATTTCTTCTCAAGGTTTTCTATCTCCAAAGTTGTCTCCCTTTGTGATTTCTTAGTTGTTTCTACTTCTGTTTTTAGATCCAGGATGGTTTTGCTCAGTTCCATCATTTGTTTGTTTGTGTTTTCCTGTAATTCTTTAAGAGATTTTTGTGTTTCCTCTTTCATGACTTCTGCCTCTTGACTCACGTTCTCCTGCATTTCTTTAAGTTTTTTTTTTTTTTTTTTTTTTTTTTTTTTTTTTTTTTTGCGTTTCTTCTTTATTGGCTTTTATCTCTTGAGCCTTATTCTCCTGCATTTCTTTAAGTGATTTTTGTGTTTCCATTATACGGGTTTCTAGCTTATTCATGTTCCCCTGTATATCTTTAAGAGATTCATTTATGTCCTTTTTGTGTTCTTCTAGCAGCATCATGATCAGAGATTTTAAATCCAAATCTTGTTTCTCTGGTGTGTTGGCATAAACAGGACTTGCTGATATTGGAGAGTTTGGTTCAGATGCTGCCATATTGCCTAGATTTCTGTTAATAGTGTTTCTGTGTTTGCCCTTTGCCATCTTGTTCTCTGGAGTTAGTTGGTCTTGTCCCTGGCTGATGTTTGGGCCTCCTGAGGGGCTCTGGGGCTATTACTGCAACACTATATGTCTGGGTTTCCCCTGTAGCAGATTGCTGATGTGCTGTCCTCCTCTTGGGTGCCCGTGCAGCTCTAGTGTGCTTTGCCCCAGATTGTGTCTGTGAACCAGATGGAGCCAGTTTGCACCTTCAGGGAGTGCTAATGGTGTATGCTGCCGCGACCATTTCTGCCTGCAGATCACTCTGCTGGGCAGCCGATCTCCCAACTGGTTTGGTGCACACAAAGCTAGCCTGGCTGCTCAGGCCCTGGGTCCAGGTAAAAGCCTGGGAGGCCAAGGTCCGAGCAAAGTTCCCCTCGGGCTATGACTGTTAATTGGGTCTGTCAGGTGGCCAGGATGGCGGGCGTGTGCGCTCGCGCTCCCTGAAAGTGCTGGGAGAGTCTGATGGGCTAACAACCTCCTGGGTGGGTTGACACACAGATGGCCCACCAAGCCGCCCAGTTCTTGGGATCAGTCCAGGTCCTGTTGGGGCCTAGACCCCCGCTCTGTTAGCCTCAGGCTATGCCTGTTAGCCGGCTTTGCCTGCTAGAGCTCTCTGGCTTCCTGTAGGCAAAATGGCGGCGCACGCACATGCCGGCCTGGGCAAAAAATCCTCCTGGCTGGGTTGGCACCCCAATGCCCCCCCCCCCCCCCGAACAGCCCAGGGCCTGGGTGCAGGCCAACGCCTGTCGGGCTTAGACCCCCGCGATGTTGGCCTCTGGTTATGTTTGTGTACCTCAGTCTGTCTGATCTCTCTGGAGTCTGAAACCAAGATGGAGGTGAGTCTCTTCTGACTGGCGGGGGGGGGGTGGGGGGGGGGGTGGGGGGGGGTGGCAGAGTTCTGAAGTGGCTTCTGTGTGGTGAAAGGCACCGTAAATCCGTAGCTGCTTGCAGCCCCGCTGGCCAGCGAAGGTCAGTGGTCGTGGGCGCAGGGCCTAACTGGACCCTGTGTCGCCTTGGTTCCACTGCTGATGGCCCTTCAGCTGGACCAGCCACTGCTGCACTGCCGCCACCGCCGCCACCACTGCCACCGCCGCCGCCCTCCTGAAACTTTCTGGAGAGCAAGTAGCAGCAGGGCATTCGAGAACTGCCAGCAGTAGAAGATATCTCATTTGATATCTTAATATCTCTTTTCTCTTTAGACCACTCTCAATCTTACACACACACACATGGCCAATGTCTATCATCAACAAAAAAAATGGTAACCCTGGCAAGGATGTAGACCAAAAACCAACCATTTTAGTCAATTAGCTCAAATGTAAACTAGTGAAGCTAGTATAAATATCAGTGTAGAGGTTCCTCAAGAAAATGAACCTTTAGCTACCATGCTCTAGCTGTACTTATATACTTCAGGGCTTTCTGGGATCACGCTTAAGGTCTAATAATAAAGACACAGAAACATCTATACAATTTAAGGTTGGTTGCTGTACTGTTGGGGCAGTCCTTAGCTAGCTTCTAACTTAACCCAACTCCCCTGCCATCACCTCTTTCCACATGGCTCTTACTGGTTTATTTCCCTTGCCTTGCTCCACTTCTCCTTCTGCATCCTCTCCCTATCTGCCTTTCTCCCTGCCTGCCAGTTCTGCCAGTTCTCTTGCCTCCATAACAAACATTTACATATCCTGCTAGCCTGGTGCCTGTTCAATTAACAACATAGAATACAGGTACAAGTTTTTTTTCATAGCCAGAAAGTACAGTATTTCTAGGTCATACCAACACCCGTACCTCTTAGAGGTATAAACATGAAGGACTCCAAGTCAGTGTCCCACAGAAATATTGGAAATTCATTTTAATTATGGCAATTTGCACAATCCCCACAGTAAAATAGCCTTGAACCCATTCACAACTGAATGGGTAAAGAAACCATGGTGAGTTTACACACACCATGCTTTTGGTATTTTACCTCATAAACTTTTTCAGTGCAGACAAATAAAACAAACCTATGTATTATCCTTAATTTTTAAATAAACTAAATATATTTCAAGATATTTCAAAGTATGCTATTAATAATTTTATTCATAAGTTACTTTCCAAATAGAAAGAAACTGTTTCTCCTTCTTCTCTGTCTCTCTTAGTTTAAATAACAGAAACATTCTTTCTCACAGTTTAAAGGGTAGAAATGCTGCCTTGGACTGGAGAAGCAGAGGAGGATTGCAACCCCATAGGAAGAACATCAGCTGACTGAACCACCCAGTGCTCCCAGAGACTAGACCACCAACCAAGGAGTGCACAAGGAGGGATCCATGGCTCCAGATACATATGCAGCAGAGAATGGCCTAACTTGACAGCAATGGAAGGGGACACCCTTTGTCCTGTGAGGGATTGATGTCCCCCCTCCCCCAGCTTAGGTGGATGCTGAAACCATGGGGAGGGACAGGGTGGATGGGTGGATGGGGGATCCCTCATGGAGGCAAAGGGAAGGAGGAGAGGGTGGATGTGGGATGAGGGGTTGTGGAGGGGTAACTGTGAAGTGGGATATCATTTGAGATGTAAATGAATGGAATAATTAATTTTTTAAAAAAAAGATGCTGCCTTGGATGCATGCATCTGCATCTGTATTGATCAGGCTCTAAACCACCAACCAAAGAGTACACATGGGCTCCAGCCAGAAATGTAGCAGAGGACTGCTTTCCCTGGCATCAATGGGAGGGGAGCCTCTTGGTCCTGTAGGGGCTCAATGACCCATCTGACCCATCATAAGGGAATGCTTAGATGCTGAGGCTGGAGTGGGGGGAGCACCCTCATATGGGGAGGGGTGTGGGAGGGGAGAGGGGATTTGTGGAGAGGAAACTGGGGAGGGGATAACACTTGAAATGTAAATAAATAAAATAACCAATAAAAAAATGCTGGCTTGGTTGGCTCCTGCTGAATGCTCTCCTTTCCAAGCCCCCTTCCTTGGCTTGTACATCCTTTCCCTTTGTGTACTAACTAGTCTTATAGCAACTTGACACCAGCTAGTTCTCTAAAAGTAGAGAGCCATCATTTAGAAAATACCTCCATAAAATATCCTCTTGGCTGTATTTCCTTCTTTTTGTCCTAGAGTTTCAAGTGTGCTATTAAGTTGCTAGTATGAGATCTTTCCAGTTTCCTTATGAAGTCACTTAGTGCTGTGAATTTTCCTCTTAGCACTGCTTTCATTTTGTTCCATAAATTTGAGTATGTTGTGACTTCATTTTCATTGAATTCTGGAAAGTCTTTTCTTCCCTGACCAATTGACCATTGAGTAGATAGTTATTCAGTTCCCATTGAGTATGTGAGTTTTCTGTTATTGTACATGTGTATTCTTTGGTTGATGGTTTAGAACCTGACAAATGCAGATGTGGATGCAAGCAGACAAGGCAGCATCCTTTTTTAATTAATCAATCCATTCATTGACATCTCAAATGATATCCCACTTCCCGGTTACCCTTCCACAAGTTCAGCTTTAATCCATTGTGATCTGATAGAATACACAGCATTATTTCAATCTTCTTGTATTTGTCTAAGCTTGTTTGGTGCCCATTTATACAGTCAAGTTTGGAGAAGATTCTGTGTGGTAAAGTCTCCCAATTATTATTTGTGGTTAAATGTGTGTTTTAAGCTTAATAAAGTATTTTTTAGGAATGTGGGTACCCTTACATTTAGGACATAAATGCTGAGAATTGAGACATCATCTTTGTATTTTTCCTTTGATGAATATGAAGTGTCCTGCCCCATCTCTTTTAATTACTTTTTATTGGAAATCTATTTATTAGATACTAGAATGGCTACTGCAGTTTGTTTCTGGGGTATCTTTGCTTGGAAAACATTTTCCAACCCTTTACTCTGAAGTAAAGTCTATCTTTGCTTCTAAATTGTGTTTCTTGTATGCAGCATAATGATGTATCCTGTTCATAAACACTCTGTTAGCCTGTGTCTTTTTATTGGTGAATTGAGTCCATTGATATTGAGAGATATCAATGACCAAGGATAGTTAGCTCCTGATATTTTGATGTTGTAGGTAGTACTGTGTGCATGTGACTCTCTTCTTTTGGGTTTGCTGTGAGATGATTAATTTCTCATGTTTTCTTGAAAATGCCAAGGAGGCATTTTCTCAACTGAAGTTCCCTCTTCCCAGATGGCCATATTGACAGAAACTAAGCAGCACACCTGGCAATCGAGCCTAGCTCTCCACTAATACAATGGCTCTCCACTGCTGATGAGAGAAAAAGATGTCAGCCTCAGGAAGAAAACTTCCTTGAGAATTTTTTTATTTTAGAGTTTAGGTCATTCTATTTGAAGCAAACTCTGTCATGTTGTGATTCCCTAAATGGAACACCTTGAATTAAATATGAAGGTAGTATTGAGGTTAGCATTTGAGATTTTTCTCATAGGCTCATGTTTGATTGCCTATTTCCCAACATGAAGTTAGGAGTCTGTGGAACCACTCTGGAAATCAGTCTGGCGGTTCCTCAGAAAACTGGGCACCTCACTTCCCAAGGATCCTGCTATACCACTCCTGGGCACATACCCAGAGGATTCCCCAGCAGGTAATAAGGATACATGCTCCACTATGTTCATAGCAGCCCTATTTATAATAGCCAGAACCTGGAAAGAACCCAGGTATCCCTCAATGGAAGAATGGATGCAAAAAATGTGGTATATATACACATATTCAGCCATTAGAAACAATGAAATTCATGAAATTCTTAGGCAAATGGATGGAGCTGGAGAATATTATACTAAGTGAGGTAACCCAGTCTCAAAAGATTAACCATGGTATGCACTCACTAATAAGTGGATATTAGCCTAGAAAATTGGAATACCCAAAACA
This sequence comes from Apodemus sylvaticus, assembly GCF_947179515.1. Lineage (NCBI taxonomy): Eukaryota > Metazoa > Chordata > Mammalia > Rodentia > Muridae > Apodemus > Apodemus sylvaticus. The sequence continues at coordinate 55,085,517 of NC_067472.1, read as the reverse complement.
TAATCCACACATCAAATGATGTACAAAAAGAACAGAGGAGTGGCCCCTGGTTCTGGAAAGACTCAGTGTAGCAGTATAGGGCAAAATCAGAACAGGGAAGTGGGAAGGGGTAGACAGGAGAACAGGGGGAGGGAAGAGGGCTTATGGGACTTTCGGGGAGTGGGGGGTCAGAAAAGGGGAAAACATTTGAAATGTAAATAAAAATAAATTGAATAAAAAATAGTGTGAAAAAAAAAGAAGTTAAAGGCTACCTTTGATGCTAACCTTGATTTCAGCCATGCTTCCTGTTCTACTCAGATCAGACTCTGTCAAAAACTTCTGTGTGCTTCTTCTATGAGTGCTGCCGTGCCTACCCATTAAGAATGAGTCTCCTAAATCCAAAAACTAAAATAAGTCTCTTCTCCCTTAAATTGTCTCTGTTATACATAACAGCTGTTGCAATACAAAAGTAAGAATGAAACTAGATAAGTGAGATTATTTTTGGGGTAAAGCCAACTTTGTTCTTTTTGGATCTTTTGATTTATTGAAGGAATCTAGATGAATTTGTTGACACATGATAGAGAAGCCTCAGAATGTTATAAGCAGAGTTTAATGGACAGAGTGTAATAGAGTTCAGATGATCACATGAACGGTGAAGGCCTGAGACATGGAATTTCAAATGGGAACAGTGACTTTACTAGGAATTGGGCTAGAGGTCTATTGTGTGACACTATCTAGGGGTAGATGTGAATAAACACCTATTTACCATGGATAAAGAACCAATGGTGTATCAAAGCAAAGAGGCCAACAAAATTCAACCAATCATCTCTATTGGGGTTACCTATAGCAATAATATAGAAATATGGATGATGGGTTATTTATAGGAGCATAAATGATTCAAAAGCAACTGCATCATCAAAAACCTATCCCAACACATGTGACAGTTCACAAAAGCTAAAAAGCTGAAGCTTGCTTCACATTTTACAGGCAGTTAGACAGGATAGAGCTGGACAGGCTAGAGAGCGCCTCTTTTGGTGGTCCAGGCAGCCTTCACTGTTATGAAAGTATCTCTCAGAAGTCCTCACAGCTTACATACTCTGGGTGATGAAGAAGCCTAAGAAATCAAGTTAATTTCAGGAATTTTCTGCAACTATTAAGTTGTTTATTACCATAAATCACAAAGCTTTCCTGCAGACAAAATATTTTATCTCCCTCTTAGAACATCCTGTGTCTTAATGGGCTTACCTCCAAGAGAGAATGTGTTATCCCAGAGGAAGCTGCTATATAAGACCATTTGTATTATGTTATGCCCAAAAGCAAATCCCACAAGCAGTGAATGATTGTCCCACTTTTCCATGTCAGCATTTGTCATCTCTTTTTTTTCATCTTAGACATTCTGAATGGGATAATACAAAATCTCCAAGTAGCTTTAATTTACATTTTCCTAAGGACTAAGGATATTGAACATGTTGTAAATGTTTCTCAATCATTCGTATTTCAACTTTTAGGATTTATCAGTTTGACACTCACAACCAAAGAGTGAATGTAGTTTGGGAACTTTTATGGAAGAATAAGAGCAAGAATTGCAGCCCCCTGAAAGGTATAAGAACTCCATAGGGAGACGAACGAAATCAATTTACCTGGACCCTTGGGGCTCTCAAGAGTCTGAACCACCAACCAAAGAACATGCATGGGCTGGAGCCTTCCTGTTCATATGTAGCAGATGTGCAGCTTGATCTTCATAAAGTGTACTAAACAACTAGAATGGGGCTATCCAAAAATCTGTCATCTACACGTGGCATATGTTCTTCTAGCTAGACTGCCTTGTCTGGCTTCAGTGGGTGAGAAAGTGCCTAGCCTCACAGAGACTTGAAGAACCAAGGTTGGGGAAATACTCAGGTGGGCCCCTTACCAGCACAGAGGAGAAGGGAAGAAGGACCAGAGAATGATTGTGGGAGGGGATGACTGGGAGACAATCATGAGCAGGATGTAAAGTGAATAAGCAAAATAACAACAAAAAACAGCAGCAGCAGCAAAATTGAATTAAAAAAATTTTATTCACTATATTTTTATTTACATTTCAAATAATTTCCCCTTTCCTGGCTCCCTGCTCCCCAAAAGTTCCATGAGCCCTCTTCCTTCCCTGTGTTCCCTCATCCACCCCTTCCCAGTTCCCTGTTCTGGTATTGCCCTATACTGCTGCACTGAGCCTTTCCAGAACCAGGGGCCACTCCTCTGTTCTTCTTGGACATCTTTAGATATGTGGATTATGACTTGGGTAATCCCAGGTCCTAGGCTAATATCCGCTTATCAGTGAGTACACCTACCATGAGTGTTCTTTTGAGACTGGGTTACCTCACTTAATATGATGTTCACCAGTTTCATCCATTTGTCTAAGAATTTCATGAATTTATTGTTTCTAATGGCTAAATAGTACTCCATTGTGTATATATACTACATTTTTTGTATCCATTCCTCCATTGAGGGATACCTGGGTTCTTTCCAGTTTCTGGCTATTATAAATAGGGCTGCTCTGCACAAAGTGGAGCATGTATCCTTATTACATGCTGGAGAATCCTCTGGGAATATGCCCAGGAGTGGTATAGCAGGGTCCTCTAGAAGTGACGAGCCCAGTTTTCTGAGGAACTGCGAGACTGATTTCCAGAGTGGTTGTACCAATTTGCAACCCCACCAGCAGTGGAGGAGTGTTCCTCTTTCTCCACATCCCTGCCAGCACCTGTTTTCTCCTGAGTTTTTGATCTTGGCCATTCTGACTGGTGTGAGATGAAATCTCAGGGTTGTTTTGATTTGCATTTTCCTAATGACTAATGATGTTGAACATTTTTTAAGATGCTTCTCAGCCATTCGAAGTTCTTCAGGTGAAAATTCTTTGTTTAGCTCTGTACCCCATTTTTATTTGGGTTATTTGGTTTTCTGGGGATGGGCAGGATTAATATAGTTAAAAATGGCCATCTTGCCAAAAGCAGTATACAGATTCAACGCAATATCCATCAAAATCCCAACTCAGTTCTTCATAAAGTTTGAAAGAGCAATTCTCAAATTCATCTGAAATAATAAAAAACCCAGGATAGCTAAAACTATTCTCCACAACAAAAGAAATTCTGGGGGAATCAGTATCAAGCAATACTACAGAGCAATAGTGTTAAAAACTGCATGGTATTGGTATAGTGACAGGCAGGCGGATCAATGGAATAGGATTGGAGACCCAGAAATAAACCCACATACCTATGGTCACTTGATCTTCGACAAAGTAGCTGAAAACATCCAGTGGAAAAAAGATAGCCTTTTCAACAAATGGTGCTGGTTCAATTGGAGGTTGAAAGCCCACATACACATAGAGTTTGAACAATACTCTACTCAATGACAGCTTGGCCAAAGAAGAAATTAAGAAAGAAATCAGAGACATTTTAGAATTTAATGAAAATGAAGGCACACCATACCCAAATCTTTGGGACACAATGAAAGCAGTGCTAAGAGGAAAACTCATAGCCCTAAGTGCCTCCAAAAAGAAAATGGAGAGAGCATATACTAGAAGCTTAATGACACACCTGAAAGCCCTGGAACAAAAAGAAGCTATTTCACCCAGGAGGAATAGAAGACAGGAAATCATCAAACTCATGGCTGAAAACAATCAAGTGGAAACAAAGAGAACCATACAAAGAATCAATGAGTCCAAGAGCTGCTTCTTTGAGAAAATCAACAAGATAGATAAACCCTTAGCCAGACTGACCAAAGGACACAGAGAAAGTAGCCAAATTAACAAAATTAGAAATGAAAAGGGAGATATTACAACAGAAACTGAGGAAATCCAAAAAATCATCAGATCCTACTACAAAAGCCTATACTCAACACAACTGGAGAATCTGGAGGAAATGGACAATTTCCTAGACAGATACCAAATACCAAAATTAAATCAGGTCCAAATAGATCATCTAAACAGTCCCATAACCCCTAAAGAAATAGAAGGGGTCAAGAACTCAAGAAGTTAGACTCCAGAAAACCGAACAACCCTATTAAAAATGGGGTACAGAGTTAAACAAAGAATTCTCACCTGAAGAACTTCGAATGGCGGAGAAGCATCTTAAAAAATGCTCAACTTCATTAGTCATTAGGGAAATGCAAATCAAAACAATCCTGAGATTTCATCTTACATCAGTCAGAATGGCTAAGATTAAAAATTCAGGTGTTGGAGAGGGTGTGGAGAAAGAGGAACACTCCTCCACTGCTGGTGGGGTTGCAAATTGGTACAACCACTCTGAAAATCAGTCTGGCGGTTCCTCTGAAAACTGGGCACCTCACTTCCAGAAGATCCTGCTATACCACTCCTGGGCATATACCCAGAGGATTCCCCACCATGTAATAAGGATACATGCTCTACTATGTTCATAGCAGCCCTATTTATAATTGCCAAAAACTGGAAAGAACCCAGGTATCCCTCAACAGAAGAGTGGATGCAAAAAATGTGGTATATCTACACAATGGAGTACTATTCAGCCATTAGAAACAATGAATTCATGAAATTCTTAGGCAAATGGATGGAGCTAGAGAACATCATACTAAGTGAGGTAACCCAGACTCAAAAGGTCAATCATGGTATGCACTCACTAATAAGTGGATATTAACCTAGAAAACTGGAATACCCAAAACATAATCCACACATCAAATGAGGTACAAGAAGAAAGGAGGAGTGGCCCCTGGTTCTGGAAAGACTCAGTGAAGCAGTATTCGGCAAAACCAGAACGGGGAAGTGGGAAGGGGTGGGTGGGAGGACAGGGGAAGAGAAGGGGGCTTACGGGACTTTCGGGGAATGGGAGGCTAGAAAAGGGGAAATCATTTGAAATGTAAATAAATTATATCGAATAAAAAAAAATTAAAAAAAAAGAAAGAAATAGAAGGGGTCATAGAAAGTCTTCCAACCAAAAAAAGCGCAGGACCAGATGGTTTCAGTGCAGAATTCTATCAAACCTTCAAAGAAGACCTAACACCAATACTCTTCAAACTATTCCACAAAATAGAAACAGAAGGAACCCTACCCAATTCCTTCTACGAAGCCACAATTACGCTGATACCAAAACCACACAAAGATCCAACAAAGAAAGAAAACTTCAGACCAATCTCCCTTATGAACATCGGTGCAAAAGTACTCAATAAAATTCTTGCCAACCGAATCCAAGAACACATCAAAACGATCATCCACCATGATCAAGTAGGCTTTATCCCAGGGATGCAGGGTTGGTTCAATATACGGAAATCCACCAATGCAATCCACTACATAAACAAATTCAAAGAAAAAAATCCACATGGTCATTTCATTGGATGCTGAAAAAGCATTTGACAAAATTCAGCATTCTATCATGCTTAAAGTCTTGGAAAGAACAGGAATTCAAGGGACATACCTAAACATCGTTAAAGCAATATACAGCAAACCGGTAGCCAGCATCAAACTAAATGGAAAGAAACTTGAATCAATCCCACCAAAATCAGGGACCAGACAGGGCTGCCCACTTTCTCCTTATCTTTTCAATATTGTACTTGAGGTACTAGCTCAGGCAATTCGACAACATAAGGAGGTCAAAGGGATACAAATTGGAAAGGAAGAAGTCAAACTATCATTATTTGCAGATGACATGATAGTCTACCTAAGTGACCCAAAAAACTCCACTAGAGAAATCCTACAGCTGATAAACAACTTCAGCAAAGTGGCAGGTTATAAAATCAACTCAAGCAAATCAGTGGCCTTCCTATACTCAAAGGATAAGCAGGCTGAGAAAGAAATTAGGGAAATGACCCCCTTCACAATAGCCACAAACAGTATAAAGTATCTTGGGGTGACTCTTACCAAACATGTGAAAGATCTGTATGACAAGAACTTCAAGACTCTGAAAAAGGAAATGGAAGAAGACCTCAAAAAATGGGAAAACCTCCCATGCTCATGGATCGGCAGGATCAATATAGTTAAAATGGCCATTTTGCCAAAAGCATTATACAGATTCAATGCAATACCCATCAAAATCCCAACTCAATTCGTCACAGAGTTAGAAAGAGCAATTCTCAAATTCATCTGGAATAACAAAAAACCCAGGATAGCTAAAACTATTCTCAGTAACAAAAGAAATTCTGGGGGAATCAATATCCCTGACCTCAAGCAATACTGTTAAATAGTGTTAAAAACTGCATGGTATTGGTACAGTGACAGGCAGGAGGATCAATGGAACAGGATTGAAGATCCAGAAATAAACCCACACACCTATGGCCACTTGATCCTCGACAAAGGGGCTGAAAACATCCAATGGAAAAAAGATAGCCTTTTCAACAAATGGTACTGGTTCAACTGGAGGTCAGCATGCAGAAGAATGCGAATTGATCCATCCTTGTCTCCTTGTACTAAGCTCAAATCCAAATGGATCAAGGACCTCCACATAAAGCCAGACACTCTGAAGCTAATAGAAAAGAAACTGGGGAAGACCCTTGAGGACATCGGTACAGGGAGAAAGTTTATGAACAGAACACCAATAGCGTATGCTCTAAGATCAAGAATTGACAAATGGCACCTCATAAAATTACAAAGTTTCTGTAAGGCAAAGGACACCATCAAAAGGACAAATCGGCAACCAACAAATTGGGAAAAGATCTTCACCAATTCTACATCAGATAGAGGGCTAATATCTAATATATATAAAGAACTCAAGAAGTTAGACTCCAGAAAACCAAACAACCCTATTAAAAAATGGGGTACAGAGTTAAACAAAGAATTCTCACCTGAAGAAGTTCGGATGGTGGAGAAACATCTTAAAAAATGCTCAACTTCATTAGTCATTAGGGAAATGCAAATCAAAACAACCCTGAGATTTCACCTTACACCAGTCAGAATGGCTAAGATTAAAAATTCAGGAGACAGCAGGTGTTGGCCAGGATGTGTAGAAAGAGGAACACTCCTCCACTGCTGGTGGGGTTGCAAATTGGTACAACCACTCTGGAAATCAGTCTGGCGGTTCCTCCGAAAACTGGGCACCTCACTTCCAGAAGATCCTGCTATACCACTCCTGGGCATATACCCAAAAGATTCCCCAGCATGTAATAAGGATACATGCTCTACTATGTTCATTGCAGCCCTATTTATAATTGCCAGAAGTTGGAAAGAACCCAGGTATCCCTCAACAGAAGAGTGGATGCAAAAAAATGTGGTATATATACACAATAGAGTACTATTCAGCCATTAGAAACAATGAATTCATGAAATTCTTAGGCAAATGGATGGAGCTGGAGAACATCATACTAAGTGAGGTAACCCAGACTCAAAAGATGAACCATGGTATGCACTCACTAATAAGTGGATATTAACCTAGAAAACTGGAATACCCAAAACATAATCCACACATCAAATGATGTACAAGAAGAACGGAGGAGTGGCCCCTTGTTCTGGAAAGACTCAGTGAACTAGTATAGGGCACAATCAAAACAGGGATGTGGGAAGGGTTGGGTGGGAAAACAGGGGGAGGGAAGGGGACTGACGGGACTTTCAGGGAGTGGGGGTCCAGAAAAGGGGAAATCATTTGAAATGTAAATAAATATATCAATAAATTTTAAAAAAACATTAATGAAACCAGAAGAATCTTGGATAATCAAAGTAATCTTGATTAACAAAAGCAACAACAACTAAATCCTAACCCCCAAAAAACCTACAAAAAAATAAATGGAAACATTACATTACAATACCTGACTTTAAAATATACTGCACTGTTGGCATCAAATCAAGATTCTGTTACAATGGAATTGAACTGAAAGCCCAGAAATGAATTCTTGCATCAATAGTGAACTAATTTCTAAGAAACTAAAAAGATCATAAACTGAAGAAATACGGTCATATAGATAAACCTCATTTAGAAAAAAAGAGCCAAAAAAGAAAAGAAAAGTTACATGCCAAAGAATGAAAATAGACCTTTATCAATCATCATATTCAAATGTTACAGAAATAAGGACTCAAATATAACTAAGGTCACAGAAACTAATAGAAAAACAAACAAACAAACAAGAAGGAAGGAGAAATATACCATAGGCCTAGTATGGGCAAGGTTTACAGAATAATCTGAAAGACAATAGAAGTAAAAATTGACAAATGATATTATGTTAAAAAAGTTCCTGCACAGCAAAGGAAGGAGTCAATAGTCTGATACAAGCTACAAGGTAACAGACATTTGTCATCTATCTGACAAATTTTTCCAAAACATATGAGGACTTCAGAATGACTTAGCAATAAAGGACCAAAATTTTTTTAAACAATTAAATTTTAAAATAGAAGGAAGTCATAAACAGATTTTCCCTTTACTTTTTAACTTTTTTTAGTTGTTTGAGAATTTCACACATGCAAACAATGAGTTTTGATCAAATTTACTCTTTCATTTCCTTCTTTCCAATTTCTTCCTTGTCCCCCACCACCATTTTTCTCTCATAATTTCATGTGTGTGTATGTGTGTGTGTGTGTGTGTGTGTGTGTGTGTGTGTGTGTTTAACCCATGAGTCCTCGTAGTGCTGCCTATATGTTCATGGCTGTAGGACTCAGGAACATAGGTAGCTTCTCAGCGGCTGTATATATTCCTCTTTCATCAGTCATGAATTTCAATAGCTTCTCATCCACATGTGGGAATCCATGAATCCCTTGCCATCCATTAAGGGATTTGGGTTGGCTTAATTTTGTGCATGTGCAGGTCTTATGTATGCAGTTACAAAAACAGTGTGAATTAATAAGTGTGTGATGGCATGGTGATGTCTGCCAATAAACTGATTATTCTCAGTACGTTATAAGAATAACTAAAAGATATATGAGAGAATATTCAAATATCTCAAAATATCCTAGAAATGCAAATAAAAAGTACAAAAATATTTCTTAAGAAAGGCTGTTATTATCGCCTACTTGTCACTTACCTAGAGGGTTTGATTAAGGGTTGACCCTGACCCTGATATGCTGAAAAATAAACCTCTTGCTTTTACATTGATCTGCATCTCAGTGTCTCACTGGGGAGGCATCTTGAAGTAAGTACCACTGACCAAGAGTTCGGGGTCTTACATTTGGGGGCTCATTCCGAGATTCAAGGAGACCCTCCCTCCCCCGAGAGACCACCAACTAGACTGATTGGAGGGGAAAAGCGCAAGCTCAGCAAAGGCACCTACTTGAGTTTTTCTGTGTTTTTCTCTCTTTTGCTTTCACTTTTGGCTTACAAGCATGCTATCTGCTGGGAAGCCTCTGGTCTGGTGCAGTCAATTGCAGCAGGCTCATGTGCCTTAATGCTGTGATCATGAGGAGTCTGGAGGACACTCCAGGCCCCTCAGAGGGAGTTGGGAAGAGTCTGCTCCTTTTGGAAATGACAAAACACAGTATCAGCAGGAGCCAACCGAGTCTTCCTATAACCTGATTTCTGCACCCATGGCTGGGGCAAACTGTTTGTATAACCTGGGTTCTGCACCCATGGTAAGGGCAAACTGTCTGTGTGTTGATTGTTTTTCTCTGTTCTTGGACTTGGACTGACATTTTTTTGTTTTTTGTTTTGTTTTGTTTTGTTTTGTTTTGGACATGGGACAAATTGAATCTACCCCATTAAACATCCTAGTTAACCACTGGAGGGAAGTTAGGGAAAGAGAAGAAAACTTGTCAGTAGTAATGAACAAGGACAAGTTAGTTACTCTCTGCTTATCCAGATGGCCCACCTTCTTAGTAGGGTATCTACCCGTAGAAACCTTCAACTTGCAGGTGATCAAACCAGTAGGGGGAAAAGTCTTTAGGCCAGGATCCCTCAGGCACCCAGACCAAGTACCCTAAATAGTTACCTGGAAGAATCTGGTAAAGTCCCCTCACCCCCTCATGGATGAAATACTTTCTTTTCCCAGGACCCTCCTAGCATGTTCTGGCCATCAGGAAAAAGGAAACATGGGAGGAGGGATCCAGACCTGTGAAGAAGTTGCTCCCCCAAGGCCCTTCAACAGTGGACCTGTTGTTCCAAGACCCTCCTCCTCCATGTCCCCCTATCTTTGCCACCATGCTCCTGCCAGAGCTATCACCAGCTCCAGGATCCTCAGTCTATACTGGACTGGGCCTGTTGAATCCCCACTTTACTGGAGGGAGGAGTGAGAGGAGAGCCCCAACTTCCCAGTCCTACCATGGGGGCCCAAAGTCTGAGAGTCACCTCCCCTGATACCATGGTATCTCTCCTGCTGAGGGCATATGAGCTTCTAGATAAGGGCAATCAGGCTATGCAATATTTGCCCTTCTCTTCAGCCAACTTGTACAACTGGAAAGCCCAACACCTCCTCCTTTCAGATAACCCCAATGGGCTGATTAATCTCTTTGAGACTATTTTATTTACTCATCAGCCTACCTGGGATGATGTCCAACAGCTCATGAGAATGCTTTTCACAACCAAAGAGTGAGGAAAAAGTAATGCAGGAAGCCAGAAATAGTGTTCCCTCAGACACAGGGGCATCACAGATTGACCAGGCTGTCAACAGCGGGTTTTCCCTGAATAGACCTGACTGGGACTTCAATACAGCAGAAGGTAAGGGGCACCTGAAGGTCTCTCATCAAGCTCCATTAGCAGGTTACAAGGAAACCACACAATGGCAACCCACAAATTTGGCCAAGGTGCATGAGGTTAGACAGGGATCAGATAAGTTGCCTGCTGCCTTTCTAGAGTGAGTCATGGAGACATTCTGTCAGTATACACCCTATGACCGCAGCAGTGAGGATCACAAAGCTACTGTGACTGGTTTTTATAGACCAGACTAGTAGAGATATCAGGAAAAAGCCAAGAGCAGTATGCATATTGCAAGGAGAGGGGCCACTGGGCCAAAAAAATGTCCCAACAAACAGAAGCTGGGGGCAGGAAATCCTAGGCCTTAAAAAAAGCACCCCCAAATGGCAAAGGTGTTAGCCCTGGGTGAAGACAGTGATTGGGATACATGGGGTTTGGAACCCCTTCCTGAACACTGGCTAACTCTGTGAGTGAAGGGGAAACCCACTCAATTCTTGGTGGACACAGGGGCTCAACACTCAGTCCTTCTCCAAGCCAATGGCCCCATTTCCAAGAAAAAATCTTGGGTCCAAGGAGCCACTGGCACCAAAATTTCTTCATAGACTACCCAAAAAACAGTGGACCTAGGGATGGGCCAGGTATCCCATTCATTTATGGTCATCCCAGACTGTCTCTACCCTCTGTTGGAGCGAGAGTTACTCTCTAAGATGGGGGCCCAGATATACTTCCTACCCAACAGACTACAACTAACTGGCCCAAAAGGAGAGCCCATGGGTAGAGGAAAAACCCTCCGACTGACCCGTGCTAGGAGCTGAGGCTACCTGGTTTACAAACGAAGCAGTTTTCTTCATGAAGGTCAGAGACAAGTGCATGCTGCCATGGTGGATGCCACAAATGTCACCTGCACTGTACCCCTCCACCTCCCTCCTACCCCACATGTCGGCACAGAAAGTGGAGCAAATTGCTACCACCAAAGCCTTGGAACTTGTGGTCAGCAAGAAAATTAACATCTACACAGATAGCAGGTGTGCCTTTGCCACAGCTCATGTCAACAGGGCTATATACCAAGAGAGAGGACTCCTCACATCAGAGGGAAAATAAATTTAAAAAACAAGCAGGAAATCTTGGATCTGATGAAGCTAGCAATTGTATTATTCATTGCCCAAGTCATCTGAAGAGAAGAGACTCAGTGGCCTGGGGCAATAACCAGGCAGCTCAAATTCTGTGAGAAGTGGCTATGCAGGAGCCTATCCCAGTTATAGGCCTGCAAGAGACACCTGCCTGGGAATGGCACTGGATTAAGGGATGGCCTCACTTAAAATATACAGAAGAAAGGATTCAGATTTCTAGCTACCCTACCAACTGTTACCTAGAGAAGGAGGGGAAATGTTGCACACAGGAAGAAAAAACTATACTCCCCAGAAAGCAAGCAAAAGATTTACTAGGCCAAATGCACGGATGGACTTTTTTAGGGAATAAAAAGCTTGTCCAGACAGTTAAGGGATCTAAAGTATATATAATGGACCTCAGTTTTTGGGCCAGAGAGATAGTAGAACAGTGTAAGTTATGCCAGCAAGTGAATGCTTATGCTACTAAGAGTAAACAGGGTGAAACGCCTAGGGGAGAATGGCCTGGAGTGTATTTGGAGGTCAATTTTACAGAAGTTAAGCCAGAAAAATATGGTTACAAATATCTTCTAGTGTTTGTGGATACATTCTCTGGATGGGTTGAAGCTTTTTCCACCAAGCAGGAAACAGCTACCATGGTAGCCAAGAAGATATTAGAGGAAATTTTCCAGAGGTTTTTAGAGTGTCCAAGGTAATTGGATCAGACAATGGGGGCCTGCTTTTGTCTTTAAGGTAAGTCAGGGATTGGCAGAGATATTGTGGACTAATTGGAAGCTCTATTGTGCATACCTTCCCCAGAGCTCAGGGTAGGTAGAGAGAATGAACAGAACCCTAAAAGAGCCCTTAAGTAAATTGCCCTCAGACACTTGTGCTGACTGGGTGGTACTCCTTCCCCTGGCCCTGTTCTGAGCCTAGAACACCCCCTACCATTTTAACCTGATCCCTTTTGAGATCCTGTTTGATATCCCAACTCCCTTGGTGTCCCCTGGGTCCCTGGAAGTATCCCAACTCACTGTGATAGCCCTTCAGTCAATACAGCATGAGATTTGACCCAAACTGTCTGCCTTAAATATTCCAGAGTTTCCAGAGACCCCCTCACTATTTCCAGACTGGTGACTGAGTCTACATAAGGAAGCATCAGGCAGTCAGTCACTGGAAGCCCAGTGGAAGGGACCTTTCCTGGTGCTGCTAACCACTCCCACAGAGCTCAAGGGGGATGGTATTGCAGCCTGAGTTCATGCTTCCCATGTGAAACATGCAGACTCCCTACTCCCCAGGAACCCTCTCTGGATTGTTCAGAAGATGGACAATCCACTCAAGATCACTCTCATGACCATCTAGTGGCACCTTTGGATTCTGGTTCCTTCCCCCATTCCATGTGCCTGTCCTCCAAACCTATTACAACACTCACTGTCTCCCTTCTGTTGGTGTTGGGGGTGTCTGAGGCAGCCACCAGGACCTCTGCTTTTGTCTTACAAGGGAAATATTATGACAGTCTGAGGGCAGTCATTAATTTAGCTATACAGAGAGTAGAAACTTCTATCAGTCACCTTCAAGAATCATTGACTTCATTATCAGGATTAGTACTACAGAATAGGAGGGGATTAGACTTAACTTTTCCTCCAGCAAGGAGGGCTATGTGATGCCTTAGCTGAGGGGTGTTGCTTTCATGTAGACCATTCTGGAGCTGTTAAAGTTTCAATGGCCAAGATGAGAGATGGGCTAGCCAAGTGGAAGAGAACTGTCAGGGCTGTTTTGAGTTTTGGTTTAACTCCTCCCCTTGGTTAGCCATCCTCATATCTACCTTGTTAGGACCCCTAATTGTTCTCCTGCTATTGATGAGCTTTGGACTCTGCATATTGAACAAGCTTATAGCCTTCGTAAAGAAAGAATAGGGGCAGTACAGCTGATGGTCCTGTACCAATAATATGAGACCCTGAGGGCAGTACCTGAAGAATATGAGTTAGTTACACAAGACCCCTGAGAGTAGTTCCCGGATTGGAGCTTGTACAAGAAAAAGAGGGAAATGAGGGAACCTATGGGGTTTTCCAGTCCCACACCCTCCTGCCTGGAGTCAAGTCTAGGCCAAGTTCCATTCTCCATCCACAGGAACATTCTTGAGTAAAAAATTCTCAGAATGTACTAATGTGCCTAACTCTCTAGAAAGTCCCAGGAAGAATTCAAATGTGTGTCATGCTTGCTAGCCAATAGATTTAAAGGTCAATATTCTTTGCCAGTAATTTTGAACTGTAACCTTGCTGATGTAGCATGTGCCCCTAAAAAGTATAAAAACTGCTTGTAATACTTCAGGGTCACCTTCTAGTCACTCACCTAGAGGGACTGATTGAGGGTTTACACCGATGTGCCAGAAAATAAACCTCTTGCTTTTGCATCGAAAAGAAAGAAAAGCTATTTGCAAAAGATCAATGAAGGAAAATGCTGGTAAAATAAAAGAAAATCCTTGTATATTATTGATGAGAATTTAAATTAGTGCAATTAATATTATGTGAAAGGAGCGGTCAACATTCCCCTTCACGGGAATGGAAGAGGCCCATAAACCTAAAGAAATATATATAATTAAGGCAGTGCCATACATTTTCTGACATCTAACCACTGTTTGTTACAAATTGGATTAGAAAACAGAGTTCATACTTTTGCTGCTTCCAAGAAACACATCCCAACATCAAAAATGTGACTTTAGGATAAAAGAAACGAAAAAAAGGTATTCCAAGCAAATGGAAATGAGAAGCAAGCTGATGTAGCCATTCTAATATCTGACAAAATAGACTTCAAAATAAAACTAATCAGAAGAGATAGGGACATTTTAAGATTTAATAACAGAGTATTATAATCTTAAATATATGTTCACACTGTTAAAAGGACAAAACGGCAACCATCAAATTGGGAAAGGATATTCACCAACCCCACATCTGATAGAGGGCCAATATCCAATATATACAAAGAACTCAAGAAATTAGACCCCAGGGAACCAAATAACCCTATTAAAAAATGGGGTACAGATCTAAACAAAGAATTTTCTCCTGAAGAAATTCGGATGGCCGAGAGGCACCTTAAGAAGTGCTCAACATCATTAGTCATTAGGGAAATGCAGATCAAAACAACCCTGAGATTTCACCTTACACCAGTCAGAATGGCTAAGATCAAAAACTCAGGAGACAGCAGGTGTTGGCAAGGATGTGGAGAAAGAGGAAAACTCCTCCACTGCTGGTGGGGCTGTAAGATGGTACAACCACTGTGGAAATCAGTCTGGAGATTCCTCAGAAAATGGACATGGGACTTCCAGAGGACCCTGCTATACCTCTCCTGGGCATATACCCAAAGGATTCCCCGGCATGCAATAAAGACACATGCTCCATTATGTTCATAGCAGCCTTATTTATAATAGCCAGAAGCTGGAAAGAACCCAGATGTCCCTCAAAGGAGGAATGGATACAGAAAATGTGGTATATTTATACAATGGAATACTACTCAGCAATTAGAAACAATGAATTCACAAAATTTTTTAGGCAAATGGTTGGATCTGGAAAATATCATCCTAAGTGATGTAACCCAATCACAAAAGAATACACATGGAATGCAATCTCTGATAAGTGGATATTAATTAGCCCAGAAGCCCTGAATACCCAAGGCACAATTAGCATAACAAATGACTCCCATGAAGAAGTATGGAGAGGGTCCTGATCCTGGAAAGGATTGATCTAGCATTGGAAGGGAATATAAGGACAGAGAAAAAGGAGGGAGGTGATTGGAGAAGGGATGGAGAGAAGAAGATTTATGGGACATATGGGGAGGGGGGATCCGGGAAAGGGGAAATCATTTGGAATGTAAACAAAGAATATAGAAAATAAAAATATTTTAAAAAAATGAAAGTAAGGGTTGAGGCTTAATATATATATATATATATATATATATATATATATATATATATATATATATATATATATATTCACAAAACACAGGAGTATGTGCCACGGACCAACACAGTCGGGAATACACAACAGTGGGGGAACAGGGCTTTGATAGTCAGGACAGCACAGGTTCGGTGGTGACAAACAGAAACAAACAGACACAGTTTGAATCTGAATATATTTTGCAGCTCTCAAGCAAGGATTTTTGTACATGAAAAATTGGCATTACAATTCTAAAAAATGTATCCAGTGAAGCAATTACAAAGAACATTTATCATAAGCATTTGGCACAAAAAGATACAAAATCAATCAGGTATGAATTTTAGAAGATCATGTTCTAAGCATCACATTCCCTGATCAGAATAAATTATATAAAATCACCTGTAGTTAATGACAAACTTTCAGGAGTTCAAAAGTCCTCAAAACCACTTGGTTATAACCCCCTAGGTCCTGATCACGTTAAGGAATTTTCATGAAAAATCCTTATCTAACATCTAGCTTCTGTCTCATAAAGCTCCTCAAAATTCACTTTAAAACTATACTTAAACAATGCTTTCCATACCACAATGTCAGAGCCAACCTCATCTACACACATAGCCATACAAATTCATATGTTGTTGGAACGTTATTTTATCAACGTATTATGTTATAATTATGTAAATGATTTTGAAGCAAAGCATTAAAGTTTTTAGAAACGAGGTCATGGCCACTAACTCCACTTCAAAGAACAGACTCTTATCCAACTTTCTTGCTTGGATTCTCTTGGCCCAGGCTATCAGGATCATCTCATAAAAGAGGAAGACGGGAAAATCAAAACAAACAAACTGCCATGAGAACTACGGCTCAAAATTATTCTCCAGATAGAGAGTTCCACAACTGGTCCCAGGAGACCTCACCCCTTTGGAGTCTAATTTGCTACTGAAGTTGCTGTGGCAAGTACCTAATTTTATTTTTTAAAAAATACTATTAGATATAAATCCACAGTGGTAGTGGATGAATACAATATCCTACTCCAACCAATAAACAGGCCATCTGGAGATAAATTAAACAGAGGAACACTAGAGTTAAATCTCATCATAAAGCCAAACCTAACAGATATGTTCAAGACCTTCCACACAAACACTAAAGTATGCACATTCATCTCAGCCAAAAAAAGAAGAGTATGTATGGATATTTTGCATCACATATAGTTCCAGTGCCTATAGAGGCCAGAAGAGGGCATTGGATCCATGAAAATAGAGCTAATGTTGGCTTGGAACCTCTATATGGGTGCTGAGAAGCAAACCAGGAACTACTAGAAAAAAAAACCACTGAGTCATTTCTCTAGATGTTTTCTTTCTTCTTATAAAAGTAGAGAGTTATATAGTAATTACCAAAACATGTGGAAGTGAGGAGGTAGAGTATGTGATGGAAAGTTTTGAGTAAATGAGGCATTTCTACACTACATTGCCGGAAATCATGGAGTTGATTGTTGTAGCTGCCCTGAGAAGCATGTGTCATGGGATTTCTAGGTTAGAGTCCATGGCTCCTGGAGCACTGTGTGCCTTTCAGTTACCGAGAAGCCAAAAATTCCCTTTATCCAGTGGAGCATTAAGGCCAAATTGGGTATCTCTGTGTTCCCTAGAAGTCAGTGAAGCATGCAGAAGCTTGGCAAGGCAGATAGTCTTAAACATTAATCTTGTATAGACCATGCAAACATCATTGTATACTGGCAACTACAATTCTATTCTTCCTGGTAGCTGTCATTATATTCTGTTTCTGACAACAGTTTAAAAGATCTTATTGTTTTCAATAAACTTGTTTTAGCCTCAATCTTGCTAGACCCCTCAAACTTTTCCTGATTTTAATTCCATCTAACGTTTTCAGGAGACCTTGGTTCAGTAAGTAAGCAGCGGTGTTTGCACTATATCAATATAAAATACACATTGTACATATAAAACACATAGAAGAGAGAAATATTGTACAGTAAAATGACTGCTCCAGAACACACAGTAAGCAAGATAGAATGAAAGGGATACATGGTGGTAGGAGCCTGTAACAGAGTTCCTCACTTGAAGTTGAACTGGTAGGTAGAATTCAGACTAGACCTAAAAGTGGTATCTCCTTTACTATCAAACCAAACCAATTTTGTCAGTCAGGCCCCAAATCCAAAGATTTTATGACCTTGCAAAACACCTTCAGCATCTGGAGAACTAAGTATGCAAACACAAAAGCCTTTGTTGGACATAACACATCCATATGAAATCTGAATAGTACAGAGCACAAATAGTGTATGTAATATTGCATACCTAAACCAGTACTAGTGTTGCAGATATTGTGCCTAAAGTGATATCACAGGAAATTGCATAAAAGTCTCTCTGCTGAATCTGAATTATTAACCTTAAACAACATTACTATTCCCAATAGAAGCTATGAAAAGTCACCATGCAACAGTAAGACATGTAGAAAGGCTTGAGGAAATAAATAACCAATACTGTAAATTGCTGGGGACAGCATACAATGATGTGGATGGTGTTTGGGACCTTGAGAAGCAGGACACACATCCCTCAAGGGGACCCAACACCAAAAATAAGGAACAGCCCACAGCAAGCATGGATGGGGACATTTCAGATGCCTGTGAGAAACTCATTGGTTAAAAGAAAAAAAATTGAGCATTTCTTAAGGTGCTTCTCGGCCATCCAAATTTCTTCAGGTGAAAATTCTTTGTTTAGCTCGGTACCCCATTTTAATAGGGTTATTTGGTTCCACGGGGTCTAACTTCTTGAGTTCTTTGTATATATTGGATATTAGCCCTCTATCAGATGTAGGGTTGGTGAAAATCTTTTCCCAATTTGTTGGTTGCTGATTTGTCCTTTTGACAGTGTCCTTTGCCTTACAGAAACTTTGTAATTTTGAGGTCCTATTTGTTAATTCTTGATCTTAGAGCATAAGCTATTGGTGTTCTGTTCAGGAACTTTCCCCCTGTGCCCATGTCCTCAAGGGTTTTCCCGAGTTTCTTTTCTATTAGTTTCAGTGTGTCTGGTTTTATGTGGAGGTCCTCAATCCATTTGGAGTTGAGTTTAGTAAAAGGAGATAAGAATGGATCAATTCGCATTCTTCTGCATGCTGACCTCTAGTTGAACCAGCACCATTTTTTGAAAAGGCTATCTTTTTTCCACTGGATGTTTTCAGCTCCTTTGTCGAAGATCAAGTGACCATAGGTGTGTGGATTCATTTCTGGGTCTTCAATTCTATTCCATTGGTCCACTTGCCTGTCACTGTGCCAATACCATGCAGTTTTTAACACTATTGCTCTGTAGTATTGCTTGAGGTCTGGGATACTGCTGGTAGGGTTGTCAGATGGTACAACCACTTTGGAAATCAGTCTGGCGGTTCCTCAGAAAACTGGACATGACACTTCCGGAGGACCCTGCTATACCTCTCCTGGGCATATACCCAAAAGATTCCCCGGCATGCAATAAAGACACATGCCCCATTATGTTCATAGCAGCCTTATTTATAATAGCCATAAGCTGCAAAGAATCCAGATGTCCCTCAATGGAGGAATGGATACAGAAAATGTGGTATATTTACACAATGGAATACTACTTAGCAATTAGAAACAATGAATTCACAAAATTTTTAGGCAAATGGTTTGATCTGGAAAATATCATCCTAAGTGAGGCAACCTAGTCACAAAAGAATACATATGGAATGCAATCTCTGATAAGTGGATATTAATTAGCCCAGAAGCTCTGAATACCCAAGGCACAATTAGCATAGCAAATGACTCCCATGAAGAAGTAAGGAGAGCGTCCTGATCCTGGAAAGGCTTGATCTAGCATTGGAGGGGAGTATCAGGTCAGAGAAAAAGGAGAGAGGTGATTGGAGAATGAGTGGAGAGAAGAAGGTTTATGGGACATATGGGGAGGGAGGAACTGGAAAAGCGGAAATCATTTGGAATGTAAACAAAGAATATAGAAAATAAAAATATATAATTTTTTAAAAGTAAAAAAAAAAAAAGAAAAAAATTATTCAAATTTCTCCTAACTTTAGCCATGGACCAGGGCTGTACAGATTTCATTTGTGCATGACCACTTTTCAGTTCACCTTTGCGTGCATAATTATTATGTTATATCTGATTTTTCTATTTTCTTCACCTTCTCCTCTGGCAAACTCTAGGAAATTCTGGGAAACTATGTGTTCCTTGATATAATGATTCTTAAACAATCAAAAATTGAGGCATGGGGGACAGTACAACATAGTCCTAATGGCACATGCTGTAAAAGCAGTTTGAAAAAATTAATCTAACAATCCAGGATGCACTTGGAAACAATATAATAACTGCACAATGGTAGTTTGGGATTAATGTTTGACTAATCAAACAAAAAAAGGTATGAAGAAATTATATTTAGAAATAAATTAAGAAAATGAAACTGATGATATCCGAAGATGGAAAGATCTCCCATGCACATGGATTGTTTGGATTGATATAGTAAAAATGGTCATCCTACCAAAAGCAATCTACAGATTCAACTCAATTCTCATGAAAATTTGAACACAATTCTTCAAAGACAAAGAAACAGAAATTATCCTATGGAAAACCAAAAAAAAACAGAGAATAGTAAAAACAATTCTTAACAATAGAAGAACTTCTGGAAGAAACACCATCCCTGACCACACTCTGTATTCCAGAGCAATTGTGAAAAAAATCGGCATAGTATTTGGTATAGATACAGGCAAATAGGTAAATGGAATAAAATTGAAGACCCAGAAATGAACCCACACACATATGGTCACTTGATCTTTGACAGAGGTGATGAAACCATACAGTGGGAAAAAAGACAGCATGTTCAACAAATGGTGCTTTTTCAACTGGCGGTCACCATGTAGAAGAATGCAAATTGACCCATTCTTATCTCCTTTTACAAAACTCAAGTCCAAGTAGATCAAGGACTTCCACATAAAACCAGATACACTGAAACTAATAGAACAGAAAGTGAGGAATAGCCTCAAACACATGGACACGGGAAAAGTTACTAAACACAAATGGCTTATGCTCTAAGATCAATAATCAACAAATGGGACCCCATAAAATTGCAAAGCTTCTTCAAGGCAAAGGACATTGTCAATAGGGTAAAAGGTCAACCAACAGAGCTAACTAAACAAAGAATTTTCAACTGAGGAATATCAAATGGCCTAGAAGGACCTAAAGAAATGTTCAACATCCTTAGTCATCAGGGAAATGCAAATCAAAATAACCCTGAGATTTCACCTCACACCAGTCAGAATGGCCAAGATCAAAAACTCAGGAGACAGCAGGTTCTGGCAAGGATGTGGAGAAAGAGGAACAGTCTTTCACTGCTGGTGGGATTGCAAACTGGTACAACCATTCTGGAAATCAGTTTGGTAGTTTCTTAGAAAACTGAGCATAATACTACCTGAGGACCCTGATATACCACTCCTGGACATATACTGAGAAGATTCCCCAGCATATTATAAGGATACATGCTTCACTATGTTCATAGCAGCCTTATTTATAATAGCCAAAAGCTGGAAAGAACCCAGATATCCTTCAATAGAGGAATGGATGAAGAAAATGTGGTATATCTATATAATGGAGTACTCTTCAGCTATTAAAAACAATGAATTCATGAAATTCTTAGGCAAATAGATGGAACTAGAAAGTGTCATCCTGAGTGAGGTAACCTAATCACAAAAGAACACACATGGTATGCACTCACTGATAAGTAGATATTAGCCCAAAAGCTCAGAATAAATAAGTTACAATTCACAGACCACAGGAAGCTCAAGAAGAAGGAAGATCAAAGTGTGGATGTTTTGGTTCCACTGAGAAAGGGAACAAAATACTCACAGGAAGAACTATGGAGACAAAGTGTGGAGCAGAGACTGTTCTACCGTGGGATTCATCCTATAAACAGTCACCAAACCCCAACACTATTATGGATGACAAGAAGTGCTTGCTGAAAGGAGCCTGATATTGTTGTCTTTGGAGGGGCCCTGCCAGAGCTTACAGATACAGAGGCAGATGCTAGCAGACAACCATTGGACTGAGCACAGGGTCCCCATTGGAGGAGTTGAAGGGGTTTGCAGCCACATAGGAAGAACAACAACGTCGGCCAACCAGATGCCCCAGGGCTCCCAGGGACTAAGCCATCAACCAAGCAGTACAGATGGTTCCAGCCAAAAGTGTGGCAGAGGAATGCCTTGTAGGACATCAGTGGGAGGAGTGGTCCTTGGTCCTATGAAGGCTCGATAGATGCCCCAACATGGGGAAATCGAGGGGCATAGGTGGGAGTGGGTTGGGTGGAGGGGCATCTTCTTGGAGGCAGGGGGTGGGAGGATGGGTTGGGGGTTTTCTGGGAAGGGGGAAACCAGGAAAGGGTATATAACATTTCAAATGTAAATGAAAAATATATTCAATAAAAATTTAAAAATAAATTAATTAATTAATAAATAACAAAAACAAAATAAAATTCATAACCTTAGAATAAGATCCTGTTCAAAGTAAATCAAAAGTTAATTTTCAACAATTAAGAAAAAAACATATATTAATGAACATTTTAGCTGCATAAATGCGCTTATTTTCATTGCTTCTAACATACAAGTGCTGTAACACAGAAATAGTAAAAGTTAAAATTCAAAAATTAACAAAATTTTCCCTGTATAGTTCTCAGACTTCTCTTACAGAAATAACATAATCTCCCACATACGATTGAAGCTTGCATCAAAGAAAGAGTATCCTCCAGTTTGCAACTGTGTCTCCATTAGACAAATGAACCGCTGTAATCAATTATTGTGGTTTGAGGCAACAATTCCAGACTTGGAGTATCAGACATGTATCAGTTTTTACTCTCCACCAGTTATAATTCTATATTAATAAACATTTCTTCCATCACAGCAGTGTGGTGTCTCCCTCAGAGTTCTATGGGTTGACTTTTCTCAATTGTAAACTAGTTTTTAAAGTGTCCACTTGATTATGAAACTAGAATATTTGATCTTTCCCTGGAGAACATTTTATCTCAATGTTTATATAAAATTGAATAATCTGGGCATGGTGATGCACACCTTTAATCCCAGCATTTGAGAGGCAGAGGCAAGAGGATCTCTGTGAGTTCCCAGGCCAGCCAATGCTATGTAATGAGATATTGTCTTAAAAACAAAAAACAAAAACAAACAAACAACAACCAAGGAGGTAGAGTGATGACAAGTGGCCCTGCAAGTGGAAGGGCCCTGCAGAGTCCCATGCTTTGCTACAGTTTTAATGTCTCTACACACTTTATACCTGTTTTATGTTCAGTGGAAAGGTGAGGCCATAATAAAGTAGGCACTGGTACTAGCACCCAATCTATTTTTAAAGATAAGGTCAAATTTAAATATTTAACTTTTACCTTCAACTTTATTAAGTCAAGAGTTTGGTTTTTATTTTCTGGCTTTTGAGACAGGATCTCACACAGTAAATAAGAGTCTTAAAGCTCATCTATAACCCAAGATGACCCCCTAGCTCATTGCAATCTACCCTAACACACAAAAAAATTAAAATACATTTGTTAATTCTTTGAGAATCATAAATGCATGCATTGTATTTTGACCTGTTCACCTGCCAACTTCTCCCTCTAACTCCTTGCTGGTGCTTCCTGCACAACCCTTCCCAGCCCTTCTTGACTTCACAGACACTTTTCTTTTTCTATAACCTACCCAGTCCAATTTAAGCATCTGATAGTCTAATATAACACAATTTGTTTCATTATGTTTTGTATTTTGAGACAGGATCTTCCTATATATATCCTAGCTGGTTTAGTATTCATTAAGCGCCAGATGCTTGTTTTAACTTAGAGCAATCCTCCTGTCTCAGCTTCATTAGAGGTATTACAAAGTTATATATACCATCACACAGGCTGTTTAAATTTCAGAATTCCTCAGCTGTAATTTTTTCAATTGTAAAACCAATAACAATTTTTATTTCCTGATACATTTGCTACAAGTAATAAAGACCAAGTCACTATGGTGTGCTTTTGAACCCAAATTTTATTTATTTAGACACAGGTGTTAAATTTTACTCTCCACTAACACAATTAAAATAGAGGTTTATGGTTTTATTGATATCATACTAGATATCAATATAAACAATATTATCAAAAAAATAAAAACTCTGACCCAGAATTGTTCCTGTCTAAAAGAACTGCCCAGACACAAAAGGAGAAGAGACTGAGGGAAAAGAGGTCCAGTGACAGGCCCAAATTGGGAACCAGCTCAAAGGGAGGTGCCAAGGCCTGACACTATTACTGATGCTATGGTGTGCTTACAGACAAGAGCCTAGCATAGCTGTCCTATGAGAGGCTCAACAAGCAGTTGACTGAGACAGATGCAGATGTTTACAACCAACCAATGGACAGAAGCTGCCAGCCTCTGTAGTTGAATTAGGGAAAAGCCAGAAGAAAATGAGAAGGAGGGCAACCCCATAGGAAGATCTGCAGTCTCAACTAACCTGGAACACCCTCTCCCCCCACCCCTAGCCCCAGAGATCTCTCAGACACCTGCTGATGAGGCCCCAAACACATATACAACAGAGGTCTGCCTGGTCTAGCCTTAGTGAGTAAAGAAGCCCCTAATCCTACAGAGACTTGAGGCCAGAGGGAGTGGGGAGGTCTGGTGCAGTGGGGGTCGGGACATCCTCTTGGAGACCAGAGAGGAGGTATGGGATGAGGTACTGCCAGAGGTCGCACGAGGAGGAGATAATAACTGGACTGTAAAAAAAAAAATTAAAAATTATTTGAAAGAAAGGAAGGAAGGAAGGAAGGAAGAAAGAAAGAAAGAAAGAAAGAAAGAAAGAAAGAAAGAAAGAAAGAAAGAAAGAAAGAAAGAAAGAAAGAAAGAAAGAAAGAAAGAAAGAAAGAAAGAAAGAAAGAAAGAAAGAAAGAAGGAAGGAAGGAAGGAAGGAAGGAAGGAAGGAAGGAAGGAAGGAAGAAGAAAGAAAGAAAGAAAGAAAGAAAGAAAGAAAGAAAGAAAGAAAGAAAGAAAGAAAGAAAGAAAGAAAGAAAGAAAGAAAGAAAGGAAGGAAGGAAGGAAAAGGAAAAGGAAAAGGAAAAGGAAAAATAAAAAGGAAAAGGAAAAGGAAAAGGAAAAGGAAAAGGAAAAGGAAACAGAGTCACATACTGCTGAAGTCACCCAGGGTCCATTACCAGGGAGTGAATGAATTTTTTGGAATTATGAAAAAGCATTAGTATAAGAGACACAATCATTGGGATAAGGGAAAAATGGAATAAGAAAACACAAACACGGAATGCTTTAATTCAGAAAGGCAAAAGCTATCGAGTCATTGTGTGCAACATACAGAAGCAGAAGCTAGTGGAACTACAGTTAAGGATTAACCTGTACCTTTCTAACTGTGTTGTTTATTATTAGAGCTTTACAGGAAACATCACATAGCTGACCTAGGAGCTTTGAGCTCTGAAGAATAATAAGTCAATAATTAAAGTTTAAATAATGGTAAGTTTGCAATCTTTACTTTGGCAACATGCCTGGGAACATGGAAAATTTGAAACTTCAAGTAACAATCGCAAATCTTAATTCTTAATTCTTTATGAGATGTCGTCATTCTTTTGAATTTGATTTGGTAATGATTATACAATGTCTCTTTTGCTATCTTCCTTTTGAGTAACAATAAAAGACTGGGGCAAGAAAGAAATGAGGGAGAGTGTGTGGGTGAAAAAGGAGAGCACACGGAGAATGAGTGAGTGCATGTGTGAGCAAAAGAGAGAGCACACCCTCCAGCCTGAGGATAGAGCAAGCTCTGGTGAGCTGGTAAAGCCTCAAGCTGTGAGGGGGCAGGGGATGAGGAGAGAGAGAGGAGACTTGTACCCAAAGTATTCCCTGTGTGTTTCCTTTTTTCTAATTTAATCTTTTATATATATACACTCCAGTTTTTATTCCCCTACTGGTCCACCCACTGACTGTTTCACATCCCATACCTCTTCTTCACCCCCTGTCTCCATGAGGATGGCCCCACCGCCCACCACCCACCACCACCCACCACCCACCACCACCCACCACCCACCCCAGACCCCACCGGACCTCTAAACTCCCTGGGGCCTACAGTCTCTTGAGGGTTAGGTGCTTCTTCTCTGACTGAACCCAGACCCAGCAGTCCTCAGCCATATATGTGTTGGGGGCCTCATATCATCTGGTGTATGCTGCCTGGTTCGTGGTCCAGTGTTTGAGAGATCTCAGGGGTCCAGGTTAATTGAGACTGCTAGTCCTCCTACAGGGTCTCCCTCCTTCTCAGCTTCTTCCAGCTTTTCCCTAATTCAACCATAGGGGTCAGCAGCTTCTGTCCATTGGTTGGGTGCATCTCATTCTTTCAGCTTCTTGTTGGGTCTTTCAGAGGACAGTCATGCTAGGTCCCTTTTGTGAGCACTCCATAGCCTCAGGAACAATGTCAGGCCTTGGGGTCTCCTTTGAGCTGGATCCCACTTTGAGCCTGTCGCTGGACCTTCTTTTCCTCAGGCTCCTCTCCATTTCCATCCCTGTAGTTCCTTCAGATAGGAACAATTATGGGTCAGAGTTTTGACTGTGGGATGGCAACCCCATCCCTCTCTTGATGCCCTGTCTTTCTGCTGCAGGTGAGCTCTACAAGTTCCCTCTCCCCACTGTAGGTCATTTCATCTAAGGTCCTTCCCTTTGAGTCCTCAGAGTCTCTTACTTCCCAGGTCTCTGGTCCCAGTATGCGCCCCCCCCCCCCCAGGTTGCATATTTCCATCCATTCTGCTGGACCTCAGGGCTTCTCTCGGTATCACCCCCCCATACCTGATCATGTTCCCCTTTTCACCCCTCCCTTCCCTCTCCTACCAAGGCCCCTCCCTCCCTGTGCCTCCCATGATTGTTTTCTTCTCCCTCCCAAGTGGGATTGAGGCATCCTTACTTTGGTCCTTCTGCTTGTTAACCTTCTTGAGTTCTGTAGGTTGTATCCTAGGTATTCTGTACTTTTTGTTCAATATCCACTAATTAGTGAATGCATACCATGCATGTCCTTTGGTTCTGAGATACCTCACTCAGGATGATATTTTCTAGTCCTAGCCATTTGCCTACAAAACTCATAATGTCCTCATTCTTAATAGCTGAATAGTATTCCATTGTGTAAATGAACCACATTTTCTATATCCGTTCTTCCATTGTGAGATATATGAGTTGTTTCCAGCTTCTGGCTGTCACAAATAAGGCTGCTATGAACATAGAGGAACATGTGCCCCTGCAGCATGGTGGGGCTTCTTTTGGGTATATGCCCAAGAGTAGTATAGCTGGGTCTTCAGATAGGAAACGGGCAGGAAAAGGGAACGAGGCCAAGCAAACAGGGTGTTCTTTGTCAAAGCCTCTTTAATGAAACACAAAACTCCTGGTCTTGAACCCACCATAAGAGGAAGTAGGGAGGGGCTGAGGGGAAAGCTAAAGGCACAGAAAGAGAAAAGGTCATGGGGCAGAAGTTGGCTCGAGGCATCTGCAGCTTTCCTGGAATGCTGGTTCCGCCCAGACCATCCCAGGTGTTTGGCTGGGTAAAGAACCGGTTGATCAGTTTTGTGTGAAGAAGGGGGGTGGGGCTCAGCTGTAAACCACAAGGTCAGTGAACTTTCAAGGTGAGGGATGTTGAAACTCTGGTTTTCTAGGGTTTGGTCTCCAACAGATCTATTTCCAATTATTTGAGTA
The DNA here is from genome assembly GCF_947179515.1 of Apodemus sylvaticus. NCBI lineage: Eukaryota > Metazoa > Chordata > Mammalia > Rodentia > Muridae > Apodemus > Apodemus sylvaticus. The sequence goes on along the minus strand of NC_067472.1, from coordinate 55,058,238 downwards.
ACCTCCAGATTGATTTCCAGAGTGGTTGTACCAGTTTACAATTCCACCAGTAATGGAGGAGTATGAGCAACCATCTTGATGAGTTAGCAAAACTGATGATTGATGAACTCTCAGCAATGTATTCACAGTATAACATGAATTATATGAACTATATATTTCATGAGTATTTATACAACACATTCATAATTCCTAAATTTGTAATTCCTTTCAGAGTAAAATGTATAAATAAATAATGCATTAAGTGAAATGATGAAATGGCAATTGACTAAAAAGTTTAGTTAGTCAAACCATGAACTAAAAGTACCAGGAGGCTGCACCTATATCACCAAAAGACAGACAGTTTCATAGAAGAAAATAATGGTACATGTATAAACTATCAACTAAAAGACAAGTCTATTATCTCATACCTATACTACCAGAATTCAAGAGTCTTGGACAGAAAAGTCACCTTGAGTTCAAGACCAGCCTGAGCTAGTCATGTTGAGTTCCAAATGAGTCTGGGTTACTTAGTAAAACACTTACTCATGGAAAAAAAATAAATTTAAAGATATATAAACATAAAAGTCATACTCTATAGACCATGACTCTAGGGGAAGTACAGCAACTGGTATGATGATGGTATGTAAAATGTCCATGCAAGGGTTTTATATGATTGCCCAGGTATATTTCAATTTTAAATCAAAGCTAAACAATATGAATTTGGTATAACATTTACAAAAGAACACACAAATCACTTCCTTAATGGACTTTTCATAAAATTCATAATAAAACATGTAGGTTACCTGCTTTTACTGTGGTCATTTTGTGAATGAAAAGTCTTATTTTGCAAGTCATTTTGTTCAACAAGTACACATCTGAAATTTAGTAAAGAAGTAACCAACATTAGCTAAAAGCATGAAGACTAAGCACAGAAAAAAAATGTACTATTTGTTCCATCTCTAACACCCAACTTCTGAAGGGAAATTGAGTCACTTACCTGAGACACGGTGGTGGAGAAGAAAGTGCTTTGGTCATACACCCAGCCGCACACATAGAGATCTGTGTCTAGCTTTGTTACACTGGAGAAGGTGCCATTTGGATGAAGGTGGTGCCACTGTGGTTGGAAAAAGCAATGATACTTGTCTGGTCTCAGGTTATAGTCTGGGGGTGGGGTCAGGGAAGATCCTCAGAAAGTTATCTTGACTCAGGTTCCCACTGTCATTGTCAAAGACAGTGTCATTGTCAAGGATGGGAACCCAGCAACAATGACAAGTAATGGCTGCTGTGAGGTTCTCCAATACAGCATGAAGGAGCACAACCGCATTGCAGAGCAGAAGAAAAGTCATTTGAAAACTCTGGAATCTCCCCCAGGCTTCCAATTTGATTCAAGTGGTCCTAATAGGCCATCCAAGCTGAATAACTATCTTCAATAAGTACAAAGAGGGGAAAGACATAGGTTTCACCAAGACGTATTAAATAGGATTGATCTTGACCTGAACAGTCTCCTCTTCATTTCTAATTCAAAGTCACAGAGATAGCATTACTTAGTAATGTTAGAGTTAGGTAGAGTACTGCTTCTTTTAAAGGGATAAGAATATGCTGCTCACATGCTCTCTATACTTAAAACGGTTGAAGTTCAACTTGTGTCTAGCCTTGTGCTGAAATGACCATTTCAACTTTAGCAAATAATTTCTGAATACAAACCAGAGTCAATCTGTTACATAGCAGTCCTGCCTACAATAGGTTATTTGTGAGACTCTAAAATAAGGTAGTTTGTAGTATGATTTACTTATAGGCTTGAATACAATCTTATGAATGTATTTTCTCATTTGAGGTTCCCTTCTCTCTCAGATGATTCTAGCTTGTATAAAGCTGACATAAAACTAGCTAGCACAGGTGTGTACATTTTAATATGCAGAGAAAAGTACTGAAAAATGTCATCCAGAACAACCACAGAAGATACAGGTCAGAAGAAATCACTCGTGAACTCTTATTGGTTTTCAAAAATTAATGGACGAGATTAATTGGCTATGGCCCATTAATGGATTAACTACTCCAGAGTTAAGTGTAGTGGGTTTTGCCTAATTCTGCTTGTATTTCAATGTTAATATGGGTCCCCAAATTGTTTTCATGAGAGAATCCACACATTTGCAGGTAAGACGTTGAGAAACTCTGCCCCAAGTTGGTTCTGATTGGCAAATAAAGATGCAGGAAGCCAATGGCTGGGCAGGGCAGACTGAGGTGGGACGTCTAGGATTCCCAGGCTTGGGACCAGGAGGAGGGAAAAAGATGTGGGAGATCTGCCATGCAGGGAGAGTGTGGAGGAGAGGAGATCCACCAAGCCTGAGAAGAGTACAGGACAGAGAGGTATGGCCTCCATGTAAAGGAGGCAGGAGACTGTAGCCCAGAACATGGCCCAGTTGGCCAGCCCTCTGGGTCTAGAGCAGCTAAGATAGAACACAGAATTTATTAAGTATTAACTCAAGATTAACCATGTGGAAATTAGGCAGTGGCCCAACTATTGAGCTGTATAAGGCATATCAAAATATAAAGGCTGTGTGTGACTTTCATTCTAGAACATTGACCATTGAAGCAGGTAGCAAACCTACCAATGGGATTTATTTAAGCCTTTAATTTGACAGTTAGCAATTTGTTTCAAACATTACAAGGAGATTCAGACTTAGACAATTTGAGACGCTAACAAAGGAAGCAGAGAAAGAGTTAACTTTAGTAGAAAAGAGACTGAAAGATGGAAACGTGGATCACATTTATCCCAAACTGGATTGTATTTTGGTTATTTTGCCTTCAACTCATTCTCCTATTGAGTTCATTATGCAAAGAGAAGATAGTATTTTAGAATGTGTCTTCTTAGTACACAAAGTAAAATTAAAGACATATATAAAAGATTGCTGATTTAATTATGAAAGGAAGACTATAACTGCTAATTATCAAGAATAGACCCAGCAGAAATTGTAGTGCCTTATACAAATGCTGAGATTATTTTATTATGGGTAATCAATGAAGATTGGCAAAGAGCTTGTAACAACTATTTAGAAAAACTTAACAGCAAATCTCCAAAAAGTAAGCATCTTCAATTTATAAAATTAACTAATTAGATTCTCTTATGTATTGTAAAAGGAATTCCAACTAAACCTATATTAATACTGATCGAATAGGCGGCGGCGGCGGCGGCGGCGGCGGCGGCGGCGGCGGTAGCAGTGGCTGCTCCAGCTGAAGGGCCATCAGCGGTGGAACCAAGGCGACACAGGGTCCAGTTAGGCCCTGCGCCCACGACCACTGACCTTCGCTGACCAGCCGGGCGGCAAGCAACTGCGGTTCTGCGGAGCCTTTCGCTGCACGGAAGCCGCTTCAGAACTCGGCTGCCCGCCAGTCAGGAGAGACTCACCGCCATCTTGATCCCGGGCTCCAGAGATCTGTCAGACCGAGGTACACAAACATAATCCTAGGCCCAACACCGCAGGGGTCGGAGCCAGACGGGCGTTGGCCTGCACCCAGGCCCTGGGCTGTTCGAGTGGCCATCGGGGCGCCAACCCAGCCAGGAGTTTTTTTTTTTTTTTTTTTTTTTTTTTTTTTTTGCCCCGGCCGGTGCACGCGCCGCCATTTTGCCTACAGGAGCCAGAGTGCTCGGGAGGGCAGAGACTGCTAACAAGCGTAGCCTGAGGCTAACAAAACGGGGGTCTAGGCCCCAAAAGGCACAGGACTGACCCCAAGAACTGGGCGGCTTGGTGGGCCATCTGTGTGTCAACCAGCCCAGGAGGTTATTAGCACAACAGACTCTCCCGGTGCTTTCGCGGAGCGCGGACGCGCACGCCCGCCATCCGGGTCACCTGGCGGACCCAAATAACAGACATAGCCCTAGGGGAACTTTGCTCGGACCTTGGCCTCCCAGGCGTTTGCCTGGACTCAGGGCCCAGGCGACAAGGCTAACCTAGTGTGCGCCAGCCCGGTTGGGGAAATCGGCTGCCCAGCGGAGTGAGCGGAGCACAGGGGAGGTCACAGCAACATTCACCTTCGGAGCTCCCTGGGGGTGCACACGGGTTCCACCTGGTCCACAGACACAATCTGGGGCAAGGCCTCAGGCAGAAGCCCCCAGCCCAACTCTCTCCGCTTCAGATCAGCCTGGGTGGCCGCCACATCTCCAGGTCCCTCAAGAGGCTAGTGGGGGCTTCCGGGCGGCCAGCTGGGAGAAGTCGGTGTGCTCCAATAAATCCTGCGGGCCCCAGCGGGAGCCTTCAGGTGCCTGCTTCGGGATCTGAACAGCCTGGACAACAGCACCCTGTCTATAGGCAGTGCAGAGTGTAAGCTGTGCACCAGAGGCCAACGGGGAAGGGGCAGCTTGCACTGGTGAGTCCAGCACTGACAAGACCAAGTAACACCAGTGAGAGCTAGATGGCAAAAGGCAAACGCAGAAACGTCACTAACAGAAATCAAGGCAATATGGCAACATCTGAACCAAATTCTCCTCTACCAGCAAGTCCTGGATACCCCATCACACCAGTAAAACAAGATTTGGATTTAAAATCACTGGTCATGATGCTGGTACAGGAACACATGAAGGCCATTGAGGAGAAAATGGATCAAAAGTTAGAAGCCCTTGCAAGGGAAACACAAAAATCATTGAAAGAAATCCAGGAGAATACAAAAGCCAACAAGGAGGAAATGCAAAAAACACTTAAAGAAATACAGGAGAACTTTGCTCAACAGGCTGAGGTCATGAAAGACGAAACACAAAAATCTCTTAAAGAAATACAGGAGAACTTTGGTCAACAGGCTGAGCTCATGAAAGAGGAAACACAAAAATCTCTTAAAGAATTACAGGAAAACACAAACATGCAAGGGAAGGAGCTAAGCAAAACCATCCAGGATCTAAAATCAGAAGTAGAAACAACTAAGAAAACTCAAAGGGAGACAACTTTGGAGATAGAAAGCCTTGGGAAGAAATCAGGGGACAGAGATGCAAATATCAACAACAGAATACAAGAGATAGAAGAAAGAATCTCAGATGCTGAAGATTCCATAGAAACCATGGACTCAACAGTTAAAGAAAATGCAAAGTGCAAAAAGCTTGTAACCCAAAATATCCAGGAAATCCAGGACACAATGAGAAGACCAAACCTAAGGATTATAGGCATAGATGAGAGTGAAGATTTACAACTTAAAGGGCCAGCAAATATCTTCAATAAAATTATGGAAGAAAACTTCCCTAACCTAAAGAGAGAGATGCCCATGAATATACAAGAAGCCTACAGAACTCCAAACAGACTGGACCAGAACAGAAATACTTCCCGTCACATAATAATCAAAACACCAAATGTTCTAAACAAAGAAAGAATACTAAAGGCAGTAAGAGAAAAAGGCCAAGTAACATATAAAGGAAGACCTATCAGAATCACAGCAGACTTTTCACCTGAGACTATGAAGGCTAGAAGGTCCTGGGCAGATCTCATGCAGACTCTAAGAGAACACAAATGCCAACCAAAACTACTATATCCAGCAAAACTCTCAATCACCATAGATGGAGAAACTAAGATATTTCACGACAAAACCAAGTTCACCCAATATCTATCCACAAACCCAGCCCTAAAAAGGATAATAGGAGGACAACACCAATACAAGGAGGGAAACTCCACCCTGAAAAAAGCAAGATAGTAACCTTTCATCAAACCCAAAAGAAGTTAAGCAATCAAAATTAAAAAATAACGTCAAAAATGATAGGAAGTAACAATCACTATTCCTTAATATCTCTTAACATCAATGGACTCAATGCCCCAATAAAAAGACACAGACTAACTGACTGGATACGTAAACAGGACCCTACATTTTGCTGCTTACAGGAAACACACCTCAGGGTCAAAGACAAACACTACCTTAGAGTAAAAGGCTGGAAGACAATTTTACAAGCAAATGGTCTCAGGAAACAAGCTGGAGTAGCCATTTTAATATCAGATAAAATTGACTTTCAACCCAAAGTCATCAAAAGAGACTCTGAGGGACACTTCTTGCTGGTCAAAGGAAAAATACAACAAGAAGAACTCTCAATCCTGAACATCTATGCTCCAAATGCAAGGGCACCCTCTTTCATAAAAGAAACTCTATTAAAACTCAAAGCACACATTACACCTAACACAATAATTGTGGGTGACTTCAACACTGCACTTTCCTCAATGGACCGATCAGGAAAACAGAAACTAAACAAGGACACAATGAAACTAATTGAAGCTTTGGACCAATTAGACTTAACTGATATATATAGAACATTCTATCCTAAAACAAAAGAATATACCTTTTTTTCAGCACCTCATGGTACCTTCTCCAAAATCGACCATATAATTGGTCACAAGACAGACCTCAACAAATATAAAAAGATAGAACTAATCCCATGCCTCCTATCTGATCACTATGGAATAAAAGTGGTCTTCAATAGCAACAGAAACAACAGAAAACCCACATACACGTGGAAATTGAACAATATTCTACTCAATGACACCTTGGTCAAGGAAGAAATAAAGAAAGAAATTAAAGACTTTTTAGAACACAATGAAAATGAAAACACAACATACCCAAATCTATGGGACACAATGAAAGCAGTGCTAAGAGGAAAACTCATAGCCCTGAGTGCCTCCAAAAAGAAAATGGAGAGAGCATACATTACCAACTTAATGACACACCTGAAAGCCCTAGAACAAAAAGAAGCTATTTCACCCAGGAGGAGTAGAAGGCAGGAAATCATCAAACTCAGGGCCGAAATCAATCAAGTAGAAACAAAGAGAACCATACAAAAAATCAACAAAACTAGGAGCTGGTTCTTTGAGAAAATCAACAAGATAGATAAACCCTTAGCCAGACTGACCAAAGGGCACAGAGAAAGTATCCAAATTAACAAACTTAGAAATGAAAAGGGAGACATAACAACGGAAACTGAGGAAATCCAAAAAATCATCAGATCCTACTACAAGAGCCTGTACTCAACACAACTGGAGAATCTGGAGGAAATGGACAATTTCCTTGACAGATACCAAATACCAAAATTAAATCAGGACCAACTAGACCATCTAAACAGTCCCATAAAGCCTAAAGAAATAGAAGGAGTCATAGAAAGTCTTCCAACCAAAAAAAGCACAGGACCAGATGGTTTCAGTGCAGAATTCTACCAGACCTTCAAAGAAGAGTTAACACCAATACTCTTCAAACTATTCCACAAAATAGAAACAGAAGGAACACTACCCAATTCCTTCTACGAAGCCACAATTACGCTGATACCAAAGCCACACAAAGATCCAACAAAGAAAGAGAACTTCAGACCAATTTCCCTTATGAACATCGATGCAAAAATACTCAACAAAATTCTTGCCAACCGAATCCAAGAACACATCAAAACGATCATCCACCATGATCAAGTAGGCTTTATCCCGGGAATGCAGGGTTGGTTCAATATACGGAAATCCATCAATACAATCCACTACATAAACAAACTCAAAGAACAAAACCACATGGTCATTTCATTGGATGCTGAAAAAGCATTTGACAAAATTCAGCATCCTTTCATGCTTAAAGTCTTGGAGAGAACAGGAATTCAAGGCCCATACCTAAACATAGTAAAAGCAATATACAGCAAACCGGTAGCCAGCATCAAACTAAACGGAGAGAAACTTGAAGCAATCCCACTGAAATCAGGGACCAGACAAGGCTGCCCCCTTTCTCCTTATCTTTTCAATATTGTACTTGAGGTACTAGCTCGGGCAATTCGACAACATAAGGAGGTCAAAGGGATACAAATTGGAAAGGAGGAAGTCAAACTATCATTATTTGCAGACGACATGATCGTCTACCTAAGTGACCCAAAGAACTCCACTAGAGAGCTCCTACAGCTGATAAACAACTTCAGCAAAGTGGCAGGTTACAAAATCAACTCAAGCAAATCAGTGGCATTCCTATACTCAAAGGATAAACAGGCTGAGAAAGAAATTAGGGAAATGACCCCCTTCACAATAGCCACAAACAGTATAAAGTATCTTGGGGTGACTCTTACCAAACATGCGAAAGATCTGTATGGCAAGAACTTCAAGACTCTGAAGAAGGAAATGGAAGAAGACCTCAAAAAATGGGAAAACCTCCCATGCTCATGGATCGGTAGAATCAATATAGTTAAAATGGCCATTTTGCCTAAAGCACTATACAGATTCAATGCAATACCCATCAAAATCCCAACTCAATTCTTCACAGAGTTAGAAAGAGCAATTATCAAATTCATCTGGAACAACAAAAAACCCAGGATAGCTAAAACTATTCTCAGCAACAAAAGAAAATCTGGGGGAATCAGTATCCCTGACCTCAAGCAATACTACAGAGCGATAGTGTTAAAAACTGCATGGTATTGGTACAGTGACAGGCAGGAGGATCAATGGAACAGGATTGAAGATCCAGAAATGAACCCACACACCTATGGCCACTTGATCCTCGACAAAGAGGCTGAAAACATCCAATGGAAAAAAGATAGCCTTTTCAACAAATGGTGCTGGTTCAACTGGAGGTCAGCATGCAGAAGAATGCGAATTGATCCATCCTTGTCTCCTTGTACTAAGCTCAAATCCAAATGGATCAAGGACCTCCACATAAAGCCAGACACTCTGAAGCTAATAGAAAAGAAACTGGGGAAGACCCTTGAGGACATCGGTACAGGGAGAAAGTTTCTGAACAGAACACCAATAGCGTATGCTCTAAGAGCAAGAATTGACAAATGGGACCTCATAAGGTTACAGAGTTTCTGTAAGGCAAAGGACACCATCAAGAGGACAGATCGGCAACCAACAAATTGGGAAAAGATCTTCACCAATCCTACATCAGATAGAGGGCTAATATCCAATATATATAAAGAACTCAAGAAGTTAGACTCCAGAAAACCGAACAACCCTATTAAAAAATGGGGTACAGAGTTAAACAAAGAATTCTCACCTGAAGAACTTCGGATGGCGGAGAAGCATCTTAAAAAATGCTCCACTTCATTAGTCATTAGGGAAATGCAAATCAAAACAACCCTAAGATTTCATCTTACACCAGTCAGAATGGCTAAGATTAAAAATTCAGGAGACAGCAGGTGTTGGAGAGGGTGCGGAGAAAGAGGAACACTCCTCCACTGCTGGTGGGGTTGCAAATTGGTACAACCACTCTGGAAAGCAGTCTGGCGGTTCCTCCGAAAACTGGGCACCTCACTTCCAGAAGATCCTGCTATACCACTCCTGGGCATATACCCAGAGGATTCCCCACCATGTAATAAGGATACATGCTCTACTATGTTCATAGCAGCCCTATTTATAATTGCCAGATGCTGGAAAGAACCCAGGTATCCCTCAACAGAAGAGTGGATACAAAAAATGTGGTATATCTACACAATGGAGTACTATTCAGCCATTAGAAACAATGAATTCATGAAATTCTTAGGCAAATGGATGGAGCTAGAGAACATCATACTAAGTGAGGTAACCCAGACTCAAAAGGTGAATCATGGTATGCACTCACTAATAAGTGGTTATTAACCTAGAAAACTGGAATACCCAAAACATAATCCACACATCAAATGAGATACAAGAAGAAAGCAGGAGTGGTCCCTGGTTCTGGAAAGACTCAGTGAAACAGTATTTGGCAAAACCAGAACGGGGAACTGGGAAGGGGTGGGAGGGAGGACAGGGGAAGAGAAGGGGGCTTACGGGACTTTCGGGGAGTGGGGGGGGGCTAGAAAAGGGGAAATCATTTGAAATGTAAATAAATTATATCAAATAAAAAAAAAAAAAAAAAAAAAAAAAAAAATACATCGAATAAAAAAAAGAAAATAAAAAAAAAAAAAAAAAAAAAAAAAAAAAAAAAAAAAAAACCTATATTAATACTGCTACAAATAGATTGAGAATGGCAGTTTACAAGTCAGAAAAACTAAGAAGAGTAATTCAAAGCCCATATGCTTTAGTTCAAAAATTAGACTCCATTCTTCCCAAAATTTCCCCCTCTGACTTTTTTATCTTTTATTTGTTTGGTTTGTGGTTGGTTGGTTAGTAGGCTAGTTGGTTGACTGGCTGGCTGGTTGGTTGGCTGACTGGCTGGCTGGTTGGTTGGTTGGTTAGTTGGGTTGGTTGGTTTTGTTTTATTTTATTTTATTTTATTTCATTTCATTTCATTTCATTTCATTTCATTTCATTTCATTTCATTTCATTTCATTTCATTTCATTTTATTTTATTTTATTTTATTTTATTTTATTTTATTTTATTTTAAGACAGTCTTTCTATATAGCCTTGACTGGCTTGGAACTAGCTACATAGACTGGCCTCAAACTCAGAGGTCATCTTGCTCCTGCCTCTAGAATACTTGGATTAAAAATGTGTGCCACCACTGCTGGCTCTAGATATCATATTTTTTTTATAGTTCAAAGAGTTTAATAGGATTAGTTGCATGTAAGTGGCTAGAAGATTATTTATAGGTTCATGGGAAATTTACTTGTGGCTACATCATTGAAGAAAAATTATTCTCCCAGCAACCATTAACTGCTAATAACTCATTGTGGAAGGATGGGGCCACATAAGCACCTCTTTTATCCATCATAGAATACTGACAGTCGTATGCAGGTCTTGTGTAAGCAACCTCAGTTACTGTTAGAGCATAAGTCCAATGTTCCTGTTATGTCTAGAAGACATTTTCCAGAATTTTACAGTATTCCTCCCCATTTGACAACTCTCAAATTCTTTCTGCCCGTATTTTGGTCTTTTTTTTTTCTAAAATATGATAGTAAACACATCTTTAGTACAGAGAGAATGATTTTCTTGCCTTTTTATTTGCTATATTTATAGATTTATTTTAACAAATTAAAAATTTGACATAATAGGTAATGACTGTAACCCAATCACAAAAGAACACTCATGGTATGCATTCACTGATAAGTGGATATTAGCCTAGAAGCTTGGAATACCCAAGACACAATTCACATATCAAATGATGCCCAAGAATAAGGAAGGAGAGGCTCCTGGTCCTGGAAAGGCTCAGTACAGCAGTATAGGGGAATACCAGGACAGGGAAGCAGGAAGGGGTGGAGTGGGGAACAGAGGGAGAGAAGAGGGCTTATGGGACTTTTGAGTAGCGGGGATCCAGGAAAGGAGAAATCATTTGAAATGTAAATAAAGAATATATCTAATAAAAAAAGAAAAGAACCAAGGTCACAAATATGTCTTGGTAGAACTTCTGTGGTCATTCACAGTGAATACCTAAGCAGTGAACAGAAGTCCCTAAACAAAAGTTATGAGTTATAAGCTGAGTTCTGACAGCATTTCCTTGAAAATAGACCTGAGCTGAAGGGGGTTGCAAACCCATAGGAAGAACAACAATATCAACCAGCCAGACTCCCCAGAGCACCCAGGTACTAAACCACCAACCAAAGAATACACATGGAGTGACCCATGGCTCCAGCCCCATATGTAGCAGAGGATAGCCTTGTTGGGCATTAATGGGAGGAGAGGCCCTGGGTCCTGTGAAGGCTCAGTGCTCCAGTAGGGGAATGCCAGGGCAAGGAGACAGTAGTGGGTAGGGGGTACCCTCATAGAAGCAGGGGGAGGGGATAGGGGGTTTCCAGAGGGAAAACGGGAGAAAGGGTTAACATTTGAAATTTAAGTAAATAAAATATCCAATAAAAGAAAAAAAAAGAAAACAAATATTCTAACCCTGATCTAGCTTTTATATTACTGCATCTTTTTCTGACAACTGGAGTCAAAACATATAAAAGAGCTTACTTGAGTCAAAAGTAATCATCTACATGATTGCATGTCAGCCCTTAGCAAACATGTAAGATAGTGTGATTGATGTACAAAAAAATCTTAGGCATTAGATAATGGTTTACAATTAACAAAAAGCCTTCTGTAATGAGCTATCCATTCCCCTCTTGTCATGCCCTCTAACTCCTTTTAGATTCTTCCCTTCCACACTTAGTCTTTGTAAGGTTTGAATGGTAAATGTCTTGTATAGTTGCAGGCATTTGAACACTTAATCCCCAGTTGATGACACTGTCTGGGGAGGTTTAGAAGATATGGCTAGTCAGGAGAGCTTGAATGAGAAAGGCTCTTATGGGCTCATGTTTGAATTCTTAGTTCCTAGTTAGTGGAACTGTTTGGGAAGGATTGGGAGATATGGCCTTGTTGGAAGAGTGAAAGAGGTGTGTCTCTGAGACTGGAATTTATGGTTTCTAAAGCCCTCCTCCTCTCCTTCTCCCTCTCCCTCTCCCTCTCCCTCTCCCTCTCCCTCTCCCTCTCCCTCTCCCTCTCCCTCTCCCTCTCCCTCCCCCTCTCCCTCTTCCTCTCCTTATATTTGCATTTAAGTATGTCAATTTTCAGCTTCTGTTCCAACTGCCATGCCTGCCATTTGCTATCATAATAAAATGATGGACTCCGTGTCCTTTGTTTGGTTGTTGAGACAGGGTCCCATTGTGTGGCCCTGGATGGACTGGGGCTCACTGTGTAAAGCCAGCTGGCCTCCAACTCACAAAGAACCTCCTGTCTGTGCCTTCCAAGTACTGAGAATGAAGATTCACATCACCACCCCTGGCTTATAATGGACCCTTATTCCTCTGGAACCATAAACTCAAATAAATGTGCCTTCATTGTATCATTTTATCTTGGCAACAAAAAAGAAACTAATAGCATCCCCAAATATATGACATCAAAAACAAATGATCATGATAACTAACAATAAGATAAATGATTTCTCTGCTTATGTGAATATAGACTAATACAGCAGCTATAAATATCAATATGATTGTTCCTCAAGAAAATAAAACTAGAGATTCAGTATGTACCACACCTTGGTACATACTGAAGGAAATGCAGTATGCCACAAAGGTGCACATTCACATTTATTATGGCACTAATCAAAATCCATGGGTATAATAAGCCTAGGTACCCATCAATAGCTAAATGCATGAAAGAAATGTGATATATATATATATATATATATATATATATATATATATATATATATATATATATATATGTGTGTGTGTGTGTGTGTGTGTGTGTGTGTGTGTGTGTATACATAATGGAGCTTCCTCGACTTTAAGAAAAAAAAATTACATAATTTTCAGGGACTTCATTAAAGTGGATTTGATGGTTGGTTGGTTGGTTGGTTGGTTGGTTGGTTGGGTTTGGTTTTCATTTTTCATTTTTCTCTCATTTATTATAATCTAACCACAGTTTTCCTGGGAAGGGGAACAACATTTGGAATGTAAATAAATAAAATAACCAATAAAAAATAAAAGTTTCACCACTCAATTCCTTCTCTAACACCATATCTGCCTGTACACTGCCATGACAACAATAAACCAAACCCCTTAAACTAGAACTGAGTACCAATTAAATGTTTTTCTTTATAAGTATTGCTGTGGTCAAGCTGCACCTTCACCATAATAAAACGCAAAGACAGAAGTTCGCAACAGTAGTGAGGTATTGCTGTGATATATCTGATTTTGTTTGAAGGAATGTAGACTTTAAAACTTTGGATTAGAAAAGCAATAGAGTGGTTTAATGAGCCACCCCAATACAAATATGGAAAATAGTGTTACTCAGAGTGATTTTGAACTGTGGGAGCCTGTTAGCTTGTAGTTTTGCTTCCCACAGTACTGTAGAATTAAAAGGCTATAAGTAATATTCTCACTGCTGTCATGGTATAGTCCTGAAGCCCTCCCATCTTTTTTATCTTTCCTATAATTATTCTCACTCCCTTCTCAGAGAACGGTTTGACTTCATACCAGCCAAACTGGTACAGATTATTAAATATACTTTTAAACTAAAGAGCATTAACAAGTCAAATGTTGAAGAGGGGCTTCCAGGCATCCAGCAGGGAGAAGTGAGTGTGCTCTGGTGAATCCAGCAGGCCCCAGCAGGAGCCTTCAGGTGCCTGCTTTGGGATCTGAACAGCCTGGGCCACAGCACTCAGTCTCCAAGAAGTGCAGGAGACCTGGTGTACACCCAGAGGCAGGCTGGGAGCACACAGCTTGCTCAGGTGGCACAGAACTTAGGTTCCAGTCCTGAGGCCTCTGGCGGGAGCCCTCAGATCTCTCCACTTCCAGATCCAGATCAGCCTGGGTGACAATGCCACATCTCCAGGTCCTGCAAGAGGCAAGAGGGGCTTCCGGGCGGCCAGAGGGGAGAAGTCAGTGTGCTCTGGTGAATCCAGCAGGCCCCAGCGAGAGCCCTCAGGTGCTGCTTCGGGATCTGAACAGCCTGGGCAACAGCACCCTGTCTCCAGGCGCTGCAGGAGGTAAGCTGTGCACCAGAGGCCACCTGGGAAGAGGCAGCTTGCACTGGTGAGTCCAGCATTGACAAGACCAACTAACACCAGTGAGAACTAGATGGCAAAAGGCAAACGCAGGAACTTCACTAACAGAAATCAAGACAATATGGCAACATCTGAACCCAATTCTCCTTTAATGTCCTGGATACCCTATCACACCAGTAAAACAAGATTTGGATTTAAAATCACTGGTCATGATGCTGGTACAGGAACACATGAAGGACATGCATAAAGAAATTCAGGAGAAAATGGATCAAAAGTTAGAAGCCCTTGCAAGGGAAACACAAAAATCATTGAAAGAAATCCAGGAGAATACAAAAGCCAATAATGAGGAAACGCAAAAAACACTTAAAGAAATACAGGAAGATATTGGATAACAGGCTGAGGTCATGAAGGAAGAAACACAAAAATCTCTTAAAGAATTACAGGAAAGCACAAACAAGCAAGTGAAGGAGCTAAGCAAAACCATCCAGGATCTAAAATCAGAAGTAGAAACAACTAAGAAAGCTCAAAGGGAGACAACTTTGGAGATAGAAAACCTTGGGAAGAAATCAGGGGACATAGATGCAAATATCAACAACAGAATATAAGAGATAGAAGAAAGAATCTCAGATGCTGAAGATACCATAGAAACCATGGACTCAACAGTTAAAGAAAATGCAAAATGCAAAAAGATTGTAACCCAAAATATCCAGGAAATCCAGGACACAAAAAGAAGACCAAACCTAAGGATTATAGGCATAGATGAGAGTGAAGATTTACAACTTAAAGGGCCAGCAAATATCTTCAACAAAATTATGGAAGAAAACTTCCCTAACCTAAAGAGAGAGATGCCCATGAATATACAAGAAGCCTACAGAACTCCAAACAGACTGGACCAGAACAGAAATACCTCCCATCACATAATAATCAAAACACCAAATATACTAAACAAAGAAAGAATATTAAAGGCAGTAAGAGAAAAAGGCCAAGTAACATATAAAGGAAGACCTCTCAGAATCACAGCAGATTTTTCACCTGAGACTATGAAGGCTAGAAGATCCTGGGCAGATCTCATGCAGACTCTAAGAGAACACAAATGCCAGCCAAAACTATTATACCCAGCAAAACTCTCAATCACCGTAGATGGAGAAACTAAGATATTCCATGACAAAACCAAGTTTACCCAATATCTATCCACAAACCCAGCCCTACAAAGGATAATAGGAGGAAAACACCAATACGAGGAGGGAAACTTCACCCTGGAAAAAGCAAGATAGTAACCTTTCATCAAACCCAAAAGAAGTTAACCAATCAAATTTAAAAAATAACGTCAATTGCATTGAATCTGTATATTGCTTTTGGCAAAATGGCCATTTTAACTATATTGATTCTACTGATCCATGAGCATGGGAGGTTTTCCCATTTTTTGAGGTCTTCTTCCATTTCCTTCTTCAGAGTCTTGAAGTTCTTGTCATACAGATCTTTCACATGTTTGGTAAGAGTCACCCCAAGATACTTTATACTGTTTGTGGCTATTGTGAAGGGGGTCATTTCCCTAATTTCTTTCTCAGCCTGCTTATCCTTTGAGTATAGGAAGGCCACTGATTTGCTTGAGTTGATTTTATAACCTGCCACTTTGCTGAAGTTGTTTATCAGCTGTAGGAGCTCTCTAGTGGAGTTCTTTGGGTCACTTAGGTAGACGATCATGTCGTCTGCAAATAATGATAGTTTGACTTCTTCCTTTCCAATTTGTATCCCTTTGACCTCCTTATGTTGTTGAATTGCCCGAGCTAGTACCTCAAGTACAATATTGAAAAGATAAGGAGAAAGGGGGCAGCCTTGTCTGGTCCCTGATTTCAGTAGGATTGCTTCAAGTTTCTCTCCGTTTAGTTTGATGCTGGCTACCGGTTTGCTGTATATTGCTTTTACTATGTTTAGGTATGGGCCTTGAATTCCTGTTCTCTCCAAGACTTTAAGCATGAAAGGATGCTGAATTTTTTCAAATGCTTTTTCAGCATCCAATGAAATGACCATGTGGTTTTTTTCTTTGAGTTTGTTTATGTAGTAGATTGCATTGATGGATTTCCATATATTGAACCAGCCCTGCATTCCCGGGATAAAGCCTACTTGATCATGGTGGATGATCATTTTGATGTGTTCTTGGATTCGGTTGGCAAGAATTTTATTGAGTATTTTTGCATCGATGTTCATAAGGGAAATTCTTTAAGTATGTCCTTCATGTGTTCCTATACCAGCATCATGACCAGTGATTTTAAATCCAAATCTTGTTTTACTGGTGTGATGGGGTATCCAGGACATGCTGTTAAAGAGAATTGGGTTTAGATGTTTCCATATTGCCTTGATTTCTGTTAGTGACATTCCTGCGTTTGCCTTTTGCCATCTAGTTCTCACTGGTGTTAGTTGGTCTTGTCAATGCTGGACTCACCAGTGAAAGCTGCCTCTTCCCAGGTGGCCTCTGGTGCACAGCTTGCCTCCTGCACTGCCTGGAGACAGGGTGCTGTTGCCCAGGCTGTTCAGATCCCGAAGCAGACACCTGAAGGCTCCCGCTGGGGCCTGCTGGATTCACCAAAGCACACTGACTCCTCCTAAGTGAAAGATTTGTATGCAAGAACTTGGCAAGTCTGAAGAATGAAATTGAAGAAGACCTCAGAAGATGGAAATATCTCCCATGCCCATAGACTGGCAGGATTAATATAGTAAAAATCGGCATCTTTCCAAAAGCAATCTACAGATTCAATGCAATCCCCATCAAACCTCCAAATCAATTCTTCAAAGCTATAGGAAGGGCAATTCTCTAATTCATTTGTAATAACAAAAAGCCAGGAGAATAAAGACTATTATCAACAATAAAAAGAACTTCTGGGGCAATCACCATCCCTGAGCTCAAGCTTTATTACAGAGCAATAGTGATAAAGGCTGCACAGTATTGGTACAGGGACAGGCAGGTAGATCAATGGAATAGAATTGAAAACCCAGAAATGAACTCACACACATATAGTCACTTGATGTTTGACAAAGGATCTAAAAACATCAAGTGGGGAAAAAGATAGCCTTTTCAATAAATGGTGCTGGTTCAACTGGAAGTTAGGAGGCAGAAGGATACAAATTGACCCATTCTTGACAGCTGCCAGGGTACCTCATATCGGGCATAGGCCTGGGGGATTAACAAAAAGCACAGACATGGGTCATTCTGCAAGGAGAATGCCAAACTTTACTGAGAGACCAGCAATATATGTACTAGAGGCCAGGGAAGGGAACAGGAAAAAACAATTATAGTCATAGTTCAGGCACCTGGGAAGTCCGTACCATACCAGGCAGGAAGGCAGGAATCAAACTAAGCCACGGGATGTTTTGCTCTCAAGAAACCTGTGCAAACAGCTCAGCTGGGGGTGTGGAGCCAAGCTCTCTGGTTCCCAACACATTCTTATCTCCTTATACAAAGCTCAAGTCCAAGTAGATCAAGGACCTGCACATAAAACCAAACACACTGAAACTAATAGAAAAGAAAGTGGGGAAGGGCCTTGATCACATGGAAACAGAAAAAAATTTTCTGAACAGAACACCAAAAGCTTATGCGCTAAGCAAGAATTGACAAATGGGACCTAAGAAAACTACACAGCTCTGTAAGGCAAAAAACTCTGTCAATAGGACAAAACAGCAACCAACAAATTGGGAAAAGATCTTTACCAACCCTACTTCTGATAGAGGGCTTATATCCAATATAGTCAAAGAACACAAGCAGTTAGACTCCAGAGAACCAATTAAAAAATGGGGTACAGAGCCAAACAAAGAATTCTCATCTAAGGAATGCCAAATGGCTGAGAAGCACCTAAAGAATTTTTCAACATCCTTAGTCATCAGGTAAATGCAAATTAAAACAACCCTGAGAATCTACTTCACACCAGTCAGAATGGCTAAGATCAAAACCAGTAGGTGACAGTGGGTGCTGGCAAGAATAGAGGAACACTCCTCCACTGCTGGAGGGATTGCAAGCTGGTACAACCACTCTGGAAATCAGTCTGGCAGTTCCTCAGAAAAGTGGACATATTGCTGCCAGAAGACCCAGCTATACCACTCCTTGGCATATACCCAGAAGATTCTCCAACATGTAATAAGAACACATGCTCATTGTGTTCCTAACAATCTTACTTATAATAGCCAGAAGCTGGAAACAACCCACATATCCCTCAACAAAGGAATGGATACAGATAATGTTATACATTTACACAATGGAGTACTAATCAGCTAGTAAAAACAATGAATTCATGAAATTCTTAGGCAAATGGATAGAACTAGAAAATATTATCCTGAGTGGGGTAACCCAGTCACAAAAGAACAAACATGGTATGCACGCATTTATAAATGGATATTAGCCCAGAAGCTCAGAATACCCAACATACAATTCACAGACTAAATGAAGCTCAAGAAGAAGAAAGACCAAAGTATGGATACTTTAGTCCTTCTTAGAAGGGGGAACAAAATACCCATGGGAGGAGATACAGAGACAAAGTATGGAGCAGAGACTAAAGTAAAGACCATCCAGAGACTGCCACACCTAGGGATCCATCCAATATACAGTCATCAAACCCAGACACTATTGTGGATGCTAACAAGTGCTGGCTGACAGGAGCTTGGTATAGCTGTCTCCTGAGAGGCTCTGCCAGTTCCTGATAAAGCACAGAGGTGGATGTTCTCAGCCAACCATTGGTCTGAGCACAAGATCCTCAATGGGGAGCTAGAGAAAGGACCAAAGGAGCTGAAGGAGCTTGCAGCCACATAGAAGGAACAAAAACATGAAACAACCAGTACCCCCAGAGCTTCCAGAGACTAAACCACCAACCAAAGATTACACATTGAGGGACCCATGGCTCCAGCTGCATATGTAGCAGAGGATGGCCTTGTTGGACATCAAAGGGAGGAGAGGCCCTTGGTCCTGAGAAGGCTCAATGACCCAGGATAAGTGAAGGCCAGGACAAGGAAGTGGGAGTGGGTGGGGTTGGTGAGCAGGGAGAGGGGGGATGGGATAGGGAATTTTTGGAGGGGAAAACTGGAAAGGGGATAACATTTGAAATGTAAATAAAGAAAACATAATATATATATATATCCATCTTGCCCAAAGCAATCTACAGATTCAATGCAATCCCCATCAAAATTACATCTCAGTTCTTCATAATAGAGTTAGAAAGAGCAATTATCAAATTCATTTAGAAGAGAAAAAGCTCAGGACAGTGAAAATTATTCTCAACAATAAAAGAACTTCTGGGGTAATCACCATCCTTGACTTCAAACTGTATTACACAGCAATAGTGATAAAAAAACCTGCATGGTATGAATACAGTGACAGGCAGGTAGATCAATGGAATAGAACTGAAGACTCAGAAATGAACCCACAGACCTCTGGTCACTTGATCTTTGACAAAGGAGCCGAAACCATCCAGTCGAAAAAAGTTTTTTCAACAAATGATACTGTTTCAACTGGTGGTCAGCATGTAGAAGAATGCAAATTGATCCATTCTTTTCTCCCTGTACAAAGCTCAAGTTCAGGTGGAATCTAATAGAAGAGAAAGTGGGAAGAGCCTTGAACACATGGGCACAGGGGAAATTTCCCTGAACAGAACACCAATGTCTTATGCTCTAAGATCAACAATTGACAAATGGGACCTCATAAAATTGAAATGCTTCTGTAAAGCAAAGGACATTGTCAACAGGACAAAACTGCCAGGAGCCTCGTGGCCTGGAAAAGGTAGTGACAAGGGCACAGAGTAGGGAGCTGGTGACAGCTTTAAAGTCTGAGGGTCTCAGGGCTTTCTAGTCCTCTAACTGCACTGAAATTCTGATAACTTCTAAAAAGTACTAAAAACTTTCTTGCTTTTTCTGAAGGTGAAAGACTGCTGGCTTAGGTGATTAACACCTGCAGCCTAACAGAGGAGAATTAAGCAATGTGACCTTGGTTCTATCTCAGCAGGAACTGCTGGGCTCTAACTTTTAGTCTCCTTGTAGAAAGTCACAGGAAGAAAAGGGGACACTTAGAAAAATTATTAAAGCATGTATTACTAAGTTGTAAAAAGTTTCCTATAAAAGCTATCTAAGGGGGAAAGCCGGAAAGATCCTAAGTAGGGAAAGGGAAAAATTCTTATAAGTGGGGAAAGAAAAAAATTTCTACTGTAAGTGGAGAAAGGCAAAAAGAGAGGTTCTAGTCTAAGTGGGAAAGGAAAAAAAAATCTACTCTAACTCTAACTCTTGCTCATCTCTTTGTCCTCAGTACTTATACATGTTTCAGAATACATGATCACATGTTACGAAGTTTATCACAAGTTCACACAAGAAAATCAAACCATAAATTGAAATAGGTTTTTTTATTCAATATATTTTTTATTTACATTTCAAATGATTTCCCCTTTTCTGGCTCCCCACTCCCTGAAAGTTCCATAAACCCTCTTCCCTCCCCCTGTTCTCCCATCCACCCCTTCACACTTCCCTGTTCTGGTATTGCCCTATACTGCTGCACTGAGCCTTTCCAGAACCAGGGGCTACTCCTCCATTCTTCTTGGACATCATTTGATACGTGGATTATGTCTTGGATATTCCAAGTTTCTAGGCTAATATCCACTTATCAATGAGTGCATACCACTAGTGATCTTTTGAGACTGGGTTACCTCACTTAGTATGATATTCTCCAACTCCATCCATTTGTCTAAGAATTTCATTAATTCATTGTTTCCAATGGCTGAATAGTACTCCATTATGTATATATACCACATTTTTTTTTATCCATTCTTCCGTTGAGGGATACCTGGGTTCTTTCCAGGTTCTGGCTATTATAAATAGGGCTGCTATGAACATAGTGGAGCATGTATCCTTATTACATGCTGGGAAATCCTCTGCGTATATGCGTATATGCCCAGGAATGGTATAGCAGGGTCCTCTGGAAGTGACATGCCCAGTTTTCTGAGGAACTGCCAGACTGATTTCCAGAGTGGTTGTATCACTTTGCAACCCCACCAGCATTGGAGGAGTGAGTGGACAAAAGATAGCCTTTTCTTTATATATATATGTTGTCTATATTCTTTGTTTACATTCCAAATGATTTCCCCTTTCCCAGATCCCCCCTCCCCATATGTCACATAAACCTTGTTCTCTCCACCCATTCTCCAATCACCTCTCTCCTATTTCTCTATCCTGATACTCCCCTCCAACACTAGATCAATCCCTTCCAGGATCAGGACCCTCTCCATACATCTTCATGGGAGTTATTTGTTATGCTGTTTGTGTCTTGGGTATTCAGAGCTTCTGGGATAATTAATATCCACTTATCAGAGATTGCATTCCATGTGTATTCTATTGTGATTGAGTTACCTCACTTAGGATGATATTTTCCAGATCAAACCATTTGCCTAAAAATTTTGTGAATTCATTGTTTCTAATTGCTGAGTAGTATTCCATTGTGTAAATATATGACATTTTCTATATCCATTCCTCCTTTGAGGGACATCTGGGTTCTTTCCAGCTTCTGGCTATTTAAATAGGGCTGCTATGAACATAATGGAGCATGTGTCTTTATTGCATGCCGGGGAATCCTTTGGGTATATGCCCAGGAGAGGTATAGCAGGGTCCTCCGGAAGTGTCATGTCCAGTTTTCTGAGGAACCACCAGACTGATTTCCAAACTGGTTGTACTATCTTACAGCCCCACCAGCAGTGGAGGAATGATCCTCTTTCTCCACATCCTCACCAACACCTGCTGTCTCCTGAGTTTTTGACCTTAGCCATTCTGACTAGTATAAGGTGAAATCTCAGGGTTGTTTTAATTTGCATTTCCCTGATGTCTAATGATGTTGAGCACTAAGGTGCCTCTCGGCCATCTGAATTTCTTCAGGTGAAAATTCTTTGTTTAGATCTGTATCCCATTTTTAATAGGGTTATTTGGTTCCCTGGGGTCTAACTTCTAGAGTTTTTTTTTTGTATATTGGATATTAGCCCTCTATAGATGTAGGGTTGGGGAATATCCATTCCCAATTTGTTGGTTGCCATTTTGTCCTTTTAACAGTATCCTTTGTCTTACAGAAACTTTGTGGTTTTATGAGGTCCCATTTGTCAATTCTTGATCTTAGAGCATAAGCTATTGGTGTTCTGTTCAGGTGCTTTCCCCCTCTGCCCATGTCCTCAAGGGTTTTCCCCAGTTTCTTTTCTATTAGTTTCAGTGTGTCTGGTTTTACATGGAGGTCCTTGATAGACTTGGAGTGGAGTTTAGTACATGGAGATAAGAATGGATTAATTCGCATTCTTCTGCATGCTGACCTCCAATTGAACCAGCACCAATGGTGAAAAGGCTATCTTTTTTTCCACTGGAGGTTTTTGGCTCCTTTGTCGAAGATCAAGTGACCATAGGTGTGTGGATTCATTTCTAGGTCTTTAATTCTATTCCATTTGTCCACTTGTCTGTCACTGTGCCAATACCATGCAGTTTTTAACACTATTGCTCTGTAGTATTGCTTGAAGTCAGGGATACTGATTCCCCCAGAATTTCTTTTGTTGTTGAGAATAGCTTTAGCTATCCTGGATTTTTTGTTATTCCAGATGAATTTGAGAATTGCTTTTTCTAACTCTGTGAAGAACCGAGTTGGGGGATTGCATTGAATCTGTAGATTGCTTTTGGCAAGATGGCCATTTTAACTATATTAATCCTGCCAATCCACAAGCATGGCAGATTTTTTCCATTTTCTGAGGTCTTCTTCGATTTCCTTCTTCAGAGACATGAAGATCTTGTCATATAGATCTTTCGCTTGTTTGGTTAGAGTCACACCAAGATACTTTATATTGTTTGTGGCTATTGTGAAGGGTGTCATTGCTCTAACTTTGTACTCAGCCTGCTTATCCTTTGAGTATAGGAAGGCAACTGATTTGCTTGAGTTGATTTTATAACCAGCCACTTTGCTGAAGTTGTTTATCAGCTGTAGGAGTTCTCTGGTGGAGGTTTTCGGGTCACTTAAGTAGACTATCATGTCATCTGCAAATAGTGATAATTTGACTTCTTCCTTTCCAATTTGTATCCCCTTGACCTCCTTATGTTGTCTAATTGCTCTAGCTAGAACTTCAAGTACTATATTGAAAAGATATGGAGAGAGAGGACAGCCATATCTAGTCCCTGATTTTAGTGGGATTGCTTCAAGTTTCTCTCCATTTAGTTTAATGTTGGCTACTGGTTTGCTATATATTGCTTTAACGATCTTTAGGTATGGGCCTCGAATTCCTCTTCTTTCTAAGACTTTTAGCATGAAAGGATGCTGAATTTTGTCAAGTGCTTTTTCTGCGTCTAATGGGATGATCATATGGTTTTTTTCTTTGAGTTTGTTTATGTAGTGGATTGCACTGATGGATTTCCTTATATTGAACCATCCCTGCATCCCTGGGATGAAGCCTACTTGATCATGGTGGATGATCGTTTTGATGTGTTCTTGGATTCGGTTGGCAAGAATTTTATTAAGTATTTTTGCATCGATATTCATAAGGGAAATTGGCCTGAAGTTATCTTTCGTTGTTGGATCTTTGTGTGGTTTTGGTATCAGTGTAATTGTGGGTTCATAGAACAAGTTAGGTAGCATTCCTTCTGTTTCTATTTTGTGGAATAGTTTGAAGAGTATTGGTGTTAGGTTTTCTATGAAGGTCTGATAGAATTCTGCACTGAAGCCATCTGGTCCTGTGCTTTTTTTGGTTGGGGACTTTCTATGACCCTTTTTATTTCTTCAGTTCTTATGGGACTGTTTAGTTGCTCTATTTGATCCTGATTTAGTTTTGGTGACTGATATCTGTCTAGGAAACTGTCCATTTCCTCCAGATTCTCCAGTTGTGTTGAGTATAGGCTTTTGTAGTAGGATCTAAAGATTTTTTGTATTTCCCCAGTTTCTGTTGTTATATCTCCCTTTTCATTTCTAAGTTTGTTAATCTGGATACTGTCCCTATGCCCTTTGGTTAGTCTGGCTAAGGGTTTATCTACCTTGTTGATTTTCTCAAAGAACAAGCTCCTGGTTTTGTTGATTCTTTGTATGGTTCTCTTTGTTTCCACTTGATTGATTTCGGCCCTGAGTTTGATGATTTCCTGTCTTCTGCTCCTCCTGGGTGAAATAGCTTCTTTTTGTTCCAGGGCTTTCAGGTGTGTCAGTAAGCTGTTAGTGTATGCTCTCTCCATTTTCTTTTTTTGATATACTCAGGGTTATGAGTTTTCCTCATAGCACTGCTTTCATTATGTCCCATAGATTTCGGTATGTTGTGTCTTCATTTTCATTAAATTCTAAAAAGTCTTTAATTTCTTTTGTTATTTCTTTCTTGACCAATGTATCATTGAGTAGAATATTGTTCAGTTTCCTCGTGTATGTGGATTTTCTGTTGTTTTTGTTGCTATTGAAGACAACTTTTACTCCATAGTGATCTGATAGGAGTCATGGGATTAGTTCGATCTTCTTATATTCGTTGAGGTCTGTCTTGTGACCAATTATATGATCGATTTTGGAGAAGGTACTAATGAGATGCTGCCAAAAAGGTATATTCTTTTGCTTTAGGATAAAATGTTTTAAATATATATATATATATAATGGGCCCAAAGCTTCAATTAGTTTCACTGTGTCCCTGTTCAGTTTCTGTTTTCCTGATCGGTCCATTGAGGAAAGTAGAGTGTTGAAGTCACCCACAATTATTGTGTAAGGTGCAATGTGTGCTTTGAGTTTTAGTAAAGTTTCTTTTATGAATGAGGGTGCCCTTGCATTTGGAGCATAGATGTTCAGATTTGAGAGTTCTTCTTGGTGTATTTTTCCTTTGACCAGCAAGAAGTGTCCCTCAGAGTCTCTTTTGATGACTTTGGGTTGAAAGTCAACTTTATCTGATATTAGCATGGCTACTCCAGCTTATTTCCTGAGACCATTTGCTTGTAAAATTGTCTTCCAGCCTTTTACTCTAAGGTAGTGTTTGTCTTTGACACTGAGGTGTATTTCCTGTATGCAGCAAAATGTAGGGTCCTGTTAATGTATCAGTCTGTTAGTCTATGTCTTTTTATTGGGTCATTGAGCCCATTGATGTTAAGAGATATTAAGGAATAGTGAGTATTACTTCCTGTCATTTTT
The DNA here is from genome assembly GCF_947179515.1 of Apodemus sylvaticus. Taxonomy (NCBI): domain Eukaryota; kingdom Metazoa; phylum Chordata; class Mammalia; order Rodentia; family Muridae; genus Apodemus; species Apodemus sylvaticus. The sequence continues at coordinate 55,032,805 of NC_067472.1, read as the reverse complement.
GATGTTATTTTTTATATTTGATTGGTTATCTTCCTTTGGGTTTGATGAAGGAAGGTTACTATCTTGCTTTTTCCAGGGTGAAGTTTCCCTCCTTGTATTGCTGTTTTCCTCCTATTATCCTTTGTAGGGCTGGGTTTGTGGATAGATATTGGGTAAACTTGGTTTTGTCATGGAATATCTTAGTTTCTCCATCTATGATGATTGAGAGTTTTGCTGGGTATAGTAGTTTTGGCTGGCATTTGTGTTCTCTTAGAGTCTGCATGAGATCTGCCCAGGATCTTCTAACTTTCATAGTCTCAGGTGAGAAGTCTGGTGTGATTCTGATAGGTCTTCCTTTATATGTTACTTGCCCTTTTTCTCTTACTGCCCTAAATATTCTTTCTTTGTTTAGTACATTTGGTGTTTTGATTATTATGTGATGGGAGGTATTTCTGTTCTGGTCCAGTCTGTTTGGAGTTCTGTAGGCTTCTTGTATATTCATGGGCATCTCTCTCTTTAGGTTAGGAAAGTTTTCTTCCATAATTTTATTGAAGATATTTGCTGGCCCTTTAAGTTGTAAATCTTCACTCTCATCTATGCCTATAATCCTTAGGTTTGGTCTTCTCATTGTGTCCTGGATTTCCTGGATATTTTGGGTTACAAGCTTTTTGCATTTTGCATTTTCTTTAACTGTTGAGTCCATGGTTTCTATGGTATCTTCAGCATCTGAGATTCTTTCTTCTATCTCTTGTATTCTGTTATTGATATTTGCATCTATGTCCCCTGATTTCTTCCCAAGGTTTTCTATCTCCAAAGTTGTCTCCCTTTGAGTTTTCTTAGTTGTTTCTACTTCTGATTTTAGATCCTGGATGGTTTTTCTTAGCTCCTTCGCTTGCTTGTTTGTGCTTTCCTGTAATTCTTTAAGAGATTTTTGTGTTTCCTCCTTCATGACCTCAGCTTGCTGACCAAAGTTCTCCTGTATTTCTTTAAGTGATTTTTGCGTTTCCTCCTTATTGGCTTTTGTATTCTCCTGAATTTCTTTCAATGATTTTTGTGTTTCCCTGGTAAGGGCTTCTAACTTTTGATCCATTTTCTCCTGAATTTTTTTATGTATGTCTTTCATGTGTTCCTGTACCAACATCATGACCAGTGATTTTAAATCCAAATCTTGTTTTTCTGGTGTGATAGGGTATCCAGGACATGCTGTTAAAGAGAATTGGGTTCAGATGCTGCCATATTGCCTTGATTTCTGTTAGTGATGTTCCTGCGTTTGCCTTCTGCCATCTAGTTCTCACTGGTGTTAGTTGGTCTTGTTGTCAATGCTGGACTCACCAGTGCAAGCTGCCTCTTCCCAGCTGGCCTCCAGTGCACAGCTCACCTCCTGTACTGCCTAGAGACAGGGTGCTGTGGCCCAGGCTGTTCCAGAACCAGAGGCAGAGACCTGAAGGCTCCAGCTGGAGGCCTCAGTACTGGATCCTCTGCTCTGCAGAGCAAGGCTCACCAGAGCACACTGACTCCTCCCAGCCAGCCTCCAGGGTGCATAGCTGGTCTCTTGCAGGGCCTGGAGATGTGGTGTTGTAGCCCAGGCTGTTCTGGATCCCAAAGCGGAAATCTGAAGGCTCCCGCCAGAGGCCTCAGGACTGGAACCTAAGCTCTGTGGGGCCGGACCCACCATAGCACACTGTGTCCTCCCAGCCTGCCTACGGGTGCACAGCAGGCCTCTTGCACTTCCTGGAGACCAAGTGCTGTGGCTCAGGCTATTCAGATCCAGAGGCAGAGACCTGAAGGCTCCCGCCCAGGGCCTGCTGGACTCACCAGAGCACACTGACTCCTCCCAGCCAGCCTCCCAGGTGCCCTTCTGGCCTCTTGCAGAGCCTGGAGATGTAGTGTTGTAGCTTAGGCTGTTCTGGATCCCAAAGCAGAGACCTGAAGGCTCCCGCCAGAGGCCTCAGGACTGGAACCTAAGCTCTGTAGGGCCAGACCCACAGGAGCAAGCTGTGTCCTCCCAGGCTGCCTCCAGGTGCACAGCAGGCCTCTTGCACTTCCTGGAGACCTAGTGCCATGTCTCCAAAGATAGCCTTTTCAACAAATGGTGCTGGTTCAACTGGAGGTCAGCATGCAGAAGAATGCGAATTGATCCATCCGTATTTCCTTGTACTAAGCTAAACTCCAAATGGATCAAGGACCTCCACATAAAGCCAGACACACTGAAGCTAATCAAAAAGAAAATGGGGAAGACCCTTGAGGACATTGGTACAGGGGGAAAGTTTCTGAACAGAACACCAATAGCTTATGCTCTAAGATCAAGAATTGACAAATGGGATGTCATAAAATTACAAAGTTTCTGTAAGGCAAAGGACACCATCAAAAGAACAAATGAGCAATCAACAAATTGGGAAAAGATGTTCACCAACCCTACATCCAATAGATGGCTAATGTCCAATATATACAAAGAACTCAAGAAGTTAGACCCCAGAGAACCAAATAACCCTATTAAAAAATGGGGTAAAGAGCTAAACAAAGAATTTTCACCTGAAGAACTTCGGATGGCTGAGAAGCACCTTAAAAAATGTTCAACATCATTAGTCATTAGGGAAATGCAAATCAAAGCAACCCTGAGATTTCACCTTACACCAGTCAGAATGGCTAAGATTAAAAACTCATGAGACTGGAGGTGTTGGCGAGGATGTGAAATAGAAGTTTACAACAGAGAATGTTTGCATGCATATCCCTTAGGAGTAATTATCTAACTAAACATCCATCACCAGTCTCAGCTCCACAGGTTCACCGAAGGTTTAAACCCATATCTAAGATATAAGTAAAGTTTTATATAGATAAACTCAGTCAATATTTTATCTTCTGTACTAGCACCTATAATAAATCCCTTTGTATATAATAAGTTCCCTTCTATGACCTTTGGTTAATTGTTTTACATCCTCTTGGAATGTGCTATGAGTAGGTGAAAGTCTGGTTACCATCTAAGAGCAATTAACTGGTGACTTGGGAGACTGGCAGAGTTCTCATTGCAGTTCTGACTATCAGAAAAGGACTTAATAGCAGTCCCACTATAAAGGAGCTTAATAATCACAGAAATAATTTTAGGAATTCTTATAGGATCATCTTCAAGACTTAAGTCATCTATTTGTCTATATAGCATTACTACAAAACAGTACGTCTTTGTGGACCTGCAGAGATCTGCTCCAAAGGGGTGTGCTACTACTTAGTGATTGTTATATATGTTTAAAACTGACAGGAAAAGTATATTAATAGCAGGACTCTTTCTTAAAATGAAACCTTTACAGCCTTGCTTAATAAGGACTCATCTGTCACAGATTATATAATAATCTGAAGCAGGCCATTTCAGGTTAATAACCTGCTAGTATTTGGCTTCTTCCATTATGGCTCCTGGCACAAAACGGCAACCAACAGATAAGGAAAAGATTTTTACCAACCCAGCATCCAATAAAGGACTAATAACCAATATACACAAAGAACTCAAAAAGCTGGCCTCCAGAGAACCAATTAGCCCTATTTTAAAATAGGGTACTGAGCAAAAAAGAGGAATTCTCAATTGAGAAATATCGAATGTCCAAGAAGCACCTAAAGAACTGTTCAACATCCCTAGTCAACAGGGAAATGCAAATCAAACCACCTCACACCAGTCAGAATGACTAAGATCAAAAACTCAGGTTACAGCAGATGCTGGTGAGGATGTGGAGAAAGAGGAACAATTCCCCATTGTTGGTGAGAATGCAAGCTAGTACAACCACTCTGGAAATCAGTTTGGCAGTTCCTCAGAAAATTAGATAGAATCTTACCTGAGGACCCAGCTATACCACTCCTGGGCATATACCCCAAAGATGCTCCAACTTATAGCAAGGATACATCCTCTACTATGTTCATAGCAGCCTTATTTATAATAGCCAGAAGCTGGAATCAACCCAGATGTCCCTCAACAGAGGAATGGATACAGAAAATGTAGTACATTTACACAGTGGAATACTACTGAGCTATTAAAAACAACGAATTCATAAAAATTTTCAGGGAAATGGATGGAACTAGAAAATATCATCCTGAGTGAGGTAATCCAATCACAAAATAACACACATGGTAACTCACTGATAAGTGTGTATTAGGCGATAGGCGGGTTTGTCTACCAGCCTGCCTGGCTCAGGGCCCATGTCCTGCCCAGGGAGCTGCAGAATGGGAGAAGCCCCGCGACCATATTTGCAGCCTACCTGGACAAAAAAGGATCACTAGATACTGTACCACCCTGAGCTTTAGATTTCTGGTGGTACAAACCGCCAGGGGTCTGCCTGTACTCAGGAACTGAGCACATAGGTGGGTCTTGTCTGCCAGCCTGCCTGGCTCAGGGCCCATGTCCTGCCCAGGGAGCTGTGGAAGGAGAGAAGCCCCGCAGCTATATTTGCTGCCTGCCGGGGTCAAAAAAAGGATCACTAGGTACTGTATCACCCTGAGCTTTAGATTTCTGGTGGTGCAAACCGCCAAGGGTCTGCCTGCACTCAGGAACTGAGCACATAGGCAGGTTTGTCTGCCAGCCTGCCTGGCTCGGGGCCCGTGTCCTGCCCAGGGAGCTGCATAAGGGGAGAAGCCCCGCAACCATATTTGCTGCCAGCCTGGACAGAAAAGGATCACTAGGTACTGTACCACCCTGAGCTTTAGATTTCTGGTGGTGCAAACCACCAGGGGTCTGCCTGCACTCAGGAACTGAGCACGTAGGCAGTTCATATGCAAACCAGTCCATCGCAGGACCTGTGTCCTATGTGAGAATCAACAGAGGGAGTGACCCCCACCACAACATCTTCGCTCCATAATAGAGCAGACAGAGAACACCTGGTTAACCTTGACAACCTAAGTATAGCATTGCTTGAGGCAAGACAGAGAAGGGCTCCAAAGGTACAGAACAGGAAGGGAGCATATCAGTAATCTGTGCCAGAAGAAACCCAGTCATCCAGTGTTGCAGAGATAACCTTAAAGATCCACAGTAGGTTGAAGCAGCAGCCAGTGACAATAAGACCATCTAACACCTGGGAGAACCAGATGGCTAAAGGCAAATGTAGGAACGTTACTAACAGAAACCAAGGCATTATGGCAGCATCTGAACCCAATTCTCCAACATTAGCAAGTCCTGGATACCCCAACACACCAGAAAAACAAGATTTGGATTTAAAATCACTGGTCATGATGCTGGTACAGGAACACATGAAGGACATACTTAAAGAAATTCAGGAGAAAATGGATCAAAAATTAGAAGCCCTTACAAGGGAAACACAAAAGTCATTGAAAGAAACTCAGGAGAATACAAAAGCCAATAAGGAGGAAATGCAAAAATCACTTAAAGAAATACAAGAGAACCTTGATCAACAGGCAGAAGTCATGAAAGAGGAAACACAAAAATCGCTTAAAGAATTAGAGGGAAACACAAACAAGCAAATGACAGAACTGAGCAAAAACTTCCAGGATCTAAAAACAGAAGTAGAAACAACTAAGAAAGCACAAAGGGAGACAACTTTGGAGATAGAAAACCTTGGGAAGAAATCAGGGGACATAGATGCAAATATCAATAACAGAATACAAGAGATAGAAGAAAGAATCTCAGATGCTGAAGATACCATAGAAACCATGGACTCAACAGCTAAAGAAAATGCAAAATGCAAAAAGCTTGTAACCCAAAATATCCAGAAAATCCAGGACACAATGAGAAAGCCAAATCTAAGGATTATAGGCATTGATGAGAGTGAAGATTTACAACTTAAAGGGCCAGCAAATATCTTCAACAAAATTATGGAAGAAAACTTCCCTAACCTAAAGAGAGAGATGCCCATGAATATACAAGAAGCCTACAGAACTCCAAACAGACTGGACCAGAACAGAAATACCTCCCGTCACATAATAATTAAAACCCCAAATGTACTAAACAAAGAAAGAATATTTAGGGCAGTAAGAGAAAAAGGGCAAGTAACATATAAAGGAAGACCTATCAGAATCACACCAGACTTCTCACCTGAGACTATGAAAGTTAGAAGATCCTGGGCAGAGTTCATGCAGACTCTAAGAGAACACAAATGCCAGCCGAGACTACTATACCCAGCGAGACTCTCAATTACTATAGATGGAAAAACCAAGATATTCCATGACAAAACCAAATTTACACAATATCTTTCTACAAACCCAGCCCTACAAAGGATAATAGGGGGAAAACACCATTACAACGAGGGAAACTATACCCTGGAAAGAGCAGGATATTAAGCTTCTTTCATCAAACCCAAAGAAGATAACCACACACGTATAAAATTAAAATCAAAAATGATAGGAAGCAATAACCACTACTCCTTGATATCTCTTAACATCAATGGACTCAATTCCCCAATAAAAAGACATAGACTAACAGACTGGTTACATTAACAGGACCCTACATTTTGCTGCATATAGGAAACACACCTCAGTGTCAAAGACAAAAACTACCTTAGAGTAAAAGGCTGGAAGACAATTCTACAAGCAAATGGTCCCAGGAAACAAGCTGGAGTTGCCATTCTAATTTCAGATAAAACTGACTTCCAACCTAATGTCATCAAAAGAGACATGGAAGGTCACTACTTGCTGGTCAAAGGAAAAATCCAACAAGAAGAACTATCAATCCTGAACATATATGTCCCAAATACAAGGGCGCCCTCATTCATAAAAGAAACTTTACTAAAGCTCAAAGTACACATTGCACCTAACACAATAATTGTGGGTGACTTCAACACTCCACTCTCACCAATGGACCGATCAGGAAACAGAAACTAAACAGGGAGACAATGAAACTAATTGAAGCTTTGAACCAATTGGAGTTAACAGATATATATAGAACTTTTCATCCCAAAGCAAAAGAATATACCTTTTTCTCAGCACCTCATGGTACCTTCTCCAAAATAGATCATATAGTTGGTCACAAGACAGACCTCAACAAATATAAGAAGATTGAAATAATCGCATGCCTCCTATCAGATCACTATGGAGTAAAAGTGGTCTTTAGTAACAGTAAAAACAACAGAAAGCCCACATACACATGGAAACTGAACAATACTCTACTCAATGATACCTTGGTCAAGGAAGAAATAAAGAAAGAAATCAAAGATTTCTTAGAATTTAATGAAAATGAAGGCACAACATACACAAATCTATGGGACACAGTGAAAGCAGTGCTAAGAGGAAAACTCATAGCTTTGAGTGCCTCCAAAAAGAAATTCGACAGAGCATACACTAGAAGATTAACGGAACAACTGAAAGCCCTGGAACAAGAAGAAGCTAATTCACCCAGGAGGAGAAGAAGACAGGAAATCATCAAACTCAGGGCTGAAATCAATCAAGTATAAACCAAGAGAACCATACAAAGAATCAACAAGACCAAAAGCTGGTTCTTTGAAAAAATCAACAAGATAGATAAACCCTTAGCCAGACTAACCAAAGGGCACAGAGAAAGTATCCAAATTAACAAAATTAGAAATGAAAACGGAGATATTATAACAGAAACCGAGGAAATTCAAAAAATCATCAGATCCTACTACAAAAACCTGTACTCAACACAACTGGAGAATCTGGAGGAAATGGACAATCTCTTAGACAGATACCAATTACCAAAATTAAACCAGGATCAAATAGACCATCTAAACAGACCCATAACCCCTAAAGAAATAGAAGGGGTCATAGATAGCCTTCCAACCAAAAAAAGCACAGAACCAGATGGCTTCAGTGCAGAATTCTATCAGAGCTTCAAAGAAGACTTAACACCAATACTCTTTCAAACTTTTCCACCAAATAGAAACAGAAGGAACACTACCCAACTCCTTCTTCGAAGCCACTATTACGCTGATACCAAGACCACACAAAGATCCAACTAAGAAAGAGAATTTCAGGCCAATTTCCCTTATGAATATCGATTGCAAAAATACTAAATAAAATTCTTGCCCACCGAATCCAAGAACACATCATAACGATCATCCACCATGATCAAGTAGGCTTCATCCCAGGGATGCAGGGATGGTTCAATATAAGGAAATCCATAAATGCTATCCACTACATAAACAAACTCAAAGAAAAAAAACACATGATCATTTCATTAGATGCTGAAAAAGCATTTGACAAAATTCAGCATCCTTTCATGCTAAAAGTCTTGGAAAGGACAGGAATCCAAGGCTCATATCTAAACATAGTAAAAGCAATATACAGCAAACTGGTAGCCAACATCAAACTAAATGGAGAGAAACTTGAATCAATCCCACTAAAATCAGGGACTAGACAAGGCTGCCCCCTCTCTCCATATCTTTTCAATATAGTTCTTGAAGTCCTAGCTAGAGCAATTAGACAACATAAGGAAGTCAAAGGGATACAAATTGGAAAGGAAGAAGTCAAACTATGACTATTTGCAGATGATATGATCGTATACTTAAGTGACCCCAAAAACTCTACTAGAGAACTCCTACAGCTGATAAACAACTTCAGCAAAGTGGCTGGCTACAAAATCAACGCAAGCAAATCAGTAGTCTTTATATATTCAAAGGATAAGCAGACTGAGAAAGAAATTAGGGAAATGATCCCCTTCACAATAGCTACAAACAGCATAAAGTATCTTGGGGTGACTCTAACCAAACAAGTGAAAGGCCTATATGACAAGAACTTCAGATCCCTGAAGAAGGAAATCGAAGAAGATCTCAGAAAATGGAAAAATCTTCCATGCTCGTGGATTGGCAGGATTAATATAGTTAAAATGGCCATCTTGTCAAAGGCAATCTACAGATTCAATGCTATCCCCATAAAAATCCCAACCCAGTTCTTCATAGAGCTAGAAAGAGCAATTCTCAAATTCATCTGGGATAACAAAAAACCCAGGATAGCTAAAACTATTCTCAACAGTAAAAGAACTTCAGGGGGATTCAGTATCCCAGATTTTAAACTCTACTACAGAGCAATAGTGATAAAAACTGCATGGTATTGGTACAATATCAGGCAAGCGGATCAATGGAATAGGATTGAAGACCCAGAAATGAACCAACACACCTATGGTCACTTGGTCTTCGACAAAGGAGCTGAAAGCATCCAGTGGAAAAAAGATAGTCTTTTCAACAAATGGTGCTGGTTCAATTGGAGGTCAGCATGCAGAAGAATGTGCATCGATCCATTCTTATCTCCTTGTACCAAGCTCAACTCCAAATGGATCAAGGACCTCCACATAAAACCTGACACACTGAAACTAATTGAAAAGAAACTGGGGAAGACCCTGGAGGACATGGGCACAGGTGAAAAGTTCCTGAATAGAACACCAATAGCTTATGCTCTAAGATCAAGAATTGACAAATGGGACCTCATAAAACTACAAAGTTTCTGTAAGGCAAAGGACACCATCAAAAGGACAAAACGTCAATCAACAGACTGGGAAAGGATCTTCACCAGCCCTAAATCTGACAGAGGGCTAATATCTAATACATACAAAGAACTCAAGAAATTAGAACCCAAAGAAACAAATAACCCCATTAAAAAGTCGGGTACGGAGCTAAACAAAGAATTTTCACATTAAGAACTTCGGAGAGCTGAGAAACACCTTAAGAAATGTTCAACATCATTAATCATTAGGGAAATGCAAATCAAAACAACCCTGAGATTTCACCTCACACCAGTCAGAATGGCTAAGGTCAAAAACTCAGGAGACAGCAGGTGTTGGCGAGGATGTGGAGAAAGAGGAACACTCCTCCACTGCTGGTGGGATTGCAAGATGGTGCAACCACTTTGGAAATCAGTCTGGCGGTTCCTCAGAAAACTGGGCATGTCACTTCCTGAGGACCCTGTTATACCACTCCTGGGCATATATCCAGAGGATTCTTCAGCATGCAATAAGGACACATGCTCCACTATGTTCATAGCAGCCCTATTTGTAGTAGCCAGAAGCTGGAAAGAACCTAGGTGTCCTTCAACGGAGGAATGGATACAAAAAAAATGTGTTATATTTACACAATGGAGTACTATTCACCCATTAGAAACAATGAATTCATGAAATTCTTAGACAAATGGATGGAGCTGGAGAACATCATACTAAGTGAGGTAACCCAGTCTCAAAAGATCAATCATGGTATGCACTCACTGAGAAGTGGATATTAGCCTAGAAACTTTGAATACCCAGGACATAATCCACAAATTAAATGATGTCCTAAAATAATGGAGGAGTGGACCCTGGTTCTGGAAAGACTGAGTGCAAGAGTATAGGGGAATTCCAGAACAGGGAAATGGGAAGGGGTAGATGGAAGAACAGGGGGATGGAAGAGGGCTTGTGGGACTTGTGGGGAGTGGGGACCCAGAAAAGGGGAAATCATTTGAAATGTAAATAAAAATATATCAATAAAAAAGTGTGTATTAGGCAAAAAGCTTGGAATATTCTGATACAACTCATAAACCATATGAAGCTCAAGAAGAAGGAAGACCAAACTGTGGATGATTCAGTCCTTCTTAGAAGGGGGAAAAATACAGTAGGTAGAGGGTAAGAGGGACTTGAGAGGAAGAGAGGAAGGTGGAGGAGAAGTGGTCAGGACTAGATATGGGAGAAGACAGGGATGATATACCAAGGGTCAGGAATTTGAACAGAAGTGTATAGCAATGGGGTTTGGGGAATTGTGGGTAGCCACCAGAAAGTCCCAGATGCAAGGAAAGCAAGAGCCTCCCAGGACCCAAAGGGGATGAGATTAGCTGAAATGCCTAAGAAATGAGGGAAAGAACCTGTGAAGACCATATCCAGAGTTTAGGCAAGGCCCCCAGTTGGGGGATGGGGCCCCCACTCACCTCCAAATGTTTAATCCAGAATTACTTCTGTCTAAAGGAAATACAGGGACAAAGTGTGGAGCAGAAGCTGAAGGAAAGACCATCCAGAGACTGCCCCACTTAGGGATCCATCCCCTATACAGACACCAAACCCACACACTATTGAAGATGCCAAGAAGTCCTTGCTGATAGGAGTCTGATATAGCTGTCTCCTAAGAGGATCTGCCAGAGCCTGGCAAATACAGATACAGATGCTGGCAGCCAACCATTGAACTGAGCACTGGGTACCCAATAGAGGAGTCAGGGAAAGGACTGAAGGAACTGAAGGTGTTTGCAACTCCATAAGGAGAACAACAATATCAACCCACCAGACACCCCAGAGCTCCCAGGGAATAACCACCAATCAAAGAATACACATGGAGGAACTCATGGCTCCAGCTGCATATAAAGCAGAGGATGGCCTTATCTGGTATCAATGGGAGGAGAGGATCTTAGTCCTGTGAAGGCTTGATGCTCCAGTGCAGGGAAATGCCAGGGTGGGGAGGCAGGAGTGGGTGTGGGGGTGAGAGAGCACCGTCATAGAAGCGGGGTGGGGGGGGGTGGGGGGGGTGGAATAGAGGATTTTCAGAGGGGAAACCAGCAAAGGATATAACATTTGAAATGTAAGTATATAAAATATCCAAAAAAAACAAAAATGCAAGTTAGTAGTCAGTCAACCAAACTTGTGGTCCTGATGGGTACTAGTTTAATTAAATATAGAAATAACTTTTATTTAGCCCTCTGTTAAAGGTTTTTAAAGTAGATAGTAAATAGCTAGAAACAAGCAACATTTGCCTATTTGAATAGGCAGTAGAGAGAGAGAGAGAGAGAGAGAGAGAGAGAGAGAGAGAAAGAGAGATAGTCAGATAGATAGTCTTCTAACTCTTCAGAGATCTATAGGCTATGGAATTTAAGATCTTTTACTAACATAAGATTTCTCATGACAGCAGCCCCAATCTAATTCAAAGAAGATGATGGGCAAAGATGATGGGCATTGAAGAACCTCCATATGCCTTTGCTTCAAATGTAACAAAGCTAGCACTGGCCAAAAAACTGCCCTTACCTCAACTACTGAGAGCATGTTGTCCAAATTTTGGACAAGCAGGACATGGAGGAAGTTGACTACTGAACATTGCCAAGACAAGGTAGGCCAGTCCTTTATAATTCCTGTTTCACAAAAAGTCTGTCAGATATTCTGATATGTAGGCCAAGGATAGACTCTCCATTGCAGAGGAATCTTGGGTGACTGTCCAGGCAGCCAGCAATCTCTATCATTTCAATATTTTAAGAAGCTAATTCCTTGGCACGTGCTATTTACTCAGGTAATATTTAATCCCTCTCAGGTCTCAGATGGGGTTGAAGACTAGATAATTATAGTCTCATACTAAGCTTAAGTTGTTTAGGATTTAATGAAATAATTTAAGATCTAAAATTATATTTTTAGGTTGATAAATGTAAGATATAATAGAAAGGGTGAGATCTCCACCCTCTCTCCAGAGGGGAACAGCTAGGAGCACACAGGGCATAAGATCAGTGGACCAGCTGGGACACAAGTCTTCTTGCTGCCATTTGCACCAGGAGACTCCACAGCCAGGAGACTCCACAACCTTCTGTGCACAGCTTGCCAAGAGAGCGTGATCTCCCAGCAGCGCTTCCACTTCTGAGCTCAGAGGAGTAAGGACACAGGCTTACAGGCCCACAGGAGGAACAAACTCCAGCTAGAGACAACAATACCAACTAACACCAGAGATAACCAGATGGCAAAAGGCAAATGCAAGAACATTGCCAACAGAAACCAAGGTCATGTGGCAACATCAGAACCAAATTCTCCCACCCCAGCAAGTCTTGGATACCCCAACACACCAGAAAAGCAACAGTTAGATTTAAAATCGTATCTCATGATACTGATCAATGGCTTCAAGAAAGACTTAAATAACTCCCTTAAAGAAATACAGGGGAACATTGGTCAACAGGTAAAACCCCTTAAAGAGGAAACACAAAACTCCCTTAAAGAAATAGAGATCAAAGGTCAAGAGGCAGAAGCCCTTAAAGAAGAAACACAAAAATCCCTTAAAGAATTACAGGAAAACATAAACAAACAAGTGAAGGAACTAAACAAAGCCATCCAGGATCTAAAAGTGTAAGTAGAAACAATAAAGAAATCACAATATGAGACATCTCTGGAGATAGAAAACCTTGGAAAAATTCAGGAGTCATAGATGCAAGCATCAACAACAGAATACAAGCGATAGAAGAAAGAACCCGAAGACACCATAGAAAACATTGATTCAACAGTCAAAGAAAAATGGGACATATGGGGAGGGGGGGATCCAGGAAAGGGGAAATCATTTGGAATGTAAACAAAGAATATAGAAAATAAAAATATTAAAAAAAAAGAAAGAAAATGCAAAATGCATAAAGCTGGTAACCCAAAACATCCAGGAACTCTAGGACACAATGAGAAGACCAAACCTAAGGATTATAGGTATAGACAAGAGCAGATTTCCAAATTAAAGAGCTAGTAAATATCTTCAACAAAATTATAGAAGAAAACTTCCCTAACCTAGAGAAAGAGATGCCCATGAACATACAAGGAGCCTTCAGAACTCCAAAAAGACTGGAGCAGAACAGAAACTCCTCCCAGCACATAATAATCAAAACACCTAATGCACTAAACAAAGAAAGAATATTAAAAGCAGTAAGGGGAAAAGGTCAAGTTACTTATAAAGGCAGACCTATCAGCATTACATCAGACTTCTTACCAGAGATGATGAAAGCTAGAAGATCCTGGGCAGACCTCACACAGACCCTAAGAGAACACAAATGCCAGCCCAGGCTACTATACCCAGCAAAACTCTCAATCATCATAGACGAAAAAACTAAGATATTCCATGATAAAACCAAATTTACACAATATCTGTCCACAAATCCAGCCCTACAAAGGATAATAGATGGAAAAATGGCAACACAAGGAGGGAAACTACACCCTAAAAAAAAGGAAGAAAGTAATCTTCTTCCAACAAACCCAAAAGAAGATACACACACACACACACACAAAAAAAAAAAAAAAAAAAAAAAAAAAAAAAAAACATCAAAAATAACAGGAAGCAACAATCACTATTCCTTAAGATTGTTGGTTTCTAAGCTCCCTTGATGTTGAGGCTGCGGGTGCTCGCTGTGCCCACAGGTGTGCACCACGGGCACCGCGCCGCGGGACACGGTGGAACCGTGAGCCGCAATGAGACACGCTAGACCAGATAGCTCCACATGGGGCTTTATTTAAGATAGGGGAGGGGTAGCGGGTGGGAAGGAAGGGGAGAAGAGAAAAGAGCGCTGCCCAGTTATATACCACAGGTAAAAGTGGGCTATGGAATTCTGGGTAAACGGCAGCTGTTGCCTTGGCAACAGACCTATACATTGCTTATATGGCGTCACAAGCTTTGCAGGCCTCGGGTACCTACAAAGATCTCTTAACAACAATAGACTCAACTCCCCAATAAAAAGACATAGACTAACAGAAATATTTCTCATGTAAATCTTCAATTTTATCAGAAAATGTTTGTAATTCCCCTTTTAATTTAGTAATGTTTTTTGTGTCTACCATTTTAGCTGCATTATTTTTCATGATAATCTTCAAGTTTAATATGTCTTTCTATATATTTCCTCTATTTTATCAGAAATGCTTTCAATGTAAATCTTTGATTTTATCACAAATGTTTCTAATTCCACCTTCAATTAATTTAGAAACAGTTTTTATATCTACCATTTTATATGTAAAATTTTCCATGAAATAGTCAATTTTAATGTGTTTGTCTATATATTTCTTGAATTTTACCAGAAATATTTCCCATATAAATATGCGGTTTTATCTAAAAATGTTTATAATTCCACCTTCAATCAACTTAGAATTATCTTTATGCCTATCATTTTATCTGTATAATTTCCATGATAATCTTTAATTTTGACATGTTTTCTATATATTTCTTCAATTTTATCAGAAACATTTTCCATATAAATCTTCAAGTTTATCAGAAAATGTTTCTAATTCCACTTTCAATCAACTTAGAAATACTTTTATGCCTACCATTATTATATCTATATAAAATTTTCCATGATAAAAAAAAAGATGTAATAGAAAATGATTTAGGTACAGAACTTTGAATTCCCCAAAATGAGATAGATAGAGTAGTCTCTCCAAGGTTGTCAAACAAATATGGACTGGACACTGTAAATATATTCTTACCTTATACTACTCATAATTGTTTTTGTTGTATATAGTTTATTGATGTAAAAGGAAGAGCCTTTTATTGGGCTGAAAGAATGAGATGTTCGGATAATCTTTTGTGTACTGTATAAAGGTTGTCTTTGTATTCTCCGTATTTTGTAAACATTTTCTGCATCACCTTCTGATTGGTTTAATAAAGAGTTGAATGTCCTGAAGCAAAGCAAGGGAGGATAGGTCTGTAGAGAGCCATATTGGGGTGCTATGCCACCTGGCACGACTTGACATTGATCAAGGTGAAGTTCCTTTCCCAGTGTTCTGGAGCTAGCAATAATCTCCTCCACCTAGGGTGGAGCACTCAGACCAAGGTGAAGCCTATTGTTCTCCAAGGATAGCCACCACCTGACGCCAGCCTCCCAAGGAGCAAGCAGAACCAGTTCTGCAGACCAGTTTGAAGCCTCTGTTTCCAGCTTTTGAGGGAGGGGTCCTGCCCCGCCTATATATATTTGAAGACCTTCATTAAACTTTGAGCCTTGAGCAGGAATCTTGTCTTGGCTTCATGTACCTCTTGTCACCCCGTTCCCCCATCCCTAGCTTTCTTTCCAGGGAACCTGATAAACCTTTCGAATGTAGCCGCGAGCAAAGATAAGGCAGAGAGAGATAAGAACTCTGGCAAAAGGGTCAGAGGCAGGAGATTCTTCATCTAACTGGCAATGTGGCAGAACTTAGATTAGAATAAGCAGGTTAATTAAGTTATATGAGCTAGTTGTGAAATAGCTTCAAATGTCCTGTCAACATATATAAATCCAGTGATGGTGTGAACCAAAATCAAAGTAGGAGAAAATATATATTGCCTGCCCTGAGAATGTAGAGGCTTTAGGTCCTTTGGGCTGATGCCAAATGCCAGGGTGCACTCACCCTTTCCTGCTCAAATCAGAGGTCCTGTTGGATCCACATGAGCACCCACTGTCGTCCTGTATCCTACTTCTTACTTTAGGGTGTTCAGACACTGTTACACACTGGGCTGGAAAGGATGAAACTGAGCTGCAACAGACTGGTTGACAGGGTCTCAATCTGGCCATTTGAGTGGTGGGGAGGCCCCTCCAAGACAGTTTTCAGTGTTGCAGCTCTTCTTTATCAGGGAAAAGTGAAGCAGCTCTTCTAGATAGTTTTCAGTGAAAATGTTCTTTATTGGGAGTGAGCAAGGGCTATATAAACTTCAGGGAATGGGTAGAAGTTTTGGGGGTGAGTATAGAGTATTGACTGGGGCTGAGGTGCTGGGAATGCTTCATTTACATGAAGAAGGATTCCAGGTGCTTAATATCCAGATGGGGAAAGGCAAGCACAAGACCATAAGCAACAGAAGCCAAAATACGTGGGCTTCATCAGAATCATGTTCTCCCACCACAGCAAGCCCTGAATACAACAACATACTGACAATCAGGAAGCTGACCTAAAATCCTATCTCACAAAGATAATAGAGTCCTTTGGGGGGGGGGATATAAATAACTCACTGAAAGAAATACCGGAAAACACAGATAAACAGGTGAAGAAATTGAATGAAGTAATCCAAGACCTAAAAGTGAAAGTAGAAACAATAAAGAAGACACAAATGGAGGCAAACCTGGAAATGGAAAACTTAGGAAAGAGGTAAGGAATTACAGATGTAAGTATTACCAACAGAATACAAGAGATAGGACAAAGAATCTCAGGTGTAGATGATACCACAGAAAAGATTGACACAACTGTCAAAGAAAATTCAAAACATAAAAAAAAAAATCTCCTAACCCAAAGCATCCAGGAAATTGAGGACACAATGGAAAGAACAAATCTAAGGATAATCAGAATAGAGGAGAACTAAGATTTTCAGCTCAAAGGACCTGAAAATGTCATCAACAAAATCATAGAAGAAAACTTGCCCTACCTAAAGAAAGAGATGGCCATAAAGGTACAAGAAGCCTATAGGACACCAAATAAATGGGACCAGAAAAGAAAATCCTCTCATCACATAATAATCAAAAGACTAAATGTACAGAACAAAGAAAGAATATTAAAAGCTGCAAGGAAAAAGACTCAAGTAACATATACAATGGTAGACCTATCAGAATTACACCAGACTTCTCAATGGAGACTATAAAAGCCAGAAGAGCCTAGTAAGAGGTCATACAGACTCTAAGAGAAAACAAATGCCAGCCCAAGCTACTATACCCAGCAAAACACTCAATCAACATAGAAGAGAAACCAAAATATTCCAGGACAAAACCAAAGTCAAACAGTATCTATCTACCAATCCAGCCCCTACAGAGGATCCTAGAAGGAAAACTTCCACCCAAGGAAGATACCTGCACCAAAGAAAGGACAACATATTAAGTATCTCTTACAAGCCAAAAGGAGAGAACCACAAGCACATAAAGTTACCTACAAAAACAAACGTATCATGAACAAACAGTTATCTCTCTTTAATATCTCACAGTATTAATGGACTCAACTCACCTATAAAAAGACATAAACTAACAGACTGGATACACTAACAAGATACAGGATTTTGCAGCATACAAGAAGCACACCTCAATAATGAAGACAGACACTATCTCAGAGTAAAAGAAAAGAAGGTCTTCCAAGCAAATGGTCCCAGGAAACAAGCAGGAGTTTCCATCCTAATATCCAATAAAACAGACTTTCAACCAAAAGTTATCAAGTATGATGAAGGACACTTCATGTTCATCAAGGGTAAAATCCACCAAGAGAAAGTCTGAATTCTGAATATCTATGTGCCAAATGGAAGAGCATCCACATTCATAAAAGAAACCTTACTAAAGCTCAACACACACACTGAATCCCACACAATAATAGTTTGAGACTTCAACATGAATAGACAGGACATTGAAACAGAAACTGAATAAAGACACAGTGAAACTAAGAGATATTATGAACCAAATGGATTTAACAGATATCTACAGAACATTTCTCCCTAAAAGAAAAGAATACACCTTCTCAGCACCTCATGGTACCTTCTCCAAAATCAACCTTATAATTGGTCACAAAACAACCCTCAAATGATAAAAGAAGATTGGAATAATACCATGCATCCTATCAGATCACGATGGCCTAAGGTTGGTCTTCAATAACAGCAAAAACCAAAAAAAGCCAACATAGATGTAGAAACTGAACAACTCTTTACTCAATGATAACTTGATCAGGAAAAAAATAAAGAAATTAAACACTTCCTGGAATTTAATGAAAATATTGACACTTCATACCCAAACTTATGGGACACAATGAAAGCAGTGCTAAGAGGAAAGTTCATAGCACTAAGTGCCCTAGAAAATAAATGGGAGAGATCTTACACTAACAACAGCACACCTGAAAGATCTAGAACAAAAAGAAGCAAACTTACCCAAAAGGAGTAGAAGTTGGGAAACAGTCAAACTTGGGGCCAAAATCCACAAAATATACCCCAAAAAAAAAATATATGAAGAATCAACAAAACCAGAAACTGTTTCTTTGAGAGAATCAACAAGTTAGATAAACTTCTAGCCAAACTACATAAAGGGCTGAGAAGCAGTATCCAAATTAACAAAATCAGAAATAAAAAGGGAGACATAACAACAGATATGGAGGAAATTAAAAAAAAAAATCATCAGAGTCTACTATAAAAGCCTATACTCAACAAAAAATGGAATATCTAGATGAAATGGATGGTTTTTCTAGACAGATACCACATACTAAAGTTAAATTAAGAGAAAATAAATTATCTAAACAGGCCCATATCACACAAGGAAATAGAAGTCATTTAAAAACTCTCAACCCCTTCCTGCTGCCATTTGCACCAGGGAGCCAGGCAGCTCCACAGCCTTCTGCACAACCCATCAGGAGAGAGTGATCTCCCAGTAGCATTTTAACTTCTGAGTGCAGAGGTAAGATCTTCACCTTCTCTCTGGAGGGGCACAGCTAGGAGTGCACAGGGCATATGATGAGTGGAACTACTGGGACAGGAGTCTTCCAGCCCCCATTTGCAAGCACAAGAACTCTACCAACAGAAACCAAGGCTATTTGACTTGTAGAAGGCTACATCAGAACCCAGTTCTCCCACAACAGCAAGTCCCAGATACCCCAACACACAAGAAAAGCAAGAGTTTCATTTAAAATCTCATCTCATGATGCTGATAGAGGACTTCAAGAAGGACATAAATAATGCCCTTAAAGAAATACAGGAGAACATGGGTCAACAGGTAAAAGCCCCCAAAGAGGAATCACAAAAATCCCTTAAATAAATACAGGAGAACATGGGTTAACAGTAGAAACCCTTAAAGAGGAAACACAAAAATCCCTTAAATAAATACAGGAGAACATGGGTTAACAGGTAGAAACCCTTAAAGAGGAAACACAAAAATCCCTTAAAGAATTACGGGAAAACACAAATAAACAAGTAAAGGAACTGAACAAAACCATCAGGATCTAAAAATGGAAATAGAAACAATGAAGAAATCACAAAGTAAAACAATTCTGGAGATAGAAAACCTTGGAAAGAATTCAGGCGTCATAGATGCAAACATCAACAACAGAATACAAGTGATAGAAGAAAGAGTCTCAGATACTGAAGATACCATAGAAAACTTTGACACAACAATCAAAGAAAATGCAAAATGCATAAATCTCCTGACCCAAAACATCCAGGAAATCCAGGACACAATGAGAAAATTGACAATTTTCATGGAAAATTAAAGAGTAAAGTGGTAGACATAAAAACATTGCTAAATTAATTGAAAAGATAAGTAGAAACATTTTATGATAGAATTGAAGATTTACCTGGAAAATATTTCTGATAAAATTGTAGAAAAATATAAAATAACTTCAGCAAAGTGGCAGGTTACAAAATCAACTCAAGCAAATCAGTGGCCTTCCTATACTCAAAGGATAAGCAGGCTGAGAAAGAAATTAGGGAAATGACCCCCTTCACAATAGCCACAAACAGTATAAAGTATCTTGGGGTGACTCTTACCAAACATGTGAAAGATCTGTATGACAAGAACTTCAAGACTCTGAAGAAGGAAATGGAAGAAGACCTCAAAAAATGGGAAAACCTCCCATGCTCATGGATCGGTAGAATCAATATAGTTAAAATGGCCATTTTGCCTAAAGCACTATACAGATTCAATGCAATACCCACCAAATCTAACTCACAGAGTTAGAAAGAGCAATTATCAAATTCATCTGGAACAACAAAAAACCCAGGATAGCTAAAACTATACTCAGCAACAAAAGAAAATCTGGGGGAATCAGTATCCCTGACCTCAAGCAATACTACAGAGCAATAGTGTTAAAAACTGCATGGTATTGGTACAGTGACAGGCAGGAGGATCAATGGAACAGGATTGAAGATCCAGAAATGAACCCACACACCTATGGCCACTTGATCCTCGACAAAGAGGCTGAAAACATCCAATGGAAAAAAGATAGCCTTTTCAACAAATGGTGCTGGTTCAACTGGAGGTCAGCATGCAGAAGAATGCGAATTGATCCATCCTTGTCTCCTTGTACTAAGCTCAAATCCAAATGGATCAAGGACCTCCACATAAAGCCAGACACTCTGAAGCTAATAGAAAAGAAACTGGGGAAGACCCTTGAGGACATCGGTACAGGGAGAAAGTTTCTGAACAGAACACCAATAGCGTATGCTCTAAGAGCAAGAATTGACAAATGGGACCTCATAAGGTTACAGAGTTTCTGTAAGGCAAAGGACACCATCAAGAGGACAGATCGGCAACCAACAAATTGGGAAAAGATCTTCACCAATCCTACATCAGATAGAGGGCTAATATCCAATATATATAATGAACTCAAGAAGTTAGACTCCAGAAAACCGAACAACCCTATTAAAAAATGGGGTACAGAGTTAAACAAAGAATTCTCACCTGAAGAACTTCGGATGGCAGAGAAGCATCTTAAAAAATGCTCAACTTCATTAGTCATTAGGGAAATGCAAATCAAAACAACCCTAAGATTTCATCTTACACCAGTCAGAATGGCTAAGATTAAAAATTCAGGAGACAGCAGGTGTTGGAGAGGGTGCGGAGAAAGAGGAACACTCCTCCACTGCTGGTGGGGTTGCAAATTGGTACAACCACTCTGGAAAGCAGTCTGGCGGTTCCTCCGAAAACTGGGCACCTCACTTCCAGAAGATCCTGCTATACCACTCCTGGGCATATACCCAGAGGATTCCCCACCATGTAATAAGGATACATGCTCTACTATGTTCATAGCAGCCCTATTTATAATTGCCAGATGCTGGAAAGAACCCAGGTATCCCTCAACAGAAGAGTGGATACAAAAAATGTGGTATATCTACACAATGGAGTACTATTCAGCCATTAGAAACAATGAATTCATGAAATTCTTAGGCAAATGGATGGAGCTAGAGAACATCATACTAAGTGAGGTAACCCAGACTCAAAAGGTGAATCATGGTATGCACTCACTAATAAGTGGTTATTAACCTAGAAAACTGGAATACCCAAAACATAATCCACACATCAAATGAGATACAAGAAGAAAGCAGGAGTGGTCCCTGGTTCTGGAAAGACTCAGTGAAACAGTATTTGGCAAAACCAGAACGGGGAAGTGGGAAGGGGTGGGAGGGAGGACAGGGGAAGAGAAGGGGGCTTACGGGACTTTCGGGGAGGGGGGGCTAGAAAAGGGGAAATCATTTGAAATGTAAATAAATTATATCGAATAAAAAAAAAGAAAAAAAAAAGAAAGAAAATTGGGAAATTGGTCAAGTCATGGGAGAGCTAGCTACATCATTTGCTCTCCAATCTCTATGTGATAGGAATGTGCAGGGTTTAATTGAAGACATAACTGGAAGCTTTGGGAGATGGAACAATTGTGCTAACACTTTGAAGTCATTCTGGATATAGGTTTTTGAGGAAACAGCTTTTGAGGCAGTCTATGAGGCTATATCACCCGGGTACTTGTCTTCATTGGTGTCTGGTTGTTTTGTTCTGAAAACACATGAACTTGTAAAGTTAATAGATAATTCTGCATTGATATATGTATGGAATGTGCAACGTACACAAATCAGCTAAAGTTTATTCTCTGCTCTTTTTTGATCAGGAAAAGCATTAAACTTTACAGGTCCATTTGGACTGTATAACCAAATTGTAATATAAATCTCCATCCATGCCATATGAAAGGATGGCATGAAACAATAAATACTGAGGACTCTGTAGCCAATGATATGTATTAGCTATGCAGTCACATGTCTCAGCCAATCTTACAGCTGTTCCCATGAACAGGGATCACCATTCATGTTACCTGTTTTTTGGTTCTTCTTGGTTTCTTCCTTCAGGTATGAAGCCAGGATTTTCAGGAGCTCTCCCACAGTTAAAGCTAATATTTATTAATATTGAAGGAATATACAGCTTTTTGTTTTCTGCTGAAACAAAGATATAGCCTCTCCCCCTCCCCCATGCAACACATTTCCTGACTTCCATTTGTAAGTTAACACATCCTTAAAACACACAGACTGGTTTAATACAGCAGGTTTTGTTTTCCACAACCCAATGTCTCTCAGCAGCTATTGTCTTCTGTTCACAAGCTTTAAGATTTTTAAAGGTAAAAAAGTACTGTGCAATATTTCTCTGGGGGTTCTTTGGTCTATTAAGTATCTCTTTTAAAGTATGGCTTGCTTTTTCTATAATTGTTTGTCCTGTAGGATTATGTGGTATGCATGTAATGAGCTTCATGTGGAATATGTAAAAATCTTTCATTTTACTAGAGAAACATGCTGGATCATTTTCAGTCTTAATTTGTAAAGGTATCCTCATAATAGCCATAACTTATAATAAATATGTAATTACAAAATCTGCCTTTTCAGAAAAGCAGTTGCCCATTTTGATCCTGAATATGTATCTATGGAATAGTGCACATACTATAATTCTTCCAAACTCTGCAAAATAAAACACATCAATTTGCAAAATTTCATTTCTTTGGGTATCTTTTGGGTTACTTACTGCAGGTTATACAAAGAACAAGTAAGACATTTCCTTATAATTTTCTTGGCTTGCTGCCAAAACTTTGCTGTTAACATGGTGTTTCTTACAAAATTCTTAGGCTTCTAGCACATTTCCTATTAATAGCTGATCAATTTCATCATCAATTCTTTTCTAAAGTTCCTATCACTCACCAAATCAAATGTCTCACTTTTCCTCTCCTGCCCTGGTATAGGCCATTCACCTCTTTATTAAACCAATCAGAACGTAATAGAGAAGATGTTTACAGAATACTGAGACAGGTGATAATTCATAAAAATAATAATACCAAAGTACAGCTGTACTCAAATCTCTGCTGGTACAGGAATCAATATTTGAATAATACAAAGACAATATTTAAAGAGTGCATAAGATTATCCCAACAACTATAGGATGAAATTAATGAGAATTCTACAATAAACTGTCCCTCTTTAATTTTCCCAAGCTTTATGACACAATAATTGGAAGAAGATTCATCCACGTCCTATTTGGAAACTTCATAGTTGTCTGTAATCATAAAAATATCTCTGAAGCTTTATTTCACTGTGTTGTTTTCCTTTAATTTTGTTGTTGAGATTATTTATGTATCAGTTAAGTATGGAAATTTTAAATTTAATACATACTTTTTGCTATATTGTTATTTGATCAAAAATTTTGCTATATCTAGAGTGAACCTGGACCATCATAAATCTGAGTGATAGTTTTCTTATCTTGCTCCTTTATCAGCTTTCAGTTCTTGGAGTTCCTTAAAACTGTGTCACTGTGATGGAAGTATCTTTCTGCTTTGCTTGTCTGGAGACTTTTCCTCTGTAACACATACAGCAAACATGAGAAACAAAGTAAACCTAAGAACACAGAGAAAAATCACATCCCTACATCCTCATCTTGCACCCAAGTACTTTGAAAACATCCATTATTTCTGCCAAAAAAGGATTTGGGTACATTTTGACAAGTAAAAGGCCAACCTCCTGGTAACTTCAGTGCGATGGCTAATCTTGGTTGTCAACTTAACATACTTGAGAAGCAAGAATGTCAGTTGAGGAACTGATTCATCAGCTTAGTCTGTGGCACATCTTCAGAGAATTTTCTTGATTGCTAATTGAGATAAGAGGGCCCAACTAACTGTGGTGATATATTTAGGCAGATAGCCTGAGCTGTATATAAAAGGTAGCTAAACACAGCAGAGGAAGCAAAGTAGTAAATAACATTGCTTGATTAGTTTCTGATTGAAGCTCCTGTCTGAGGTTCTCTCAATGATGGACTAACCTATAAACTAAAAATAAAACCTTCTCTCCTCAAGTTGCATTTGCTCAGTGTTTTATCACAGCAACAAAGAGGCAAGCCAGGGCCCTTTCTACCTTGGCTATCATGGTATTCTTCAAGAATGTTTGAGTGAGAGGAGGCAATAGAAATATCTCATAAGTTTTAAAATTCTGCCCATTATTTCACATTCTGTGACCTTTTTGTTGACAATTCCCTTCTTCTCTGACATGAACACTTTCATTCCTAGTGTAACAAAAATAATTTGAATCTCATAGCAAAAACAAGATTCCCTCACTCAGATACAGTGTCATTAGTCGCAAGTCCTTTAGACCCATATGTAATTTCCTTTAAGTTATTCAGTGACCATTGTACGCTCAAGCATATAAGTGCTGTGAGTTTCAGACAGCTAACCAGCACTTACCACGTATGAGGGTTAACATGACATTTGTGTTTGTGCATGCTTGTGAAATATTATCAAGGATATGTGCTTCACTGTGAGGTCAGAGAGGACAAAAGATATACACTTGTCCTATTTATCTCTAAATCTCTCTATGCTAGTCTTTGTTTTTTTAGAGAGTTTCCAGGCACATCTGAAACCAATGTATAAATATATATGCAAATAGTTCCTATACCAAATACATCTTCCATGTGTAAACAAACAAACAAAAAAACCCACCTAGTTATCAACCTACCCGACACAAAGCAATTTGGGAGGCAAGGCTGTCTCACCAGCCTCATCACAGACCTTTAGCATCCAAGTCCTATGAGGGACAGGGTTCTACTTACTCATTTTCCACATCTTGTATGGAGTCAGGCAGAGGCTGATTCTTGGTCTCAGGAAGGAGAAGGACAACAAGGGCACCAAGGAAGGGAAGAACCCCATAGATGATCCAGGGCAAGGAGTCAGAGTATGTTCTGAGGATCATAAAGAGAGGAGACAGGGCTGCCCCAGTGCTACCAGCGATTCCAATGACTCCTAAAGCAGTTGCCCTTGAACACAAAACAAAATGCAGAAATAACTCCATGAGAATGCACATTCAAAATTTGTGGCTTAGCCCTTACACTAATGATGGAAATAAGCAGTGTATTTAGACAAAACAATGTTGATAACCTTTACTCTTGTTTTTCCCATTTCTGTTTCATTTGATAGTATCTTTTCTCAAGAACACATATTAAAGCACTCATTTATCACTTACAAAACAAGATGCAGGAAAAACAAACACTATGCATTTTCTCTACTGAGAAAATCCTAGATTTTAGCTTTTGGGTATATGTGTACATAGGGTATAATTATTGATAGAAACTTGGAAACTAGAGAGGGGACAATGAGGGGGAAAGAAAAGATCTTAAGTGAAAAAGAAGTTAATGACACACACATACACACACACACACACACACACACACACACACACGACCTGAAAGGAGATGGTAATTAGAGGAATGAGGGTAAACCAGCAGAAGGGAATTGGACAAAAGCAGCAGAGCAACCAGAACAGAGTAGGTGTTAAAATGTATAATAAACCTGTTATTCTTTATGTTTTAGAATTGATCTTGAAAAGCAAAAAAATAAAAAAATTTAAAAATTTAAAAAAATAAAAACCCACACACACAGTAAAGTAGATGATTTCTAATGACTTTTGTCTTTTCTGAGTTTCAAATATTACATGAAATTAAATTAGTGGTACATGTAGGTTTAACAGGAACTGACCAAAAGGTAACTTTGAAGAAACTTTGGACATATTTGTTGTTATCGTGGCAATCAATTGTTTTAAATAACTAACTATCCAGTCGATGAATGTAAATAACTAAGAAGCCAGCAAGATGACTCAGCAGGTAAAAGTGTTTGCCATCAAGCTTTGTGACTTGATTTCAGTTCAGTTCCTAAGAGCAGAAGAGAATCAACTCCTGAAAGTTGTCTCTGACCTCCATGGGCACATGATAGCAAGCACATACATGCATAAACACCGATCATATATTCACATGCATATGCACAGAAATTTTTAATTAACTAATTAATTAATTAGTTAAAAAGTTTGTTCTGAGCCTAACAATGAACCTTGAGTCTTGTACCTGATTATAGTGGGAAGTAGCTCATTTGCATGCACAAGAGTACTGCCAACAGAGACAAAAGAAAATGCTCCTCCCAAAGTTGCCAAAACCATGCGTAGGATCTGCATTTCTAGAGAGAGGAAGACCAAGGAATATCAGGAAATATGAATTGTGAAATTTGTACTTCCCAAATCCCAAATGGAAACCATTCTTACTGGGGATGAGTAAAAGTATAAAATATAGAGAAAGTGTACCAAGGTAGAATTCCCTCAGTGGCTAATAAATTGAAGAATGTGACCTATCTGTATATATTAGTTTATGGGGAATTAAAGCTTCTAAACAACTGGATTCATGTGCCTTAAATCTCTTGATATTTGCTTAAGAAGTAGAAAACTGGGTGAGTTCAGAAGGACCTTATTTTCGTAATTTTTATCCAGTCTCACAGCAATTTCTCATGAAGCATATAGGAATGCTATGAAGAAGTGAGTAAGGACTATATATATTCAGATACTCACAGACAATTGATTTGCAATGCTGCAGAATCATGTTATGAAAAGATGGAATTGGGCTGGAGAGATGGCTCAGAAGTTAAGAGCATTGACTGCTCTTCTGGAGGTCCTGAGTTCAAATACCAGCAACCACATGGTAGCTCACAACCATCTGTAATGAAATCTGATGCCCTCTTCTGGTGTGTCTGAAGACAGCTATGGTACTTACATATAATAAATAAATAAATCTTTGGGCCTGAGTAAGCAGGGCCAGAGTGAGAAGGAAGAAAAAAAAGAAAAGAAAAGAAAAGAAAAAAAGAAAAGAAAAAAAAAGAAAAGAAAAGACAGAATCCCTACAACGGTGTGCAACCTGGAGATTGCTTTGGCTTGAAATAATGTCTCAAGACTCAAGAACTGCTGCTAGGAAGCATGTCAGACTTTTAAAAACCACTCAAGGAAAGTTTCATAAAGTCATTTTCTACACAATTTGGTGTTATGTAAGATCCAAACTTTGCATTGAGCCTTCATGTAAGTCAAAAAAAATTACATCATTGCTGATATTCAAGAGTTATGACCACTTATGTACTGCTATCTATTACTTAAGTCTATTTAAGTTCAGTGTAGTTGGTTCTAAAGTCTTAATGATTAATCTGTTCATACTTTTATGTACTTCAATATGTACTTTTATGACACCCATTTTCTTGATTTCTAAATGAGGGTTGTATTTGTGTCCTTATATCATTAGGCTCATAAAGTAGATAGATACACAGAGTTAAGAAAATAAGTTCTTACTAAAGATGAAGTAATAAGATAGAGCTGGACATGGTAAATCAGATTATAAGGTCTTATGTGGAATAACAAAACTTGGGAATAATTGGCACCAGTTTTCAGGTGCATCTTGAATATAATAAACTTTAACCAAATGTGACTGACTTTTGGCTCTAGGTACCTAAATGGAATAGTGTACCCTAACACCAGATTAACCACATGAAAAATCTTTAGAATGTGTTTTCCTCTGATTTTATAGGTGAGCCTAAAAGTCCCAAGGAAAGAGAAGGAGATCATTTCTTTGCTTACCCTGTATCTTTTCCTCACCTTGAGGCACAAATATTATGGCCAAAATGGAAATTCCAAACAGGGATATGATAAATAGTTGACTTATTCTACGTCCCAAGTGGTTCACCAAAAAAATTCCAACTAAATTGGCTGGAATGGTGATTGTACCAAAAAGACACTGCAATAGGAAGACATTAGTCCTCAGGTGCTGGAAGTTGATCAGCAAGCCAAATGCAGATGTCCATACCACAAATCTGTAAAGAACAAATAAAATGTACATCATGAGTCTGGCGTTGATGTCAAAGCAGCCAATTTTAGTTGTTAAAATATCAAGGAATACAATCCACAGAACTTAAGAAGGTTAACAAGCCCAAGGGCTCAAGTGAGGATGCTTCAATCCCACTTGAGAGGGAGAAGAAAGCAATCATGGGAGTCATAGGGAGAGGGATACCTGCATGGGGGAGATACCTGGGTGGGGGAGGGAAGGGAAAAGAAAAAGGGGAACATGATCAGGTATTGGGAGGGCAGAAACAGGAGAGAAGCTCTGGGGGCCTGCAGAAAGAATGGAACTATGCAACCTTGGGAAGTGGGAGGTGGGAGATAGGGGAGACTCTCTAGAATATACCAGAGACCTGAGAGGTGAGAGACTCTCAAGGCTTAGCATTCACCTCCAGTAGAAAGACAGGGCATCAAGTGGAGGAATGAGGTTGCCATCCCACAGTCAAACACTCTGACCCAGAATTGTTCCTGTCTAAAAGAACTGCAGGGACAAAAATGGAGAAGAGACTGAGGGAAAGGGGGTCCAGTGACTGGCCCAACTTGGGATCCATCTCAAGGGAAGGCTCCAAGGCCTGACACTGTTACTGATGCTATGATGTGCTTACAGAGAGGAGCCTAGCATGGCTGTCCTCAGAGTCCCAACAAGCAACTCACTGAGACAGAGGCAGATACTTACACCTAAGCAATGGACAGAAGTCAAGGACTCCTGTGGTTGAATTAGGGAAAGTCTGGAAGAAATTGAGGAAGAGGGCAACCCCATGGGATGACCAACAGTCTCAACTAACCTCAACCCTGAGATCTCTCAGACACTGAGCCACCAACCAGGTACCATATATCTGGTATGAGGTCCCCGAACATATACAGCAGAGGACTGCCTGGTATGGCCTCAGTGAGAGAGGATATGCCTAATCCTTGAGGGATTTGAGGTCCCAGGGAGTGGGGAGACCTGGTGAGGGGTGGGAATATCCTCTTGGAGACAGGAGGGGAGGAGGGATGGGATGTGCAACTGTGGGAGGGCAGAGCGGGAGGAGATAATGACTAGACTGTAAAAAAGTAAAAGTAATAATAAATTATATATATATATCAAGGAATAGCTAATTTGTTAAGTCCTCAAAGTGGAGTGCTGATGATGGCAATGACTTGACTTCAACCTGAATTGGGTTTTGCTAGAAAACAGAAACTTAAAGCATTTCTCAGAAGCCCTTAAAGGCTGCCTGAAGAGGATAGAGAGATGGCTCAGCAGTCAAGAGCACTGACTGCTCTTCCCAGTCTGTGAGTTCAACAACTAACCAACCCCCCCTGAGCTCCTAAGGACTGAACCATCAACCAAAGAATATACACGGAGGGACCCATGGCTCCAGCTTCATATGGAGCAGAGACCCTTGGTCCTGTGGAAGCTTGATGCCCCAGCGTAGGTGGATGTTAGGACAGTGAGGCAAGTGTAGATAGGTGGGTGGGGAAGCACCCTCATAGAGGTGGAATGGGGGGGGGTGCTGCAGGAAAACCAGGAAGGAGAACAGTATTTGAAATGTGAATAAATAAAATACCCACCCCCAAATAAAAAAAAGAAAAATGCTGTGTGAAGGCTCCTAATTACGCCTAACAGAGTCCCCACGCTAACCACCAGGCTTCTCCAGATTCTGAGTAGTAACCTCCCCCATCACCAGGCTCTATCCACCCACATAAAACCCAACAAGCTTCAGCATGTACTGCTGTCCTCTACTGCCTAAGGCAGCTTGACATATTTTTAAATTAAACTATTCTTTTATCCACTGAAAATGACTGTATTTGGTTGTTTCTTGCTACACCTGCTTACATTTGGTGCCAAAAAACCCAGAAGAGACACCTTTGGGGAATAAATTTCCCCTTTCACTAAACCAAAAACTGACTGCCGGGCTTTTCTAGATCATTTGCTTCTGTCATACAGCATAGTTGACTCCGGAGTCTGAGTCCATCTCTCTCACCATTTCTCTCTCCTGAGTGCCTGCTCACCTCTCCCTACAGACTAGGGCAAATGCCCTTCTCTCCGAACAGTTTCAGATTTTCTCTCATCCTCACCGAAGCCTGCCACAAAAGTCTTGCTGTTTCTCCACCCTCCTTGGCATCCTTCACATGGTTTGGGACAACCATCTCTACACTCTGGGAATTCACTTGAACTTCACTTGGAGACACCTTCTGGATTGAGTTTCCATCCAGAGACACTTACCCCATCCCTCCACCAGCTCACCACGCCCTTCTTTTGCATACTTTTGATGAGTCTGTAACCCCTCCCCCCTTTCACTTACATAAGCCATTGCTCTCCTCCTTTAAGCAGATCTTTTCCTTATAGTTCCCAGTGCCTGGACTGAGAAGGAAAGGCTTCTTCTAACCATTTCCTATCTACTTTTTGCCCTGATACTGTGGTTCCTTTCCTGTCCCTCTGTCCTCAGCTGTCCATCATCTCATCAACCATAAGCTCCACCAACCATCAGCCAGATGTCGCCACTCCTTTGCCTGCCTTTACTGCCTTATTTTAACTGCAAACTAGAAAATCATTCTCAATGGCCAGAAAATGGTACGTTTAACATCCTAATTCACACAGATTGTAACAACTGCCACAGAGGAGTAGGTTATTCAAAACCATTTATCTCTAAGCTTTCTTTACTCTCCACTCTAAAAATAATCCCTTATCTCTAAGAGTTCTGTGCTCTCTGCTGTCGTATCTTCCCTCTGAGCACTGGATTCAGTCTTACAGATACTCAAATGTCTTTGGGATTTGGATAATATTGGGATATTGTCACATGCTATTCTACAATAATAAGCTGAGTCTGAAGTTTGAATTT
Organism: Apodemus sylvaticus; assembly: GCF_947179515.1. Taxonomy (NCBI): domain Eukaryota; kingdom Metazoa; phylum Chordata; class Mammalia; order Rodentia; family Muridae; genus Apodemus; species Apodemus sylvaticus. The sequence continues at coordinate 55,001,769 of NC_067472.1, read as the reverse complement.
GACCTGCTCTAGACCCATGTGTGTTTGTCTAAATGCTTTCTCCAATGTCTCTGTCCTGGGTCAAGCTAGCCGCCTGAGTCTGTAACAGAAAAAAGTGAGTCGAAACAGAACAGCCCACAAAAAAAAGACACTATGTGCTTTAGAACTGGTAAAAGGTAAACTATTTCTTTTTTTTTCTTTTTTTTGGGGGGGGGGGTGTTTTTTTCGAGACAGAGTTTCTCTGTATATCCCTGGCTGTCCTAGAACTCACTCTGTCGACCAGGCTGGCCTCAAACTCAGAAATCCTTTGCCTCCCAGAGTGCTAGGATTATGGGCATACACCACTACCACCCGGCTAGGTAAACTATTTCTAATACAGTTTACAAATGAAAAGCATAATTGCAGATGTTTAACTTTCAAACGTACCCTGCTTTTCTTCCCCTTTGTTTTACAATCTTTGATTCCTTTTCTTAGGAATCCTTCACTAAAATTAAATTTTTCTCTATCTCAGGATGTGTAAGTTCATTGGGTATGGTTTAATAATTAGTAACAAAAAGTTAATTCAAGTTCTGTAACAGAGTTGATAGCTAAAACATCTCTGTGTGTATCATCTTAATTTTCTACAGAATACTATATGTGTAAGATGAATTAAACTCTTGTTTATGTAAAATAGGACTTACATCATACGTTTGATAATAAAGGTTTATAGTTTCTTAAAGTTATACAGGTTTAGTCAACTAACAGCAACTAATTTAAGGATTTTTATCTTCCTAAGGTCTACTCAAGCTAATGCAAACAGACTTAAAAATATATGTGTAACTACTTCTACCTTAAAGATACACATCTAACCATTTATGTCTTTGTGTTAGGCTTTAACTATTTGGATAAATTGAGTGAGTTCTTTAAGTTTTTTTTTTTATTTGTTTTGTTGAGTTGTTTTGGTTGGTTGGTTGGTTGGTTGGTTGGTTGGTTGGTTGGTTGGTTTGTTGGTTGGTTGGTTGGTTGGTTTTCAAGACAGGGTTTCACTGTGTGGCCCTAGGTGTCCTAGAACTCATTATGTAGACCAGTCTATCCTCAAACTCATAGAGATCTACCTCCCTCCATGTCTTGAGTGCTGGTTTCAAAGGTGCATGCCACCTTTGTGATCACTTCTGTGGTATTTTACAAAAGTACACTATAAAAGTATCAGGAAAATGAGGTTCTAGTATTTCTGTGGACTGTATTTATGATTGAAAGTTTATTTTAATACTAAAGGATCTTCTGTTTAAAAGTATAAATTTTAATGTTCAATCTTATAAAAGTTACTAGCTCGTAAACTGTTAAAAATAATTAAGACACACAAATCAAGTTACTGGTCAGTAAGCTTATAAATGATCAAATTCTTTAATGTACTCAAAACTATATTTCTAGTCATGCTTAGTACACATGTAATTCATTTACAGGAACAAGCTTTAGGCTTCTGCATGTGTTTTCAAAGTTGCATCCAAAGAAAGTAACTGAAGACAAGTAAAGTTTGTTTAATGTAAAAGAATATTCAAAATCAGTTACTAGATGATGGTCCTTAAACTTCTCAGAAATATCTGCTGAATATGGCACTTAAGATGTTTAATGGAAGGGAGGAATAAAAGGCTTCCTGTGACAGGCAGAAATACCAGCTTCTGGCAACAGCCCTGAGGTCACTACCACCAAAGAAAATAGGGCACTAACAGATTCTACCTGGGACCTGCTTCAAGTCTGGCAATACTGGCTCCTGAACAAAGAATCGCCCCAGCCTCACCCACCATTGAGACCCTGCCCAAACTCTGAACAAGCAGGAGACCGTACAGTTGATTGTACCATCCTGTCTTGCCAAAGTAAATCAGTCCTCCAAGTTCCTCCTCCACAGAAAAATCCAAAGATGCTGCCCTGAGACTTCTGTCTCCAACAAAGTCATCAAATTTACCATGAAGGAGCCTAAGCTGACTGTCCAGGTAGCAGGTAAGCCTTCGTCATTTTTAATTTATACAGAGGCTACTTGGTCTATATTTCCTGCTCACTCTGATAAAACTTAACTTTCTCAGATCTCAGTGATGGGTATTGATAGCCAGCTCCTCTAACCTAGGGCTACAGGGCCTGTACCCTGTACTCTCTGGGGCCACCTGATCAATCACTCCTTCATCATTATGTCTAATTGCCCAAGCCACTAGTTGGGCAGGGATTATCATACCTAAATTTTGCTTTTCCTTTTCTCTCATCTTCATCCAACTCCTTCTTGAATGTTCCTTCTTCTCCTAACCTCTGAAGACAAGCCCCTGTGGTTTAGCTTTCTTTTAAACACAAACTTAATATATTTTTCTATTTTATATTAAATAAATAAACTGTACCTATCATAGAAAAAAACCAGAGATGCTTAGACAGATACCACCCTTTGGTGCTTCATCTGATCAAAGTTTAAAAACCAGCTTTCACCATTAAAACATTCTTCCTTTACAATAACTTTAGATATAAGAGATGAACATTTTGCTTAATGATGAGATAAATTTAAGAGCTTTTTTTTTAAAAAAAAAAGTTTTAAATCATCTAAGTTCCATAAGTAAAAAGAGCTTCAGAACAGAGGCTCAATTACCTGCCAGCCTAATTAAAAAAAAAAAAAAAAAAACTTATTAGACCTATAACTAGTTCAAATGTAAAGGTCAGGCCTTGAGTTTTACTAGAACTAGCCAGTTTCCTACTGAAAAAGGTAAACTTACAAACAGGTTTCAATGACATCATAAGCTCAAAACTGCCTGTTGTTATTGACTCTTTTTTTTTTTTTTTTTTTTTTTTTTTTTTTTTTACTATTCCTTTATGCTCCAATGATGATTTTTAAAAGACTTTTCTTTTCTGGAGCCCAGGGAATTCTGAGGAAGAGGGACAGGAAGGATTTTAAGAGCCAGGGGAGTCAAGGAAATCACAAAACCCAGCCCACAAAATCAACTAATCAGCACTCATAGGGCCTAACAGAGACTGAACTAACAACCAATAAGCCTGAATAGGTTTGACCTAGGTCCTCTGCATATATGTTACTGTTGTGTAGCTTGGTGTTCTTGTGGGTCTTCTAGCAACAAAAGTGGGGCTGTCTCTGACTCCTTTTTTTTTTAAAGATTTATTATTTATTTTATGTATGTGAGTACACTATCATTCTCTTCAGATACACCAGAAGAGGGCATCAGATCCCATTACAGATGGTTGTGAGTCACCAAGTAGTTGCTGGAAATGAACTCAGGACCTCTGGAAGAGCAGTCAGTGCTCTATTATTATTATTATTATCATTATCATTATCATTATCATTATCATTATCATTGTTATTGAATATAATCTTCATTTACATTTCAAATGGTAAGACCTTTCCTGGTTTCCCCTTCCCCCAAAACTCCCAACCCCTCCTCCCACCCCCTGCCTCCAGGTATAAGTCCCTCTACCCGACCCACTCCCACCTCCCCTCCCTCGATTTGCCTTTGTTGGGGCATCTATTTAGCCCTCACCTGACCAAGGACCACTCCTCCCACTGATGTCCTACAAGGCATTCCTCTGCCACACTTTTGGCTGGAACCATGTGTACCCCTTGGTTGATGGTTTAGTCCCTGGGAGTCCTGGGGCGGCTGGGTGGCCAACATCGTTGTTCTTCCCATGGGGCTATAGACTCCTTCAGCTCTGATAGAGAGCTAATATCCAATGTATACAAAAAACTCAAGAAGTTAGTCTCCAGAGAGTCAAATAACCCTATTAAAAAATGGAGTACAAAGCTAAATAGGGAATTCTCAACTGAGGAAGCTCAAATGGCTCTAAAGCACCTAAAGAAATATTCAACATCCTTAGTTATCAGGGAAATGCAAATCAAAGCAACACTGAGATTCTACTTCACACCAGTCAGAAGGGCTAAGATGAAAAACTCAGGGGACAGCAGATGCTGGAGAGGATGTGGGGAAAGAGGAACACTTCTCCATCGCTGGTGGGATTGCAAGCTGGTAAAACCACTCTGGAAATCAATTTGGTGATTCCTCAGAAAATTAGACATAGTACTACCTGAGGACCCAGCTATACCACTCCTGGGCATATACCCACAAGATGCTCCTACATGTAATAAGGTCACATGCTCCACGATGTTCCTATGCTGCCTTATTTATAATAGTCAGAAGCTGGAAAGAACCCAGATGTGCTTCAACAGTGAAATGGATACAGAAACTGTGGTATATATACACAATGGAGTACTATTCAGCTATTAAAAACAATGAATTCAGCCAGGCGGTGGTGGCACATGCCTGTAATCCCAGCACTCTGGGAGGCAGAGGCAGGTGGATTTCTGAGTTCAAGGCCAGCCTGGTCTACAGAGTGAGTTCCAGGACAGCCAGAGCTACACAGAGAAACCCTGTCTTGAAAAAACCAAATCCAAAAAACAAAACAAACAAACAAACAAAAACCAATGAATTCATGAAATTCTTAGGTAAATGGATGAACTAGAAAGTGATATCCTGAGCGAGGTAACCCAATCACAAAAGAATGCACATGGTATGCACTCACTGATAAGTGAATGTTAGCCCAAAAGCTCAAAATAAACAAGTTACAATTCACAGAGCACAGGAAGTTCAAGAAGAAGGAAAACTTAAGTGAGGATGCTTTGGTTCCTCTGAAAAAAGGAACAAAATACTCACAGGAGCAATAAAAGAGACAAAGTGTGGAGCAGAGACTGAAGTAAAGGTCACCCTGGGACTGCCCTACCTGGGAATTCATCCTATAAACAGTCACCAAACCCCGACACTATTATGGACAACAAGAAGTATGTACCAAAAGGAGCATGTCATGGTTGTCTCCAGAGGGGCCCTGCCAGAGCATTACACATACAGAGTCTTATTGTAAATTGTTGTGCTGTGTTTGATTGATACCTCTGGAAGGCCTGCTCTTTTCTGAAGGGAACCAAGGAAGGAATGGATCTGGGGAACTGGGAAGTTATGAGAGAGGAACTGATATGAGAGGAGGGAGGGGTAAATGCAGTTAGTATGTAATATATGAGAGAAGAATACAGAACAAAAAGAAAAAAGACTTGCCTTTTCAATAAATGCTCTCAATAATCAAGTACCCATGTCTCTTAGTAAATGACTAAATGTTTATGTAAGTTAAAAATGTCTGAAAAAATAGTTTAAGGTTTGTAAAAATGAGACTTAATGATAATATATAATATTAAAATTTGAAAATTCAAGGTTTAGCATATTAATCAATTGGGTCCTGATAAGAAATATTAATCTAGTCTTAGAACAGTTATAGCTACTGGCTACTAAAACTTTTTAAAAAATAATTAAAATTATTAATAGTCATGGGATGAAAAAAATTTTAATTTCCTTTAGTTGTTTTACTTTCTAAATATAGAATGTTTTAAAGTACTTCTCTCTGTGCTGGAGACACCTCTGTTGTTCAGCCTATATCCACCTATTCCTCTTCCACTGGTGATGTGAGGACAATCAGGCCAAGGAAAGACTGCTCTTTTTCCTATCTCAGAACCATCTTCCAGGCCCTAAAGCTCTACCTCCCCTTGGTCCTCCTTCCTACCAGAAGCTTTTGTCTTATTACAGATGCATGTTTGTGTTTATGTTGACAAATGTTCAGGCTTTGTTTTTGCTGTGATTTGAAGGAGTGCACCTGTTAAGGCTGTATGCAGACACTTATTAACTGCTTACCCTACAGTGAGGATTTCAATGCAGATTAAAACAGGCAGTGGCACTACTAACCTCTTCTTGTCAACTGTAAAACATTCTTGTAGACTTCAAGGAGTCATGACTGGCTCCATTTGCCACAGTTCAAACTGGATAACGATCCTTTGTCTGAGAAGTAATCCTATCAGTCAAAAGCTTACACTTTGCTGCCTACCACCTGGCCCTAAAAGTGATTCCTTTCTTTCACGTGATCTTGAGACTCTGTCACGCTCTCCCAATCACCAGGACTGTGGTGCAGGACTGAAAGTTTCAAATATATGTCCAAGATCCCCCTAAGTTCCTTAATGTTATCTTCTACCCATAGTCTATATCTATCCCAACAGATTTCCACCTGACTGGCACATTCCATCCAGAAATCAACATTGACTCTACTATTGCTCCAGAAGAACCAGCTCAACTATCTGGCCTCAGTGGTACTACAAAATTGGAAGGTCCTTGACTTGCTGACTGCCAAGAAGGCACTTGTGTCTTCCTCAATAAGAAATGTTCTTACTATGTAAACTAACCTGGCCATCTCAACAATAGTATTAAGAACCTAAGTGAGCTGACAGAGCTGGCTGGACCCCTGGGAACAGACTTCAATACAGAACTTTCACTATGGTCTCCTCTGGGCTCTTGACTCATGGCTTTCCTCAACCCTCTGACTTCTAATTTCCTCAGAGTGACAAAGTGACAATTTCCCCCTGTCTCTTCAGGTATTTTCAGGAAAGGTTCAATGAGTTGACTGGTTGTTTACTGAACCAGATGCTTCTGACAGAATTCCCTCAGGTTTCACACCATTGCCAAGTAATTTGATCCTCTGCTTTGGTGCAACATTCCAGACCCCCTTTTCTCATACTGCCACTCAGCCAGAAGTAGTCAGAAGATGACCACTGCCCCTTATCATCAGCAAAAGGTTGAAATGTTAAGCTGCCAAAGCTAGTCCAAAGGAGCAGAGCTGATGGCAATGATTGGACCCCCACCTGAGCTGGGTGTTGCTAGGAAATAGAAACCTGAAGTGTTTCTAAGAAGCTCTTAAAGGCTGCCTGAATGCTCCTGATCACAACTATCTGCACCTCATTTGTCTAAAAACAAAGTCCCCAAACTAACCACCTGGTTCCTCCTGGCAAGCCACTCGAACAACTCCTCTTGCCATCGACCTATAAAAAAACTGAACAAGATTTTGCAGATGCTGCACTCTATTGTCCAAGACACTTGGACAGGATATTTTAATTAAAGTGTTCTTTCTCTCCACAGAGAATGGCTAGATGTTAGGTTTTGTTGTTATTGTTGTTACTATTCTTGGTGGTGGTACATTCTGTTCTCTGGAATATATTGTAAATAATAATTTTATAATTTATCTTTATTTTATGTACATTGGTGTTTTGCCTGCATATATGCTATATGAAGATGTCAGATTCTGGAAGTACAGACCATTGTGAGCCAGCATGTGAGTGCTCGGAATTGAACCCAGGTCCTCTGGAAGAGCCGAAAGTCATCTTAACTGCTGAGTCATTTCTCCAGCCCCTAATTTTATAATCATAATAAAATCATTGTATGAAGATGGAACATATCATTGCTATTGAATTTTTCAAGGCATAGTAGAGTTTTGGGGATACATGATGCCTCCTTGAAGAGCTTTAGAATTTTTACTGTGTCTTGATCTGGTTGAGGGTTGTATAATGAATGTATTCATTGAGATATATACATTCATGCTCCTTAACTTTGAGATTTTATCTCTTTTGAAATAGAAATAGACAAAATGAGATACATGGAGCCCCAGTTTGCACCATACTGAGCTTCTTAGCATCAATCAGAAATGACAACTCCAGGAAGTGGTTGGATAAATATACTCCTCACTGTACAATTAGTCTATATTCAAGACCTTTTGACTACCTCCAGCTCCAGATCAAATAACATCAGTGAGAAAATTTATCTCCAAACCATTTTAATAGGAATAGTGGGAAACCTACCTCACCAGGGACAGGAGGCATATCCGCTTACGCAGGTTGGGTGTACGGAACAAGTCCCATAGGGAAGATTTTGTCTGTGAGGCTTCCAACTCCTCCTTCATGATTGTACTCACAACCTTCAACAGCATTAAAGAACTATTTAGTTACTGCGAAATGATTGGCACTGTGGGTATACTGGGCACCTGCACAGAATTAGATCAATAGTTACTGTTTCTGTCTCGTATAAACATCAAAAAAGCAACCTCATCTATAAAAGTGGTAAGCAGTATGAAACCAAGAGAGCTAAAAAAAAATCTGCAGTAAGAATACCTTAAGCACCTTCTGCCCCTTCTGCCACCTGTCCTTTCTACTGGGGCAGACTCTTGCAGGGTCTGCCACAGTGAAGACACCATCTCCTGATACATCCTAGATAACCCACTGCACTCAAGGCAGTTGGTAAAAACCCCTACCACCTCTGGAGTCCTAGAGCAGCTGCTGGGAACCCAACAGGACTCAATATCAAGCAACCACCAAAACCCCCACTCTCCTGAACACCATTCCCCTTCTGTTTTTTCTGCTACAAGTCTCTCCACAGGGGTGTGGAGAGACCTGGAAGCACAGGTAAGACCACCCCTGCTGCTCAGAGGAACCTGTCCAGAACCCTCAGGCAGGAGACTTCCAGTTTCTGCCTCTGGCTGGGGACCATCCTATGCTACAGTGCACCATATCCAGGTGGCATAGGGAGATAGCTAACCTCCCAGGACTGTGGAGAACCCTGAGAGCGCAGAGCTGATCCTAGACCACAAAGCTACAGACACAAACACCACCACAAAAGAGCTGGTCTCCCAGGAGTCCCTACATGCCTGTGTATACAGAGAGAACAGGAATCTCAGGAGTACAGATACATAGGCTTGCAGGACGGATAAGCCACAGTCAGAAACAACAATATCAGCTAAAACCAGAGATAACCAGATGGAAAAAAGGCAAGCTCAAGAACATTATGAACAGAAACCAAGGCAATATGACATGATCTGAACCCAGTTCTCCCACAACAGCAAATCCTGGATACCCCAACACACCAAAAAGCAAGAGCTGGATGTAAAATAACATCTCATGATGCTGATACAGGACTTCACAAAGGACATAAATAACTCCCTTAAAGAAATACAAGAGAATGTGGGTCAACAGGTTGAAGCCCCTAAAGAGGAAAGACAAAAATCCCTTAAAGAATTACAGGAAAACACAAACAAACAAACAAGTGAAGAAACTGAGCAAAACCATCCAGGATCTAAAAATGGAAGTAGAAACAATAAAGAAATCATAAATGGAGAAAACTATGGAGATATAAAACCTTGGAAAGAAATCAGGAGTCATAGATCAGGAGTCATCAACAACAGAAAACAAGATATAGAAGAAAGAATCTCAGGTGCCGAAGATACCATAGAAAACATTGACTCAAGAGTCAAAGAAAATGCAAAATGCAAAAAGCTTGTAACCCAAAACATCCAGGAAATCCAGGACACAATGAAAAGACCAAACCTAAGGATTATAGGTATAGAAGAGAGCAAAGATTTACAACTTAAAGGGTCAGTAAATATCTCAAAAAAAATTATAGAAGAAAACTTCCCTAACCTAAAGAAAGAAAAGCCCATGAACATAAAAGAAGTCTATGAATGCTAAACAGACTGGACCAGAGCAGAAATTCCTCCCATCACATAATAATCAAAACACTGCTTCTCTACCTGAGTCAGATCTTTTGGTCCTATACCCTCCCACATCCTACAGCCTATCTGCCTCCCAGGAGGTCTCCAGTAGCCAGGGACACAGGAGGCCTCTTCTAACTAGAGGCATAGGAGGCCCATCCTGACCAGAGACAGCACTGCCTGTCTCCAAAGAAATGGGCACTAACCCAGGATCCTAGACTCCTGTCAGAGATAGTCAGGCTGGTAGAACATCAGACATAGCCAGATGGCCAGAGGCATGCATAAGACTATAAATGGCAAAACCTAATGCTCTGTTAAAGAAATACAGGAAAACAGAGGCAAACAGATAGACGGTCTTAAAGAAGAAACAAATCCCTTAAAGAAATACAGGAAAATACAATCAAGCAGGTGAAGGAATTTAACAAAATGACCCAAGAACTAAAAATGGAACTAGAAACAATAAAGAAAATACAAAAGGAGGCAAACCTGGAGATGGGCAACTTAGGAAAGTGGTCAGAAGCTACAGATGCAAGTGCCACCAAGAGAATACAAGACATAGAAGAAACAGTCTCAAGTACAGAAGATACCATACAAGATATTGACACAACAGTAAATGAAAATACAAAGTGAAAAAAGCTCCTAACCTAAAATATTCAAAACTCTCAATCAACATAGATGGAGAAAAGAAGATATTCCAAATTTAAATAACTTTATATTAATCCAGCTCTACAGAGGATACTGGAAGGAAATCTCCAAAACAAGGAGGATAACTACATCCAAGAAAACACAAGAAATTTAAACATCTCACAAGCCCAGAAGAAGAGAATCATACACACAAAGTACCACTTCCAGCAACAAAAATAACAACAATTAACAACCATCTATCTGTAACAGTTCTCAATATCAATGGACTCAATTATCCAATAAAAAAAAAAGGCACAGACTAACAGACTGGATACATAAAGAGGATCCAGCATTTTGCTGCATACAAGAAACACATCTCAGTGACAAAGGCAGACACTACCTCAGAATAAAAAGTGTTCCAAGCAATGGTCTCAAGAAACAAGCTGGAGTAGCCATTCTACTATCCAATAAAATAAACTTTCAATCAAAAGTTATCAAAGAATATGGGGAAGGGCGCTTCCTATTAATCAAAGGAAAAATCTGCTAAGAGGAATTCTCAGTTCTGAACATCTATGCCCCAAATACAAGGACACCCACATTCATAAAGGAAACTTTACTAAAGCTCAAAACATACATTGAACCTCACAGAATAAGAGTGGAAGACTTCAACAACCCACTTTCACCAATGGACAAGTCATTAAAACAGAAACTAAGCAGAGACACAGTAAAACTAACAGAAGTTATAAACTAAATGGTTTTAACATATCCTCATAATGAGGAGACACAAGGCAACCAAGTCTTGCACTTCCTAGTCCCTTTCCCGAGTTAAACAGCCAGCACTCCCCCTTCAGTGTAGATATTCCCTGCCTTGTGAGGAGGCAGAATATTAATGCCCTTAAAGTGATGAGGCCCCCACTCTCGAACTATGGGCAAGAGGTAACCAAGTGTTCCCAGACAGCAGTGGCCAGCTTGTAAAAATACACTAGCCTCTGATAAGAGAATGAGTTATTTCTTCCCAAGTCAAAAAGGTCTTTTTCCAGATGTATGGTCCTGCCTTGCTATCTGAACAAATGCTATTGGTTTTGAAGGATAGCATTTACCCTTTGCCCAATCATGTAACACCAAGGTTTGAAAACCCCAGCTTTTGAATCTCCCATAGATAGATAGATAGATAGATAGATAGATAGATAGATAGATAGATGGATAGGTTGATAGCACAAACTTCTAGACCTAAGCATTCCTAATCTGTGGAGCAGGGTGGCTGCATCCAGAGTCCAGACTGGAATAATAAAAGACTCTTGTGTATATTTACACCTGTGTCACTATCTCTGGTGGTCTCCTAGAGTTCCCACAAACTGAACATAGCAACATTTCACCTGAAACCAAGAGAATATACCTTCTTCTCAGCACCTCATGGAACCTTCTCCAAAGTTGACCATATAATCAAACACAAAACAAAACTCAACAGATACAAAAAGATTGTGTTCAATCACCATAGACAAAGGTTAGACTTCAATAACAACAAAAACAACAGAAAACCCACATACTCATGGAAACTAAACAACTCTCTGCTCAATGATAACTTGGTCAGGGGGGAAATAAAAATCAAAGACTTTATAGACTTCAATGAAAATAAAGAAACATCATACCCAAAATTATGAGACACAATGAAAACAGTGCCAAGAGGAAAACTCATAGCTCTGAATGTCTCCAAAAAAGAAACTGGAGAGAGTATACACTACCAGCTTAACAGCACACCTGAAAGTTCTAGAAAGGAAAGAAACAACACACACGTGAGAAGTAGACAGCCGGAAACAGTCAAACTCAGGGCTGAAATCAACCATGTAGATTGAACCAAAGAACCAGCAAATCCAAGAACTGATTCTTTGAGAAAATCAACAAGATATATAAACCCTTAACAGAAAAAAAAAAGATAAACCCTTAACCAAACTAATTAAGGGCACAGAGACAGTATCAAAATTAACAAAATCAGAAATTAAATGAGAGTCATAACAACGAAACTAAGGAAATTCAACAAATCATCAGATCCTACTACAAAAGCCTATACACTACAAAACTGGAAAATATAGATGAAATTTTCTAGACAGATACCACATACAAAGTTAAATCAAGATCAGGTAAACTATCCAAACAGTCCCATGACCCCTAAAGAAATATAAATATTCATTAAAAACATCCCAACCAAAAAGAGCCCTGGGCAAAATAGTTTTAGTGCAGAATTCTACAAGACCTTCAAAGAAGAATTAATATCAATATTCCTCAAACTATTTCACAAAATAGAAACAGAAGGACCACTACCTAATTTATTCTATGAAGCCACAGTTATTCTGATACCTAAACCACATGAAGACCCAAAAAGGAAAAAAACTTTAGACCAATTTTTTCTTATGAATATTGGTGCAAAAATACTCAATAAAGTTCTCACAAGCCTAATCCAAGAACACATCAAAACCATCATTCACTAAGATCAAATAGGCTTCATCCCAGGAATGCAGGAATGATTGAGTATACAAAAATCCATCAATATAATACACTACATAAACATACTCAAAGAAAAAAGTAACATGATCATCTCATTAGATGATCAAAATGCCTTCTACAAAATATAACACCCCCCTCATGTTAAAAATCCTGGAGAGATCAGGAATTCATGATACATACCTAAATATAATAAAAGAAATATATATCAGACCAACGGCCAACATCAAATTAAGTGGAGAGAAACTTGAAGCAATCCCACTAAAACCAGGGACTAGACAAGAGTGCCCACTCTCTCCCTATCTATTCAATATAGTACTTGAAATTCTAGCTAGAGCAATTAGAAAACGGGAGGTCAAGGAGATAAAAATTGGAAAGGAAAAAGTCAAAGTACCACTGTTTGCAGATGATATGATAGTATATATAACTGACCCCCAAGATTCCACCAGAGAACTCCTGCAGCTAATTAAAAAAATAATAATAACTTCAGCAACGTACTGGGATATAAAATTAACTCAAACAAATCAATAGCCTTCCTTTACACAAATAATAAACAGGCTTAGAAAGAAATTAGGGAAACAATACCCTTCACAATAGCCACAAACCGTATAAAATATCGTGGTGTGACTCTAACCAAGCAAGTGAAAGACCTGAATGACAAGAACTTCAAGTCCCTGAAGAAAGAAATTGAAGAAGATCTCAGAAGATGGAAAAATCTCCCATGCTCGTGGATAGGCAGGGCTAATATAGTTAAAATGGCCATACTGCTGAAAGCAATCTACAGGTTCAATGCAGTCCCCATCAAAATCCCAACACTGGTGATGCCAAGCATCCTGAAGGCACTGTTTGTCAAAGTTCCAGTGCTTGTACAATCTGGACTGGCCCTTCACTGCCCTTGATGGATGTTCACTGCACGCCTTTTGCTATACTTATGCTTCTTACTGTAAAGGCCTCTCTCTAAAAGCTAGAGCTGGGACAACAAAAATAATATAGATAAGAATGAAATTAGTGAATGTTCCCTGGAAAGAACAGTTATGTAGAAAATTGGGTCTTTCCTAAGAACTTATTACTTAAATAAACATTCAGATCACTAACAAGTGTTGTTAGTAAGTATGAGAAAGAGGATCTGAGAAGAGTTATTAAAGAAGAAAATCTTAGGGAAATTCTAGAAGCTCACAAGCTGTAATTGAATTACTGTTTTTAATGTTAACCTTTAGAAACAAGGAGCTTGTATGTATAGGAAGAGATTTTTTACAAGAATTATTTATTTTATGTATGTGAATACATTGCAGCTATCTTCAGACACACCAGAAGAGGGCATCAGATCCCATTAAAGATGGTTGTGAGCCACCATGTGGTTACTGGGATTTGAACTCAGGACCTCCAGAAGAACAATCAGTGCTCTTAACCACTGAGCCATCTCTCTAGCCCCTAGGAAGAGATTTGGTCATGCAAGTTTATGACAAGCCTTGGTACTTTCCTGAAGGCAAAAGTAAGCAATTTTAGGAACCCTGATGTTCTTCTGTTTTTTACAGAAATATAATAAAATGTAATAAAGATAGGAAACAAGGGTTCAAGACAGAGACACAGAGGAAAGCATGCTGGCTCAATGAACTGCCTGCCTTCCTGGACAGACTTGTCAGACCAGAACTTTACTGATAGACCACCCTTGCTTAAGCGAAGGGTCTAAATCATAATTTAAGAATCAAAGAAAATGGACAGTGGTCTTATGCCAAATATAAAAGAAATATAGAGGAAGGAAAGGAAAAATTAAATAAGAATTAAAGATTGAACTTCTATAGAAAGTTAAGGCTGATATAATAGGAAATAACATTTGCTCTATTAATCTTATGCCAAACTGAAACAAAATCAAATTCAAATAGAGTCATCCTGTTTATCATTTCTGTAATCACAAGGCTTTATGATACCAATCTTAAGGAGGAAGATATTGAAAGACAATTGGTTTTATCATAATGTTAATTTTTAGTTCTTATAAAATTGATGTTTGCTAACTTTGCTCTTCTTTCAATATTCTTATGTAATCAAGGAGGACTTTAGAGCAAAATGTATTTTGAAAAGCTCTGTAGTCAATGCATAAAATTTCTGAGGAAATGATTTTATGTATAAACAAAGGATGAAAGAAACAAACGGTGTCAAGAATAGGAAAATCCAAGATGCGTTTCCTCTCTGTCCTCTTATGAAGCAAATTATGTCCTGTGTCTGATCCTTCCCTTTGCTGCTCTTGCATCCACCCCTCTCCAGAACCTGCCTTCAGTTGAAGCTGGTCCCTGCCACAACACAATTCTTCACAGACATGGAAAGAGAAATTCTCAACTTCATATGTTAAAACAAAAAACCCAAGATAGCTAAAACAATTCTCAACAATAAAGATCTCTGGGGAAAACACCACCTCTGACCTCAAGCTGTACTACAAAGCAAGAGTGAGTAAAAAAAAAAAATAAAAAAACCTGTATGGTATTGGTACAGAGAATACAGGTTGATCAATGTAATAAAATTGAAGACCCAGAAATGAACCCACACACCTACGGTCACTTGATCTTTGACAAAGAAGCCAAAAACATACAGTGGAAATAAGAAAGTGTCTTCAATAAATGGTGTTGATCTAATTGGCTGTCTGTATGTAGAAGAATGAAAATAGATCCATATTTATCACCTTGCATAAAGCTCACGTCCAGTGAATCAAGGACCTCAACATAAAACCAGATATATTGAATCTAATAGAAGAGAAAGTAGGAAGAGCTCAAACTCATTGGCACAGGGGAAAATTTCCTGAGAACAACCAATGACTTAGGCTTTAAGATCCAACAATCAATAAATAGGACTTCATGAAAATGAACAGTCTCTGTAAGGCAAAAGACACCATTAATAGGACAAATTATCAACCTACAGATTGGGGGAAAAATCTTCACTAACCCTACATTCAATAGAGGGCTAATATCCAAAATACATAAAGAACTCAAGAAGTTAACCTCCAAAAAACCAAATAATCCAATTTTAAAATGGGGTACAGAGTTAAAAAGAGAATTCACAACAGAAGAATCTCGAATAGTCAAGAAGCTCTTAAAGAAATGTTGAAAGTCCTTAGTGACCAGAGAAATGCAAATTAAGATGACCCTGAGATTCCGCCTCACACCAATCAAAATGGCTAAGATCAAAACTCAAGTGACAGCACATGCTGGTGAGGATGTAGAGAAAGAGGAACACTCCTCCATTGCTGGTAGGATTGCAAACTGGTAAAACTACTATGGAAATCAATCTGGAAGTTTCTCAGAAAATTAGAAATATTTCTACTTGAAAACCCAGCTATACCACTCTTGAACATATACTCAAATGGTACTGTACCTCCCCCCAGGGCTCCCAGGGACTAAGCCATCAACCAAGGAGTACACATAGTTCCAGCCACAATTGTGGCGGAGGAATGCCTTGTTGGACATCAGTGGAAGGAGAGGTCCTTGGTCCTATGAAGGCGAGATAGATCCCCCAGCATGGGGAAATCTAGATGGGGTAGGTGGGAGTGGGTTGGGCAGAGGGGCATCTTCTTGGAGACAGGGGATGGGAGGATGGGCTGGAATTTTCTGAGAGGAGAGGAAACAGGGAAAGGGTAAAACATTTGAAATGTAAATGAAGAATATATTCAATAAAAAAGAAAAGAAAAAGAAAGCTGCTGAGAGTCTCCCTCCCCAAACCCCAGGCAGACCAAGACAGGGGCAGACAGGGGCACACCCCAATCGGAGCTGGAACTTGGGCAGTGGCAGTGTAGCAATACAGTTGGGAGCTCTCTGAGCCTAGAGAGAGAACAAGGACTCTGGAGTGCTGCTACCTGAGAGGTAGCCTTCTTGCAGACACAGCAGGCTAATCTGGGCACTTACTCTCCAGGGAGCCTTCCCATGCTTGCTTCCCCTTAACCCCCACATCAAAACAAGGCGTGGGACAGTCAAACCAGTTCTCCCAACTGCTTGCACTGCAGGCTGCCTGAGATCAGTGCACGTGCTGATGGCTGCAACCCAAACAAAAGACAGAGAGTTGGCTCAGAAGCACAAAAGCCTGGGACTTTCTACAGTGAATAAAATAGGAGAGGACTGCAGTGTCCTGAATCGAACAGCAGAGGGAGACAAAAGTACAGTACTAAGAATTATAAATTAGTAATAAAGAAATATATATATATATATGTATATATATATATATATATATATATATATATTCGGATACTTAAAGTTGAGAAACACAATACCTTTCGAGTCTTATGGGATGATATTTTGAACGGGTTGGCAGCAGAGATGTATTTAAAAGGATATTGGTACGTTGTCAATTATCATTATTATAATAGTTACTATATTGGTTTATTGTGTCTTCTCAAAAGATAGGGCCCTATACAAAAAATTATGACCCTTAAAAAATGGATTAGAGAAAGTGAAGTTACAGGATATTTTAGGTCAAGATAGGTGACAGAGAGACGAAAATGAAGGTAACAGGAACTGGAAAGGAGGTTAGAACAAAAGATGCAGAAATTCATAGATCAGAATGAACAGCAAAGAGATAGTGATAATATTTGGAAGCAGATTCTAGAGGATGATTTACTAAAGCTAGTACATCAAAATAAGGTAAATGCTACAATATCAGAATTACAACATAAGAGAAGCTAAAATTATGGAAGCAGGGCCTAGAACAGAAGATACAAGAATTTTTAGAGCAGCATAAACAGCAGAAAGAGAAATTTAAGACTTGGCGACATGGCCAAGAGGGGATACTAGAAC
This sequence comes from Apodemus sylvaticus, assembly GCF_947179515.1. Taxonomy (NCBI): domain Eukaryota; kingdom Metazoa; phylum Chordata; class Mammalia; order Rodentia; family Muridae; genus Apodemus; species Apodemus sylvaticus. The sequence goes on along the minus strand of NC_067472.1, from coordinate 54,984,532 downwards.
TGAAGGCACAAGAATTTATAGCGGCAGAGAGATGAAAATGAAGGCTGGAGATAGGAGATAGAAAAGATACTAGAGCAAAGGATGCAGCAGCTCACAGATCAGACTGAGCAGCAGAGAGAAAATAGTGAAGATTGGAAGCTAGGCTTGGAGGAGAACCTTCTTAAATTAATCTATCAAGTAAAATGGACAGCAAGATATCAAAATTACGATGTAAAGAAAACATTAAAATGTGGCAGCAGAACCTTGAACAAAGGATACAGGAACTTATGGAACAGGAGGACAACAAAAGGAGAGATACAAACTATGGGCACAGACCTTAGAGGAGGATCTCAAAATATTAATTAGGGAAAGCACTCAGGTGGAAACAGAAGATAACATTAGAGAAAGATAACCAAGGGTTGTTAAGAAAACAAACTTTAGTTTATCCAGTTAGTACACAACAAAGACCTCCAGACAATGATCATCCACAGGGTTATCAGGAATTCGAATGGTAACCCATGGAAGTGTTAGAACTGAGGAAATTTAGGAAAAGTGTCACTAACTTTGGAATGCATTCACCATTCGTAAAATAAATCCTGATTTCTTGGGCTATTAAAAATAGAATAAACCTAAAGACTGAAAGGATGACAAAAGCAATACTAGAACTGCATCACATTTACAGTGGAGAAAAGAAGCAAAGAGATAACACAACAAAAACAGAGTTGGGGGTAGAGATGTTTTCAAAGATCTGCTCCTTGGTGAAGGTTGCTTTGTTGATATAGAGGTGCAGGCTGTATATGATGAAGAAACCTTGGCATTGTGTCCCTTGGCAGACTTAAGTGCCTGGGACAAAGTCACAGAATCAGGGAAAAACCTTGAACCATTTCCTCAGGTCATGCAAGGTAGAAAGGAAACATTCCCTGACTTTTTGCAAAGGTTGACTTCAGCTGTGGAAAGGAGCGTATCTGATCCATCATCAAGAAAGGCAATAATCAACTCTACCTTTTGAAAATGTGAATGCTGAATGCAAGGAAGAATCAGACCATTGAGGGCAAGGCCAACATCAATAGACAAGTGGATTATATACACCTGATGTCAGATCTCATTCACTTGATATGACCTTAAAAGGAAAATCTGCCACTAGAGGCCTTGAGATGACTCAAAATCTCAAATGTCTTGATTGTGGTGAGCAGGGTCATTTCAGAAGAAACTGCAGAGAAATCCCCAAAGGGAGCCAATGCCCTCTAGAATATGCAAAATACATGGCAAAGGCTGACATTGGACTAGGGAATGTAGAGCAACAATAGACAACTGGGGCAACGCCTTACCAAAAAACTCCCAAGGGGGCTCTTGCAGGCCCCAGTGCCATACAGAGAGAGTTCTCTTCCTCAAGATAATTAAACACCACTACTCTAAAAACAGACATTGTAAGACCAGATAACATGGTCAAAGCAACTTCTAGAAACAATTAAAAAAACCTATAAAGGGGCCAAAACTGAATATTTTGGCAAACTTCTATAGAAGATCAAAAGCCAAAGCTTAGATTATTAATAAACAATATTGACACTGGAGCAAATGTCACCCTTATCTCTCCAAAATCTTGGCCTGTAGATTGGTCATTTAAAGAAGTGGACATCCAATTTCAAAAAGTTGGGACTTTATCCCAAATAAAACAAAGCACCAGATGGCCTAAATGTACAGTAAGATAGGAAAATTAAGGCTATGTTTGTCTGATATAGCCATAAACTTATGGGAAGAGATCTGTTACAACAATGTATAACACTTTGTACACACAATGTATATCCCTTCAGTTTCAGAGGTTGGCCACAAAACCAGTCAGGCTCCTAATATGTACTGGCTAGTTTTGTGTGTCAACTTGACACAAGCTGGAGTTAAAGGGAAAGGAGACTCCTTTGAGGAAATGCCTCCATGAGATCCAGCTATAAGACATTTTCTTAATTAGTGATCAAGGAGAGAGGATTCAACCCACTGTGGGTGGTGCCATCCCTAGGCTAGTGCTCCTGGGTTCTACAAGAAAGCAAGCTGAGCGAGGCAGAAGAAGCAAGCCAGTAAGCAGCATTCCTCCATGGCTTTCTGCATCAACTCCTACCTCTAAGTTCCTACCCTCTGTGAGTTCCTGTCCTGACTTTCTTTGATAATGAACAGCAATGTAGAAATGTAAGCTGAATAAACCCTTTCCTCCCCAACTTGCTTCTTTGTCATGATGTTTTGTGCAGGAATAGAAACCCTGACTAATAAATAATAAAAACATCAAATTAGTTAAGGAATACTATGGACAGTCCAGGGTGTCCATAAACAAGACACAGCAAGGGCTGACAATTCAGCTTTACATGAAGGAGTCACTGCCATTAAAACACCAGCCTTACCACCAAAAGTAACCAAAAGTAGTTAACTGACCAACCCTTTTGGATTAATCAATGGGTCTATGACAAAAGAAAAACTACAATACTAGAACAGCTAATCTAAGAGCAGCTGGAGGCTCAGCATATAGAGGTGCCAGGAGCCATCCTCAGAACTCAATGCCAAGAACTCTCCATACCAGGAGCCATCCCCACCTGGCTCTCAATGCCAGGAGACCTCGATACCAGGAGTCATTCTCACTTAGATCTCCATGCCAGGAACTATTCCTACGTAAATCTCAAAACCCCCTCCTTTTGACGTTCATCTGTAGATAGGTTACTGTAGCAATCCCTTTCTACTTCACCGCCTCATGACCCCCCCCCTTTTATCATGCCAACATTCCAACAGCAATAACTAGCTTTACCAGAAATTATGAGAAACTGTTTCTTAGAAATGATGCCAACACCCTGAGATTGTTCCCCCCTTTACCCCTCCCAAACCTTGTATGCTTCCCTTTATATTGACTTGTCTGAAAATTAAAGTTTGACAGCTTGATCAGAACTAGACAGGCTGTCCTGCCTCTCTTGTCTTGTCGCCCCATCGCTTTTCCTCTAGGTGGCCTAAAGGAACCCTGTTGACTGTCCTGCGGGTCAGGGCATAGAGGAATCCACCAGCCCTTGTAATTCCCCTGTATTTGTCATTAAAAAAAAAAGAAGTCTGGCAAATGGAGAATGTTGATAGATCTCAGAACAATTAATAACATTATTCAGCCAATGTGTTCCCCACAGCCTACAATCTCATTGCCTTTCTTGTTGCCTAAGGAATGGCCTATCATAGTGATTGATCTAAAGAATTGTTTCTCATACATGTTTCATAATGAACATAATAAGGAAAGGTTTGCTTTCTCAGTACCTGCCTTTAATAGAAGTTGTCCAATAAAAATGTACATTGTAAAGTCCTGTCACAAGAAATGTTAAATAGCCCAGCTTTTGCCAATATTTTGTACAACGGCCATCAGAGATGATTCACAAACAATGTCCTCAATCCATTATTTATCATTATATAGATGATATCCTATTGGCTAATTCAGATATGAATATCCTGGAAAGAATGTTTGATGCGGTAAGAAAAATAAAATAAACTTGCCTTGCTGGGGATTGCAAATCACCCCTTTAAAATTACAAAGAGAGGGTTTTATTAATTATCTAGGATATAGAATAAGTCTACAAAAAGTTGGGCCACAAAAGGTACAAATCAAAGAAAGCAATTAAAGACTCTTAATGATTTTCAGAAGCTACTGGGAGATATTAACTGGCTGTGGACCACAATTGGCTTGGCTACTCAAGAGCTAAGCAATTTATTTCAAAACTTGAAAGGTGACAAGGGGATCGGGAACAGCCTTGGCCACAGCTCCCCATCTCCAAGCAGCGCAGGAAGCCAGTTGTACACCCAGGGACCAGAGAGGAGGAAGCAGCTTGCACTGGTGGGTCCAGCCCTGCAGAGCTGAGGATCCAGTCTGGAGGCCTTTGGTGGGAGCCTTTCCGTCTCCGCCTCTGGATAGGGAACAGCCTCAGCCACAGCGCCCCATCTCCAGGCAGTAGAGGAGGCAGTGCAGGAGGCCAGCAGTGCATCCAGAGGCCGGCTGGGAGGACGCAGCTTGCAACAGTGAGTCCAGCCCGGCAGAGCGGAGGATCCAAACCGGAGGCCTCTGGTGGGAGCCTTCCAGCCCCCACCTCTGGATCGGGAACAGCCTCGGCCACAGTTCCCCATCTAGAAGCAGTACAGGAAGCCAGCTATACACCCAGAAGCCAACTAGGAAGAGGCATCTTGCACTGGTGAGTCTGGCACTGACAATAAGACCAACTAACACCAGTGAGAACTAGATGGCAAAAGGCAAATGTAGGAGCATTACTAACAGAAATCAAGGCAATATGGCAGCATCTGAACCCAATTCTCCATTAACAGCATGTCCTGGATAGCCCAACACACCAGAAAAACAAGATTTAGATTTAAAATCACTGGTCATGATGCTGTTACAGGAACACATAAAGGACATAAATAAATCTCTTAAAGAAATTCAGGAAAAAATGGACCAAAAGTTAGAAGCCATTACAAGTGAAACACAAAAATCATTGAAAGAAATTCAGGAGAATACGGGTCAAAAGATAGAAGCCAATAAGAAGGAAACACAAAAATCACTTAAAGAAATACAGAAGAACTTTGGTCAACAGACTGAGGTCATGAAAGAGGAAACACAAAAATCCCTTAAAGAATTACAGGAAAACACAAACAAGCAAGTGAAGGAGCTGAGCAAAACCATCCAGGATCTAAAATCAGAAATAGAAACAACTAAGAAATTGCAGAGGGAGACAACTTTGGAGATAGAAAACCTTGGGAAGAAATCAGGGGCCATAGATGCAAATATCAAATACAAGAGACAGAAGAAAGAATCTCAGATGCCGAAGATACCATTGAAACCATGGACTCAACAGTTAAAGAAAATGCAAAATGCAAAAATCTTGCAACCCAAAACATCCAGGAAATCCAGGCCACAATAAGAAGGCCAAGCCTGAGGATTATAGGCATAGATGAGAGTGAAGATTTACAACTTAAAGGGCCAGCAAATATCTTCAATAAAATTATGGAAGAAAACTCCCCTAACCTAAAGAGAGAGATGCCCATGAACATACAAGAAGCCTACAGAACTCCAAACAGACTGGACCAGAACAGAAATACCTCCTGTCACATAATAATCAAAACCCCAAATGTACTAAACAAAGATAGAATATTAAAGGCAGTAAGAGAAAAAGGCCAAGTAACATATAAAGGAAGACCTAGCAGAATCACACCAGACTTCTCACCAGAGACTATGAAAGCTAGAAGATCCTGGGCAGATCTCATGCATACTCTAAGAGAACACAAATGCCAGCCAAAACTACTATACCCAGCAAAACTCTCAATCCCCGTAGATGGAGAAACCAAGATATTCCATGACAAAACTAAGTTTACCCAATATCTTTCCACAAACCCAGCCATACAAAGGATAATAGGAGGAAAATACCAATACAAGGAGGGAAGATTCACCCTGGAAAAAACAAGATAGTAACCTTCTTACTTCAAACCCAAAAGAAGATAACCAATCAAATATAAAAAATAACATCAAAAATGACAGGAACTAATAATCACTATTCCTTAATATCTCTTAACATCAATGGACTCAATTCCCCAATAAAAAGACATAGACTAACAGACTGGATACGTTAACAGGACCCTACATTTTGCTGCATACAGGAAACACACCTCAGTGTCAAAGACAAACACTACCTTAGAGTAAAAGGCTAGAAGACAATTGTACAAGCAAATGGTCTCAGGAAACAAGCCAGAGTAGCCATTCTAATATCAGATAAAATTGACTTTCAACCTAAAGTCATCAAAAGAGACATGGAGGGACACTACTTGCTGGTCAAAGGAAAAATACACCAAGAAGAACTCTCAGTCCTGAACATCTATACTCCAAGTGCAAGGGCATCCTCATTCATAAAAGAAACTTTACTAAAGCTCAAAGCACACATTGCACCTAACACAATAATTATGGGTGATTTCAACATTGCACTTTCCTCAATGAACCGATCAGGAAAACAGAAACTAGACAGGGACACAGTGAAATTAATTGAAGCATTGGACCAATTAGATTTAACAGATATATATAAAACACTTCATCCTAAAGGAAAAGAATATACCTTTTTCCTCAGCACCTCATGGTACTTTCTCCAAAATCAATCATATAATTGGTCACAAGACAGACTTCAACAAATATAAAAAGATCGAAATAATCCCATGCCTCCTATCAGATCACTATAGAATAAAAATGGTCTTCAATAGCAACAAATACAACAGAAAGCCCACATACACGTGGAAACTGAACAATATTCTACTCAATGATACCTTGGTAAAGGAAGAAATAAAGAAAGAAATCAAAGACTTTTTAGAATTTAATGAAAATGAAGACACAACATACCCAAATCTATGGGACACAATGAAAGCAGTGCTAAGAGGAAAACTCATCCTCCAAAAAGAAAATGGAGAGAGCATACACTAACAGCTTAATGACACACCTGAAAGCCCTGGAATAAAAAGAAGCTAATTCACCCAGGAGGAGTAGAAGGCAGGAAATCATCAAATTCAGGGCTGAAATCAATCAAGTAGAAACAAAGAGAAGCATACAAAGAATCAACAAAACCAGGAGCTGGTTCTTTGAGAAAATCAACAAGATAGACAAACCCTTAGCCAGACTGACAAAAGGGCACAGAGAAAGTATCCAAATTAACAAAATTAGAAATGAAAAGGGGGATATAACAACCGAAACTGAGGAAATTCAAAAAATCATCAGACCCAACTACAAAAGCCTATACTCAACACAACTGGAGAATCTGGAGGAAATGGACAATTTCCTAGACAGATATCAAACACCAAAATTAAATCAGGATAAAATACATCGTCTAAACAGTCCCATAACCTTTAATGAAATAAAAGTGGTCATAGAAAGTCTCCCAACCAAATAAAGCACGGGACCAGATGGCTTCGGTGCAGAATTCTATCAGACCTTCAAAGAAGACCTAACACCAATACTCTTCAAACTATTCCACAAAATAGAAACAGAAGAAACACTACCCACATCCTTCTACAAAGCCATAATTATACTGATACCAAAACCACACAAAGATCTAACAAAGAAAGAGAACTTCAGGCTAATTTCCCTTATGAATATTAATGCAAAAATACTAAATAAAATTCTTGCCAACGGAATCCAAGAACACATCAAAACAATCATCCACCATGATCTAGTAGGCTTCATCCCTGGGATGCAGGGATGGTTCAATATAAGGAAATCCATCAATGCTATCCACTACATAAACAAACTCAAAGAAAAAAACCATATGATCATCTCATTAGATGCAGAAAAATCATTTAACAAAATCCAGCATCCTTTCATGCTAAAAGTATTGGAAAGAACAGGAATTCAAGGCCCATACCTAAACATAGTTAAAGCAATATACAGCAAACCAGTAGCCAACATCAAACTAAATGGAGAGAAACTTGAAGCAATCCCACTAAAATCAGGGACTAGACAAGGCTGCCCTCTCTCTCCATATCTTCTCAATATAGTACTTGAAGTTCTAGCTAGAGCAATTAGACAACATAAGGAGGTCAAGGGGATACAAATTGGAAAGGAAGAAGCCAAATTATCACTATTTACAGATGATATTATAGTATGTTTAAGTGACCCAAAAAACTCCACCAGAGAACTCCTACAGCTGATAAATGACTTCAGCAAAGTGGTTTGTTATAAAATCAACTCAAGCAAATCAGTTACTTTCCTATACTCAAAGAATAAGCAGGCTGAGAAAGAAGTTAGGGCAATGACACCCTTCACAATATCCACAAACAATATAAAGTATCTTGGTGTGACTCTAACCAAACAAGTGAAAGATCTATACGACAAGAACTTCATGTCTCTGAAGAAGAAAATCGAAGAAGACTTCAGAAAATGAAAAAATCTTCCATGCTCTTGGATTGGCAGGATTAATATAGTTAAAATGGCCATCTTGCCAAAAGCAATATACAAATTCAACACAATCCCCATCAAAATCCCAACTCAGTTCTTCACAGAGTTAGAAAGAGCAATTCTCAAATTCATCTGGAATAACAAAATACCCAGGATAGCTAAAACTATTCTCAACAGTAAAAGAACTTCTGGGGGAATTAGTATCCCAGACCTCAAGCAATACTACAGAGCAATAGTGTTAAAACCTGCATGGTATTGGCACAGTGACAGACAAGTGGACCAATGGAATAGAATTGAAGACCCAGAAATGAATCCACACACCTATGGTCACTTGATCTTCAACAAAGGAGCAGAACACATCCAGTGGAAAAAAGATAGCCTTTTCAACAGATGGTGCTGGTTCAACTGGAGGTCAGCATGCAGAAGAATGCGAATTGATCCATTCTTACCTCCTTGTACTAAGCTCAACTCTAAATGGATCAAGGACCTCCACATAAAACCAGTCACACTGAAACTAATAGAAATGAAACTGGGGAAAACCCTTGAGGACATAGGCACAGGGGGAAAGTTCCTGAACAGAACACCAATAGCTTATGCTCTAAGACCAAGAATTGACAAATGGGATCTCACAAAATTACAAAGTTTCTGTAAGGCAAAGGACACTGTCAAAAGGACAAAACGGCAACCAACAAGTTGGGAAAAGATCTTCACCAATCCTACATCCAAAAGAGGGCTAATATCCAATATATACAAAGAACTCAAGAAGTTAGACCCCAGGGAAACAAATAATCCTATTAAAAAATGGAGTACAGACTTAAACAAAGAATTTTCACTTGAAGAAATTTGAATGGCTGAGAAGCACCTTAAGAAATGCTCAACATCATTAGTCATTAGGGAAATGCAAATCAAAACAACCCTGAGATTTCACCTCACACCAGTCAGAATGGCTAAAGTTAAAAACTCAGGAGACAGCAGGTGTTGGCGAGGATGTGGAGAAAGAAGAACACTCCTCCACTGCTGGTGAGATTGTAAGATGGTGCAGCCACTATGGAAATCGGTCTGGCGGTTCCTCAGAAAAATGGACATGACACTTTCAGAGGACCCAGCTATACCACTCCTGGGCATATACCCAGAGGATTCCCCGGCATGCAACAAGGGCCCATGCTCCACTATATTCATAGCAGTCTTATTTATAATAGCCAGAAGCTGGAAAGAACCCAGATGTCCCTCAATGGAGGAATGGATACAGAAATTGTGGTATATTTACACAATGGAATACTACTCAGCAATTAAAAACAATGAATTCATGAAACTTTTAGGCAAATGGTTGGACCTGGAAAATACCATCCTAAGTGAGGTAACCCAATCACAAAAGAATACACATGGAATGCAATCTCTGATAAGTGGATATTAATTAGCCCAGAAGCTCTGAATACCCAAGGCACAATTAGCATAACAAATGACTCCCATGAAGAAGTAAGGAGAGGGCCCTGATCCTGGAAAGGCTTGATCTAGCATTGTAGGGGAGTACCAGGAGAGAGAAAAAGGAGGGAGGTGATTGGAGAGTGGGGGGAGAGAAGAAGGCTTATGGGATATATGGGGAGGGGGAAACCGGAAAAGGGGAAATCATTTGGTACGTAAACAAATAATATAGGAAACAAAAAAAAGAAAAGAAAAATAAATAAATAAATAAATAAATAAATAAATAAATCTTTAAAAAAAAAACAAAAAACAAAACCCTATGCTCCAAATGCAAGGGCACCAACATTTATAAAAGAAACTTTACTAACGCTCAAAGCACACATTGCACCTCACACAATACTAGTGGGAGACCTCAAAACCCCACTCTCATCAATGGACAGATCAAGGAAACAGAAACTAAACAGAGACACAGTGAAACTAGCAGAAGTTATGAACCAAATGTGTTTAACAGATATCTATAGAACATTTTATTCTAAAACAAAAGAATATACCTTCTTCTCAGCACCTCATAGTACCTACTCCAAAATTGACCATATAATTGGTCACAAAACAGAACTCAACAGATACAAGAAGATTGAAATAATTCCATGTATCCTATCAGATCACCATGGATTAAGGCTATTCTTCAATAACAACAAAAACAACAGAGAGTCCACATACACGTGGAAGCTGAACAATTCTCAATAATAACTTGGTCAAGGAAGAAATAATGAAAGAAATTAAAGACATTTTAGAATTTAATGAAAATGAAGGCACAACATACCCAAACTTATGGGACACAGTGAAAGCAGGGCTAAGAGGAAAACTCATAGCTCTAAGTGCCTCCAAAAAGAAACTGGAAACAGAATACCCTAACAGCTTAGCAAGACACTTGAAAACCCTAGAACAAAAGGAAGCAAATACACCTAAGAGAAGTAGAAGGCAGAAAATAATCAAACTCACAGCTGCAATCAATCAAATAGAAACAAAAAGAACTATACAAAGAATCAACAAAACCAGGAATTGATTCTTTGAGAAAATCAACAAGATAGGCAAACCCTTAGCCAGAATAACCAGAGGGCACAAAGACAATATCCAAATTAACAAAATCAGAAATGAAAAGGAAGCTATAGCAACAGAAACTGAGGAAATTCAAATAATCATCAGATCCTACTACAAAACCCTATACATGACAAAACTGGAAAATCTGGATGAAATGGACAATTTTCTAGACAGCCACCAGGTACCGCAGTTAAATCAGAATCAGATAAACCATCTAAACAGTCCCATAACACTTAAAGAAGCAGTCATTAATAGTCTCCAGACCAAAAGAAAAAAGAAAAAACCCCAGTACAAAATGGATTTAGTGCAGAATTCTATCAGACATTCAAAGAAGATCTAATATGAATACTCTTCAAACTATTTCACAAAATAGAAACAGAAGGAACATTACTCAATTCATTCTATGAAGTTACACTAATACCTAAAACACAAAAAGACTAACAAAAAAAGAGAACTTCAGACCAATTTCACTTATGAATATCAATCCAAAAATACTCAATAAAATTCTCACAAACTGAATCCAAGAACACATCAAAACAATCATTCACCATGATCAAGTAGGCTTCAGCCCAGGGATGCAGGGATGGTTCAGTATATGGAAGTCCATCAACATAATCTACTATATAAACAAACTCAAAGAACAAAAACATGATTGTCTCATTAGATGTTGAAAAAGCACTTTAAAAAAGCATCCTTTCATGGTAAAAGACTTGGAAAGATAAGGAACTCAAGGCCCATACCTAAACATAGTGAAAGCAATATACAACAAACCAGTAGTCAACATCAAACTAAATGGAGAGAAACTTAAAGCAATCCCACTAAAATCAGGGACTAGACAACACTGTCCTCACTCTCCCTATCTATTCAATATAGTACTTGGAGGTCTAGCTAGAGCAACTAGACACAAAAGGAGGTCAAAGGAAAGGAAGAAATCAAAATATCACTATTTGCAGATGATATGAAAGTATACTTAAGTGACCCCAAAAATTACACCAGACTCCTCCTACACCTGATAAATAACTTCAGCGAAGTGGCTGGATATAAAATTACTCAAACCAGTGGCCTTCCTCTACTCAAAGAAAAAACAGGCTGAGAAAGAAATTAGGGAAATGGCACCCTTCACAATAGTCACAAACTATAAAATACTTTGGTGTGACTCTAACCAAGCAAGTGAAAGCTCTTGTATAACAAGAAAGTATAACAAGAACTTCAGTATGAACCATATTTTCAATCCTCACATTCCTGTTATTTAACACCATGACTAGGATATTTCAATGAATGTTGAATGAAATACATGTCTCTAATATATCAACTGGGCATAAGAACTACACCAGAAATACTGTAACTGTAATGTAGAAGACATGAAAGTATTATTTGTATCATAAACTTTTTACTTATTAAAAAAAGAACTTCAAATCTATGAAGAAAGAAATTGAAGAAGACCTCAGAAGATAGAAAGATCTCCCATGTTCATGGATTGGCAGGATTAATATAGTAAAAAAAAAAAAAAAAAAAGCCATACTGCCAAAAGCCATCTACAGACTCAATGCACTCCCCATCAAAATCCCAACTCAAATCTTCATAGACTTAGAAAGAGCAATTCTCAAATTCATTTGGAATAACAAAAAAACGAGGATAGCTAAAACTATTCTCAACAATAAATGAACTTATGGGGCAATCACCCTCCCTGATCTCAAGCTGTATTACAGAACAATAGTGATAAAAACTGCATGGTATTGGTACAATGACAGGCAGGTAGATCAATGGAATAGAATTGAAGACCTAGAAATGAACCCACACACCTATGATCACTTGATCTTTGACAAAGGAGCTAAAACCATCCAGTGGAAAAAAGACAGTGTTTTCAACAAATGGTGCTGGTTCAACTGTCAGTCATTATTCAGAAAAATACAAATTAATCCATTCTCATCTCCCTATATAATACTCAATTCCAAGTGGATCTAGGACCTCCATATGAAACCAGTTACACAGAATCTAATAGAAAAGAAAGTGGGGGAAATTCTCGAACAGATGGGCACAGGAGTAATTTTCCTAAACAAAACACCAATGGCTTATGCTCTAAGATCAACAACTGACAAATGGGACTTCATAAAATTGCAAAGCTTCTGTAAGGCAAAAGACACTGTCAATAGGACAAAAAGGCAACCAACAGATTGGGGAAAGATCTTTACCAATCCTACATTTGATAGAGGGCTAAAACCCAAATATACAAAGAACTCAAGAAGTTAGACTCCAGAGAACCAAATAACCCTATTAATAAAATGGGGAACATTTTTTTTATCCATTCTTCCGATGAGGGACACCTGGCTTCTTTCCACCTTCTGGCTATTATAAATAGGGCTGCTATGAACATAGTGGAGATTGTATCCTTATTACATGCTGGAGAATCCTCTGGGTATATGCCCAGGAGTGGTATAGCAGGGTCCTCCGGAAGTGACGTGCCCAGTTTTCTGAGGAACCGCCAGACTGATTTCCAGAGTGGTTGTACCAATTTGCAACCCCACCAACAGTGGAGAAGTGTTCCTCTTTCTTCACATCCTCGCCAGCACCTGTTTTCTACTGAGTTTTTTATCTTAGCCATTCTGACTGGTGTGAGGTGAAATCTCAGGGTGGTATATATACAAAATGGAGTACTATTCAGCCATTAGAAACAATGAATTCATGAAATTCTTAGACAAATGGATGGAGCTGGAGAACATCATACTAAGTGAGGTAACCCAGTCTCAAAAGATTAGTAATGGTATGCACTCACTGATAAGCAGATATTAGCCTAGAAACTTGGAATACCCAAGTCATAATCCACATATCAAATGATGTCCAAGAAGAACGGAGGAGTGGCCCCTGAATCTGGAAAGGCTCAGTGCAGCAGTATAGGGCAATACCAGAACAGGGAAGTGGGAAGGGGTGGATGAGAGAACAGGGGGAAGGAAGAGAGCTTATGGAACTTTCGGGGAGTGGGGATCCAGAAAGGGGGAAATCATTTGAAATGTAAATTTAAAAAATCAAATAAAAAAATAAAAAATAAAATAAAATAAAATGGGGAACAGAGTTAAACCAAGAATTCTCAACTGAGGAAACTCGAATGGCCGAGAAGCACCTAAAGAAATGTTCAACATCCTTAGTCATCAGGGAAATGCAAATCAAAACAACACTGAAATTATACCTCACACCAGTGAGAATGGCTAAGATCAAAAACTCAGGTGAGAGCAGATGCTGGTGAGGATGTGGAGAAAGAGAAACACTCCTCCATTGCTAGTGGGATTACAGCCACTCTGGAAATCAGTCTGGAGGTTCCTCAGAAAATTGAACATAGTACTACCTGAGGACCCAGTTACAGGATTTCTGGGCATATACCCTAAGATGTTCCAACATGTAATAAGGACACATGCTCAACTATGTTCATATCAGCCATATTCATCATAGACAGAAGCTGAAAACAACCCAGGTGTCCTTCAACAGAGGAATGGATATAGAAAATGTAGTACATTTACATAATACAATACTACTCAGCTGTTAAAAACAATGACTTCATGAAATTCATAGGCAAATGGATGGATCTAGAAAATATCATCCTGACTGAGGTAACCCTGTTACAAAAAAACACACATGTAATGTACTCACTGATAACTGGATATTGGGCAAAGAATGTGAAATATCTACAATATAACTCACAGACCATGTGAAGCTCAAGAGGAAGGAAAACCAAAGAGTAGATGCTTCAGTCCTACCTATAAGGGGGAACAATATAATCAATGAAAGTAGAGGGTGGGAAGGACTTGAAAGGACAAGGGGGGGGGAGTGGAGCAGAATCACTTGTGGGAAGAGATGAAGGAGATGTAAAGAGAGTCAGAAAATTTAACAGAGTTCTGTAGCAATGAGGGGAACTGGGGGTACTAACAAGAAATTCCCAGATGACAGGAAAGCAAGAGGCTCCCAGGACCCCCATGGGGATGACATTAGCTGAAATACCCCACAAAGGGGAGAGAGAACCTGTCGAGACCATATCCAGAGGTTAGGCATGGCTCCCGGCTGAGGCATGGGGCCACCCACCAATCTCTAAAATTTTAACACAGCATTGTTCCTGTCTAAAGGAAATACGGGGTCAAAGAAGAGAACAGAGACTGAAGTAAAGGGCATCCAGAGACTGCCCCACATGGGGATGCATCCCATATGCAGACACTATTGCTGATGCCAAGAAGTGCTTGCAGACAGGACCCTGATACAGTTGTCTCCTAAGAGGCTCTGCCAGATCCTGACCAATACAGATGTGGAGGCTCACAGCCAACCATCAGACTGAGCACAGGGACCCCAAAGTAGAAGTTAGGGTAAGGACTGAAGTAGCTGAAGAGGCCTTATGTGTAGGCCCTTGGTCCTGTGAAGGCTTGATGCCCCAATGTAGAGGAATGCTAGGGCAGTGAAGTGGGAATGATGGGTGTGTGGAGGAGCACCCTCATAGAAGTAGGGTAAGGGGGATGGGATAAAAAGTTTCCCAGAGGGAAACTGGGAAATGGGATAATTCAAATGGGATTTGAAATGTAAATAAATAAAATAAATAAAAGTAAATACATTTTAAAAAAATACAAAACTCAGACCCAGTCCTTCCAATAACTGCCATTACAAATTATTTAGGATGATTAAGTAATGCAAGTTAAGAACCAGATAGTAAACTCATGGTTATATTAGATTCTGATATAATTATATTAAGGAACTTTCTACAATATTCAAATAGAAGTAGCTAGGAGCTGATTCTGTGTCATAGCACTCCTTATCCAAGTAGTGTCGGGAAAGAGCTGGTCTCCCAGGAGTGCTGACTTACCTGTGAGCACAGGCAAGACCACCACTTCTGCTCAAATTCCTGGCAAGAGGGACACACCCTAAGCCATCAGGACACAGGAACCAAGAAACAGCCGGGGACAGGATCCTTCTGGTTTCCATCAGCATCCCTGAGCTGACCCTATGCCACAGCTCTCCATATTGAAATTACTCCTGGAAATAACCGGTCTCCCAGGAGTTCTGACACACAGGCTTCCAGGAGGAACAAACCACAGTCAGAGTCAGCAAGACCAGCTAACACCAGAGATAATGAGATGGCAAGAGGCAACGGCAAGAACATAAGCAACAGAAACCAAAGCTACATGGCATCGTCAGAACCCAGCTCCCACCATAGCAAGCTCTGGATGCCCCCAACATACCAAAAAAGCAAGACTCTGATTTAAAATCACATCTCATGATGGTGATGGAGGACTTTAAGAAGGACATAAATAACTCCCTTAAAGAAATACAGGAGAGGGCTGGAAAGATGGCTCAGCGGTTAAGAGCACTGGCTCTTTTTCTAGAGGTCCTGAGTTCAATTCCCAGCAACCACATAGTGGCTCACATATCTGTAATAGGATCTGATGCCCTCCTCTGGTGTGTCTTAAGAGAACCACAATGTACTCACATACATAATATAAATAAATATTTTAAAAAGAAAGAAAAAGAAATAAAGAAAATGTCTTTTAAAAAAAGAAATATAGAAGAACACAAGTAAATAGGTAGAAGCCCTTAAAGAGGAAACACAAAAATCCCTTAAAGAATTACAGGAAAACACAAACAAACAAGTGAAGGAATTAAACAAAACCCTCAAGGATCTAAAAATGGAAATAGAAACTATAAAGAAATCACAAAGGGAGAAAACTCTAGAGATAGAAAACCTAGGAAAGGAATCAGGAGTCATAGATGCAAACATCACCAACAGAATACAAGATATAGAAGAGAGAATTTCAGGTGCAGAAGATACCATAGAAAACATTTGACAACAGTCAAAGAAAATGCAAACTGCAAAAAGCTCCTGACCCAAAACATCCAGGAAATCCAGGACTCAATAGGAAGACCAAACCTAAGGATTATAGGTATAGAAGAGAGTGAAGATTTCCAACTTAAAGGGCCAGTAAATATCTTCAACAAAATTATAGAAGAAAACTTCCCTAACCTAAACAAAGAGATGACCATAAACATATAAGAGGTCTACAGAACTCCAAGTAGATTGGATCAGAAAAGAAATTCCTCCCATCACATAATAATCAAAGCACCAAATGCACAAAACAAAGAAAGACAAAGCAGTAAGGGGAAAAGGTCAAAGTAACATATAAAGGGAGACCTATCAGAATTACACCAGACTTCTCACCAGAGACTATGAAAGCTAGAAGATCCTGGGCAGGTGTTATACAGACCCTAAGAGAACACAAATGCCAGCCTAGGCTACTATACCCAGAAAAACTCACAATTACCATAGATGAAGAAACCAAGATATTCCATGACAAAAACAAATTTACATATCTTTTCACAATTCCAGCCCTTCAAAGTATAATAGATGGAAAACACCAACAAAAGCAGGGAAACAACACCCTAGAGAAAGCAAGAAAGTAATCTTCTTTCAACAAACCCAGAAGAAGATAGGCACATAAACATAAAAATAACATCAAAAATAACACGAAACAGCAATCACTATTTCTTTTGGGGGGGGACTAATTATTGTTTTTTTTATTTGATATATTTTTTATTTACATTTCAAATGATTTCCCCTTTTCTGGCCCCCAACTCCCCGAAAGTCACATAAGCCCCCTTCCCTCCCCTTGTTCTCCCACCCACCCCTTCCCACTTCCCTGTTCTGGTTTTGCCTTATACTGCTACACTGAGTCTTTCCAGAACCAGGGGCCACTCCTCCGTTCTTCTTGTACCTCATTTGATGTGTGGATTATGTTTTGGGTATTCCAGTTTTCCAGGCTAATATCCACTTATTAGTGAGTGCATACCATGATTGACCTTTTGAGACTGGGTTACCTCACTTAGTATGATGTTCTCCAGCTCCATCCATTTGCCTAAGAAGTTCATGAATTCATTGTTTCTAATGGCTGAATAGTACTCCATTGTGTATATATACCACATTTTTGCATCCATTCTTCTGTTGAGGGATACCTGGGCTCTTTTCAGCTTCTGGATAGAGCTGCTATGAACATAGTGGAGCATATATCCTTATTACATGCTGGGGAATCCTCTGGGTATATGCCCAGGAATAGTATAGCAGGATCTTTCAGAAGTGACATGCCCAGTTTTCTAAGGAACCACCATACTGATTTCCAGAGTGGTTGTATCAATTTGCAACCCCACCAGCAGTGGAGGAGTGTTCCTCTTTCTCCACATCCTCGCCAACACCTGCTGTCTCCTGAGTTTTTAATGTAGGCCATTCTGACTGGTGTAAGGTGAAATCTCAGGGTTGTTTAGATTTGCATTTCCCTGATGACTAATGAAGTTGAGCATTTTTTAATATGCTTCTCGGCCATCCGAAGTTCTTCAGGTGAGAATTCTTTGTTTAACTCTCTACCCCATTTTTAAATAGGGTTATTTGGTTTTCTGGGGTCTAACTTCTTGATTTCTTTGTATATATTGGATATTAGCCCTCTATCTGCTGTAGGGTTGGTGAAAATCTTTTCCCAATTTGTTGGTTGCCGATTTGTCCTTTTGATGGTGTCCTTTGCTTTACAGAAACGTTGTAATTTTATGAGGTCCCATTTGTCAATTCTTGATCTTAGAGCATACGCTATTGGTGTTCTGTTCAGGAAATTTCCCCCTGTACCAATGTACTCAAGGGTCTTCCCCAGTTTTTTTTCTATTAGCCTCAGAGTGTCTGGCTTTATGTGGAGGTCCTTGATCCATTTGGATTTGAGCTTAGTACAAGGAGACAAGGATGGATCAATTCCCATTCTTCTGCATGCCGACCTCCAGTTGAACCAGCACCATTTGTTGAAAAGGCTATCTTTTTTCCACTGGATGTTTTCAGCCCCTTTGTCAAGGATCAAGTGGCCATAGGTATGTGGGTTCATTTTTGGATCTTCAATCCTGTTCCATTGATCCCCTTGCCTGTCACTGTACCAATACCATGTAGTTTTTAACACTATTGCTCTGTAGTATTGCTTGAGGTCAGGGATACTGATTCCCCCAGAATGTCTTTTGTTGTTGAGAATAGTTTTAGCTATCCTGGGTTTTTTGTTATTCCAGATGAATTTGAGAATTGCTCTTTCTAACTCTATGAAGAATTGAGTTGGGATTTTGATGGGTATTGCATTGAATCTGTATATTGCTTTTGGCAAAATGGCCATTTTAACTATATTAATCCTGCCAATCCATGAGCATGGGAGGTTTTTCCATTTTTTGAGATCTTCTTCTATTTCCTTCTTCAGAGTCTTGAAGTTCTTGTCATACAGATCTTTCACATGTTTGGTAAGAGTCACCCCAAGGTACTTTATACTGTTTGTGGCTATTGTGAAGGGGGTCATTTCCCTAATTTCTTTCTCAGCCTGCTTATCCTTTGAGTATAGGAAGGCTACTGATTTGCTTGAGTTGATTTTATAACCTGCCACTCTTCTGAAGTTGTTTATCAGCTGTAGGAGTTCTCTAGTGGAGTTTTTTGGGTCACTTAGGTAAACTATCATATCATCTGCAAATAATGATAGTTTGACTTCTTCCTTTCCAATTTGTATCCCTTTGACCTCCTTATGTTGTCTAATTGCCCGAGCTAGTACCTCAAGTACAATATTGAAAAGATAAGGAGAAAGAGGGCAGCCCTATCTAGTCCCTGATTTTAGTGGGACAATCACTATTTCTCAATATCTCTTAACATCAATGGACTCAATTCCCCAATAAAAAGACATAGAATAATAGACTGGATACATAAATAAGAACCAACATTTTGCTGTATACGGGACACGCACCTCAGTGTCAAAGAAGGATACTACCTCAAAATAAAAGGCTAGAAAACAATTTTCCAAGTGGTCCCAAGAAACAAGCTGAAGTAGCAATTCCAATATCGAATAAAAGCAACTTTCAACCAACAGTTATCAAAAAGGAACACTTGATACTCATGAAAGGAAAAATCTACCCAGAAGAACTCTCCATTCCGAACATCTATGCTTCAAATGCAAGGGCACCCATAGTCATAAAAGAAACTTGGCTAAAGCTCAAAGCACACATTGTACCTCACACAATAAAAGTGGAAGATATCAACACCCTACTCTCATCAATGAACAGATCATGGAAACAGAAACTAAACAGAGACACAGTGAACCTAACAGAAGTTATGAACCAAATGGATTTAACGGATATCTTTAGAACATTTATTCTTAAGCAAAAGAATATACCTTCTTCTCAGCACCTCATGGTACTTTCTCGAAAACTGACCATATATTTGGTCTCAACAGATACAAGAAGATTGAAATAATTCCATGCATCCTATGAGATCACCACAGACTAAGGGTGGTCTTCAATAACAACAAAATAACAGAAAGCCCACATACACGTGGAAGCTGAACAACGCCCTACTCAATGATAACTTAGTCAAGGAAGAAATAAATAATTAAAGACTTTTTAGAATTTAATGAAAATGAAGGCACAATATACCCAACTTATGGGACACAATGAAAGCAGTACAAAGGAAAACTCAACTCTGAGTGCCTCCAAAAAGAAACTGGAGAGAGCATATGCTACCAACTTAACAGCACACCTGAAAACTCTGGAATAAAAAGAAGCAAATACACCCAAGAGGAGTAGAAGGCAAGAAATAATCAAACTCAGGGCTGAAAGCAAGCAAATAGAAACAAAAAGAACTATACAAAGAATCAACAAAGCCAAGAGATGGTCCTTTGAGAAAATCAAGATAGACAAACCCTTAGCCAGACTAACCAGAGGGCACAGAGACAATATCCAAATTAACAAAATCAGAAATGAAAAGGGAGATATAAAAACAGAAACCGAGGAAATTCAAAAAAATCATCAGATCCTACTACAAAAGACTATACTCAACACAATTGGAAAATTTGGATGATATGGACAATGTCCTAGACAGATAGCAAATACCAAATATAAATCAGGATCAGACAGACCATCTAAACAGTCCTATAAACCCTAAAGTAATAGAAGTGGTCATTGAAAGTCTCCCAACCAAAAAAAGCACAGGACCAGATGGTTTTAGTGCAGAATGCTATCAGACCTTCAAAGAAAACCTAATACCAATACTCTTCAAACTATTTCACAAAATAGAAACAGAAGGAACACTACCCAATTCATTCTATGAAACCACAGTTCTTCTGTGTATTCTCCCTTGGAGATAGAATGATTTCTGTCTAATCAGGAACTTTTCACAATTTCTTTTCATAGAGGACTTCATAAGAGATTTTTTTTCTACTTCTATCTGTTTAATATTCCAAATAGATTTTAAAAACTGGTTGAGTGCATATTACTTTTAGCTTCAGTAGCTATCATGTATATTTAAGAGGTATTTAACTGTTATAAATTATTTTGATGACTTAGAAAATGTCAATACTGAGTTATATATTTTAAAATAAAATGTATTAGTTTAATAAAAATAAAATATAAAAACAAAAATGAATACCATATAAAAAATAAATTATATTTTTAAAAAGTAGCTAAGAGTAGTCAAGGTTTAACAGTTAAGATATACTTTATATAGTCTTCAAAAACATCAGAAATCCACAGAATCTGACATTTAATCATTTTATTATTACTAGAAATTTTTAATAGAAACATGTCTGCTCCTGACAGTATCTCTTTCATGATTCTAAGAAGAAATTGAGCATCAAAACCTTCAGAAGAAGTTGCTCCAGTTATGGCAACAAAGCCACTGGACAAAATTTGCCATCTGCAGATGGCAAAAATGCTGTCCAGAAAAGAACACACTGCCAGATAGTGGACAGCTTGGCTCTTCCAATATAGAGTAAGCTAGTCTTTCATAATTCCTGCTTCATTTGAAGTCTGTCAGATGATACTAGGCCAGAAGACTAAAGACTGATGCTCCAGTGTTGTGAGGAATGAGGGGCTGTCCAGGCAGTCAGCCATCTCTGTAAATTGGTTAAGTTTTGAAAGCTATGTTTTGAGCTTCCTATATTTTCAGGTAATATTTAAGTCATTCTCAGATTTCAGTTGGGGTTGGAGACCAGTTATAGTCACATAATCAAACTCAAGGTGTTTAGCATTGAAAGATGATATAGATTTGAAAGGATAGTTTTCAGATGATGATGCAAGCTAAAACCACAACATAATTCAGGTATGGAATTATAACCTTTTTAAGTTAGGATAGATGGTAAAGCACCTTATCTAAATTTACAAACATGATAAACTGGGTGTTAAGTGTATATTATATTTTATCATTTACATAATTGTAAGGGGTTTGCTCAATTTATATCTGAGAGAAGAGTCTTTTAATTAGACAAAAAGGGGAAAATGTTGTAGGCTACCCTGGTGCTGTTTGTATTTTGATGTTAATTCTGCTTTCTCAAGAGGGGCTGTCCCCAAAGGGGAGTAGATCACATACTTATGTGATCTCACTGAACTTTATCAAATGGAGGCTAGAGCTGATGATTGGGCGGTGGAAAGAAAAGGTGGGACTGGAGATCTTAGAGAGGGAAGAGGAGAGAGAATGGAGGAAGAGGAGGTGGAAGGAAGACTGAGCCGAACAGCGTGACCTAGAGAAGCCACAAGTGGCAGGGCTGTCATAGCTGGGGAATAAATTAGTATAGTGATAGATCTGCCCAGTATAGGCATAGAGATTGTAAATATAACTGAGTTGTGTGGGTTTTATACAGGTGTATTGGGTTAAGAAACTACAACAGACCCCTATGGTTGAACTAGAGGAAGGATTGAAGAAGATGAAGGGGAAAGCAACCCCATAGGAAGACTAGCAGTCTCAACTAATCCAGACCCCAGGGAATACCATAGACTAAACCACCAACCAGGAGAATACACCGGGAGCTGATACGAGGCCCCTGGCACATACATAGCAAAGGTCTCCCTGCTCTGACCTCAGTGGGAGAAGACGTGCTTGATCCCAGAGAGAGATGGTGAAGCCTGCAAGAGAGACTTGAGGCCCCAGGAAATGGTGAAGCCTATGAGGAGGAGCACCCTCTCAGAGGCAAGAGAGAAGAGGAATGGAATGAAAAACTGTGAGGGGGGCAGAGCAACAACTGGAATGTAAATAAATAAAATATTTTTTATTATTTCATTTTTTACAGTCCAGTCTTTGCCCTCTCCTGGTCTGCCCTCCCACAGTTCCTTATCCCATTCCTCCTCCCCCCTGTCTCTAAGAAAATGCCCTGCCAGGCCTCCCCACTCCCTGGGGCCTCAAGTCAAGGCTCATAAATAAAAAAAAATTTAAAAAGAAAGGTGGAATGGTGTTGAGAGCTCACAGCCTCGCCCTACTTCTTGCTTGCTATGCAGGTATACAATGAAAAAAGAGCAAGTAGAGCAGAAAAGAATACAAATGTCAAGCTTGCAGGGAAAACAAAAGATCACTGGAGTGGTTCCCAATCAGAGCATGTGCTTAAAGAAAGGCTGTAATAGTTAAAGAGATTGAACGCTCTTCATTGAAACAATGGGAAATGTGTCTTCTAAAGAGAAGACCCTCACCATCTAAGCTTCCAGCTTGTGAAAGAAAGCCTAAGAAACATGGTTTCTCGACATAAAAAGTTGCAATAGTAAAAGTGAGCCAGGGTCTATCCCAAGCTGGTGCAACCCAATTTGGTGGTGTCATCCAAGGAGCACTGGCTTTGGAGCCACTAAAGATGCAAGGATGAGGAGACCATAAATTCCCCAATTGCAGTTTCAGAGAGCCTGGGGCAAGCCAAATGTATGTCAGCACTGGAGTCACTGCAAGAAGCCCCTTGTAGTTCAGAGGGCCTTCAGAGTCCATTGTATAAAGCTGTAAAAGAGAAGCCAGGGTATCAGTGAAAACCCAAGATGTGGGAGGTGCCAGAACTATGGGACATCTGCCAAGAAAAGCCAAATACAGTGGTGATATATGTTACAGGCAAAAAGTCTGAAAGCATAGAGCCCATCTAAGCCCTTTGAAATTTAAGATCTAGACACTTGATATGTCTAGATCTCAGTCCCCATAGGATCCTGGTTTTCAGTGCTTGCCCTCCACTGAGTGGAATTATTTGGGAAAGATTAGGATGTGTGGTCTTGTTGGAGGAGATGTGTTACTCAGGGTGAGCTTTGAGGTTTCAAAATCTGTGCCACTCCCAGTTAGAGCTCTTTCTCTCTCCACTGCCCCTTTCTTGCTCTCTTGTTTTCTCACTCTCCCTCCCTCTCTTCGTCCTTCCCTCACTCTCTTGTGCTTGTAGATAAAGCATAGTCTCTCATCTACTGCTCCAGTATCATGCTTGCTTGTTGCTATGCCTCCACCGTAGACTACCCTCTGGAACTGTGAGTCCCCAAATTAAATGTTTTCTCTTATAAGATGACTTGGTCATAGTGTTTTTGTCACGGCAATAGAAAAGTAAGCAAGACAAGAAGCTATTGTTGCTGCTTTGGGAATTGTTTTGTTGTTTGGACTTGACCTGCCTATTGACTTGCCATCTACATAGCTTTATTTGTGTCCTAGAGTACTGATACTGTCAGAGAAGCTTCTTTTTCACTGGGTATGGTTACTGCAAACTCAAAACAGGTCAAAGTGCTGGAAATGTGTGACTTTTGAGTGTTCATCCCTAAATTGGACATCTATATTACCCCTTCCAAGGTTCAAGGAACAACATGAGGGGTTTAAGAGACAGAAGAAGTGGTGACACACATACAATTCTGTTGTTGAGGGTTTATATAGCCATTGTATACTTAAACTCTCAGCCATCATGGCTACCTGCACAAGACCCACCCAGACGGTCCAGTCAATGGTTCATCATGGGAAGTAGAGAAGCTTGTTAAGTCCATTCTCTTCTTACCGACAATTGCTAGATGGAAGGACTTATAAAGGCCTACTGCTCCTCAAGACTGATAGTCAATTGTTTATTTTTAGAAATTTTTTTCAATTGAAAAGTTACTGGAAGTTATCTGCTGTCCTGTAAATAACCTCTCATTTATATTTTTATAGCTAACCTTAATGGAATTTTTTGCTTCACACACACACAAAAAAAAACATGAAAGTGCAAGAGGACTGTTTAAGAAGAGGGGGAGGACCAGTGGGAGTGAAAGAAGAAAAAGAGCAAGGAGTGAAAAATATGATAAAATATAATATATGTGGAAATGTTACAATAACACACATTGTGTGTAAGTAATATATGCTAAGAAAAGCTTTAAAATGAATAAAATCCTGTGGATACATTTTTATAAATTAAATTCAATAAGCAAAGGGAAAGCAACACATTTGGTCCCTTTTGAAAGAAACGTGTATACGTTATATTTAATAGTAGCATATTGCATCTTGACATCTAGATGTGTATTACCAAGTTTGTGTTTCCTTATGCTCCCATTATGCTTACCTCCATGGTTATGACATCTCCAGAATCCTTCATTCCATTTATGTGTGCAACTTTTCTAAGTTCCTTTAAGCCTTTCTGGGGTTTGTTGGTCATAATTAGCCACCGAGCTGACTCTGACAACCACCTGCTCAAGAAGAGGTTGGAATTATAAAAAATTCTTATGTGGTCATTTTCTGTGCCAAATTTGTCCTTGGATAGTTTTATTACTCTAATGGTTATAACTCGTTCTAAATAACAGTAAATATAATCCTATGTTTTCTGATACCTTCACTAGGAAACAACTGATCCATACAGTACACCTGTACTTTTGGAATGCAGACCTGGAGTCATGTTTGACTCCCTGACATGACTTGCATGCAAACTTCACAGAGTTCACTGAACTGAAATATAAGGGACCCTTTATATAGTACTTTTCCAGATTTCCTTGTTAGAATGTAGGAAATATTTATTCATAATATTTTCCTAATTAAGAACCTCTGAAGAAATTTTACATACTAATTATCTGAATTGCATTCATCCCTATTCCCAGAACCTGATGGCATCTAACCATGTATGAAAGAAGAAGCTGACTCATTTTCTCAACTATATAATGAGAGCATCAGTGCTATGATGTTAATTGATATGTTGTGAAGATTTAAATTATATGAATGAATCTGACAGAAGGTTTACGCTTTTGTTGGTATGAGCTCATCTTACTGTGTCAAACCTATAATCACCTCTTAGAGTCAATTCTAACTATGTCTCTTCCTCAAAAATAAAAAGAATATATCTTCTTCTCAACATCTCATGGTACCCTCTCCAAAACTGACCATATACACAGTCACAAAACACAACTCAACAGATATGAGAAGACTGAAATAATCCCATGCCTCCTATCAGATCACTACAGAGTAAGGGTGGTCTTCAATAGCAACAAAAACAACAGAAAGCCCATATACACAGGGAAGCTGAACAATGCTCTACTCAAAAAAAGAAATTAAAGACTTTATAGAATTTAATGAAAATAAAGATACAACATACCCAAGGAAATCCAAAAACTTATCAGATCCTACCACAAAAGCCTTTACTCAACAAAACTGGGAAATCTGGATGAAATGGACAATTTCCTAGATAGATACCAGGTACCAAAGTTAAATTGGAATCAGATAAATGATCTAAACAGTTCCATAACCCTTAATGAAATAGAAGAAGTCATCAAAAGTCTCCCCACCAAGAAAAAAGCCCAGGACAAGATTGGTTTAGCACTGAGTTCAATCAGACCTTCAAAGAAGACCTAATACCAATACTCTCCAAACTATTGCACAAAATAGAAACAGAGGAACACTATCCAATTCACTCTATGAAACCACAATTACTCTGACACCTAAACCACACAAAGACCCTACAAAGAAGAACTTCAGACCAATTTCCCTTATGGATATTGATGCTGAAATACTCAATAAAATTCTCACAAACCAAATCCAAGAACACATCAAAATGATCATCCATCATGATCAAGTATGCTTCATCCCAGAAATGGTTCAATATAAGGAAATCCATCAACATAATCCACTACATAAACAAACTCAAAGAAACCACATGATCATTTCATTAGATGCTGAGAAAACATTTGACAAAATCCAACACCCCTTCATGATAAAAGTCTTAGAAAGATCAGTTATTCGAGGCCCATACCTAAACATAGTGGAAGCAATATACAACAAACCAGTAGTCAACATCAAACTACATGGAGAGAAACTTGGAGCAATCCCACTAAAATCAGGGACTAGACAAGGCTGCCCACTCTCTTCCTACCTATTCAATATAATACTCAAAGTCCTAGCCAGAGCAATTAGACAGCAAAAAGAGACCAAAGGGATACAAATTGAAAAAGAAGAAGTTAAAATGTCACTATTTGCAGATGATATGATAGTATACTTAAGTGACCCCAAAAATTCCACCAGAGACCTCCTAAACCTGATAAACAACTTCAGCAAAATGGCTAGATATAAAATTAACTTGAACAAACCTGTGGCATTCATGTACTCAAAGGATAAAATGGATGAGAAAGGAACTAGAGAAGCAACTCCCTTCACATAGTCACAAATAACACAAAATGCCCTGGTGTGACTCTAACTAAAGGAGTGAAAGAGCTGTATGACAAGAACGTCAAGTCTATGAAGAAAGAAATCAAAGATCACAGAAGATGAAAAGATATCCCATGCTCATGGATTGGCAGGGTTAATATAGTAAAAAAAAAAAAAAAAAAATGACCATTGTGCCAAAAGAATCTACAGATTCAATGCAATCCCCATCAAAATCCCAACTCAATTATTCATAGAGTTAGAAAGAGCAATTCTTAAATTCATCTGGAATAACAAAAATCCCAGGATAGCTAAAACTATTCTCAACAATAAAAGAACTTCTGGGGGGAATCAGCATCCCAGAACTCAAACTATGCTACAGAGAAATAATGATAAAAAAAAAACTGCATGGTATCAGTACAATGACAGGCAGGTAGATCGATGGAATAGAATTAAAGACCCAGAAATTAACCCACATACCTATGGTCACTTGATCTTTGACAAATGAGCTAAAACCATCCAGCGGGGAAAAAAGACAGCATTTTCAACATATGGTGCTGGTTCAACTGGCAGTCAACATATAGAAGAATGCTAATTGATCCATTCTTATCTCCCTGTACAAAGCTCAAGTCCAAATGGATCAAGGACCGCCACATAAAACTGGATTCACTGAATCCAGTTCAGTTAGATTCACTGAATCTAATTGAAGAGAAAGTGGGGAAGAGCCTGGAGCACATGAGCACAGGGGGAAACTTCCTGAACAGAACACCAATAGCTTATGAGCTAAGATCAAGAATTGACAAATGGGACCTCATAAAATTGCAAATGGGGAGGGGAGATGGAATAGGGGATTTTCAGAGGGGTAATACAAAAAGGGGATATCATTTGAAATGTAAATAAAGCAAATATCTAATAAAAATTTAAGAAATGTATAAAATTTAAGAAATGTATAAAAAATTTAAGAAATGTATAAAAACATAAAAGAAAATAGATACAAAAATACCCAATGAAATACTCAAACCAAATCCAAGAACATATCAAAAAGGTATTTTACCATGTCCAAGAGTGCTTCATCTTACAGATGGAGAGATGGTTCAACAATCAAAAAAAAATCAGTCAATGAAATCCAACATATAAATGAACTAAAAGAAAAAACACATTATCATCTCATTAGCTGCTGAAAAAGCCTTTGACAAAATCTAAAGCCCTTTATGATAAAATCTTGAGCAGATCAGGGATGTGAGGTACATACTTAAACATCATAAAGGCAATGTACAGCAAGCCAATAGCCAACACCAAATTAAATGGAGAGAAAATGAAAACTATTCCACTAAAATCAAGAATAAGACAAGATTTTCCATTCTTTCCATATCTATTCAACATAGAACTTGAAGTTCTAGCTAGAGCAATAAGACAACTGAAGTAGATAAAGAGAATACAAATTGGAAAGGAAGAAGTCAAAGTATTGCTATTTACAGCTGATATGTTAATGTACATAAATGACCCAAAAGAATTCTACAAGGGAACTCCTGTAGCTGATACACACCATCAGCAAAGTGACTGTACACAAGATTAACTTTAAAAAGATCCATAAACCTCCTATATGAAAATGAAAAATGGACTGAAAAAGAAATCAAGAAGACAGCACCCTTCACAATGTATAAAATTGTGGTAACCATCTTATATATCTAATAAAAAATAATAAAAAAGAGAATTTTTATTGGGTATTTTATATTGATATTCATAAGCAAGTTTGGTCTGAAGTTCTCCTTTTTGGTTGGGTCTTTGTGTGGTTTAAGTATCAGAGTAATTGTGGCTTCATAGAATGAGTTAGGTACTGTTCCTTCTCTTTCTATTTTATGGAATAGTTTGAGGAAAATTGGTATCAGGTCTTCTTTGAAGATCTGGTAGAATTCTTCGCTAAATCCATCTGGTCCTGGGCATTTTTTGCTTGGGAGGTTTTTAATGACTATTTCCTTGTGCAATATGGGCCTGTTTAGTTAGTTTACCTGTTCTTGATTTAACTTTGATATATGGTATCTGTCTAGAAACTCATCCATTTCATCTAGATTTTCCGGTTTTATTGAGCATAGGCTTTTATAGTAAGATCTGATTTTTTTTAATTTCCCCCATTTCTGTTGTTATGTCTCCCTTTTCATTTCTGATTTTGTTAATTTGGATACTGCCTCTGGGCCCTTAAGGTAATTTGGCTAGGGTTTTATTTATCTTGTTGATTCTCTCAAAGAACCAATTTTACTAAAATAATCATTTTTAATGAGCTAAGATTTTTTTCTTTTCTGACTAATATATTCATGCATTCTGTTTAAAACAGAAGCATGCTATAAATGTTATGTACTTTCAATGTTTTCAAATGTATTTATATTTTAAAACTAAATTAAAAACATTAGTATTAAGTAACATAAAAGTAAATGAACATAACGAACTTCTATAGAACATTCCAGCCAAGCAATACATAATGTATATTCTATGTAGTAGCAACCCATGGAACTGTCTACAAAATCAACTTCTTATTAGGACACAAAACAAACCTCACCGTGTATATGGAAAAATTTAAAGAACCATCCTATAATCTGTCTGATCACAAAGGAATAAGGCTGGATGTCAATAGCAATCAAAACTACAGAGAATACATAAACTTATGGAAATTAAATGATGATTGGGGAGAAATCAAGAAGGAAATTTTTAAATTTCTATGATTGAGTGAAAATAAAACACAATATACCAAAATCTATAAAAAAATTAATAAAGGCTTTCCTAAGAAGAGAGTTTATAGTACTAGGTGCCTATATCAAAAATTTGAGAGATTTTAAGTAATAATTTGATAGTGTATATTAAAGCCTTAAAAACAAGAACAGACCAAAACAGTAGATATGAAGAGAGAACTAAAATCATGGCAAAAAATAAGAAAAGTAAACAAGAAAAGCAGAAAGATAAACAAGATTGACAAACCCCTAACCAAATTAGCCAAAAGAGAGAAGTAGATGCCCCAGGAAGGGGGAATGCCAAGGGTGGCACCCTCTCACAGGCAAAGGGGAAAAGGGATGGGGGAAGAAGGTGGAATGGGGGAAAGAACTCTGTGAGGGCAGACCTGGAGGGAGGACAACATTTGGAATGTAAATAAATAAAATAATAATAATAATAATAAATGAGAGAAGCGGCAAATAAGTATGATTAGAAATGAAAGGAGAAACATTATAATAGATACCAAAAAATCATAAATATGATTTAAATCGCTTGTCCCTTGAAATGAAACATCTAAAAGAAATGAACAAATATTTAGATACATGAAACATACCAAAATCAAACCAAGATGAAATAAATAACTAAAACAAATCCATATAGCCAGCAATGAAATTAAAGCAGAAATAAAAAAGTATTCCAATCTAAAGCACTCCAGTGCATGCATACATTTGCACAGAATTCTGCCAGAATTTCAAAGAACTAACACCTACTTCTCAAATTATTCCATAAGTTAGTTAAAAGAACATTTCCAAACTCTTTATGAAGCTGGTATTGATGCTACTTTGCTATTTGGTTAGACTACCACGCTCTCTTACATTCATAGCCATAGATTTGTGCAACTCTCAACCCTAGTTAAAGAAACTTATTGCAGAGGATAGTGGTTAATATAGATCATCATAGCTGTTCAAAATGCTGAGAATAAGTAACTGAGTTCTCAGCCAGAGATAGGACATCTACATCAACATTCCTCACACAGAGTTCAGGGACTGTGGTAAGAGAGGGGAGGAAAAGAATTTAAGAGCTGGAAGGTAGAAAAAAAAGTACTGTGAAATGTTGTCCTCTCAACATGACATGGCTGTTATATACATGAGCTCATAGTACACAAAATAAAGCCAGTTAAAAATTTTAGCAGGAAGGGAGAAGGACACACCAGATTCCACCCATAACTGAGGAGTTATTGGCAGTTGATGGCTATAAGAAGAGGAAAAAATTCACTGTAGGAGTGTGATCACTGACAGATCACAGGGCACAGGGCACACATCAGTGGAGCAGCTGGGACAGGAAACGTCCACCAAGGAGCCTGGTGGCTCCACAGCCTTCTGTGCACAGCCCACTAAGAGAGAGTGATCTCCCAGCAGTGCTTTCACTTCTGAGAGTGGAGGTGAGATCTCCACCTTCTCTCTGAAGGGGAACAGGTAAGAGTGCACAGGGAATACAATCAGTGGAGCAACTGAGACAGGAGCCTTCCAGGCGCCATTTACACCAGGGAGTCAGGCATCTCTATAGCCTTCTGTGTACAGCCTGCCAGGAGAGAATGATCTCCCAGGAGTACAGACACAGGCTTACAGGCCCACAGGAGGGAGAAGCTCCAGCCAGAGACAGGAAGACCAACTAACACCAGAGATAACCAGATGGCGAAAAGCAAGCACAAGAACCCTACCAACAGAAACCAAGGCTACTTGGCAACACCAGAACCCAGTTCTCCCACCACAGCAAGTCCCAGATAACCCAAAACACAGGAAAAGCAATTTAAAATTGCATCTCATGATGCTGATAGAGGACTTTAAGAAGGACTTATATAACTCCCTTAAAGAAATACAGGAGAACATGGGTTAACAGGTAAAAGCCCTTAAAGAGGAAATACAAAAATACCTTAAAGAATTTCAGGAAAACACAAAGAAACAAGTGAAGGAACTGAACAAAACCATCCAGGATCTAAAAATGGAAGTAGAAACAATGAAGAAATCACAAAGTGAAACAATTCTGGAGATAGAAAACCTTGGAAAGAAATCAGAGTCGCAGATGCAAACATCAACAACAGGATACAAGAGATAGAAGAAAGAATCTCAGGTGCTGAAGATACCATAGAAAACACTGACACAACAGTCAAAAAATGCAAAATGCAAAAAGCTTGTAACCCAAAACATCCAGGAAATTCAGGACACAATGAGAAGACCAAACCTATAGGTATAAAAGAGAGCAAAGATTTACAACTTAAAGGGCCAGTAAATATCTACAACAAAATTATAGGGGGGAAAAAAACCTCCCTAACCTAAAGAAAGAGATGCCCATGAACATACAAGAAGCCTACAGAACTCCAAACAGACTGAACCAGAACAGAAAGTCCTCGGGACACATAATAATCAAAACACCAAATGCACTAAACAAATAATATTAAAAGCAGTAAGGGAAAAGGGACGAGTAACTTATAAAGGCAGGCCTATCAGAATTAGACCAGACTTCTCACCTGAGACCACAAAAGCTAGAAGATCCTGGGCAGATCTCATATAGACCCTAAGAGAACACAAATGCCAGCAGACTACTCTACCCAGCAAAACTCTCAATCACCATAGATGGAGAAACCAAGATATTCCATGATAAAACCAAATTTACACAATATCTTTCCATAAATCCAGCCCTACAAAGGATAATAAATGGAAAACACTAACACAGGAGGGAAACTACACACTAGAAAAAGCAAGAAAGTGACCTTCTTCCAACAAACCCAAAAGAAAGTAACCACACAAACATAAAAATAACATCAAAAATAACAGGAAGCAGCAATCACTATTCCTTAATATCTCTTAACTTTTAATAGACTCAATTCCCCAATAAAAAGACATAGACTAACAGAAATATTTTTCATGTAAATCTTCAATTTTATCAAAAAATATTTATAATTCCTCTTTCAATTAATTTAGTAATGTTTTTATGTCTACCATTTTATCTGTATTATTTTCCATGATAATCTTCAATTTTATCATGTTTTTCTATATATTTCTTCAATTTTATCAGAAATATTTTCCATGTAAATTTTATCAGAATATGTTTATAATTACACTTTCAATTAACTTAGAAATATTTTATGTCTACCATTTTATCTGAATAATTTTCCATGATAATCTTTAATTTTAAATGTTATTCTATATTTTCTACAATTTTATCAGAAATATTTTCCATGTAAATCTTGAGTTCTATCATAAAATGTTTCTACTTCCTTTTTCAATTAATTTAGCAATGTTTTTTGTCTACTATTTTACTCTTTAATTTTCCATAAAAATTGCCAATTTTAATGTGTTTTTCTATATATTTCTTCAATTTTGTCAGAAATATTTTCCATGTAAATCTTCAATTTATCAAAAAAAGAAAAAATAAAGAGTGTGATCACTGGTTTCACCATAACCCAGTTGGATAACCCTATACCCATGAGCACATGGGCAGTATTCACTGGACTCAAAGGAATAAGCATGTAAACACATAAATAGTACATAAAGTTGGGAAGATGTGTTGGGGGTCCTGGTGGGAGTTGGAAGGGTATAGTGAGGGGTGGGAATGATAAATATGTTATACTCATATATGCAATGTGCATATGAAACTTCAAAGATTAAATAAGTTTTTTGAAAATGATACACATGGATTCTACTGGACATTTAATAAATTTTTTAAACTTTCAAGCCAAAAAATAAAAACTAGTCAGATTATATAGTACATACCTTTAATCTTAGCATTAGGTGGGCAGAGGCAGGTGGATTCTCTGTGAGGTCAAGGCCAGTCTGGTTTACATAGGACAGCTGAAGGACATTTAATGGACATGAAAATGGCCATTAAAAGTTTTGACTCCATTTCAAAGAAAATCAAAATTAAATTAAAATGTAAAATAAAAACATGAAAAGAAAAGGAAGGGGACATAAAGAATAAATAAGATGAGTGGGTCATTCTGCCTACAGATGTTGGGTTTTTTTTTTTGGTTTTGTTTGTGTTTGTGTTTATGCATGTGAGTACACTGTAGCTGTCTTCAGACACACCAGAAGAGGGGGGGCATTGGATCCCGTTACAGATGGTTGTGAGCCATCATGTGGTTACTGGGAATTGAACTCAGGACCTCTGGAAGAACAGTCAGTGCTCTTAACCTCTAAGCAATCTGTCCAGGCCCCTGCCTACAATTTTAAACTAGAGAAACCATGTATGTTCTTTCTTCATTAAATAGTAGGGATAAATTTACTTCTTTTCTTTTATCCATATCACCTGCAAAGGTAAATGTCACAAAAGTTTCTATAATGTTTCCCTTTTTAAAGTCACTCATACAAATACAAACTATAGTAGAGGCAATCTAATCTTAAAAGATTTTCCTCTAAGAAAGGAAATGTTTTTGTAAAAATTCTATTGTAATTAAAGTTTGGTAGCAAAGACACACAGAAAATCCAAAAACATTCTGGTAAGAACTCATTACTACTCTCTCTTTCTTAGGGTAGTTTTTCCTTAATAAACAAAATTAACTTGTGAGTAATAAAATTTAAATATCAAATAATACATAGTTTTTTAAGTATACCATATCTAATAGTGATAATATGTATGTATTGAATACACTTCCCCAGAAATTATTTATTTATCCATAATATGAATATTATGAGATACATTTTATCCAGTTATTAGTAAAATCAAAACTCACAATTAGAATCTTCAGATAAATAATAAGTCCTCTTCAACATAACTGTGTCTCTTGTCACAGATGTATATAATTTTATAAAAAAAAATACCAATGGTCTTAAATTCAAGTTTAATTCAGTATCCTTGGTTCATTTGAGTCCTACTTGTCCTCATGATACAAAACTCAAAGAGGAGCATACACGGTCAGGTGTTAACCAAGTACAAATGCATTTCTTTCATTCTGATTCCATGTACATGGTCATTCCACGATTCCATAAGACAGAAGAGAAAGGAAGTTCATACCTTGTGGGTACAAGTAAGAAAAATATTGGTACAGATATTGCCAGATGGAGGTGGTGCCAGTTTTGAATAGCAAAAGCCAGGCCTGCCAATATTATCTGCCCAACCGCTCCAGCACACAATAACAGTGCCGTTGCCAAGGCTTGGAATTTAGGTCTTGTCCATTCTATTACTGAAAGAAAAGAAAATGAATCTTAATTTCAAATTAAGATGGGAGTCAAAAACAAAGCTTGGAAAATGTCCATTAAAAGTTTTGACTTACTGAGCAAGCCACTATTTGTCAAAATGGTTGAGAAAGAAACCCCTGCCAGGAATCGAAGTGAGCAGTAGATGTGGAAGGTAGGAGCCAAAGCTGCACAGGTTTCAGCGATGGCCATTTGCAGTGAAGCGCATATAAAGATTAACCTCCTCCCAAACCTGAGGGAAAGAAAGGATAGCCCATGGGAACAATGCACTTGGCATACAAACTGAAGATACTTTAAAGTGATAAAAATCAAGAAATAACCAAAAGTGTATATCCTGACAAGCAACTTTCTGTGTTTGAAAACAGTGTGAACCAAAGCTTCATCTCCAATTTACTACTAGTATCTTTCCTACTAATTCAAGCCACAAGACAGTATAGAACATTTGAGTTTTGACATTATATAAATACCCTTTTACTAAAGTAATTACTTAACATAATGTACTGGATGGTTTTGTGTGTCAACTTGACACAGGCTGGAGTTATCACAGAGAAAGGAGTTTCAGTTGGGGAAGCGCCTCCATGAGATCCAACTGTGGGTCATTTTCTCAATTAGTGATCAAGGGGGGAGGGCCCCTTGTGGGTGGTGCCATCCCTGGGCTGTATTCTTGGGTTCTATAAGAGAGCAGGCTGAGCAAGCCAGGGGAAGCAAGCCAGTAAGAAACATCCCTCCATGGCCTCTGCATCAGCTCCTGCTTCCTGACCTGCTTGAGTTCCAGTCCTGACTTCCTTTTGTGATGAACAGCAATGCAGAAGTGTAAGCTGAATAAACCCTTTCCTCCCCAACTTGCTTCTTGGTCATGATGTTTGTGCAGGAATAGAAACCCTGACTAAGACACATATATTAGTACCTTGTTTCATTGATATGACAAAATACTTATTTATCAAATGGACATTTTTTAAAGATTTATTTATTATATATACAGCATTATGCCTGGAGTCCAGAAGATGGCACCAGATCTCATTATAAATGGTTCTAAGGCACCATGTGATTCCTAGGAATTGAACTCAGGACCTCTGGTAGAGCATCCAGTGCTCTTAACCTCAGAGCCATCTCTGCAGCCCTACACTATGACATTTTTTGAAGACTAATAAATTATTCTGATCAAAGACTAACAATTCTAATGGAGAAGTCAAGGTAATGAGAATGGATTAAAAAAAAAGATCTAAATTTAATTAGTTCTTTGAATAAATGGAAGAAAGTGATCAATTAACATATTCCTGTGAACTGTAAGAATAAAATGGCTGCCCCCAAGGTTCAGGGACCATCCCGGAAAAGAGAGCAGAGAGGCTGTTAACAGTGAAAGGTCAGAAAAGCAGAAATGGCTCTCCTGAGTGAAGAGTCAAGCAGCAATGTGAAAGTCTGCACAGCAGCTGAACCTAGAACTCTTAATATACAATGTTCCTTCTCCTTGCCTTCCCTGGGGTGGTCTTTGGGTATCTTCCTTTCTGGCAAGGAAGATGCTTTCTTAGAAGCTGCCCTTCTTTTATAATTAGGTACACCAGTATGTATAAAAGTGTAAGCACTCACAAAGCTGACCATACACTAAGTAAAAGCAAGGTGCCTTTTGCACATTAGTTACTCAGAGGGAACTGAAACCAGCTTCGTTGTTTTCCCTGAGCCCTCTCCTGCCTGTCACCTCACACCCAGCTGCCAGACTTCTTACTCATCTTCCTCGGAGTTCCTGGTGCTGGGAAACACTGTTTTAACCCCCAAATCTGTTTTAACCCTAATAATTCTAGGTATTCTTTTCAAATACACAAAACAAAAACACAAAATTAAAGGAAAAATGGTTTAATGGAGTGAGAGATTGTAGCATTACTCTCAGAATTTAACAAAGAAGCAAAGAATAACCACAAGACACAAGACACATTAGTGAACATGACTTCCAAACAAAATGACTTGCCTGGCACGGGGTGGCACTGCCCCACGAAGAGCAAGTTACAAACTTGCTATGATCTGATGTGCCTCTAGGATTCAAACTTAGAAAATTACTATCTGGTCTGATAGTACTAAGAGACACCCTTCAGATTTTGTTAATTGTGAGAAGGAATACCACAGGCATGGTGGCTAGCATCATGAAATCTGAAAATAAATGTTGAGAATAATATGGGGAAAGAGGAACATTTATTTACAACCGGCAGG
Organism: Apodemus sylvaticus; assembly: GCF_947179515.1. NCBI lineage: Eukaryota > Metazoa > Chordata > Mammalia > Rodentia > Muridae > Apodemus > Apodemus sylvaticus. The sequence continues at coordinate 54,947,619 of NC_067472.1, read as the reverse complement.
GGTGCAAATTAGTACAACCAATATGGAAATTCACCTGTTCATCATTTTTATTGTTGATATATATTTGTGACGGGAAGGACATAGAACCAGCCTAGTTGCTAATAAACAGACAGATAATAATGAAAATGCAGTACATGTACACAATGGAATATTCTTTAGCCATAAAGGAATCATGGGATTTTTCAGGAAATGCATGGATCTGAGGACTATATTTAGTGAAGTCAACCAATCCAGAAAGCAAAGTGCATGTTCTCCCATATATCCAGATCATACCCTATATAATGCATATACGTAAAGAGTTGTAAATGTGGTAAAGCCTGCAAAAATCCAGAAAACAGGCCAAATATTGGGTAATGGGATGGATGAGGGTGAAAAAAAGGACAATGGAACATGAAAGGGAAGAAAATCTTGGGGGAGCAACAAGGAGGGGATTGAGACCTTCAGGAGGGGATGCGGAGGAAGAAGAACCACAAAAACACACTTCGCTTGAAACATCATAATGTGTGGCTGGGGAGACAGCTCGGCAGCTAAGAACACTGGCTGTTTTTCCAGAGGACCCAGGTTCTATTCCAGCACCCACATGGCAGCTTACAATCATCAGCAACTCCAGTTTGAGTGTATCTGTCACCAGCGTCCACCAGAAGGTGGAGCACTAGGTGCACACATGGAGCACAGACATGCATACTGGGTAAACACCTTTATTTTAAACACATAAAAATGTTGTAATAGTACCTAACACTATGAAGACTTACTTCTTTTAATGAGACTATATGAAGAAAAAGAGGGATGTGCTGGGGCACCTGACAGCCAGTGGAGGGCGGCAAGTGGGGCGGATATAAAGATAAATTGCTGGCAACCATGAAATTGTCAAGGAACAATTAAAACTCTTTTTAGAAATATGAGAGTGGAGTCCTTAGGAATTGAATTATTAATCTTATAAAAGAGGTGCAGAGACAATGAGATGGTTTGGTGGCTAAAGACACTTGTATCCCAGGCCTGGCAAAAAGCGTTCCAGCTGCCAGGCAAAGGTAAACTGACTCTATAATCTCCACATTGCAAGTCATGGCATACATGTTCACACACACATCATGTGCACATCATATACACAGTGATTCTAAATATGCTTGAGGCTAAAATCAAAGAGGCACAAGGGAGCTATGTGTATAGGAGGGCCCAGGATAGGCCTCCTCTACTACAGAGAAAGGCAACAACTTGCTTGGCAGAAATGGTTATCTACTGAAAAAGAGGTGTTTTCAAGCACCAGATCTAAGTTGTTGGATCATGAACTCTGATGACAGTTTCATAACCTGAAAGTGTGTCCTTTGGAAATCATCTTTGGTAGAACAACAACAACAAAGTGGCAGGCATAGCTTCCCAACACACCAATGGTGCCACAGGTGTCAAGGGACAGCCTACTATTGTGCTTGATCAATAAAGGCATGATGTCCCTTCTCTGTGCACTACGGGGAGAGAGCACAGCACCCCTGGCAGGAGGGTCAATGCTGTTTTCCATTTTTGAATATTCAAATAGAATGAAAACCATGTATTGAAACATCTTTGTCTCGTTCCCATTGTTGACTGTTTCTCACCTCTCCGCATCTGAAACTCCACTATAGCTCATGGAGAAGGTATTCATGTGTCCACACAACATAGGGAGTTTTATTCAAATAGCACTCATGACACTGATTGGAATTTCCATTTGTGTTTGTGGATCTCTAGGATCAAGTTACAGCTAGAATATAATTTGCAATAGCTATTCCATAATGATTGAATGACTCACTGGTGACTAAAATACTCACACACAGGGAGAGCCATGAACCAGAGACACTCACCTGTCTGTTAAGAAGCCATATAGGATATTTCCTACTAACACACCAGTCGAGAATAGAAACTTAGCTATTGACTCCAGTGACTGAGATTCACACACCAGGTCCCACTGAAAAATATCGAAACCATCAAAGTAAGGCTCATAGCCTGTCAGACTATATCAAAATTCTTCAACATGTTTCATTCTAGAAGACACCTGAACTCTTCTCCCATTTCAACACCATCTGACTTCTACCATCCTGGTCTCAGATTAAACACAACTAATTCCAGGAATCTTCCTTTGGTTTGTAGTCCATGCTAAGAAATTCTCAAACTCGGCCATATACTGCAATAACTTGAGAACCTTAAAAAATGTTCTATATCCCATACCCAGATACATCCTTTCATAATAAATGATAGATATATAGATAGATAGATAGATAGATAGATAGATGATAGGTAGGTAGGTAGGTAGATAGATAGATAGATAGATAGATAATATAGGTGTAGATATAGACATGCTGACAATACTGAAGTAGGAGACAAGGACCTCGTGCACAGCCCCATTCTACCCTATCACAGAGAGCAAAGTATTGAGACTTTAGAGTGCTAGGGATGGAATCCTAAGGTCATACATGCTACACAAGCATTATTCAAGTGAACCATACTCCCAAACAACTCATTATGGTTTTGTTCAAACTCCTAGATATATCTTATTTGAAATCAAAACTGAAAAATAGGTGACTGAGCAGACAGGTACAGCCAGTAATGCAGGGAACACCAGAGTGTCAGAACTGTTGGGACACGGTATGCCAAGGCCCCATATGCACCCAGAAGCTGGGCAGTGCCACAACCATCTGTGTACCTATCCTGCCAGGGGACATCTGCTCTGCAGGGAGTCCCCCATTAGAGGTGAGGCAGCCATTTTTGCTATTGTGACTGAGTGGGCAGGTACAGCCAGGAACACAGGGAACACCTGGGGTGTTCAGAACATCTGGGCAGGGACCACCAGGAACCTGCACCCAGGAGCTGGGCAGTGACACAGCACTCTGTGCCAGGGGAAAGCCAGTCACCCAGGAGTTCTGAGACAGGCCTGCAGGCACATGGTGAGGGACAAGCACCAGCCAGAGACAGCAGGACCAACTAACACCAGAGATAACCAGATGGCAAAAGGCAAATGAAGGAATGTTACTAACAGAAATCAAGGCAACATGGCACCATCCAAACCCAATTCTCCCACAACAGCAAGTCCTGGATACCCCAACATACCAGAAAAAACAAGATTTGGATTTAAAAATCACAGCTCATAATGCTGATGGAGGGCTTCAAGAAAGACATAAATAACTCCCTTAAAGAAATACAGGAGAACACAGGTAAACAGGTAGAAGCCTTTAAAGAATCACAGGAAACCACAACCAAACAGGTGAGGGAATTGAACAAAACCATCCAGGATCTAAATAGAGAGGTAGAAAGAATAGGGAAATCACAAAGGGAAACAACCCTGGACATAGAAAATCTACAAAAGAAGTCATGAATCATGGATACAAGCATCAACAACAGAATACAAGAGATAGAAGAATCTCAGATGCAGAAGATACTATAGAAAGCATTGACACAACAGTCAAAGAAAATGCAAAATGCACAACGCTCCTGACCCAAAACATCCAGGAAATCCAGGACAAAATGGGAAGACCAAACCTAAGGATTACAGGGATAGAAGAGAGTGAAGATTTCCAACTTAAAGGGCTAGTAAATGTCTTCAACAAAATTATAGAAGAAAACTTCCCTAACCTAAAGAAAGAGATGCCCATGAACATACAAGAAGCCTACAGAACTCCAAATAGATTTGACCAGAAAAGAAATTCCTCCTGTCACATAATAATTAAAATGCCAAATGCGCTAAACAAAGAAAGAATATTAAAAGCAGTAAGGGAAAAAGGTCAAGTAACATATAAAGGTAGACCTATAAGAATAACACAAGATTTCTCACCAGAGACTATGAAAGCCAGAAGAGCCTGGGCAGATGTCGTACAGACCTTAAGGGAACACAAATGCCAACCCAGGCTGCTATACCCAGAAAATCTCTCAATTACCATAGATAGAGAAACTAAGGTATTCCATCACAAAAACACATTTACACAATATCTTTCCACAAATCCAGATCTTCAAAGGATAATGAATGGAAAACACCAACAAAAAGAGGGAAATTACACACTAGAAAAAGCAAGAAATCAATCTTCTTTCAACAAACCTAAAAGAAGATAACCATACAAACATAAAAATTACACCAAAAATAACAGGAAGCAACAATCACTATTGCTTAATATCTCTTAACATCAGTGGACTCAATTCCCCAATAAAAAGACATAGATTAACAGACTGGATACATAAACAAGACCCAGCAGTTTGCTGCATACAGGAAAAGCATTTCAGTGTCAAACACAAATGCTACCTCAAAGCAAAAGGCTAGAAAACAATTTTCCAAGCAAATGGTTCCAGGAAATAGGCTGGAGTAACCATTCTAATATTGGATAAAGTTGACTTTCAACCAAAAGTCATTAAAAAAGACATGGAAGGACACTTCATTCTCATCAAAGGAAAAATCTACCAAGAAGAACTATCAATTCTGAACATCTATGCTCCAAATGCAAGGGCATCCAAGAAACTTTACTAAATCTTAAAGCACATATTAAAACTCACACACTAATTGTGGGTGACTCCAATATCCCACTCTCACCAATGGACAAATCAGGGAAACACAAACTAAACAGAGACACAGTGAAACTAACAGAACTTTTGTACCAAATGGATTTAGCAGATATCTATAGAACATCTCATCCTAAATCAAAAGAATATACCTTCTTCACAGTGTATCATAGTACCTTCTCCAAAACTGACCACATAATTGGTCACAAAACAGACCTCAACAGATATAAGAAGATCGAACTAATTCCATGCCTCCTATCAGATCACTATGGAGTAAGAGTGGTCATCAATAGCAGCAAAAACAACAGAAAGCCCACATACACATGGAGGCTGAACAATGCTCTGTTCAATGACACCTTGGTCAAAGAAGAAAAAAAGGAAAGACTTTCTAGAATTTAATGAAAATGACGGCAGAACATACCCAAATTTATGGGACACAATGAAAGCAGTGCTAAGAGAAAAACTCATAACTCTGAGTGCCTCCAAAAAGAAGCTGGAGAGAGCATACACTAGCAGCTTAACAGCACACCTGAAAGCTCTAGAACAGAAAGAAGCTAATACACCCAAGAGGAGTAGAAGGCAGGAAAGCATTAAACTCAGGTCTGAAATCAATCAAGTTAAAACAAAAAGAACTATTCAAAGAATCAACAAAACCAGGAGCTGGTACTTTGAGAAAATCAACAAGACAGATAAACCCTTAGCCAGACTAACCAGAGGGCACAGAGACAGTATCCAAATTTTATAAATCAAAAATGAAAAGGGAGATATAAAAACAGAAACTGAGGAAATTCAAAAAATCATCAGATCCTACTACAAAAGCCTATACTAAACACAACTGGAAAATCTGGATGAAATGGACAATTTCCTAGACAGATACCAAATACCAAAGTTAAATCAGGATCAGGTAGACCATCTAAATAGTCCCATAACCCCTAAAGTAATAGAAGCGGTCAATGAAAGTCTCCCAACCAAAAAAAGCACAGGACCAGATGGTGTTAGTGCAGAATTCTCTCAGACCTTCAAAGAAGACCTAACACCAATACTCTTCAAACTATTCCACAAAATAGAAACAGAAGTAACACTACCCAACTCGTTCTATGAAGCCACAGTTACACTGATATCAAAACCAAACAAAACCCGGGTGTGGTGGCGCATGCCTATAATCCCAGCACTTGGGAGGCAGAGGCAGGTGGATTTCTGAGTTCAAGGCCAGTCTGGTCTACAGAGTGAGTTCCAGGACAGCAAGGACTACACAGAGAAACCCTGTCTCAAAAAACCAACCAAACAACCAATCAAACAAACAAACAAAAACTAAACAAAGACCCAAAAAAGAAAGAGAACATCACACTAATTTCCCTTATGAATATTTATGCTAAAATACTCAATAAAATTCTTACCAACCAAATCCAAGAACACATCAAAATGATCATTCACCATGATCAAGTAGGCTTCATCCCAGGGATGCAGAGATGGTTCAGTATACAGAAATCCATCAATGTAATCCACTACATAAACAAACTTAAAGAAAAAAATCACATGGTCATTTCATTAGATGCTGAAAAAGCATTAGACAAAATTCAGCATCCTTTCATGTCAAAAGTCTTGGAAAGTACAAGAATTCAAGGCCCATACCTAAACATAGTAAAAGCAATATACAGCAAACCAGTAGCCAACATCAAACTAAATGGAGAGAAACTTTAAGCAATTCTACTAAAACCAGGGACTAGACAAGGCTGCCCTCTGTCTCCATATCTATTCAATATAGTACTTGAAGTTCTAGCTAGAGCAATTAAACAACAAAACGAAGTCAAAGGGATACAAATTGGAAAGGAAGAAATCAAATTATCATTATTTGCAGATGATATGATAGTATACTTAAATGACCCAAAAATCTCCACCAGAGAACTCCTACAGCTGATGAACAACTTCAGCAAAGCGGCTGGATATAAATTAACTCAAACAAATCAGTAGCCTTCCTATACTCAAAGGATAAACAGTCTGAGAAAGAAATTAGGGAAACAACATCCTTCACAATACTCACAAACAATATAAAGTATCTTGGTGTGACTCTAATCAAACAAGTGAAAGAGCTGTATGATAAGAACTTCAAGTCTCTGAACAAAGAAATAGAAGACCTCAGAAGATAGAAAAATCTCTCATGCTCATGGATTGGCAGGATTAATACAGTAAAAATATCTATCTTGCCAAAAGCAATCTACAGATTCAATGCAATCCCCATCAAAATTCCAACTCAATTCTTCATAGAGTTAGAAAGAGCAATTCTCAAATTGATCTGGAATAACAAAAAAAAAAAAAAAAAAAAAAACCAGGATAGCTAAACCTATGCTTAACAGTAAAAGAACTTCTGGGGGAATCAGTATTCTGGACCTCAAGCAGTGCTACAGAGCAATAGTGTTAAAAAAAAAAAAAAACTGCATGGTTTTGGTACAGTGACAGGCAGGTAGATCAATAGAATAGAATTGATGACCCAGAAATGAACCCACACACCTATGGTCACTTGATCTTTGGCAAAGGAGCTAAAACCATCCAGTGGAAAAAAAGATAGCCTTTTCAACAAATGGTGCTAGTTTAACTGGCAGCTAGCATGCATCAATACATTCTTATCTCCTTGTACTAAGCTCAAGTCCAAGTGGATCAACACCAGACACACTGAAACTAATAGAAAAGAAACTGGGGAAGATCCTTGAGCACATGGGCACAGGGGAAAAGTTCCTGAACTGAACACCAAAAGCTTATCATCTAAGATCAAGAATTAACAAATGGGACCTCATAAAATTACAAAGTTTCTGTAAAGCAAAGGACACTGTCAATAGGACAAAATGGCAACCAACAAATTGGGGAAAGTTCTTTACCAACCCTTCATCTGACAGAGGGATAATATCCAATATATACAAAGAACTCAAGAAGTTAGACTCCAGAGAATGAAATAACCCTATTTAAAAAATAGAGTACATAGCTAAACAAAGAATTTTCACCTGAGGAATATCAAATGGCTGAGAAAGACCTAAAGAAATGTTCAACATCCTTAGTCATCAGGCAAATGCAAATCAAAACAACCCTGAGATTTTACTTCACACCAATCAGAATGGCTACGATCAAAAACTCAGGAGACAACAGGAACTGGCGAGGATGTGGAGAAAGAGGAACACTACTCCATTGCTGGTGGGATTGCAAGCTGGTACAACCACTCCAGAAAACAGTTTGGTAGTTCCTCAGAGAACTAGGCATAATACTACCAGAGGACCCTATTATACCACTCCTTGTCATATACCCAGAGGATTCTCCAGCATATAATAATGACACAAGCTCCACTATGTTCATAGCAGCCCTATTTATAATAGCCAGAAGCTGGAAAGAACCCAAATGTCCCTCAATGGAGGAATGGATACAGAAAATGTGGTATATTTACACTATGGAATACTACTCAGCTATTAAAAACAATGAATTCATGAAATTCTTAGGCAAATGGGTGGAACTGGAAAATATTATCCTAAGTGAGGTAACCCACAAAAGAACATACATGGTATGCAGTCACTGTTAAGTGGATGTTAGCCCAGAAACTTGGAATACCCAGGACACAATTCACATATCAAATGATGCCCAAGAAGAAGGAAGAACAAAGTATGGATACTCTGGCCCTTCTTAGAAGGGGGAACAAAATACCCACAGAAGGAGATACAGAGACAAAGTGTGGAGCAGAGTCTGATGAAAAGACCATCCAGAGACTACTCCACCTAGTGATCCAGCCCATATACAAAACCCAGACACTATTGTGGATGCCCACAAGTACTTGCTGACCTGAGCCAGATATAGCTGTCACCTGGGAGGCTCTGCTAGTGCATGACAAATACAGAGGGAGACACTCTCAGCCAGCCATTGAACTGAGCACAGAGTCCCCAATGGGGGAGCTAGAGAAAGGAGCTGAAGGGGTTTGCAGCACCATAGAAGGAACAACAATATGAGCCACCCAATACTCCCAGAGTTCCCAGGGACAAAACCATCAACCAAAGAGTACACATGGAGTTACCCATGGCCCCAGATGCATAGGCAGCAGAGGATGGTCTTGTTGAACATCAAAGGAAGGAGAGGTCCTTGGTCCTGGAAAGGCTCAATGTAGCAGTATAGGGCAATACCAGGACAGGGAAGTGGAAGAAGGCTGATTGGGGAACAGGGGGTGGGGAGATGGCTTATGGAATCTTCGGCAGGTGAGGGTAATCAGAAAAGGGGAAATCATTTGAAATGTAAATAAAGAATTTATCTAATAAAAAATTAAAAAAAAACAAAGTTAATAATGTGTAAAAAAGCTGAAACATACCGACTTGTAATATTTATAACAGGAGCACATGAATTTTTTGCTTTAACTGATTTGATACATAAGAATTACTTCTTAAACTGTGGTCATCCCCTAGAGTAAAATAATCAGGAGAACAGGTCCTTATCCTTTATTAGTTATTTAAACTCATTGAAAATATGTTTCATATTTAATAGATAAGTAATCAATATTGGCTAAAAGATGAAATCTAAGCTCAAAGCATGTGCATTACCCATGATATTGATGTACACCTGTCATGAACATATGACAGGAAATGAATTCACTTACCTCAGTAACAATGGAGGAGAGGAAGGTGCTTTGGTCATACACCCAGCCATCCACACAGGGTTCTGTGTCTGATTCTGTCACACTGGAAAAAGTGCCATTCAAATTAAGAAGATGCCACTGTGGTTGGATGAAGCGACGACACTTCTCTGGTTTCATGTTGGAGTCCAGTGGGATAGAGACCTTCAGGAGGTCATCTTGGCTCAGGATCCCACTGTAATTATCAGAGACAGTGTCATTGTCCAGGATGGAGACCCAGCATCGATGATTCGGAATGGCTGCTGTGAAGTTCTCCAATAGAGAATGAGGAGATATTATTATGTTGCAAATCAAAATGAATGTCATCTGAAGAATCTGGAATCTCCCTAGGCTGCCAACTTGATTCAGAAGGTCCTGAAAGGCCATCTAGGACTAATGACTATGTTCAAAGGAAGACACAAAAATTGCTCTTATGTGAGCCCAAATGATTTAACAAGTTCTTTTTCACTATAGAGTAGATCCTGACCCCTTCTTAATCTGTTCCCTTTCCCTTCCGCATCAGGGCCATAGAACAGTTATTCCCTAATGACTTAGGTGTTAGGTAGTAAAGCTACTTTTGTTAAGGTCATCAAGAGGAACAATCTGCTGAGTTGCTTTCTGGAATGAATCTGTTAAAGATCTACTTTGTGAGACACTCTGTCTGTGCAGTGCCCCTTAATTACCTATGGACATTGATCTGAAAATTCTCTGAAATCAAACTGAAGTTAACCTATTATGCAATATGCAATCTTTACAGAAAATACAACTTTCCAGACTCAGGTGTTTTTCACTTTCCTAATCCATAGAAGGGGGTGCTAAGTATTCATCTAGGTTAATAGTAAAGTTAATGAAAAGAATAAAAAGTTAAATTAATGCAAATGAGATATGGCACAATTCTTGGCTATCCTGTTTCAAGTCTATTCATGCCATAAATTCCAATTGTAAATATATGTTAAGAGGATAGGAGGATGAACAAGGACAGAATTTTAGGTCTCAAAGAAACCTGGTACAGGTCTCACTCAGTACATGTGGCTCCTCCCAGCAGTTCTTATCCTGTTCCCATCCTAAACCTCTTCTTCCTAGGGGTTAGGCTTCCATTTCCCTTCCCCCAGCTTCTGATACCTATATAACTCAGCCATTTTAGACACACAGTCTCTTGGTCTCTTGGTGCTTCTTTGTTCCCAGGTGTTCTCTTTGTTCCCTCTCTTCTCGCCTCTCACAACCTGGTTCACTCTGCTGCATGCTCAGTTTGGATTTCCAGTACCTTGGCTGTTCTCCCCCTCACATATACAATAAACCCTTCCTCTCAACCATACCTTGGAGCAGTCATGTCGTCAGTCTTTTTATTCATCTGGTGCTAAAACCATGATGAACTCCTTTCCAAGGGACTCAGTCTTTCTCAACCAAGCTGATGATTTGACTCTACTAAGGTATGAATAGATCATTTGTTCTGCTGGCTTCTACCATCCTCTATGTTTAACTCCAAATATAGAATCCACTTGCTTCTTCCCACCGCCTGCTCTACCCATCCACATCCCCTCACCTACTAGGTAAGTGTACTCTCTCTGACCACTGGAGCACCCTATACCCTCTGGAGCATCCACTATATGGGCATCTCAAGCTTTCTATACCCTCTATGGCCATAGCGCATGGGCAACTATCTCCCATCTCCCTATCTACACTTAAACTGCTTTCTCCTCTCCTCCTCTACTGAATAGATGTCACTCTGGAGCTGAGTGCTTTGTCTATTATTACTACAAAAGTTACGTCAGGCTTCTGGTTTCCATCTGCACCCCAGAGCTAAGACTGGGGTGCCACAGCTCTCCATACCCAAATCCTGCCCAGAGAGAACTGGGCTCTGTGAGGTCCTAGCTGGCTTGAGGGTTGTAGTTTCACCTGTGTTCCTAGTTAGAGTAGGCAGAGGTGTGGACCAGGCAACAAACTGGAATTTTAAATGTATCTCTTACTTAATAATTTTCATAATTGTCCTACTACATGATTTTTATTAGTATAAGAAAAAGAGCCTTTTTATTTAGACAAAAAAGAGGATTATTGAGGTTTGGTCTTTTGCTATATATTGTAATGCTAAATACTGCCCCCCTGCCCAAGAACAAGAGATTCTACACATAGACCCAAGTGATACTTGTGACTTCTCCCTGCCCACTGCTCTCAAGAATAGCAGCCAGCAACCTGACCACCCACCTCCTGAAGAACAAGAAGAACCGGTTTCCAGCCTTCAGGGGAGGGCCTTGGTCTGCCTTTGTTTCTTGAGAGAGAGGCATTATCATTAAAGATGGAGACTTAAACCAAAAGCCATGTGTTTTGTGTCTCTCCATGTAATTTCTCTTGCAGCCTGTTCCTTACCCATCTTTCCTTCCAGAGAACCCACGATTAAGATGTGTGAGCTGGACTCAACAGATACTATATATCCTTAACCCCCAAGTTATTCCTAATTGATGAATAAAAAGCTGAGCCGAAGAGAGATAGGCAGTGGTTGTTATTGTTCCCAAGCTTGAGGTCTGAGGAAAACCATGAGGAGCAGGAGAGAGAAGAAAGTGGAGAGAGAAAGAGATACTATGGGCTAGGTGAGTCATGAAAATAGCCCTGAGGGCTGGCCAAGTAAGTTAAGATCAGCCCAAATGAAACATGACGAGATATAACTGGGGGGGAGGGCATACATCTCTAGGACATGCTAGGATGGGGAAGGGTCCCAAGAGGCTATGGGAGTGTCTTTAGTTGAGACCCATAGCAGTGGAGATATGGATCCTGAAGTGGCCATTTCCTGTAGCCAGGCATGACTCCCAGTAGAGGGATAAGGACAACCACCAACCCACCCACAAAACCTTCAACCCAGAATGTGTCCTGTCTACAAGAAATACAAGGAAAAAGATGGAGCAGAGATTAAAGTAATGGCTAACCAATAACCGGCCCAACTTGAGACCCATCTTATGGGAAAGAACCAATCCCTGACACTATTAATGATACTCTGTGATGCTTGAAGACAAGAGCCTAATATAAATGTCCTCTGTGAGGCTCCACCCAGCACCCTATAGAAACAGATGCAGAGACCCACAGCCAAACATTAGATGAAGCTCAGGAAGTCTCATGGAAATGCTGAGGAAAGGATTAAGGACCCCAAAGGGGATAGGAACTTCACAGGAAGACCAACAGAGTCAACTAACCTGGAACCTTGGGGGCTCTCAGAGTTTTAACCACCAACCAAAGAGCATACAGGGGTTAGACCTAGGCCCCTCCCCATACATATGTAGCAGATGTGCAGTTTGGTCTTCATGTGAAGCCCCTAACAACTGTAGCTGGGGCTGTCCCTAAAGTTGTTGCCTGTCCCCTAACTGGGCTGTCTTGTAGGGCCTCAGTGGGAAAGGATGCACCTAGCCCTGTAGAGATTTAATGTGCCAGCGTTAGGGGATACTGGGGTAGGGGGAAGGTGGTTCCAGTCTCTCAGAGGAAAAGGGGAGGGAGTAATGGGTATAAGGACTTGTGAGATGGGAACCAGGAGGGGGTCCGAGATCAGGATGTAAGATAGATAGACAGAAGGATGGATGGATAGATAGATAGATAGATAGATAGATAGATAGATAGATAGAACGAAAGAAAGAAAGAAAGAAAGAAAGAAAGAAAGAAAGAAAGAAAGAAAGAAAGAAAGAAAGAAAGAAAGAAGGAAAAATAAATCGGTAGTCCTCCTTTATACAAATGATAAACAGGTTGAGAAAATACTTAGGAATTCAACACCCTTCACAGTAGGCACAAATAATATAAAATATCTTTGTGTAACTCTAACCAAGTAGGTGAAGACCTATATGACAAGAACTTCAAGTCTTCTGAAGAAGGATGTTATCAGAAAATGGAAAGATCTCCCATGCTCATGGATTAGTTGTATTAACATAGTAAAAATGATCATCTTAGCAAAAGCAATCTACAGATTCAATGCAAGGCCCATCAAAATTCCAACACAATTCTTTACAGACCTTGAAAGAGAAATTCTCAGCTTCATATGGGAAAACAAAAATCCCAGGATAGACAATTTTATTCTGAACGATAAAAAAAAAACTTCTGAAGATATCACCATCCCTGACTTTAAGCTGTACTACAGAGCAAAGAAATAAAAACTGCATGGTATTGGTATAGGAAGAGACAGGTTGGTTTTTGGAATAGAACTGAAGACCCATAAATAAACCCACACACCTACAGACACTTGCTTTTGACAAAGAAGCCAAAACCATACAATGGAAAGAGCACCTTCAACAAATGGTGCTGGTCTAACTAGATGTCTACAAGTAGAAAAATGCAAATAGATCCCTATTTATCACCCTGCATAAAGCTCAAGTCTGAGTAGATCAAAGACTTAAACATAAAAGCATATGCACTAACTCTAACAGGACAGAAAGTGGGAAATAGCCTTGAATTCATTGGTACAAGAGACAACTTCCTGAATAGAACACCAATGGTTCAGACACTGAGATCAACAATTTATAAATGGAACCTCATGAAACTGAAAAGCTTCTGTAATTCAAAGGACACTGTCAATAGGACAAAGCATCAGCCTTCAGATTGGGAAAAGTTCATCACTCTATATCTGATAGAGGGCTAATATCCAAAATATATTCAAGAACTCAAGGACTTTGACACCAACAACCCAAATAACCCAATTTTTAAAATGGTTATAGAGCCAAGCAGAATCTCAGAGGAATCTCAAATGGCTGAGAAACACCTAAAGATATGTTCAATTTTCTTAGTTACCAGGAAATAAGTGCAAATTAAAGTGACTCTGCAATCCCACCAGCAATGGAGGCATGTTCCACATCCTCGTCAGCATGTGTTGTCCCTTGAGTTTTTTATTTTAGTCATTTTTATGGGTGTAAAATAGAATCTCAAACTTGTACAACCACTCTGGAAATCAAGTTGGTGGTTTCTCAGAAAACTGGGAAGAGTTCTACCTCAAGACCCAGCTATTCCACTCCCAGGCATATACCCAAAAGATGCTCTACTATACCACAAAGACACATGCTCCACTATGTTCATAGCAGCTTTTTTTGTAGTACTAGATACTGGAAACAACCTAAATGTCCCTCAAGTGAAGAAAATATGTGGTTCATTTACACGATATAATACTACTCAGTCATTTAAAGCAAGGACATCATTAAATTTGGAGACAGATGGATGGCACTGGAAAATATCCTGAGTGAGGTAATCCAGACCCAAAAGGACATGCATGGTATATACTCACTTATAAGTGGATATTAGCCACATATTACCATATAACAACCATACAATCCACAGACCCAAAGAAGCCAAATAACAAGAATGGCTCAAGAAAGGATGATTAAATCTTTCACAGAAAGGAAAATAAAATATATCTCAGAGGTAGATGGACAGAAAGAACTGGATGAGAGAGTGCATGGGCAGGAGAGCGGGGTTGGGGAGGGATCAGGTAGAGGGAGAACAGAGGCAAGAGAACTAAATTCAGTGGGGGAGGGGCATGGGACATCTCTAGGACATGCCAGAGACCTGGGAAGGGGATAGGCTTCAGGGTGTCTATGAGGGCAACTCTAGCTGAGACTGATAACAGTGGAAGATATGGATCTTGAAGTGGCCACTTCCTGTAGCCAGGCATGACTTCTAGTGGAGGGATAAGGACAACCCACCCACAAAACATTCCCTCTATCTCTGCTCCATCCCTGTACCTGCACATCTTATAGACAGGCTGTCTATAAGATGTGCAGGTACAGGGATGGAGCAGAGATAGAGGGAATGGCCAACCAATGACTGACCCAACTTGAGACCCATTCCATAAGCAAGAAACAATCCCTGACACTCTGTTATGTTTGCAAACAGGAGTCTAGCATAACTGTTCTCTGAGAGACTCTACCCAGTAGTCAATGAAAACAGATGCAGAGCCAGGTAGTGATGGCACACGCCTTTAATCCCAGCACTCTGGGAGGCAGAGGCAGGCGGATTTCTGAGTTTGAGGCCAACCTGGTCTACAGAGTGAGTTCCAGGACAGCCAGGGCTACACAGAGAAACCCTGTCTCAGAAGAAAAAAAAAAACAGAAAACAGATGCAGAGACACACACACCCAAACATTAGCTCAGGAAGTCTAGCGGAAGAGTTTGAGAAGGATTAAGGGACCCAAAGAGGACAGGGACTCCAAAGGAAGACTAACAGAATCAAGTACCATGGAGCCTTGGGAGGTCCCAGAGACTGAACCACCAACCAAAGAACGAGTATGGGCTGGACCTAGGCTGCAGCCAACACCCCCACATATGTACTAGATGTGAACCTTGGTCTTCATGCAGATCCAACAACAACTGGATCAGGGTCTGTCCCTGACTCTCTTGCCTGCCTGTGGATCCCATTCCCCTAACTGAGTCACCTTCTCCGGCCCCAGTGGGAGAGAATGCAGCTAGTTTCCCAGTGACTTCATTACTGGGAGGAATGATACCTTCTCAGAGCAAAGGGAGGAATGGGGGCAAGATCTGTGTAAGGAGGCACTGGGGAGAGAGGGAGTGCTGATATAGAGATATAAAGTGAATAAATAATTAAAAAGTTTTAAAATTTATAGCAGGAAATATAATCCAAATGATCTGTGTATCAATTAAAATGACAGAGACATACCACTACTGAGACAGTTATCCTAGGCTCCTATGGTGGTATCCGTGGCTTCACTGTGGACAGATGTAGCTGGCCTTTGGCTGTCATACAAGACAGCATTAAATATTCGGCTGCTACATGGAATTACATCTGCCTTTGGCTGCCAGAACCAAAAGGTCTGATAGAGTTTCCTATGTAGAAGGAACTTGCAGAAACTGGCCTTTCCTGAACAAGGCGGGGTAGAGCAGTTATCCCAACATGACCAGTTTGAGCAAAGCCATGGCCACAGGAGAGGAGGCATGGAGAGGTTTTCCTAATGGTTAACATTACCAGATTCAGGCTAAGCCGTCTGTGCCCATTGTCTTCTTTGGAGACCTTAGGGTCTCAGGGTTAGGATTTTCGAAGGGTCACCACTAGGATCTGGCATTTTTGTCTGTCATAGGAAGTATTTTCATTAAATATCTTAAATGTCATATTCAGCTGATCTCTGAGAGGTTTGAGGACCATAATCCATTAAGTATATCTGATTTTAAACCAGTTTTCCTTGTTTTTAGTTACTTGCTTTAGGCTTAGCCTTTAAAACATATTCAAGAGGCTTGTCCCTGTAAAAAGAATTATATGTTTACTTAGCCTGACTGTAAGCATAGTTTGACCACATTTAAAATTTTTATGATTTGAGCCGGGTGGTGGTGGTGGCTCACGCCTGTAATCCCAGCACTCTGGGAGGCAGAGGCAGGCAGATTTCTGAGTTCAAGGCCAGCCTGGTCTGCAGAGTGAGTTCCAGGACAGCCAGGGCTATACAGAGAAACCCTGTCTCGAAAAAAGCACATCCAAGAAAAAAAAATTATGATTTGTAGGTTGATTGAACATTAACTTGTATGTTTTGATTATCTTTAAGTTAGTTGCCTTTATAAGACTAGAATTTTACAGCTGTATCTCTGTTAAGTTTGAGCCTGGACTAGAGAGCAAGTTTCAGGACAGCCAGGGCAACACTGAGAAACCTTATCTATAATAACAATAATAACAACAATAATAATAATAATAGAGTTGAAGATTTAATTCAAGGTCCTCTAGCATCAAAATAAATCTCTAAATCACAAATAAAGTAAACTTTAAACCATAAATACAGTCCACAGAAAGACTGGTAACTGTAGGTTTAAATTTTTCAAAACCTATTTTAATAACAGTTCTTAAATGCCTCAACCTCCCTCCTAGCCCAGCACCCACCAGAAGAAGTGGAAAAGAAAAACTAATAGGAAATGGGGGCCATAGACATGTTTAGAAACAGTTCTTTGGGGCTCTTCCTGTCTTGACCATCAGCAGTCCAGTCCACTAGCAGAACATCATCATGAATCAGCATCAGCAGTCCAGTCCACTCAGCAATCAGCACTCACAAGTCAGAAACACCTGTCTGAGCCAGAAGAAACTGTGAAGCTCTGCCAACTGGCCAGAGTCCACGGAAATGGTAAGAAGCCACGAGAATATCACAAGAAGTTCTTTGGTGAGTTACTGTCCATAAAGCCATGACAAGGAAAGATCAGCTACGTAATGCAAGGCAAACCAATGCAAGAGCGTCCTCAGTGAAGACTAGCAGGGTGGAGCAAGGCGAATCAATGCCAGCGCCCCTCCCCCCACTCTCTGTGGGGCCATAAACATCACATGTCCTCTCCTGCATCTGCTTCAGCAAAATATCCTCTCACCTGTGTCTGCTTCAGCAAAACATTCTTTCACCTGTCTGCCCCAACAAAACATATGGCATAACTGAGTTTCCAAAGAAACCAGAAATTTCCACTTCAGGGAACGTTAGTTTTCTGATCATTCTTACGGTGTACCATTGCACAGTATTGCAGTTTTTCATGACTCAGTTTATCCAAATATCTAAAGCTTAACAAAGTTAGCAAAGACAAAGAGGCTAGACATATATCTTCAAATAATGTACTGTTAGCCTGAGTAGACCTTAGGGATTTATAAACTGTATTTATCAATGTTGTTTCTTATTTAAATTTTCTCCAAGCCTGTTTCTGAACAGATTAGGAAAAGGAATAAGTAATCAGACACACACATCTAAGCTAGTTTCTGTTAAACAGACTACATCTCTATAACCTTAGGAATTTATCATCATACAAAAATCTATTCTAATTGAAGATATTTTGGAGACTTGGTGTTGTTAGTCTAAAAAGGAGAAACAGAGTAGAACTAAGAATTCCTTTTTTTTTTTTTTACTTTTTATTGATTCGTTGTGAATTTCACATTATGCACCCCAGTCCCACTCATCTCCTGATCCTCTCATATCCACTCTTTGTCCTTGCAACCCCCAAATAAAAACATATAAACACATAAACAAACAAAGCAAAAAACAAAACCAACGCATAGAGACCTTCTTATTATGGAAACTGTAGTACACCACAATGTGTCCCACAGTATATCCCTCTGTCCACACATTATCACCTGCAAATGGTCATTCCAATGAGTCTGGCTCGAGATCTCCACCAGGCCTCCTCCTGGTTATCCTGTTGTTGCCCTGTGTCATGGAGGGGCTGGGCCAGCTCTCCTTCACACACTCAGGGCCAGCCCACCCACCCCCTCACTCCTGCCCGCAGGGCCAGCTCTACTCTACTGCTCAGGCAAGGTATAGGGCCCACTCTCCCAAGTGCTGAGGTCAGCAAGGAGCAGGGCCAGTTCACCCACCCTCTTGACTCCAGCTGGGGTCAGCTCTCCTGACTGCCTCAGATAGTGAAGGGTGAGGCCATCTCCCACTTCCCTGCCCTTCCCAGGCCACCTCATAGCAGAGGAGTGGCAGGCCAGCTATCCCTTGCTCACACCCTTGGTGCCAGCTCACCCACACCGCCATTACCAGGACCAGCTCTCCCAAGCACTGCAGATGATGATATGCAGGACTAGCTCCCCTACACTCAATGCACTCTGGGTAGGTTTCTTGACTGCTGGAGGTGGCAGGCATGTGGAGCAGAAGCAAAACCTTTCTGCCCATGCCACCCACAGCAGATGAGTCATGAGGTCAGCTCTTCCACACTCACATCCTCAAAGTGGGCTCACCTGATGATGGGTGCCATACCCCACTGTCTTGCTCGGGGTGCACTCTGGAAAGGTCTGGCCCCAGATGCTTCATCTCAGGATTGCTTTTTGCTACTGACGTGTTTTCTCATGTTTTTCTTTGCCATACTCCTCATGAATTTGGCTTGAAATGAATGGACACCAGGAGACCCTCACTGCCTGTAGCCTGGTGTAATCACTTCCTAGGCAATAGCCCACCTATTGGGCAAGTTTCCTGCAGATCAATATGAAGATGAAAGTTCTTGAGATACTGCTGTTTAGATGGACTAATGTTTTTATGGAATTCCTGATTAAGTAGTTTTAGTAAGTTAGCTTGATTTAAATAATTTTGGGAAGTTGGGATAGTTGATAGAAAGTTTAAAGAATCAAGAATAGAATGTGTCCCTTTCTCATAGAATGGCAAGAGCTTCATGAGTTAGAGAAAGGAAGTACAGTGAGCGCTCATGCGTTGCAAGCACATAATTGTAGTAGTAGCAAGAAAACTAGGCTTGGGACAAGTTAATGATCAAAGAAAGCATTCACTCTCAGTTGAGCTTGAGTTTCTTGATCTTGTGATCTATGACTATATAACAGGTTTCAAGTGTTCACCAGGAAATAAAAAGGTTATAAATAAAGAGTAAACAATTCTATTAAGAGCATAAGAGCAAAGAACCAATGATTAGCCAGCCTAGCTGATCAAGACTTCAAAAGTAAGACATAAGATAGATGACCTATTCCTTAGCAAGAACAGATTGTCTTCAAACAAGCATAGGAAAAACTTGATACTATAGACTTTTCCTACTTAAACTTTGTTAATCTATAACTAAAGAATTATTACTTTGGGGTTACAATGAGCTTGTAGAAAGAAAGATAGGCTAGAATTGTTTAGTTAGATAGTTTCAAAAGGGAATACTTAATCAATCAATAATCCTGCTGTAATTTCCTCTTGTGTAATGATTTTAATCTGTTTTTGAAGAACATGATTTTATGGTGGTTATTTTTATAAAATGTGTAACTTGTAGCCATGAGGTAACTTTCTTTCTCAATAGAAAAAAAAAAAACTGTCTTAAAGGGTATAAAAATGGTTAAGAGAAAAAAAATAAAATGCTGGAGCCTGCTTTTGCTTCAACCACTGTGTGTGTGTGTGTGTGTGTGTGTGTGTGTGTATGCGTGCACGTGTGCATGTGCGTGTATTTGATTCCGCCCCCCTCTTCTTTTTCCTAATCGCTGGCTGTCATAGGCAGCAGCCCCCATTGGTTGCCATCTGTACCAACCCTCATCAGCCCCTCTTAGTGCTGACCCCAATCAGCTGCTTTCAGCACTGACTCCAATCGTGGATACCACACCGAGCCACCTAACTCAGCTTACCCTGTGGTGTTAAAGTTGGTCTTTGACACTCACTCCTACCCTCACCCCCAAAACCACCCCCACCCCCACCCCCAGGGCCAGTTCCACTGTGTCGTCTGGGCAAGGTGCAGAGCCTGCTCTCCCAAGTGCCACCACCAGTGAGAAGTGGAGCCAGCTCCCCAGAGCACCACAGCCAATGAGGAGCATGGCCAATTCTGCACAGCCCCTGGACATCCAAGTGGTCTCTGACCGCTCTCCTGACCTGGCAAGGATGTCCCCATGTTCTCTAGTAGTAATATGAGCCACAGACATTGACACTGACTCCTACTGCTGTGTAGCCATGGACTCAGACATGGCCCTCAGTTGCAGCTCTGGCTGGGACCTCTCCATCCTACGGTCTCCAGTTCCATCTCTCTTCATAATGCTCAAGCTACTCCACTCCTCTTTCTCTCCCATCTGTCTACCACATACTTGCACACCGTGGTGGCTCCCGCTGAAGACTGGCCACGAAGCTGGAGGGCTCCTGAGTGACATCATCTGTCTTCACTGCGTGGTCTGGCAGCAAGTAGGTGTGTATGGTCCACCTGTGCTATGTGCTATGTGCTATGGTCAGATCTATAGGTGATATGAAGGTTCTCAAGTCTCTGTCTGTCTTCCTCCTCCCACACTGTACTGCCTGGATTGGATCGAATTGGATTTGGCTTGATTTTATTTGATTTGATTTGATTTGATTTGATTTGATGTTCATGTGTCCTAGGCATGAACCAGCTTTGGCCACCAAGCCAGGCATCAGGCTAGGATGAACAAAGGACTGCCAACTGCTCTGTCCCTGTCTGATATGAGAACAACACCAACAAGGTGTCTCTTTGCCCATTGCCATGGGGGAAGGAGTTTTATGAGTGTTGCCTTTGCTGATTTATACCATGTAGTCATCTTAATCAGGATGGTGGCAAAGTTATATGGCATGTATCCTTTTTCAATCTTAGTAAAGATGGCTGCTAGCTTCACGGTAACTATTTTAAAACATGTATTTTTAGTAGATCTATTTAAAAAAATAGTTGAATTTATGTTATATATACAGTATATTCTAAACAAGAGTTGAATCACAAATATAATATGTTGAAGCACATTAAGATTACCCATGAATAGATTTTATACAAATAAATATAAGTATTGGCTTTTTTTTTTACTTTTTATTGAATCTTTGTGAGTTCCACATTATGCACCCCAATCCCATTCATCTCCCTCTCCTTTCATAGCCACCCTCTACCCTTGCAACTCGCCAAAAGAAAATAAAAAAGCAAAATAAATAAAACAAAGTATAAAAGACATCTCATGATGGAAGCTGTAGTGTGTCACAGTGTGTCCCACAGTGTAGCGTTTTGGCCACTCATCTTTACTTGCAAGCTTCTGTCACACCATCAATACTGGATCCTCACTGGGGCTCCTCTCAGACTTCCTGTTGTCGTCATTGTCGTTGTTGTTGTTGTTGTTGTTGAGATCCTTGCAGCTCTGAATCTGCATGACTGGCCCCTTCACATATTCCAGCAGTTCACAGAGGGAGTAGATGTTGTGGTGGGCCAACTCAAAGCCCTGGGTCTGGGTCTGCGTGGTAACAGAGTTGGTCAGCACACCAGTTCTGCCATACACATACTACCAGGGCAAGCTCTCCATCACTGCCCTCAGAGCTCACCCAATACTACAGCTAGCAAGGGGTCAGCTCTCCTGCTTGCATGCCTTCAGGGATAGCTAAGTCACACCCAAGCGACCAGAGCCAGCTCTACTCTGATGCCCAGTTCAGGTGTGAGGCCCACTCTCCCAAGTGCTGCAGACAATGACGGCTTGTGACAGCTCTCTGGCTCTCACCCTAGGGCCTGATTCACCTGCACCTTCACCACCAGGGCCAGCTCTTACGTGCTGCCCAGGTGAGGTGCAGGGCCTGCTCTCCCAAGTGCTGCAGTCAGCAAGGGGCAGGGCAGCTCTCCCACCTGCCTCTTGTGACAAAGTGTGAAGGGCATCTCCTCTGTACTCATGCCCTCAGGCTGGCTTACCCTTGCCCCTGCCATCAGTAGTAGTAGTAGTAGTAGTAGTAGACGAAGAAGAAGAAGAAGAAGAAGAAGAAGAAGAAGAAGAAGAAGAAGAAGAAGAAGAAGAAGACGACAAAGCAGGCAGCTCTAGAGTGACACTTATCCAGTATACAAGAAGAGGGAAAGCAGCTGAAAAGGTGGGAGCAAATAGCTCCTAGGAGGACTAGGAGAGGCTTTTGAGGAAATGGAGGTGTGAGTGTCCAAAGCCAACCATGAAAGAGGGGGTCCATCCTCAATGGCCATCAAGATTGATAATCATTGTATCTAAATCAGAAAAACTGAGGACATGTGTAATGAAATTATAGGAGAATCATATCTAGGGTAAACATTAGAAGGAGCTGAACCCCAAAAAGACACTCAGAAGCATACCTATTGATTGTTACACAGATGCTATTTTTGTAGTTCCAGTCACTGAAGCTAGACCTCCCTGCTGCTTCAGAACCTTGCAGCAGAATTTTCCCCTAATTGAGTGGGTAATAAAGAGAGCAAGAGGCTGATCACTGGGCGAGGAGGAGGCGGGCCTTCCAGCCGAGAGAAAGAGGAAGAGGGAACTAAGGAAATCGAACAAGCCCTTTTGGACTTGAGTCAGGAGCAAAGCAGACAAGATGTAAGTCAGGGACTTAGCTCTGGTGGTAGAATCCACTAAGATCCGCCACCAGAAGATTTCTAACAAAGAATAGTTGATGAATTTAGGATGATAGATTCCACGCCCAGCGATTGTGTTATCTGTTGATTCTAAACTAAGATTGTCTGGTGATTTCCATTCCGAGGTGACTCAGGTGGGCCAGAGGAAAAGAATTTAGCTGAGACGGAATTCAGCCAGGCTTTGGGACAGGAAGATTGGACAAGGACTGAGCACCAGGGGAAACATGAGATCTCCGGCTGGAAACAGACAGAGACTGCTAGCCAGTACCAAGCCGGGGATAGAGTGGATTGTTTTTTAATTATTACACACAACAGAACCTGACTACATTCTGGAGAGACCCTCTTTCTTTGCTCTAAGCCACACCAGCCATGCAACTCAGAACACTGACACTGGGTACCCAACATCACGGGCTCAGAGAAAAGAGTGTACTTCAGGACTGGAGGTAAAGCAGACTTTAGGATTTTGCAGGAATTTTGGGAATCCCCCATCTCTGGAGCAGCAGTATGTTCATTTGCTAAAATACTTATTAAAAGGAAAAGCACTAACTGTACGATTGTTGCAAATATTTCAAATACAAATAAGAAAGTCTCCTGAGACAAAAAATAAATCAAGGGAAAATGTGGGTCTGCATTTCACCTCACTTTTGGGGTATCTGAACACTGCTTGGGCAAAAGAAATGCAGGGGCTCTAGGCTACATTCCATCCTTGCTGCCAGTGGGCTGCTGGGCTTGTGAGACATGCTGACACACCGCTCAGGAGAGGCAGAATGCAACCTAAAATGGGAACCTCAGCCCATGTCTCTTGGGGTGAGTGATGGCAGGGTCTGGGCTATGGTTCCCAAACTCCAAGACACCCTTGTGTGGGAACCACAAGGGGTTGGGTATGGGGGCCCGCGAGCCAGCAATGGCAGGAAAGGAAGCAGGATCAAGAAGGAGCCTCCTACAGGAGACTTAGGTGGTGTGGCTCGGTAAAGAAGGCTTTCTCCCATAGCAGTTCTTGATGAAAGAGACAGTCCTTGCTTGTCTAAACTGTTTATTCATTGTGGAAAATGGATGCATTCGACTTACTCAGGATAGACCAAAGATTAGACTACCTTTCACAGGAAGGAGCATCTGAGAAGGGAAGCTTATTGGCTAAACCCTCAGAGTGTTCATCTAGGTACCTGATCTATCTGAGCCTGAAGAACTCTGGGCTCTGGGCTACAAGACCAGTTACCATGGTCCTGTTAATAGAGTGTAGAGCTCTAGGACAGGAATTCGGTCGGGAGCAAATTCAAACACCTACTGTTCCCAATTATGAGAATTTCCAGGATTTCTTAATCTGCTTGACCTTACCCGGTTTTCTATCTGGTAACATGGCTCCACTTGCCCCACAGGAAAAAGCTCTTACTGGTGGAAAAAGCAGGAGTGTTTAATGAAGAACTACAAGTCAAAGGCTCCAAAAAAAGGAAGGGAGAGAAAGAAGAAAGACTCTCCCTGATAGAAAAATGAGATTGATAGCATCTGGAACCCAGAGCTCTCTGGCCGCAAGCTGCCTGTCCGTTCTTTCCTGCCAAGAGGGTGCCCGCTCAGAGGGGTAGCACCTGAACTCCAAAGAATGATGCATGCGCTAACAAGCGCTGACAAAACCTGCCCAGGACTTAGAATTTTCTTGTTGTTTGTTTGCTTAATTTTTGTTTAAATGTTTGGGGGAGTGTTGTTGTTGTTGTTTTGCTTTGCTTTGCTTTTTTCCCTCATAATGGGAATAACTCAATGTCAATGATTCCCTCACGGGGGAAAAAAATTAAAACAATCCCAACTTCTAACAGGAAAACAATTACAATCAGGGCATAAAGTACTAAACCAGAACTGCTTAAATCT
This sequence comes from Apodemus sylvaticus, assembly GCF_947179515.1. NCBI lineage: Eukaryota > Metazoa > Chordata > Mammalia > Rodentia > Muridae > Apodemus > Apodemus sylvaticus. Next base: position 54,922,872 of record NC_067472.1, on the reverse strand, counting down.
CCAGAAGTATTAGTCATTCATTATATGCAGGATGTTCTCTTCTCTTGATTGTCTAATTAATGTTTAAAGAGATGCTTAATTTTCATAGTAAGTAAACCGGAAGAGAAAAATTTATAATTTTGAATTATATCATTAGGTACACTCTCATCTGTTTTTCACTACTGAGGAGTTGGCTCTGCTCTTTAGATTGCCTTCTGGAAACTCTAGGTTAAATCCTATAAAAATGTAACACCTGAAACGTAACAGCTTATTAAATATTGTGGCTGCTAAAGCCGTAGCTCATAGAAATAATCTCTCGTTAATAAAGAGCCTACAAAGATTGTTTTTCACTATATAAAATACAATTATCTGTTCAACACTGTTAATAATTGGCAGGTTGTATTAACCTGTTATGGCAGTGTTCTGGGTTATGTGGGACAATTGATCAAAGAAAAAGAAACACTGTGGGATGAATTCAGACTTCTCAGCAGGGGAATCAGCCTCTCAAAGGCTAAACCCTGACAGCTTCCTAGAAGCTCTTTTTTAGTGTTACACAAAAGGTACTTTTAGCAAGTCAGTTTCTGCATACCGAAGCTTCTTATCTGATCTAGAGAAAGATCTATCACCTAAGCAATTCTCAGTCATACAAGACTTCCTGGTTTGCCAAGCATATCTTTAGATGTTATGAGAATTCTTCAAAAGCATAATCCCATAAAAATCTCAGATAATAATCACTGACAAAAGACTACTTAAAAGCTTAGATGCTGTGATGGTTTGAATAGGTTTGACCCCCATAAATTCATATGTTTCAATATTTGGTCATAGGCAATGACGCTGTTTGGAGGTGTGACCTTATTAAAGTAGGTTTGGCCTTGTTGGAGGAGGTATGTCACTGTGGAGGAGGCTTTGAGGTCTCCTATGCTCTGGCTCTGCCCAATGGAAATGATAGCCTCCTCCTGGTGCCTGTGGAAGACAGTCCCATTCTGCTGCCTGCAGATCAATATGTAGAACTCTTGATTCTTCCAGCACTAAGCCGACCTGCATGTTGCCATGTTATCCGCTATGATAATGGACTAAACCTCCGAAACTATAACCCAGCCCCCAATTAAATGTTTGCCTTTATAAGAGTTGCCTTGGTCATTTAGTCTCTTCACAGCAATAAACCCCTAACTAAGACAGAAGTTGGTACCAGGGCCTGGGGTATTGCTGTGATAGGCCTGACTATGCTTTTATTTGGAAGACCATTGTCTCTGGGACTATGGATTAGAAAATCAGTTGAACTATTTAAATGAGGCTTAATAGGCCATCCTGGTGTGAACATAGAAGTCAGTGGTGCTGAGGGTGATTTGAACTGTGGAGGTCTGGCTCAAGAAGTTTCAGAGGAAGCCGGGCGGTAGTGGCACATGTCTTTAATCCCAGCACTTGGGAGGCAGAGGCAGGCGGATTTCTGAGTTTGAGGCCAGCCTGGTCTGCAGAGTGAGTTCCAGGACAGCCGGGGCTACACAGAGAAACCCTGTCTCCAAAAGCCAAAAAAAAAAAAAAAAAAAGATCATTCTTGGATATTTTGGTAATGAATGTTGCTGCTTTTTGTCCTTGTCTGAAGAGTCTTCCTGAGACTAAGGCAAAGAGATTCAGATGAATTGTGTTTACAAAGGAATTTTTTTTAAATCCTAGCATAGACTCTGTTCTGTGGTTCACACTTATGAAGAGTATTTAGATCAGACACAGCAAACTGAGAAAGAAAAAATAGAAAATGTATGATTCAAGAATTAAAGGGGCACCAGGAGTGGAGCTAAATCCTGTGCTCAAGGATATTAAATGAAATTCAAGTAATGGTGACCTCAGGGCAAGATTCCACCCAATTAAGTTTATGTTTATGCATTTGCAGTTGAACAAAGAATAGGTATATCAAATTAGGTGTTATTACAACCTGCTTATTGTTTTCATTCAGACATAAAGAGATAAGATTATGTGTCAAGTTGACAAGGGATGGATTGTGATGGCTATTCTTGATTGTCAACTTGATTGTATCTGGAATGAACTACAAGCCAGAAAAAGAGAGCACACCTATGAACCAAATCTCGAGGCTGGGAGGGAGACAACAGGCTTTGATCTGGATCTTGACGAGGGATAACCACCAAGAACAGCAGCAGCCGAAGCTATGTTATCTTGTGCTAGCAGGAAGAGTTAGTCATGTGTAAAAGTTACCCAGATGGTACTGGTTTTGAAGGCATGAAGGGGTCATGGAGAACAGCTGAGGCTTGACACTGTGAGAAGCCAGGAGAGGCAATTGGAAAAGAAGCAGCCTCAGTAGCATTTGAAGGCCCAGGACTGAAGGGGTCATGCAAAGAAATTAAGGCTTGGTACTATGAAAAGAGCCTATGAGAGCCTATTTGTGCAAGTGCAACCTAGTTACAGCAGAAGATCCCAACAGCAGTAGCAATGGAATGAAGTCAACCAGAGCCTGGTGTGCTACAGAGGGCAGAGCTGGAAAAGTGACCGAAGCCTTTTGGAGAAGCCCAGGGCATGTGTAGATCCCAGACATTGGAACAAGAACCTATGAAGTTGAAGTTGCCTTGGAGATCCCAAGATGTTAGAGATGTCAGAGACATGGGATACCTTGTTAAGAAAGCTGCTAACAGGGAGTGGAACCAGTTCAAGAAAAAGAATTGTGCTTCAATCAACAAAGCTGAAAGAAATTGGACATCACAAATGGGGATGCAGAGTTTGCAGTTTGTCCAGCTGGGTTTTGGTCTTGCTTTGGTCCAGCATTTCATCACTATGATATTTTAGAAGAGTAATGTGAAGTCAGGCGGTGGTGGCACACGCCTTTAATCCCAGCACTTGGGAGGCAGAGGCAGGTGGATTTCTGAGTTCAACGCCAGCCTGGTCTACAGAGTGAGTTCCAGGACAGCCAGGGCTACACAGAGAAACCCTGTCTCAAAACACACACACACACACACACACACACAAACAGAAGAGTAATGTGTTTCCTGTGATGTTAGAAGTGTGTGGTCTGCTTTTTTATTTTGATTTTATAGGAGATTACAATTAAGGTAGTATGTTGATCTCTGAGGAGACTTTGAACTTTGGACTTTTAAACATTGTTGAGACTGTGAGAGACTGCGGAGACTTTTGAAGTTAAACTAAATGTATTTGACATTATGTTATGATCACAAACCAATAAGGGCCAGAAAGTGGACTGTGGTAGTTTGAATAGGTTTGTCCCATGAATATTCATGTGTTGGAATGTTTGGCCATAAGAAATGTCACTATTAGGAGGTATGGCCTTATTGGAGTAAATTTGGCCCTTGTTGGAGGAAGAACGTGTCACTGTCTAGGTGGGATTTGAGTCTCCTATGCTCAGTCTCCAAATGTGTGCATTTAAAAGAGTTGCTTTGGTCATGGTGTCTCTTCACAGAAATAAAACCCTAACTAGTACAGAAGTCATCACTCCAGATTCATGCCAAATATAAGGGTTCTGTTAAAATTCTGTTAAATGTGTCTTAGTTTGGGTTTTATTGTATGAAAACACACCATGACCAATGCAACTCTTACAGAAGCAAACATTTAGTTGAGGCTGGCTTACAGTTTCAGAGGTTCAGTCCAGTATCATCATGGTGGGAAGCATGGCAACATGCAGGCAGACATGGTGCTGGGGAGTTGAGAATCCAAAGGCAGCCACGAGGAAACTGTGTTCCACACTGGGTGGGGCTTAAGTATACATATGAGACCTCAAAGTCCCTCCTCCACAGTGACACACTTCCTCTAACAAGGTCATGCCTCCTCCAATAAGGCCACACCTCCTAATAGTGCCACTCCCTATGACCAAGCATTCAAATGCACGAATCTATGGGGACTATACCCATTCTATCACATAATAGTACTTGGGAAAGATAATAGATAGATGAATGGATGGATGGATAGATTAGATAGATAGATAGATAGATAGATAGATAGATAGATAGATAGATAGATAGATACATGGCTCTTGAAAAAGACAAAGAGCATGTTTACAGATGAATCCCACATGCTCCACAAAAGAAGCGTGTACCTGCTCCAGGTTGTGCATCTCAACAGCCTAAACTCACTACAATCAACTGGTATTAGATGTTTCTGAGCCACTGAAGATTTTAAGTGACTCTGCTGTTTATTTAAATTTAGTTGATAGTTTATTGTATGGAGTAAGCGGAATCAGAGTCTTATGGTCATAATGGGTAGCTTTGAAGCCCCAGTTTGAACATCCTCGTCCAAAATGAGTGTCCTTAAGGAGTGCTGAGGCTCATCATTAACTGACCTCATATATAAATTAGCACATGAAGAATAGAGATACACTGAGAATGGAAATCTACCTAAGTTAAGAGAAATGGAATTTTGTAGAAGGATATAGAAAGGATGTAATGAGAGGAAACATTTGGATTAAGTTACTTAAGAATGAAGTCTAGTTAGCAGAAACTTAGAGTGGAGCATAAGTAGTTTAGAAATAGAAATAGAAATAAAATGGAGACCAATGTGGAAAAGCAGCTTCCTGTGCTCCTTCAGCTTAGTTTTCTTGAGATAGATAGATAGATAGATAGATAGATAGATACATAGATACATAGATACATAGATACATAGATACATAGATACATAGATAGATACATAGATAGATAGATAGATAGATACATAGATACATAGATAGATACATAGATAGATAGATAGATAGATAGATAGATAGATAGATAGATAGATAGTTCCAACCTTATTGAAACATGCTTCCAGCTTCCTTGTTTACCACTCACTATGTTTCTGTGTCCTGGATGAGTACTATGACAAGTGTTTTTTGTTTTGTTTTGTATTGGATATTTTATTTATTTACATTTCAAATGTTATCCCCTTTCCCCTCCGGAAACCCCTATCCCATCTCCCCTCCCCCTGCTTCTATGAGGGTACTCCCCTACCCACCCACCCACTCCTACCTCACCGCCCTAGCATTCCCCTACACTGGGGCATCTAACCTTCACAGGACCAAGGATCTCTCCTCCCATATGACAAACTTTTTATCTCAGTAAATTACAAGCCTTTCATTTTTCCCATGCCTTGAATTGACCTTGAAACCTCTCCTATTCTGAAGTGATGGTTGCTAACTAAAGGAATGTTATGATCACAAGCCTATAAGGGCCAGGAGGTGGACTGCGGTAGTTTGAATAGGAATGCAGCCTCAAGTGCACTGGTAGCAACAGGTAGGAAAGCAAGCTGGTTCATAGACAGGTGCTGAGGTCATAGACAGGTGCTGAGGTGGGATTCAGGTGGAGAAATAGAATCTGTGTTCATATGTGTACTTCCATGTGGAAAGACACCCTGCTTCCAATGAGCTGGCAGGAAGTTGGACACAATGGAGTTTCGTGGGGGGAGTGGAGGGAAGAAAGACCTAATTTTTATAACATTTTCCCCAGGAGGTGGTTGCTCTAATATAGTATGGGAACTAGCTACAGGGCTTGAGGGCACTGGGAGACTGAATGGAATTCAGAAAGGGATTGCAGGGATGGCAGAAGTTGCTTTCTCTTCTAGTCATTCTTGCTGTCTGGGGATTTGTGTGATGGGAGGGGCTGACTTGCTCTTCCTGTGGAGACCTGAACATGACCTTATTCTTCCTGCCAGCTGTAGGAGACAAAATCAAGTTAGTCTTCACGTTCTTCAGGCGGCGAGCTCCCAGATCAAAGAGACAAGTCTGGGACCTGGTGAAAATTCTGCATATATTTTCTTCCAGTGACGAAAAGGACATTATCTCCTACAATCTATAGCAAAGTGGCACTGCTTTGATCCTACCGTATAGGACAGATGTTCCTGAGAGAACTGGCTTTTTCCACTTGAAAGTGGTACACACTGCAAGTGATTGTTGAATGAAAGTGAATGCAGTAAAGAAACCAAAATAGCTGCTCCGTGGGTGAAAAAAGGAAAAAGTTTATTCCCAACTGCCAAGCTGCCTCCTGGGAAAGCAAGGAGAAGCGACAGGGGAAAGATTTTCAGGGTAAATGGGACCAGGAGAAAGTGGGCTTGTGAGCTGGGACTGAGGGACCAGATTGACCTTGATAAGTTAAGTGATAACGGTGTGTTTGTGGAAGGGTCACAAACTCCTTTTGCCAGAGACAAGGAGAATGACTCCCTATTTAGCAAGCAGGAACTTTCTTCAAGCCCCTGACAGAATGGGGGCTTTCATCTAAATGCCCAACCTGGGCAAAGGACTTTCTTGAGAGATGAGACAATGGTATCTCTCTCTACCCTTGTTTGTCATCTTCATGTCCTTGTCCCTGAGGTAAAGACACGCTCCATGTTCTGTCTATAATGAATCCTACAGTGAAAACTCAGTGGTGAATCCTGACACTTGGCATCTGTACAATCCCTGGCCTGTCCTAAGCTGCAATAGCCATTAGCATCCATTTGTGCCAATGGATGTACAAAACAATGAAATTACATTGCTTGAGAGGCTGTTCCTTCACAGTCAGCACTTACATATATTAGACAAATATACCACAGTATTCATAAATAAATGTCTTATTTCTTCAATTTCAGATAGCACTGCATGATGATGGAGATTTGGAGAAGGATAAGAGGGACAGCATGGAATGTATAAAGGGAAGAATGTTAACTTAAAAGCTGAGATGGGGCTGGAGTGATGACTCAACAGGTAAAAATTCTTGGCTGCTTTTCCAGAAGATCTGGGTTTAAATTTTCACCCACATGATGACTTACTACTATCTGTAACTCTGGTCCCAGAGGATCCAACACCCTCTTCTGGCTTCCCTGGGCACTAGGCATGCACAGAAAGACAGACAAAACACCCCATGCACACAAAATAAATTGCTTTTAATTTTCCAAAAAGATTAAGTGTAAAAGCATTCCCAGAATTCACAATCACAAATGAAAATTTAAAACAAAGTATGCAAAAATGTGTATTAAAACACACACAAAAAAAGGGAAGGATTGGCTTTAGTTGATTTTGCAGCTTTTTTGTTTATTTGGGGGTGTTTGTTTGTTCTTGAGACATGAGATCTCAGTATGTAGCTTTGGCTGTTCTGGAACTCACTTTGTAGACTAGGCTAGCCTCAGACTCATGGAGATACAGCTGCATCTTCCTTCTGAGTACTAGAATTAATTAGAGTACTGCCAGCGTGACTGACCAGTTTAGTTCATTTTAAAAGTTCTATTTGAGCTTTTGCTCCATGAGTTAAGGACGTGTCAGTCTGTAAGTACATATATGCATTTGTTCCTGTGTGTGGGTATAGAGAGAACAGGGGTTTCAGAGCCTGGAAAGCAGAGAGTATATGAAGAATGCAAAACACGGAGCTCCAGCAGTGATCTGGCCTTGGCGGTCTCATCAAGCCACCAAGGAGAAGGGGCAGCAGCAGCAGAGTTTTACAAGTGAGTGACTCATCAGTCCTATGTAACAGGAGACAGCTGACCACCCAGACTTCTTCCTTCATCTCCTGGCAGATGAAGCCTCCAGATGGCCCTGCTAAATATAATGAGATGATAATCAGGCAAGCAAAGACGTCTAATAATGCAACAGACAAATTCAGCATAAGCCTACTGATAGGACATCAGCCAGAGACAACGCTTAGATAATGTCACCAGGCCAGGCATTGAGCCGCAAGCTCCAAACATTGATGTCACCAATTAAGTTTAATTACAAACAAAGGAAATAAGGGTAATGGCCAGAGGCTTGAGTCTGGACTGCCTTTGAAGTCTTCACCTTCATTAAAAAAATCAAATCAGTCCATTTATAAGTCAGACTATTTAACCCCAGCTGCTTTGATGATTTGTGGCAAAAACTGCCAGCTAATTCCCAAGATCCAGTTTTTGTTCTATAACGGATTTCTGGCCACGAGGGTGGGGGCTGCAGTTCTCAGCGTGTCTTGCAGAAAAGTGTGGCCTAAGGATCCTCAGCAGCCGTGCAGCTTCCCCTCCTCCTCTCCCTTTAAGCACCAGTGAAAACTTCTTAACCATCACAGTACATTAATTCAGTCTGTTCTCCTGTCATCTCTAGGATGCTGCCTTCATCAGTGTGGTCCAAAATGACTCACCCTTCAGCCTACACGCCACTGTTCCGAAAGAGAAGAGCAAATGCTCAGATCCCAAACTTTTCTTTTAAGATGATCTTATTTTTATTTTTAATCACTTGTATATGTGGGAGTGGGTGTGCCTGTGAGTGCAGTGCCTGCAGAGGCCAGAGAGGGACACCAGGTTCCCTGGAACTGGAGTTATAGGAAGTTATGAGCTTCCTGATGTGGGTGCTAAAAACTGAACTCAGGTCCTCTGCAAAAGCAACAAGCTCCCTTAACAGCTGAGCCCAGTCCCTAAACATTTTTATTTGCTTGATTGTGTATGTGCACACATGACACATGCATACTTATCTCAGAGCACGTGTGGCGGTCAGAGGACCACTTGCAGGGGTCAAGAGATGTAACTCAACAAGCTTGGATGGAGGTGCTCTTAATCCTGCAAACCCAGATCCCCGTCTCTGAGCTGTGCTCTGCTGCCCTCTGGTGAAATGATCTGAATTTTGCTCATTTTGTGGCGTCATCTGCTAGACAGAGAGTCTAGAGTGTGAAAAGGGCCACCAGGGGTCAGCATGAGAACAAGAACAATAGAAAGAGGTGGGATCTCAGTCTTTCCTCCTGGCTAGACTCTCACCATTTCCTTAGTGAGAAGAACTGAAAGCCAATAAAGAACTGAGTGCAGAGTAACCAGAGTTCCTTGTCTGAGTGTTTGCACACATCATTACATGTATTGTAGACATGCTTGTTGGCTGTTACAGTGTCTCACAAAGGCCAGTGGGAACTAACTTCCAATTTGCTATAAGTAAGGTTGGCCCTGAACTCTTGCTACTCCTCACTGTACCAGCAAGAGCTGGAATCACAGAAGTCAGCCAGGTCATGCGGAGCTCAGATCATACCCAAAGCCTCATGCATACAAGGCAGGCACCCTACCCACTGAGCTACCTCCCCAGACCAACACTGCAAACCTCTTGACCACCCACAGAGCACCGGCCAGGGATCTATTTGACACTGAGATCCAGACGAAGTCTTCGCCCTCAAAAGATAATCATTATATTCTAAGGGGGGAGGGGGGAAGCGCAGGGAATGGAATAGACTAACAAATAAGAGCTATATCAAAACATGGAGTAGGGCAAAGCTGAAGAGAAACAAATAAAAACAAAGTAAAATAGCGCGTGTATGAGAATGCCATACGGAAGCCAGTATTCAGTACTGACTTCTGAAATAAAGAACTATATCAAAATATGAAGGCTGAGTGATAAACAGGAGACAGATGGGACCCATTTTCAGTGCCGAGGAAAGCAATTGTCTTGCATTTTATTTTGCTGTGCAACAATGTTTTTTGACTATATACAGGGGAGTGACGGTTGTTTTCTTAGTCTCTCTATACAGGGCAAAAATAATGTTCTGCTTAACATATGGAACTTAAACCTGATCTTCCTAATGAAGAGAAAATTATAAAGCAGGTTTAGCCAGGGACCGGGTTGTCCTCCAGCCCCCAAGAACACGGACCAGCTGGGCCCCCCAACCTCCACTCACTGCCTGAGGTAAACGCTCAGCTCAGCAGAACCTTTTGGACTCAAACCCATGCAATGTCCAACAAGATTTCCAGAAAAAGTGAGTGCTACATCTTTCCTGGGTATTACAGAAATATGCTGGTACATAGTTAATAATTTAATAATGAGATTTACTAATTTAATAATATTAATTTAATATTAAATTTAATAAAATATTACATCTAATAATTTAATAATAAGCACAGCTGTCATGACACCATGGTCATTCTCAACAATTTAAAAACATCTCACTACCAGACAGTAAAGACAGGTGCTTTAGTCTCAGCACCTGGGAAGCAGAGGCAGGCGGATCTCTCTAAGCTCCAGGCCAGCCTGGTCTACAGAGCAACTTCCAAGACAGCCAAGGCTTCACAGAGAAACCCTGTCTTAAGAAGAAAAAAAAAGAAACTTCATGCTGGAGAGACAGAGGCAGATCTCTATGCATCCGAGGCCAGCTTAATCCTCATAGCAGGTTTCAGACGAGCCAGACTCTGTTTCCAAAGAAAAAACATAAAAATTATTTTGTGTCTATAATCCCCAAGGACTGGAGAGGCCTGGAGGAGGGGAGGATCACCAGTTTGAACACAGCATGAGTTACAATACAAAGAGAGGAAAAAAGATAGGCAGGAAAAGGAAGGAAGGGGAGAGGAGGGGAGGGGAGGGGAGGAGAGAGGGGATGGGAGGGGAAGGGAGAGGGCAGGGGAGTGGAGGGGGAGGGGAGGGGAAGGGAGGAGGGGAGGGGAGGGGAGAGGAGGGGGAGGGGGAGGGGGAAAGAAGAGGGGGAGCGGGAGGGGAGGGAGAGGGAAGAGGGGAGGGGAGGGGGAAGGAGGAGGGGAGGGGGAGGGGAGGGAGAGAGGAGGGGGAGGGAAGAGGGGAGGGGAAAGGGAGGGGGGGAGGGGAAGGGGGAGGGGAGGGGAAGGGGGAGGGAAAGGGGGAGGGGAGGGAGGGGAGGGAGAGGGGGAGGGAGGGGAGGGAGAGGGGAGGGTGAGGAGAAGGGAGGGCAGGGTGAGGAGAGGGGAGGAGGAGGGGAGGGGGAGGGGAGGGGAGGGGAGAGGGGGGGAGGGAGAGGGGAGGGCAGGGTGAGGAGAGGGGAGGAGGAAGGGAGGGGGAGGAGAGAGGGGAGGGGGAGGAGAGGGGGGAGGGGAGGGGAGGGGGAGGAAGGGGGAGAAGAAGGGAGGGGGAGGAGAGAGGGGAGGGGAGGGGAGGAGGGGGGAGGGGAGGGGAGGAGAGTGGGAGGGGAGGGGGAGGAGAAGGGGAGGGAGGGGAGGAGAGTGGGAGGGGAGGGGAGGGGAGAGGGAGGAGAGGGGAGGGGAGGGGAGGGGGAGGAGAGGGGAGGGGAGGAGAGGGGAGGGGAGGGGAGGAGAGGGGAGGAGAGGGAAGGAGAGGGGGAGGGGGAGGGGAGGAAGGGGGAGGGGAGGGGAGGGGGAGGGGACAGGGAGGAGAGGGGAGGGGGAGGGGACAGGGAGGAGAGGGGAGGGGGGAGGAGACAGGGAGGGGAGGGGAAGGGGAGGAGGAGAGGAGGGGGAGGGGAGGGGGGGAGAGGGGAGGGAGAGAGAAGGACAGGTGAAGGGGAGGGGAGGGGGAGGGGAAGGGGAGGAGAGGGGAGGGGAGAGGAGGAGAGGGGAAGGGGAAAGGAGGACAGGGGAAGGGGAGGGGAGGGGGGAGGGGAGGGGGAGGAGAGGGAAAGGGGAGAGGAGGAGAGGGGAAGGAGAGAGGAGGAGAGGGGAAGGGGAGGGGAGGAGAGGGGGAGAGGGAGGGGTGGGGAGGGGAGGAGAGGGGAGAGGGAGGGGAGGGGAGGGGAGGAGAGGGGGAGAGGGAGGGGAGGGGAGGGGAAAGGAGGAGAGGAGAAGGGAGGGGAAGGGAGGGGGAGGGGAGGGAAGGGGAGGGGAGGAGAGGAGCAGAGAGGAGAGGAGAGGTGGGGAGAGGAGGGGAGAGGAGGGGAGAGGAGGGGGAGGGAGGAGGGGAGAGGCAAAACAAGAGAAAAAAATTACTGATTCTCCCTACAATCTCCAGAAGGACCAAACACCCCACACATACCCAGTCTAACCCTAACCCTTCAACTGAAAGGAGGGGTCCTCAGGAGTATCGGTAATACTGTAACTTGTTAATTGACTTTCAGGAAATATCATTTACAAGGGAGTCTTGTCGCACACATATCTTTTCCAGTCTGCTGATCAAGCTACCTGTATCCTCGCTGTCACCTGACTTTCTTCGCAGATGCCCCTATCCCAGACCTGCCGCCCCTTTAGCTCCCTTAACCAGTTAGAGAAGCCACAATTGCATGCTTCCACAGCATGTCGCAGTCTAGTCTGGCAGAGCTGCTAGGGAGTGGGGGGCGGGGGGCACACCTAGCCACTGCTGTGCACAAAACTTGCGCTCTGGTCCTCCCCAGCGCCTAGCACAACACAGGAAGCTGTCCTCCCTAGCTCTCCCCTGAACTCTACACACTGATACAAGGGAGTGGGTGGGGCTAGGGGAGTGAGGCTGGCTATGCAGGCTCTTGAACTACTTGTCTCCCCTGGACTACCCAGAGAGTCAACCTCAGTCCCTGTAAATCCTCACCTAACCGCAGCTTTTGGTCGGGAGCAAACACCTCGCTTCTCTAAGGGTGGCTGACCTGCGGGTCTCACTGTAGCCAGCCCTTCGCTGGAGGCCACATTAGGCACAGGGGCCCATAGGACTTTTGCAGGTCTTGAAGGAAATTTCACGCCATTTCTTTCTACAGAAAAGATGGCACAAAAGTACACATCTCTGTAAAGTGCACACACCACCTACCGAGGAAATACAAATTAAAGGTGCAGTCTCCTGGCAACCCAGAAAGCCTTCTGCAAAAGTGGAAGGGAAAGAAATCCCAAATAAGTACTAAACCAGAACGAGATGTTCCTAAAGCTGCCAAGAGACAGCAAAGAAAAATAACTCTCCCCATTTCGTGTAGCCAAGCAGAAAGTTCCCCCACTAGAAACACTGTAGATGGATGGGCAGACGGACGAACAGATGGACGGACAGACAAACAACAATGAAAATCCTGACTTCACAGATAGTACATCTAAGTCTGGTAATTATGGTGGCCACCTATATTTAATGCCCTTATTCAAATGAAAACCCCCGTTTCCCTGTGAATATGACTACAAGTAGGTAGGAAGGTAATCTGCCACTTTTGGAACCAGACCCGACTGGTTAAGCTAGGACACTGCGGCAGAAACTGGGTCATAGGGCACTGACTTCCTTGCTGGTTAAATTTCAAAGAGATGCTTCAGGAGGTCTTGTGAAAACACTTTAGGGGAGTAAAACTGGAAGAAGGACTTAAGTCTGCTTCTGAAAGGATTTACAAGCAAGAGGCAGAAGAGTCTCTGAAGTACCAGGCTTCTACTTTCCACAGGGGTAATTATGTTTTCTCTCCTCAGTGTTGGTTTGGTTGGGACTGCCCTCACAGAAGCTTCCCCTCCACTTGCTTTCCTGAAGGACCAGGAGCAGCTGCCTGCAAGGACAAAGGTGAACTCAGGGGAGCAACTGCACCAGCCACAGCACCACTGCTCCCTGGAAATCTATCCCCAGGAAAGCCAGGCCTTTGTCAAGCTGGCCGCAACAAGATGGAGGAGAAACAAATATTTAGATGTTTGTCCAAAGTGGTTTTTGTTTTCACTCAACTTTTTCTTAAAGTTTTCAAAAATACAGGAAAAAATGAAAAGAATGGTAAATGAACACCCCCATCTAGTCACCACTTAGACTTAAGAAATGGGCGTTAGCAGTGTTCAGGCGCCAGGGTGCTCACCGTTGCATGAAGACTGTGAGGGAGAAGCCAGACATGAAGGAAATGGAGGAGGAGAGGAAGGGTGGGAGTGATGTAGATGCAGGTGCAGTGTGTGTGTGTGTGTGTGTGTGTGTGTGTGTGTGTCCATGTGCGTGTTGCCCCATGACATCCTCAAATATCAAATGGGTGTGCACCCTTTCGAGTGACGTTTGCAAAGACCCCATTCAGCATGTCTTCCCATATACTTTAAATCACCTTTGAATTATATAATATAGTGCAAATACTATGTCAGGTTTTTTTTTTTCTTTTTGGAGAGAGGGTCTCATTGCATACCCTTCACTAGACTGAAACTCTAAAGACATGCACCACCATGGTCTATCTTCATAATTTTTTTTAAAACAGCATTTCCATATGGCACTTGCAGTCCTGTAACTCACTATGTAGAACAGGCTAGCTTCAAACTCACAGAGTACAACCACACCTGACTCAATGCAATTTGTTAAAATAGTTTTGAAGTGAGGTTAGTATAGTGTTTCTCAACCTGTGTTGCAGTGTTGCAACCCCTTTGGAGTCAAAGAGTTCTTTTCACAGGGGTCGCATATCAGATATCAGACAGTTACATTGTAATTCATAACAATAGCAAAATTACAGATGTGAAATAGCAACAAAAATAATTTTGTGGTTAGGAGGTCACCATAACATGCAGAACTGTATTAAAGGGCCGTAGCATTAGGAAGGTTGAGAACCACTGGGTTAGCAGAATAGAGGCTGCAGAAACTGCAGGTGCAGAGGGCCAGCTGTCCATAGTTTTGCTGAAGCACTTGAAAGCTAGCCAAAATAAACCCAACTCAGGAAGACAAAGATCAAATGTCTCATCTCATACGTGGAAACTAGACTAAAAAAAGATATGAAAGTAAAAAGACTGTTTGTGAACAGGAAGGGAGCCAGTGGGGAATGGAGATAGGACCTGAGTACTGAGGACATGAAGGGCCCCAATACATTACAGACATGTGTGAGAGTGTGGTAATAAAAACGTTATTTTGTAAAACTAAGATGCTATCAAAGCTGGGTGTGGTAGCACACGCCTATAATCCCAGGATTTGGAGAAGTCAACACTGCAGGATTAAGTTCAAGGCCAGCTTAGTCTGTGTATCAAGAACCTGTCTCAAAACAAACTGCACGGTGGCCTGGTGTGGCAGTGTAAATGAGAGCGGACTCTCCTAGGCCACAGGCTCATAAATTTGAGTACTTGTTCACAGTAGTGGAACTCTTTGGGAAGAATTAGGAGGCAAGGCATGGCTGGAAGAAGTGTTTCAGCGAGGTGGGCTTTGAGGACACAAAAGCCCACGCCATTCCTAGTTAGCTCACCCCTCTGCCTTCCATCTCCCCCCACACCACGCCCCTCCTGCTGCTCCCTCCCTCGTGATTGTGGATCGGATGTGAGCTCTCAGCCACTGCTCCAGTGCCACACTCCCTGACGTGATGATAAACTCACCCTCTGAAACTATAAGCAAGCTCCCTGCTGCTTTCTTTTATCAGTTGCCTTGGTCATGGTGCCTGTGGTCATGGCGCCTGTGGTCATGGTGCCTGTGGTCATGGTGCCTGTAGTCATGGTGCCTGTGGTCATGGTGCCTGTGGTCATGGTGTCTGTTCACAGCAACAGAGTGATGATGAAGACACTGGCTGGCAACTCTAGCGAGCGAAGGGCCAACCACCACAGCTGATGACAGGAGCTCATTACCTGGCACCCACAGCGTGGCGGGGGAGAGCTGACTCTCTCCCAAGTTGTCTTGTGACCTCTACATCTATGCAATGGAATGCACGCGCGCGCACACACACACAAACACACAAAGTAATAAATAAATTTAAATATAGATGCTAATAAAAATGATTAAAGGCCAATTGGAAAATAACAAAAATATGATAAATTCTGGAAGACATGCAATTAAGAAAAAAAAATCATTAATCATTGTGGCCTTTAAACCCATCAGTGTGCACCTCTGAAAGAACTGAACTCTTTAACGGATGTACTCAGAGCTGCTCGAGCACCTGAGGTAATAAAGCTGAACTCCTGAAATGTTTTCAAGGAAGGAAGAAGCAACAGAGAAAATGCCAGGATGGGTTGGGGGCCGATTTCCTGCCTTGTACTCTACAAAGTCCAACCAGTCCAAAGGACAACGGCTCTGAAAAAGAAAACACAGAACAGAGGGAGAAGATAAGGAGGTGAGGCAACAGGGGACTGACCAGGAGTGAGGTCTCAGGCAAGACTGGTGACCTCTTAGCTCACTTGAACTACAGAGAGAAACAGAGAACACATTCAGAGAGTGACCTGCGAGGTCCAAACCCTGGAGACAGAGCAGAGCTTGGGGTGGCAGCTTGATGGGAGAGTGCAGTGGAAGGTGCTGAGAGAGGGGAGGCAACCGAGGCTGAGCAAGGAGTCGGGTGGGGAGGATTTTAAGCAGAGAAGTAACTCAACCTGAGTCAATGCAATCACAATCAAAGCCAAAGGGCCGTTCTTCTCAGACACGTAAAAAACAATTTTAGAATTTATATGGAAGCTCAAAAGACCAAAGTGATCCTGGATTACAACAACAAAAACTGCCGATGGTATCACCATACCTGATTTCAGGTTATATAGAGCTATATAACCAAAAAAGACAGTACTGTCAATCAAAACTGCATGTAATCCACTGACTAGAATAGATACATGACCCAGGTGAGTCCATATAACTATAGCTGCCTGACTTCTGACAGATATGCCAAAAATACACATTAGAGGAAAAACAGCCTCTTCAGCAAATGGTACCAGGAAAACTGGTTAAGAGCAATTGCTGTTCTTGCAGAGGTCCTAGTTTCACTTCCCAGCAGGTTCACAGCAGCTCACAACAGTCTGTAACTCCAGTTCCAGGGAATCTGATTCCCTCTTCTGGCCTTCATGAGTACTAGGCATGCATGTGGTGCACATATATACATGCAGGCAAACATGCATACACATACAAATTTTAAATATGTATACTAAAAATAATCGAAAACCTAAACTCCAAATGGAGCACACTTCCATAGAAGTTCTAAACCTCTGAAGCTCCAAGAAGAAAAAGCAACGAGCACACTTGTGGGCACAGGCAAGGCTTCCTGAACAGGACTCCAGGAGCACAGAAAATAAAAGCAACAAACAACAAATGTAACTTCGTATCACAAAAAGGCTTCTATAGACCAAAGGAATCTATCAGCTGAATGAAGAGGCAGTCCACAAAATGGAAGAAAATCTTTGCCAACTATATATCTGACATAGATAGATAGATAGATAGATAGATATTAACAAAGACCTCAAAAACTAAACATCAAGAAAATAACCATGGGTTGGAGAGATGGCTCAGTGGCGAAGATCATTGGCTACTCTTCCAGAAGACCCAGGTTCAATTCCCAGCACCCATATGGAGGCTCGTGACTTTCTATAACTCTAGTTCCAAAGGATCTGACACCCTCACACAGATACACATGAAGGTAAAACACCAATACAGATTAAATAAAAATACATAAATAATTTAAAAGAAAGAAAGAAAGAAAGAAAGAAAGAAAGAAAGAAAGAAAGAAAGAAAAACAACCCAACTGAAAAATGGTCAATGGAACTGAAAAGAAAGTTCTCAAAGGAAGAAGTAAAAAGTGGCTGGTAAATACTTTTAAATATTTATTATGGTTTGTATTGAGGAGGCTGTGTTACCTGCATGTATGCTGTATGCCACACGTGTGCCTGATACCTGCAGAGACCAGAAGAACTAGATTACAAATGGCTGTGAGCTGCCACCTGTAAGCTGTGAGCTGGGTGCTGAGAATGGAGACCAGGTCCTCAGGAAGACTGGCCAGTGCTCTTAACTGTCAAGCCATCTCTTCAGTCCCTAACAGATACTTTTAAAAGTGTCCAGCATCCTTATCCATCGGAAAAACACTCATATTAAACTACTTTAAGGTTGCATCTCACAAGGTCAGAATGGCCATCTTCAAGAATACAAATGACAGCCGGGCAGTGGTGGCGCACGCCTGTAATCCCAGCACTCTGAGAGGCAGGCGGATTTCTGAGTTCGAGGCCAGCCTGGTCTACAGAGTGAGTTCCAGGACAGCCAGGGCTACACAGAGAAACCCTGTCTCGGAAAAAAAAAATAAGAAAAAAAACAAAAAACAAAAGAATACAAATGACTATAAATGCAGGCACAGATGTGAGGAGAGGAGAAACCTTCGTACACTGTTTGTGGGGTGTGAATTAGTGCTGCTGCTATGTCAATCAGTATGGATGTTTCCCAAAAGACTAAAAAGACAGCCACCACATGACCTAGCTGCACCAGTCCTAAACAATACCCAAAGAACTCTATGTTCTACTACAGAGATATTCATATACCCATGTTTATTGCTGTTCTAGTCACAATAATGGGAACAGCCTAGATGGCCTCCCACTGAGGAACGGGTAGGAAATGCAGTACATACACACAGTGGACTATCACTCATCTGTGAAGGAAAATGAATCATGACAATTGTAGATAAATGAATGGTACTGAACAAAAACAAGAACAAAAACAAAAACAACACCAATATACTGAGTGAAGTGACCCAGGCCCAGGAAAAAAGTCACTTATTCTCTCCATATGTGGATGCCAGCCTCTCATCATCTGTCCTGTGTGCTTAATCTGCAGTACATATGGAAGCAAGGGAACTACAGGCAGGCTTCCGGGGATAAGTGCATTAAGGGGCTGGGGGCGGGGAGGTAGAAAATGGAAAGCAGAAAGGGTTACTGGTGGGAGCAGAAAGGCTCAAGCAGAGAGGTAGGAAATGAGGAGCCGGCCAAAGGCTTAGCCAAAAATGAAGGCTGCTTGAAAACACTGTAGAAGCCTATGGTTTCCCAACCAAAGAAACAAAATTGGTTAGCAGAGACAGTAGAACACCGGCCACTTGAAAGGAGACAAGAGGAATGCTTGAGGTTAAAGGTTTAGGTAGAACCAGGGCTCCTGGGGAGAGAACAGGGTAGCGGTAGGTTATTCAAAACTCAGGACGCATAACGAAGCCTTATGGAAATCCACTAGTTTGTAAGCAAGCTTTTAAAAACATAATAAATTTTTTAAAAAGGAACTTGAATAGAAGTAACCAGCGTAGGTGGACAACATTGTTCCCAAAGTCATGAGTTATTAAATGAAAATCGCAGTACCAGGCACAAGCTATCTCCCTGTGAGCTGCTAAGCCAGCAAGGCCACAGAGATGCCCAAAACAACACAGGCTATTGATCTCAGCATTCCAATAGAAATAGATTAGGTAAGGTGGTACAGAAATGGGGGCAGGAGTGTGTGGGCTGGTGAGCAGGGGGAGAAGAAGGGGATAGGGGAACCAGAAAAGGGGATAACATTTGAAATGTAAATCTCCAATTTAAAAAAAAAAAAAAAGAAAGAAATGGGGGCAGGGTCTCTATTGCTGCAGACACTGCTCATGTTTAAGGCAGATGTAAACAAAACAGATTATCTTTTCTATCAAAGGGTTAAAAAACCAAAACTCCACTTTAAAAACATTGTAAAGAAGCCACTTGGAAAATTTCAAATTCCTCTGGGTCAGCACTTCTTGAAATCAAAATATATGCTCAAATTTCATTTCTCCCTAGGACGTGTGCTGTGCTGTATGCTAGAATGTTAGCTCCAGTTCAGACTGGTCACTCAGAGTAAGGCAAGGAACCCTTAGATTAGGAACAAAAACCCAGCAGGACCCCCACACACTGGGTGCATGTGCTTGCTTAAGTGTGGCTAGGCCATTAGTAAAATGTTTGAGAGCCTGGGTTTGGATCCTCAGGACCCATGAATTCTAAAATCAGGGTGCAGTGGCATATACCTGTAAACCCAGCATCAGGAAATGGGAGATAGAGACTGGAAGATTCCTGGAGCTCACTAGCCAGTCAATCTAGTTGCTTCAAGAGAGACCCTATCTCAAGGTGGATAGCTGAAGGAAGATACCCAACACTGACCTCTGTCCAGTCTGTATACATATGTACACATCCATGAACATGCAAACACACATATAAAACTGCCCATGATTGGAAATGGCAAACCTGGTTCTAATTTTCTTCTAAATGGATTCTATATTTATTATTTTTAATAACATTTTAATTTATTCTTTGAAGTTTTTATACATTTATACAATACATATTTATCATATCCATCTATCTGTACACTCTAAAATTCCTCCTATTGTCCCCCTCCCTGTCTATCTTCCACCTTCATGTCTTTTTTTTTACTGTAATTAATAGCCCCAAGCTCAATCAGTGCTGCCCATATGATCTTGTTGGACATGAATGAGCAACCTTCCAGAAGAAAGAAAAGTGACTCTCTCTCCCTCGACATCTATCAACTGCCAACTGCTCCTCTACTGGGGTCCCTCCCGTCCATGTTGGAATTTTGGCTGGCTTGATTTTGGGCAGGTTTTGGGCAGGTGACCACTACTGTACGAGCTCTAGGGATCTGCTGTCTGGAGCAGATCCGGTAAAGTCAACACCCTGGTTTTTCAAATCCCAGGGTACTAGGGATCCAGACCCGAGTCCTCGAGCACTTCACTGAGCCACCTCCCAGCCCTGCCTGCTCTGTTGTCTGAGACACTGTCTCCTGCATCCATTTCCAGGGTGCTGGCATTGCAGCATGCACGATGCCACACACGTGTGTGACCTCCCTGTAGTCTTCTGCATACCCATGGTATCAAGCAATGATCACCACTACCCACCTCTAGACTGGGAAACAGAAGTCTAAACTTATTACGCAAACTCCCCTTCCCAATCCTCTCATCATGTGCAAACCTCTATTCTAATTCCTGTATTTTTAAATTTTCACCTTCTAGTGCTTCTTATAAACAAAATTATGGCTACCTGAGTTTTGTGTCTTGTTTCACCAAGAAAAATGTATGGAGGTCTCATGTATGTAATGGCGTGTCATTCCTTTTTAATTCTTATACGTAATTCAGTTGTATACATATATCATAACCCCCCCCCCTTCATCTAGTGTTGATGGAGGGCATGATTTTGCTAAAATGTCTGATTCCAACCCTATGCTAAAGCCAATGCAGTGACTCCTGAAGCCACCAGAGGACGCATAGGGACCACGAGGCCGGTGCTCTAGCTCTAGCAAGAGCTGTTTGTGGAAGAAGAACCAGGAGCCTGGTTTTGTGCATATTAAGTAAGGACAGACACCCGCACGTGAAAGGAAAGCTGGCCGGGTCTGGACCTGGGCCAGAGAGGTAACCGATCTTTCTTTCAAATCTGTTCTTTGGATTCATTTGGAGGAAGAAAAGCATGGAGATCTACTCGGGAAATGCTATTCATGTAATCCTGACCTAACACCACACCCCGCCCCCCAAATGGAAAGATTCCACAGACCACCCACAGCTTTCCTGCAAGCTGTCCTCCAGTGTGAGCCGCCTCCAGCAGGAGCTCAGAGAGGAGGATGGGAGAGTAAATCCAGCAAGAATTGAGCTTGGTTCCTGCCTTTTCCCAGCAACCGTGCATACCGTGTTCAACCTGTGGCTTGAATGTTTCACAGAGAAGGAAACTGAAGTATGATGCTGTTACTACGGTGTCCAGAGCAAATGCAAGAGGCAAGGTCTGAATGCTACCTCCAGGCTCACACGAACTTCTCCAAGCCCGTTGACTGGGTTTCTCTGTAATGTGCATCTGTGGCTTCATTCCAGACTTCATCACAGAATGGTATGTGGCTCTAGAGACTGGTCCACAGGGCCTCTGTTAAGATGCTCTGTCTTGGTTTTTTGATAGCCACCCCATCTTGGCTAGAATTTCCACCAGTGTAAACCTCCCCACTTTTCTCACATGTACTGGTTCTGAGACAGCGCTCCCCCACCCTAGCCCTGTGCATCTGGGTCTTTGGATCTGAGTGCAGGAACTGACATTTATCCCTGTCAGATTCATCTTGTTCACTGACAAACATTTGTTCAGTGCCTACGCAGTACCAGGTGCTGGTACTGAAATGAGAGACAAGTCCTCTGCCCTTAAGAAGCTCCTACTGACATCAATCCTGTCGATAGCCATCAGTTCCTAAGGACTTCCTCTGCCAGGCACACAAGGCTAGCGTCACAACCATGAGTGGTCTCATGGCCCTCACAACACTGCAGTGGAGGTGGCACTGTCTGAATTTTGCAGATGGGAAAGCCAAAATTCAGAAAGCTTCTGTGGGCTGGGGAGGCGGCTAACTCGGTAAGATACCTTCTGTGCAAGCATGAGGACCTGGGTTCAGGTCTCCAGCACCCACATAAAAAGCTGAGCACAGATTCTGAGGAAGCCGATAGGTGGATTCCTGAAGCTGGCATTGACCAGCTGAATCTCAGAGCATCAGGTTCAGAGAGAGACCTTAACCAGAAGGAAGGAAGGAAGGAAGGAAGGAAGGAAGGAAGGAAGGAAGGAAGGAAGGAAGGAAGGAAGGAAGGAAGGAAGAAGGAGGAAGAAAGGAAGGAAGGAAGGAAGGAAGGAAGGAAGGAAGGAAGGAAGGAAGGAAGAGGGAGGGAGGGGTAGAAAGGGAAGGAGGGAGGGGCTAGAGAAATGGCCTATCAGTTAAGAGCACTTTCTCTTCCAGAGGACACAGGTTCAAGTCCCAGTACCCATGAGGCAGCTCACAACTATCAATAATAACACTGTGGTTTACAGAAACATGAAGGGGTTACAGATACATGAATGTTCATATACATAAATAAATTTTAACTTTTTTTCAAATAAATAAAGGTAAACAGTGATTAAGGAAAAATACCTGTGCTGATCAGTAATTTTGTCACCTTGGCACACGTGGAAGAGCATGTCACCTGAGAAAATGCCTCTAAGACTGGTCTACGGTGTTCTCCTGGTTAATAGCTGACGTGGGAAATCTTATAGCAAACTAGGCCTGGTGCCATCCGTGGGCGTTGTCCTGGGCTCTATAGAGAAGCAGGCTGAACAAGGCATGGGAAATAAGCCAGTCAGCAGTGCTCCTCCATGACCTCTGCTTCAGCTCCTGCCTCCAGGTGTCCTGCCTTGGGTTCCTATCCTGACTTCTCTTAAATAATGGACTACAGCCGTAAGGAGAAATAAACCTTTTCCTCCTCAAGTTGCTTTTAGTCATGCTGTTTATCACAGCAATAGAAAGCAAGCTAACACACACACACACGTATGTGGCAGGCAGGCAACAGGCAGTAGGTGTTGCTCAGTGGCAGAGCACACGCCTGGCATATGTGAAGCCCCTGCTCAATTGTCATCTCTGAAAAAGAAAAATGTTAACTGACTTGTGGGAAGTGATATTGCTACAAAGTAGCAGCACCCAACACTCCCATTACTTTGGATCCTGATTCTCTCCTCCCACTTACACTCCCTCTATCCCAGCTTTGGGTTCTCACCAAACTCAGATAAAGTTTACTTCTCTGAATTTTATCAACAATGTTGTAGAAACTGGGCTGAGGTAGAATAGCAGGCCCTGATACCCCATTAATGGTGAAAGACCCCGTGTCCTCCGCTATGTGAATTTACCAACCAGATGGCATGAGATGCTCTACCAGCCTCTGCCCCAGTCTCAGATGTCGTTCCATGTTCAAGCAGCAGTGTATCTGAATCCTGTGGCCAAGTCCTCCACATTCAGACTCCAAGCTTTGTCTGGCCCTTGCCTTCATCATAGTCCAATTGTACCTGCCAATCTGCCTCACAAGGACCCCCTCCCTTTCCAAAAAGAAAGCCTGCGGCCTAGGGACAATTGAGTTGGTTTGGAGCATCTTCCCTGGCATCTGTGGCTCCTTCTCTGTGTTACCATCTGCTGCTGACAGCTCAGCCCATTTTGATCACTCAGTGTCTCTACCACTGACTTCACTGAGAGAGACCCTCCACAAAGCAAGCCTGTATGCACCAGCCTTGGCCAGTGCTAGAGTGCTACGAGGCAGGCTAGAAAAATGCCCTGTTTAGTGGGGGATACTTCACAATAAATTTCAAGCTTCCAGTCAGAACCTAAAGATGCTAGGACACCACAAACCTCCACAGGATATGGGCTTACCACCTCTCAGCGCTCACACAAGTGTGCACCCTTCTCACAGCACCCATTAGACCACTGCCGCTGTATACATTTTACAACTGAGGACTTTGAAGGCCCAGCAAGGGAGATCCAGAGCTGATCTCTGCCTCTGCCAAGCTTGTGTTTTGAAAACAACCCAGGGGTTTCCAGGCCCCCAAAAGGATAACAGAGAGCTGAACTCTGCTATAAACATACCCCATAGGCAAGGGAGGTGACTTCAATCCTTTTTTTTTTTTAAGATTTATTTATTTTATGTATGTGAGTACACTTTTGCTGTCTTCAGACACACCAGAAGAGGGCATCGGACCCCATTACTGATGGCTGTGAGGCACCATGTGGTTGCTGGGAATTGAACTCAGGACCTCTAGAAGACCAGCTAGTTCTCTTAACCACTGAGTCATTGTTTCAGCCCCACCTTTAATCTTAAAAAACTCAAAATATTGTCTAAATGCCTCCCCTTTAGGCTTTTGTCCCAGGGGTATGTCTATTAAACATGAAACTGCCAGATTTCTGTCATGAGGCTGAAGATGACATGTGTGTCACAGCCAGGCCTTGCTGTCACCGCCTTGTAGTCCACAGGAGGAAGACCAGTGACAAACATGCACATGACTTCAATCACCTGAGGGTGCTATAAAGACCATATTGTGGCACACAGAAAAACGGAGGTAAGAGCTGTGTCAGCCCATGTGGTCTGGAAAGGCCTCTCTGAGGTAGTGACATTTGAGGAGATAAAAAGGAGTTAGCCTTAGGGCCAAGGAACACAAAGATGTCAAGAAGGAGTGCAGTCCGGTGCCAAATCCACTCACCCCTACCGTGGATATCATCTCAGGGAGGGTTGGAAACCCCTAGGATGCCTGCCACCTGGACAGACTCTATGGTTCCTGCTCTCTTCATCTTCCTTCTGCGGGTTTGTGAGCCCCCAAAATGATGTGGTATCTTCTTCATTCTTCTGCCCATTTCTTCAGAAAGCCCAACCCAGGTGCTGAATAAATATTTAACCAGGTCCTAATTACACATAACAAGATAAAACTATACCATGTACAATCACAAACACATTCTATATTTAGCCAGGTCAAAATTAAGCCTGATGTGATATAAATATCCCTCATATAACAACAGTCACATTATAAATTATATGAAGATAGCAATATCCCTTGGAGGATATTCTTTTATTATCTGTAACTTAAATATGACAACCACTGAGATTCTCTTAATTGGCATTACATTACTTAATAAAGAAACTGAGGGGCTGGAGAGATGGCTACAGAGGTTAAGAGCATTTGTTCTTACAGAGGACCCAGGTTCAGTTCCCAGCATCCACATGGTGACTCACAGTCATCTTAACTCAGGTTCTAGGGATCTGACAACTTCTGACCTCTGTGAGCAGTGTCCACAGAATGCACATTTACATACACACAGGGAAAACACTCATACACATAAAATAAAAGTAAATCTTTAAAAAAAAAAGAAGAAGAAATTGAGGAAAGAAAACATAAATATCTGTACAAACACATTCCTAAGAAAATATGACAGAAACATTTATATCAATTATAATCTTCCTTTCTGCACCTGGTCATGTGGCCGTAACTTGTATTATAACTCCTCTACTACCCCTCCTCTTCTACCCATTTTGTATTTCCTCCACCCTCAGCAAGTACCTCAGCAGGTCTAGTTATGTTCGTGGAGAAGTGACCCATGCCATCATTTATGAAGGATCTAAGCCCTTCATCATCCTGTCGGATTAGGCTGCTGTAGTTTCCCATTGACTTTAATCACAAGGACATGGTAGCACCAAGAGAAGCTCTAAATGATCTCCTGGGCTCCAGACATAAATTTTCTTACCTCCATTGTGGAGAAGCAATCCAATTTCCCCTTGGTAATCTGGATCAATTACCCTTCCTAACACTGTTATTCCTTCTTAGACTGTTGGCTTTAGGGCGACAGAAGTCCAAAGTGGCCAGGGGGAAGTCTGAACTTCCATTTCCATGGAATATTTGATGTGGCTCCTGTCAGGAGTGCTCCCTGCTCTGGAACTAAATTTATAGATCAGCAGAACTTAAGGTTGTGGGAACAGGAAGCATATTTTTTCATAGTGGGTCACTAGGGGTGGTAGTGTATGGAACTATTCCCTTTTGCTCTGCTTGATTCCTGGACCCATGGATCCTGGGTATAGGAGAAAGCATACCATATATTGGATGCTGATTCAAAGCATATACCACCTTCTGGAGAAACCTGCCCCAGACCTCCAGGCTGCCACCACCTAATTGGCACTATAACTGTGTCTTTGGAGGACCATTCAGGCTTTCTATCAGGCCGGCTGCTTCAGGATTGTAGGGAACATGGAAAGACCAGTGGATTCTATTCCATGATTATGGGCCCACTGTCACATTTCCCTGGCAGTGACATGAATTCCTTGGTCAGAAGCAATACTATATAGAATACCATGACAGTGGATACAGCATTCCTTAAGTCCGTGGATGGTAGTTTTGGCAGAAGCATTACACACAAGAAAAGTATGCTAATTTGCATATGCTTGGCCCAGGGACTGGCACTATTAGAGAGTGTGGCTTGTTGGAGTGAGTGTAGCCTTGTTAGAGGAAGTGTGTCACTTTGGGGGTGAGCTTTGAGATGCTCCTCCTAGTTGCCTGGAAGTCAGTAGATTTCTCCTAGCCGCCTTCTCATCAAGATGTAGAACTCTTGACTCCTCTAGTACCATGCCTGCCTGGATGCTGCTATGCTCCCTCCTTGATGATAATGGACTGAACCTCTAAACCTGTAAGCCAGCCCCAATTAAATGTTGTCCTTTATAAGTTGCTGTGAGGGGGCTGAAGAGATGGCTCGGTGATTAAGAGCACTGACTGCTCTTCCAGAGGTCCTGGGTTCAATTCCCAGCAACTACACGGTGGCTCACAACCATCTGTAAAGGGATCCGATGCCCTCTTTTGGTGTGTCTGAAGAGAGCTAGAGTATACTCATATACATAAAATAAATAAATCTTTAAAAAAAAAAAGAGTAAGAGTTGCTGTGGTCATGCTGTCTCTTCACAGCAATGAAAACCCTAATTAAGACAAAAGGCACATCCACACACAGAAAAAATATATACTTCAGTAAGAACGAGCATCGTCCTTTCCATGGAGGAAGCAGTCCAATGTAGTCTACCAGCTACCAGGTAACGGCTAGTCACCCAGGGAAATGGTGCTTATCTGGGACTCGGTACCTCTGCTGTTGACAGATCTGGCACTCAGAAGCAACAATAGCCAGGACAACCTTAGTAAGTGGCAAGTCCATGTTGTCAGCCCCATCTCTATCTGCCACCATGGCCACTTGGCCACTTTATTCATGGGATCATTGGACAATGACAGGAATGGCTGGGGAAAAGAGCTAAACAGAACAGAGCAGAGCAGAGCAGAAACAGGTCATCTTATCTACTTGATATTTGAACGCATTTGCTAAATTCACCTTTTGGTGAACATTTACATGAGACACAAGTATCTTCACATCCTTTGTCCTGTTGGAGAGATCTGTCCACATACTTCTTCCCCAAATGTCATTCTCATCAATTTTCCAGTCATGCTTTTTCCAAAATCCCTGACCATCCATCCAATCCATTAGTTACAGCCTGTGAATCTCTTTCATATCTGGAAACACCTTTAATTGAATAGCCAGTACCAAAGGTCCAATGTGCCATGCCTAAATTAAATTCACTTTGCTTGTGCTGCCCATTACAGGTTAGACAATTAGGAACATTGTTTTGTCTGCATTGCCCATTACAATCACTACAATCACCTTGCTTTTGGCAATCCAATACTACCACCTGGGCCTGGCTACTTTGAGACTCAATTAAACCCATTGTACTTAATTCATCCAACTAAGCAGCAGTGTCTCTAACCCTAAGGCCTGGCACAGGAAAAGGACAACAATGAAGCTTTTCAAATGTGCTGATGCCCCTCTCATGGGTTTGCGTCTTAGAGGATTCATGAAGGGCGTGTCTTCTGGGCCTTGCTATTGTAGATTAGGTTTTTACACAGTATCCACTCTAGCACTACAATTTCCCTGAGCCTTAAGATCCCATCATCAACACTAAGCCAAAGGATACCATGCATCTCCAACTCCTTTTCAGTAGGTCATCTTTTGATAAATGCCTCAGCCAACCATTCAAGCATCTGACCCTTTTAAAACTGTGCAAGCATCTGTATTAAACCTAGATTTCCACTCAGAGGACCCATGTCAATAAACTCAGTCTGATGCAGCTGTATGTTCCTACCTCCATTATCCCACACCCTTAAAATCCATTCCCACACATATTCCCCAGACTTCTGCTTGAATGAATTAGGAACCTCATTAAGCTCCTTAGTAGCCTACTTTACCTCTTCATGGACTACACTTTCTATTTCCCCTCTAGGAGCCTGCTTAAGCTTAATTCTGACTATAGGTCCAATGGTGACTATAGGTGGGCCCTGAGGGACATCAGTAATTGTCTTGCCTAACTTTTTTTTTCAGAGAAAGTCAGGGCTAGTTTAGCAGACAATGAAGGATTATCTCCCTCAGTTAAAGATAGAAAGGCGGTATTCCAGGGGGTGGAAGCGGAAGCACATCATCTGCTGAGGGTGGAGAGACTCCTTTCTCAGGTGAGAGGAATCTATGAGAATCTAATGTTCAAAGCTCTCAGCTTCAATAGGATCCTCCTACACATCTCCATCCCAAGTTACAGGATTTCACTCTGTACCAATTAATGTCCTTATTTTTACTGCCAACGCCATCTGAAGCTGGGATTTGAATTTTCACTGTAATTCAGCCAACCTTAAAATGAAGACTTCGGTTTGATTTTCTGCACCTTAGGCAGACCACTGGAAAGAAGATTCTCCCCCAGAGTGCACTTAGAAACCTGTAGGCTGTTTATGTGTGTCTGGAGCTGTCAGTCTTATCACTGAGTTCCTTGTCCTCACTGTATTCTGAGATGCTAGAAGTTCATCCTTTTCCTCTGCCAGTTTATCCAGAGGTGTTAGGAGCAACCAACCTGAGTCATAATTTTCCATAATTTTTTTACAAACTGTCAAAAGTTATATATATATATATATATATATATATATATATATATATATATATATATAGAGAGAGAGAGAGAGAGAGAGAGAGAGAGAGAGAGAGAGAGAGAGATTGAGAGAGAGAGTCACCAAACCTGTTGTCTCTCACAATTAATGGATCAGGATAATGGAATGTATTTGTTTCCTTAGTTTTGTACAACAGCTCACTCCATGGGCTTTCAGCACTCTCCAAGCTTCTAGAAGAGGCTTCAGTAACTGTAGGTGTTGGCAAATTGTAAAGCCTATCTCAGATACTTTTAAAAGTTATCCTAGCTGGGCAGTGGTGGCGCACGCCTTTAATAATTCTAGCACTCAGGAGGCAGAGGCAGGCGGCTTTCTGAGTTCAAGGCCAGCCTGGTCTACAGAGTGAGTTCCAGGACAGCCAGGGCTATACAAAGAAACCCTGTCTTGAAAAACCAAAAACCAAAAACCAAACAAAACTAAAAACTAAAAAAATCTTAACCTTATACTTCTTGCTGCTCTAGAATCACTTCTGGTACCAAAATCTGTAGTAGTCCGGGTTCTCTAGAGAAGCAGAACTCACAAAATTTATGTAGAGAGATTCAGTGGTGTGTGTGTGTGTGTGTGGTTTACAATAATAGCTTACAGGCTATGGTCCAACAATGATTGTCAACTAACAAAAATTAAAGAAGCCAGTAGTTGTTCTGTCTGTGAAGCTGGATGTCAGAGCTGGTCTTCAGTATACACTGGAATCCCAAAGAAGTTGGCGCTAATGCCAGTGGAGGAATGGACTTCCCATCAAGAGCAAGACTTGAGAGGAGTGGACTTCCCATCAAGAACAAGCAGGCAAAGACTGCAAGCTTCCTTCTTCCATGTCCTTTACAAAGGCTGCCAGCAGAAGGTGTGAACCGAGTTAAAGGCGAATCCATCTCAGAAGATCCAATCAAAAGTGGGTCTTCCCAGTTCAAATTATTTAAGAAAAAATCCCTCACAGATGTACCCAGCTGGTTGGGTTTTAATTCATTCCAGATGTAGTCAAGTTGACAACAAAAACGGCCTTCACAGCCAGCAAGGAGGCTGGAGAACAAGGCAGTACACAGTCCTACCTTTCTCTCTAAGGAATCACTCCATGCAGTCTGAAGCCCCCATGAGTGGTAGAGACAGAGACGGCGCTGGGATTCCAGAAGGTGGGAGGAAGGGTCGCCTACACAATTGGAAAATTTTCACACACAAAAAGGTCCGGATTTCTAGCTATTTTTAAAATATCTGAGGATCTGGCAACTCAAAGCCTGCATATCGCCATGGCAACAGCAGCTGGTGCGGCACAGCAACTCTCCCCCTTTAAACTGGACTGTGCTTTACAGCCCCTCGTGGACATAATTGCACACGCACGCACACACACTTTCTACAGCTCTTCATGGACACACAAACCCCCTCCAGTTCTCTATGAACACCTCCTCTTCACACACACACACACACACAGTCTGACCTAGCCAATTCATTCCCATACCCTCTGACCCTCAGCATGGAAGCCTGCCGTCCCTAGCATAAGGCCTCTGATGAGCAGAAAACTGTGCTGGGGAAACTGAGACCATGACACTTGGCTCATCACCTTGGAGCTAAGTACCCCAGCCTGGGATCCTCTTACTTGAGTTCTTTTTGTAGTAGTGATTATTTTTGTTAAGGGTTGTTGGTGGTTTTTCAATGTTATTTGTTGTCTGTGATTCTTTGAAGAGGATTGCTTGGGTCGGGGATGTGGTGGGGTGGGCTTGCTGTTTTAGTTTGGTCGGTTTGCCATTTTTCAGGCAGAGTCTCACTATACAGGCCAGGCTAGCCTCACCCTCCCATGTTCTAGGATTACAGATGGGCAGCATTGACACCAGGTCCTCTCCCTCAACTCCTCAGAGTTAGGCAGCCCTCATTCCCTCCAAATCCATACAAACCAATGCTGGGCTCATCCTCCTGAACAGCCTCTATCTTCAAGGAAGAAGTGCAGTTTGTGGTGGAGACCAGAAGGGGGTGACTCTCCCTGCCTCTCCTTTGAGCTGCCATGTAGAGCCATTCCTAGCCTCACTCAGCCACCAGGCTCCTGTTATAACATGATCTCTGTGAACGTAGATCCAGGAAGGGTCCTGTAAACATGCGCTGTGCTGACTGAAATGACAGCTGAGGCCCAGGCTGCTTCACTACATGGCGGACTCAGGAAGGAATAGCTGGGCCAGAGTCTATTTATTCCGGTCGACTAGGAAGACCTCCAAGTCTCCAGTCTGTGCCTGGTAAGGAAATACTCTTGCCGACTGAGAACATTTTCTCTCTCATTCTATGCAAGGCCCAGCTCTCCTGGGACCTATTTCCTCAGGCCTGACCCTCAAACTAAGTTCCATGGGTTTGGTTCTGTGGGTTTATATACTTTACATAAGACCCCAATTATAGCTCCACCTTGCATGTAAGAAAATTGAAGTTTAAATAGGTGGTTACCACTTACCCAAGTCCAACTAGCAAATGGTAGTGTCAATACTCATAGCTAGCCCTGTGAAAGCCTCCTTCCCTAGACTGTCTCATCCCCTGGAAGACAACTGTAGGATGGATCTACGGAGGGGAGAGGAGTTGGGTTTTAAGGACAGAGAATATCCTTTTACCCGGGTTCAGCATGAAGACACCCCACCCAAAACACTTTTGGGGGGGCTGCTCCAGGATTAGGGCTGAATTTGGGGTCTCAAATTAGTGTTCAATCCCAGGGCTGAGAGGCTTCTGCTCAGCCACTATAGAAACACAGCTCCTGGCCCTCGGGAGTTTAGCCTAGCCATCCTCACCTATGAACATTTTAGCAGGGGATGCACATTTAGGTCCCCACCTAAACCTCTGAGTGGGTGTGGAACAGGTAGGTGGCTGCTATGGGCAGCCAGTCTGCCCATAAAATAAACATAAGAGGCAAGAGACTGAGATGGTGAACTAAGTAAACCTGGGTACCACTGAGCCTAACTCAGTTGAGCCCTCATACCCTGATCCTCATAGGAAGCAGGCTTCTGACACTATCCCCCTCCCACTCCTGGAGAACAGAAAAGCCCAGGGGGTCTCCAGATGCTCTGAAACTGTCACAAAGACATCCTGGCCCTGAGGCCAAGGCCACCGCGTTAGATAGAAACAGAGGTTCTACCCAAATGAATTCGTTCATTTCTCCTCTTGTTACCCACAACCACCCTCTGCTCACGACTCTCCCCAGCCAACTCTACCCACTGAACCCACTCTATCCAGTCATCAAAGCCTGGTGGCGCTGCCACCTTCTCCAGATAGCCCATTTCGATCTAGTCCTCCAGTCTGGTCATCTTAGACATTGGCCTCCCTGTGCTGTAATGATTTCTGACATGCTGTCCACTCAGAGAAGCACATGGGAGTGGAAGCACAGCTATAGCATGGGGATTCAGATAGACTTACAAGCTCCTGAAAACACGGCTGCAAAGAGAACTGAGGGAGTCCAAGTTCACTTCGTTCAGCATCCGAGTCTCTCACTCTCACGGTTATTTTACCAGGCTGGCTGCCCGTAGCTGCGGCCTACCTGCTCTGTACCCACTCAGAGATTCAAGGTGGAGACTTAGCATGCGCACCTCCTGTATGTGTGGACATATAGACACAGGTAAATTGGTGGGATCCCTACTTCCCCTTGTTCAGATTCCCTTTTCGGCAATTCCCCTGCCTCAGGGAATTTGGATCTAGAAAGGTGACAATGAGGCTGGAGACCCAGCCTGTGCTCCTTTACATTGGACCTCCAGTCCCCTGAGATGAGGGCAATGGACAAGTCACGCCCCCCTGAGGAGACCTGACAGACGACAGAAGAACCTGAGTTCAGCTTCAGCTTAAAGGAGACTGAACGATTTAGACAGATATGAAAAAAAAAGAAAGAAAAACCTATTTCCATGTCCCAAATTAAAAATACACTGAATGTGTAAGATTTCTTAAGTACATAATTTCTTAAAAAAAAAAAAGTCAGTTTGAACACATTAAATTTAGGATCACAGCAGAGGCATCCTGGGACAGAAGACAACAAGGACAAGAGTGGATAAAAAAGGTGACAGAGGTGCTCACTTTGGCTACCGTCTCTCTCTCTCCCACTTTAGCTGGAGCACCAACTCTATTATACACTCAATGTAGAGCCGCTGTGTACTCAATATACTATTAAATAAGAGGCTTCTGGTGTTTGGTGTTTTTTTTTTTTTCAAAGCCACTTTAACTAATGAAGAGAAGAGGCCCAGGAAGGAGTGATTTTACTGAAGGTCATACAAGTCCATCATGCAACAACCCTCAACAGCCTTGACTCAGGAATCAGGAACCCATGCACATCCGCTGGGGGGCTGGGGGCTGGGGGCGCTGCCTGCCGGAGACAGCGCCCCCTCACTGAGCTGTTGGGCTATGTGTGTACTCTGGCTCAATCCCAGCAGCCTCAGGGAAATCACCAGGCGCCTTTAAACAATATCCCACTGGGACAGGAACAGACGGACAGCCCAGGCCAATTAGGAACTAGAAAAGAACATCTCTGTGAGGGTGAACACCCAGAACAGGGGTTAGCTGCAACAGCCCAGCTTGCTGCAAGCCTCCTAGTCAAAACCTTCTTAAAACAACCCTTTGGCGGCCTTGGAGTATAATCTAATCTTCCTTTGATGACTCCAGATCTCACCCTGCCTCAGGCCACTCGGAGAACATCAATAATTGCAGAGTCCAGGTGGTAAGCAAAGAGGAGGGGCTGGAACAGGGTTCGTCAGCTGACCTTGCCTTGTGGTAGAGGGAAGAGAGCTGGCAGGCACTTCAGCAAGAGGATCCCAGCCTTGACTGGGAGGCTAGATACCACCTTTAAGAAAGGGGCCCAGGAGACCCTGGGAGACCTCAACCAGACAAAACATAGACCCCCCCCCAAGTGGGCCCTTCTCTGATCCCACCCCCCCACTCCCACCCCAGCATGGCAGGTGGAATAGGGCATCTCCCGGGAGTCCCAGGAAATAGTAATAGTCAACTAAAAACAAGCCGGTTGTAACCTTAAAAGGTTAAGCAACTTTGCTAAGAAAGAAACAGACTTCATAGAAAACTCTGGTTCAAACAAGAAGCACAAGTAAATGCCGGTGATCCTAGCAGTTGAGAGGAGGCTAAGGCAGGAGGATTGCTGTGAGTCTTAAAGGCCAGACTGAACTATATAGTGAGATCCTGACTCAAACACTCAAAGAGGGGAGGAAGGTGGAGAGAGGTTAGGGAAGAAAAGGAAGAGAGAAAGGGGTGGGGGGAAAGGAGGGAGGAAGAAGAGGAGGAAAAGGAGGAAGAGGAGGAGGAAGGAGAGAGAGAGAGAGAGAGAGTGTGTGTGTGTGTGTGTGTGTGTGTGTGTGTGTGTTTAGATGCTGAAAGGCAGAAATAGACATGAAGCCACACCCCTGACCTACTTCCTGCTGGGGACCCTAAGCTAGTTACTTAACTTCTCAGTTTCCTAACTGACAATGCTAACGGTAGGGCCTGGCATAAGTGTGCCAACCAAGTTTCAAACTGGCTGCTCGACCCTGTCTTAGACATGTTTGTAGGAGAAAAGACTACCACAAACCACAAAACTCCCTGCCAAGCTGGCTCTTGGGTGTGACTGAATGTACTTAATTCAGCTTGTGTTGGCTTGTTAGAGTTTCTGTTTTATACAAGAAATGTACATTATTAGGTAATTAAACCATACTCATCGAAATAAAGTCATCGGGACTGCAGAGAGAAGCCAAAGAGCAACTGGAGGCAGTAAGCCCACAGGTAGATGGAAGAATGGTCACTTGTGTTTGAGACCCAGGCAGGGATGGCCCTGGTTTTTCCAGGAGCCCAAGGCACAGGACATCTGAGACCACAAGAACCAGTGCTTGGGGCTTTCTGTCTGAGTGTGCCCTAACATTCTCCATGAACCTACTCAGGAGCCAGGTAGGAAAAGATAGCACATAGTAGGGATGCTGCCTCTCATGCTCTCTCATGTGCCTCTCTCATCGGTTGTTCTCAGTTCCAGGTCCTCTGAACATCCGCTCAGAGGCTCTCTGGACTCTCAGACCTGAATCCTTTCCCAGATTCTCTCTTAGGAAACATGCCCTGGGCCACTAAGCCCTTTGTCCAGCCAGCAGCCCTCTAGGCTCAGCCACACTCCACTCCCCAGCCCCCTCTCCACCCTGTCAACAGTCTTGGCTGAGGCCGCCCTTTCAGGAGAGCTGGGCTTGGTGGGTGCACAGCATTCTCGCTGCCGGATGTTAATCTTCCAAAGAAAGTCAAACATTAGCCCAGGAAACAGCTTATGCCTTATATAAGGCACCCCAGGGGAGACACAAACAGCTTGTTAGAGCTGAGCTGTCCTACCACAGCAGCTGCTGGACCCTAGGACGGAGCACGGGCCACCGCTGTATCCACCTCCAGCCCAACTGGATCCAGCTCCAACCACCAGGTGAGATGGGATTGAAGGCCCCCCAAGTCTAGCACTCAAGAACACCCCAAAGCCAGGCCCTGCTTCCTCACTGTAACGCTGTAATTGGTCAAATCCCCAATGCCTTCAGGGACCTGCTTGGATTCTTCTGATACTCCAGCACAGGGGACTCACCCCAGGGAACAGCAAGGAGGCTTTGAGCTTTGAGGAGACCCTTCCTAGCCCACATGAAGCAATCAGGAATGTGTATTGTCCTCACCCTCACACACACCCAGCCTGTGCAACCAACATCCAAATCTGGACCCTTGGTCCCTACTATGTGGCCCCATGCATGCACACCTGTGACCTATAAGCACAGGGCCACATGCCTGCTTTCACATGACCTTCACAGTGCAGTTTAAATGTACACATAGCACTGCATCCACACTAGTATTCCATGTCCCTCCGTGCAGCTGGGTACATCTTTATGCATCCATACACCAGAACCCCCACGGCTTTACACATGCACACAAACATGTCTCCACACATGTTTTCTCATATATGTAACTAGGTACATCTGCATGCATGTGGTTCTATGATGCGCCACAGGCCTACATATAACACACACACACACACACATACACACACACCTCTTCTTGGCCTGATGCCTTGCCTACAGTTTTGGTTCATCTTGCCTGGTGCCATGACCTTCTCCGAGATTCTGGACCGTGTTGGAAGCATGGGCCCCTTCCAGTACCTGCATGTGACCTTGCTGGCCCTCCCAGTCCTCGGAATAGCCAACCACAACTTGCTACAGATCTTCACAGCCACCACCCCTGTCCACCACTGTCGCCCGCCCCCCAACGCCTCTCTAGAGCCCTGGGTGCTCCCCTTGGGCCCAAATGGGAAGCCTGAGAAGTGTCTCCGCTTTGTACATCTGCCAAACGCCAGTCTTCCCAACGACACCCAGGGGGCCACAGAGCCCTGCTTGGATGGCTGGATCTACAACAGCACCAGAGACACCATTGTGACAGAGGTATGTCTGGCACCCTCTCTCCCTCCGCCTTACCTTAGATACTTCCATACACTGTGCAGCACTTGTGGATAGAAAAGACACAAGGGTCTATATTTCCTGGGATTGAAAGACAGGGAACTGGGCGAAGAGGAAAGATCCCAGTGCTAATGCATAAGCACTGAGTGGCTTGATTCCTTCCTGCTCAGAGCCCAAGCATTCCTTCAACAATATACAGCATGGTATTGAACTCCAGTGATTTGGAACTGTACAGTCACTCTTCTTAGTAGGATGTAATGTACAGCCTCGTTAGATGACTTGTTACCCCATGCTATGCAGGGACCTTGGGCTGTAATCTTCCACCCTTGGACTGGTTATAGGGACAAGAAAAGAGTAGTTTGGGATGAAACCACTCTAAAGAAGCATCCCTGGAGCTGAGTTCAGAATAGCAGGCAAGGGGTTAATCAGACTAGAAGAGGAACATTCCATTCTGTGCAAAGCCTTGCAGGGCTAGGTAGGGGGCAGGGAGGCTGGATAGTAGAGGGATTTCACATTGCAAAGGTTGAAAGGCTCCTGGGTAGGTCCAGAGAGAGTTAGTCACCCACATAAGTGTCTGTATGACCTCACTTCTCAGTCAACCTTATGGAGTAGCTGATTGCCTCACCTATCATTTCCAGGAACTAGAGTTAAATCAAATCCTTCAATGAACTGACAGGCCAGTCAGGAGACTGTGACAGGAGGAAGATGAGGAACCTGGAATTGGTGTTTGCTAAATGTCAACTGACTGCCAGGCTCATCTGAGTGGCCTGCAGGGCTCTCTGGTGTATGGCTGTGTGAGACTGTCCTTTTGCTGTTGAGGGTTAGGCACTCAGACCCTGGGAAGAGAAATGCCTATTCAGAGGCACACAGTTTCGGAGCTGGATTTTAAAGCAAAATGCCCCTTAGTACAAAGTTCAAGGGAAGCTTTAGCCAAAAGATTCCAGGGAGGCTTCATAGAGAGATACCGTGTTATCCCCACAAGTGTAGGATCCAAACATTGCTTCATCAGGAGACCTTTGCCTTGCAAATACACTATCTCAGGGCTGTCACCCTATGGTTCTCAGCTGCCTGGAATCCCAGGAAGTTCAGTCCCTTTGTCTTCATTTCACAGATGAGGAAATAAAGGCCAGCCCTGAATTTCTTCTTTGGGCAGAGGTAGCATTTGAATCCAAGACCATCTACACTGTCTATATAATTATCCGTGTAGTTAAAAAATATTTGCTCTCTATAAAGCATTTATTATAGAGCAGACACTGTTCTAAATGCCTTGCAAATATTAACAGTTTTGAACCTCTTGACAGCTATAAAGTAATTAGTATTCAAACTCCATCCTTCAGATGGGGAGACAAACCCAGGGAGCTTAGGAGCTTACTCAAAGTCACAGTATGAGTAAGAGGGCTTAGGTCTGAGCGTAGGCCCTGGACCCCAGAGCTATGCTCCTGAGGATCACTTTGTTACATCCATGTCCCCTAGACCATACCTCTTCCCTGATACATCCATTATTTTACTCCTCTGTGCCAATCATGGTGTTCAGAATCATCAAGTATCCAAACGTTAGGCATGTTGGTATTATGCTGCAGAATGCTGAGGCCTTGAAGGCAAAGAAGCCATTAGCCCTCCAGATGCTTACCATCGGAGGGGACACGGGTACCCCACAGGGATCTGCATGCTTCCTGAGACAGGATTCACTGCTGTGTCCCCAGCACCTGGAATAACACCTTGCAAAGCGGGAGGATAAATTTTTGTGGAAGAAATAAATAAATGTTCCATAATCTTAAGATTCTGAAAACTCAGCGAAGAGATTTCTAACCAGCACAGGGGTAGGAGGTCCTAGAGGGCTTATTGGAGTCAGCCTTACTTTCTCTGAATATAAATGAGATGGAAGAGGTAGGGGGTGAGTCTGAGTGGGCAGTGCACCCCAGATATGAACCTCAGAATGCTAAATGCAAAGTCACCAGCATATAAAGTCTGAATAATAGAGACATAGAGGCAGGAGAGAGCAACAAGAGGGCCCAGTGTGGTTTTTAAGGCAAAAGTGTGTCCTTTCTAATAAGGGATGAGGAGCCACGGATGCAGTCGACTTTAAGAAAGAGTGAGGCAGGCTAAAGTGACCTTCTGAAGAGCCTTATTTTGTGGGACAGAGACTGGCCTGTAGAGAGAGTTTTAGTCTGGCAGCAGAGAAAGCCGGTAGTAAACCACATAGAACTCCAGGACGGAGATGGCAGGCAGATGGAATGGTAGGCTTAGACAGCAAAGAACAAGGAATTGGAATCTGTGAGACCTGGTGGTTAAACAGGTGTGGGCGGTAAAGAGCAGACAGGAAATCAAGACATATCCATAAGTTTCCCAATGGACTTGCTATGCATCAGGGAAGACAGTGAAAAGGAATAAAAGGTGCTACTCATCACTTCAAGAAACATAGAACCCAAGGAATAACCAGCCTACAGGAAAAGGTGGGCATGGTGCCTCAGACAGGAGATTGAGGCCAACCTAGGCTAAATACACCACCCTGGAGCATACAGGAAAATCCTGTCCTGGGAGTGGGGAGAAAGTGGAGAAGGAAGAACTGAAGAATGAAAAAGGCAGACTTACAAGGAATAATGAGATGGTCTCAGAAGGAACATCTCATTATGGTATGTGAGTTCCTAGATACCAGATGGGAATAGATGCACACATGAGTTCATTACATCCTCACAGCCCTCCGACTTCCACCTTGATTATCCTGTTTGCGTAGATGAGGAAACAGAAAGACAGAGCACTAGCCAAGATACCACATCCATACAGGGTTAAGGAGAGAATTCAAGTCTCTAAAGTAGAACTCCAGAGGCCATGTTTCTTAAGGCTACCCAGAATCCACCTGTAACCCATGAGATTACCTGTCCACCCTGCACCCCACCGAGGGAACTGGGTAGTCTGACTTGTTCACAGATGTTCAACCTCACCCTATAGTAACTCCCCCAGGACAAGGACAGTATCTCTCCCACCTAATATTTCCATCACAGGACTAGGTATTCAGTAAGTGCTTAAACAATGCTAAACACAGGATAAGCTCCAGCTGCATCTACAGAGACACTGCTGACCACTGGGAAAGTCTTCTTTCCAGGTTGCTCCTCAGGCGGGTTCCTGGGAGCCATACCAAGGGCAGAGGTTAGGGGGCCTCAGAACCAGTCAAGCTTCAGCTGGCCTCTGTGCCAGCCAAATTTCCAGTCACCATGCCATTCCTTAAGACGACATGAACCTGCACAATGCAGAGGATCAGCAAATCTTCAGGGGCTGCGCCCTTCTCCAGGTCAGACCTCACTTAGCTCTGCACTAAGCTATGATTCCCTGAGGACCCTGCCATGGCAAGCCTGTAAGAAGGGTCTCTGCCCTCCCCACCCACTGGAATATTAATGGACAAACCCAACTAGAACAAACAGGGCACTCTGATCTGTTCATTCAGCCATGGCAAATACAGGTTCTGCATGCTTACGGTAGGGTAGAGTGGAGTTCTGCCTCCCATGTGAGAGAGGCGATCAGGACTTCTCAGGAGCTTTAACTAAGACATCAAGGGAAAACAAAGACCTCTCTTTTATGTCTGAAAGGCATGAGAGCCTGGATGCTGAGCCCTAGATTCCCTGGAGTCCAACTTGAAGTTCAGCCTGTAGCCCTCTGGGCCTGAGCCCAGCCTCAAGTGAGCAGAGTGGCTCCTTCTAAAGCCCTGGCCTTCCTCCCTGGGTCTTACACCTTCCTGTCCTGCTCCCAGCGCCACATGAAGCTCATGATCTCTTCCCCAGGGAGAACCCTAGCAGGGCCCCTGCTCCACCACCTCTGACCTTCCCCATCCTCCTCACCAAACACCCAGATTCAGGACAGTTTTCCATCTTCAGCCCCCGTCCTGCTTCACATCCCCACTGGCTGCCCTGCTTCACATCCCCACTGGCTGCCCTGCTTCACATCCCCACTGGCTGCCCTGCTTCACATCCCCACTGGCCGCTGGCCACCCTACTTCAAGTGCTCTCCTTTTCTAGCTCTTTCTCAGCCGCTGATCTAACTCCCTAGTAAGGACTTCGGATTTCACTCCGGCTACATTCTGGCCAGCCTGACCCCAGTGACAGTCACTATGTAAAAAGCTCCTGATCATGTGCACAGAGCATGCCTAGAACAATTCTGTAGTTCCCAAAATTCAAGAGCTCACTCAGTGGATACCTACTGTGTGCAGGCCTCAGGGCTACTGCTTCACTCTCCACAATATCTACTGTGTGCAGGCCTCAGGGCTACTGCTTCACTCTCTCCACACTTGTCCCTGTGAGCAAGTCAGGTATTCTCCTTAGCATTCTATAGGAAATGGCACTGGGTTTAGATCCAAATAGGATCCTCCACAGCTGTGATGGTGGGCCAGGAGAGCCTCACTCCAGAACCATGTTCTCTCTATTCCATCTTATGACATGTGACATTGGACATATGACAACAGCAATAATTATAAGTAATAATAATTATTACTATAAGTTGAGTGCAGAGTGTCTTCCAGATTTAGGGCTAGGTGTTTTTCATTCTTTAAATCATTCCTAGATCCAAGAAGTAGCACCAGATACCTACAGATACAGCTGAAGACTTTGACCACATAGAATCAAATATCTGTTCCAGCACTGGAGAGACGGCTCAGTCAGTGAAGTGCTTGCCACACTGGCATGGGGACCTGAGCGTCAGATCAAGCACTGACACAGAAAAGCTGGATGCAGCAGTTCTGGTCTGAAAGTCCCGCACTGGGGAGGAGAGACAGGAGGATTCCCTAAAACTAAGCAGTCAGCCAACTTAGCTCATCAGCAAACTCCATGCTCAGTAAAAGACCTGTCTCAAAAAAAAAAAAAAAAAAAACTGAAGAGCAATCAGAGAAAATACCTCTGGCTTTCACATGTATCTGCACACATATATACACACACAAACATGTACACCCATGTAAGTGTGCACTGGTGTGTGGACACAGACACACACACACAATTTATTTCAAAATACACATCTCCTAAGCAACACAATTTGTTTGTTGGCTCATAGGCTGCCTCCTGAACGGTTTGTCGTGGCTATCATCCAGTCTGTTTACCTTCTGAGGGACTTCCTGTCCACTCTTCTTGCTGCACTAACTCCTAAACTTGTATCTTTGGACCTTGACCAGCCAACCCAGCAAGCTCTTCCCTTAACACAATGCCACAGTTAGCTATGCTATCTCACAGAGCAACAGCTCCCATGTGTCAGGCTTCTTTCTGGCATCTGCAGGTTGTGGTCCTGGTTGAGGACATAAGCCCTGAGTTTGAGTCACTGCCTTGAAATGCACCAGGCTATGCTTGAACCAGCCATCTTCCATCAGGGCCAGAGCTTCTTTGTGAAAATGCAGTCTTAGCAGCACCAGCTTTGAGGTGCTGTTCCGCCGTGGCTTGCAAATGGAGCAGAGTACCCTTGTCTTTATTCCCTGACATCTTCCTGCTAGACTAAGCCATGTGGGAAGACAAGACTGAGGTTTCTGTCCTTTTCTTCTGGAACCAGCTCCTTGGGCCTTAGTTATGCTATAAGACTGGGAGAAGAAAACTAACACAGGACTAGGCTATGAGGAGTGGGCAAGAAGGCTATGTAGAGCAGACAGGAGCTGATGTTCAGAATCACAAACCTAGGCCATGCCCAGGGCAGAATAGAAGCACTAATATAAACTAATGTCTGGTTTCCTCCAATTAGCATGTAACTTTTCCCTCTCTGGGTCTCATCAGTAAAAGTATGTATAATAGCCAAGCCCTGTTAATTTGTTCATTCATTATTCATTAAACAAACACTAACATCTCTCTGCTGAGAGTTGCCAGGGATAAAAAGTAAAGTGAGATGTCTTCTGCCTCCAAGAGGTTACAGAACCTAGGAGAGGAAGACAAGCAGATGAGCGGCTAAGACGCTTCACAGCACGTACC
The DNA here is from genome assembly GCF_947179515.1 of Apodemus sylvaticus. Classification (NCBI taxonomy): domain Eukaryota; kingdom Metazoa; phylum Chordata; class Mammalia; order Rodentia; family Muridae; genus Apodemus; species Apodemus sylvaticus. The sequence goes on along the minus strand of NC_067472.1, from coordinate 54,881,075 downwards.
CTGACGGCAGAGACAAGGAGCACCTTAGCTACACTGGGAGTCAGGCTTCTCAGACACTCCTCTCACACATGAACTGACCACCCAGAGAAGCCTCCAATACTTGGAAAAGATTATCAAAGGACAGGCAACATTCCTGAGTAAGGGGATCCTGACACCTGAAAAACAGCAAAGGAATCATTCGTTTTTTATAGACTCAGAGTAAAACATGATTGAATCCAAGGGGCTGCCCCAGCCTTTGGAGCCCCAGAGAAAGGCAGGACAGAAAACATTCCTCGGGTCTTGAATATTCAAGCCTTCTGCTACAGGCTATAACAGGACCCTCTCAGGGGCTTTGCACAGGGAGTCCCACGGAAGGCATCCAGGATGCTCTCTAAAATCTTCCTCTCTCAGAAATTTGGGGTGCCTTTTTTAAAACACACCCTTTTGCTCCACCTCTATCCCCAGTCCCTTTCTCATCACTGCCTATCAAGCCAATAGGTATTTCACACACCGCGGAATCACAGCTGATTCATTTCCAGCAAAATTCCCCAGATCAGGTAGCTTAAAACAACACAGATTTTATTCTCTCACACATTTGAAGACTAGAATTCCAAAGTCCACAACATCAGTATGTTCTCTACAAAGAACCCTCCGTTATCTCTTCTAGTTTCAGGTGGTTGCTGGCGAGCCTCAGCATCCATCACTCTAAGCTCCGCCTCCATCCTGTCCTGCCTGTCCTTCTCTTCCTACAAGGGTCCACTCTGCCCAGTATGGCCTCACCGCAAGCCGGCTAACTATATCTAAACACCTTCATTTCCATTCTAGGAGGTTAAGAACGTCAACGTATTCTCTGAGGAAACACAATCAACTCATAAAGCCTGCAGCTCTCAGACCTGCACCCCACAGTTTATGTTGCTCTGCAAGGCAGTGACAGCCACATTTTTCGCTACCAATGAGCTTTGTCATCCATGAAATCCCTGAAAGCAATTTACAGTGTAATTGAAGTTTGCTTTATTTTTAATATTTAACCAGTAGGTCTTTTCTTTAGATTTTTCCCGAAAAGCTTGACAGAATGTCACAAAGTACCCAAAGCCTCTCCAGGCATCCCACCATGCTTCTCTCCCTCCTGAATTCTGTCACTTCCTGATATATTCTGTTTCCTCCTTTGCCCTCACACCATACCATGTAGACCCCCTTCCCTGTTAAAAATGTCTACGGGAATTACTGGACTTGTAGGCTCACCCGAAGCTAGCTGGAAGACCTGAAATCCTCATCCACCCTCCTCCTGCCTCACTTTCAGAAGAAAAAGGTAGAAAAAAAAAACCCTCCTTGGGCTCTGTGGTTTCTCTCCACACTTTACTTGCAGAACACTCTTGGAAGGCATTTGTAGAGAACATTCCTCACTTCATTACACAAGTAATTCAGGATGTCAGGAATGAGGAATGTGTGCTGGGATTAGTAGGAGATTAGAGCAGACAAGTTCACCAGGCCACAGCTTAGCAGGCCTTAGACACCTCAGCAGGGGAGAGAGTGTCTCCACCTCGCCAGCCAGAGGGAACCAGAGAATAGTCTTAGCACAGTAGAAACCTAAAACCCATCCATGTCATTGAAGAAAGAGTGGGGAAGACTGGTCATGAGCTTGCCACAGTACTCTGCTCTGAAACTGTCTTCTCCCCCGTAAAGGGGGAGTATAGTGTGGATGCTGTGAGGGTCGAAGACATTAAAATATAGAAAAGCTTACTTTCAGGACAATGCCCGGTTCAGTGACCCCTTAGTAAACATCTGCCTATTCAAGAGCAAGAGCATGAGGGCCACATTAAGGCAATTCTGATGAAATAGAGAGGCTGGAGGATAGGCTGAGCACTTGCTGCCCTGCAGGGGACCTAGTTTCTATTTCCAGCACCCTCCTGGCAGTTCAAACCATCTATCTGCGTAGCCCTGCTTCCAGAGGATCTGACATCCACTTCTGACCTCTTGGAGGCACCAGGCACACATAGGTTGCGTATATACACATGCAACATAACATACAAAATGCTCATACATATAAAATAATAAATCTAAAAAACAGACAAGTCCAGATTCAAAAAAAAAAAAAAAACAAGTATACTGGGTGTGGTGGAACATACCTTTAATCCCAGCATTCAGTAAGCAAAGGCAGGTGGATCTTTGTGTGTTCTAAGCCAGATTTTTTTTTTTGAGTTCCAGGACAGCCAGGGTTATGTAAAGAGACCCTTTCTGATAGATAGATAGATAGATAGATAGATAGATAGATAGATAGATAGATGTATATGTAGGCGTAGGCGTAGACGAGGACGTGGACGTGGACGTGGACGTGGACGTAGACGTAGACGTAGACGTAGATATAGATATAGATATAGATATAGATATAGATATAGATATATCACATACTAGAAGCTTGAGGACCAAATGACCGTGGGGTAGAATAGGGATCTCTGAAACACAGGGCCAGCAGAGTTTTGATCTGGGTGAAGCAAGAAGGAAATCCACTTCAGCACAAATCAGTAGTGGGTAGCTGTTGGTTCAAGTTTCTAGAGTCTGACCCCAGACAACTTATTCTAGGCATATTTAAGTACAGTAAAACTTTAGAAAAATTTTCTGGTGACAATTAACTCAACCTTGTATGCACAATAAAGATTAAGTAATGACTACATCTAAATTCTTTGCTAAATACATGGAATCTCTTCCATAAAAATGGATTCTATAAATTGACTAAGAAATAATGCTCAAGACAAGGGTTTAGGGCAGTGGTTCCTAACCTTCCTTTAATACAGTTCCTTGTGTTGTAGTGTACCCCAACCATAAAATTATTTCATTGCTACTTCATAACTGTAATTTTGTTACTGTTATGTAATGTAAAATATCTGATATGCAGGTTATCTGCTATGCAACCCCTGTGAAAGGGTCTCCTTTGGCCCGCAAAAGAGGTTGTGACCCACATGTTGAAAACCACTGGTTGAAGAGTGAAACAAGTCTGAGTGTCTGGGGAAATCAGACAGTCTGGATGTCTGGGGAAATCAGACATGGCCGGGCCCTACAGATAGCACAGGTCACAAGGCTATCAACTACATGCATTCTCAACTTTCTGGGTGGAAAACAGGTTCTATGTGTCTTTCTTTGAAGAGATAACCCTGCATTTTTAACATTCCTGGTTTCTCGAGTGCCTATCTGTGAGCACAAGGACACCATGTCCTCTACAGGATGGAAGAGAGGGGGAGGAGTCAGAAGAGGTACACCAGCATGCTCTTATATGTGGAATCTAAAAGAGAGAATTCTTTTGAGTGGAGTATAGAAACATATTTGTCAGAGGCTGGGGACTGAGGACATTGGTATGGAGTGGGCACAGAGAAGCTATTATCAATGGATACACGTTGTAGCTGCTTTCTTTTTTTTTTCCTTTTTTTTTAAAGGTATACTTATTTTATGCATGTGAGCACACTGTCACTATCTTCAGACATACCAGAAGAGTGCATTGGATACCATTACAGATGGTTGTGAGGCACTATGTGGTTGCTAGGAATTGAACTCAGGACCTCTAGAAGAGCCATCAGTGTTCTTAACCCCTGAGCCATCTCTCCAGCCCTACACATTGTAGCTGAATGAACAGAAAAAAGCTTTGAGTTCTATTGTACAATGGCATTACAATGGATTGAATATAAAAACTAAAAGAGGAAATTTTCAATGTTATCAGCACAAGAAATATGAATTAGGAAAAGGAATGGATAGGTTTCTTTAGCACAATGTATTCATTCCACGAATATCAAAAACATGGCAGTGGTCTCCACACAGTCCATAACTGTGACTTCATGGATTCAAAGTCATGTAAACTACAAAAAGAAATACTTTTTAAAAGGCAGGGTTGCTATTTGGTATATATGGAACCTACAAAGAGTAAGACAACAAGTTCTGTTAAATCTGAGATGTTCATGGGATTTGATCCAGGTAGTATAGACCACCGACTGATGGCCTAAAGGCCAGAAGAGATGATGTGCTGTAGAAATTGATTTGGGTTCTTTAGTATGAAGAGTAATCTAAGCCTTAGAAATAACAGCCTGGTCTACAGAGTGAGTTCCAGGACAGCTAGGGTTATACAAAGAAACCCTATCCTGAAAAAAAAAAACAAATCCAAAACAAAAAGAAAAAAGAAAAAGAAAAGAAATAGGTGGCCTTGTCTAGGGAAAGTAGATGGAGAGAAGGATCCAGAGGGAGTCCTGGGGAAGCTAGACAGGCTAGCCAAGAAAAAAGGAGCCAGGGATGAGGAGGCAAAAAGCAAGAAAAAGGAGCGAGGTGGAGGAAAGCTGCAAAGGGTAGGTCAGGTCGGGATGCAGAAGGTCTGCGGCATGCGTGACAAAGAAGCTGTGGTGGCTTTGGTGAGTACAGCTTCAGTGTGTTGGTCAGGGCAGAACTGAGAACTGTGTGAAGAGGAGGATGGGTGGCGGCGAGAGAATTTGAGGGGGTGTAGACAGGAAAACTAATGCAGAAAACTGATGGAGATGCAAGGAAAAGAAAGGGGGAAGGAAAGGAGGGACTAGAAGATTAGACCTTAAGAGGAGGAAAGGTGAGGTCAAGGATGCAGGAGGAGGGACTGACTGGCCTTGGACATATGAGGAAAAGGACGAGGCAAATGGTGCTGCAGGATATAGATGAACCTTCCTTGGAAGAGGCTAAGGACAGGTTAATAGAACAGCTAAGCACCCTTTGTAAACTGCACAAGTCACACGCACTTGATGTTGTCATCACACAACCATGGGTCAAGACCCAAGGAATCCCTACAAGTAGAAAGAACTGGTGCTTGAGAGTCAAAGACCACACTCAGGGAAGACAAGGAGTGCATGCATGTAGGGGGAGGGGTGCAGGCTGAGCATGGCTGGAAGGACTGGACTCAATTAAACTGAGCTGACCTGACTTGCTTTTGTGCAGTGGGACTTAGTATGCAGCTCCAACAAACTGAAGGAGATGGCCCAGTCGATCTTCATGGCAGGCATACTGGTTGGAGGACCTGTGTTTGGAGAACTGTCAGACAGGTAAGGCTTGGGAGCACATCCTATGCACATCCCCTCTCAACTCAGTTCTACCCATGCACCCCCAAAGAAGCGAAAGCTTGGGAAGATGGGAAGGATGGGCAGGTACCATTCCCTTGCAGGCCATAGCCTTCTCTTTGTCCCAAAGTCCTCACTTGAATCATCTGGCCTCTCCACTAGGGTTTTTAAACACAGTATTGTGGCTGCCCAGTACAAACCTAGGGCAGATGGATGGCTGAGAGATATGTGGTCTTTTGACCTCTGCTCAGTCAGCTAAGCTGAAATGGAAGAAATAACTCATTAACTCAATGCTCCTTCTGCAAACTTGTTAGATAACAGCAATTACTAGCAAGGCTCTGGTCAAGGAGTTATATGCTCCACCTGGTCCTTGAGGAAGGATTGGAGGTTGCCTTCAGCCCTTTGCCCCAAAGCCTGCAAAGTCACTCAATTTGGCAGATGCACAGAGCTAACCTGGCCCTTCCTCTTTCTGAGCTGCAGGTTTGGCCGCAAGCCCATCCTGACCTGGAGCTATCTCTTGCTGGCAGCCAGTGGCTCCGGTGCTGCCTTCAGCCCCAGCCTCCCTGTCTATATTATCTTCCGATTCCTGTGTGGCTGCAGCATCTCGGGCATTTCTCTGAGCACCGTTATCTTGAGTGAGCCACAGTGGGAGCCTGAGGAGCAAGGGTTTGGGGAGCACCAGCCAAAAACTGAGAGAGTAGGTTTGATTCGACCCAGAGACCCTACCTTTAGTTTCTCAAGATCCTTCTGAAATTAACAACAACCACAAACATGATGTCAGCAGCTATGAAGCTACAGGACTTGCCTTGGGTCTGGGTACTTTACTAGGCATCTGATCCTATGCCACACATACACAGAGTGAGTGGCTGATGATGAAGTTAAGGTACAAAGCAAGGGAACTCACTTGCCAGTAGAAAGACATTAAAAATGAACTGGGAGGGAGAGACGCCCAGGTTTGAGTCCTATGTCCTTGGGTTTCAAATGCAATATCTACAAAACAGTGATAATTGCACCCTTGGGAACAGATGAGGTCAGGTAGCTACTAGGAGGGAGAAGTTGATACCACTTCACAGAGAGGTTCCTGGGACCTGACAAGACCCTAATTTGATCTTTGGGCTCCTCCCACAGATGTGGAATGGGTACCCACCTCGATGCGGGCCATCTCATCAACAACCATTGGGTACTGCTACACCATTGGTCAGTTCATTCTGTCCGGCCTGGCCTATGCCATTCCTCAGTGGCGCTGGCTACAATTAACCACGTCTGCTCCCTTTTTCTTCTTCTCCTTGTTGTCCTGGTATGTGGCCCTCTGATGTTCTCCTCTATCCCCAATTCCACCGGCGACAAATAAGGGTTCCAGGACTAACCTGGCTATCCAACTCCATCTGTTCCCAGCTCCCTTGTGCTAGAGTCAAGGGAGACCCTCCAGGATTGCAGGGTTACATGTGCTGAAGCACACTGCACAAGAGAACAGGGGTGGGGAGCACTGGGGGCTTCCTGCAGCTAAAGAATGAGCATGAGCTGAAATGGAGGGGAGGGGACTGGTCCAGCCTGAGCACAGAAAGCCAGAGAAGCCTCAACTTCACATGGAGAAAGATGGAAAAGTATAGAAAGTGTCTATGGGTATGTCAGGCCTGGCCTAAGTTCTATTTGTGAAGGAAAAATATGGTCTAAACATATGGACCCACATGGTGAAGCTAAGGACAGAAATGGGGGCCTGGGCTGAGGATTCTGGGGGAAAAAAGATGTGAAAGACAATTTAAAAGAAGCATCTATAGAACTGGGAGATTTTCAGATTTAAAGTACAAAAGAATACCCAAAGTAGAGTCTCAACTTGAAAATCTGTGAAAATTGAGGTGGTTTGGTGGGAAACCCAGATGAGGCAGAGAACGCGTTATTAACCTACTCAACCCAAAGCCATACAGGAAAAAATAGAAAATTAGCTGGCATAACTCACCACTGAAGCTCCAGAAGCCACAAACATTCCAAGGAAAAGCTGTGAAACTTTGGAGTAACTATTTATAAAGTATGCATAAGAGTCCGTTCTGGACAGTAATTAATCTTATCTCTGATCTTTCTGGCATCTCTGTTTGATGGGAGTGTTATTGTCCTATTCAAAGATGAGAAAACTGAGACTCAGGGAAAGTAGCGTGGAAGCGTACAGACCTGAGAGGGAACTTAAATAGGAAATGAGCATAGAACTGTCAGAGACGAATGGCAGTCTGAAAGTGAGAAGGAAGACGGAACTGCAGTGGGGGCAGACACACGTACACAACCTGGGGTTGGAGCAGACAGACTCAGGAGACAGCATGGACAGTCAGCAGAGCACAGTTGAGAGCTCAGTGCCCTTTATCCTGTGACTTGGGGGCAGGTCTCACCCACTCTGAGGATCAAGAGTTCTCTATGTAAGATGAGGATTTTATTGCCGATTACCCTGAGTATTATGGGGCTGACCTACAGAAAGGCTTGTTAACTGGGAGCCCTTACGTCTGACTGTCATTCTCTAGGAGACAAGGCTAGAGTTCCAGACTCAGCCATGAAACATGAGAGGAATTCCTTCAGTGTTTGTGAAAGCAGGCTCATAGGACTGTCAAGGCAGAAACAGAAGCTGTAAGTCCATGAGAAACAGACTTAGAAAGCTGGGAGGCCAGGTGACCAGTGTCCATCCTCCAAAGGCCCCGAAAGAATCCAGAGCAAAGAAGCTGGAGGGGTAAAAATCCCTCCAGCTTGGCCAGCCTCAGGCACACCGCCCCCTCCCTAAGCTGCACTGGCCTTAGCCTAGCCCCTGGGGCTTTTAGCTAAGGAAGACATCCAAAAACAAGAAATCTAGGCTAAGGCGGAGGAAGGCTTTTTACGAGTTAGACGAGAGAGTGCTGAATTTTGTCCTAATGAGAGTCAGCCCAAGGACAAAGATGGGCCAGTGTGAAGCTCCACAGAAAGTGCTTTAGTCACCTCAGGTTCTTGGGGCCTCCTATCCCATGACCCCAGATGCAGATGTCTCAAAGGGGACTCTGGAACAGAATCCACTATGTTTTGACTCTGGCCCCCAGGTGGGTACCAGAGTCCATACGCTGGCTGGTTCTGTCTGGAAAATTCTCAGTGGCCCTGAAGACACTCCAACGGGTGGCTACCTTCAACGGAAAGAAGGAGGAAGGGAAAAAGCTCACCATAGAGGTAGGTGGGGAGGGGTAGTAGCTGAAGCAGAACCATATATCTGCCTCTCTTGCCTCTGTTTCCCTGGCTTAGAACTATATCCCATATGCTCCCCCAATGAATCTTCTAGAAGAACTATACCTGAACCTCCTTCCCTTCCACCAACAAGGCCTACTAATAGCACCAATCCTTCTCCTATGTCCAAAGGAACTGAAGTTCAACTTGCAGAAGGACATCACCTCAGCCAAGGTCAAATATGGCTTATCTGACTTGTTCCGGGTGTCCATCCTGCGCCGTGTGACCTTCTGTCTCTCTCTGGCCTGGTAACCTGCCACCTCTTCCTATCATGCCCTGCACAGGGCTGATGAACAAGGAGGTATCCATCAGGACAAAGCCTAGGGTACCTGCAAAAGAAATCAAGAGAACGCCTCCGAAGGGCTGCTAAGGCCATCTTCCTTCCCAAAAGTCCTACATTCAGCTGAGAGGGTCTGCCTCCCTCTGAGGCAGCACTACGCCACACAGAACCTGTGTTCTAGATCCTTCAGTGCACATTCTGGGGACAGCACTTTCCTCCACAGTCAGCCTCTCTGTCACTAGCGCCTTCGATTCTAGCTCTGCCTTCTGGAATCACACAGAGCAGAGATGACCCTGCAGGCTGCTGACTTGCAAGAAGCAATTTGTGTCTCCCAAGTTTCCTCTTCTGAATGATTCTACATCTTCCCCAAATTCTTTTTGTGACCTGGTTGTGAAACCATTTTCCATCCTAGTCTTCCCCAGGATTAAATTTGTCCTGTGCTTTGCCATAATTCTGAAAGAAGAAAGAGGAGTTACCCACTCACTGTTTATAGCTTGACTTTTACCTTTGCCTCTCTGGATGTTCTACTTCTACTAAACAAAAAAACCAGATCATTTCCTGCCTCCTCTAGTTTCTGAAAATATCTCCAGTTCTGTTATTCTATGGACCCAATCTTGGGCAACTTTGCCATGAACACCCTATACCATGCCAGACATGACCAATCAATCCCAGCACTTTAGCTCAAACACAATCTCATGACTGTACTCAAGCAATATGTATAATCAGTTATAGATGCCATAATAAACAAAACTATTTTCATCCTGGTAATCCATGGATGCCTATAGGAAGAGACCTCAGCTTGGCTGGAGGTGCTAACCAATGCCTCTCTGTCTCTCAGGTTTTCTACTGGTTTTGCCTACTACAGCTTGGCTATGGGAGTAGAAGAATTTGGAGTCAACATCTACATACTCCAGATCATCTTTGGTGGGGTTGACATTCCAGCCAAGTTCATCACAATCCTCTCCATAAGTTATCTAGGCCGGCGCATCACTCAGGGGTTCCTCCTGCTCCTGGCAGGAGGAGCCATCTTGGCCCTCATCTTTGTGTCTTCAGGTGAGAGGTTACCCTAGGACCCTCTGGAAGAAGCTGCTATCAGCTGCAAAGTGAGCTCCAGCTTTGTGATTCCTCCTCCAATTCATTGTGTTGGCTTTGAACAGATCCCTATTTTCTGTAGGGCTCAGGTTATTCTTGTAGGAAACAATTTGATTGACCTATATAATAACAAAGCATTAGGAGCAGCCGGTGGATTCTTACTGTTCTCTTTTCGTGTGAGCTTCTGGGCAACCAAAGTACAAAGGCAAAGTTTGCTAAGGAGTGATAACATTCAGGTGCTTGTGAACACCAAGGCCCATCCCCTAACCCCTTCCCATGCAGAAATGCAGCTCTTGAGAACAGCGCTGGCTGTATTTGGGAAGGGATGCCTGTCTGGTTCCTTCAGCTGCCTCTTCCTCTACACGAGTGAACTCTACCCTACAGTCCTCAGGTAGGTGATGCACCTGGGTCAGGGACTAACAGACGGATCTGTAGCATCCTTCTCCTACCCTCTATGCAAGGGTCCAGGATTGTCCTTTAAAAACGTTCTGCACAGGCTGCCAATCCCTTCTCTGAACCCTCCCAGGCAAACAGGTATGGGTGTCAGTAACGTGTGGGCTCGAGTGGGAAGTATGATAGCCCCACTGGTGAAAATCACGGGTGAACTACAGCCCTTCATCCCTAATGTCATCTTTGGGACCATGGCCCTACTGGGAGGCAGCGCTGCCTTCTTTCTGCTTGAGACCCTCAATCAGCCCTTACCAGAGACTATCGAGGACATACAAAACTGGTGAGCTTCTGCCTCTGACACCTACGTCTCCCCTTTGAGCCAACAGGCCAGAGCTCCAGGTTTTTACTAAATTCTACCTCCCTAGGCACAAGCAAACCAAGAAAACAAAGCAGGAGTCAGAAGCAGAAAAGGCATCCCAGACAATCCCGCTGAAGACTGGTGGCTAGGACCCCAGCTAAGAACAACAGAATCCTCTTTCCTGCCTTCCAGAGACTGATCCCAAGCAGAATCCTCCCAGGGCACCCCGGGGCACCTTGGGGGTTGGGAGGAGCCTGAGGTGGGCCCATGCTCTTGGAACAAAGACTTCTGAGAGTTCAGTAAAAGTGTTATTCCCTCATCACCTCCACCATAGCCCACAACCCAGACCTGGCCTGTTCACAGCTCAGCCATACTCACCACCACACTCATCCTGCCCACAACCCAGGCCCTGCCATTCTTCTGTCTACCCTTCCTGTATTAGCCATTTCCTCCACTGTCCCACCTCCATTTCCCTTGAGATCCCCTAGCAGTTCTAATGGTTTCCTCTTACCTTCCCCAAATTATAAATAAATTTCAATAAACCACAATGAAAACTCAGACCATGCTTCATGGGAAAGAGGGCTACCCATGATGTGGACATGGGAGCATGTACACACACACACACACACACACACATCCATCTGACCATATAGATAGGGGAACTCAGTGGCATGCAAGCTGGCCTGCTATGAACACATACATGTGTCCTAGTCTGTCTGTGCAGGTATAACAAACTACCACAAGCTGGATTGTCTAAACAACAGAACTTACTCTTAGTTATAGAGTTATGTTACTCTTAGTTATAGAGGCTTGGAAGAACCACCTGGGTCAAGGTATCCTGGGTCAAGGTATCCAGCATTCATTGTCTGGTGAGAACCTTCACACTGTGTCTCCACAAAGCTGGTTCCCTCCAGCTATTTCATCAGTCACTAATCCATTTTCTGAGAACAGAGCTGTGTTAGCTTTCTATCACCATGACAAAATATCTGAGGTAAACAACTTGAAATGAAGGTTTTATCTGGGCTCTCAGTTGGAGGTTTTGTTCCATGCTCACTGCTGCCTCAGAACCAAGGCAGAGCGTCATGACAGGTAGCGCTTCATCCCTCTCCAAGGGTTTAGAGTCCCAAGGCCTGCTAATCAAATACTGCCAGAACCCCACATATCAGGATTTCTATTTCTATAGTAAAACACCATGACCAAAAGCTACTCAGGAAGAAAAGGGTTAATTTCATCTCACAAAGCTCAGGTCACACCTTCTCACTGTAGGAAATCAGGGCAGGAACTCAAGGCAGGAACTGAAGTAGAGGTCACAGGGGGCTGCTGCCTTCTGATGCTCCTCTTGGCTTTCTCAGCTTTCTTCTCCCACCCCCACTCCCCACCCCACCACCCCACCACCCCACCCCCGTCTGGGCTTTTTGCCCTTGAACTCAGAAATCCGCCTGCCTCTGCCTCTCAAGTACTGGAATTAAAGGTATGTACCACCACTGCCCAGCAGCCTGCTCTCTTATAGTACCCGGGGCCACCAGCCCAGGGGTGGCATCACCCATAGTGGGCCAGGCCCTGCCGCATCAATCATTAATCATGACAATACCCAACAGGTTTGTCTACATGTAGTCTTATAGAGGGATTATTCTCAATTAAGATACCCTCCTTCTGACATGTTAAGTTGATGAGAGAGAGAAGCGGGGGGGGGGGGGGGGGGGGACACTCAGCTGGGATCAGCTCCGTTCAAGCACTCAACAGTGGCTACCGCGACTATACAGGGCATGCTAACCTACTCTATGGATTCCCATTATCAACCACAGAGCTAATGACTGCTCTCAAGTATGTACTTAGAGATTTAAAAGGGTGCTTAATAAACATGAAAAGGATTATATTGTACCCTGCCTCCACCTTCCAGTGATTTCTCACAGGGATAAAACTTCAACCCTCTTACAGGACGCACCAGAACCAGGCCCCAACCTGCCCCAGCCATTTCAGTTTTATCACTCCAGTGTTACATGCTGAAATCCAGCCTCCACTCAGCTTCTTTCTACTCAGAAACTGCCCCAGCTTTTCACTCAGCATTAGAATTTTCCCCTGTTGGGCTCCCACTGCATTTGGCTTTCCCACAACTTATCTTAGGGTCTCGACTTGTATAACCTCCTCCCAAAAGACAGTTCTGGGGCTCCAAAACCTGAATTTGGTGCCCTACAGATTAAACAATAAATTGTGGTCACAGTTGCATCTTGGCATAGATTTCCCCAGAAGTAGATCCCAAGACAAGGATTTGAATGAAAAGTAGTTTATTGGGTAGGAGAGTCAAGAAAATAGGCAGTGTGGGGGTAAGTCTGAGAGAGGAAACAAGAGCCAGGAGGAGCGGGAATTAGAGGACTGAAGGATCCTCTGCTACCCACCCCGAACCCCACCCACACTGACCTGTCACCCTGCCTCATGGGAAACTCCATCTGCACTTGGTTTGGATGCAGGAGTCTCCCTTGCCAACCTTTAAACAGTTTGGAGCTGGTATCCAAGATCAGCCACACTGACATTGGAGATCTGACTTTTACAGTGAGGTTGTCAGATTTCATTTTAGAACTTGATATCTACTGATGGGGTTTCAACCATAGAGCCTGAGATTAGCTGATGACGGGGCCAGCAATGCCTCTCCTTAGCTTCACTTGATCTCCAGCAAAGAACGGGGCTCAGTGTGAATCATTGGCCTCTACCTTCCTCCCGTCTAATATCAGTCCAGAATTCAAGATGGCTCCTGGAACGTCTTAGCCATGACCCTTCCTGTCCTGCACCAGGGTATTTATTGCTGACACACAGTGAGGGAAAGAAAGACGCCCAGGAAGTTCTTCCCGTTGTCGCTGTTAGGATTCAGGGTGAAACACAGACCCCTATTCCTCTTCCCTATGCCATCGGTGTTGTTTCTCCTGCTTCCTCCAGTCCCTTCTGTCTGTCCCTGAGCAGGGACAAGTGCCTCAGTGAATTGCCACCTGATACAGAGCACCCTCTGGATTACCTTACAGGTAAATAACTCTTGAATCTAGTTTATGAAGTTTGCTGTTTTGTTGAGACAAGGTCTCGTGTAGCCCATTTTTGCCTCCAACATGATGACTAGCCAGCTAAGGATGGCCTTAAATTTCTGATCCTGAGTGCCGGGATTGCTTATGTGCCTCAATGCCTAGTGTTATCTGGTTCTGGTAATCAAATTCAGGGTTTCCTGCATGCTAGGCAGGCACTCTACCAGTGAGCTACATTCCCAGCTCAAATCTAGCTTTTTAACAGTGGTTTCCGGGAGGGCTTATACTGACTGCTAACTGGGGTAGCCAAAAACAAGGCGCAAGGTTCACTTTGGCTCTGAAATTTCCGGCTCAGATGATGGCAGGCAGCTGGAGTCTTCTGAACTCTCCAGGTCATTTAAACCCCATGCTTCCAGAACATGATTTGAGCCAAAGTGTCTTCTTTGATCTGTAAATTATTTATTTGAAAGGTGTCACAAAGTAATAAAAATCACATGTAGTCCCACACTTTGAATCCCATTGACTTAACAGACTATAGTTATACGAAGTCAGCACTTATCCCAGAAAAACTAGCCTATGTGACAGCAACTCACACAGTAGAGAGAACGAAAGAGTCAAAAGAGCTGAGTTTGAGACTTGCAGTTTGATCATCAGACAACTTGTGCTCCTGTCTGAACCTCAGTCTGTCAAGAGATGTTTTCAGCTGAGTGACAGTTCTCAGTTCCAGTGGTAAGTGGTTCTGTGCAGAGGAGGGGAGGGAGCTTCTGCCCATATCTGGACTCCCAGAGCTGACACTCTCCCACTGAGAACAACCAGAATTTAAACCAATGATCCATTTAGCACAGAGGAGTCCCATCCCTAAATTTTTAATGAACCACAAGATCAACAAGGGACAGTCCCCAGATCTGAAACTCTTGGGATCTTGCCACAGTTCAGTTCAAGGAGTCTCCAATGGAGCCTTTTATAGACTCAGCTAGACTTGGGAGGGTCAGAAGCTGTGCTGGCTAGTTTTCTATCAAATTAACACAAGCTATGGTCATTAAAGAGGAAGAAGCCTCAATTAAGAAAATGCCTCCATAAGATCAGGCTGCACACCAGCCTGGATGGCGTTTTCCTGATTAGTGATTGAAGAAGAGTGAGGGCCTAGCCCACTGTGGGGGATGCTACTACACTCTGAACTGTTGGGTTTGGGTGCTGTAAGAAAACAGGATGAGCACGCCAGGAGAAGGCTATAAGCATCAGTCCTCCATGGCCTCTGCATCAACCCCATCTCCAGGTCCCTGCTCTGTTTGAGTTTCTGATTTCCTTAAGTAATGGACTATGAGTTGGAAGTGTAAGCAAATAAACCCTTTCCTCCCCAAGTTGCTTTGGTCATGGTGTCAATCTCAGCAATAGTAACCCTAACTAGGATGGGAACTGAGAAAGACATTCTTATCCAGAGAAGGATTAGGCACAAGTTTAAAGAGGGAGGGTGCTTGCAAGAGAGCTCCCCACTACCCTCAGCACTCCACTAGAAGAGCACTAAGTCTCAGCAGGGAACTGGCCCCACAGCCTCTAAGCTGTTTGTCCAGCTGTCCTCCCCTCCCCAGGCCACAGGTTCTTATATACCTTGGCCTGGAGAATGTATCAGGCATCTGGACACCCATGGAGCCCAAGCTAGAATCAACACATGCTGGGAGGGGGAGGCTGGGATGGATTACAACCTCCTCTGGGTCTCTTCTCTACATACAAAGTTAGCTTACCTCCAAAACCCTTTAGCTTGGCAGCAAACACCCCTAAGTTACAGTTAAGAGTTCAGCTTGTCATAGCTCCAGGTCTATAATACCAGCACTTGGGAGGCTGAGATCAGAGTCAAGAATTTGAAGCCAGCCTGGGATGTATAATGAGACCCTGTTGAAAGAGAAAGGGGAGGAACCTAGCTTTGAATTTGAGACCCTAGTCTAACACCTCATGTGTCTGAGGACCTACATGGGCAATAAACCCCATCCCAATTTAATGCATAGAACTGCAGTCTGAATAAGCATAGTATCTACCTTTATTTCCAGCCTGCTGCCAAGTCTGATGACATGAGTTCAATCCCCAAAGCCCATATGGTAAGAGATTCTTTAACCTAGAGTCTCATCAAGTCCAGGGTGCCATCAAAGTCACTCTGTAGCCAAAACTAAGCGTGGAGTATTTATCCTCCTGCCCAAACTGGTTTTGAACTCCTGAGCTCAATCCTCCTGCCTCAGGCTCCCCAGAAGCTGGGACTACAGGCACAAACTTGCATAGTTGGATAAAGGCTTCTTTAAACTCTTTGCTTATGTTGATTTACTTAACCCTCTAAGAACAAAATTAAGGGGACATGAAAATCATCCCGATTTTGAAAGAGGTAGACACGAGTTTAATAACTTGCTTCTATCACACAGTATGAGAATATGGAAAGAGGACCAACTCCAGGGTTCAGTGTTTTACACTAGATGCACCTTACAAATCAAAGCCATAGAGTAGCAGCCTGCCCTCAGCCTCCTCAGTCTGTGATCCAACCAATCGGATCCAAGAGAAACATTCAATTAGTGCTCACCACTGCCTCTGACTGCGAGTAACCAGGGCTCACAATCCAAAAACTGTTGGAGGAATTCAAGTCAGGTCCTAAACTTGAGGCTAAAAATAAAATAGGTTCATGTTCATTTAAGGAAAATAAAAATTATCCTGGCAGTGGTGGCTCATACCTTTAACCACAACACTCTAGAGGCAGGTAGCTCTCTGAGTTCAAGGCCAGCCTGATCTACAGAGTAAGTTCCAAGACAGCCAAGGCTACACAGAGAACCGTGTTTTGAAAATAATAGAGAGACAGCTCAGTGGTTAGGAGCACTTGCTACTCTTGTACAGTATCCCAGATCAATTCCCAGTACCGACATAGTGGCTCACAGCTGTCTGTAATGCCAGTTCCACAGAATCTGACACAAGATTGCCACCAGGCACGCATATGGCGAACAGATATACATGCAGGCTAAACACCAATATGTATGAAATAAGCAAAATAATTTTTAGAAATAAAAAAATACAAGGGGATAAAAATTGAAACAAGAACAATTAAAGGAGGAAATGGGCCAGTGAGATGGCAGGTAAAGGCTTGCTACCAAGCCTGATGACATGAGTTCAATCCCCAAAGCCCATATGGTAAAAAGAGAGAAACTACTTCTACAAGCTATCCTCAGACTTCCACGCACAACTTATGGCGCGTATGTGCACGTGTACACAAGCACACACACAAACTAGATAGATAGATAGATAGATAGATAGATAGATAGATGATAGATAGATAGATGATAGATAGATAGACAGACAGATAATCTAAGATAAACAGTGTGGTGGTTTACCTTTGTAATCCTAGCATCAGGGAGATAGAGCCAGGAGGAGCCCTTAAATACCAGCCTTAGCTGGTTCTTAGCTTAGTATTGACCGAAAGGCCACCCTGAAATACATGAGACTCTTCTACGTGGTCCCCGTGAGCCTTCAAGAGCAACCTCTGACCTCTGTTATTCCTTCCAGTTGTACAAAGCCATGTACCTGCAAGATGTGGGCTGTCTGTTCTCAGGAGACCAAAGATCAGGGTTGCTCAATTTAGCAAATAAGATATACTATTCCCAGTCAGATCAGTTTCAAATCAATGCATAATTTTCGATACAAACATGGTCTGTTCAATATTAGGGCTACACTTTTTTAAAAAAAAAATTAACCATCAATATGACATTCAGGTTCAACAGAACTTGCTATGTTTTTCTGGTTTTAAGACAGACTATGGAATCCACAGAAGCCTTCAGAAGGCCACCACTTTTTCCAGAGCCCAGACTGCTCAATAGAAGGAAGATAGGAGGTCCCACCTTGTCCCCTTCTGCATCCTGCTGCCAAAATAGCCTCCCCTAGTGAATCCACTCACTCTCAGTCTCATCCATCCTTCCTTGCCCTTCATACCTACTTGGAGAAATTCCACTGACACAAGGAATACTCACAGGGTTAATCCTTCTGACACCAAGTCACACTTTAACTCATTGTTTTCAGGACAAAGATTAAAAGCTAACTGCGTAAGAGTCAGGGCTCCAGCAGACCCTGAAAGCTGAGCTGTCCAGACCCCCGAAGTGAAGAAAAGAGGCGAGGGCAAGGGAGGGCCAGAACCAGGGGAGAGAGAAAGGAGGGGCAGCCCACCAGCCCGCCGTCCCGCCACAGAACCGGCTCAGCTCCAGCTCCAGGAGTCACTCAGCTGCAGAAGCAGTGGCAGTCCCACTCCTCAGGCAAAGGGCAGCAGAAAGACAGACACAAGTCCTAGGACTGGAGGTCCTCAGTCATTGACCACGCAGCCTGGCCCAGCCCCATGGCCTTCAATGACCTCCTGAAACAGGTGGGGGGCGTCGGACGCTTCCAGCTGATCCAAGTCACCATGGTGGTTGTTCCCCTGCTGCTGATGGCTTCCCACAACACCTTGCAGAACTTCACTGCCGCTATTCCCACTCACCACTGCCGCCCACCTGCCAATGCCAACCTCAGCAAAGATAGAGGTCTGGAGGCCTGGCTGCCCCTGGACAAGCAAGGACGACCCAAATCTTGCCTCCGCTTTACTTCTGCCCAGTGGGGACCACCCTTTCATAACGGCACAGAGGCCAATGGCACCGGAGTCACAGAGCCCTGCATTGATGGCTGGGTCTATGACAACAGCACCTTCCCTTCAACCATCGTGACTGAGGTAAGGATTTGGGACTTTCTCTCCATATGACACTACTTTACCTCCTACTGGCAGGCAGGCAGGCAGACAGAAAGACAGACAGACACACGGAGGAGAGAAAAAGAGTTGGGGGGATGTGGAAGTTGCTGAGTGTTGTAAGCATTCTTATCTCCCAGGAACTGTGACACAAACAACAGAGAGAAGTATTACTTAAAGAGGGTGATGTGGCCCCTGGAGACCTTCCTAGAGGAGGCTGAGGGGCCTCCCTGCATCGGGCTCTTCTCTGTCCAACCCTGGCTTCCCTCTCCCCACAGTGGAACCTTGTGTGCTCTCATCGGGCCTTCCGCCAGCTGGCCCAGTCTCTGTACATGGTGGGAGTGCTGCTGGGAGCCATGATGTTTGGCTACCTGGCAGACAGGTCAGTCCTGGGTAAGCCAAAGAGCTGGGCTAAAGTGGGACTGGGGACCCCTGGCTGGTTTTCAGGCGGGGGTGGCTGGCTTAAGTGCAAAACTCAGGATTCTTCTTAGGTCCTCAGAAGACTGCAGTCTGGGGCGTCACCCTAGGCAGCTACTCCTCTCCTGTGGAGCTCAGCATGGCTGCCAGTGGTCCTCAGGCCCCTGACACAGGTCTTCCCTCCCCACAGGCTGGGCCGTCGGAAGGTGCTGATCTTGAACTACCTGCAAACAGCTGTGTCGGGAACCTGTGCTGCGTATGCACCCAACTACACTGTCTACTGCATTTTCCGGCTCCTCTCGGGCATGTCTTTGGCTAGCATTGCAATCAACTGCATGACACTAAGTGAGGACTGCTCGCCATGTCCCCTCTCACCACCCAGTCCTGCCAGCTTCCTCCCAAAGCCCTCACCTTCTGAGCCCCATGTCCTCTCAACCCAATACCTCCCGTAGATCTGCATTTCCAGTCAACATTAACACTGGCTTCCACAGTGTCCAACTCACACCATCTTGACCCCTCACTTAGAATGAGATTGCCAACTCTGTAGTCAGAGTGCCTAAGACAAGCCAGGTGTAAATAAAAGTGTAATTTTTTTTAAAAAAGAAACATCCTATCTAAAAATAGCAAAGGCACTCCTAGCCGGAAGTTAGATCTCGCTCTGTTTTTGTTGGTATTGCTTGTTTTGTTTTGATACATGGCTTTGCCATGTAGCCTCCAACTCATAACACTCAGCTTCACCCACCCAAGTGCTGTGATTACAGGCAAACACCACCACACCCAGATCAATTTCAATTCTTAAAATTAATTTAAAATATTGTAATTATTTTAATATTGTAGTTAGTCTAGCATTTCTAAATAAGGATGAGGCAGCATCATATGCACCAGACACACTTAGTGACTAAGAATAGTGTATTCATAAATCATCAGTATATTTCCTCTAGTAGATTTTACACACACACACACACACACACAAACACACACACACAAACACACACAATTTCCCAAATAATGAATCTGAGACTGGGGAGAAAAAGGAAAATTCATCCCTCAAGCCCAGAAGAAATTCAGGAATTCACAGTTCTCTAGATGAAAGGAACTAGCTAGGCCTGAGATAGAGCTAAGACATGCCTAAGGCTCCGAAGTCAATATATCAAGTGTATCCCAGCAGTAGAATCAGAAGTCCATCAGAAACCCAGCCCTTCCTCTCGAGACCTTAGCAGAGTAGTGGTCCCCTTCCTACCTGGACTGATGCTCCAGGATGGAAAAAAAGTAGTGCTCTGACCACTGAGGGTAAATCCAGTCCAGGACTGAGGGAAAGACAGTGCTTTCTGCTGAGAGCAGACCGAGTGGTCAGAGTAACTCTGCAGGGGAAAGGGCTGTAGTCAGGCCCTTAGGGCAGGGCCAAAAAGCAGCAGGAGCATGGAGAGGCCCGTTCCGGGAAATCCTGCATCTAACTCCCAATTCCTACTTCCACTTAATGTCTCCACTCTCCCAACCCTGGCACCCAACCCTCACGGATACACCTTCTACAGAGTCGTGGAAGAACGCAATTGGGAGGGAGGGAGAGTGGGAGGGAGGGAGAGAAGGGTCCTTTCTCATCTAGCAGCCCAAATACTCCCACCACTCTACTCTAACCCTTTCCAGATGTGGAATGGATGCCTATTCACACGCGTGCCTATGTGGGCACCTTGATTGGCTATGTCTACAGCTTGGGCCAGTTCCTCCTGGCTGGTATCGCCTATGCTGTGCCCCACTGGCGCCACCTGCAGCTTGTGGTCTCTGTGCCTTTTTTCATTGCCTTCATCTACTCTTGGTATGTGGGATCTGGGGGCGGGAAAGATTGCCTGAAGTCTACAGGGCTACAAGGGACAGGCCATCTCCCAGAGCTTGGCTCAAACCTCCCCAGAGAGTCCATCAAGCCATAAAGCTGACCCCAAGCCAATGCTTCTGTTGAACAGGTTTTGTCCTGAAGGAGGGTGGCAATTTTCTGGCATCCCAGTTTGACCTGCCTGCTGGCATGCCTCTACGCAGAACCTAAGAGCTGGGTTTCTGGGTTGGGAGATGGGTCTTTATCGAGCTGGCCTTTGTCCTTAAAGGGCTCTTGGCAAGGGCCCTGATATCCAAAACATAAATAAAACCCTGCTGTAATCTGTAGTCTGTAGATACCTCTAACCTAGAAGACTGAAACTGAGACCATGACAACATCTGCCCTCTCTCATCCTCACTTCCAGGTTCTTCATTGAGTCAGCCCGCTGGTACTCCTCCTCAGGAAGGCTGGACCTCACCCTCCGAGCTCTGCAGAAAGTGGCCAAGATCAACGGGAAACAAGAAGAGGGAGCTAAGCTGAGTATAGAGGCAAGACTCGTTTGTTCCTAGACACACCTGAGCTCCAACCCAAGCCCCAATATCAAGACCCAAGGCTAGGAGGTTGGACAAGAGAGTCCCCTAGGAAAAGCTCAGGCCCTGAGTCACACCCATCCCAACAGGTGCTCCGGACCAGCCTGCAGAAGGAACTGACTCTGGGCAAAGGCCAGGCCTCAGCCATGGAGCTGCTGCGCTGCCCCACCCTTCGACACCTCTTCCTCTGCCTCTCCATGCTATGGTAGGCTCAGACAGACACACTGCTGGACCCACAGGCTGGAGGAGGGCGTGGATGAAATGGGTGCAAAAGGGAGGGAACTGGAAGAACAATCAGCAGATCTGTGTGGCTGGTAGTGACAGCCTCAAAGAAACAATCATCTTCCAGCTCAACCCAGTGTCCTAGCTCAAACTGGTCACTAGTCTCCCCACTTCTCTCTCTCTCAGCCCTGTTCCAGTATAAACCACCTCGTAAGAACCAGTGGTTTCCAGAGCCCACAGGTTTATGTTGTGCGATCAAACCAGTGTGATTTGGAAAACACTGAGACTATTGCTCTGGTGGTGCCTGGAGGGAAACCAGCACAGGCACAAGAGAACCCACACATACTCCCCAGTACACACTTGGGACCAGGATGATATAAGCTCAAATCTTCTTTTCCCTGTACAATGTTACCATTCTCTGTCTCTGTCTCTGTCTCTGTCTCTCTGTCTCTCTGTCTGTCTCTCTGTCTCTCTCTCTCTCTCTCTCTCTCTCTCTCTCTCTCTCTCTCTCTCTCTCTCTCTCTCATGTGTCACCATGGTAATCCCATGACAGTTAAGTGGGGCATGAGAAGAACAGTCTCACCAAAGAATTCTTTGCTCCCAGTTTTTGGTTTATTCTCCGTAGAAGGTTCTATCCCCAAACCTAAGCTCTGTGAACCCCTAAATATTCATCCCAGAAATATAGGTAAATCTCGGAGGATTCCAGCCCTTACCAGCACCTTGATGTAGCTTACACAGTAACCTGTCCTCCCTCAGCCTAGCAGATAAGATAAAGACTAAAAGTGTATAAACCCTACTTAGCAACTAAATGAAAGTTCTCCAACTCCCTGGGGTGCCAAGTTAGCACAGGATTGGGGGACTGCCCCAATACTACAACTGTGCAGTTTAAATATGTCTAAAGAAACAATAACCAAAGGAGAGCCCAGGTCCCAAAGCAGGATACTCCACACATTGCTATCTTTATGGAAGAGCATCCTTGATTTTTGTTGTTTTGTTTTCTTAGGGTTTTGGGGGACAGGGAACTGGTTGATTCTGGTTTGGTTTGATTTTAGTTTTTCAAAACAGGGTTTCTCTGTATGGCTATCCTGGAACTCACTTTGTAGATCAGGCTGGCCTCGAACACAGAGATCTGCCTGCATCTGCCTCTTGTGCTGGGATTAAAGGCGTGCACCACCACTGCCCAGCTGTGATCACCCTTGTTTAAGCCCATCTAACCAGCTCCACATTCCTCTCCCTCATACCAGGTTTGCCACCAGCTTTGCCTACTACGGGCTGGTCATGGACCTGCAGGGCTTTGGGGTCAGCATGTACCTTATCCAGGTGATTTTTGGCGCTGTGGACCTGCCTGCCAAGTTTGTGTGCTTCCTAGTCATCAACTCCATGGGCCGCCGGCCTGCGCAGTTGGCCTCCCTGCTGCTGGCAGGCATCTGCATCCTAGTGAATGGCATAATACCGAAGGGTGAGCACTTGCCAGTCTCTCGGCGCTCAGTCCCATCCACCCTGCCCCTTCAGACATAACCCAGCTTCTCAGAAGAAAAAAAAACAGTACCTCCAACCTCAATTCCCATGTTCCCCATTTCCCCACTCCTTTCTCTCTAGACCATACAATCATTCGCACATCCCTGGCTGTGCTAGGGAAGGGCTGCCTGGCTGCCTCTTTCAACTGCATCTTCCTGTACACTGGAGAGCTGTACCCCACAGTGATTCGGTAAGTGAGACCCCAATGCATGAAGGGTCTAGGGAAGGATAGTCCCTTGCTTACATTAAAGCCAGAACCCCAGAGTATAGCCTAGTATCCAGACCATCTCCAAAAACCATTCATTGGAGCAAAATATATAGAAACCATTCAGTTACACATGTCAGGGTCTGGCTGACAGAGTTGTGGCTGTCCAGCCATCACCTAACCCTAGAGGAGATCTAGAACTTACCAACTCAAATAGGGTAAAGAGTCACATCTCAAAAGCAATAAACTAAAGACCTGGAACACAAGTTACAAGCTGTAATCATATCCAAACTTCATCTTAAACCAAGCAGCATATCTAAAATCAAAGACACAAACACACATGCAACCTCCTACATGAACCATTCCTGACAATATCCCAGTCATACAAGCCAACTCAGCACCACTTTATGGTAAGACTGGAGAGATGTTAACAAATAAACAATATGTCTACCTTAAAAACTGAATGTAGCTGGGCAATGGTGGCGCATGCCTGTAATCCCAGCACTTGGGAGGCAGAGGCAGGTGGATTTCTGAGTTCCAGGACAGCCAGTGCTACACAGAGAAACCCTGTTTTGGGAAAAAAAAAGGAATTGAATATAAAATCACATGAAATGTCAAAGACCTAAGAGGTCGCGGTGCTAGGATAAGAACCCTGAGGCATCTTGGATACTATTCCAAGACTTCATGATTCCTAGACAGTGAGATCTATGTACTAACCACTCAGGTAAAAACATGTACTGTGTACCAAAGCACTGTCTTAATCTTTTCACAAATCTTAACTCACTTATTTCTCAAAACAGGTCAAAGTAGACAATATCGTTTTCCTTTTACATGTGTGAAAACAGAGACACAGAGAAGTTACTTGTCTTTTCCAAGATCACACAGCTCACGTGTGAACCCCAATGCAGTTACCTTCTGAGATGTTTTTAACCTCTTCTTTCATAGGGAATGTTCTTGGTTTTTATGTTCTCAGGATTTATTTTTAGATTTATTTATTTTTATGTAATATATGAGTGTTTTGCGCACACGTATGTACATATACCATGTGCATGCCTAGTGCCCATTGGGCACAGAAGAGAATGTCAGATCTGCTACAACCAGAGTTACAGATGGTTATGAGCTGTCGTGTAGGTATTAAAAATTGAACCTGGGTCCTCTACAAGAGCAGCCAGTGCTCTTAGTTGCTGAGCCATCTTGCCAGCTTCCAGGTCCCTTCCCCTGGGGTCCTGACTAATAGGTTTCTGTGAGATGGAGACAACTGTGATCCCTCAGGTTTGCAGGTGCATGGGGTACAGCTGGGGGGTGGGGCAATTGTCTCGTGGGTGTGAGGTCGAGAGTTCCATCCCTAGCACAGCCAGGGGGTGGGGGAAAAGGAAGAAAAAACATTCCAGAATCCCCAGTCTTACCCAGTGGTCTCACGTGACAGCTGGAAACTGAAGCCCAGAGATCATAAAGAGATTGGCTGAAGGTCACACAGCAGCTTAAGGTCAGAGGCAGAACTCAGTTTCACATCTCTCGATTCTCTGACCACAGCCCTTCTCAGTTTCCCTTTCTGTCTTAAAAGTCGCCCCAACTACTGGTCCTTAGTAAAGCATCGGCCTGGTCTATGCAAGGCCCTGGATTTGATTCGAGCACAAACAACAGCCAAGCACAAAAATGCGGAATCATTTGCTAATCAAGTAGGAAAAGGGAGGCACAGGGATGGAGCAGGGAACTGCCCTGCTCCAAATGTACCCATGCCAGAGCTCTAACCAACACCTACCTGACCACAGGCAGACAGGCCTGGGCATGGGCAGCACCATGGCCCGGGTGGGCAGCATCGTGAGCCCACTGGTGAGCATGACTGCAGAGTTCTACCCCTCCATGCCTCTCTTCATCTTTGGCGCTGTCCCCGTGATCGCCAGTGCTGTCACTGCCCTGCTGCCAGAGACCTTGGGCCAGCCGCTGCCAGACACAGTGCAGGACCTGAAGAGCAGGTAGGTATACCCCAAAGGGGATCAGTGACTTACGCCAGGTCACCTCCCCAAGCTGGGGCGGCACCAAGGCTCAGACCCCAGGCTCCTCTTCCACATCAGAGCTTTGGCCCTTTATCTCCAAGTGGAAGATTCTCCCATAATCCTTGGGGTTCTCAACTCCAGGAAGAAGTGGTTGCCAACTGAGAGCAGATAACAGATGGCTAGTCATAGCTGAGGGGGGAGGCTGCCCCATCTCAGACCCAAACAGGAGGCTGCAAACACAAATATCTGCCTTCCTTCCCCAGGAGCAGAGGAAAACAGAAGCAACAGCAGCAGGAACAGCAGAAGCAGATGATGCCACTCCAGGCCTCAACACAAGAGAAGAATGGACTCTGAAAACGGAAGGGGCTAAACGCAGCACAAA
The DNA here is from genome assembly GCF_947179515.1 of Apodemus sylvaticus. Taxonomy (NCBI): domain Eukaryota; kingdom Metazoa; phylum Chordata; class Mammalia; order Rodentia; family Muridae; genus Apodemus; species Apodemus sylvaticus. The sequence continues at coordinate 54,855,807 of NC_067472.1, read as the reverse complement.
AGGGAGTGGGGTTCTACAGGTCCTGCCATCTACATGAGGAGGGGGAGTAAGTGGAGGGACTGAACCATCCAAATGAGGAAGCTGCCATTCAGAGAAATGCCTCCCAAAGGTCACTTCAGTAGACCTACTAGGAACAAAAGCTCTGACTGTGTGCAGCTTCTTAAGCAAAATGTGTTCTTCATCAGCCATCATCCAGCCCAGTGGTCACTCCTCCAGCTCCAGTCCCCTCCACCTCCAGGACATTGCAAAGAATCCCAGACAATTAAATGAATCTCTTCTACCTTGGTCCCTCTCTCTTCTTCTCTGGCCCCACCTCTCCTATCCAATCATTTCTGCTTTAGCTACATGCTTTATATCCCTTCGAAGACATCAGGAGTCAATGAGAAACTGAAATGAAACCAGCAGGCTGAGGCTCTGCTCTGGGCTCTTCTGCTGTAAGAGCAGGTTGAAACTTCTAGCAGCAAAAGAGATAGATGCTCGTCGGTAGGATGTCAGGATACCTGCCCCCTGCAAGTTCAGACCACTAGCCAGCCTAATCTTTCCTAAGTTTGATATGATTTCAACATTGCTCTGCTTCCTGTGGGCCCAGGGGCTGGTGAGGGAGTGAGATGAGATCCAGGTAATATGGAACAGCCAGAGAGACCCAACCCTCAGTGTTAAGTATGTGCCAGGCGGTGTCTTAAACAATTTGAATGTATTAATTCAGTTTATCCTCTCAGTCACCCCCTGGAGGTAGATACTGTTTGAGAGTAATTTGGTTTGGTTTCATTTTTTAGTTTTCCTGATAAGGGATCTTATCTAGCTAGTTATTTTGTCAACTTGACAGAAGCTAGAGTCATCTGAGAGGAAAGAATCTCAACTGAAAACAATGTCTCTGTAAGTGGCCTGAAGGCAAGTCTGTGTCAGGCAGATTCTTGATTAATGATCAGTGTAGGAGGATCCAGACAACTGCTGGTAGTACATCCCTGGGCTGGTGGTCCTGGGTTCTATAACAAAGTAAGCAGAGCAAGCCAGTAAGCAGTGTTCTTCCATGGCCTCTGCTTCAGTCTCTGCCCTGACTTCCCACCATGATGGAGTGTGACCTGAGAGCTATAAGATGAATTAAACCCTTTCCTCTCCAAGCAGCTTGTGGTCGTGGCATTTTGTCACAGCAGTGGAAGTACTAAGACAGGATCGCATCCCTGGTTGGCCTTGACCTTACCTAAGTAGCTGAGGATGACCTTGAACCTTGAGCCTTCTGCCTCCACCTCCCAAATGCAAGCATTACAGGTGCGTGCCACAATGTTCAAATCTAAAAATAGTACTGTTTTATTCCTACCTTAGTCTGTTTTCAGTGTGTCAGGGACCTTGTAGCATCTTCTGTGACCTGACCAAGATGGAACACTCCAGAGAATTCTCAACTTCCTGGTCCTGGTAGAGTTCTCCTCATTCTCAGAGCTTCACCTCATCATGCCAGGCCCCACATAGGCTTTTAGTCCAAAGCCCTTCCTTACAGGATTTCTCCTCCTCCAAAGAAGTTTTATGACCCCAGAGAGATTTCGAGGACAGAGGCACCAGCTAAGCTTCCTGCCCTACAGCAGGCTACACAGAGGAACCCTCTAGGCGGTCTACACTAGCTCCTTGGAACTTTCAATCATGTGGCCTGAAACATAAATGATATGCATATATGATTAAATTAAGGATTCTGAAATGAGGGAACTATCCTAAATTAGTTGGATTAGCCCAATATGATCACAAAGGAAGTCAGAGAGACTAATCAGTGGACAGCAGATACAACAGCAGAATCAAGAGGGTGAAGGGACTCGAGGAATGAAAAATATGAGTCATTTCAAAACAAGACAGAGAGAATAAGCTTCAATTAATTGTTACTAAATTAAAGTAACTTCTAATCTTTTTCAACCAAATGGATACATTTAGCATTATCAAATAAATAAATAAGTTGTGTGGGCCTCCAGGCCAAGGAATAAAACTTCCGGGAGCTGAAATAGGAAGAAAATGGATTCTTCTTTAAAGCCACCAAAAGAAACACATCCCTGTTGACATGGCAACCTTCAATATCCAGCCTCTAACTGCAAGAATAAGCGGGACTGTTTTAATCCTCTATATTTGCAATGCTTTCAGATGAACTGCAATAGGAAAATGATGATGTCTTTTGTTCGTTTCCTCCAGGAGACCCAGTAAAGACTCTATTTTCCAATCTATTATATTTTTGGTTGGGGTGGAATTGTAATGCCTAGGTAGGGAAAGGGCCCTATTAACAAATTTGCAGGGTTTGTCTGATCCCCACTTCCTGTAGATATTTTGGAACTCCTAGACTCCCCTCTGCTAAATCCTCACCTGCCTATCCCCAACCCCTTAAACTCCCCAAACCCCCCTACACAGGTGTTTCAAAACTGTCTTCATCATAAGTATAGGAGCAAAAGAAAGATACTGCACTGGGACTGGAGATGCAGCTTGGCTGACGGAGCACTTGCAGGCATGAAGCCCTGAGCTCCAGCCTCAGCGTTGTTAGTCAGTCAGTCAGTCAGTCAGTCAGTCAGTCAGTTAGCTATTTAGCATGCTGATGTGCACCTGCAATCCCAGGACTCAAGAGGCACAGGGGATAAGAGCTAAAAGTTAAGGTCACCCTGGGTCTCACAGTGAATATGAGGTCAGCCTAGTACTCATGGTATGTGCTGTCAAAAATAGGACAAAGAGGGAAAAAAAAGATGAACAGAAGTAAGAAAAGGGAAGGGAAGGAAACCCTGCATGAACCTGTGCTCCTAGCCTCCCCCTAAAAAAAACCCTCCATGATCTCTGAGGGCTGTTCTCCATACAGCTCAGATTGTGGTTATATGGCAGTAGCTGAATCTGATGCAAACCAATGAAGTGCTAAGCTACACAATCTAAGTCTCCACTTCCTCCTCCAGTTCTAATCCAGTCTCACCCTGTTCGCTTGAATTCCTCCTCAAGAGAAGCCCACTGTGATATATCACATCTGTAAGAACCCAAGGCAGCTATAATTTAGATGTAGGTCGTAGATGATGCTAGATGTTCAGGTGGAATGTCTCAGAGTGCAGCAGCCTTTGGGAAAAGCGATGGCTGAGGAGACCCAACGAAACCTAATAGAAAGTTAGAACTACCCCTGGCTCGATCATATCCTTGGCATATAGATTTACTGGCCTCTACTTGTACTCTCCACTTGCAATTATACAAGGAACATGGTTGTTGTTCTGAAAGCTGAGACTGGAGAAGAAAATAGTTCCAACCATCAGGGAGCGCAGGATCTGAAAGAACTCTTCTACTGTTAACAACTAGAAAACTGAAGGAAATGTAGAAGGAAAACTAAAGGAAATGCAGTTCAGATACTGGACACTAGGAATCACCAGGCCATACTTGGCTATGAGAGAGGGAACAAATGACATGATCCAAGCTCCCTTCCTGGGAGCAGATTCTAGACCTCAGTACAAAAGCAGGGTCCAAATAGAAGCAGGCAATCTCACACAGTTGAGAACAAAAGAGACATTTAAGGTGGCCAAGGCAGCTAGAATTTGCAGAACTGAGAACTATAAAGCTACTAGAGATGAGAGAGGTATGTAAACACCAGGGACCACGGGTTTACAGAATCTAAAGAGGATTCCTAGGGGTGGAGATGAGGCTCAGTTGGTAGAGGGATTATCTACCTCAGTACGACAAACAAACCAGTTGTGGTGCTTCATGCCCACAATCCCAACAAACAAAAAGATCAGAAGTCCAAGGTCATTCTTAGTTACATAGAGAGCTCAAGGCCAGACTCAGCCACATAAGACTGTCTCTAAATAATAAATAAATAATAAATAAATTAATTAATTAATTAATAATAAATAAATAAATAAATAAATAAATAAATAAATAAATAAATAAATAAATAAATAAATAGATGAAAGGAATGTCTAGGGCCAGTGAGGTGCTCAGTGGGTAAAAACCCTGACCACACAAATCTGGCAATGTGAGTTCTGTCCCTGGAACCCACTTTGGATGCAGTGAACTGACTCCTGATGTAGTTGTCCAGCTGCCAAGGATGAACTGGTTACCTGAAATGGAGGCTGGAAATGAATAAGGAACAGGGTGCGAGAGAAGGACGAAGCCAAGACAAAAGTTTCTGGCCAAGGCTCTAAGTTTAATATTCAGCACTGTATTTATATATAGGAAGAGCCAACAGACTACATCCTTTCTTTCAGCTGGATTATGCTGCAAAGCAAGTTCAGTGGGCAGTCTGCTCCTGTAGGAAATTGCAGGTACTGCAAGTCCAAAGAGTTGGCCACAGGTCCAACCAACTGTGGCAAACACTTAAGGTCTATTTAGCCTGCTCAAGGCAGGGGGAAGGGCACATCCTGAAAGTTATGTTTTGACCTCTATATGCAGACAGAATAGAATGGAATTTTAAAAGAAGAATTTCTAGAACTCGGTAAAAAGAACTCAGGCACCCCAATTCAAATACAGCCAAAACTCCACAAACACAGGCTTTGCTATAGAAGATACAGGAACAGGCAATAAGCACAAAAGATGATCAACCTCATTATAATTCAGGAAAATAGCTATCAGACCACAGCAAGATGCTGGTTCACACCCACACAAATAGCTAACCCGTTATATTCTGGATTCTGTGCAGCCATGTGATGGCCTGGGCAGCCACCTTGAGACTCTCTACAGGATCCTCAACAGCATGAAGACTCTCAGCAGATGTGACCCCTTGACTTTGGACTTCCTGCTACTCCATGTGACCAGGATACAGCCAGAAGGCTGAGACTGGACTAGTGAGACCTACCCACACTGGACTTTGATTCAGGGGACAGTGACTTGAAAATGGAGCCCAACAGAATACCCGCCCCTCCCCCATGGTGACAGATCCACAGCTCAGGTACAGACCCCAGAGCCTTCACTGGACTAGTTTGCGGGTCATACTACTCAAGCTGAATTTTCTCCATAACTCCCCCAACTGCCCAATGGGCATTGATAAATGTGTTCTCTCCTTGAAAAATAAATTGAGGCTGAGCGCACTAAAGTGCTAAAAAGAAGAAACAGAAATCCAGTTCTAGTAGAAACCTGGGTTTGCAGCCATAAATTAGCAATGGCAGAAGAAGTGAACCAAAGTAAACCTTTGCTCTTTTTAAGTTGACTTGCCTCAGGTATTTGTCACAGTGATAGAAAGCTGACTATTATACAGAGTTCCAAAACAGAATACCAAGGACTAGACAGCTTACTCAACAGAAAATCACTTTCTCACAGTTCTAGAGGCTGAAAGTCCACTATCAAAGAGTCCCTTGGCTACCTTCCCATCGTGTCCTCACATGGCCTCTCCTACACACACACACAGACACACACACACACACACACATACACACACACACACACCTGCTTCTTTTCTTAAAGACAGCAGATGTTTAGATTAGGAACGATGTTTAGATTAGGAACTTACTTTTTTCTTTTATTGTTTGGCAATTCCACACACTCAAATAACACATGCAAAGTTCCTCCCCCTGGAACTCCCACTCTTCCCAGATACCCCTAACATGGTCCCTCTCTTTTACTTCCTCAACTTCAGTAAGGACAGGAGGCCTGGTGGCCTGGCTGCCTGAGTCCTGCATCCTCCTCTCTCCTCCAATGGGAACAATGTTTTCCCAATAACACAGAGGTCAGCAGCACAGGAGCCATAATGCCCTGCGTGGATAGCTAGATCTTCTTTTTCTTCTAGCAGCATGGCTGAGGTGAGGAACCCTGGGCCACTCTCCAACCTCCTTGCTGCATCTGTGTCAGTTACCTTCTTCAGTACTTGGTCAGGGTAACTGACAAAAATGGCTCACAGAGGGGATACAGCCCATCATGATAGAGATGTAGCAGCCTTGGGTAGCTGGTCAGAGAGCTGACTTCCTGTATTCTACTTTTCTCCTTTTTATTCAGTTAGGAACCCCACCCCACAGAACAGCACCACCCAGATTCAGAGTGGATCTTCCTACCTCAGTCAAATTTTCCGGGAAATATCCTCACAGATGAATCCAGAAGTTTATCTGCTACATATTTCTAAATCCTGCCAAGATGCCCTTCAAGACCCCTTCCCAAACCCCTCTTGCCCTCTCCATGACCATGACTTGAGTTTGTCTGAAATGGAGAAAAACGCTGAAGCGACAGTGTTTGCCCAAAACAGAGCTTTTCAAGTTGAGAGGCTCACCCAGGAGGAAACACAGTAATCCCTTCAGGAAGCAGCTCTCTGCCCAGCCCACACCAGAGAAGTCACTGCAACAGGACCCAAATGCTAACCTTCACCTTCTCAAAAAGCCAAAAGACACTGGGGAATCAGACAATTCCCCAAGGTGGGAACAGAAGAGAGAATGGAGACTGGAGATTCTGAGCTCAGAGTTTTAGAGACAGAAACAGCTTCCTGGCTTTATCCAGAAATTGTTCCCGGTAGCTGGGCTAGGAGATGGAACACAGCCAAGGAGCTAAGATAGGAAGGACAACAGGGCTGTGGGATTCCTTTCATCTTAGCCACACACACACACACTCACACACATACCACACATTCACACACATACACACATAAACACACACACACACACACACACACACACACACAATTGGATCACAGCTGTAACACCAATCATATTCTTCACCTCTGTTCCAGTCAAAGGCCTTTTGGTCAGCAAGAACAACCTCTCTTAACTAAGCCAGTGGGAAAGGGGACATAACTTCAGGTACACAAAAGATTCAAGGGGCCTGAAGAGATTGCTTAGCAATTAAGAGCACCTGCTCAGGCCAGAAGAGATGCTCAATGGTTAGGTACACTGGCTGCTCTTCCTGAGGACCCAAGTTCAAATCCCAGCACCCACATAGCAGCTCACAACTGTCTGTAATCCAAGTGACTCACCTTCTCACAGACACATGCAAGCAATACACCAAAGCACATAAAATACTTAAAAATAAAAAAAAAAAGCTCCTGCTCCCCCAGGGGACCCAAGATTGGTTGCCAGCACCTAAGTCAGGTGGCTCTCAACCCTCTGTGACTCCAGCTGCTGTGGTTCTGCCAGGGTCTGCTGGGGATCTGCTGGGGATCTGCTGGGGATCTGCTGGGGATCTGCTGGGGATCTGCTGAGGATCTGCCGTCTCTGGCTCTGTACACACCTGCACTCATGTACAGGAATTCTCTCACACTGCAAACGTGAGATGCTACAGATACTAAAAATGGTTGTTTGTTTTTTAAAGACTTCAGAATAAAGCATGTCTGGGACTCATGGAAACTGGAACTAAGAACTGGACCACCAATGGTGTTTCCGTAGCTCACTCTGCTCTTCTTCCACCACCAGTTTCATCTGTGTGCTCTTCTTACAAAATGACCACCTACCCTACCTCTGACCCATTACCTCTCAGGCTTAGAGCTCAATGCCAATCAGAACATTTTCGTGTGCTTAACTCAAATTCTCAGGAGAAGTTCTGATTGGCTTAAGGCAAGAAGCCTTCCACTCTGCATTTGGTTCGTGGGCACAAATAAATGCACTTTATTGCTTACCTTTTATTGCTATGATAATACCTCACAAATATAACATAAAGAAGGAGGGTTTGTTTGGCTCAACAGTTTAAGGGTGAAGTCCATTGTGGTGAGAAAGCCACGTCAGCGGGAGCTTGAGGCGGCTGGCCATACGGCATCGACAATCAAGGAGTAAAGAGGTACTCAGCACACTCTCTCCTCTTTATTCTGCCTGGGACCTCAGCTCCTGGATGACGCTGCCTAAATTGGAAGTTAGTCTCCATCTCACTTAGCCTAACCCAGGTAATGCTTCACAGACAGGCCTAGAGATTTGTTTCCATGTTGATTCTAAACATCATCAAATAATCAATTTAAACATCACAGGCACTGAGGATGAGGATAGTGAGCTGTGAGGTTCATTGACATCAGCCTGTGCTACTCAAAGAGAAGATGCCCTGAGAAAGAGCTGTGGTTAAGCACAGACCAAGTCTTTGCTTGTACAGCATCTGTCTGAAACACATAAAAGGTAAATTATACTCTGACTGGAAAGACCCTACTGGAAAGCTACCTACAGAACTATCAGGTAATTAGTGTGGCATGGCTAACCCTTCCTCCCTCTGTCACACGCAAGTGCCATGGGCAAGTCCTTCCAGGCACAGTTATAATGACTTTGTTTTTTTTTTCTCAAAGATATACCCATGTCTACTTTATGTGTGTGGATGTTTTGTCTGTGTGGATGTGCATATCTCCTGTGTGCATGCAGCCCACCCAGAGGCCAAAAGAGGGCATCAGAGCCTCTGGAACTGGAGTTGTGAGCCTCCACATGGGTGCTCAGGGAGGACTGCAAGTGCTCTTTATGATCAGACATCCCTCCAGATGTCTCTGCCTCCAGCCTGGGGATTTCTTCTTTATTTTCAGACCCAAGATCTCATTCTTGCCTGCTCACTTCAACATATTGTCAATTGTCCCAATTCTGCTTTCCCTTTACTCTCTTTTTTTTTTTTAACATTTATTTTGTAGTGTGTGTGATGCAGGGGAAGAGGAGAGCCCACATGGAGGTCAGAGGACAAGTTTAGTTCTCTCCAACCTTTATGTGGATCCTGTAGGTCAAGTCCAGTAACCTGGGAAATGCTTTTCACTTTTATTTCCTGAGCCCCCTTGCCAGCCCCTCCTTCCCTGCTTTTCAAGTCAAGGTCTCCACTCTGTGGAATCAGCTCCAAAGCTGACTCTACTCTCTAAACTGCCAACCCACCTGCTGTTCTTCGGTCCCAAACAGCAGGCAGTTTGATCTAAAAGCTCAGATTTTTTATCATCTAAGGAATCTGAATAAGAGAGTATCTTGGATTCCCTTATAAATGAAGACTTGATACTATTCTCCTCAACATTTTTTTTTTTGGATTTAATATCTGACCAAGACAGATACACAGTTACCTCATTCCCTGAGTCAATTCCAAACAGGTCCACATGGATGCCAAGAATGAGCTTCCAATGGATACAGTAGATGGGGCTATCAACCACCACCACATGGACCACTAGAAAGTCTGTTTTATAAACACAGTCATGATAGTTTTTCCTTCGGTCAATAATATCAAGGCCTGTGGCTGCCTCCCAAGAACATCTCATTAGGGTAATAGGGTAGCTAACACACATAACCCAGCGTGAAACTGGACCTTCTGGGATGTTAAGCAAATGAAATGGCTTGCAAATCAGCAGGGACTACTTAAGCAAGAATGATTGCAATGAAGACATTTCCCCCAGGACCACATGGCCCTGTCTGGTAAGTACAACAAACCAGGTTGTCATCTGGGAAAGACAAGTCCCAGAATGCCCCTTGAGAAAAACTCCTAAAGATACCACAACCTGGAAAGGGTGACTCACCAGTCTCCATGCAATGCAAAGGGAAAAAAAGTCCTGGGGCAACAAATTGGTTCAGTGAGTAAAGATGCCTGATGCTAAGACCCATGTTTGATCTGATCTCTAGAATCCACACAATGAACGGAGAAAACCAGTTCCTGTAAGTTGTTCTTGTAAATTAAAAATGCTAGACAAGCTGGGCATTGGTGGCATACACACACACACACACAAATATATATATGAAACCCCAAGTGCTGAAAGAGAAAGATCCCTGGAGCTCATTGGCCGTTGAGTTCAATGAGAGAAACTGACTAAATAAATAAATAAATAAATAAATAAATAATAAGATGGCGTAACTGGAGAGATAGATAGTTCACTGGTTTAGAGCCCATACTACTCTTCCAGAGGACCTGAGTTTTGTTCCCAGCATCTACATCAAATGGCTCACAACTGCCTGTAACTCCAGCTGTAGAAGATCCGTCCCCCCCCCCCCAGACTCCACAGGCACCTGCACTCACACATACACATACCCTATACATAAACATATAAATTTTAAATAATTAAGATAAAACTTGGGGCTGGAGAGATGGCTCGGCAGTTAAGAGCACTGCTCTTCCAAAGGTCCTGAGTTCAAATCCCAGCAACCACAGGGTGGCTCACAACCATCTGAAATGATATCTGATGCCCTCTTCTGGAGTGTCTGGAGACAGCTACAGTGCAGTGTACTTACATATAATAAATAAATAAATAAATAAATAAATAAATAAATCTTTAAGAAAATATAAAACTTAAATAAGATGGAGTGATAGAAAGACACTCAGAATCGTGAGAATTCTGGAATTTTGGTTTCTTTTAAAAAACACAGAAATATTATAAGAATATGTTTTCATTTCAATCCCAGGTGTGAGAGATGGGGCTGCTTCAGATTATACACAGGATCTGACTAGGATTTGCTTCCTGATCTAGCAGGGGAATGATTTTGTCAGTTGCAGGTAGTTTCTGCAAATGTGTGATGTTGGGATTCTGGGGACTTTTGAGAGAGTATATGAAGATCCCCAAGAGGCAGGGCCGGTTGGCGGGTTGCTGGCTGATTTGTTGGTAGGTTGATGATTGGTTATTGTTGACTGCTGTTTATTACTATTAGTCATATTGTTAAGTAGTTGTGCACAAAGAAGAAAAAAGAAGAAATTAGAGATCCTGATGGCAAAGATCAAACTTGCCCCAAGGAACTCAAAGCTCCTAATCAGCAGGAAATAGTATAACAATAATGTCTCCTTTCTTTCTAGCCTTTTCTCCCTCCTATCTAGCATTAGGGGGTTGAAAGAATGGAAAAGGGGGTGTAAGAGAGTAGAACCCACAAAGTAGCAAAAGAACAGTTACAACTCAGTGTCAACCTCTGGCCTTCACACACAGGCACACATGCACACACAAGTAGCAGAAAAATTTTGATCTATAAACATCAGTTTTTCTAAACCCATGTTGGTCAGGACTCTTGGCTTATCCATGGTTCTATGACAGTTCTAGCTATTTTAAGCATAAATGGGATGGATGTATAATGGCTCTCGTAACCAAACCCAAAGATGAGTCAAGCTGAAGCTGTCCTAGAGGCAATGGGAACAGGAACAGGGACATGGATGCTGTCAACATTCTTGCTGCTTGCCCTTCCTCTCTGCTTGTCTTGCATGCTGGGCACATGTACTGCACACCAGTGCTTTGTGAGGTAGACGCTTGTCATTCTGGGATCATCCTTATCAACTTTATGACCAAGACAAAAAGGGGATCCTTTCACCCAAATCCCCCCACCTCTCTCTCTCCTGTGTGTGTGTGTGTGTGTGTGTTGCATATAGATAGGTATACATGCATATTTAAATGGGTGGGGCGGCATTGTATGTGTGTGTGCATTCTGTATACACATATACATGCGGAAGCCTGAAGTTGCTGTCAGGTTTCTTCCTCCATCACTTTATTTACCAAGACAGGGTCTCTCACTGGACCTGGAGTTCATTGATTCAGCCCGTCTAACTGGCTGATAGCCCCATGTCTACACTCCAGTGCTGGGACTGCAGGTTGTCCTCCACACATGCCCAGTTGGTTTGTGGGCACTGGCAACCCAAACTCCAGGGCCCATGCTCATGCGGCAAGCACGTTCTCCACTAAGCCACCTCCCCAGCCCCAAAGCCAAGACTCATAGTGTGCTTTGTGTTCCTCCCACTCATCTAGTTTTAGGGCAGAGAGACACAAATAATTACGGAAGATTGAGTCTCCTTCCCATTCCTGCACTGCAGATGAACAACCTTTCCACCTCTCCGCATTCTGTGGTCACTCATTTTTTGTTCTTTTCCTCCTTTTCTTTTTCCTAAGGCCAGTCTCAGAGCATCTGTCATTTATCCCAAGTCTTATGGAGTCAGGAATGCAGGCTTACCTTAGGCAACGATTCTTTTAGTCTCTCTTACCCTCACCATTGTATATTCCTAGACTTTGGCTCCTGCTATTGATAAAAATAATTCTTTATGCTCAAGGCACAGGAGCACACAGAAATTCTTGATCACCTGGGTTTTCAGGCACACATGAAGAGAACAGAATGGTAATTGCTAATGACAATACTGAGATGGCAGAAGTCCCAAGCAACTGGTATGTACAATGCAAATTAGAGCAGATGAGAAGCCAAGAGATTTTTTTTTTCTGAGTCCTTTATATTCAGGGACACTGTCAGGTTCTTAATCTAGAAAATCTAGACTGCATATAAATTTTAAGATTTGCTTTTATTATTGTGTTGAGTGTGTGTGTATGTGTGTGTGTGTGTGTGTGTGTATACTACATGTGGGTGCCCAAGGAGACAAAAATTGTTTAGTCCCTTGAAGCTGGAGATTCAAAGAGCTGTGAGACATCCAACAAGGGTCCTCTGGAAAAGCAGCCTGTGCTCTTAAACACTGAGCAACCCCTCCAGCCCTTTTGTTTTGTTGCATTCATTCATTCATTCATTTATTCATTTATTTATTTATGTGCATGTGTACGCATATGTGTGCACCATGACACATAAGTAAATCAGAGGACAACTTGCAGTAGTTGTTTCTCTTCTTTCACCATGTGGGTTCTGGGGATCAAATGCAGATCAGCAGGCTAGAAAGCAAATACCCTTCCCCTCTGAGCCATGTCTTCCACCCCAGATTCTCTTCTCATTGTATACCTCTGACTTCTTGCCTTTGTCTGACATCCTTTTGATCTTTATCCTTTTGTTACTCTGCTTGTGTCCAAAACATCACGAACCCAGTCTCCACAGTGTGTTCCGATGTGTATCTCCACAGAGACACACATTGTTCCACTCAAGTGCTGTTAAAATTAATTCTCAGTCTTCTCTGACACACCACCACAATGTTTTTTAAATAAAAGCTGTATCAGACAGTATGCAGACTTATATAACAGTAGCTATTTCAATAAAATAGAAAACAATTCCCGTTGTGGTTTAAATGAAAACTGTCTTCATAGGTTCATGGATCCTAGTTGGTAGCACTGTTTGGAGAGGTTGTGGAACTTTTAGAGGGTGCATCCCTTATAAAGTCCTTCACAGTCAGGGTTGGGGGAGTTGAAGTTCGCTTGAAGGATCTCAGCTCCACTTCCTGTTTTCTCTGATGTTTCCTAAGTGAGGAGGAAATGTGATCTGTCTGCTTCCTGCCCTTGCTCCATGTCTTCCCCACAATTATGGATCCAATCTCTCTGGAGTCATAAGCCAAATAAACACTCCCTTCCTTAAGTTACTTCTTGTGGTGATGCTTTACCACAGCAACAGAAGAGTAACTAATACAATCCCATTGCTCCTTGAGCAAAGCATGTAAGCACTGATGTCCCAGGTTCTGTGTCATGTGATATTTGCATCCACAGGATACTGAAAAACCTACAGTGGGGCTGGTGAGTGTGCAAGAGCTCTTGTTATGTACCATGAAAGCCTGAGTTCAGATCCCCAGCACCCGTGTAAACACTAGGTGTGGCCAAGCACATCTGCAACTCCAGTACTAGGATAATGGGGAACAGAGACAAGATTAGTGAGGTTCACTGGCCGGATAGCACAGGTTTTAAAAGTCAAGCTCAAGGCTCAGAGAGAGACGTGTCTCAGAGGATAAGGCAGAAAGTGATAGAGCATCCTCCAGATATGCATGCGTGGACACACACATAAGCACACATATATAACATGCAATAAATTAATCAAATCCCACAATAACAAAATTTACAAACAAGGATTTCCCTCCAAACATATCAAGTTCATCAAGTAAATTGATGGGCAAATTCCTTTTGACATGCAACAGCGCATCTAATGGGGCCCTGCTGCCTGTTCATTCCAGAGCCTTCCTGTCTTTACATTCTTTGTGGACCTTTGTTGTTTCTTTGAGACAGGGCCTCACTATGCAGTCCTGGCTGACAGAGATCCACCTGTCTCTGCCTCCTAAGTACTGGGATCCTTGTCCTTTTGTCTGTTAGCAAAGAAAATGGCAGTTTTACAACCCATCCAAAAGGAGACAAAAGCAAGTTCTTAATTTTAGAAAAAAAAATGGCAGGTCTCTTCATCATTTCAATTTAAGAGTAATGGTCTATCCTTTGGCAATATAAATTTCTGTAGGCTGTGGAGCACCTAGAGAAGAAATAATTTCAGAAGGAGAATTCTTTTCTTATCTTGACTTAAAAGAACAGCAAAATTATTCAGTGACAAAAAGAACTGAGCTACCAAGCCATGAAGCGCCATGGAGGAAGTTTCAATGTATATTACTCAGCAAAAGAACCAATCTCAAACAGCTGTGTACTATATAGTTCCATATATACATGTACATGTATGTATATATATGTATGTGTGTACATGTATATATGTGCGTACATACAAACATGCATACATGTGCATATATGAAGTCCTTGTCACCACTAGATTATGCCTCTTCGTTTTTCTCTCCCTCCTCCTCTCTCCTCTGCCTCCTTTTTCTCCTCCTGGTCTTAGTGCCTCAGTCTTCTCTGTCCCCCATTCCCTCTCCCTTCACTCTCTCCAACACACTCTCTCTCTCTCTCTCTCTCTCTCTCTCTCTCTCTGCCCTTCCCATCTCTCTCTCTCTAGTTTTCTCCACTGTACACAGACAGACAGAAAGACAGACAGACACAGACACACACATTCACACATGCACACACAGAACTATATAATATACACTATAGAATACATAGCATTTTCCATATGACATACTTTTTGAGACTGTCTCACCATGTAGCCCTAGCTGGCCTGGAATACAGGGATCCGACTGATATGACTGACTAAATTACATTCTTAAAAATAAAATAAAATAAGTGTGCTAGAGGGATGGTTCAGTGGTTAGGAACACTGACTGCTCTTCCAGAGAACCTGGGTTCAATTCCCAGCAACCACATAGTGGCTCACAACCATCTGTAATGGGATCCGATGCTCTCTTCTGGTGTGTCTGAAGACAGGGGCAGTGTTCTCATATACATTAAATAAATAGATAAATAAATAAATAAATAAATAGTTCTTTTTTAAAAAAGGGTAAAATAATGGATACAATAAAAGGATCGGTGATGTCATTAGCTTGGTGTTTTGTGGGACCCTAACAGTGGGGTTGGGGTGTCTCTGACACCCTTGGAGCTCTTTTCCTCCTACTGGTTTGCTTCACCGAAGCTTGATAAGAGGATTTGTGCTTAGCCTTATTATATCTTGTCATGCCATATTTGGTGGGTAGCCCCGGAAGGCCTGCTCCTTTCTGGAGGGAAATCGAGGAGGAGTGGATCTGGGGGAGAGGCGATGGGGCTGGGAGGAGGAGGAAACTGCAACTGGGATGTATTGAAAATAAAAATTAATTAATTAATTTTTAAAAAAGGATCCGTGATTACCAGGGGTTAGGAAGGAGAAAGGGTTAAACAGACAGGGCACAGAGACTGGGAAACCATGAGCTAGGCCTCCTGGGACTATTCCGGTGAGTGCTGACATTACACCCTTGACAGAATCTATAGAACTTAGAATGCTAAGCATGCACCTTAAAGTACGCTACAGGCTGTGGCAGTGACGGCGTGTTAACATAGTTCCTCTTTGTAACTAATGAAACCCCCACTGTTGTGACATACCGACAGCAGCAGACGCTGTGTGTATGTGGTAGGGGTGTACACTAAATCTCTATACCTTCTTTGTACTCTATACTTCTGGGGACCTAAAAACCCGTTCTGTTCATTTGCTCACTTGCTTGGTAGTTTTGTTGTTGTTTTGCTTTATTCTTTTTTATTTTTATTTTTTTTAGGATTTATTTTTTTATGTGTTGCCTGCGTGTATGACTATGTACCATGTGCATGCCTAGTGCTAGTGGGGTGAGAAGGTGTTGACTCCCCTGACATTGGAGTTACAGATTGTTGTGAGCCAACACATGGGTGCTGAGAATCAAACCTGGGTCCTATAGAAGAGCAGTCCATCCTCTTAACAACTGAGCCACACTTTGGCCCCCTGGTATTTTATTTCCAGTGGTGTGTGTTTGTGCAGTACGGTGCATGGGCACGAGGGCATCTATGAAGGCCAGAGGATGGCATCAGAGGTTTTCTTCTACCACTTCCACCTTACTCCTTTCATCCAGGGCCTTTCAAAGAACCGGGGCTGATACACAAGCTGGCCAGTAAAATCCCAGAATCAGTCTCTCTCTGCCTCCCCAGTTCTGGGGCTTTGGGCATGCACAGCCATGTCCACCTCTTTATGTGGATACTTGGAATTTGAACTCAGGTCCTCAGACTCACATGGCAAGTGTCCCTGCCCCTGAGCCATCTCCCAAGCGCTGGTTTCAGTTTTGGTTTTTGGGTTTTTTTTGGGGGGGGTGTTTTTTTGGATTTGGTTTTTTCGAGACAGGATTTCTCTGTATAGCCCTGGCTGTCCTGGAACTCACTCTGTAGACCAAGCTGGCCTCAAACTCAGAAATCGGCCTACCTCTGCCTCCCAGAGTGCTGGGATTACAGGCATGTGCCACCACGCCTGGCTGGTTTCAGTTTTTTGAAACAGGGTTCCATGCAGTCCAGACTGACTTGAAACTTGCTATCTGTTAAAAATAACTTGAACTCTTGCCTCTGCATCTCAAGTTCTGGGATTACATGAACCACAGTGCCAGGCACCTAAAAACCATTCTAAATAATAAAAATCAGTTATTCAAAATAAGCTGAGCAGGCACCCCAAAAGGCACTTTCTGTAAGAACAACACCATTTAAGTTACTAGGTGTGGGCCCAATTACTATTTATCTTAGGTCTGCAAAGGACCATAGGGACCTTGTGGGTCAGGCAGCTGGACTCTCCATCCCTCTGTCAAGTGCAGAATTTCTCATCATGACTTCTCTCTGACTGGATGTAACCCTTCATTTTTTTCTCTCCCTTCTCCTCCTCCTCTTCCTCCTTCTCCTTCTCTTCCTCCACCTCCTTTTTCTCCTCCAGATCTTAGTCTTAGACCCTCCCCCTTCCCCTCCCCATTCCTCTCTCTAGTTTTCTCCACTGTACTTTTACACCTGCACAGATTTGGCCATCCAGATCCAACTTTAGACGTCCTTACAAGTTCTGCTTATGTGAGTCATTCACAAATTCATAAGAATGTAATTCACTCAGACCAATCTTGGAGTCAGATGTCTTCAGTTGTGTCTGAGAGAGACAGGTGTGTTGGTATAAGAATACTGCAGATGCCCTGGGTCACTGAACAGAGCTCAGAAACAGCAGATAGGCCGAGCAGGCATCCCAAAACGCATTTTCTTCAAGTAAATTATGAGAAAGCTCTGTGGCAGTCAGGAGGGAAGTACTCCTCATGGGTTAGTTTTAGAACATGACACCTCCCCGCCCCAGGCCTTGTCAGAGGAGAGAGAATGGGGACTTCCTGTAACTATCTCAGTCTCCTTGACCCCACTTCTTCCTCCCTGACAGGGGACTCTTGTGTTTGCACACCCCGTTCCCCTGCTGAATTAAATCATTTCCACAGCAGGGGTGTGCAGGGAGGACTGATGCCTGGCAGCTTGGCCAGCAGATGCATGATGGACAGGGCTGAATTAAGGAGCGAAGACGGCTAGAAATATACTATTTGAACTTGTTTCTTAGTGATTCAGATGAATGAATTCTACATTTCAAGTACTTACCGCTGGCCTGGAGGGCATGAGCTCAGGAGAGCTTGTCCTGCCACCTGTCTGCTGTGAGGTGGTGGAGGTTCAGGGGACCCCCCTCACCCTACCCCCCACCACCTGCAGTGCTCTGACCCAAGTTCAGTGCCAATCACCGAGGTCAGGCAGTTCACAGTGCTTGTAACTCCTAGAGGTTTGCTTCATTCTCCCCAGTGCTGCAATAACGGGCGTGTGCCACCACGTTCAGCTGAAAATAATCACTTAAATATAGTTTTTCTTTTGAAAATAGAAACTCTTTTATTATTTTATATAATCACATCTATCCTTTTCCTTTTTTCTTCTTCTTCTTCTGATTCTAGGAAGTAAACCCAAGGCCTCATGCATACTAAGTGAGTGAACTGTCACTAGGCTGTATCTCCAACCATATTGCTTTAACTGTTTCTTCTCCTTCCTCCTCCTCTTCCTTCTCCCTCCTCCTCCTCTTCCTTCTCCCTCCTCCTCCTCTTCCCCCTCTCCCTCCTTCTCCTCTTCCCCCTCTCCCTCCTTCTCCTCTTCCCCCTCTCCCTCCTCCTCCTCTTCCTTCTCCCTCCTCCTCCTCTTCCTTCTCCTTCCTCCTCCTCTTCCTTCTCCCTCCTCCTCCTCTTCCTTCTCCCTCCTCCTCTTCTCCCTTCTCTCTCCTCCTCCTCTTCCCCCTCTCCCTCCTTCTCCTCCTCTTCCTTCTTCTCCTCCTCCTCTCTAGGCTGAATGTTAAACCCAAGGCTAGGTAAATGTTCTACCAACAAGTTACAACTCACAGTTTGGTTTGGTTTGTTTGTTTGTTTGTTTGTTTGTTTGTTTGTTTGAGACAGGGTTTCTCTGTGTAGCCCTGGCTGTCCTGGAACTCACTCTGTAGACCAGGCTGGCCTCGAACTCAGAAATCCGCCTGCCTCTGCCTCCAAGTGCTGGGATTACAGGCATGGATGAAATTGTCTCACTATTCACCTCAGGTGAGCTCAAAATCTTCAAAACTTGAAGTCTTCCTGTCTTCAACTTTCATTACAGCTTTGTGACATCATACTCAGCTTTTTTTTTTTTACATTCACCTTCTGGGTTTCAGGTTAAACTCAGAAGGCTTTTCCAGGGTTGGCAACTTAGTAGAACGCTTATGTAAGGCCCTGGGTTTGAGCACCCAAAACAAAACAAAAACACAGAAAGAAATTCTCCTCCCCTTGAATTCAAAACTATTTACACACACTTTCTTCAAAAACACACATTTGAGGTTTTACGTTTTATCATTATGTGTATGAAATTTAACACAAAGTAAAAGAAAAGAAACTTTATTTCTTTGTTTGCTTGCTTGCTTGTTTGTTTTGGCTTTGTTCTGTCTAAATTACTTATTTGCTCCAAATCCATTTACTGAATAGACCCACAGTTTCTGGCTGGCATAAAATGCTACCTATCAAAGCTTCTAAAATTTAGCCTCACCAAGCAGATGTCTGTTGCAGAGCCGGGCAGCACTCTGTCACTTCTGAAAGGGCAAGGCCACCTGGTGTGGATGGAGATGCCTCCCAGACTTTCATAAAGTGCTTATTTGGAAAGGAATGTGGCTTACATAAAAGTCTTCCTGCCACAGCTTCTGCTATGCCCTCTACCAACCCTGAGGCAAAGAATAGTCCTTCCTCTTGTCAAAAAAAGAGCAAATCTGTCCCACAAATGTCGCTAAACATCATTGACTTTGCAGGACTCCACCGGGAGACAGAAGAGATGCGTGCAGCATATCTGCACAGCCAAAATCTGCTGAACAGACATTTGTGGTCTCCTTCAGAGCCATCCTTGGAAAACAGCCATCGATCCTTCTCTTCTCTATTCTCCTTCCCTCAATAACCTCTGGTGTCTCCTCCATCGCCTAAAGATTCAGGTACCTATAAATTTTACAAATATGATTTAGAAACCCGAAAGCCAACTGTTACTTGAGTACCCCAGAAGGAGGCAGGCAGACACATACACCACCGCCAAAGAACTAAAAAACTAGTAAGGAGGGGCCTGGAGAGATGGCTCAGCGTCTAAGAGCACTGGCTGCTCCTGCTGAGGAACAAGCACCCCAGCACCCACATGGTGGCTCACAGTCTTCTCTAACTCCAGATCCAGGGAATCTGACACCCTAGTCTGGCCTCTTAGGGCACCAAGTATGTTTACACATACAGACACACAGACACACACACAGACACACACAGAGAGAGAGAGAGACAGAGAGACAGAGACAGAGAGATAGAGAGACAGAGACAGAGAGACAGAGAGAAACAGAGACAGAGAGACAGAAAGGTGGGCAAAACTCTCATACACATTAGCAGACTGGACATGGTAGAACATACCTTTAATCCTGGTACTTGGGAGGCAGAGATAGGTGAATCTCTGTGATTTCAAGGCCAACCAGAGCCACACATAGTGAGACCCTGTCCCAAAAAGCATTTTTTTCCTGAAAAAGGATAGTATGGAAAAAGTAGGCCAATCACCTGACAAGTAGGTGGACCATCCAGTTCAGCATGGAAGCAAAGTCCAGGTGAGGCTGTCTGTGTACAGCATCTTCAGCAGAAGGGCCAATCATTTGACATGAGACTAGGGCCTTAACACAAACTTCACTTAAAAAAGATACAAGAAAATGAAGGATTAAAACAGAAGACTTTAAAAGTAATCTGATCACTTACCTAGTTAAGCCAACAAAATCAATAAACAATTTAAAATAATGAAAAAGCCACACAAGGATATTGGGTTGAAAAACCAAATTATCAAAACAGCAACAGCAATAAGTTGAAACTACTGTGTTAAAACATAGCTTTGAGCCGGGCGGTGGTGGTGCATGCCTATAATCCCAGCACTCTGGGAGGCAGAGGCAGGCGGATTTCTGAGTTCAAGGCCAGCCTAGTCTACAGAGTGAGTTCCAGGACAGCCAGGGCTATACAGAGAAACCCTGTCTCAAAAAAACCAAATCCAAAAAAAAAAAAAAAAACAAAAAAAAAAAAAAACAACAAAAAAAAAAAAACATAGCTTTGAATATTAAAATACTACAACAGTACTTTGTAACTTTGTTAAAAAAGCTCAATGCTACTTAGGCAGTTAAGGATACCCAAGCCATCCAGAGAGGAAAAAAAAAAAAACTAAGATAATTTTTGTGATCACAACTATCATCTCAGTAGATGGGAAACATTTCATACTCATCTTTAGAATGACTTCCTCTTCAAATTTAATGTGCTATAATCAGAATTTTACTTGGGATTATTTTTAATCAAACTCAGAAACTTTTACACTAAAATTTAAAATTTACATTGAAGAATAAGGAAGCAAGATAATAGAGTCATTTTTGAACAGAAAAGTAAAAAACAAACAAACAAAAACACCAGGCAGGTGTCCAGGTGTTGTGGCTTTTGTGCTCAGTACCCAGCATTTGAGGGTGGGGATGGGGGTGGGGAGCAGGGGCTGAGGTTCAAGACCAGGCTGGGCCAGGGAGCTCAAGGCCACTCTGAGCTATACTTGTCTCAACAAAGCTAAACAAAACAATCAAATAGCAATACTAAAGATTTGCTTTTCCTGTTTTTAATCACGTGAATGACTATGTGTGGTGTGTGCGTGTAAGTGCTGAAGTCCGTGGAGACCAGAGATGATTGATGGATCCTCTGAAGCTGCACCTACAAAGTTGTAAGCCACCTGACTGATATAGGTGCTGGGAACCAAACTTAGATCCTCTGGAAAAGCAGCTGGAGTTCTTAGCACAGAGCTCTCTCACCAGTCCCAGCTCTACTCTCTTTCTCTCTTTTTTTAAAGATTTATTTATGGTGTATATGTGAGTATGCTATCGCTGTCTTCAGACACACCAAAAGAGGGCACTTGCTCCCATTACAGATAGTAATGAGCCACCATGTGGTTGCTGGGAACTCGGACCTCTGGATGAGTAGTCAGTGCTCTTAGCCACTGAGCCATCTCTCCAGCCCAACTCTACTCTCTTTTAAGACATGGGATAGGACTTGGGAATCAGAGGCAGATATACCTCTGTGAGTTCAAGGCTAGTTGGGTTTACGTAGTGAGTTACATAGAGAATCCCTATCTCAAAACAATTAAATTAAAATAAAATTATTATCGACTTAGATGTGTGTAATGAAACATAAAAGTACTATTAAGAGTATCATATTGGGCCAGACATGGTGGCAAATGCCTGTGATACGAGCACAGGAGAGAAAGACATGGCGGCCTTAACTCAAGGGCTCCTAGGCTACCAGCAAGACTGTCTCATAAAAGAAAGATGGAAAGGAGGGAACCAAAGAAGAGAGAAAGGAGGAGGAAAAGGACGTGTGCTATGCGACTGTGAAAGGCAGCCTGTCCCTGGAAAATGTGCTACAGTAGCAGGATCAGTGGCCAACACCCTCCTAAAGCAGAGACAAGATTGTCAGCTCCTGGTGGCACAAGCTATAAAACTGGCACTCAGGAGGTGGAGTCAGGAGGACCAGAAGTTCAAGCCATCACTGGATACATAGCAAGCTCAAGGCCCTTCTAGGATACATGAGAGCCTTTCTCAAATAAAAGAAACTCCAGAACGCTAGCACATTATAAGGGGAAAAAAAACAAAGAAAAGAAAAAGAAAAAAAGGAAAATCTTACTGATGAGGAAATTCACAAAGCTAACCACATGATGATAACAATGATGTCACTGTCCCCCCACCACCACCAAACAGTCATACAACAAGCTCCAACTGGGAATGGACCCAAATTCTTCTTAGCCAAGTTAAATGCAAGTATTAGAAAGCCAGATAAAACTGAGAGCTCAGAACTACACAGGAGTAAGCCCTGTAACTCCACATAGGCCACATGCATAGCTAGTGGGAGTGGGGAGATGGGGGTGTCACCATTCTAAAAAGCAATAGGCATTATTGCATTAACTCACACATATGCACACACACACACACACATACAGAGAGGCAGACAGACATCTCAAACGAGATATCTACAGGGACTTTCACTATTGGGTATTTGAAGTTGTGGGAGCAAGTGAACATCTAAGTATTCATCACTAGCAGCAGTTAGGTAAAATGTAGAGAGAAGCATCCTAAGGTATCCCACCATACAGCCACACACGTTGTCCTGGAAACATCTTTAAAACAGTGCTGAGAGAAATGAGAAGCGAGGGGAAGGAGTTCTGACCCCTATACCGTTGGAATGCATTAAAATAATATCACACAACATAATGCACAGTGGGCACAACTGAAGAGTGCACACTTACTTTAACTGTTGACTTAGCAGGGAAGGAACTGGGAGCCAGGCCTTACAAAACGGTGAGATGAACATGCAAGTGTGGAAGAGGCTGCTGTGGGGGCAAATAAAGAGGTCCCGAGAGGATTACCTCAGCCTCTGTACTTGGGGATCAAAAATTAAAAGACAGACCATGAACATGGAAAACAGGGTTAAAGTTAAGGCAGCCAGGGATTCTTCCCCTCCCTGAAGCAGGAGCACATGTTTGGGAACCAAGAGGGGGGGGGGGAAGAACAATGGGGGAGAGGTAGGAATTCCTCCCCTCCAGACCCCCCCAACCCCCACCCCCCCTACCCCCACCCCCTACCCCCCACCCCCTCCTGCCTTACAGAGCAGTTTGTCACCTCATACCTGGGCCAGCTCTTGTCCTGGAAGTCAGGCCCTTAGTTAACCCGATTTCCACATCCATCTCTGGGCTTTTCTGGAATTTGTATCTGGAGAGCTCGAGGGTGGCAAGGGTGAGACACCAGGAAGAGCTTAGGAGAGTTGTTGACATTGACCCCATCCGTCCTTCTCCTCCTGACTGGTAGGAAGATGGCCCTGGAGAGATCAGGTACAGGAGGGATGGAGGATGGCCATGGCCTGCTGCCCAGAACAGTACCTGGTCCCTGTGTCACCTCTGACTCTCGCTTCAGGAAGGACCCAAGCATAAAACTATGAGGAATTCTAGCTGTGACCAAGACCCAGGTGAGGGCCCCATTACCCATGCACCCCTACCTGGATCCAGTGCCACAGGTCTCCCTGTTCTTTACCCAGCCAATCCATAAAGGGCTTTCTGGTTCCTCTGAGGCAAGATTCACTACTCATTTCGCAGGCCAGGGGCTCCCGTCCAGATAGATGCCTCCAAGTCAAGCCATACTTACTTTTCCCTAAAAAACTGCATAGGGTCCCTGCTTAGCCAATCCCTTCCAGACACTCAACCTGTCTCCCATCCCAATCCAGGAAAGACCTTGAGCCACTGTCCTGCAGGCTACATGCCCAGACTAAGGTACAGAGTGAGACACGTGAACTCTTGCTTCATCCTAATCCTTGCCCAAATAGGCCATTGGTCAAAAAAACTTTTTTTTTGGTGGGGGGGGGGAGGCTTAGAAACAGAATTTCTTTGTGTAGCAGAGCCCTGGCTGTCTTAGACATGCTTTGTAGACCAGGCTGACCTCAAACTCCTAGAGATCTGCCCGCCTCTGCTCCCAAAAATTTTCATATTTTATCATAGTTTTGAGCATTCATTTTTACATTCTAATAGTGCCTTAAAATACCTGTGGTGACTACTTCTGTCCCTCATTTTACCCTGCTCTCAATCCTTCCCTGCACACACACACACTTTCTTGCAGATCAGGGACATTCAAGAACTTTATGCCTGCTTGCTTTTTAATGTGTGTGTGTGTGTGTGTGTATGTGTGTGTGTGTGTGTGTGTGTATGCGTGTGCGCACACATATCCATGCTCATATATATGAATGGAGTCAGGCATGTACCTAGAGCACACATGGAGGGAAGAGGGCAAGTTTGCATGTGCCAATCTTCTACCTTGTTTGAGGCAGAGTCTCTTGTTCTACACTGTGTAGAATAGACTAGCTAACCCTCAAGTTTCCAAGGGTTTTCTGCCTCCATCGCCCATCTCCCCACAGGAGCACAGGAATTACAGATGTGCATTGCTACCTCTAGATTTTTACAGATGCGCTAGGGATTCAAACTCCGGTCATGGCATTTGGGTGGCAAGCACTTTTACCCATTGAGCCATCTCCCCAGTCCCCAAGGACTTTTGATGGTCTCTGCATGTCTGGCTCACTGCCCCCAGAACTTCCAATCCTTTGTGCAAACTCTACCATAATCTTAATCTGTAAAAACTTGGCAATATGTGTCTGGAGAGAGAGTGCTCAGTACGTAAGAGCACTAATTGCTCTTCTAGAGGACCAGAAGTTCATTCCCAACTCACAACTGGCTGTAATTCCAGTCAGGCATGTACTTAGAGAGTTCACATGGAGGGAAGAGGGCAAGGGATCTAAGGCCCTCTTCTGGCTTCCACAGGCACTTCATGCACATGGTGCACAGATATTCATGCATACAAAATCCCATACACATAAAAGAAAAATTAAAGGTAATAGGGAGAACAGGACAGAAATTCTTATCTAATTATTTTTCAAAAGAGAAAAAATTGATCTGTTTTTGCTATGGCAAAGGCAACGGTAGTAGAAAGTCCTTCAGACAGGAAAGTGTTTGGCACATCTGAGAACAACCAACATGGTGGAGGTAAGCAGAGGAACAGGTATGGGAAGGCAGCTCACAGGCCATGCAGGTCGCAAAAAAAAAAAAAAAAGGCAGGAAGTCAGAGCATTAGTAAACCTGACTTAACTCAAGTATCAAAAAAGAACCTTCTAGATGCTGTGTTGAGGACAAAGCACAGACTAACCTGGATAGAAGCAGGAAGACAGTATGGAGGGAATCACTCAGGATGACACAGACAGGGGCCACAGTGGCCACACCCTGAATATATTCCATGGATATAGACAATGGATTTGCTAATGAATTCTGTTTGGGATATGAGAGAAAAAAGAAAGGGCAAGATGACTCTGAGATTTTTGTCCTGAGTTTCCGGGAAGACCCAGTTGTCATCTACTGAGAGAGACAATGCTGCAGATAGCAGAAGTTTGGGGTTTGAGATGAGTCATGTCAGAGATGATTCTAGATGTCCAAATGGTGCCGGCTGGCAGGGACCGCAGTGATAACAGTAATCACAACTGCACCATAAATCAAGCTCTGCTTGGGATGAGGTTCAGGGGTGGGGTGTAGCTCAGGGGTGGAGTGCACTTCATTGGTGGGGTGTGGTTCAGTGGTGGGGTGTGGTTCAGTGGTGGGGTGCACTTCATTCGTGGGGTGTGGTTCAGTGGTGGGTACAGTTCAGTGTTGGGATGCTTGCCTAGCAGGAGTAAAGCCCTGAGTTTCATTCCCACTGCCACAAAAAAATAAAAATAATCAATAGAAAACATTTAAGATCATAGTACTCACTTTGAGCACTGTGCCTTTCCATCACTTCACAGGTCTGACTCAATAGCTTAATCCTCATAACATTCCTAAAATGGGAGCGGTCACTATCCACTTCCACAGATGAAGAAATCTACAGGTCTAATGCTCAGTGGAAAGCAGACTGGGAATAACACATGGTAGTCATCAGTGTGTGGGTGCCACACATTCACCTGGCCGTGGATGTGAAGGGTCACAGGCTGAGGCCAATTTCTCCCAAGTTTACAGAGTGGGAAGATAAGGAACACCAATGAGAGAAAGGAAGATCAGTGGGGCAGGAGGAGACATTAGAAAAGGTATAAATAGTTCAAGGAACATTGTGGGTGATTCTAGTGAGGGCTCAGGAGACATTGTAGGGACCTAATCTCAGTATAAATGAGGTGCCACTGAAACTGAACTAAAGTTCCATGTTATACCATAGAAAACAATATGGTTGCATCATGTCTGTATTGAAAGACTTTGTGGAAGCTGGGTGTGGTGGTTTACGCTTTCAAGCCCAGGACTCTGGAATCAGAGGCGGGAGGATCTCTGTGAGCTGGAGATTAGACCACTATGCATAACAGCCTCCAGGACAGTCAGGACTCCATAGAGAGACCTGTCTCAGAGAGAGAGAGACAGAGAGAGAGAGAGAGAGAGAGAGAGAGAGAGAGAGAGAGAGAGAGAGAGAGAGAGAGTTAAGCTTAGAGATACCACACTAGTTCCCTGAGTGGAAATTTCACAACAGAACACTCAGAGTGTGGCATATTACTGGCTATTCTTAGTCAGATTTGCAGTGAGAGGAAAAGCAGAGTAAAACCAATTAGAAGATTCACAGCTTGGCCAGGGAAGGAAGCAAACAGCTCGTTCCTTCAGGAGAGATTTCAAACTAGACCCCGTCACAGACAAGAAGAGTCCATGGGCTAACTGGTGAGATAATGTGGAATAGACTGCAGTGATATCTCGAAATTCCTCACGGCCATCCCTCTCCTCACGGCCATCCCTCTCCTCACGGGCCAAGAGGCCACAAAGCCCACATGTGTTTCAGGGGCTGAAGGATACTTCCCACAGGTGCACTGCCTTGGGCTCCCTCCAGAACACAGCTTTCCAGCCAATTGCTTCATCAAACAAGCCCAGATGAGTGTCTGTAGACAGCAACCCTCAGTATCTGAGAGGATTTCTGGGCACACAGTAAGAGCTGTGGTGGCTCCCACTCAGATTTCACAAGAAAGCTTTGGAGGCCAAGCAAAAAGTTTTCCACAGGGTTGGTTTGAAGAATAACTCATGGGCGATATCTAGTAGAGCCATAGGAATGGAACCACAATGAGGACCCAAAAAAAGGAGCACTTCCAGCCACACCCATCCAGAAAGCCACTGACATCAACACACAGTCCTCCCTTCCCCAGCCAGCTGTGATTTAGAACAGCAAAGTCAACAGAAGGTCAGCTCAGTGCTTTAGATGCCAACCCCTTCCTATGGCATGCACCGCAGGACAAGCTCAGAGATTCGAATGCTATGTCTGCCCTTTGAGATTCAGCCTTGCTTTGGGATCATCTCTGTTTTCTGGGATCCTGTCCTGGTTTGTTTCTCTGTCACTGTGATAAAACACTGGCCAAGAGCAAGTCCGGGAGGAAAGGGCTTATTTGACGTACAGCCTGTCACTGAAAGAAGACAGAGCAGGAACTCAAGGTAAAAACCTGGAGGCAGGAACTAAAGCAGAGACCATGGAGGAACACTGCTTACTGGCTTGCTTCCCCTGACTTGCTCAGATCCCCCGTACAGCTCAGGCCTCTCTGTCCAGTGGTGACACCACCCACAATGATCTGGACCCTCATTTGTCAATTAGCAATCAAGAAAATGCCCCCACAAGCATGTCAACAAGCCCATACGACTGTGGCAATTCCTGGCTATGTCAAGGTGACAACCAAGATGAGCCGTCACGGAGTGCACTTGCCTTGTGCCTGTCCTATCACTGTGTATTGGAGGTAAATACGTTCGTTTGATTTTACAGGTTCAGAGCTAAAAGACATTGGCTTTGAGTCTCAGATGATCTTGAACTTTGGACTCTTTTTAATTGATGCTAGAATAATTTAAGAAGTGAAATAATTACTGTATTTGTTAGAAGGGGTATTGGGGATGTGCTGGTTGTTTTTCTCATCACTATGACAAAGTATCTGACAAAATCAACTTGGAGAGAGAAGAGTCTGTTCTGGCTCACAGTTGGAGTTTGGATGTACAGAGAAGAACGCATCATAGCAGGGAAATAAATCATGGCAGCCAGAGAGCAGGCAACTGGTCACCTCACATCCACAGTCAGGAAGCAGACAGAGAAGAACGCTGGTATCCACTAGCTTTCTCCATTTTATGCCGTCCAAATGCCCAGCCCAGGGATGGTGCTGCCCACACCTAGGTAGGTCCTCCTATCTCAGTAACCTGATCTAGATAATCCCTCACAGAGGTTTGTCTCTCCAGTCATTCCAGATTCGGTCAAGCTGATGACATTAACCCTTACAGGGACCCGAGACAGAATTTCAATATGATTTGTCTCCTTCAAAATTCAAGTTGAAATTGAACCCCCACTGTGAGCTATTAAAAGGATGAAAACAACCCCACTCTAATGCTCAGAGATGCAAACTCCGGGAAATGTTTAAGATTAGATAGCGGTTGGCTGTTGAGATGGCTCAGTGGGTAAAGGCATTTGTATCCAAAACTGATGACCTGAGTTCGATCCCTGGGACTCACAAATCCTACAAGTTGTTCTCAGACCTACACACACACACATAAAATTTAATTTGAAAAACTAAAAGATTAAATAATGCCATCAAAGTTGAGCCCCTCCCCCATGGTTATATTAGTATCTTTATATGAAAATGTAGACCGACAGACACACACATGCATGAGATGAGTACTTTGCGTCTATGGGCTGCTCAAGGCCATCACCAGAAGCGGCTCCTCAACCTTAGACCTCCAGAATCATAAGCCAAAATAAACTTTTCTTTATAATTCATCCAGTCTGTGATGTTTTTACTGACAATAGAAAATCAACTAAGCCGGGTGGTGGTGGTGCACACCTGTAATCCCAGCACTCAAGGAGTCAGAGGAAGGTGGATTTCTGAGTTTGAGGCCAACCTGGTCTACAGAGTGAGTTCCAGGCTAGCCAGGGCTATACAGAGAAACCCTGTCTCAAAAAAAACCAAATCCGAAAAACAAAAAACAAACAAACAAAAAAATCAACTAAAACAACCTAACTCTCCACTCCCACATCCCACCACGTACCTGCCAAAACTGTTCCTATTTGTAATCTGTATTTTTTAACCTACAAGGGGTTCCCTTGCCTTGAACCAGGCTGGGAATGGGGTAGGATAACTCTAAATACTTGTCCTCATCTGGCCCTGGCCCAAAAACCAAGTAGGTTGCAGCTGCAGCTAGAGAGAGGAAGGGACTGCCTCTTAACCCTTAAGAGCCCAGAATCTCAGAAACCACTTTGGAAAGGAAAACTAGATGCCGTGGCTAGGAAGCAAGGCTGGACGTTGGAGGTGTAAGTTAAAGAACAGTCTAGAGCTGGGGGGAAGAGCTGGTCATACAAAGCCTGCAGGTTGAGAACTGCGGCTGGAGCTTGAAACTCAGCCTAGGAAATTTGGAGCTAGGGCTTGGCTTTAAGGATGAGGAAACTACAGCTGGTTTTGAGGGGTGACCACCATGCTGAACCCTGCCAGGAGACCTGAAATAGTGGCCTCAGATCATGAAACACCTCAAGGAAGGAACAGCAAGATTGAAGTCTGGCTCTTCAATGAAGCTAAACAAGGAGGCCACAGGAAGCCTGGCACACAAAGGAGCACCCTGAGGGGAGCAGAGGAAACAGCCCAGAGGTGGAAGCATCCAGGAAAGGCAGGGCCTGGGAAGGAAGCCCTTGAAGGGAGGAATTCAGGCCTAAAACTCTCCTGCATCAGAGCCAGTCGGTTCCTCTGTACCTAGTCGGGGGTGACCCAAGCATGATCCTCAGCAGCCAGACCAGTGAGACACTTCACATCAAAAAGACCCTGCAGAAAGGAGGGCCTGGTATCCCACGCCTGTGATCAAACACGTGGGAGCTAGCGGCAGGACGATCAGAAGGCCCAGGTCATCCTTCGCTGCTTAGGAAGTTCAAGGCTCTCCGGGACCCTGTTTCAAAACAGAAGTTAATACACATTTGACTCTGGTAGATTCCCACCAGAAAAAAAGCCCTACTAGTTTCCTGAGTTGATTCTTTCTGTTTTCTTATGTTTTGAGGGCTTTTGATTACATTTCCTGGGGGCATGCCACAGTGCACGTGTGGAGATCAAAGGACAACTTGTAAGAGTTGATTTTCTCTTTCCACCTTGTGAATCCTGGTCATTGAATCCAGGCTGGGTAGTGATCACCTTCGCCCACCGAATTACCTTGCAGGCCCTGTTTTGTTTTATTTTTTTTAATTAGTGTGTGTGTGTGTGTGTGTGTGTACAATGGAGTGTGCACTAGCCACACCATTAGAAATTAAGAAAATGTCCCCACAGACATGCCAACAAAGCCAATATGACTGAGGCAATGCCTGAGCTGAGGCTCCCTATTCCTGGGTATGTCAAGTTGACAGCCAAGATCACCATCACGGAGTACACATACCTCTTGTCTATCTGACCGCTGTGTATTGGGGGTATACACAGTGGTTTGATTTTACAGGTTCAGGGCTAAAATGCATTTGCACTCAGGGTACAACGTTATGGAGTCAGCCATCTCCTTTCATCATTTCCCTAGGCTCCAAGGATCAAACTCAGCTCTCCAGGCTTGGTAGGCAAATATTGAATACCTGAAAAATCTAGCTAGAACAGTTTCCTGTGAGAAAAATCATGAAGGCTCTTCCTCCTGTGCATAGCATCTGCTGCCATCCAGAACGCAGACTGTGCTGCCTGGGCCTCCCATGCTAGTTTCCCAGAAACTGGAGTCTGAAGAAGAAGGAGCGAGACAGAACTCAGGCCAGAGCCAGGTAACGTGTCTTCAGAGAACAAGAGAGATGGAAGAACAGCTTGGCCCCACCTCACATACCATTGCCTTCATCTGTACCAAATTTATGGATAGGCTAATGGAGGCTGGAACAGAGCCCATGACTCCCTCTTTCACGGGGCTCTCTACAGGCTCCCATTTGGTCCAATATGGTGCCCAACATCTTACAGAACTCCTTAAACCAGGTCTTCCTCCTCCCCCAGGGCTTCACCCCTCACTGTGTCCGACTTCTACTGATCATCCCTCTGCCTTTCTTTCTTCACCTTTCCCCTACTCCTATTCTCAGGATATTTGTGAGCCCCAGTGCTCCTGGAGGCATTCCCCAAACCATCTCTTCCCATCTAGCTCCTTATGATGTCTATCTCTGGCTTCTGTTCCCTTCCCAGTATCAACCACAGTGCTGGGCCCAGACTGTAGCCGGTTCTCTCAGGATATGCCTTCATGACGACTCTGGAGGAAGTAGAGCATGCTGTGGGCTGCTCTGTGTGGCTTTTAAGTTAGTGACACTCTGAGGGTCTGTCCCCACTCAGCAAAGGGTCTCCTCACAGATGGCTGGAGCCCAGGGCCTATTCAGGCTGTATGCAGAACCATTCCACTAACTATTGTGGTTAAGAAAGCCACATCAGGCTAGATACGTCCTGTTCAAGAGAAAAGCCCTTCACAGGTCAGAAAGGCATGGAGACACAAAGTCATCCAAGAAGTGAGGAGGCTTTGGGGCCAAAACAGACTAGTCTTCCATAATTCAAAACCCAAACAGACACAGACAGCACCTACCTACTTCTTTCCCTGCCCTGCTGCTATGTCCTGTCCGGTGGTCTCCCTGGGTTTGAAATGGCTTCCTTCCTTTCTTGGCCAAGCCCTGAGCCCTTTCCACATGCTCAGCCTCTGTGGAAAGGAGATAGGAAAATCTGTCATACCCTGGAGGTCCAGCAAACTTCCTCTACTGCTGCTAAGCCCTGTGGGCTTTTAGGTCTCCAGGACCAAGGCGCATCCAATCTCGCCCCTCCCCCTTCCCGGCTGCAGCCTGGGAGCTTCAGCCCTAACTCAATTCTGCAGAGTTAATCACCCAGGGTACAGGCGGCCTGAGGTCCTCTCTCATCAATCTCCACCCTGCTCAGGCCTCTGTCAGTGCTGAAGCTGACAGGAGGCCCCAGGGGCAGTGAGAAGGGGCCTTCAAAGGACCAGGATCTCTAGGCTTGATTGTACAGGTTCAGAGCTAAAAAGCATTTGCACTCAGGGTACAACATTATGGAGTCAGCCATCTTTTCCACGGGCTGATTATCCACAGATATAAATAGAGAGAGTGAAAAGGGGCGGGGGGACAACGTTCAGATGTTGTGGACACACTGACATCTGGAATCTTCTTTATAAAGGCGAAAGCAATAATTAGAAGACAAGTAGCCTGGTTCTGCACCTACCAGGGTTGAGGTCTCAGAACCCAGATGATAATCCACAACCATCTCTCTCTAACTCCAGTTCCAGGGGATCCAACACCTCCTCTGACCTTCCTGGGACGCATGCATTTGGTACACAAACATATATGCAGGCGAAATACTCATACACATAAACTTAAAAAATTAAATTAGCCAGATATAATATAGACCTTTGACCCCAGCAGTCCAGAAGTGGGGACAGTAGGTCTCTGTAAGTTCCGAGTCAGGACTACATAGTGAGGCCCTGGGGGTTTTTTAGGGAAAAAAAATACTTTTTTTAGTAGTTAAAAATATGTAAAACACTCAAAACCAGGCCACCACACAAGTGATGCACTCAAGTTTCCATCACATAGTGGGACTGCAGATTGAGGTTGCAGAGCTCAGCACTTCCTAGTATTCAAGGAGTCTGGGTTCTTCCTCAAGCACCAGGTAAAACCGATGTGGAGATCAGACTCTTGTGATCTCTGCAGACCTCTGCAAGATAAGAAGTTCAAGGTCATCCTCAGCTACAAAGCAAGTTTGACTCCAGCTAGGGCTACATGAGATCTTGTCTCAAATTAGTAACAATAGTTGTTGTTGCTGCCACTATTAACATTACTGATATACTGATGGGCAGGTGGGACTTTGGCTTGGGGTTTTCCAGAATGTCCTTTCTTCTTACAAATGGTGAAGAGGACTTCCAGCTAATTAGGCTCCAAGCTGGGAACAAAACCACAAAATGTGAAGGAGTAAAGACAGCAGAGTAAATTAACCTAACCTCTCAGGTCTGTTTTCTATCAGCAAAATAGGAACCAAATTTCCCTGCATCATGGGGCTGTTGTGAAGATTGAGAAAAATGCCCTGAAGTTTATGAATGGGGAGCTAGAGAAGGACTCTACCGGACCGGTCTGTGGCAAGCCACCAGCCTCTAACCCGAGCTCCATCTCTGGCACCCACAAGTTGGTCTCTGGCTGCGCACAGGCGCCCTGGCTCTGGTGTGCCAGAACCTGTGAGGGCACACCCGAACAAGCAGCCAGCTCCCCTCCCCCTCTGGGTGGCAGTGGCACAGTATTCCTTATGCGCCTCCACCAAGTATTACTGTTTGCCTTCTGGAGTAGGAAAAAAAATAGGGTCATGAACTCTGGAAGTGTAAGTCAAATAAACCCTTTCCTCCCCAACTTGTTTTTTGATTGTGATCGTGTGGCCGAGTGAAGATTAATCGATTTCCGAACCAATTTCAGAGTCGAGCAGAGAGTTCACTGCCTGGATCTGGAAGACGCTTCTAAGATGTAATCAACTCCTAGGCAGCTACACGTGGTTCCTGAGCTCCGAGTCCTGTCGTCATAGGCAGGAATGGGGGTTAGGTAGAGCCACCTCGTAAGAAAGAACTCAATTCTGAGGCTCCGTTCTCGGTGCTCATTTACTGGGCCAGAGCTCGCGTGCCACCTAAACTCCGCAGCGTGGGAACCAAGGAGCCCCAGAGGGTCATAAAGTGCTCTGCTGGACCCAGGTCCCTGAAAGCTCCAGGCTGTGAGGCGAGGGACAAACAGAGACTGCTTCCAAGTCATCGCCTGCTAAGAGGTACCGGACTCAACTAGCTGGGAAGGTGAAAAATTGATTGAACAGACTATGTTTACGTTCGATCATCGTAAGAACCAGACTGTAAAACCTCAATTTCTTGACCCATAATTTTGTTGTGGCTGAGTTTGCCCTGGCCTAGCCGGTCCGCAGCCCCGACCTGGAGTGGAGCCTTTCCTTTTAAATCTAGAAAGTAGTCTGTTAGAGTGTAGGGGATGGTCCGGGAAGGTTAAAACTAAGGACTTCTGGCAAGGAACAAGTGAAGAGACGCGCTGTCACGTAGTCTGTCCTCAGGGGAGGTGGCACCTCTGGCCCTCCACCCTCCCTCCACAGGGCCCGCAGTGAACCTGCACATCACAGGCCAGGTAAAACTGAAGATCTGACCGCCCTTCCTGAGGCCTCCATCCATAGCGCAAAGAGAGCGGCACCCTGAAGGTTTAGCGAGGTTTTAGATTTTTTTTTCCTGTACTGAAACCGAGGATAAGGATATAAGTAAAACGGGGTGCAGAGAGAACACTCCCCACCCATGGAGGCCTTTGGGAAAAAAAAAAAAAAACTACCCAGACCTTCGGAAAAGCTCAACGACCGGAGGTGGTTACCGCCAACCTGACACATCTGAATTGAATCCTCAGGACGGCCCTACACCGTAAAAAGAGAACGTCTCTTGAAGTTATCCTCCGCCCTCCACCTGTGCGCTCTGGCATGAATGTTGTACACACATGAGCCCACACCGTACGCGATAAATAGAATTTTAACTTTGTAAGAAAAATACTAGTCCTTCTTTCCCTCAAACTGCAGCCTGCGAGCTGCCTCCGCTGCTGGGGTTCCCAAGCCCAGGATTGTTCAAGCACACAGAACCCCCCACAAAGCCCGAGGCCATAGTTGCTGTGAATCTATTCAGTCTGTTAAATGGGAGTAAGAAAAGGCCTACCACACGGAACAGTGAGGACAGGTTCATTAAAGTAAAGCGCTTAGGGAGGCCCGGGGAGCAAGCGCTCTCAACACCTATTATAAGTAACAAAGCCATTAAGCTTTCTCGTTCAGTCACTGAAGGTACTGATGACGTAACTGCCCTATCAAGGGAGGAGGTGCTTCTACTCCCACGTCACTGATTAAACAGACCTAGAGACAAACTCTAACTTGCCAGGCAATTCGAATGAACCAACCTAAATCTGGATTCGAACCCAAGACAACTTCGTTTTTTTTTTTCTACTTAGAAGCATTTATGATTGGGCCAAGTCATCTAAAAATAGCAACCAGCAGGAGAGCAGACCCCCAGTCCTGTGTAGGCCCCGCCCCCACCTGATGGGGGGGTCGGGGCAGCTGGCGAGGGGGGGTCACGTGGGGGCCGGGCCGGACCCCCACGTGCGCTGCCTGCAGCCGCTTAGCGAAGCCCTTTGTCGGGAGCAGCCGCGTTCGTGCCGCACTCGGCGGCTTAAAATAAAGACAATGTTCCCAGCCTCCCTGCGGCTAAATCCGGCGCGAGTGCGGGGGTGGCTAGCGAGCAGGGCGGGAGCTCTTCTCCCTGCGCTGCCTCCCTTCTTCCCTCGTGCCTCAGTTTCCCCAACTGGTATGGAGAGCCCAAGCTAGTCGGGAATGCAAAAAGAGTGATACAACAACGGGAGGTACGGGGCTGTCGACCCCCTCTTCTGAAGCTGCACAGACTCCAGAACGCTGCATGGATCAAAGATGGGGGCACTCAGGAGGAGGCAGGGGGAAGCTGGACACCCTCCCCTCCCGCCCACAAAATAAGTGTTTTTATTTCTAAAGGGACATGTGCAGAGGCGGTGGGAGAAAAGGGAGAGCAAGAAGACTGGGGGAAGGGGCAGAGAGGAAGCTTGATTCAGACTCGGAAATGGATGTGAAGGCCTAACTCCCCCACTCTAAACCACGTGTACACGCACAAGTACACGCACCCCCAAGGCTCTCCCAAAACGCAGCCGGCAACCTACGGATTGTCCAGCAGGGGGCAGCCTGCCCCAGAGACTGCTTGTTTTCTGACCTAACCCAAAAGGTCTAAGGACCCTGAGGGTGAGAGGAGGGGCTGCTCAAATCCCCTGCCCCCAACACCCACCTCCCAAACTGTAGTGTATGACCAAACACAGAAAGAAGGTACACTGGGTACCTCTTGGCAGCCTGGCTCCTCAAGAGGATTGATGCCCCCACGTGTACCTGCCACCTGTACCCCATGTATCTGCTGGCCCAAGCACCAGAGCCGCCAATTTCTTCCTTTTCTGGTTCCTTTGGCAACTGAGCTCCAGGCTCAACATTGATAGGAAATGGAGGGGAGAAAGAAGAATGGGTGTGCCCCGGGCTTCCAAACCCTGAGCCTAGAGCCCAGGGCCTGAGTCCAAACGGTGGCTCACCTCCAAATGAGAAACCTTCAGCTTCCTCATTTCTCTCCTACATAAAGGCAATCTTGATTTCAGTCCTTCCCACCTCCCACTCAGGGCTTCTTCACAGCCTGTGGGGCAAAACACACAGGAGCTTTTAGTGTTTCCAATTCTCCTCCCCGTCAGCTCTCCAGGAAGTCTCCATTGCCGCGTTGCTGGCCCCAGATCCCTTAGACAAAGCCCCCAGCGGGTGTCTCTATCTCCGAGGAAACTACACAAATCCAAACCGGCCCTGGGGGCGGGTAAGGGTCACACTGTAGGCTGAGAGGAGGAGTGGCTCACACTCTCCAGGTACACACCTGTGAGCCTAGAGTGGGAGTCAGGGGAGACAGGGTTTGACAAGCTGGGAGGAGAGCTGTCTGTCTGCCTGTCTGTCTGTCTTCCAAGGGGAAGCTGGGGGTGGAGCAGGCAGGGAGGTAGATGCTACCTCGCTTGTCAAAATTAGCCAGTTCCACAGTTGGGCAACACTCAGACACACGCTCCCACATGCGTTCTGGCTCCAGATTGGCAGGGTCACACCTGAATTTACGCAGGCTGCATAATAACATGAGCACACAGGGATGCCACACGCGCCGGACACTGAACAGCATATGGAACAAACACAGATCCCCGACTCCCCACAAGCCAGACACCCATGTACCCTCACACCAGACCTTTCCATACACCAGAGTGCACTGCCCAGCGCATGGGCATGTCACTCAGTCCCAGGGTGGGCGAGGCAGCCCTCTGGGTCTGCTCCAAGTCGGAACCTCTCACGTGAGGCCCAATGTGTCATTTTCAAACAGAAGGAATCTAGCTCCCTCACAGCAGGGAGGAAGAGCAGGGTGTGTGGCTGGCTGGGTAGGTGGGTGGGTGGGCACGTGGGCATGTTCATGGGGGGAGGGTATGCAAAGGAAGCAGGCATGTGAATAATGTCGGGGGCATGTGTGTCGGGGCATGTGTGTTGGGACATGGTGCACAGGGGTTGGGGGCTTTCCGGTTGGGTGGGGGAAGGTGCCCGGGAAACAGAGTGTGCCTTTGTGAGGGTGTGTGTGTGTGTGTGTGTGTGTGTGTGTGTGTGCCGCCAGTCTGTGTGCAGTGGGTGTGGGTGTTTGTCTCCCTGTATCCGCCTTCTCTCTCCTCTTGGACTTTTAGCTTTCCTGGGCTCTCGTTCCTCATGTCCTGCCTCCTCCCTCTCAAGGCTAAAAGTGGGTGCCCTTGTGGATGAGGGGGGCATACTCCAGGACTTAGTCCAACCCCAGATGCTGCCTGAGGCTTCCCTCCTGCTCCCCCTCCCTTTCTTTCCTCCTTTTCCTCCCTCCCTCTCTTTCCCTTCCTCCCTCCCCCCCAAGGCTGGCGTGCCAGGGGGTGGGACATGCCAATCACTGGCTGTGCCTCTCCGGCTGCCAGCACAGGGCGCAGCTCCCCCCAGGAGCCAGGTGTTTGGGTCCCAGGAGACACTGCAGGCCCCCGAGAGGCACTGAAGCTGAGGACCCTCCAGACCCCTCTCCGGTCCCATGGTGAGTACATTTGGGAGGGCTTGGGAGGGGCTGGGTTGAGCTGGGTGCAGAAGCATCAGGGTCCTCTGAGATAGAGCAGGGACAAGGATGAGACAGGAATGGGGGTGGATTCTTGAAAGGGGAGGTGGCCAGGGAGGGGTCTAGAGGCCAAGAGGGCTCTTCAGCAGTGGACATTGGCTGCTACAAACACCCTGTCTGCTGCTTAGCAGTGGATTCATCTGATGTTTTTCTGCGCTTTAGTTGGCAGAGGAGGTAAAGACCTTCTTAGGAAACTCAATCTAGACTTCAGAAAAGATTAAATGGCTATGTGGTTAGCAGATCCCCCAGCACCCTAAAGGCAGAAGGGGAAGGGCAAGAGGCAACCCTGGCCACCAGCACCCAATTGAAGAGTGACCCCATGTACATACTTTTGGGGACATCAATCCCAGAGCCTCCTTCTCTCCTCCTTCAGGAAACCCTGACTCCTACCTCCCCTATCCACCTTCGCCCCCCCCCCCCATGATGGATTGAATGAGGCTGCTGGCCAGATGGACAAGCTGGATGCCAAGGGGGCTGTTGGGCCAGAAGCCAGCAGGAGAGCAGGCGAAAAGCCCCAGTGCTCTTTGGAGACAAATAAGCACTTGGATTGCCACACCACCCAGACAGTGCGGTCCTGGCATGCATGGGGACCCAGAGGGGCCCTCCCTGTGTTTTTAGTGTCTTTGACGGGCAGGAGGCAGGTTGCAGGCAATACAAGGGTACTAATGCACACCTGTGTCCCCTGACTCCAGTAAGGATGAAACCGGGGACTCTGATCTTGGAGTTGTCACCTCTAAGACAGGTGTCTGAAGAAGGGGCAGTTGGCTCATGAAGACCCGTTCACCCTAGGGGTTCTTAGTGCCAGCAGAGAAGGGTTCAGTTCTTCTTACAGTGCACATCTATCTGTAGCTCCGTCCCATTGGCTCAGTGACCTCTGCCTCACTGGCTAGCAGTCTCCAGCAGTCAGTCTCCTGTCTCAGAGTACAGCTATTCCATGAGCTGCCCAAGGAAGGATCTTTACCCCCGACCTCAGCTACTAGGCAAACCATGATAGCTATAGAGATATGTAAGAGGAGGAGATGGTGGAAAGGGGCTACAAAGTATCATCCTGACTTCCTTGCTGGACTGGTAGCTTTGGTATGGTTGGATCTTGAAGAGCAATAGGAAGTTCTAAGTGTCCAGAATGGTCTAGGCAGAGCTGTCCCAATGTACAGTCAGAGAAAATGAGGCTAAAAAAGAGAAAATGAACATGCTCGTGGCCACAGAAGGGAGACATAGCAGTCCCGCTGGTACTTGAGCCCCATTCTCCTCACGCTCACCAATACTGCGCCGCCGCAGCCTCCATCAACAGGAGGCTAGGCTATGATGGGAAAGGGAAGGGTGTAGCAAGCTTTGTGAGGCAGGATCCTGGGCTCCCAAGCAGGCAGGCAGAGAAGAGGTGGGTGAATTGAGCTGAGTTTCTGCTCGGCTGTGATGCCATGGTGATGCCTAGGAGAATGGGGGAGGGAGAGGGAGAGAGAAGAAAGGAAAGGGAGGAGGAGTACACGGAGTGAGGATCTGGGGGCATGCAGGGAGGAGGATGGGGGGCCAGAATGGCTGATGCCACACTTGCAGAGCAAGGTCTAGCTTGCAGCCTGCTAACAGCCAGGCTCTTCACAACCAGTCAAGGTCCATCAGTGGTGAGCAAATTTGGCCATGCCCCTCCTTCAGTCCAGCAGTGTATTTATGGAGCATTTAACTACTGACCACTGACCTCAGACAAGTTAGCCGGCACTCCCAGTAGTGGCTTGAGCCTAAAAGACAAGGGCCATTCCTTTTATTTACTTCCTTGTTTCCAGGAACAGGGGACGAGGGGTGGAAGTGTTGTGAACCTTTAATGAACCCCAAGAGCCACCTGAAGTGAAAAGTTCACCTACTGGGTGCTACTCAGAAAGGCTGGCTTCTGAGCCGTGGCCCCTAAAGAAGGAAATAGTCGAAAGCCCTGGCCAGGACTACCCACTTACTACATAGGTAGGGCCCCAGGGGCACAATCCCACAGCCCCCTCCGAAGACCACCTTATCCCTAGTGTTCTCTCTGCCCCAGCCAGATTTTTCTGACAGCTTCTAGCCCCAGAATAACAAGATGGCTCCGTGCCTCCTTCTTAAATCTTCCCCAGTCACCTTCTGCCTCCCCTCTCAATCCCTGGCCAGGCTCAGGAAAGCCTAACGGTCAGGACTCCGTCTCCCCTTGCCCTCCTTCTGGCCTCCCCAGTGATTCTTTTTCGCTCTCTCTTCCTCTCACCAGCCAGATTCTCTGTCCCTAGGGATTGGTTCAGGGCCTGGCGGTCATCAGTCTGGCCTGCCTTGTGTTAGAGACTGTGACCTCATCCCTTAACTCTTGCAACCCATATTAACTTACACACACACACACACACACACACACACACACACACCACTCCACATCTATTTGTAAACCTCACTGAGCTTCCCTGTGCCTCTCAATAAGGTGGGGTTTTCTTGAACCACTGAACAGATGAAGATGTTCTTGCTTATTTTTCTCCTACGATCTTGTGCCAGACACACCCTTACCCAAGAGAACTGAGGCCTGGTGGGTAAGGGGGTCATAAAAGCAAGGGCCCCCGAAACTCTGCTCCGGAGCAGAGTCATCATCCCCATAGGCTCATCTTCAGCCTCCAGAGCCAGAAGTCATTAGGAGTCCCCCTCTCTGTGTACACACTCATGTACTTATTTCACAAATATTTGTTGGTCAGTTACTATGTAGCAAGCCCTAATTAAAGCAATAAATGAAGATGCTAGCAGAGCTGCTATGTTTCTTCCCCATCAGTTAAGGCTAGATCTCCCCTCCCCCACCCTGTCATTATTTATCACACAGATAAATGACACATACTCAGGCCAGAATCTAAAGCAAAGACTGCTGGCTGATTCAAACTAGGGTTTGGCTAAGCTAGTGGAGATAGGTGGAGAGACCACTGAGATGCTCCTGCACACCCCATCAAGAGCAGCTTAGGGTCAGGGCTCCCAGAGCTGGGTCTCGGAGGCAGACAAGGGCATCACTGATGAGCTTGAAAGTCACCTCTTTCTGCAAATCGGAGAGAATAGAACCTATTCTCAAGGAGTTATAACAAGTAATTCAATTATGCATATAATTCGTAGAGCCATGTCTGGTATACTCAAGCAGCCAGTAAATATCAGTTGCTATGATAATAATAGTAATATTATTAAAGGCTCCCAACAGTCTTCATCAGGAGGCCAAAGTCCTGGGCAGAAAATCACTCTGCATTTCTTAACACCTTCTTGTACCTAACCCATGAAAAACTCCAAGATCCCATGCCATCCCCTGTGAGCTCACCCCACATCCCTAGTCTCATTCAGCCACGCACACATCTTCACACACACACACTCATACTAGAAACTCCACCCCATCCTACATAAGGACTCAGGTTGGTATGGTGACTTGCCTAAGGTCAGTGTGACAAAAGCTTGAAGCTGGGGGCTGGTGAGATGGCTCAGCAGTTAAGAACACTGCTCTTCTGAGGGTCCTGAGTTCAAAGCCCAGCAACCACATGGTCGTTCACAACCATCCGTAATGAGATCTGATGCCCTCTTCTGGTGTGTCTAAAAAACAGCTACAGTGTGCTTACATAAAATAATAAATATATCTTAAAAAAAAAAAAAAGCTTGAAGCTAAGAATTGATGTAAGAGGTTTCTGCCTGCCCCACCCTGCAATCCCTATCTCCCAGCTCCTCCAGGAATGTTTTTCCCCCAGGAATGTTTTGTTTAAAACTTATTAGGCCTTATTAGGGAGGTACTGCCACAAGACTTTAATCTCAGCGCTTGGGAGACAGAAGCAGGTGATCTCTGAGTTTGAGGCCAGCCTGGTCTACAGAGTGAGTTCCAGGATATTCAGGGCTATACAAGATAAACCCTGTCTCAAAAGCAAAATAATATTCTTATTTTCTATGTATGGTGGTCTTACCTGTTTGTATATCTGTGTATCACATGCCTGCATAGTGCCTCTGGAGACCAGAAGAGGGCCTTGAATCCCCTAGGGACTAGCGATGTAGACTGTGATCAGGCGCCGCCATACGGGTTCCTCTATAAGAACACCCAGTGCTCTTAAGCACTGAACCATCTCTCCAGCCCCTCCGTGAATGTTTAATAGGATGTGCTTTCAATCAGAGAGCTAACCCTGAACTCCTACTTCATAAAACCTCTGGATCCATTACTGAACCCCAACACCCTTTCTCTCAGCCCCAGGACGATTAAAATCATAAGAACTCAAGTTAATTCATGACTATGTCCTCCCGTGGCCATCAGCACACAGTGAACAGTTAAAGAGAGATGGTGCAGTGAGTAAACACGCGTGTCAGGCAAGCCCGAGGACCTGAGGTCAAACCTTGGGAACCTACATGCAAGCAAACATCTGCACGTGCTTTTAATCCTGGCGCTCCTACGAGGTGATGGGAGACCGAGACAGGAGAATCCCCAGATGTTTATAGGCCTGTCAGCCTGGCATAGGCAATGGGAAAACAATTCAGCGTATACATGCATACATATAAAAGTTAGGCCGGGTGTGATGGTACACACATGTACTCCCAGCACTCAGAAGGCTGAAGCAGGAGGATTGCTGTGATTTCAAGACTATCTTGGGTGTTGCACGTACTTACACAGGCAGGCAAACTTACGCACAAACTTAAACTCTTGTTTGCTTGTTTGCTTCTCGAGCCTGGTTTTCCCTGTGTAGCCTGACTGTCCTGGAACTCACTCTGTAGATCAGGCTGGCCTCAAACTCAGAGATCTACCGGCCTCTGCCTCCTGAATGCAGCGATTAAAGGTGTGCTCTACCACACCCAGAAATTTTAAACATTTTTAAAAACAACATGAAAAACTAGCTGAAAATGTGGTTTTGTTGGTAGTCTGCTCACCTAGCAAGCAAGAGGCCCTGGGTGTAGCTCCCAGCACCCCATTGGGGTGTGGTGGTCCATACCTGTAATCCCAGTACTTGGGAAGTGGAGGCTGGTGGATTAGAAGTTCAAAGTCATTCTCAGCACACACAGGGCGCTCAAAGCTAGCCTGGATTGCCTGAGAGAGGCAAACATCAGGGAGGCACAGAGCCGTGGCCCAAGGAGAGTGAACACAGGCCTTGAAGAGGGGAGTTAAAGTCACAGTTCCAGTGCCACTACCTCCTGTGGGACCATCACAAAGCCACCCAGCCCTCTGAGCCTCAGATAACTCACCTGTACTACAGAGTTAAAGGTGTTCAGCAGAAAAGGGGAAGAGCGTATATCTGGTGCACGACATGTCCTAAGTTTAATGGCTGCCAGTTTGACCATTAAAAAAGTCTTAGCAGGGATTTTTAGCCATCGAGGCAGGAGACTGCCGGCCTTGCCTCACCCCTGAGTCTATTTGAATCCTTCCTCTCCAGTGTCCTACACTAAAAGTATTTGCCCAGGTATTGGTTCACATCTATAGTCCCAGCACCGAAAAGCAGAGAGGCAGGTGGATCTCTGTGCGATTTGTTCGGTTGTGGTTGTTTTTGTTTTGTTTTGTTTTGTTTTAAAACACAGTCTCCTGTAGCTCAGGCTACCCTTTTGTTTTGTTTTGTTTTGTTTTGTTTTGTTTTGTTTTGTTTTGTTTTTTGGATTTGGTTTTTTTGAGACAGGGTTTCTCTGTATAGCCCTGGCTGTCCTGGAACTCACTCGGTAGACCAGGCTGACCTCAAACTGAGAAATCCGCCTACCTCTGCCTCCCAGAGTGCTGGGATTACAGGCGTTTGCCACCACCACCCGGTTGCTCAGACTATCCTTAAACTTGCTGTGTAAATGAGGTTGGCCGTGAACTCCACATCCTCCCCCCTCTACCTCTAGACTAGCCTGGTTTTCAAAGTAAGTTCTAGGCTACCCAGAGCTACATCTCAAAAAAAAAAAAAAAGTTAAATTAAACCAAATGAAAGCACTAGCGTCATTCGTGGCAGTTACCACTAGTCTTCTAAGTGAAGCTTGGGCTGGGCAAGGGTCAGTCACCACGTCCCCACCCAGAGTTGGTGTCCCTGCAGTCCCCAGTGAAAGGACCTGAATCCTTCAGCTTCCCCTCAGGGACTTGGGTCTGCCCTGTGCAGCATCTTGGATGTGTTGCATTCCAGACCTTCCACAGATCCCAGAGAGGCTAGGATGGTCCAAATCCTCCTTCATACAGAAGAGCAGATAAGAACCAGGGAAGGGCTGGGGTGGACACCCTGTCAGGGCACTGTGACAGG
Source organism: Apodemus sylvaticus (assembly GCF_947179515.1). Lineage (NCBI taxonomy): Eukaryota > Metazoa > Chordata > Mammalia > Rodentia > Muridae > Apodemus > Apodemus sylvaticus. Next base: position 54,811,917 of record NC_067472.1, on the reverse strand, counting down.
GAGTCTGGAAGAAGAGCAGAGGTCAGTAACTGTGTGACCGCTTTGGGATCCTGCTCCTCAGCTGGGGAGTGAAAGACGTGAAGAGGGTGACAGGTCAGGAGATTGTGCTGACAACAACTGGAGGACTGGACAGCCCGGAGCCCAGTTCCAGAGCTGTGGGTCCCGGGGCAAGTCAAATGAGACACTCACCTTGGAGCAAAACTTGAGAGGTCACAGGGGTACAGGTGTGACTCAATGGTAAAACACATGCTTAGTACGCACAAGGTTCTGGGTTGTGTCCCCAGCAAAAGAAAATGAGAGACAGAGAAAGAGACAGACAGAAGAAAACATCATAACCCAGAAAGACAATATTGCAACTTTGTTACTGTTTTGTTGTTTTTAAACTTGCTATGTAGATGAGGTTAGCCTTGCGCTCCCGCCTCTACCTCTAGAGCACCGGGGTTACAGGACTGTGCCACCACCACACCCAGCCTGCAACTTTTTTAAAACTCAAATAACAAACCAGACTTGATGGCACATGTCTATGATGCTGGAATTGGAAGACTAAAGCAAGGAATTCTGAGCTTGAGGCCAGCCCGGGCTACGTAATAAGACTTTGTCTCAATCAATCAGCACTACAACAAGCTTGCTCTTTTTGTAAATAAAGAACTATTTATTTTGGAACCAGGGTCAAGTTTAGGGTTTGGGGGCTAAAGAAATGGGATTGCAGGCTGGAGAGGTGGCTCAGCAGTTAAGAGCACTGACTGTTCTTCCTAAGTTCGATTTCCCAGCAACCACATGGTGGCCCACAACCATCTGTAATGGGATCTGATGCCCTCTTCTGGGGTGTCTGAAGACAGCTACAGTGTACTCACACATGATAATAAATAAATAAATCTTTAAAAAAAATAGAAAGAAAAGGGATTGCACATGTGTAGGGCTGGATCCTGCCGTAGACACTTTATTCGTAATAGATTGTATTTGCATTGATTTTTTTCATGTTATATAAAATATTAGTCTATCTACTATCAAGTCTGGAGACATCTTTAAATTTTGTGGCCTGAGGAGCCTCTGTGGCTGGGAGGATGCAGCCTCTCCCATCAGTCAGAGATTTTACTCCAGTTCCTTTACAGATCTTTGCTCCGCTCTGCTGCTCCAAAGTTCATGGAGCTGACACAAAGGGGACTGGACACAGTTTAAGAACAAGAAAACCAGCTGGGCGGTGGTGGCGCACGCCTGTAATCCCAGCACTCTAGGAGGCAGAGGCAGGCAGATTTCTGAGTTCGAGGCCAGCCTGGTCTACAGAGTGAGTTCCAGGACAGCCAGGGCTACACAGAGAAACCCTGTCTCGGAAAAAAAAAAAAAACCTTAATACTACCTTCTATCCAATGTTGCTGGACCTCAGTTATTCCCTCTGGGCAATGGACATTAAACAACCCCGAATTCAGAAAACCAAAGTCATTAGCTATGCAGGGCAAATTCTCAAGATAGTGGCCACTAGCAGCCTTACCAAGGAAGGCCTGATCCGAGCCTCTAGCCCAGTGCTTGACTTTAGTTTAGAAGGAGTATGACAAAACTGGGCAATAAAGATAAATCGTATTTTACAAGATAAGGTATCTCAAGCCTCTAATTCCAGCATCCCGGAGGCTAAGGAAGGACGGTCATTCCTGAGTTCAAGGCCAACCTAAGTTACACAGTGAGTCAAAAGCTGGCCCCAAGTCATATTATCAAGACTGTCTCAGGAGCTGGGACTGGAGCTCAGAGGCAAAGTATTCGCCTCCTGCAAAGTCCTGGATGTAAAGCACAATGCTGGTGGGGGTGCGGTGGGTGCTGAATAGTGTTTTAATGCGTTGCTTTTAAAATTCAAATTGGTCAATTAGTTTCCAATGAAGTCCAGCCCTTTTGGTGTTTGTTTGGGGGTTGGTGTGTTTTTTTGTTTGACTGGTTTTTAATGTTTAGTGGCAGGTTCTTATAAATGAGGTTTCCCTGGAAAGAATGGGGTCCAGTCCTGAGTGCACGTTCCTGTGTGGTCTTCTGCAGGTTCCCTGGCTGATTTGCTTGGGTCTCATTCAGTTCCCTTATCTGTGAACCTGTGTTTTCCTGCTGAGATTCAGTGCAGGAGGAGGGGGGGTGGGGGGGGTGGGGGGGGGTGGCTGGAGAAGCAGCTCAGTTTGTACTGCTTTTCTAGCATCGGTTTCATCGCCTGCACCGTGTAAAACCAGCATGGTACCCAGTGCCTCTCATCTCAGCACTCTGAAGATGGAGGAGCAAATGGTTAAGATTTTCCTTGGCTACACAGTGAGTTTCAGGCCAGCCCAGACTATGTGAAATGTCTTTAAAAAAAAAAAAAAAAAAAAAAAACAGGGGTGGGGGGAGAGCGAGAGATTAGTTGTGTCTGAGGATCAATGGTAGAATGGTAGAATGCTTGGTGAACATGTGTAAAGGCCACATGTTGTATTCCTTACACCACACACACACACACAGAGAGAGAGAGAGAGAGAGAAGACCATGCATGAATGTATAGAAATACTTTAACAGTGACTGGGCTGAGCTGTCCAACAGCAATAGGCACCATTAGCAGTCACCACTATTGCACCATCAGAGAGAGATGGGGCCACATGCTAGGAATGAAACTTGAGGTCCTGATAATGCTTAGTAATTTACTAAGAGCTGTATCCAAGCCCTCTAGGGGTTGATTGATTGATTGATTGATTGATAATTGATTGATTGATTTAATTTCTTACTTTTGCTCATTCTTTTTTTCTTTCTTTTCAAGACATAGTTTCTCATTGTAGCTCTAGTTGTCCTGGAACTCACTATGTAGACCAGGCTGACCTTGAACTTCTAGAGACCTGACTGCCTCTGCTTCCTAAATGCTGAAATTACAAGTGTGTACCACAACACCCAACCTTTGGAGAGATTTTTTTTAATTAAAATACAATTACATCATTTTCCTGCTTCCCTTTTCTCCCTCCAGCCCTTTCCTGCACCCCCAGAATTTGCTCCCTCTGAAACCAAGATAGATGTCTTTTTAGTTGTTATTACATACATACGCATGTATGTGTGTCTAAATATATAAATACTAACTGCTTAGTCCATTTAGTATTACTTATATGTATATGATTTCAGGGCTGACCCCTTAGTACTGGATAACCAATACCCCTAGGTAAGACCATTCCTCACTCTCTAAGGGAGATTCTTAATAGAAGTGGCCGCTCCTAAGCAGGAAGGAATCTCATTCCTATGCAGACTGGATTTATGGGAACCCAAGGCTCACATCAAGAGCCATTCTTAAGCACGTGATTTTCAAAAACTCATTTAATCCTCTCAACAGTTCCTTGAGGTATTAGCTTAAAGGTCTTAGCTAATCCCTACATCTCAGTTGAGGAATCTATAGTTATAGACATTACATCACTTAAAAGAAAATAATAACAGTAAATTAATAGTCAATAAAATAAGCTATGGTGGTGCAAGCCTTTGATCCTGTCATCTGGGAGATAGAAGTAGAATCAGATGTTCAAAGTCACCCCCACCTTGGCTGTATAGGGACGTACGCCTATGCTATATGAGACCCTGTCACAAGAGCCTATCACAAACTAATTAATTAATTAATGGTTTGTTTGTAAGTATTTTTCATTTTTGAGATAATATAAACCAAAAAAAAGAAAAAAAGAAAAAAAAGCCGGGCGGTGGTAGTGCATGCCTGTAATCCCAGCACTCTGGGAGGCAGAGGCAGGCGGATTTCTCAGTTCGAGGCCAGCCTGGTCTACAGAGTGAGTTCCAGGACAGCCAGGGCTATACAGAGAAACCCTGTCTCGAAAAAACCAAATCCAAAAAAACAACAAAAAAAAAGAGAGATAATATAATTGCATCATTTTCCCTTCCCTTTCCTCCCTCTAAATCCTCCCATATACCTCTCCTTACTCTCTTGCAAGTTCACAGACTCTTTTCTTTACTTGTTCTTACATGTGTGTGCACGTGTGTATGTGCATGTGTGCATATACACCTAACTGTATAAATGCAACTTGCACAGTCTGTATAATGTTACTTGTACGTGTGTTTGGGGGCTGATCACTGTTTGGTGTGCTCTTCCCTGGGAAAGCCTCTCTCCCACCCTCAGTGTTCCTTGGATCCCTGTAGCTCTTTGTGCAGTTTTGAAGCCTTGTAGCTTTCTCTCCCGCTTTAGTCTGTCTGTCCTGTTCAGCTCATGCAGCTCCTGTTCAGTCAGTCGTGTTGGTGAGATTTAATGGCTACAACTTCAGACACTCCTATAAGACAGCATCTCCCAGCAAGCATCCTGATTCACTGGCTTTTACAATCTTTCTGTTTTTCCCTGAGCCTTAGGTGTAGGAAATATATTATAGTGAATTACTTAACATTTTAGGATTTATTTATTTTTATTTTATGAATATGAATATTTTCCTACACATATATGCATGTAACACTTTGTAAGTTGTCATGTGGGTACAGGGACTGAACTCTGGAAGAACAGTAAACACTCTTAAATGCTGAGCCATCTCTCCAGATCCTATGGGTGATTTGTTGTTGTTGTTGTTGTTGTTGTTTTAAGTTACATAAATGGCAAAGTGTGGATTCAAATCCAGACAGCAATCTCAGCACTTGAGACAGAGAGACGAGGAGGAAGACATGGAGTCTTCTTAATTATATAGAAATAGTCATTCTTGATTATATAGAAATTTTGAGGCCACATGAGACCTTGTCTCAAAAAACAAAAACAAAAAAGCCTGGTGTGGTGGCACACGTGTTTAATCCCAACACTTGGGAGGCAGACCCAGGTGGATCTCACGTTCCAGAACAGCCAGGGCCGCTTATACAGACAAACCCTGTATTGAAGAAAAAAAAAAAACAAATAAGGCAATCCCAATACTGTCTTGTTTGTCACCACTTCTATGGCCTTTAGCTAATATCAAGTGCAGTGTTACGTGCCGGCAGCCTAGTGTAGTACAATGATCACACGCAGAGAGCATCATTCTCTGTGTTACAGACCGAGTCCCCAAACAACACCAGGACTTGGAAGAATCTTCCCAACAGTTCAATCCTACAGGCCACAGCTTTGGGCTAGGAAGACCCTAAATTTCTTTAGTAGACAGGTCAGGGTACGACGACGGACCCACAAATCACACAGCTGCTGGGCTCTGGCTGAGTCGGACCTTCAGTCTTCAGCCAGCCTTGGCTTTGCCTGAAAGTCTTCCCCGCCTCCTGGGCTTCCGTTTTTCACAACCTTAGCACCTGGGGAAGACTCCAGATTCCAGAAAAGTCTGGGGGATCCTCCTATCTCCCACGCAGCCCTGCTCTTAGCTGGGACCCAGAAACAGACCAGAGAGAGGGAGAAGAGCCACTCACATCCCATCTGGGGCCAGACCCTCACCGGACTGGGATTTGAGTTCATCGTCCCTGCTGCCTGCTTCTCATACAATCCATGGAAGAATGTGCAGACATAAACACACATGCACACAATTCCGCTGTACTCTACTCCCTTTCTCAACACTGCCCTCAACTGTATAGCCCAGGCTATCCTCAAATTCTCCATGTAGCAGAGGATGACTTTAAATTCCTGATCCTCCTGCCTCCACCTCTCAAGTGCAGGAAGTGCAGATGAGGACCATGACTCCAACTCTTTTCTTTTCTCTGGAGCTTTCTCCTTCTTTCCATCTCCCTTTCTTTGGTAAAAGACTCACGCTGGAGCAGCCCGCGCACAGCAAATGGAGGACGCAGACTCTAACGCCACTCGGCCCCTTGTCACGATGGCAAGGTTGAGGGTGCTCTGTCAGCATTGCCTCCAACAAAAAAGGGATGGCCAGGGCCTTCCTGCTAAGGATGAGCAGGACAGTTCAATTAGATAACTTGATTAGGTGCTTAGCACTGTGTCTGGCATGCAGCAAGTCCTCCTTAAATGAAGACATTAATAAGGTTGAGCAAAATACTTGGAAAATTTCGCAGGTCTGTATACAAAATAACTCTCCCAATTCCTGCCACATGAAATTTAAGGAAAACAGAAATTAGGGGCTGGAGAGATGACTTGGCAATTAGAGAGAACTCACTGGCTCCTCTTCCAGAGAACTAAGATTCAATTCCCAGCACCCACTAGGCAGTCACAATGTCTGTAACTCAGTTCCAGGGCATCTGATGGCCTTTCTCTGGCCTCGTCAGACACTGCTTACACATGGTGCACAGACAGACATGCAGACAAAATACTCACACACGTAAAGTGAAAATAAATGAAAAAATTTTGAAGATAGGAATTAGTAGCAATTTTCCAATGAGAACACTGAGGCTCAGCGTCTGAATGGGGAGCTGGGATGAGGACTTAGGTCCCTGGCTTTCAGGACCGTCCTGGGCGGCTGGCAGGTCTCCTTGTGTCCGGAAAGCACATTGTCAGCCACTGTGAGTGGGTGCCAGTGCCTGGAGGTGGCGCTGTCCAGCCCGGCACCCTAAAAGCTCTGGGGCTGTATCTTCTACTCAGAATTGCCAGAGGTGCTGAGTGGCCCAGCCAAAGCTCGTGTCTTCTCTTTTCAGGTGATGCCCTTTCTCTGAGAAAAACCTGTGACTGGAGGAAGGGGCTACCCCTTCATTCCACCTGGCTACAATGAACACCTCCGTGCCCCCTGCTGTCAGTTCCAACTTCACCGGCTTGGCATCAGGAAAGGGTCCCTGGCAAGTGGCTTTCATCGGGATCACCACAGGCCTCCTGTCTCTGGCTACGGTGACAGGCAACCTGCTGGTGCTCATCTCCTTCAAGGTCAACACAGAGCTCAAGACAGTCAACAACTACTTCTTACTGAGCCTGGCTTGTGCGGACCTCATCATTGGCACCTTCTCCATGAACCTCTATACCACATACCTGCTCATGGGCCACTGGGCTCTGGGCACACTGGCCTGTGACCTCTGGCTGGCCCTGGACTATGTGGCCAGCAACGCCTCTGTCATGAATCTTCTGCTCATCAGCTTTGACCGTTATTTCTCAGTGACCCGGCCCCTGAGCTACCGAGCCAAGCGCACTCCCCGCAGGGCGGCTCTGATGATTGGGCTAGCATGGTTGGTTTCCTTCGTTCTCTGGGCCCCAGCCATTCTCTTCTGGCAATACCTAGTTGGGGAGCGGACGGTGCTGGCTGGGCAGTGCTACATCCAGTTCCTCTCCCAACCCATCATCACTTTTGGCACAGCCATGGCTGCCTTCTACCTCCCCGTCACGGTCATGTGTACGCTCTACTGGCGCATCTACCGGGAGACGGAAAACCGAGCCCGGGAGCTAGCAGCCCTACAGGGCTCTGAGACACCAGGCAAAGGCGGTGGCAGCAGCAGCAGCTCAGAGAGGTCACAGCCAGGGGCTGAGGGCTCACCCGAGTCGCCTCCAGGCCGCTGCTGCCGCTGTTGCCGGGCACCCAGACTTCTGCAGGCCTACAGCTGGAAGGAAGAAGAGGAAGAGGACGAAGGCTCCATGGAGTCGCTCACATCCTCTGAAGGGGAGGAGCCTGGCTCAGAAGTGGTGATCAAGATGCCTATGGTAGATCCTGAGGCACAGGCACCCACCAAGCAGCCCCCCAAAAGCTCCCCCAATACAGTCAAGAGGCCCACCAAGAAAGGCCGAGACCGAGGCGGCAAGGGCCAAAAACCCCGAGGGAAGGAACAACTGGCCAAGAGAAAGACCTTCTCTCTGGTCAAGGAGAAGAAGGCAGCTAGGACCCTGAGTGCCATCCTGCTGGCCTTCATCCTCACCTGGACACCATATAACATCATGGTGCTGGTGTCTACCTTCTGCAAGGACTGTGTTCCCGAAACCCTTTGGGAGCTGGGCTACTGGCTATGCTACGTCAACAGCACTGTCAACCCCATGTGCTACGCACTCTGCAACAAAGCCTTCCGGGACACTTTCCGCCTGCTGTTGCTCTGCCGCTGGGACAAGCGGCGCTGGCGCAAGATCCCCAAGCGCCCTGGCTCTGTGCACCGCACCCCCTCCCGCCAATGCTAATGGTCCCCTTCTCCTGCATCCTTCCACCCTCAGCTCCAGGGAGAGGCCGGTGGGAAGTATCCCGGAAAATGGGCTGCATCTTCAGCCCCAGAGTCCTGCTCAGGACTCCCCTGGCTTCCCAGGCCCCTGGGTCACCTTCCTGGACAGCCCAGAGAGATTTTGCCAGCTTTCCAAACTTCGCTATTCCCAGACAGGGAGTGAAACCCGGGGAACTGGTTTTTCTGATCCCTGCTGTGTGGGAATGGGCCCAGCAGGAGGATCCGGGCTTTGGACTGTTTGCCTTGAGGCAGGAAGTCAGGAGCCAGCAGGGCGGGCCAGTAGTTTAAAGGTGCAGTCTTCCTTGACCCAGCAGGGGGCCTGGATTGCAGTGGTGATAGCACCCACTGCATGTACTTATGGGAGATCACACCAAGCACAGAGAGAAAGGTTTGGAACAGGAGGGAGGTGGTGAGCCCTGGCTGGAAGTCCCTCCTTGCGCAGGCAGAGCTCATCCAGGTAGGACCTAGGCACACTCTCCAGGATTGTCCAACCTCCCTACCAATGTCCCCAGGTCAGCCCTAGGTGGGTCACCTCTAAGGCAAATGTCCAAGCGTGAGCAGGACAATGACACCATAGGAGACCAGCTTGGTTAAACACACCAAGTGCCAAAGCAGCATCAGGACCAGATGTCAGGTGTCCTAACCAGCCCTCTATGCCCTTTTCCTGGGGGTGGGGGTGGGGCGGGGTAGGGTGGGGGTAAGGTGCCTGCTATCCAGTCCCACACCCATTCTCCTCTCTCCCTGCCCCAGAGTGACCTCGGTCCCTCCCTCCTGGCTCACAGCCATTACCTGGGTGGATCTGCTCTGGGCAGATCTAGCCAGACCTCCTGCATGCTGCCTGCCTCCAGCCTTGCCCCACATGGGTCTGGCCCAGCCAGCAGATTCTCTTCTGTAAACTCCTCAATCCAATCCGTGCATGGCCGCCCTGCCACCCTCATCTCCAGGCCCAGCCTGGCCCCTGTTCTTTTCTTCCATCCTCAGCATCTGCTGAGTCTGTGAATAAAAGCCACGTAACTGGTGGGCACTACAAGGAATCCCTCCCTGTTTGGGCCCTAAGGCCAGGACTGCAAGGACAGGGAAGGCAGAAGGACTACAATGCAGAATGTGAGCTGCAGCATTTAAGGTGGATCCAGGAAGGACAGCATTGAATGGCTAGAGCAACCAAAGCCTGTGGGGCTCCAGCACAGCCTGGGGTGGGGGGGGGAGAGGGCAGGGGGCCTGGCACAGCCTGTGCCCCCCTGCCTCCCCTCCCCCCCAGCACAGCCTGCAGGTCCATGGCTCAGGTGAGTGGTGCTAAACCAGGCAGACCTGACCTCTGAAAATGAGGTGACCAGGTGAAACACCCCTATGTATTCTGTACATAGCAGCTCTAGAGCCTTATCCTACCCAGGAAGAACAGAACTCTTCCAAACTCCTATTTGTAGCTAGGGAAACTAAGACCCAGAGACCCAGGAGGATTATTTAGGATTATATCACAAAACAACACCCAGGCTTCGTAAGTCCACAACCTCCTGACCTCTAGATTGTAGGGGTGACAGACTTAGGATACTCAGGCCAAAGCATTCAAACAAGGTAACCCTTAGGGAACAACCTAAAGCATTGTTTTGGTAAGGGACATTTCCCAAAGCCTACTGAAAAGGAACCTAAAGAGATTAACCCTATAGTCCTAAGCTGTGGTTATCAAAGTAGAGCAGTAGCTGGGAGTCCGAAGGTTAGCCCCGATGTCGGTGATTTTCTGGGAAAACATACAGAACTCTGCGAAGCCACTGGAGTCTGTCAGTGTCACGGTGAAAGAATTCAGAAGAATACAACAGAAGAAAGCACAGAGCAGAATCCCAGAGTAACCAGGCACAAAATGCCAATTCTTTTCCCAGGAGGTCACAGGATACTTAAGTCTCCAGCAATGATGTGTGACAGCCGACATGATATACTGCCAGCCACAAACACCCTCCAGAACCTTGGTGTCAGGTGTTTTTACTCGAGGACAGGCATAGGGAGGAACACAGCTGACTGCCCATAGGGCTGACCCCAGTTAGTATCCAGCCCCTCTAGTCTTAACAGAAAGAGTGTGGCCCAGGACCCCCACCACAAACCATATTCTTAGTATAGATGATCTGCTGTGCTCCAGGTATACAGACAAGCAAAGATTTTCTTCTAGGCTGGATAGTCCAGTGGTTAGCCAAGATTCCCAGGAGCCAGACAAGGCCTGCTAAACTAACAGTCGCCCAAACCAGGAATATTGCCTGCACCTGGGAACTTATATAGGTAAATTTCTGGGATCCCTATGGATTTACTAAAAGGAGAATTCCAAAGATGGAAACCAGCAGCCCCTAGGTGATTCTAGTACAGGTTAAAGTTTGAGAGGGGTGAAAAAGTATCCTAGAAGCCTAGGTCCTGGGTGGGACCTCCCAAAAACATCCCTGCAGGGCTGGAGAGTTGGCTCAGAGGTTAAGAGCACTGGCTGCTCTTCCATAGGTCCTGAGTAGTTCAATTCCCAGCAACCACATAGTGACTCTCAACCTTCTATAATGAGATCTAGTGCCCTCTTCTGGCCCACAGGTGTACATGCAGACAGAACACTGTATACATAATAAGTCTTTTTTAAAAAAGATTTATTTATTATATGTAAGTACACTGTAGCTGTCTTCAGACACCAGAAGAGGGCATCAGATCTCATTACATATGGTTGTGAGCCACCATGTGGTTGCTGGGATTTGAACTCAGGACCTCTGGAAGAGGAGTTAGTGCTCTTATCCGCTGAGCCATCGCCCCAGCCCATAATAAGTCTTAAAAAAAAAAAGTCCCTGCAGAGGAAGGAGTGGGAATATGCCCCACACATTTAGCTTCCTGAACTCCCAGAAACTGTTGGACCTTGATAGCTTATTTGGCGGTTCTAGTTGGGGTGTGCATCTGCTGGTATATACCCTTGACCAAAAGCGGGTTCTCCTCTATCTGGGGAGGTTTTCCTCTTGAACTGAGTGTACAGCTTTGGACAAGATGGCTGTGGAGGGATGAGTGAGGAAGAAGACACCTACTTAGCCGGCCAGATCAGTTGCATCAACCCTAGTAGCCAACGGGGTGTCAAATGTCTCTATCAATCACCTTCACGTCACCCACATCCTATGGAACGGAACCTTCCGACACCGTGGGCAAGGAGAGCCCACTAGGTGGGCATGGAGAAGCTGCAGGAGATACATCAATATGGGAATGACCCTTGTATGTAAACTGTACCCCTGTGTCACCAGTACAGCCCCTAGGTTGACAGCTGAGGCCCGGGGAACGGCTGCTTGCTCGCTCGGGCTCCCTTGTAGCCCTAAGCCCCCGTCAGAAATAAACGCCCTGCCTGTGTCAAGGGTGTGAAGGTGGAGGTCTGAGGAAGCTGAGCAGAACTGGAAGAAGAGAAGCTTTGGGGCCACTGGAGCATCAAGGAAGGAGGGGGTGGGGCCAGCATCGGGAAGGAGGGGGTGGGGCCAGCATCGGGAAGGAGGGGGTGGGGCCAGCATCAGGACCAGTAATGGGAATAGCAGCTCACACCTGTCACTTGTTTCCTATCCCGGGACCTCACCGTGGTCCTGCTATGACCCCCCCCCCCCCACCAAATAACCTTAGGCATGCCTCCTGACTTCAGTGTCTTCATCTCTAAAAGAGGAGCAAGCCCCTTGCAGGTGTCAAGGGATGAGGTAAACTGGTAAAAGCACTTGATGGCTGTACCACAGGTAATGGCCAGAAACCAGGCCTAGTTTCTCACCCAGGTCTTACCCTGTACCTTTGTTCTGGGTTTGATAAGTCCAGAGTCCTATTCCCCCAGACCAGGAAGAAGAATCTTACATCCTAATATGACTGGGTTTGAAGAGTGTCCAGTGCACACCTGGGCAAGAAAGAGGGTAAAGTCCAGGTGAAACCTAGGTGCTGCCGGCCTCTGAAGAAAGAGTTCTGCCAACCCAGGATGGAGAAACGGCATGAGCCGGAAGGAAGACGGTGGTTGCATGGGCATCTGTCCATCCCAAACACAGCACCCACTCCTACTCTGAGGGAGTCTCTTTACCCCAGGAACAAAGGCCTTCTAGTAGAAGTAAGGAGAGAATAAGGTCGCTTTGTGAATCTTCTACCAGTACAAGACTGGAGCTAGCCTGAAGAGGAACACCTTAGAATCCCTCCTACACTCAAAGCCCCGCCCCACTTCCATTTCCACCGTGACATTTTAGCGCCACCTGCTGGCAGGTCAAGAAACCTGATGTTTAAACGCTTTTCCCCTGTCTTTTTTGTTGTTGTTGGGGGGGGGGGGTTGGTTGTTTTTTGTTATGTTTTGTTTTGTTTTTTACAAGATCTTGGTATGTAGCCTTGGATGCCTAGAATTTACTATACACACCAGGCTGGCATTAAACTCTTAGAGATCTGACAGCCTCTGTCTCTGAATGCTGGAATTAAAGATGTTCACCATCACACTGGCCAAATTGCTCCAATTTCTTCCTCTTTCTCATCCTCTACCTTTTTAAAACTGGTGTTGGGATTGAACCTAGGGCCTCTCATATGCTAGGCCAATATTCTACAATGAGCTATATGTCTCCCCCATAGTGGTACAAAAACATGTTGCAAAAAAAAAAAATCACACATCAAAATTAACCAGACCCAAAGCCTTTATGCTTCGTTTAAAATCTCAAGAGTCGGGCTGGTGAGAGGCTCACTGAGTAATTGAGTTATGTCCCAGAGATCCACATGGTAGAAGGTGAGAACACACATATGAAAGCCGTCATCATCACCCCATGCCCTTGTGCCTGTCCTCAGAAGAAGTCAGTAAAAATGTGCCAGCCATGATGGCACACAGCTTTAATTCTAGTACTTGGGCGGCTGAGGCAGGCTACCTGTGAGTCTGAGGCCAGCCTGGTCTACATAGAGAGTTCCAGGACATCCAGAGCCAAATGTACAACCTTGTCTCTAACTCTACAGGATTCCATGTCTTCTTTTGCCCTCCTCCAGCACAAGCCACACAAGTGTGCAGAGACATTTACACACACAAACATTCAGAAACAGGTCCTTCCCTCTGAATAGTCATCACCATGGAGGCAAAGGGGTCTTGATACTTGGGAAGAGCTCCATGCAAGTCTCAAAAACAAACAAAAGCCAGCCCCTTGCCCTTTGCAGTCTTCCTCCCCTGTGACCTATCCTTGCAGAGTCTCCAGGGCCTGAAGAATCCCGGGTTGTGTTCCTAGGCACCTAGCTCAGGTTTCACAGGACTCAGAACTGACCCTAAAGAGAAACTGCATTTGGAACCAGCTCACCTTCAGAGCAAGAATGTTCTTGCAACACGTTTGCCCCTGGCAGCCTTGGGCTCTGAAGAATGTATTGCTCCCGAGGCCTTTGTGTTCATGATAAACCGGAGTTAACATTGGAGTATTCTATTTTAAAAGTCTAGCTCTCCCTTTTCTCTCCCAATCCATGTCCTCCTGGCCCTGGTACTTAGTATTTCTGCCTTCCGGGAACCACCATTCACACAGTTCCTCAAGGCAGAGAGCCATAAGCCAACCTAGTCCCCTTTGCACTACCTGTGCCCAGTCTACCTTCTTAACAGTTCTCAAATGAATCCTGTTTTCTCCATTGCACTTCAGGGCTCTTGCCTTTCGCTCTTACCATGCAAAAACAATCCCTCAATGCAGAAGCATCAACCTTTTTCTGTAAAAGGCCAGGGAGCAGACATTTTTAGACTCTGAAAGGCAAGAGACAAAATGAAGGATGCACATCAGCACTGCTGTGTCACGTGGCCTCTGTCACTGCAGGTGAAGGCAGCCGTAAACAGCATACTAGAGCAAATAAGAACGGCTGTATACCAATAAAACTTTATTTGAACCTAACAATTTTCATGCATCACAAAATATCATTGCTCTTTTATAGTTTTATCTTTTAAAGATTTGTTTTTTATGGGTATGAATATGTTGCCTGCATGTATGTATGGTGCCTACATGTATGTATGTTGCCTGTATGTATGTATGTGCACCATGTGCATGCATGGAGGTCAGAAGACGGTTTCCAGATCCTCCTGGAACTGGAGCTGAAGCAGTTTCAAGTCAGTATGTGAGTGCTGGAAACTGAACCTGGGTCTGCTACAAGATTAGCCAGTGCTCTAAACCTCTGAGCCATTTTTCCAGCCCCAGTCCTCATGTTTAGGCCCTTTAAAAATCAGAGGCTAAGGAGATAATAGTTCAGTGGTTAAGAACATTTGTTGACCTTACAGAGGGCCCAGGTTCAGTTCCCAGCAACCCCCTGGTGCTCACAAACATCCATCCCAGAGCTTCAGGGGATCTGATTCCGTCCTCTGGCCTCCACAGGCCCCAGGCACAAAGGTGGTACAGACATACATATGCATACATGCAGGCTAAACATTCACCTATGTCAAATAAACACACACACACACACTGTACTTTCCTGGAGTAATCCCAACATTCAAGAGGTAGAAGCAGGAGGACCAGGAATTTATGGTCAACTTGAACTATGTAAAACCCTGTATCAAAATAGAAAGGGGGCTGGAGAGATGGCTCAGCGGTGAATAGCACTGACTGCTTTTCCAAAGGTCCTGGTTCAATTTCCAGAAACTACATGGTGTTTCACAGCCATCTGTAATGGGATCCGATGCTCTCTTCTGGCATGTTTGAATAATTATATAAATATAATATACAAATATATAAATTATAAATAAATCTTTTAAAAAAGAAAGAGATAGAGGGAGGAATAGGAGAGAGAGAGAGAGAGAGAGAGAGAGAGAGAGAGAGAGAGAGAGAGAGAGAGAATGCAAACTCAAAATTAGTCACATATGTAATCACAACAGTTTGAAAACTGAGGCAGGAGGATCACCAGCTTGAGGCCAGCTTGGGCTACAGAGTTCCAGGCTAACCTGAGATACAAAAAATGAGAACTTATCTCCAAACCCCAAAGCAAGCCCCTTAGCCAAAGGCCTTAACATTCAGCCTCTTGGGTGAATGACCCCTCCTACAGATTCTGGAATTCTCCTGGTCTTCAAATAGGCTCCGGACTCGTGCCTTGGTGTCTTTCATCTATCCAGTTCTCTGCTTAGGCTCTTCTCTCCTGCTTTGCTTCAAGGCTGCCTACGCTCCCTTCAGGATCCAGAAAGAAGCAGCACTTACACACTGGGGCTCCAGGCACCTCAGTAGACAACAGATTTCAGCCAACCTGGAGGTGGGAGAGATGATCAGAGAGGCACTGGAATGCAGGAGCACTAGAACCAGAAGACCACTAAGCAGATGGACACGGGAGATGTCTGGGAGTAAGGGCTTTGCAGAGAAGCAAGATGATATGTCAGCATTAACGGGAAATTGGCAATTAGGGGACAATGGGAGGGCTCGGGAGATGATTTTGTTGGCAAAGTGCTTTCTGCACAACTGTAGGGACCACAGTCTAGATTCCCAGCACCTACATTGAAGCCCAGAAGATCTGTAAACACAGTGCTGGGGGCAGAGATCCTGGGGGAGTAGGAAGCTCTCCAGTCAGCTAGTCTACCCAAAACAGCACACTCTGAGTTCAGTGAGAAACCCTGTCACAAAAAAATAAGTCAGAAGCCCAGCATGATGCTGGCTGCCTTTAACTGCAGCAATCTAGCAGAAGAAGGCTGGTCTGAGTTATAAGTCACTCTGATCTTTAAAGCAAGTTACAGGCCAGCCAGGGCTACACATTAAGACCCTGTCTGTAAAAATTAAAATTAAATTAAAGTGGAAATGATAAAGGAAGATGCTACACGCCAACCTTTGGCCTCCGAGTACATGTGCACATGAATGCATGCGTATATGTGGTGAGGGTTTGAATGAGAATGCCCACCATGGGCTCGTATATTTGAATGCTTGGTCCACATTTGGTGGAACTGTTTCAGAAGAATTAGGAGGTGTGTCACTCGGGGGAGGCTTTGCAGTTTCAAAGGCCCATACCATTCCCAGTTAGCGCTCTCTACATATATATCTAGTGCCTACAGATTAGGATGCAAGCTCTCAGCTACGCCTGCCTGCCTGCTGTCACGATCCCTGCCAGGATGAGTATGGCCTCTGACCCTCTGAAACCATGAGCTACAGTAAACATTTCCTTTTACAAGTTAGCTTGGTCATGGTGTCTCTTCATAGCAATAGAAAAGTAACTAAGTACACACATGTGTGCATGTGCACACGTACACATGCATGCACACACATCCCTCCTCCTCCTCCTCCTTTCTGATCCTCCCTGGAAATCTGTCCCAAAGTGGGTTTGCATGTGTGGGTCCTAAAAAGAACGAATCTTGTCTTCCTATAGCTCTTTCTAGCCCCTCCTCACCTTTAGTATATTCCATCATTCCCACTGTAGACAATCTCAGCCTCAAAGGAACCTGGTCACCTGACATCTTGGTTGTCACTGAAAGAAATGATTTAAAAGAAGGAAGACGGTGTCAGTGGTTCCAGTCTGCAGTCCCTGTGCTGCACACTTCTGTGCCTCTAGTGAGGCAGACTGTCTGGCAGGGAGGGCCTGATAGAAGTGCTCACTAGCCCAGCACTCTGGAAGGCAGAGGCAGGTGGATTTCTGAGTTCGAGGCCAGCCTGGTCTACAGAGTGAGTTCCAGGATAGCCAGGGCTATACAGAGAAACCCTGTCTCAAAAAAACCAAATCCAAAAAACCAAAAAAGAAGAAGAAGAAGAAGAAGAAGAAGAAGAAGAAGAAGAAGAAGAAGAAGAAGAAGAAGAAGAAGAAGAAGAAGAAGAAGAAGAAGAAGAAGAAGAAGAAGTGCTCACTCACTAGGAAAGGACCACAGCAAAGCACACCCTTCAAAGACAGTCTGGGGATTACCTGCTCCACCAGGCCTCACTTTCTAGTAGACCATTTTTAAAGTTAGTACCCATTCTCCTGATTCACTTGCTTCTTATTGAGGTCTACTAAGTGGAGAGCAAGACTTCAGTACAAAACAAGGGAGATGTTTCATATCCAAACAACAATCTCCAGAGAGGTTAGCATCTGCTAAAGTGATGTGCATAGGGGTCCACCCTTGGACAAAACGACACTTCCTTCTCTTAAGATTTGTGACTCTGTGTGTGTGTGTGTGTGTGTGTGTGTGTTTCTGTCTGTGTCTGTGCACATGTATGTCCTAGTATGTGTGTCCGTGTGCTCACAGAGGCCAGGAGATGTCAGATCCCTTAGGACTGGAGTTAAGGGCATTTGTGGGACACCTGCCTTGTTACCTGACTACTGGGAGTCTGAACTCGGGTCCTTATAACTACATAACAAGTATTCTTAGGTTCTAAGTCATCTACCCAGCCACAGAGTTGTGCTTTCTTGGAACCAGACTGGTCGTGGCAGAACCAGCCCAGGAAGGTGGAGCCTAACCAGGGTTTTGTCTCAACACCGACCCCTCTGTAAGCTGGATGACTTTCTGCACAACTCTGAGCTGTTGTTTCCTTCCTGGGAAAGCAGCTGCTGCAGCTGAAGAAGCAATAACAGAGCCTCCACACTTGAAAGGCTCAGTCTCAAGATGGAATTCAAAATGTCCATGGTCGGCCCACTTGTAAGTCATGATTGGCAATATTTTCTAATTATTTTATCTGTATGGGTGTTCTGTGCATATATGTACATGTGCCTGGTATCCAGAGAGGCCAGAAGAGGACTTTGAATTCCGTGGAACTGGAGTTACAGACAGTTGTGAGCCAGCATGTGGACGCTGGGAATCAAACCTGGGTCTTCTGAAAGAGTAGCCAGTGCTTTTAACCACTAAGCCACCTCTCCAGTCCCTGGTCACTGAGATTTTCATTAGTTCGTTGGTTATCTGTTAATTTATAGTAGTAATATTATGGGACAATTATGCCTCCTTTTGCTCCTAAACATCTACATGGGTTTCTGCTCCCATTCTAACCCGCTTAGCTCCCAAGTAAACAACACAGAGACATCAGACTTTATTAACAGGCTGCTGACACTGTGCTGGGCAGATTCTGAGCTATTCTAACCCAGCTAGGCTATTAATAATGAGATAAATACCCCCTAACTTGCCATCTGAGTCTGGTTCTTTTCCATGTGTGTCCTCAGTGCTAACTTCTCTTAGCCACATGTTATGGTCCACCCTGCCTCAAGACAATGCCTTTCTTCCTTCTCCTCTTTCTTCTCTTTGTGGTCCCTACTTGAAATCCCCTCACTCAATCTGAAGTCCCTTTTTCCTATCTCCCCTGCCCAGTCAGAGGCTCTAGCTTTTTATTTACCAATCAGAGATTATTGGGGAACATTCTTTACAGCACATTGATCAATATAATGCCTGTGTCCAGACTGCAACCTAATCTTAGGGTATAGAACTCAGCATCTGAATACATAGCACACAAGGCCAACCCCAATATTAGTTAGTACTGAGGATGAAATCCAAGACCTTGTGCATGCTAGTCAAGCACTTTGCCACTGGTCTGCCCGTTAGACTCTAGAATTTTCTCTAAATGCAGTAGCTTAGGATGTATTTGGACAGTGTCACACATGAGGGAAAAGAACACTCTTTGAAGCTTTTCTTTGAGAGATTTTTTTGTAAAGATTTATTTTATGTATATGAGAAGAGAGCAAAAACTCCCATTACAGATGGTTGTGAGCCACCAAGTGGTTGCTGGGAATTGAACTCAGACCTCTATACACAACATCTACAAGGCCATAATGTAAGCCACTTTTTTTTTTTTTTTTTTTGGATTTGGTTTTTTTCAAGACAAGGTTTCTCTGTATAGCCCTGACTGTCCTGGAACTCACTTGTAGACCAGGCTGGCGGCGAACTCAGAAATCCACCTGCCTCTGCCTCCCAGAGCACTGGGATTACAGGCATGCGCCACCACAACCTGGCATAAACCACTTTTTTAAAAGTTTTTTTCTTTCTCTTTTTTTCAAGATTTATTTAATTTTTATTTATATGAGTACACTGCAGCTGTCCTCAGACACACACTAGAAGAGTGCATTGGCTCCCATTACAGATGGTTGTGAGCAACCATGTGGTTGCTGGGAATTGAACTCAGAACCTCTAGCAGAGCAGTCAGTGCTCTTAACCACTGAGCCATCTCTCCAGTCCTTTTTTAAAAAGATTTATTTATTTATTTTATGTATATGACTACACTATAACTGTCTTCAGACGCACTGGGAGAGGGCATCAGATCCCATTACAGATGTTTGTGAGCCACCATGTGGTTGCTGGGAATTGAACTCAGGTCTTCTGGAAGAGCAGTCAGTGCTCTTAACCACTGAGCCATCTCTCCAGCTCTCATGTAAACTCACTTTTAATGCTGAATATGGTACAGGAAATCTGAAAAGCCCTCTGATAATTTCTTAGTCAGGGTTTCTATTCCTACACAAATATCATGACCAAGAAGCAAGTTGGGGAGGAAAGGGTTTATTCAGCTTACGCTTCCACATTGCTGATCACCAAAGGAAGTCAGGACTGGAACTCAAGCAGGACAGGAAGCAGGAGCTGATGCAGAGGCCATGGAAGGATGTTTCTTACTGACTTGTTCCCCTGGCTTGCTCAGCCTGCTCTCTTATAGAACCCAAGAGCACCAGCCCAGGGATGGTACCACCCTCAAGGGGCCCTCCCGCCTTGATCACTAATTGAGAAAATGCCCCACAGCTGGATCTCATGGAGGCACTTCCCCAAATGAAGTTTCTTTCTCTGTGATAACTCCAGCCTGTGTCAAGTTGACACACAAAATCAGCCAGTACAGAAAAGGAACTCTGAAAAGGTCACATGAGCAGGGATACATAGGTGACATCTCTGAGTGCCACACACTGGTTGTCTCAATAACAGAAGCAGATTTACAGTTCTGGGGGGCAGAAGCCCAAAGTCAAGGTGTTGGCACAGTTGGCAGAGTTCTTTAGGACCATCCTATACACAGCCATTTGGAAGTACTGATAGAGACACTCAAGCTCCTACAGTCTAGGGCTTCTCACCAGAGTGTCCCAGTGGCACCCAGGCAAAGTCCTGTACCGCTAGTCCTGGAGAGATGGTTCCATGATTAAGAGTATTGGGTGCTCTTTCAGAGGACCTGGGTTTCAGAGGATCAGGGGCCTTAGTGGTAACCAAGCAAACCAGCCTTGGATAGAATTGTTTCTTTAGTCAGCCTTGGATAGAACTGTTTCTTTAGTCTGATGTTGCTGTTCTATATGTGGTGAATAGAAATAGACTCCCCAATGCCGGGCGGTGGTGGCGCACACCTGTAATCCCAGCACTCTGAGAGGCAGAGGCAGGCGAATTTCTGAGTTCAAGGCCAGCCTGGTCTACAGAGTGAGTTCTCGTGTTAGAGAGTGAGTTCCAGGACAGCCAGGGCTATAAAGAGAAACCCTGTCTTGAAAAAAAAAAAGAAAGAAAGAAAGAAAGAAAGAAAGAAAGAAAGAAAGAAAGAAAGAAAGAAAAAAAGAAAAGAAAAGAAAAGAAAAGAAAAGAAAAGAAAAGAAATAGACTCCCCAGAGAAAGTTATGTAACACTAACAACACTAAGAAATCTAGGAAAATCCCAATTCCAAACAAACAATCAGCAAAATGGAAAGAAAAAAAAAAACCACCAGATTTTCAAACTCGATTGGTTAAGAAGTTTCCAGAAGCCATGCCTTTAAGCCCAGAACTTGGGTCCAGAGACAGGTGACTTTTTTTGCTTTGGTTGGTTGGCTTTGGTTTTTTGAGACAGGGTTTTTCTGTGTAGCCCTGACTGTCCTAGAGCTCATTCTGAAGACCAGGCTGCACTGAAACTCAGAGATCCACCAGTCTCTGCCTCCCAAGTGCTAGAATTAAAGGCGTGCGCCACCACCGCCCGGTTGGCAGGTGAGTTTAAGGCCAGCTAGGGATACATAGTAAGGCTCTGTCTCAAAAAATCAAAAAGAGAAAAAAAAATTTAAAAAACAAAAATATCTTTTGACCCTTGTGCTTACCTCACCTTGTGCACTTGGAAAGGAGGATATGCAATATTCCTCTTTCCTCTTCTGGCTTAACAAAGAAAATTCACAGGTATTTATTCCTTCTAGAAAACAGAGATGAGAATTTAAATAGTGTTGCCAAGGCAACACATTATTAAAGAAGACAGGCAATCAGAATCACAAGCTTTTTAAGTTAAAGGTTACTTTATGGGGACAAAGCATAGCTCTTAAATCTGGCTGCCTGACAAGACTCGTGTTAGAAATAACTTCCACAAGGAGGGTTGCAGGATGCGGGAAAGAACCTGCTTTTATTTCTGTCACAGAACAAGAGAGCATGTCTTCCTTCTCAGGCTGAGGTGTTTTGTTTGGTTCTATTTCAGTTTGAGGTTTTCATTTTCTGAGACAGAGTCTCACTGTGTAGGCCAGACTGGACTAGAACTTGTGGTAATCCCTCTGTCTGTTTCCCAAGTGCAAAGATTATACAATGACAGGTTTTGGTTATTTGGGTTTTTCTTTCTGTGGGGATATGGCTATGAGGTTTCATTGTTTGCTTGGGGTTTATTGTTGTTTTGGTTTTAGTTTTGGTCCATTACCAACAGTTAAAGAAACCTTAAGTTTTCAAGGCAAAGCCAGAAAAAACAAAAGCCACTCAGGGCTGTGGGCTCAGCTCAGCAGTAGAGCACCAGCCCACCACAGACTGGACCTAGTTCTGATCCTCAGTGCTAGAAAGGAAATGAGGAAGATAAGCAAGAGGAGGAGGGATGCAGGGGGTTGGTCTAGTGCTGCTATGTATTCAAATTCTCAATTCTGTATCCCAAGACCTGGTTGCCCCAAGACAGTGAATCGCACATACATCCACTTTTGTTGTGCAAACCTTGCCCCCAAGTTATCTCTGATTGGTTAATAAAGACCTACAGCCTGGAGAAAGGTGGCAGAACAAAGGTTCCCTGGGATTGGGGTCAGAGGTAGAGATTGTGAGAGAGGAGAGAGAAGGATGAGGTTACCAGGGGGAGGGGCATTGCCATGAGGGCTCACCTGATGGATAGGTGTGGCCCAAGAGAAACACAGGAAGTGTTCCTTGGGAGTCACCACAGGGAAGTAGACTAGGCTGATATCTGCCCTGCTCTAGTATTTTTATACCATATACTTACTATAAATCTAATGGTTTCTGTGTCTTTTATCTGGGAACAATATGGTCTGAAGTGGGGTAGAAACCCCTAATAGATATTTAAAGACATCAAGTAGGTGTAGCAATCCCCAGAACAATATTAACCACAATAGAAAAAGAGGAAAGAATCAAGGTCTGAAAGACTGACCTCAAAGAGGAAAGAAAGGGATGAGAAAGGAGAAAGGGGAAGAGGAGAGAACAGGAGGGGCCGGGAGGGAATCAAGCCCAGCCCATATTACATGCCAACAGAGGTTTAAAAAGGGGTTAGATCAGGGCCGGGCGTGGTGGCGCATGCTTGTAATCCCAGCACTTGGGAGGCAGAGGCAGGCGGATTTCTGAGTTCGAGGCCAGCCTGATCGACAGAGTGAGTTCCAGGACAACTAGGACCACACAGAGAAACCCTGTCTCAAAAAAAAAGAAAAAGGTGTTAGATCCCTGGAACTGGAGTGATGAATGGTTGTGAGCCACCATACAGGTGCTACGAACAGAACCTAGGTCCTCTGCAAGAGCCACAAGTGCCCTTAACTGCTGAACCATGTCTCCAGCCCGTACATAAATGTTCCTGTGGGGAGGACAGGCAACAAGAGGGCATGTCAGAACAAGGTGCTTGCTGCCAAGGTTGATGACCTGAGTTCAGCCCCCATGACCCTGAGTTCAGCCCCCATGACCCACTTCTGTAAGGACAGAACTAACATCTACCCAAACACACAGGCCAAAAAGAAAGCAAACGTTCAAATCCAGCCTAGGCTACAAAGCAAATCTGAGGTCAATCAGCCTGAGTCACATGAGACCTTGTCTCAGAAAAACAAAGGGATAGAAAGATGGCTCAGTGGTTAAGAGTATTTTGTAGAGCTGGGTGGTGGTGATTGCATGCCTTTAATCAGCACTTTTGTGAGGCAGAAGTGGGTAGATCTCTGAGTTCAAGACCAACTTGGTCTGCAAAGCAAGATCCAGTTCAACCAGGGCTACTCAGAGAAACCCTATCTCAAAAAAATACTATTTTGTTTTTGCTCTTGCTGAGACCCAGGTTGGACCAGTGTTGGATCCCCAGAACCCACATGGCTGTTTGCAACTGAGTATATCTCCAGTTCCAGGGAATCTAATGTAAGAGGCCTAGCATCTTAGCACCACTCTAGCTGTGTCAGAGGCACCATTCTGACCTTAGAGCCCAGCACGCAGCCTCCAACTTCTGCTAAAACAGAAACAAAGACCCAATCCATGGAAGACCAACCTACTCTCCATAGTTCTGGATCCAGGAAAGTTCCCAAATGTACTTACTAATCTTGCTTTTTGGCTTTTGTAGTTTTGCTTCTCGATACCTGTTCTTGCTAACCAAATCGTGTCAACCAGGATATGGGTTTTATGCATAAAAGACAAAGAATTAAGGTTGGAGCTACATGATTTAGGCAAGTTCCCCATGCAGTCACCAGCCCACTTTCTATTCAGCTTTAAGAGTGTCCATGTATTCTCTGGTGAAATTACCATGCACTTCTGGAGGCCCCAGAGAGCCCCCAGAAACTAAGATGTAGGGACACAGGGCCCTCAGATTCCCCTCGACTGATAAATGAACATTTCCTAGCAGGTACACATCCTGAGAGGTTCCAAACCCCAGGAACTTCTTCAGACTCTGTTTCTGTCAACACAAAGGTTCCTGATGCCTCCACCCTAAATTGGAAACTACAGAAAGTTGCCTGGATCTGTCGCCTCTGGAGGTGAATATGTTTATGGTGCCTTCTGCATAGGATGATTAGGAAAGGCTGGATTCGGCCATAATTCAAGTGTCCAGGGATCTGTATCATCAGATCTGGTTTAAGTCTGTGTGGTGGCCACCCTAGTTGTCTGAATTGTTGTGTGTCTCTCTGTGCATCAATTCTGTGGGCAGGAAAAAAGGAAGCTTCAATAGGAAGGGGAATGAACTGTTTTGTTGTTTTTCTTTTTTAAGATTTATTTATTCATTACATGCTAATACAGTGTAGCTGTCTTCTGACACTCCACAAGAGGGCGTCAGATCGAGTTAGGATGGTCTTGAGCCACCATGTGGTTGCTGGGATCTGAACTCAGGACGTTTGGAAGAGCAGTCAGTGCTCTCAACCGCTGAGCCACCTCTCCAGCCTCCAAAGGCACTGTTAAAGTGTATGTTAAATTCTGCCAATGAAGGCTTTGTGGACAATGACTTACAGTCTCCCACTCTCACCCAGACCTTCTGGAAGGAGATTGTCCCTCTTTTGGATCTCGGTAGCCCCCTGACAGATCTCTGGATCCCCAGGCACATCAGGACATCAAAACATATCCTGAAATGTGGTGACTGGAGACTCAGGCCACCCAATTTCTCCAGATCGGTCAACCCCACCCCCTGGTGGAGAAAACTGAACTTTCCCCTCCACATGCTGTAGTATAGACCCTGGTCTTGCACTTCCAGGGGCATAGTTCCCTAGGCTGTGTCGGGGTGGTGTCAGCGGTGGGGTAAGGCAGTCTCTTTAACCTTGAGCCTCCCTCTCCCCTCCCCCAGAGAGTTCCTTCTTCCTTCCTTTCTTTTTTTTTTTTTTTAAGATTTATTTATTCTATCTAAGTACAGTGTAGCTGTCTTCAGACACTCCAGAAGAGGGAGTTAGATCCCATTACAGATGGTTGTGAGCCACCATGTGGTTGCTGAGATTTGAACTCGGGACCTTAGAAGAGCAGTCAGCTCTTACCTGCTGAGCCCTCCTTCTTTTCTTGCTCTCCACCCTGACCGCTTCATCACTTTCTGTCTTGGTCCTTGTCCTTCTCTGCTTCCTGGAACTGCCCTGTTCAGCTTTATCTCTACCCTGAGAGCACTTCCTCCAGTCCCAAGAGTGAGACCAATACTGTTCTCTCCCCTTGTCTCTCCGTCCCAGAGTTCAAGTCCCTATGTGGAAGTGGGAAGGGGCCAGCCTCCCACCTCAGGCCTCCGGCCTCCCACCTCAGGCCTCCAGCCTCTCACCTCAGGCCTCCAGCCTCCCACCTCAGGCCTCCAGCCTCCCACCTCAGGCCTCCAGCCTCCCACCTCAGGCCTCCAGCCTCCCACCTCAGGCCTCCAGCCTCCCACCTCAGGCCTCCAGCCTCTCACCTCAGGCCTCCAGCCTCCCACCTCAGGCCTCCGGCCTCTCACAGCACCCACAAGGGGCCTCCCACCATCTATCTTTTTCCCATCTGTGTGCTTATAATGTAAGGCAGACCTCATCTCCCTCCTAGAGGTTCATCTCCTTCCCCTTGCATAGTTTATGTCTCCTTCTCAACCTGTGATGTGTATAATTGGGAAACTCAAAAACCATCCTTCTCTGAAAAACCTCAGCTCTCATTAGCCTTTTTTGTTTTGTTTTGTTTTGTTTTGTTTTGTTTTTTATTTTGTTTGGCTTTGATTTGGTTTAGTTTTTTGAGACAGGGTTTCTCTGTGTAGCCCTGGCTGTCCTGGAACTCACTCTGTAGACCAGGTTAGCCTGTCTCTGCCTCCCAAGAGCTGGGATTAAAGGCTCACACCACCACTTTCTTTGAAGATTTATTTGTTTTATATAAGTGCACTGTAGCTGTCTTCAGACACACCAGAAGAGGGCATCAGACCCCATTACAGATGGTTGGGAGCCACCATGTGGTTGCTGGGAATTAAACTAAAGACTTTGGAAAGAGCAGTCTTAACCACTGAGCCATCCCTCCAGCCCAACTGCCCGGGTTTCTTATTAGCCTTTTTTAAATTTATTTATTTATTTTTTATTTATTTATTTATTTATTTTTTGGAGACAGGGTTTCTCTGTGTAGCCCTGGCTGTCCTGGAACTCACTCTGTAGACCAGGCTGGCCTCAAACACAGAAATCCGCCTGCCTCTGCCTCCCAAGTGCTGGGATTACAGGCGTGAGCCACCACGCCCGGCTTCTTATTAGCCTTCTTGAGATAACCTTTTACACCAGCGTGGGATGACTGTCAACAACTTCTAGCTACAAGTTGAGGTACAAAGTAACCAGCTTGAAAGTAGGAAAGCCACCAAGTTCCGTTGGGCTCAAGTCTCTCCTAAACTATGTCTCTATGCTCTCAAACCGCCATCCTGTAAACAAACATGGATCAGGTAACACAGTTTGTTGAACCAAGTTGGCAGTTTGTAAAGCACTCAATTCGACTGGTTAAAAGATGCACCAAGGGGCTGGAGAGATGGCTCAGTGGTTAAGAGCACTCACTGCTCTTCCAGAGGTTCTGAGTTCAAATCCCAGCAACCACATGGTGGCTCACAGCTATCTGTTATGAGATCTGACGCCCTCTTCTGGTGTATCTGATGACAACTACAGTGTACTTACATATAACAATAAATAAATCTTAAAAAAAAAAAAAAAAAGATACACCAAGCCCGACAGAAAAAAATTCCAGAAGATCGCCTTGGCCACAGCGATAGGATTTGCTCTCATGGGATTCCCTGGCTTCTTCGTGAAACTGATCCATGTCCCTATTGATAACATTATTGTGGGTGCTGAGTCCTTTCTCATCACGGGACAAGTGAACCAGTGAGGGGGTGACAACCTCATGAAGTAAAACATTGCCTGGGGGGGGGCGGGGAAGAAAGTAGGAGAGCCACCCTCACACCCTCAGGCCTGGTGGGGGACAGCTGTTGGACAGAAGAGCCAAATAAAGCAGATCTCACACACACACACACACACACACACACACACAACCTGACTGGGACCCTAACGCTGACCAAGGTAAGGAGGCTCTGGATAAGGAGCTCTTCCCGGGCTCTTTAGGATGATTGAAGGCAACTGCTAAAAAACATGCCAGTCTGTCTTAGGTGAACAAGGTAACCCAAGAGCCCCCAAGAATTGCCTGCTGAGTTCCCAGAGTGGCTCTGCAAGGCTTACTGGGTATATGTCCTCAGAGACCCAGATGCACCAAAAAAAACAGCGAGCAATCAATATTCATTTGGTTATGCACTCAGCCCCAGATATTAGAAAGAAACTTCAGATGTTAGAAGGGTTTGAGGATATGAATAGATCCCAACTATTGGAGGTTGCTTCAAAGTTTTATAATAACCATGACTCTGAAGAAGTGAAGCAAAGCAAAAGATTGACCTGAGCAGTATAATAAATACTTTTTTTTTTTTTGGATTTGGTTTTTTTTCGAGACAGGGTTTCTCTGTATAGCCCTTGGCTGTCCTGGAACTCACTCTGTAGACCAGGCTGGCCTCGAACTCAGAAATCCACCTGCCTCTGCCTCCCAGAGTGCTGGGATTACAGGCGTGCGCCACCACCACCCGGCCTGAGCAGTATAATAAAAGAGATGCCAGAGGGTGAAATCAGAGACACTGGGAAAAGAGGGAGGAAGAAAAATGCCCTGCCCTGTGTAAAGGATTGGAGAGGGGTCCTTGCCCAGGCACTGGGACCCTGGGAGAAGCCAGTGCTCTACCTATTCAAAGAAACCAACCGTTTGTGCCAGGTTAGCCAGCTTGTGTGCATTCAGGTCTCACTATAGCCATGCCAGTAAAAGAAGCTGACAAACTGACTTTGGGCTAGGAACTGTGTAGCCGTCCTCCTGAGAGGCACCTCAGAGAGGTGGATGTCAAGCACTTCTGAAACAGCGCCCTCATCCAGTTCTGTAAAACTTCAGCCATCAACCCAGCCAGCATACTGCCCGACATTAACCCAACAGAGCCTCCTTCTACAATTGCCTGGAGGAGAATGATGGGGTCCAATCCATCGGAGCTGACCTACAGGTATCCCAGGACACTGGTGTGGACAGTTTTAATGCTGGAGCCACAGTTATCACCATGGACAGGTCAGTACGGGCCAGACGCTCAGCCGAGGGACTTCACCACAAAGAGCTGAGTTTCTGGTGTTAACTCAAGTACTTCACTGGGAGAATAGCAAAGCCATTACTGTGTAGAGTCAGTATACATTAGCCACAGCCCATGTCTATTAAGAAAGGGGAGCCAAGCAGTGGTGGCATATGCCTTTAATCTCAGCACTTGGGAGGCAGAGGCAGGCGGATTTCTGAGTTCGAGGCCAGCCTGGTCTACAGAGTGAGTTCCAGGACAGCCAGGGCTATTTTTTTGGGATTTGTTTTTTTCAAGACAGGGTTTCTCTGTGTAGCCCTGGCTGTCCTGGAACTCACTCTGTAGACCAGGCTGGCCTCGAACTCAGAAATCCACCTGCCTCTGCCTCCCAGAGTACTGGGATTACAGGCGTGGGCCAGCAACGCCAGGCCTCAACTAGACAATCTTATCAAATACATTGTTTCCAGATGTACCACTTGTGTACAATTAAACCCCAAAGGAGAAAAAATGGTTCCAGAAGTAATCCACACCCAAGGAAACATGCCCAGAGAGCCTGGGAAAAATGAACTTCACAGAGATAAAGCCCATGGTTATTGGGTATAAGTATTTTATAGTTTTCATAGATACCACCCCTGGAAGGATGGACGCCTATCCCATCTGAATGGAGATAGCCTCAGTGGTCACCAAGAAACATCTCCATGAGTTAATTTCCATATTTTTAGTTACCCCTTTCCCTGGGGTCCGACAATGGCCCAGGCTTCATGGCTAAAGTGTCCCCAAATCTTGCAAAAGTCTTAAATGTTGATCAAAAACTACATTGTGCCTATAGGCCAGAGTTCAGGATAAGTAAAAAATGATGAACAGAACCTTGAAGGAGAGTTGGCATGCCCTTGTGACTGGCAAAAACCGAGCCAGTGTTCTGCTTTGTGCCCTGCTTATAACCAGGTTCACCCCATACCAGGGAAGCTCCACGCTACTTGAAATGATAGTTGGGGAACCTCCCACTCATCCCTAAGCTCAAAGACAGAAAAGTTCTGAAGACAGAAATTCCTGGCCACTCCTTCCCCAAGTCCTTACAGGCCCTGCCACAGACTCAGAAGACTCTTTGAGAGGCTGCACCCTTGCCCGTGTCTGAACCTGCTCACAAGTTCCAGCCTGGGAATCTTATGTGGGTAAAGGGGATCCCAACCAGAACCTGGAGCCAATGTGGAGAGAATCATACCCTGTGGTCCTCACTTCCACCATAGCAATGAAGGTCACCAGTGTCACCCGTGGATCCACTGTACCCAGCTGAAGGAGGCTTCAGGAGACAGTAACAGATGAGTTGCTACCCTACACAATAAATTCCAGACCAGCCAGGTACACATAAATAAATGAAAATAAAAACTGCTCCTGTCAAGGTCATCAAAGGCCTCTATGCTGATAAACCCATGGCCAATTCCCTCTCTTTGTATTGGCTTCTTGTAACACGACACATTTGATCACCTCTGCTCTCTTGGTACAGAGGTTCAGAGCAACCCACCTAAGTCACTGCTCCTCCTTCCTGGTTTCCAAACAAGCCTGCCCATGGCTCTCCTCCCTTCCCTGTCTCTTCTGGCTTTAAGTACCAATGAGACACATGACTGCAGTTTCACATCTCCAACCCCTGTCTCCACAGAGTGTTATTTCCAACTAACATACCATGTTTCCATTTACACCAGGCCTACTTATTCCCCCCTTGACACCAGATCTGTCTGCAGCCTTCCTCTTGTTAAGTGGCAAATCCATTTTCTCTCTTTTCCAACCAAGCACCTTATTCTTCCCTTTCTTTCTTTCTTTCCTTCCTTCTTTCTTTCTTTCTCCTTTCTTTCTTTTTAAAAAAGGGTCTCTCAATAGAACCCTGGCTGTCCTGGATCACAGGGATCTGCACGTCCCTGACTCCTGAGTGCTGGAGTTAAAGGCCACTTGTCCCTGTCTGCTTCTTCCATCTAAAGCTAATTTACACCATTTTAGAATGAGAACAGGATATTGTCTTTTAAGTTCAGGGACAATACCTCAATGCCTGACTTGGGCAGAAAAAAAAAACCCTCTGTGATGGGTGATGGTTAATATCGGTTGTCAACTTGACTACATATAGAATTGACTAAAACACAGGCACACGTGTGGGCACATCTATGAAGGATTTTGGGGGGGGGTTGCTAGATCATTTAAGGTGGGAAGACTCACCCTAAACCTGGATCATTTGAGGTCAGAAGACAAACCCTAAATCTAGACTACAACTTTTGATGGCAGCCTTTGTAAAAGGACAAGTGGGAAGTACCGAGTTTTGCCTGTTTGCCCTTGCTCTCACTCATAAATTCATTGATCCTTCAGTGGACATATTATTCCCATGGATTCTCCGGATTCCAACGTATACCAAAAACCAGCAGAGGCATCCAGCCACAAGAACCAGACAACTTTCAGATTCTTGACTTCCCAAGAGACAGATATTACTGAACTAGCCAAATCCAGCCCTAAGACACTCTGACAAACACTCTTTTAATGGATTTAAATTGTTCTCTCTGTTCTGTTCCTCTGGAGAGCCTTGACTAATACACACTTTTTAATCCAGATTCAGAAAGACAAAAACTGCATGCTCTTTTTCAATATGTAGATCCTAGCTTGCAGTGTTTATAGAGATGTATTTGTGAGAATGATTGTGGGGTATGGGCTATAATTAGAATGGAGACCACAAGAATAGGAAGAAAGAGTGCTGACAGACCAGAAAGATGGATCACTGCATAGTAGAGGTGCTCACTGCATAAACCTGCCAACCTGAGTTCTATCCCCAGAACCCACATAAAACTAGAAGGAGAGGACCACACAAAGTTGTCCTCTGACTCCACATGCAAACTGTGGCATGGACCACACATACACATCATACGCACATACACAATCATAGTTCATAAGATAAAGAAGCCAGGAATGCTGGCACAGCTTTAATGCTAACATTTAGGAAGCAGAGACAGGGAGTTCTCTGTGAATTTAAGATCAGCCTGGGGCTGGAGAGATGGCTCAGCAGTTAAGATCACTGACTGTTCTAAGTTCATTTCCCAGCAACCACTTGGTGGCTCACAACCATCTGTAATGGGCATCTGATGCCACTTTATGTTGAGTCTAAAGAGAGCCACAGGGTACTCATATGCATAAAACAAATAAATAAATCTTAAAAAAAAAAAAAAAAGATCAGCCTGGTGGTCTGGTCTACAGGATAGAGTGAGTTTCAGGACAACCAGGGCCATATACAGAGACTTTGTCTTAAAAAACAAACAAAAACAGGGCGGTGGTGGCACAGGCCTTTAATCCCAGCTAGCACTTGGGAGGCAGAGGCAGGCGGATTTCTGAGTTCGAGGCCAGCCTGGTCTACAGAGTGAGCTCCAGGACAGCCAGGGCTATACAGAGAAACCCTGTCTCAAAAAAACCAAAGACCCCCACCCAAAAAAAGGTGGGGGGGTCACTTCTTTTTACATTTACTTATGGGGGATGCAATGCACACGCAAAGGTGAGTACACAGAGGCCAACAACGAACAACTTGGAGAAGTCAGTTCTCTCCTCCCATTACATGGGGAGCAAACTCCTGTCATTAGACTCGGCAGGAGGTACATTCGCCTACTGAGCCATCTCACTGGCTCTGATTTCATTCTTTAAAATGTTTACTTATTTGTGTATGTGCATGGGGGGGAGCGATGCTGTGTGCTGTGTGTGCAGGCTGAAAGAGGGCTTTGAACACTCTCTTCTATCACTCTCCACCTATACTTTGGAGTCAGTGTCTCGCTTCCTTGCCTAGTCGAAAGCCAGCAAGCCCCAGCAGGCCTCCTCTTTGCTCTCTCCTTGAAGCTGGAGTTACAGGCATGTGCAAAATGCCGGGTTTGTTTCATGGCTAAGTCATCTCTCCAGCCCCTATTTTAATTTTTTTTTTTAAATAAAGAACATTTAAAAAAATAATAACCCTTAGTCTTGAGACTCAGGACATACCAGGGCCATTGGAGCAGAACACATTGTAAATTCCAACACCACCCACACCCCACCCAGGGAGGCTATGCTTTTGTGCATCGAGCTTTTTGTGCCCAACCACAAGACCTTGGCAGTATGTTGCCTGTGGCAGCATCCCAGGCAGTTCCAGTTAAAAGACAATTGAGCTTCCTGCTTTCTTGGTGCTTGCTTCCTGCCCATTTCCCGAGTCTGATCCTGCTTTCTTCTGGCATTTCCTGAGAGCCTTCCAATAAGTTCTTTTGGTACTAAAGACAACCATGTACACAAATTGAAACATCTAGAAACCTGTGCAATGAGAAAGAAGACTATACTTTTCCACTCTCCCCAGAAGGCTCCAGGTAAGTTCCCCTATAGACCCCCAATAATATCTTTCTCATCAACCTGAAACCGTGTCCATCAGACATCTACCTGGCACCTCCTTGCTTCCTTCTCTTTATGCCCAGGGCTCAGTCTGCTTCTACCCTTCCTTCATTAGCGTCTCTTCCACTGTTTGCCTTGTAAATATACACTCAGCCTTTGGCTCCAACCTCCCCCTGCTGCCTTTCTCTTCACTCAGCAAGACTTCCTACACAGCCTATGTATGCCTCAAGCAATCCTAGGTCATGCCCCATACTGAGCTGTTCTTCCCTGTAGAAACTTCCATCTGTAGGTGCTAGAGAACTAAACCCAGAATACCACCAAGGAACGGATCACCTTCCTGCCTTTCATTCTCTTGCCTCTCCGATTCAGCCTAATGGCCCAGCCTGCCCAGCCCCCCTTACAGCCAGTCTATCCAAGGACTGAGAACGCAGCCCAGTGGTAGAGCATTTGCCTAATATACACAATGCCCTACATCCAATCTGTAGCACCACAAAGTAATTTATTTTTAATCTTAGGCCAAGAAGATGGCTCAGCAGGCAAAGGTGCTTGCTTGACCATCCTACTCACCTGAATTCAATCCCTGAAACCCATGTGGGTAGGAAGAGAATTGACTCTTGAAAGTCGTCCTCTGACCTATGTAGATCCACCCACCCCTGCCTCTGGAATGCTGGCATTAAAGCCGCGAGCCACTTCACGCAGCTTCTTTGGTATTCCCAGGCAGTCTCCTAGCTAAATACTAACCAGACCAGACTGTGCTTGGCTTTCAAGATGATTGCATATGCCAGGGTCCAGAACTTGCAGATTTTTTTGGGGGGGGGGGGGTAAGGGGTGAGTTCCCACTTATATTCCCACAACACAAAGATCTGGAGGCAACTGTTGCCAGGACCCTGTTTCCAAGGCGTCCCTGCACCATGGTAACTGTAAGGGACAAAACTAGGTCTCATCTTGTTTTGCTTAATATCTATTATCTATTGTTTACATTTTTATTATTTTTTAATGCATGTGATGCTTTGACTGCATGCACATCTATGAGCCACATATGTGGCTGCTGCTCCTGGAAGCCGGAAGAGGCACTGGAGCTCTTGAAACTAGAATTACAGATGATTATGTGGGTGCTGGGAACCAACCTGGTCATCTAGAATAGTAGCTCGTGCTTTTAACTGATGAGTCAATCTTGCCATCCTCAAAAAACATAAGCTTTTAAGATTTATTTATTTTTGTTATGTGTATGACTGGTTACCTACATTTATGTAGTATGTACTGCATATATGCCTGGTACCTGTAGAGGTCAGAAGAGAGCATTGGATCACCTGGACCTGGAGCTATGGGTAAGCCACCATGTGGATGCTAAAAACTGAACCCACATCTTCTGCAAGAGCAGAAAGTGCTCTTACTTGCTAAGATACCTGTCCAGTCCATAAAGTACATACCTAAAAAAAAAAAATGTTTAAAATAAGCAGAAAAAGCCGGGCAGTAGTGGTGCACACCTGTAATCCCAGCACTCTGGGAGGCAGAGGCAGGCAGATTTCTGAGTTTGAGGCCAGCCTGGTCTACAGAGTGAACTCCAGGACAGCCAGGGCTATACAGAGAAACCCTGTCTCGAAAAAAACAAATCCAAAAAACAAAACAAAACAAAACAAATAAGCAGAAAATAAAACCATAATATTTCACAGTGAAATCTGAGTCAAAATGGAACCCGTGAGTGCTAGCCTAGGTAGTTCCACAAGGAAAGGGGAAGCAGGACGATCTGTAAGAGTTCCGCCAGGGCTACATAGTTAGACCTTATCCCAGAGAAAAAACCAACAACTAAGCAGCAAAGAGGAGGAGAAAGGGAAGACCAGGAGGGAGGGTCTGGGAAAGTAAACAGAGGGAAGGGGTGGGAAGGCCTAGGAAGAGGTCCAGAATGGGCAAATCCAGGGGGTAAACAGGGCTGGGAGGAAGAGGGTGTGTCTCAAGAGCAGGAGTCAGTTTGGATGTCTGTCAAAGGCTCAGGCTCTGTCACTGAGCAAGATGAAACAATGGCTGGGTCTTAGCTAGGTTTTTTAATATCTTGGATCTATCCTCTACACCAGAATACCCCCCTCAGAGGCCCAGGCCACACCAAGCTCCAGCCTGTCGTAGAGGATGCCTACATACAGGGTCCAGGATGTTCTTTTCCCCAAGGCTAAGGGCCCAAATATCCACCACGTTCTTGTTCCTTTGAAGGTTGAAGTTAACACCAAGGCCTATGGGGCCCACCTTAAAAAAAATCACTGGCTGACAAAAGGGCAGTAAATCCTGCGGACTGGCCTGCAGAATCAGTGCACGATGCAACCACCTCCTTCATCCCCACCCTAGGACTTATCCTTGACTACTTACAGTCCCTAACCTGCCTCAACAACTTCCCTTCTCACTAATCCCACATCAAGCCTGCTAAAACCAGTCAGAAGTCACTCTGCGCCAGGCCCTCAATGCCTATTGTACTGCCTCTGACCCCCATGTAACGTTCCCAATGACTCTTCCTTATAAATCTGGCCTTTGTCCTCAGCTTCAAGATGATTTCCAGGCTGCTAGGTTTGGTCTTAGGAGTTGTTTGGTGGGTATTGGCTGCCAAAGTGAGACATGGAGTATTCAACCTCTCTGGGAAATGGCTCTAAAGTACTGCTCCAGAGCCTCCGTCCGGCGGGCCTGCAAAAATAGGTTAGCCACATGGTTGCTATGCTTACACTCCAGGGAAGCAGGGTGTGGTGATGCTTGTCTGCCTCCCAGTACTCAGAAAACTGAGGCAGGACTGCTATGAATCTGAAGACAGTCTGGACTACATTGCTAGACACTGCCTCAAAGACAAAACAAAACAAAAAAACAAAACAAAACAAGGCAAACAGACTGGGACATGCCTGTAATTCTAACAGGTAGAGGCAGGAAAATCAGTTCATCATTCCTGATTCTTGGCTCCATTGAAACTCCAATCCAAACTTCTGGTCACCTAAAGCTCAAGTGAGTTTCCTGCTTCCTTGGTGCCATTTATGGCTAAAGTCAGTGCTGGGAGGAGACAAAGAAACCTTCCTACCCTCTCAGGCTCTGCCCATGCACCTTTTCCTTCAGCTAGTTGTCTATCCTTTTACTAATAAACAATCCTGTGACTCATCTTAGCATATAGCCAGTCTGAGGGAGCTAGCTCATAGACAGTGGCTTGCAACTGGGCCCTGCACAGCCTTCCAAGCTGAGCACCCTCGGACTCCCTTATGCAGACCTTTGTGATCTGCCCCCCTCTGCTGAATAAATTCCTTACTCCTGCTTCACCAGCCAGCACCAACCACGCTAGCCAAATCCTCCTCAGACCCACCCCACACCTAACTTCTGACATTGTAAACAGTATAACCTACTGTTTAAGACTTGGGACTGAGCCACATTCTTGAGTTAACTCAACTCTCTTGTTTGGACCTCCTCCAAACTCAAGCCCAAACCTCTTGCTCTCAAAAACATCTTTCTAGTTGTTTTTCCTTATTTATGTGTGCTTTGCCTGCGCTTATCCATGTACACGAAATGCAAGCCTGGTGCATGCAAAACCAGAAGTGGGTGTTGATCCCAAGAAGAGGAGTAAATGATGGTTGTGAGCCACTATATGGATGCTGGGAACTGAACCTGGGCAGCCTCTGCAAGTGCAGCCTCTGAAGCCAGGTGGTGATGGTGCACGCCTGTAATCCCAGTGCTCTGGGAGGCAGAAGCAGGAAGATTCCTGAGTTTGAGGCCAGCCTGGTCTACAGAGTGAGTTCCAGGACAGCCAGAGCTATACAGAGTAGCCTCTGAACCATCTCCAGCATATTTCCCTTTTGAGTATGCATATCCAACATACAAGAACATTTACTCCTTACCTTCATTTCCACACAAGAGATTACATATCCTAAGGAAGCAAAGGGTTTGTCTTGTTGGCTTTTTCTGTAGTTGGGTTATCTACTGAGTGCTGGGGACCAGAGTCCTGTATATATGGTAAGTGCCTCACCAAAGGATAAAGAGAAGCCCCAGGCCCTGGCAGTGTGCAGTCTTCAACCCATCCCACCCCTTTTTTTCTTAAAGAGACTATGCTAAGAGAGATTAAGGAAGAGCTGGCTCAGGCCAAAGTGAGGAGGTGTGGCTGCTCCAGCCCAGACACCATCCCGTTAACCCCGGAAGGGCCTTGGTCTCTAAATGACTAACTTGAGAGCTGGAATAGCTGTATAGAACAGCTGAGACTATGGCAGGGTAGGGAGGCACAAAAGAGACCAGGAGCAAGAGAAAGTCTTCTACGATGCAGGAAGCATGAAAGGAAAGACACAACCTCATGATGCAGGGGTGATTTTTTATTTGAAGACAAAAACACCCAGTGTAAGAATTCATATGTAATCTGCAAAAGTTGAAAAACAAAAACAAGGAGAGAAAGACCAGAATCCAAAAGGCCTGGGGAGAGCAAGGAAGGTGGTAGGGTCTGCACAGGTAGGGTCAGGCCACAAAGGGGAACTGTAACAGCAAGCCCTCATGAGGATTCAGGCTCAGGTTCTCCAGCTCCAGGGAGGTGCCCTCCTCACGGCTTTGCCGAGCACTGTCGGTACTAAGCACAAGGTTAGCGCTGGCTGGCAGGCTTATGCCAGCAGGGAGGTTGGAGGCCCCTAGCCTGGCTGACAGACCCACATCCTCGAAGTTGAGCAGCACCAGGTAACGCTCATTCTGGTCCCAGTGGCGGATGTAGGAGAAGAGACCAGGTGAAGAAGACAGTGCATGGAAGTCGCCGTGCAGCAGAGAGCGCTCCTTACCCCGAAGGTCACTCAGCCGCCGGAACTGGGTAAGGAGGGAGCCAGGGTCTTCATTCTGGCCCTGAAAATGATGGACACACACAGAAGGAAGGAATGAGGGGGTCTCTGTACATCTGTGAGGCACCTGCCCACCATGAGGGTCAGGCCAGAATTGCTTACCTTCACTGTCATGTTGGGGCTTACAGGTCTTGCAGTATGAGAAACGGTGGACTCATTCCACGGCATGAATGGGGCCTTCACAGGCTGACAGACAGAGAAAGTGGGCCTTTAAAAAAGGCTCAGTCTATTCCCCTTCCTCCTGTTCTCTATTTCCACGTCATTTTGAGCTGTTTTCTGCCGGGGGATGCCTTGTGGCAGCCCATGACAGGGCCTCATCACGGCAGCCACTACCGTGTGCCTTTCTGCATGTCTGGACTCTCATTAAGCTTCGGTTCCCAGAGGGCTGAAAGCCTCTAGCCAATGGGTGCAAAATACTATTGTTCAACAAAGTAATGTTGGCTGCCGTTCGGAACATCTTACCAGACACCAGACTCTGAAAAGAGGTCCTTGGGGTCTGGGGAGATGGTTCAAAGGAGGAAAAGAACCATGAAAGCTGACAACCTGAGTTTGATCCCCAGAATCTACATAAAGGCTAAGGCAACATCTTACTCCACAAACTGTACTCTGATCTCTGTGTATGTACCCATCCCACACTACCCACACAGATACCTAAGTATTCCCAGCTGAGTTCCATTCCAGAATGGGCTACATAGTGTCTGAGGCCAGCCCCGAGTCTGACAACAGGAAAACCTTGTTTAAAAGATACCCACTTGGGCTGGAGATATGGCTCGGTGGTTAAGAGCACTGACTGCCCTTCCAAAGGTCCAGAGTTCAAATCCCAACAACCACATGGTGGCTCACAGTCATCCATAATGAGATCTGACGCCCTCTTCTGGGGGTGTCTGAAGACAGTTACAGTGTACTTACATATAATAAATAAATAAATCTTAAAAAAAAAAAAGATACCCACTTGTCATATAGCTCACAAAACGACTGATAAAGTTCCACCTCAAGGGTTGCTGCTGTCAGTCACAGATGCCATAATGTGATAACACTATTTCCCACACTGCACTGGGCAGAAGACAAGGGGTACCTGTCCAGGAAGGGCGGCTGCCTGAAGGCCGAGTTCATCCCCATAGCTGAAAACAGGAGTCCCCGGCAGAGTGAACAGCAGCAGCTGGTATAGTCGGAGGAGCCGAGCTGGTATGGAGTCTGTCAGGAGTCCTGCCTGTGACACCTGAAGGAAGACAAACCTTGGAGCATGTCCACCCTCCATCTATCACTTCCCACCTTTCCCTAAACCCCCCAGCATGGTACTTACACTCCAGCTGCACCAGTGATCGCCAGTGGCATTCAAATACCTAGTGACTAGGGATTCAGTATGCTCCCCAGTGGAAGTGGGGCCTGACAGGTATGAGCTAGTCAACAGCAGGTCGCGGGTGGATTCAAGTATGTTGACAATCTG
The DNA here is from genome assembly GCF_947179515.1 of Apodemus sylvaticus. Classification (NCBI taxonomy): domain Eukaryota; kingdom Metazoa; phylum Chordata; class Mammalia; order Rodentia; family Muridae; genus Apodemus; species Apodemus sylvaticus. The sequence goes on along the minus strand of NC_067472.1, from coordinate 54,773,450 downwards.
CTGCAGGTCAGAGGACTCAGTCCCTGCAATCAAAAGCCTGCACAAAGCAAGGATAGCAGTGTCATTAGAAAATGTCAGGAGATAAAGAATAAAAGAGTTCTTGAGACTAGGAAACTCCCCTCAAGGTTCTCACAATGGCTCAGCCAGGCATGGGTGTTGGGCACCTACCTGTCCTCACTGAAGTTCTTGGTAATATTCTGCCACTCAGCCAAGTACAAGGATGCATTCTAGTAGAGAAAAAGCAGAGTCAGAACAGGGAACATCACTTATCCCTGGCTGAGACCCACTCTTCTCACCAAAGCTTTTTGCCTCTGAATGCAGAAAGGGCACTCACCGTCAGCTTTCCCACATCCCGAACTTGGAACCCATCCACACCGTCCTGCAACCAAGAACTCAGAGCTTCCTACAGGGACAAAAGACCAGACGAAAGATCAACATACAAGCAAGACCTTTACCTACAGAAAACAAGAGTTCAGCCTCCTGGTTTCAAAGGTTAGCCCTTCGTGCCCCACCCATGCCTTTACTGTGTAATAGCATTTTTCTATTCTGTCTTGCCTCTGGCAAGTCACATACCTTCATTTTTAACAGCTACAGAAATGACCCAAGAGAAAACATGCACACAGAGCTTTAACACGTAGTATGTGGAGTGGAAATACCCTCAAGTTGGAGATGGAGAAATAAGCTCAGAGAAGAAGACATGGCCAAGGTTATAATTGGGGAACAGCAGAAAGAGGACTAAAATACCAGTCAAGACCCTAAGGCAAATATACTTGTTCCTCTCTGTTTCCAGAGGTTTAGAGTGTGTGTGCTCTCCTACAAGAGCTGCTGGGAGCAAGGCCAAGAATGAAAAGTTTGAAATTCAAAACACAGCCTGAGGGCTGTTGAGACATCTGAAAAGAGGCCAGCTCTGTAGAACAGGCCCAGGCCTGAAGGCTTAAGCCCTGGCTTCAACTGGCACCCAGCACAGAACCCTGCCCCCACACCCCCTTCCTCCCTCCTCACAGGCTCTCCTCTCCCATCTTCATCAGAGGATACCACCTGAAAATCATTCCAGTAACTTTTCCTCTTGACTTTAGACCAGTCTCCAACTCACTCCGTAACCGAGGCTGTCCTTTAACTTCTCAGCCTCCTGCCTCCTCCAACTCCAAGTATTAGGATTACAGGCTCTCTACTACTTTGAAATTCCTTATCAGTAACTTTTAACAAACTTCCTACTAAGTATAGGATCCCAGCACTTGGGAGTTTAAGGTTACCCTCAGCAATGGAGTCCTAGAACACAAATCTCCCAGCAACTAGCAAGAGCCAACCTGATCATAGGTGTCTGTCTCACCCACACTTAGAACCCAGAGTGCCAGCATCTGCCTCTACTCTGTTATGTCCATGCTGGACATGCCAGTGTCCCAAAATGTGGGCATCAGAAGCTAGGATGACGTTAGAAGCTTTACCCTAGCCTAGTGGCTACCACGTTTAAACCAAGGTAAAGGCAGACCAGAGAAAACTCCTTGAGACTTCTGGTTTGGAACACGTGAAGTAACTGCATCTCAGTGTCTTCACTAACAGACTGGCAGTAACAGGTATTTTGTGGATTTACAAAAGAAATTAGAAAACAGCTTTAAAATACTTGGGACAGGAGGGTAGAGAGACAGGTCAGTCAGTGGCTGATAGCTTTCACAGAGTTAAGAGCTTGTCACTTTTGCAAAGGAGCCAGGTTCAGTTCCCAGCACCTACAGAGCAGCTCACAATTGTCTGTAACTTTAGCTCCAGGGGAGCCAACACCCTTGTCTGGCTTCCTGGGGTACCAGACACGCACATGGTACACAAACACACATGCAGGCAAACACTCATACACATAAGAACAAATCTTAAAGAGCATTCATTAAAAAAAAAAAAAAAGGAGCCGGGCGGTGGTGGCACACGCCTGAAATCCCAGCACTCTAGGAGGCAGAGGCAGGCGGATTTCTGAGTTCGAGGCCAGCCTGGTCTACAGAGTGAGTTCCAGGACAGCCAGGGCTATACAGAGAAACCCTGTCTCGAAAAAAAACAAATCCAAACACCCCCCCCCCAAAAAAGAGCATTCATAGTGGGGTGAACTCTTTAAAAAATTAATAAAACATGGGGCAAAATAAAATCCCAGATACATAGTAAGACTCTAGTGCTTATAATTTCAGACTGGGCTCCGTTCCAAATACATCAAACAAAAACTGGGAAACCAGTCAGGTCAGGATTCCCACAGAGAAAGAAAAGACTTCCTATCACAAAAAGAAAAATTAAACTTCCAGACTGACATCTGAGAAATTCCCTTCCTGGCATAGCCTTGCTTCTAGAGTAAAGGAAACACACACACACACACACACATATAAAACCTCACCTTCACTTTGGTTGCTACAATGTCAGCCTCAGCAGGGAGGAACCATGCATTCTGGCCCTGGTAGTTGGGAGTGAGGTCCAAAATGATGTGAATGCCTAGAAAAAGAACCAGTTGAGAGCAATTCTTTGAGAATGAAGAAACAAGGAACTTGAGCACAAGGTTACTAAGTGCACCTATGTATGGTTTGTACAAAATCTGAAGGAAACCCACAAAACCTCTCAGAGCAAATAATTCTGAACTGCCGGGTCAAGCGTTTTCCGGCCGGTGAGGTCAGGGTCCTATGTATGTGGGCTGGCTGCCTAAGGATGCAGACTCTACTTCCCAGGTGTGTGATTATAGGCACATGCTGCTTCCTTCCACATCTGTTTCGCTGTGCTGAGGAATCAAACTCAGGACTTCATGGATACCAGACAAGCACTCTCACAAACTGAGCTGCATTTTCAGGCCTCTACATTGAGTTATAAAGCAGGATTTGAATCTCTTACATATTACCCGTTTAAAAGCCGTTTATTTTATCAATCCATGGCGATACACTTAAGCCTAGCAGTGGGACCAGTGGAGTTCCATAAACTCTCATCCAGCCTGGTCATGGCGTAAGGTAAGGCCAACCAACCAGCTACATGGTGAGACCCTACCTCAAAGCCAAAACCAAAATAAATAAATAAAAATTGCACGAACAACATTGTTTAGTGTGATCCTATTTCCCCTGTGCCTGTCCTTAAAAACTGTGCCAGTTAGGAGGAAAACCAGACAAAAACCCTATCCTGTTTCTTGACCAGAATGCCAAACCCTTTCTGCTTCCTTAGAAAGACCTACTCTTTTTCTTGGCACTTTGTAGAAGGTCTTTAAAATCTTCCTGGGAGCCTAAAGTGGGATCAATCTGTTTCAAGTCGGTTTCATTGACTTCATCCTTCTGGTTCTTGTGAATTGGGCCTAACACAAGGCCCTTCACCTTCAGGGTGCTCAAGTACTCCAGATGGTTCTTCAGACCTATGAAGAGGAGAGGGTTGGGTTAACCAGTTAACCATGAAAAACCTCCACCCTCCACATTCTCTCCACCACTCTCCCGATTCCCTTTGAAGGGGCTGGATCACGAGACAAAGTAGCTGACGCAAGGAGCCTCACACATTGCTTCAGAAACTGGTTTGAACTGGCTCTGGAGCCGCGTGGTTGGGAGTGGGGGGGGGGGGAGAGAATGAGGATGTGCTGAGTCAGGCACCCTTAGGAAGAAGTAGGGGTCGGGTTTGCATTTTGTTTTCTGGGGTTTTTTTGTTTTGTTTTGTTCTTTGTGGTTTTTTTTTTTTTTTTTTTTGGTTTTGTATTTTAAGAAAGAAAGGAGGAGATCGTTTGCCAGGGAATCGTCTCAGAAAATAGTGTGCAGTAAAGAACCATCAGCGTTCTAGAGAGGACGAGGAGGAAGGAAGAGCAGCAGAATGCCCGATTAAACGAAGGGCAAATGGGGGCAAGAAATGAGGGTGCGCACCCTACTCACTCACCAGCTATGCCTCCCGCTTCCTGGCCCACGAAGGCCTGAAGGTCGCCAATGCGGTAGAGGGCGCCCTTGTGCCACCACCTCTGTACCGGCAGCTCCCGGCAGCGCGGCGCCCGAACGATGATAACCACGGCGCCCGCCAGCATGCCCAGCCAACCGAGCCAGAAGAGCAGCAGCAGCGCCCAGCGGGTACGCACCCAGCCCGGGCTGCCCGCCACCTTTAGTAGCTCTTCCTTGGATAAGCCGGTGAACTTGACCCCGGCCTCCGCCTCGTCCTCGGCCACCTTGATCTTCACTAGACCGTTCTTCTCCCCGGCCGCCGCCCCGGCCGCTGCATTCATAGGCTGCTTCTCCGGTTCTAGCTCGTTCAGCTCCACATCTTTCATGTCTACTTCGGTGTCCTGGCTCATGGTGCCTGCAGAAACGGTGACACAACACGGCCTGTAGTCAGTGGGGCAGCTCTAATCTTGCCTGGATCTCAGTCTAGAGAGGTGTGGCGTGGCCGGCCGTGTAGCTTAGCTTCTCTAACTGCTTCTGCCACCCGGCGAGCGTGGCGGTGGAGAAGTGACCCAGGACTCCGCCCCGGTCCGCCTCTTAAAGGGATGCAGTCTTTTCGCACCTTCCAGCCTGGCTGCATGGGCCAGTCTATTCCTAACACTTATTCCTGCCAGAGTCTGGGAAGCTGAGATTGTAGTCAATAACCTTTAGAATAACAAACATGAATTTGTCCTGACAAGGTTCCAAATCCACTCCTCCGACCTTCCGGGCCCCTTACCCTGCCACCATTCTCTCCACAAGATAACACCAGCCTCCATCCACATCACCCTCCCTTCACACGGCTCAGGCTAACTTCTGATCTCCTCAACTTCACACGGACCTTGGCAACTACATCTCACTTCTGCTTTACCCACATCTTCTCAGCCTCCAGACGTAGCTCCTGGATTCCCCTCGGAGCTTACAGGCACTCACCTTTCAGGTAGCAGCTATTTACTGGACACCCACTCCAATTCTTTGCTTCATCAATTGCATAGAATCAACTTTAATCCATTCTTCTTGATTTTTAAAATTAAACTGCAGAGTTGAAGTAGTCACTGCCCTTCTTATCCTACCTTAGTTACAAGTGAGAATGTTGGATTACTGGGAATCAGACACCCAGAAGAGACTAATGGGGCTGTAATAAACATTCCCAAGATACCGAGGCATCTGCCCTCTTAATACACAATCTGTTCTGACTCTTAGCCACCTTGCAATAACTCTCAAACCCTCCAGTGTGCTGGGCGACATCAGTTGAGTATGCTAAGCCCTGGAAGACAGCTTAGTTCCCTCACACTTTGAAAGTTTCTCAAACCTTCAAAGGTCCTTGGCAAGAGGAAGGGTAAATGGGCAGACTGAGTTCGCAGCAGGGACAAGTGGACATCAACTCTAGGAGGTGCCAACAATCTCAGGAACTCTGTGTTCTTTACCACAGCCAATTTGGTTCTTTTCAGAGAGCAGCAGAAGGAAACAACAGGTCCTTTCTCCCTCTCCCCACCTAGGCTGGCAGCCAATATTGCAGTGTATTTGGAAGAAAGCAGAAGGCAAGGTCGGAATAGCAGAGAGGAAGGAATAGGAAAAGTCTCATCACCTGCCACTGTCCTTCTGAATTCCCAAAGGTCCTCCCCAGCCTCACTAGAGAAAGTCTATATACCAGCTCCTAGGTATATAGGAGTCTGAGTATCTTATCAACTATGAACACTGGCATGACCCTTACCCTCCGCCCACTTTGCTCTGGGCATGCCAGATAAGAAAGGTGCAAGACAGACTTTATACCCAGCTTGAATGCTCAAGGTTTGTGGGCTGTGAAGCAGAAGCACTCCTTGAAAGGGTGTAATGAAATGTTCCCTAGAAACACGGTGCTTCAGTCAACTAGACTGAAAACCAGACGATCAAACCAACAAGAGGTTCATTTGGTAAAGGTGCTTTACCCACCAAGCCTGACAAACTGACTTCACGCCTCAGTGAAAAGAGATCTGACGCTGAAGAGCTATCTTCTGACCTCCACACATGCTTACTGCCCTCCACAGAAATAAATATAATTTAAGGTAACATTGTATCTCGCAGCCCCCACATCCAAGTGGCAGAAATCTGTTGCTAAGTATCTCAGAGAAGTGAGCACCCCAGTCTTTTCACTCAGCACGCCCCCCTAATCACAACTGTCCCCCTAATCGCGACTGTCCCCCTAATCAGACTGTCCCTCCTAATCACGACTGTCCTGTCAAAGCAGCTTCCCAGTGCCTGCCAATCCCACACCACACAGGGTATTTCCAGTCTTAATGCCTCATGTGCATGCTGTTCTGCTGTTCGGATCTTCCTGCTAAGTTACTCTTCCTCATTTAAGCTCTAACTCAAGTGGCAGCATTTCTCAATGCTCCAGAGTAGATTGCATTCCCTTACCTGGCTATAACACAATGACTGACACTGTTGACTGATATAAACTTAGAGGGCTGGAGATGCAGTTCAGAGAATGGGTACTTGCCGACCATGTGCAAGGCCCAGGGCACACAATCCACAGCACACAAGCATTGACAAGGGAAGGGCTGGGGACGCAGCTCAGGCAGTGGAGTGCTTGCCTAGCATTTGAAAACACTGAGTTCTATCCTTAGCACCACATAAACCAGGCACAGAGGAGGCACAGGCTCAAAACCCCAGCACTCAGGAAGTGGAGCATGAAAAGTGCAAAGTAACACTCAACTACACAACATGTTTGAAACCAGCCTGGGCTACATAAGACCCTGACTCAGAAATAAATAACAACAACAAAGACAAAAATGGGGTAAATACAATAGGTATGCTGGGATGAGTTGATAGTGTGAGGTCATAATGAGAACTGAAACCCACAGAGGAAAGGCACCGAGGAGATATTTCCCAAAGTCAGCAGGAATATACTGGTGCGAGTACCATCTGCATCATTTAGAAGCTAAGGGGTGGCTCCAAGACCGTGTAGCACTGACAGTGAGAAAGGGAGAGGCACGGCTGAGCCACTGAGAATGCAAAGATACAGGAATGAACCACCACATTTATCACATGTAACCAAAGTACAAAGGGGCCAGGAAACACCCAGTCACAGCACATCCTATCATGTGCTGAACGCTGTCTAACCCTATCAAGTCCTAATGTCACACCGATAACCTTGAAACAGTTCTTCCAGGCTGAAGCAAAACCAAAACTACTGGAAGTACTAAAAGCCAGTAACCTAGACCCCATCAGAACCACCATCACTTATGCATCATGCCGAAAAGCACCTGTGTAACACAGGGAGGGTGTCTTGAACAGAGACCACACAAAGGAAGAAATGAAAGGCAAAGTGTGTGGGTGACAGCTATTAATAGAGGGTGGCCATATTCTTAAAACAGCCTCAGAAAAAAGCAAGTAGAGGGGAATTAGGTGTGAGGAGCACCTGCACTCCTAACACGATGGGAGGCTGAGACAGGAAGATTACAAGTTCTAAGCCAACCTAGGCTACAGAGGGAAACATGATCTCGAAAATAAATAGTGGGGGGGGGGGGGGAGATGGCACGATGCTTAAGAGGACTGACTGCTACTCCACAGAACCAGGGTTCAATCCCCAGCACTCACAGGGCAGCTAACAACCATCTATCGCTCCAGTTTCAGGAGCTCCTATGCCCTCTGCTAGTCTTCATGGACACTGTACACACGTGGTGTGCGGACACTGAACACCCACACACACTGAACAAATAAACTTTTAAAATTAATTAATTAATCTATTAGTTAGACTAGGGTGTAGTTCAGTGGTAGGAGCACTTACTTGCCAAGCACACACAAGGCCCCAGGGATCAATCCTCAGACAGAAGACAGAAAAAGTTAACTTAGGGCCTGGTGAGATGGCTAAACAAGGTAATAGCCTCTGCTGTCAGGTATAATGACCTGAGTTTAATCCCAGGGACTCTCATGGTGGCAGAAGAGAACCAACCCCCCAAAATGGTCTCCTGAACACCATCCTTGCTACATAGCACCCACTCACATGAATATGTAAGTAAAATAAAAAAATAAATTATTAAATAAATAGTGTTAGGGTACACTGTTAGCTTAGTGGTACAGTGTGTGTTTAACATGTTCAAGTCCCTAAAACAAAGACTGACAGAAAGAACTTCTCCATTTGGGTCTCCCAGTTCCAAAGGAAGCTCTACTCATTTGCACATTTCCTCCTTTTCCACTACAAGGAGGCAGTGCCTCTCCCTACCAGGAGGGGGCAGGGTTGTTCTTTGACCAGACATTCATCAGCACTCTAGCTAGTGAAGGAGAATCACTTGAGACTGAAAGAAAAATCATGCTGGGCAGTGGTGGCGCTCGCCTTTAATTTAATCCCAGTACTAGGGAGGCAGAGGCAGGAGGATTCCTGAGTTCAAGGCCAGCCTGGGCTATACAGAGAAACCCTGTCTCAGAAAAGAAAAACAAAAAAATTAAGTTACATTAAATAAAAATTTAAAAATTTTAAAAAAAGAAAGAAAAAAAATCAGTCAAAAAACTAGAGGGAGGTTGAGGCAAGAGGAGTTAAGAGCTCAATACAAACCCAAGCTCTCAAAAACGAAGTATGTGTTTATATCTGCTTACCAGTAGAGCACCACCTAGCATGTATGTGCCTATATATCTATCTCCCTATCATCTATCTCCCTATCCTCTGAGCACCTGAAGTACTAAATTAATAATTACATACTGTATTCTATTTGTGCCATGTCCTCTTAGGCAGCAGGGAGATGAGTCACCTACAGAAGATCAAATCTCAAGCATTTTGTGGCTGGTGAGAGTGGTGGGTCAGAGGGAACTGGTGAGGCAGCTCAGCCGACAAGTCCTAAGTTCCTTAGTTGTGATGCTGTGATGACCTGTGTACTGTCTCGGGGACCCATGATAGGAGAGAAACAGCCCTTGAAGGTTGCCCTCTGACCTCTACATGCGCACTGAGGCACACACCTGCATATGTGGGCTCACACACAAGATAAATAACTGCAATAAAAATAGATGGGGCTGGAGAGATGGCTCAGTGATTCTTCTAGAGGTCCTGAGTTCAATTCCCAGCAACCACACGGTGGCTCACAACCATCTGTAATGGGATTTGATGGCCCCTTCTGGTGAGTCTGAAGACCATGACAGTACACCCACATACATAAAATAAATAAATCTTAAAAAAAAAAAAGAAGAAGAAGAAAAGAAAAAAGGAAAGAAACAAATAGCTGGTCAGCTTTAAAAACCAACTTGACACGACCTAAATCACCCGAGAAGAGAATCCCAATGAGGGGTTTTCTGCATTGGGCTGACCTGTAGCCCCATGTGTGGGTAACAGGCTTATTTGACCTAGGAAGACAAAGCCCTGTGCATGGCATCGTTCGTTCCAAGCTGGGTTCTGAGCTGAGAGTAGAGAAATTGAGCTAAGGACAAACAAGCAGGTGGGCATGTACGCCGCCCTTTATTTTTGTTCTTGGCTACAGATGTCATGTGGCCTTTTGAGGCTTGTCTTGACTCCCTGACAATGATGGACAGTAACCGGAAGCTGTAAGCTACAATAAACCTCTCTCTCCCCTGAGTTTCTTTTTGTCAGGGTGTTTTATCACAGCAACAGAAAGAAAACTGGGACGGAAACACAAAGGCAAGGGAGGAGTGTCTCTTTACACGAGTATCAGTCAACCGGGATTATAGCCTTAAGACGGCAGGGGGCGCTGCATACTGTAAGGGGAGAGTCAACCGGGATTGTAGCCTTAAGACGGCAGGGGGCACTGCACACTGTAAGGGGAGAGTCAACCGGGATTGTAGCCTTAAGACGGCAGGGGGCGCTGCACACTGTAAGGGGAGAGCAAACTAAACAGCTGGGGGTGGGGATGGGGTTTTGTTTTTTAATTTATGTGTAAGGGTGTTTTGTTTACATGGATGTCTGTGCACTATGTGCCTGTCTGGTGCCCTTGGAGACCAGAAGAGGGGTGTCAGATTCCCTGGAACTGAGGTTACAGATAGTTGTTAGCTACTATGTGGGGTGCTGTGAATTGAACATTCTAGCTACAACATAAAGAATAGACTAGGAGGGAACAAACTGGAGTGTGACAGTTTGTGGAGAACAAAAAACCAAAAAAACCTAGGGGTAAGACTGGGGATGTAGCTCAGTTAGTAGAGGGCTTGTCAACGAACAAAGACCTGGGTTTTCCAGGTTCATAAAACCTGGCATCCTGACACACACTAGCAATCCCAGTACTCAAAGGGAAGAGACAAGGGCATCCGAAGTTCAAAGCCATCCCATCCTTGGCTAGATATGGAGTTCCAGGCCAGCCTGGGCTACATGAGAACATGACTCAAAAACAAAACAAAACCATGGGCTGGTGTGAAGGCTCGTCAGGTAAAAATACTCGCTGTACAACCCCAATGGCCTGAGTTGTTCAACCCCTGGAGCCCAAACTGTGAGCCTCAGTGACCTGTGACTTCCAGACGTTGCTAGAGTATGCACACTCCTGAACCCACATACACAACATACAGACAGACAAACACACACACACACACACACACACACACACACACACACACGAATAAGAAAAAAAACAATGAGTTATTAAGGTGTAATTTTTAAAAGTTGAAACACAACTCAATACAAACACAAGATGAAACACATGATTTTATTCGACTATTTAAAGAACAAATAACTCAAAAGAGAATTCTAGGAAATGAAATTATAGTATTTCAGTCAAGAATGCTTATATGAGCCAAGTGTGGTGGCACGCCTTTAATCCCAGCTCTAGGGAGGCGGGGCAGATGGAGTTGCCTTATTTATTGGTTCCCTTCTCCCAGGTCCTGCCAGATGGATATATATATATATATATATATATATACACACACACACACATACATATATATACACATACATGCATGCACACACACACATCACTCTTCTCATCTGGAAAATGGAATTATTTTGTTTTGGTTTGCTTTTGTTTTATTTTTCTTTTCTATTCTTTTTATTTACTTATTTTTGGATTTATTTTTTTTCGAGACAGGGTTTCTCTGTATAGCCCTGGCTGTCCTGGAACTCACTCTGTAGATCAGGCTGGCCTCGAACTCAGAAATCCGCCTGCCTCTGCCTCCCAGAGTGCTGAGATTACAGGCGTGTGCCACCACCACCTGGCTTATTTTTCTTTTAATTTTTATTTATGTGTATGTTTGTGTATTCACAAATATATGCCACATGTTTACAGGTGCCCAAGAAGTCCAGAAAAGAGAGTTAGATTCCCCAGAGCTGGAGTTACAGGTGGCTATAAGCCACATTAACATGGGTACTAGGAACTAAACTTAAGTCCTCTACAAGAACACCATTTGATCTGAATTGCTGAATCATCACTTCAACCCCTGTTACAAACACTACAGAATCCACATTGAAAAAAAAAAAAGATGTGATGTTGCACACCTTTAATCCCAGCACTCAGGAGGTGGAGGCAGGTGGATCTCTGTGAATTTGAGGCCAGACTGGTCTACAAAGCAAGTTCCAGGACAGCCAAGACTACACGGGAAAACCCTGTCTCAAAAAACAATTATGGCTGATGAGATGGCTTATTGGTTAAGAGCACTGACTGTTCTTCCAAAGGTCTTGAGTTCAAATCCCAGCAACCATACGGTGGCTCACACCATCTGTAATGAGATCTGACGCCCTCTTCTGGTGTGTCTGAAGATAGCTACTTACATATAATAAATAAATCTTTTTTAAAAATATAAAAATTAAAAATACTTTTTTTCCTTTTTTCTTGTTTTGTTTTTATTTTTGGTTTTCCAAGACAGGGTTTCTCTGTGTAGCCCTGGCTGTCCTGGAACTCACTCTGTAGACCAGACTGGCCTTGAACTCAGAGATCTGCCTGTCTCTGCCTCCCAAGTGCTGGGATTAAAGGCATGCACCTTTTTGAGACAGGGTTTCAACTATGTAGTCCTGGCTGGATGAGAACTCATTATGTGGCACATGCCGAGTTCCTCTCACTCTGCCTGGCCCTGCCTCCCTAGTGCTGGCACTAAAGGCATGTATTAACATGCCCAGCAGTATTTTTGAATCAACCTTATTTACTTTAGATGTGTGAGTACTATCAGTGTGTCAGGTGCCCTTGGGGGCCAGAAGTGGGTATTGGATCCCCTGGAACTGGAACTACAGCTGGCTACTAACTGGGAATTGAATCAGGGTCTTCTGCAAGTGCTAATTTTGGAATTAGGCTGCCTGGATTTATACCTTGGATCAGATACTGTTTATCTGGATAACATTCAGCAAATGACTTAACCTCTTTGGGTTCCCCGCCCCCGGGTTTCTCATCCACTACTTTCCCTTAACACCTTCAGAATTGAATAGTAGGATTATTAAGTGAGGTCATGCAGAAGAGCAACAAGTAAGAGTAATGATAATTGTTTACAAGGCAAGCTTATAGATGTTTGCTATATGCATGGCTAATGAGGTGTGCTGCTGCATAGACTCAATAACCAGTCTATGGCTGCGACCTAGACCAATTGGTGAATTCACCCTAGAGCTTTTTATATCTAAGACCACCCACGTATAAAATGAGGGTTATCCTCTTAGTAGCGTGGAATATTAACTCATATTGGGTGCTTTAAACGGTAAGCCCTGTTGTGTGGAGAGGTGTCAGACTTAGTAGTATAGCACTTGTCTACACATGCACATAGCAGCAAGTTTAATCTATAGCACTGCTAAAGAGAGAAACATGCAACATGCTCCATAAATGATGTCTAATGCTGGCCCTACTTCATTTAATCCGGGCCAAGATCATGGCGAAAATAGACCAGGAAGCAAAACACAAAAATCGGTCTCCAGAATGGTGCAGGGTATGTAGCCCTGACTGTGTTTCCCTAAAAGGCTCCATGCAAGGAAGCGAAAATCCAACCGAGCTCGGCCCAGGGCCCAGTACCTGAGTCGCCCGCTGCGCTGACAACCTGGACATCAAGCCCCGTCTGCGCGCTGGGCGGCTGGCGGGGAACCGAGACACCGCCGGTGGAGTGTTCAGTAGGTTCAGGATCCATACTGATGGATCAACACGAGGGCTTAGCGTGAGTGAGGGTAAGATATCACGCCAACGTATGGATATTGGTGGTGGTGACCCAGACAGTCGAGCTGTAGGGGTCGCGAAGCCAAATCTCCAGCGATGACGTTTCACCCGCAGTGGCGAGGAACCGCCTAGCAGCAGCGCCAAAGGCGTACCGCCGCACTCCCCTAAAGCGCCTGCGCCTCTTTTTCGCGCTGCAAATGCAGAGGCGGAGCTCACCACTCGCGCCTTCGGGCGGAATCTTTTACCCACAATTCCTCCGGCTCGCACAACGCTTACCTTAGCGCATGCGTGCTTCCCAGTCCCACCTCCAAATCCCGTGGGCCTCTGCGAGATGCTATTTATAGGCCACACGTCGTTCTTGTCGGTCTCATTCTTCGTTGCTCTGGGTAAGTCATCTAAGTCTCTATATGCTACGTACTTTGCATTTTTCTTCTTGTCTTACACTTAAGCAGTCTATCTAGAGCCGCGGCTGGCTTCTACCACAAAAGTCTATCTGGCACTCTTGTGAACCGCCGCCTGTATTTTTTTATGAAATGCTTGTTTCTGGTGGTTTAAAGACCCCCGTGGAGGAGAGCCTTAGACGTGGGCGGGCTTTACTTCGTAATTTGTTCTGTGGTGTAAGTGGGGAGTCCATGTTAGGACGTTCAATACCTAGAGATGGCAGGATTCTGTGAAGGACAAAATGGTGGCGGCAGTGCAAGGCCATCTCCTATGATGAGGACCTTATCACAGACCTGTACTGATAACTGTGAGGATAAGTAACTCTGAGGAGACTGGCCCTGGACCTGTAGCCTTCTGATCCAGCAGAGATTTCTTGGTGTAGAAATAATCCGATGCTGTTTCCTCTACAGGTTTAAGGTACTTGGATACATACGAAAAAACGGGAGTATACGCTCTTTTAAGAGTAAGTGTTAATGCGTTTCCTAGGTCTTTTTGGTTGAGTACAAGTTGTGAATGTGCTACAAAGATGATATAAAAGCTGAACTCTCTCTTTCTGATGGTTTAGTGGAGAAAACATAATTCTCTGAGTAGCACAATCTGTAGCAGGTATTTGGGTTCTTTGGAGTAAAGCCTGTTATTGAGGTTCTTTTTTTTTTTAATTTCTGTTCCAGATGTGGCTAATCTCAAGGCTGTTTGCACTTTGGAGCCAGGCCTGTTCAATTTTACACAGGGCACATTTTGCTTGTAGTCAGGTGGGTGTTCGTGGTTTATCCTTTCTTAGGGAGCACTGTTAGATGACCACTTGATGATGAATGTAAAAAGACAAGCATATGGCTGAACTGTGGTGATGCCATCTTACTACTGAACCGTGGGCTGAAGGAAGAGGGTGCAGAGGTAGCTGTGATTACTTTAATTGACAATTGCTTTTCTATGTCAAGGGTTCTGTGACAACGTGAAGAGTTCAAACTGCCTCCCAGGGTGACTGCAGGTAATTGTCCAAATAGAGGTTGGGCTTTCTCTGGGGAAAATAGAAACATCCAGGCAACGAACTACCTTTGTTGCTTATGGGTTCTGCGTATTCTAGAGAACACCTTATTTATGTTAAGGCCTTGTTCTCTAAACACTGTCAGATGATTTGAACTAATACACTGATACTCCATGAAGGTGTGAATTTATAGCATGTTAGAGTTCTGATGGCAGTTAATGGCAAGGAAGAGATTTTAGTTCTTCCCTGATGGTGGAAAATGACTGCCTTGTTACTCTTCCACAGGATTTCCTGGTGGAGAATCTGACATTCAAAGGTTAGTTAGATTATTTTGGATGGGGGTCTGCTCACCAAGCTGGCTGTTTCTATGATGAATCAAACTAGCTCACTATGATTGCTAATGAAAACACAGGAACACCTGAGAAACTGAAGGGTAGAGTGTGGGTGAAGGGGGCTTATATCCAGCCTCTTCAATGTTTATTTTTTTCCCAGGTTCTGATAGCAGTGCCATACTTGTTGGTTCTAAGGTAAGTAAATTCAGCATGTGGTGTACATAGCATTGAAGTCTTGTCCCTGAGAAACTGCTTCATGTATATGATGACTATCATAGAATCTCGTTCGGCTGACAAATGCTGTTGAGACCTGGAAATCTGATCTTTCTCAGAATGGTGGGTTAGATGGGAGCAGTCTATTGCCGGATTTTTAACAGTTGATGACTACTTTGTGTGTTTCAGATACCATGTCTGACTGAGCAAGGAGCCATGCCAGGTAAGTGTTTTAGTCATCCAATGTCTGTTAGTGAATTCCTGCTCACCCTGATGAATTGTATACCGCCCCAGTCTGACAGCTAGCTGTGAAGAAAGGTATTTTCTGAGTTGTGAGCACATCTTGGATCAGGAAAATTTTTATCCTAGTATGATTCTGTAAAGTAAGCTTAAGCATTAATGGCCCAAATTTATTTTTTTTGCAGGAAAATTTAACAGCATAACTTCAAGTACAGGCTAAAACAAGGTGAGAAAACTTAGCTGTAAAGTGTATGGAACTATAATTTCCCCATGAAGAAATATTCACACGTCCTACTTCCTGTCCTAGCCCCAGAGCCTGAAAAGGTGAACCCACTGGGGCTGGCTGGGGGAAAAGAGGAAATTTTGTTCCAGAAGGAACTGTCTGAGGGATGTTTGTGCATAGAAAGGGAAGAATTCCTGCTTGCTAGAAAGGAAACATAAGATTGTTTGCCTGTTTTTTTCCAGGTCTGAGGAGAACATCTGCACATGAAAGGTGGGTAGCCCTTCAAATAATCCGAATTAGGTGGGGCAGGCACTGGAGAACTGGTTACCATTAAACAACTTATCTTGCCCCCTGAATATAGGATTTTTGCTTTCTACTAATTCAAATTTTTACCTTACAGGAACTGAAATCATCCAAGGTATGACCGACCGCCCAGGCCAGTGTCAGCACAGCGAGCTCGTGGAATACAGCCTGTTTATTGATTGCTTATGGGTTTTCAGCTCCCCAGTAGTATCAGTTGCACTTAAATTAGAATGGTTAATCTTTCCAAGCATTATTGCTAGAGCAGATTAATATGTCTGATTCATTTCACTGTAAGATCACTTTAAGATAAATCTCTGCAATTCCAAACTTCCCCTCATTGCTTACCACATTAACTATAGAAGCTTGATATCTGGTCCTTTCACTGTTATTTGTAGTTGTATTTTTGATCCTAGCAATAAATGTTCTTCATGCTATTGTGATCTGTTTATTTCATTTGGATGGGGCCTAAAGGTAAAGGCTTGGTGTAGTACATCAGGAGTGCTTAATACAAACTAAAATAACTTAGTGAACACTAAATAGTGGCTACTAAACAGACATGGTATAGAATAGTTTATTCAGGGCAGAGAATGGGAGAGAGTAAAGGAGGCCAGCCATGACCACATGGAGAGGGGGCAGGAGAGCACAAGGGGCAGAGAGGTGAGAGTAGGATGAGAATGGGGTAAGTAGCCCCTTTTATAGTGGGCTAGGTCTATGGGGGTGGGGCATACCTGGCTGCAGCCGATAATTGTACAGGGGAGCTTACACAGGATACTAACAGTAAGTTCACTGTAAGTCGGTTGTGAGCCATGTGGTTCCTGGGATTTGAACTCTGGACCTTTGGAAGAGCAGTCAGTGCTCTTAGCCAAGCCATCTCCAACCAAAGTGGTTTTGTTTTAATCCCAGGTGCACAGATAAGGTGCTGCTTCAGATTGTCCATAGCAGCTAACTGATTTTTCTTATGCTCTAGCACAAGTATGGTTTTGCTACAGATAGTTTCTGCAATTGTGTGACAATTGAAATTCTGCAAACTATTCATAGGGTATATAAATGCTACGGCCCCATGAGGCAGGATTGGTGATTGTTGATCTTGGGAGTTCTTTGCAATTTCCAAAGAAGATATAACAAAGGAAATAATAGGGCTGAAGAGATTTCTCAGAAGTCAAGACTGCTCTTCCAAAAAATATTTAAAATAGTGCTTTAAAACTCTTATATGGTCTCCTTTGCACAGTCATCTGCATAATCCTGCCCATCCTATTTAAACATTCTCCTGAGGAAGAGAGGATCTCTAAATATAACTTTTTTTTTTTTTTTTTGGATTTTGGTTTTTTTTTTTTTTTCTGAGACAGGGTTTCTCTGTAGCCCTGGCTGTCCTGGAACTCACTCTGTAGACCAGGCTGGCCTCCAACTCAGAAATCCGCCTGCCTCTGCCTCCCAGAGTGCTGGGATTACAGGCGTGCGCCACCACTGCCCGGCTATAACTTGTTTTTTTAAAAGACTGTACTTAGGTTGTGAGCCATCATGTGGTTGCTGGGAATTCAGGACCTCTGCTCCCTCTGGTCTAAAGTTTTACTTAAAGTCTATACTGTGGCTGTCTTCAGACACACCAGAAGAGGGCATCAGATTCCATTACAGATGATTCGGAGCCACCATATTGCTGGGACTTGAACTCAGGACCTTTGGAAGAACAGCCGTGGCTCTTAGCCACTGAGCCATCTCTCCAGCCCTTAAAGTGCTATTTTTAAAAATCTCAATTGAGTAGTATGATTGTGAAACACTGATTTAAAAATTTTTATATATCAGAATAATTAAAACATCAGGCCTACATCAACATCATGGAAACAAGCTATGTGCAGTTAGAAGGTAAAAAAGTAATGTTTCTCAGCCTTCTGGCCAAAATCAAGTGTATCAGTTCTTATAAGCTTGGTATCTGATAATGTCCCTAATATGAGGACAATATAGTAAACTGGCATTTGGAATTAGGAGATGGAACTGGCCTTCCATTGCAGCACTTCTAGGACCGGTGTATTCCCTCGAGGAATACATAATCGTTAAAGGTTCTAGATGCAGTTCGCCTCACTGTTGTCTTGTAGGTAATTGTCGCTGTCTCCCTCGGGTTGAGATTTGGTCTTAAGTCGTGACACTTTTGTGGGGTTTTGTTTTGTTTGTTTTTTGAGACAGGGCTTTTTGTATCCCTGGTTGTCCTGGAACCTGCCCTGTAAACCATGCCCACTTTTAAACTCTGAGATCTGTCTTCCTCTGCTGGGATTAAAGACTGCTTGCCACCACCGCCCAGCAATGCTAAGCGTTCTTAGTATGTCTATTTTTTTTAAAGTATACTTGTATTTTCAGACCTCCCTCGGCCTTTTGTTTCAATGGTTGCTAGTTCTCTGCATGTACACACAATTCGCGGTACATTCTAATACACAGGCAAAACCTGGAAGCTGCAAAGTCTGTCATTATCTCTCAGGCTTAGGTTTTCCAGAGCGTATTATTTTATTTCAGGGTTCTCAAGGAGTGAAATTTGCTCTTTATAGTGGTTTCCTGTATGTGTATGGATGGTTTGGATGCCTGGGCACCAGTTGTACGCTTGGAGACCAGAAAAAAGTTCAGGTCCCATGGCAGACATCATAATCCTCCACGAGGTGCTTCTGTAAGAGCAGCCAGTGCTCTTTTTGGTTTTTGGATTTGCTTTTGTTGAGACAGGGTTTCTCTGTATAACCCTGGCTGTCCTGGAACTCACTCTATAGACCAGGCTGACCTCAAACTCAGAAATCCACCTGCCTCTGCCTCCCAGAGTGCTGGGATTACAGGCGTGCACCACCACCACCAGGCAATTTCCAGTATAGGTAATGTAGCTTTGTGTGTAGAGCCTGCCTTCAAGCCTGGACTGTGGGGGCTGCAAAACTGTGCAAGTTCAGTTTTATCCCAGGAACCAGAATGGTGTTTTCTTTTCTTTTTTTTTTAAAGATTTATTTATTTTATGTATATGAGTACACTGTTGCTGTCTTCACACACCACAAGAGGGCATCAAATCTTATGGATGGCTGTGAGCCACCATGTGGTTGCTGGGATTTGAACTCATGACCTTCAGAATGGTGTTTTCTTAATTACTACTATTGTGGATCCCTAAGCTTGGAAAAGCTGAGTGTGCAGATGTAAGGGGTTTGTCAGAAGGCAAGAACACAGTGTTTCATTCTACTAGTACAATCTCAAACCAAATGTTTGAAAGTCTGTGATTCCTAGAACAAGTTTCATGTTTGGACAGCTAGTTAGGACCACTCCCTCCCTCCCTTTTTAAAGCTATGTGCCATATATCTGGGAGAATGTCCGACGTACACACTTTTTGAGAGGCTATCTCTTAGTTGTAGTCCTATGTAGTACAGACTGCCCCAACCTTTTTTTTTTTTTTTTTTTTTTTTTTTTTTTTTTTTGGCTTTTCAAGACAGGGTTTTTCTGTATAGTCCTGGCTGTCTTAGAACTCACTGTAGACCAGGCTGGCCTTGAACTCAGAAATCTGCCTGCCTCTGCCTCCCAAGTGCTGGGATTAAAGGCATGAGCCACCACTGCATGGCCTGCCTCAACCTTCTGAGTGTTAGAATTACAGGTGTTTGTCACCACACTTGACATAGATACATGTTTCTTTTTTTTTTTTAATTAATTTTGTAAATTTGTATTTTCCAAGTCAGAGTATTGTTGGCTTTTTTTTTTTTAACAATTTTATTGAGTTCTTATACCTATATCTTCCTTCCAATCCTTGTTCCACCCTAGTCCCTTTCAACCCCCCAACACTAGGTAGGAGGGAAAAGGGCTAGAGGGAAAGGGGGAAGGAGAAGTAGGCCGATATAGGCTACTTACGGCTGATTAGGGACATCTAGGGACATCGTGTTAGTCAAGAGATCTCCAACTTGTCATAAAACTTCAACAACAGAGCTGGCGCACGCCTTTAATCCCAGCACTTGGGAGGCAGAGGCAGGCGGATTTCTGAGTTCTAGGCCAGCCTGGTCTACAGAGTGAGTTCGAGGATAGCCAGGGCTATACAGAGAAACCCTGTCTCGGGGAAAAAAAAAAAAAAAAAAGCAAAACAAAACAAAACAAACCCTTCAACAGGAACCAGGGCAGCAGTAGGAAGCAGCAGCTGCCTTTGCCTTCTCAGAGAGCCTCCCACACCTAGGGCCTCTGGCACTTCTCCTCTCCAGAATCCCCATAATTTCAAATGTAAACTATCTGCAGCTGGCAAAAAAAAAAAAAAAATCATACCCTTCCTAAATCATGAGACAATCATAGTTAACATCTATGGACAAACCGAAGCATCCTCTTAGTCTATACCTGGGATTTAAAAAAAAATTCACATGACTGGGTTTTTAAAGAAATCAAAATAATAACTATAACCTCAATTTGAGCAAATAAAAATGATAACCAGGTCTCTACTCTTCAAGAAGAGATGGTTCAGTTATTAAAAGCACTTGCTCCTCCACAGGACCTTGGTTCCATTCCCAGAACATATAAGACGATCCATAACCATCCGTACATATCTCTGGCTCCGTCCATGAGATCAAATGCCTCTGACCTCTTTGGACTCCTGCACTCATGTGCAGCCATATGCAGACACACCTACTAATGATTGGAAAGTAGAGAATGACTTCTGAATTGTTTGTTTGTTTGTTGTTATTTTTGTATTTCGAGACAGGGTTTCTCTGTATAGCTCTGGCTCTCCTGGAACTCACTCTGTAGTCCAGGCTGGCCTCGAACACAGAAATCTGCCTGCCTCTTCCTCCCAAATGCTGGGTGGGATTAAAGGCGTGCACCACCACTGCTCGGCCTGAGATTCTTTTAATAGCGTGGGATGTAGTTGACATTGCAGTACGGAATTTATGCTTTTCAGGTAGTGAAAAGATGATACTTTTCAGTTCTCCACAAAAAACATCTCCTGCTTGAGGCGCGCGCGCGCGTGCGTGTAGATCCTCTGTCCTCTGCCTCCAAAGTGCTGAGATTTAAATTGTGTGTCTTTTTGGAGGTTGGGGGTAAGAGGGCAGGGAAGGAGGGAGAAGGGGAAACGACAGGTTGGGGCGGGTACAGAGGGACAGACTGGCGTCATCAGACTGAATCCGGCGCTCACTGATGATGCAGGTGGTGGCGCGCCGGAAGTGCAAGCCACAGGCTGGGGTGGGATGGCGGCTGCCTCGGCTCGCTGGAACCATGTGTGGGTCGGCACTGAGACTGGCATCCTGAAAGGTGAGTATCTGAGTTGTTTGAGGGAAAGTGCAAGGATTCGCTTGTTTGTCACCCCAGTGTGACTGACGTCCTCGTCTCCTAGGAGTGAACCTTCAGCGGAAACATGCGGCAAATTTCACGCCGACCGGGCAGCCGCAGCGGGAGGAGGCAGTGAATGCTCTGTGCTGGGGCACCGGCGGCGAGACCCAGGTGAGTAGCCACTGGTCAGGCTGGAGCTAAGGGATGCCAGACACCTTGATCTTCTTCCATCATTTCTTTCTCTGCTGGCAGATCTTGGTGGGCTGTGCGGACAGGACCGTGAGGCACTTTAATGCCGAGGAGGGTACATTCCAGAGTCAGAGATACTGCCCAGGCGGGGAAGGCACGTTCCGAGGTCTCGCCCAGGCCGATGGGTAAGGACCACATTCTAGCCCACGTCACGTAGCGTTTGGGGCTCTCATGGATTGAAATGAATACTTAAGTCAAACCCTTAGGTATACAGCCTTAGGTAATACAGGATAGGTGATTGCAAACAAGGTTCTTGTCGTCATTCATCCCTGTAACATGCATTCATCGGACAGCTACTGAAAACATGAAGAAAAAGCATAAGGATTTTGGGTAAAAAAAGGTGCCTTTATAAAGTTTGCGTCCTAGACAGAATTTTTACCCTGGCTCCATTGTAATGTTCTGTGCACATAATATAATGCTTTTGAACATGTATTTAAAATATATAAAAATATAAGATAATGAAGCTTCAAAGTGATGGCTAGAAAGGAAGAGTCACCAAGGTTAGTACAATGGGAGCAGCTTTTCTAGATCGATGAAGAAAGAAGGGTGCTTTGGTAATTCAGCAGGTGAGCTCCAGGCAGGATACGCAGAAGATGGAGTTTTGAACTGGGTCTTGAAGTACAAGTATAATCTTGACTTCTAAAAAGCAGATACTGAGTACAGACTAAGTACTCAGTTGTGAGCCACCATGTGGGTGCTGGGACTTGAACTCAGTACCTTGGAAGAGCAGTCAGTGCTCTTAACCGCTGAGCCATCTCTCCAGCCCCTCCCTCTTTACTTCCCATACTGTTACAGGCAGGTATGCA
This sequence comes from Apodemus sylvaticus, assembly GCF_947179515.1. Taxonomy (NCBI): domain Eukaryota; kingdom Metazoa; phylum Chordata; class Mammalia; order Rodentia; family Muridae; genus Apodemus; species Apodemus sylvaticus. Next base: position 54,751,480 of record NC_067472.1, on the reverse strand, counting down.
CCACAAAACCTAGCTTACACTTTTTAAAATCCCAGTATTCCCTCTCTTGCTTGCAGCACTCTTATCACATGTGTGGATTCTGGGATCCTCAGAGTTTGGTGTGACGATGACAAGGAGGTGTCCTCTGACCCAGTAAGGTTCACCTGTTCCTGTGGTTGAAGAGGATGGGAGGGGTCTGATGGGGAATTTGGGCTTTGAGACTGACTCATCTCTGGTTATTTTCAGCTCTTGGAACTAAAGGTGGGCCCTGGGGTGTGTAGGATGCGCCAAGATCCCACACGCACACATGTGGTTGCCACATGTGGGAAAGAGAATGCTTTGAAAGTATGGGATCTACAGGGGTCTGAGGAGCCTATATTCAGAGCCAAAAATGTGAGTGATGAGGGGTGGGGAGATGCTGTGTCTGAGGTTGGGGGACATGAACGCCACTGACAGTGATCATAACCTAGATGGGTTTGGGGGATGGAGAACTGGGGTAGCAGTTCAGGCTTGCAGACATTGTGCCCTATGTACCTTCCACACCAGGTGCGGAATGATTGGCTCGATCTACGGGTTCCTATTTGGGACCAAGATATACAGTTCCTCCCTGGGTCACAGAAACTTGTCACATGCACAGGGTACCATCAGGTGAGGCTCTTTTGCTTACTCCCAGATTGAAGTAGCTTAAACAACAGAAAAAAAACAAAAAAGTGTCTGTTGATAGAGTAGGTTCCTGTAGTGTATCTCTGTGGAATTCTTGAGCTCTGGGTTTCTGGGTTTCTTTTTTTTTTTTTTTTTTTGGTTTTATTTGGATTTGGTTTTTTCGATACAGGGTTTTTCTGTGTAGCCCTGGCTGTCCTGGAACTCACTCTGTAGACCAGGCTGGCCTCGAACTCAGAAATCTGCCTGCCTCTACCTCCCAAGTGCCCATAAGACTGTGCTTATGAGGATGGGCCCTTCCCCCAGTATTCTGAGATGAGATTAAGTACAAACCTCTAATGAGAAAGCAGTCTTGCCAAGCATGGTAGTGTACCCCCTTTAACCCCAGTACTTGGGAAGCAGGTGGATCTCTGAGTTTGAGCTAACCTGGTCTACAGAACAAGATCCAGGGCAAGCGGGACTATGCAGAGAGATCCTGTCTCTATAAACAACTGGTCTTGAGAAGGATAATGATAAATAGGATCTTGGGGGCCAGTGTGGGTAAGGATACTCTTGTGATGCTTCTAGGTCCGTGTCTATGATCCAGTGTCCCCCCAGCGCCGGCCTGTCCTAGAGGCCAGCTATGGAGAGTACCCACTGATGGCCATGACCCTCACTCCTGAGGGCAAGTGAGTACTGAGGGAAAGGGAGAGTGCTCTGGATGGCTCCAGAAGTCCTACTGAGCCCCTTCTTTGGTATCCTCCTTAGTTCCATCATCGTAGGGAACACTCATGGGCAGCTGGCAGAAATTGATTTTCGGCAAGGTGAGTGGATCATGGGTTGCTTGAGAAGGGGAGAGGGCAGAGAGAAAGTCAGGTCACTACTGCGAGAGTCACTGAGCCTGTAGTGTCACACTCTTTGGGTTCAGGTTCTGATTTCACTAAAAACTCTGTAACCTTGGACTAGTTATTTGATTCCAGTGTCTTTGTTTCTTTGCCTATAAAATTGAAATATTGGTGACTCTGAGGATTAAGTACTGAAATCTAAGTGATTTGAACAGTAACTAAATAAATATTCAATGGCTGGTTAGCTGACACTAATGCCCTACACCCTTCTCCAGGGCGTCTACTGGGCTGTCTGAAGGGGCTTGCAGGCAGTGTACGTGGGCTGCAGTGCCACCCTTCAAAGCCCCTACTAGCCTCTTGTGGCTTGGACAGAGTCTTGAGGATACACAGGATCCGCAGTCCACGGGGACTAGAGCATAAGGTGAGAGAGCCTAAACCTCTGGCAGTCTCCACTCTTTTTTTTTTTTCTGGAGCCTCTCCCCTTTCCTGTGCCCCACACAAGAGCATGCTTTGCTTTTGCCAGGTGTGGTGGTACACGCCTGTAATTCCAGCACTTGGGAGGCAGAGGCAGGTGGATTTCTGAGTTCGAGGCCAGCCTGGTCTACAGAGTGAGTTCCAGGACAGCCAGGACTCCACAGAGAAACCCTGTCTCAAAAAAACAACAACAACAAAAACAAAACAAAACCCTTGGCCCCACACAAAAATGTCTCTGTTTCAGTCTGGGCTCAAAACCCCCTTTTATTTTACAGGTTTATCTCAAGTCTCAACTGAACTGCCTTCTCCTGTCAGGCCGAGATAACTGGGAGGTGAGCAACTAGTTAGGTGTGAAACTTTGGGAGCCAAAGGCCTGATGGCAAGGGATTCTCTGTTGAGAACAGGAGGCAGCTAGAACAGAGGCCAGGGCTTTCTCTTCACTGTAACTTAATTTTCTTGAGGAGTCCTCGAGCCTTTATAGGCTATTGCCCAGGGTGAGGTCCTCCAGAACACAAGGGCATTGGTTTCTAGATCAAAGTAGGATTATTTTTCAGCCAGCCTCTTTCCCTGTCCCTGACTCCTTAATGTCTTTCTTGATCATCAGGATGAGCCTCAAGAACCTCAAGAGCCCAACCTAGTGCCCCCAGAAGACACGGAGACAGATGAACTTTGGGCGTCTTTGGAGGCAGCTGCTAAGCGGAAGCTCCCTGACTTGGACCAGACACCAGGTGCTCTCCAAAGAAGGAAGAAAAAGAAGCGGCCTGGATCCACTAGTCCTTGAATCAATCCCCTTGCTCACTTTGTTAATAAACAGCCCCCGACGCGTACTGAGATCTCGGACCTTTTGTGATGGGAGAAAGGAGACTTTGTAGGTGGGAGGGGTTCCCTCACCTGGCCGTGGGAGACCTGACGTCACAAAAGCTAGGCCCAGAGTTAAGCTGGCTGGGGAGGGCGGCAGAGACCTGCGCCTTTCGGGGCCATGGGCTGCTGTCAGGACAAGGACCGTCGGGCCTCGGATGAGCAAGCAAGGGAGGAAGTAACCGAGGAAGGCAGGGAAGGTAGGACTACACACAAAAACAGGTCTCAGGAATGGGAGTGGGAGGTGCCCCGAAGAGACTGCCCCAGAGGTGGGGCTGGAGAGAGCAGAAGTGAATTAAGTGGATCCTGTGGTCCTTGTAGGCAACGAAGCCGACAACCCAGGCCGCCGTAAACAAAGATCTAACGAAAGTCTTCTGATCACCGTGCTGTGGCGCAGGCTATCCATGTTCAGCCGTCGAGGGTCCTCGCGGTCAGGCAAGCAAGACAATCAGATGCAGGAACGCAAACGTGAGGGAAGCCATAAGGAACCAGAAAAAGGCTGACTACAACCCTGGTCTCAGTCCTTCCAAACATCCAGAGAATAAAGTTAATATTGCAAATCTGCTGAAAACACTTATGCCTAGGCTTACGGCTTTATAGGCTCCGCGGCCGCAGGCTCTTTAAGGCTGCTCTAACCCAGCCCCTCGAGATCGGTCTACTCTTTAGGGGCGGGGCCGTGGCGTCAGTCTAACCAATAGGAGAGCGGAGTGAGTTTGCTTGAGCAGGGGTGTGTTTTCTCTCTCTCTCTTGGCTTGAAAAAAAGGCGTGGCGCAGCAGACACGTCACGGGGTTGGGGTACGTGTAGGTGACGTGGCGGCTCCAGTTCTTCGGTCGGGCTTCCACTGCTTACAAGTCCGGAGAAGAGGCGGCAACGACCTGGGGAGAGTGGCGGTGGCGGTAGGCAACAGAGGAGGTAGGGTTTCGCTTCAGTAGGAGTCCAACCTCTGGGTTGGCTCTGCTCCGGGGCAGCGGCTTGACGCGGGGAGCAGGGGGGGAAGGGAGCCAGGGGCAAGTCCTGCAGGCGGCTTAGCGTGAGCGAATGCCTCGCTGTCCAATCAGGAAAGGTCTTGTTGAGGAAAAGCTTTGGCCCTGTCCAATCAGTGGCTGCAGTCTTCCAACAGGCGGAACTTTGACGGAGGTGGGACTTCCTGTTTCAAATAAACACTTAAGAGGGTTTTTTCGCCCCTCCGCCCTCCGAAGTGTGCCCACCTCTGGAGGTCGGTTGCCGGTTTCTATGAGAGGGTGAAGGAAATCACGTATACCAGAGGGCAGGATTGAGACCTGGGCCAACTGCAAAGGTCTGGCTGGAAGTTCAGGGCCGCAGGACCAGGCTGTGGCTGTTCTCTCGACATCAAGGGCCCCGGCCGGTGCTCTGGCAATCAGAGTCAAGTTGGAAGGAGAATCTGAGGAGGCTTCGTCTTGGGCCTGGAGGAAGCTGACCGTTTTCGCCGTGTCCAGGGTGCAGGAATTGCGGGTGGCCTTGGGCTCGAAAGTCTGTTACGGGAAAGGGCCTGAGGATTTGCTAGTTGAGGGGACAGTTTGGGGAAAGAGGCTGTCTGGAGAATGACATTCTCCTCTCCACAACAGTCCGAGGTTATGCGACTCGATGATCCCGCGGAAACGCTACGGATCTAAGAACACGGATCAGGGTGTCTACCTGGGTCTCTCAAAGACACAGGTTCTGTCCCCTGCAACTGCTATCAATAGCAGCAGTGACAGCACTCCTTTGCCCACCCCGGTGGCCCTGGTCCCCTCCCCTCCCGACACCATGTCCTGCCGGGATCGGACCCAGGAGTTCCTGTCTGCCTGCAAGTCGCTGCAGAGCCGTCAGGTAAGAACCTGGAGTGGAAAGGCAGGCGTGAGCCCATGTAGTTAAGTTAATGCTTAGATTTTGCTAGTTGTCTAAACTTACTTTACAACTCTTAGTCTAATCTTACCAATAGGAGAGGAGAAATTGTCTTCAGTAGAAATTAAGAATGCTTTTAAGTAATTTGTCCTAAATACCAGAAACGATGAGTCAGGATTTAAATCTATATCTAATTTTTTTTCTTAACTACAAACCACTGATAAATTTAGATTGTCTGGCGCCAACAGCACTAGAGTGTTTAGTTGGGTATGTGAGGGAGCAGAAAGATGAGCGTAGTGAAGGAAACTAAAGTAGTAACTTTTTGATACTATTCAGAATGGAATCCAAACAAGAAAACCAGCTCTGCATGCTGCCCGACAATGCAGTGAATTTACCCTCATGGCCAGGTGAGCTTTGTGGTGTGGTGATACAGTGCCTCAAGTAGATCTGACTGAGATGGTTTGGCTGAGTGGAATTGGTTGTGTTGGAGTTTATTGTAATAGCCTTTTTCCTGCCTTTTACCACAACCTTCTCACTGATGATCCTTTGCAGGCGCATTGGGAAAGATCTCAGCAATACATTTGCCAAGCTGGAGAAGCTAACAATCTGTGAGTGTTTGGGAGGCCTTTCCTAGGTGGGACGGTGAAACATAGTACTAGGAGGTGAGGCTCATGGAGGTTTTGTTTTATTTTTTCTATGGTGCTGGGAATTTAAATCGGGGATTTAAGGCAGTGTCTCCTCTACTGAGCTGTTAGCCTAGCTCTTTGAGCCTTGCTATTACCCTCACCTGTCATAATGTTTCATCTGTCTCTGCAGTGGCAAAGCGCAAGTCCCTCTTTGATGATAAAGCAGTAGAAATTGAGGAGCTAACATACATCATCAAACAGGTGAGCTGCTAGCCATCAGGAGAGCCCAGCATTCTAATTAGATTACTTCCATCATTTTCCATCGCCATGAAACCCCAGGGTAAGTATCTAGACCTATGTCCAAACACCCTGTTCCTCCATTGAGTCAATAGACGCTTAGGATCATGTAGCATTTATAAAGCATTGTTGTAGATGCTGATGAAACAACTCTGAAGCAAGAGTATTGTCTTCAAGGGCTCATTTTCCTTGAGAGTTACCCAGCATCAAAAGCCTTGGCTTAAAATGAGCAGGTGTTAGTATAGAAAAGATTTTACAAAATGATGAGTGAAGCAGGATACTGGGAACGATTGACCCAAGGGTATGAACTCTGAGCTGGACTCAGCTTATATAGAGGTAGGCTGCAGGGCCTATATGCAGAAATTCAGCCAGGTTGGTGGCATATGTCTTTAATCTCAGACCTCTGGAGGCAGAGGCAGGTAGATCTTTGTAGTGGTAAAAATGTTTTTGTTTTAATCCCAGGTGTAGGTACATGGGGTTGGTTCGTATTGTCTTCAGCACCTGACTATAATTTGCCTCATGCTCTAGCAGAAGTGTGGTTTTTGCCAGCTGCAGAGAGTTTCTATGATTGTGTGATGTTTGGAATTCTGGGAATTTCCGAGGGTATATAAACGTTAGGGCCATTCAAGAGGCGGGGTCCTTATTTCAAGGAGAGTTTAGTAGTCATGCTTAAATAAGAACTAAGAAAGAAATTAGGTTCACAGATCCCTATCTCTTTTCCCTCTTCCTTCTTTCTCTCCTATTTAGTTGATAGGGGTGAACAGAGTGTGTATATGTTGTGGGTGAGGAAGAGTGGGGAAAGGAAACCCACAAAGTAACAAAAGGCACGCTACACACTACAGATCAGATCTCTGAGTTTTGGGGTCAATCTGGTCTATATAGTGAAGTTCCAGACAGACAGGTTGCAGAAAAACTGTTTCAAAAAACAAACCAAAAAAAAAAGAGAGAGAGAAGAAAGTTCAGGTATCAGGTGTCACATTCTCTGTAATTATGTTTCTTCCGTCTATCCTTTCTACTTTTCCAAAAGAAAAGAAAAAGGAGTGGGAACAAAAGATGCAGACAGCCCAGGAGCGGCTTTTTGCTCTGGAGACTGTCTACATGTATACGTATATGTTGGTTGTATTTTTTTTTTTTTTTTTTTTTTTTTTTTTTAGATTTGGCTTTTTCGAGACAGGGTTTCTCTGTGTAGCCCTGGCTGTCCTGGAACTCACTCTGTAGACCAGGCTGGCCTCGAACTCAGAAATCCACCTGCCTCTGCCTCCCAGAGTGCTGGGATTACAGGCGTGCGCCACCACTGCCCGGCTGTATTTTTTTTTTTTAAAGATTTATTTATTTATTATATGTACACTGTAGCTGTCTTCAGACACACCAGAAGAGGGTGTCAGATCTTGTTACAGATGGTTGTGAGCCACCATGTGGTTGCTGGGATTTGAACTCAGGACCTTCAGAAGAGCCGTCGGTGCTCTTAACCTCTGAGCCATCTCACCAGCCCCCTGGTTGTATTTTTTTTAAGACAGGGTTTCCCTATATATCTGTGGCTGTCCTGGAACTCCATTTGTAGACCAGTTTAGCCTCAAACCCAGAGATGTGCCTGCCTCTACTTCCTGAGTACTGGGATCAAAGGCATATGCCTACCATGCATAGTTCCTTCCCGGTGTTTAAATTTTGATTCTCCTATTTCAGCATCCCAAACATAGGGATTATACCCACGATTTTACTTTTCTGCTGTTCACATGTATATCATAGATGCTTATAGTACTGTCTAGACTGACTGTTGTTTGCCTAAATGAGTGACTGGCAGGAAGTTGGTTGTTTAACTGAGTGGCTAGTTGTAAAGAGCATTGTGGACTTTGATAACAAGTGTAGAATCATCCTGACTGGTCTGGAGGACACTTAAGAGTTTGATCTGGAATGTGCCTGGGACGTGCTAGAGACTCAGAAGGCAGCTGGTATGGCTTTCTAGTACAAATGTGCTGGTCTCCCAAAGAGCAGACCCCATTTAAGGTGTGCTATGGTGATGTAAGAAAGTATTAACCTGGGTGGGGGTGGCGGCGCACGCCTGTAATCCCAGCATTCTGGGAGGCAGAGGCAGGCAGATTTCTGAGTTCGAGGCCAGCCTGGTCTACAGAGTGAGTTCCAGGACAGCCAGGGATATACAGAGAAACCCTGTCCAAAACAAAAAAAAAAAAAAAAAAAAAAAGGAAAGAGATTACCATCGGGTTATATTACTGCTTACCACTTAAGAACTATCCTACTGCATTCTGAAGAACTTGAAGTGGCTTTGTCACCCACTTGGATTGTGACCTTGTGTGAACTCCTAACTTCTGAGTTGCCCTTGTCTTATCAGTAAGGGAGATCTTGTGAGGATCTTTTGTTTGCTTCTGTCCGTCTATGACTCTGGCTTTTTCAAGGCCAAGACTACTGGATTGGTTGATCCAAGCTGGTTTGGGTGAGGTGCTATTTGAGCTGTGTTTGAATAGTGAGGAAAAGCAATTCATCTGAAGATCTGCTGGGAGTGCATTCCATAAAGTGGGAATGCCATTTAGAAAGTAGGCATAGCCAAAGGAAACGTCTCAAGTTTTGGCAGGTACAGTAGGTTCGGAAAGCACAGGAGCAGGAGACTATAGGAGTACGAAGTGACCTGACAGGTACTAGGTAAAGCAGCGCAGGTATTGAGGTTGTATCCAAATTGTTGTTAAGCTCTTTGAAGATTACACTGGGCACTATTTAGGCAGCAGATCTTTGGCAGGCAGACTAGAAAGAGGGCAGTCACTTGGAGTCTCTTGGAGGTTTTCTGAGAGTAGGCAGGTGGTGAGGGTACATGAGGTAGAGACAGACATGGTATGGATAGATTTAGAATACATACTGGACAGAAACAGAAGTGGCTATGAGGAAAAGGGGAATTTTGAGTTGTGGGGGTTTTTTTTGATTGTTTTTGAGACAGGGTATCACTATGTAGACTAGGCTGGCCCTGAACTCAGTAGATTCCATCTATCTGTCTCTGCCTCCCAAGTGTTGAGATCTGCTTAAAAACATTTTTAAAAAATATGTATGAGTGTTCTGTGTATCTGTGCCACATGTGTGCCTGATGCTTGTAAGATAGTTGTTGGAAGTTGAACCTGTGTCTTCTACAAGAATAAGTGCTCTTAACCACTAAGTCAGCTCTGGTTTGTTTTTTTTTTTAAAGATTTATTATATGTAAGTACGCTATAGCTATCTTCAGATATACCAGAAGAGGGCATCGAATTTCATTACAGAGGGTTGTGAGTCACTATGTGGTTGCTGGGATTTGAATTCAGGACCTTCAGAAGAGCAGTTGGTGCTCTTAACCATTGAACCATCTCTTCAGCTCTGTTCATTTGTGGTGTTTTGGTTTTTCACGATAGGGTTTCTCTGTGTAGCCCTAGCTGTCCTGGAATTCACTCTGTAGACCAGGCTGGCTTTGATCGAACTCAAATCCACCTGCCTCTGCCTCCCAAGTGCTGGGATTAAAGGCGTGCGCCACCACTGCCTGGCAGTTTGTTTGTGTTTTAAGGTAGAGTCTTGGAGCATGAGTGATGGCTCAGTGGTTAAGAGCACTGGCTGCTCTTCCAGAGACCTAAGTTCAGTTCCTTACACCCACATGGCAGCTTACATGTACAAGGGATCCGACATCCTTATGTAGACATACATACAAGCAAAACGTTAATTTACATAAAAATAAATTTAAAACAAAACAGTCTCATTCTGTAACTTATAGACTGGCCTTACATTCATCACAGTCTACCTGCCTCAGGTGGGATTTTAGATATAAGCCACCATGACTAGCTAGGCATCTGGTGAATGGTGGTGCATTTACTAAAATGGGGAAAGCAGGGAAGGAGATGTGACCTTGAGAGAATAGATTGAGTTAAGTACCGGCTTGGAGAGATGGTTCAGCAGTTAAGAGCACCGACTGCTCTTCCGAAAGTCCTGAGTTCAAATCCCAGCAACCATATTGGTGGCTCACAACCATCTGTAACAAGATCTGACTCCCTCTTCTGGACTGTCTGACAACAGCTACAGTGTACTCACATATAATAAATAAATTTAAAAAAAAATAGTTCCGTAGAAGAGATTTTTTTTTAATGCAAGAAGCTTAAATAGTAAATAAATAAAAAGCAGTTAATGAGCTTTGTTTGGTGCAAGGAAAGAAACCCAGGGCCTGTGTTTGTTGCCCTACATCCCTAGATCTTTTACTATATTTGACATAGTACTGAGTATACAGTAAGCACTTAGTAGGTTATCAGGAGATTTTACCTGTCCAGTCAGTATCATAGATTAGATTTTATGATAGTATGATAGCATATATATATATATATATATGCGCTAAGGAGATGGTGAGAGGTTAGCAGCTTTCATCTTGAATTCCTATGTGGGAAATAGTACTTTTCTTAAGCTAGAACCCAAGGGAAGGAGCTCTTACAGAAAACAAACCCAGAAGTGCATTTGGGTCAGAAACTGGAGGAAGACCTGTCATCAGTGAAAGTGAGTCCAGGGGTCTGGAGGAGGAGGGAGGGTCAGTCTACTGAGGAAGTCTCTAGAAGCGCTTAGATTTTATCTTAAGCATATTTCTCATACTCACTGTTTAAAAGTTTTTAAGTTATATTCCTTTGTGTTTTCAGGGGGGTGCCTGAGTGGTATGGCATGCATATGGAGTTGTGGGTCCCTGGGGCTGAATTGAGGTTTCAAGCCCTGGGAACAAGCTTCTTTATCTGTTGAGCCAACTTCCTAGCCCTTATAATCCCCCCTCTCCCCCCATTTAAAAAAAGTTTTATTTATTTATAATGTATAAAGGATTCTGTCTCCATGTATGCCTGCAGGCAAGAAGAGGGCACCAGATCACATTACGGAAGGTTGTGAGCCACCATGTGGTTGCTGGGGATTGAACTCAGGACCTCTGGAAGGGCAGCCAGTGCTCTTAACTGCTGAGCCATCTCTCCAGCTCTCATATCTCATATTTTTTCCTCTTCCTCTCCCCCGTCCCTCCCCCCCGCAGTGTGTGTGTGTGTGTGTGTTTTAAAGATTTATTTTAATGTATGTGAGTATGCAGTTACTGTCTTCAGACACAGCAGAAGAGGAGGGGCATCGGATCCCATTACAGATGGTTGTGAACCACCATGTGTTTGCTGGGAATTGAACTCAGGACCCCTGGAAGAGCAGTCAGCACTCTTAACCGCTGAGCCATCTCTCCAGCTCCTACACTTATTATTCATTCTTTTTTTGTTTTAAGTTTTTTGTGTGTTTTGGGGTTTTTTTGTGTGTGTGTTTTTTTTTGTTTTTTTTTTTTGGATTTTTTTTCCCGAGACAGGGTTTCTCTGTATAGCCCTGGCTGTCCTGGAACTCAATCTGTAGACCAGGCTGACCTCGAACTCAGAAATCCGCCTGCCTGTGCCTCCCAGAGTGCTGGGATTACAGGCGTGCGCCACCACTACCTGGCCTCTACTTCTTATTCTTTTTTGGTTTTGGTTTTTTGTTTTTTTGGGATTTTGGTTTTTTTGAGACAGGGTTTCTCTGTATAGCCCTGGCTGTCCTGGAACTCACTCTGTAGACCAGGCTGGCCTTGAACTCAGAAATCTGCCTGCCTCTGCCTCCCAGAGTGCTGGGATTACAGGCGTGTGCCACCACCACCCGGCTACTCCTTATTTATTCTTGATGCCTTCTGTTCTTGTACTTTCCTGGTCACAGTGTATCGAGACAGGGTTTCTTTGCCCTCATGGGGAGAACAGAATGCAGGTGACACATAGGCTATGATAGGAAGTTTCTATATATTACTTAGAAAAAATAAGTCATAGCTAATCTTTTCCAATATTAGAAATTCTGTGTAAAAATTTGCTTCTTTGACACATCTAGGAAACTAGAGTGGTTTTGCGTTTTCCTGTACTCTTGTCAGCATGTTGTAGGTACAAAACTTCTGCCTTTGAATGAACAGGGTTCTGTGGCCTCAGGGTAATGTAGAGCAGAAGGGTGGAGGGCAGACAAGTCATTTCATTTACACATGCTGAACCCTTTTCTGACACTGCAAGGAATGAACGTCGCTTGAAAAGTCTAGTGCCACCTTCTGACCTGACTAGATGTGAATGCCACTAGTGGGTTTTCTCTTGTCTTCTCTGCCAGAGATAGCCATAGATGGGATCAATAACTGAAGACTCCCGGCCTAATGTTCTTTTTCTGGCCTCTTACCAGGACATCAATAGCCTCAACAAACAAATTGCTCAGCTTCAAGATTTTGTGAGGGCCAAGGGCAGCCAGAGTGGCCGGCACCTGCAGACCCATTCCAACACCATTGTGGTTTCGTTGCAGGTGAGGCCTTGGGGATGGAGGAGGGAGGAGAGGAGTAACAGAAAGTATCTTCTTTGACCCAAGTGTCCTTGCCTTTTAGTCAAAACTGGCTTCCATGTCCAATGACTTCAAATCAGTTTTAGAAGTGAGGACTGAAGTAAGTGAGTTTGTAGGTGGGTAGGAATCTACTGTGGGGCCAACATACCCACTTCCCAGGGACTCAGGGTCTTTGCATTTCTCTCCAACACCAGAATCTGAAACAGCAGAGGAACCGTCGGGAACAGTTCTCCAGGGCACCAGTGTCAGCCCTGCCTCTTGCCCCCAACAACCTTGGTAAGTCTTGGTACTATGGGAAGCCTCGAGGCTACGTTCTTCTGGGTTTGGTGGCATCCTCTAAACTTTAGAGTGTAAACACAGGAGTGGATTAGGAGAATGGAATGATCAGAGTGGTGCTGTGCATTATTAAGTCAAAGGACAAATGTGGTTTTGAAAGTTTATGATCTACACTTAATCCCTGTGTCTTCTCATGGGGTAAACGTAGATATATCAGAAAAATGACAGGGTCTGACTTTTTGTACTTAGTTGCATTCTCTCATTTAATTTTCACAACCAGCCTTTGGAAAAGCAACTGTTGTTAGCTCCGTTTTACAGATGAGGAAACAGATTCAGATTAAATAATCTATTCAGAGCTGGATTTAAATCTAGTGGGTTTTGAATGTGTATTTATTTATTTGTTTGTTTGTTTATTGTCTTTTTCAAGACAGGGTTTCTCTGTGTAGCCCTGGTTGTCCTAGAACTCACACTGTATGGCCAGGGTGGTCTTGAACTCAGAAATCCACCTGCCTCTGCCTCCTGAGTGCAGGAATTAAAGGCATGTGCCACCATTGCCTGGTGTGTTTTTATTTTTAAAGCTAGGGTCTCATGTAGCTTGTGCTGGCCTCTAGCTTGTTAGCTGAGGACTGAACTATCTCCACTTCCCTAGTATAACAGTCATGCACCACCATTCTCTGCTTGAATAGCACTGTGTGTGTGTGTGTGTGTGTGTGTGTGTGTGTGTGTGTGTGTTAGAGAGAGAGAGAGAGAGAGAGAGAGAGAGAGAGAGAGAGAGAGACAATGACAGAGTCTATATTGTCATGGCTGGCAGATCAGACTGGCCTCAGACTCATAAGAAATCCCTTGCCTCAACCTCGGAATGCTGTGATCACCATGCTAAACCCTGACTCTGCTTTTAACCATTAAAATGTGCCATATTCTATTTTCCTCCCCAGGAGGTGGTCCCATAATTTTGGGAGCAGAGTCCCGAGCCTCCAGGGATGTGGCCATCGACATGATGGACCCGAGAACAAGCCAGCAGCTTCAGCTCATTGATGAGCAGGTACCAGGCTCTGAGATCTGGAGAGTCAGTTTATTGTCTTCCGTGTTCCCCAGAGTCATGGAATGTGTCATGGGGAGAAGGTCTTAAAAACTTAGGCCCTAGTTCATGGTGCTTTCTTCTTCTGAAGGATTCCTACATCCAGAGTCGGGCAGATACCATGCAGAACATTGAGTCTACAATCGTTGAGCTGGGCTCCATTTTTCAGCAATTGGCACACATGGTTAAAGAACAGGAGGAAACGATTCAGAGGTGAGACACCCACCCCATAACAGTGCAGCTTCTCTTCTCCATGGATTGCTATCCTGAAGTCCCCAGGGACAGCCTGGTGCCCGCGCACTAGTCCTAATCCACCTGCTTCTACTCATGCAATAAGAATTTATTGAGGGGTGAGTGTGGTGACAGAAACAGGCAGATCTCTATAAATTTGAGGCCAGCCTGGTCTACATCGTGAGTTCAAGGACAGCCTGGGAGGCTACATAAAAATCCTTAAAAAAAAAAAAAAGAAAAAACAAAAAATGCCTACCATACATAAAGGCTTAGAGTCTGTCTTTTGTGTGTGTGTGTGGGGGGGGGGGTGGAAAGATGATGGCTCAGCAGTTTAAGAGCACTGACTGCTCTTGCAGAGGTCCTGAGTTCAGCAATCACATGGTGGCTCACAACCATCTGAAATGGGGATCTGATGCCCTCTTCTGGTGTGTCTGAAGGTAGCGACAGTGTACTCACATACATGAAATAAATAAAATAAGTAAAAAATGTATTTAAAAAAAAGTCTGTCTTCAGAATCATTGGTAGGGATAGCCAGCTGGATCATCAGGTAAAGGAATTTTCTTCACAAGTCTAGTAACACAAGCTTGATAACTGCAGTCAGGTAAGGGTGAAAGTCCAGCGCCACTGGGTTGTCTTTTGACCACCACATCTGTGCCTCCCACCCCATAATAATAAATAAAAACACAAAAACAAAATATCAAACAGCTAAGAAGGGAGCATGAGCACAGTGTGCTGACCTTAAAATACAGCTACTCTCGTCCTGCGGTGGTGGCGGTGGCGCACGCCTGTAATCCCAGCACCCTGGGAGGCAGAGGCAGGCGGATTTCTGAGTTAGAGGCCAGCCTGGTCTACAGAGTGAGTTCCAGGACAGCCAGGGCTATACAGAGAAACCCTGTCTGGGGAAAAAAACAAAAAAAACAAACAAAACAAAACAAAAAAAATTCCGGCTACTCTCAAGCATTGCTTGAGCCCAGGAGTTCAAGGCCAGCTTTGCCAGTATAGTTAAGCTCTATTTCAGACACTTTTTTTAAAAGAGATGGCTCAACAGTTAAAAGCACTTGATCAATTTCCAAAGGATCTAGATTCAATTTGTATTACCCACATTGTGTTTCACAACCATTAAAAAAAAAATTTTTTTTATGGATTTGGTTTTTTGGAGACAGGGTTTCTCTGTATAGCCCTGGCTGTCCTGGAACTCACTCCGTAGACCAGGCTGGCCTTGAACTCAGAAATCCGCCTGCCTCTGCCTCCCAGAGTGCTGGGATTACAGGCTTGCGCCACCACCGCCCGGCTCGCATTTTAAATTTTTATATATTGTGGGTGTTTTGTCTGCATGTACATCTGCATACTAAGACAATGGCATCAGACAACTGAACTGCTATGTGGATGCTGGGAGCACACTGTAAGTGTGTGCTCTTAACCACTGAGCCATCTCTCTAGGTCCACAACCATGTTTAACCCTAGTTCCAGGGGATCTAACAAAGGCATTAGGTATTTAAAAGCTGATTTAAAATATCAGCAGCAGAAACTGTCAGTGTTGTTAGTGATGTAGCAGCCTGAGAACTATGTGGAGCCTGGGAGATCTGAGTGCTCCACTCAGGAAAGGATCTCAGGACAAGTCAGAGTGAAGCAAAGGTGAGTGTAGTCAGCAGAGAGCAGTGACCCTGAGACAGGGCGAGTTAGGAAGTTGGTCTGGTCATTATGGTGAAAATTCCTGAGGTGCCGCCAGCTAGACATTTATATCAGAATGGGGTGCAGGAGAGTTTCCTGACTGATCTTCTTTTTATTTCCTGACGATCCTGCCTCATCAAGAGAAAAGGCTGCATGCCTTGCAGTGTCCTATAGCTTGAGTTGTTTGCTTTGACAAGAGAAAAGCTTGGTTCTCCAATGGTATTTGAAACCAAATACAGGCTTCAGGGGCTTTGCTTATATTACTTTATATGGAATAACTTGAAAGAAGATGCTGTGTAACTTGTGTCTCATTAGGAAGCATTTAATGTGAGATTGCCTTTACTGGGAGAACAGGTATCAGGTACAGTCGTCTACCCCAGGGCCAATTCCAGGAGACTGGACACGCTGGACGGTGCTCTACCACTCAGCTACACTCAGTCATCACTGTTGACTGTTTTCCTCTTGAGTGAAAAACTCACAGCGAAGCCCAGCAGATGAGGCTGTAAAGCTGATGGCCTGGGTCTGACCCTGGAGCCCACGTGGTGACAGCCCCAATCCCACATCATGTTCTTGGGCCTTTACGTGAGGGCCATGGCACATGCATATTCATACATACACAGTGACATACAAGATAAATGGAAAAGTTTTAAAGCTCCATCTAGACATGTATTACATAGACTTGATCATGAAGGTTTTTCCAGTCTGTTTTGTAGTCCTGGCATGGAACTCTTGAGTGAGTGAGTGACTGACTGACTGACTGACTGAATCTCAGCAAGAGATTAAGTACCACCATCCCTGCCTGGCCTTATTTGTGACACTTTTTTTTTTTTAAGATTATTAAATTTGTCATTAGATGACTTTTCCATTTACAGAATATAGTTATGTGAGTTCAGATAACTATGTCAGTAGGCAGTACAATTCTAGTGGATTGTCATGCTTTTATATGTAGGCCACAGTGTCTAAAACATCTTGACATAGGGCGGGTCTTGAGTTTTAAATTCTTTTCAAGGTATGTATGTGTTGTGTTGTATGAGCATGTGTGGACCAGAGGAAAGATCAGATGTCCTCTTATTACTCTATTTTTTTTCCTCTTTTTAAAAAAAAATTATTTTAAGTTTTTTGAGACAGGGTCTCAATGTGTAACCCTGGAACTCAAGCTACAGACTGGCCTCAAACTCAGATTAGCCTGCCTCTTACCTCCCAAAGTCTGGGATTAAAGGTGTGTGCCACCATGTCTGACTGCTTCATTCTCTTCCCCCTTAGCCTAAAACTTTTTTCCCCCAACCAGCAAAACCCAGCTCTTATCTACTGGTTTTTTTTGTTTTTTTTTTTTGTTTTTTTTTTTAATTTTATTTATATGAGTACACTGTAGCTGTCTTCACACATACCTGAAGAGGGCATCCGATCCCATTACAGATGGTTGTGAGCCACCATGTGGTTGCTGGGAATTGAACTCAGGACCTCTGGAAGAGCAGTCAGTGCTCTTAACAGCTGAGCCATCTCTCCAGCCCTCTTCCCTATTTTGTATACTTATCTACAGTGTTCTAGTTATGGGCACAGTTAAGACCGGCCAACTTGCTGTGTAAGTGCTGGAGTCCAAATTCAGGTCCTCCTGGTTGCCAAGCAAGCACTCCTACTGAGCTATCTCCCCAGCCACAGTATTTGAGCTTTAGGATTGTATATGTAAATTGGCTGGAGAAGGCTTTGTTTGCCTTAGTAAGTTTTCAAAACTGTCCTTCCTCTGAGTTGTTCCCCCAAGATAATGTTCTCTGGATGTAGGGTTGTATTATCCTTTGAGTTCCTGTCTATATTCCTAACCAAGATTTTCTGACTAATGGCTTGAACTCCTGCATCACCCTACCCCCATTATCAAAATGTAGTACATGTTCATTACTAAAAAAAAAAAAAAAAACAGGAAATGTTAATGAGTAAAACTTATAGCATTTGGGGTGCTCATAGATTGGAGGTTCATTTAACTCACTGAAAATTGAAACCCCATGAAAGGTAGGGTTTATATCAATTATGTCATTTTTCAGATATAGAATACTGGTTAATTCAGTCATAAGCTAGTAACTGGCAGAACTTTTTTTTTATTAAAAGACTTTATGTATGTGAGTACACTGTAGCTGTCTTCACACACACCAAAAGAGGGCATCAAATCCCATTACAGATGGTTGTAAGCCACCATGTGGTTGCTGGGATTTGAACTCAGGACTTCTGGAAGAGCAGTCAGTGCTCTTAACTGCTGAGCCATCTCTCCAGCCTCTGGCAGAAGGGTTTAAAGCTGGAGTCAAGCATGATCTACTACCCTCAAAAAATTGGCATATGTGTGTGTATGTATGTATACACACAAGAATTCACATAGTATGAAACACTTTTTACTTCCACATATTGTGATCACTTTTCTATATCAATAAATGGATGTCTTCAACGTTTTTTAACCCAGTTTCTTCTGGTTTATCTCCTGGCTGTTTCCAGGATCGACGAGAATGTGCTTGGAGCTCAGCTGGATGTTGAGGCGGCCCATTCAGAGATCCTCAAGTACTTCCAGTCAGTCACCTCCAATCGGTGGCTCATGGTCAAGATCTTCCTCATCCTCATTGTCTTCTTCATCATCTTTGTGGTCTTCCTTGCCTGAACCCTCCTCCCTCACTCTGAGCCACTCCATGGAGGCTTTGGGACTCTCCTGGGAGGACAGGTGGCCACTGTTGTCACTGAGCCTGTGCAAGGTGGTTAGGAGAAAGGCCATTTCCTTGGAACTGCTGAGAATGGCCCGAGTCCCTGACTCCCCGCCCTTGGCTCTGGCCACTCTGTCCTACTTTCAGGCCATGAAACACACTGGTTCTGGATTTGGACTCTGCTGTGAAGTGGCTGGGAACAGAAGCCAGCATGGGGCCAGTGGGGCAGTTGTCTCCACCATGAGATTTTTATAAACCCATACCAGCCTCCCCCAAAGGTAACTGGCAAAAAGAGAAGATAATGCCCTTTCCTTGCCTTCTTGAAAGAGGCAAGGAAGTAAAACTATCCCAGGGACCAACTTTATCGTCTGGGTCAGCTAGAACTTGACTGGGCCTTCTCACCATGTGAGGTGAGGGGCTCTGAGCCCTACAGTTGCCTGCACAAACCTGGTGACTCTCAATCTGCCAAACATGCTGCAGCCTGTTTCCTCCCAATTACAGCAAGACTGTCAGCCTCACTAGTGATGTTGTCATTTCTGGGTGGGATTGTCATGGGCTTCAGCAGTAAGCAAACCATTACTCAATACAAGAATAAGTTGGTGGCTCTGATGAGTCCCCACTGACAGGGTAGCTTTGGAGCTCTGTACCTAACAACACCCTCCTAGAAGCAGTAGCCAAGTACAACAGCACTTCACTAGAATCTTCCTTTGAACTGGAGCTAAGTGGGTTCATAATTGGGTGGCTACTTTCAGGACTATACCAAATAGCATGAGCCTGTTTTGTCTGTATCTTCAAATCACTTGGTGTCCTGATTTTTTACCTGAGTGAAGCAAGAGCTCTGCTGCTGGGAGAAGAGAATGTGTCCAGCTCGAATTTGTACCCAGCTTTTTGATCCTCAGCAAAACCATTGCAAAATGGAGGTGACCCACCTAATGCAGACTCTCGAGGTTAATGAGTTTTGTCCTTCCTGATGAGTGTAGTCATGCTCCATGCCCCGTCTGCTTCCCTGCCACAGCAGCATCTGGATCCAAGGAGCCTGAGGCTGTAATAGTCCTAGCCACACCAAAAGCTTCTAGAACTCCGGTCTGTCATTTAAAAGTTTCAGTCAGCACTTGGGAATTAGAAGCAGGTGGATCTCTTGAGTTGGAGGCCAAGTGGGTCTACAAAGCAAGTTTCAGGACAGCCGGAGTTACACAGAAACCCTGTCTCAAAACTACTAGCAACTGACCCCGTCTACATAGCTGACCTGGGTCTACCAGTTAGGCTTCAGTATGATGGCTCGAGCCTTGAGTGAAGATCAAGGCTCTCTAGATCCCTGATTTTATTTTGAGATGGTCTCCTATGTAGCGTTTGCTATCGCTGTACTGGCTATGTAGACAAAGTATAGATACTGAGACTAAGGTTTGTTTTGTTTTTTTCCGAGACAGGGTTTCTCTGCATAGCCCTGGCTGTCCTGGAACTCACTCTGTAGACCAGGCTGGCCTTGAACTCAGAAATCCGCCTGCCTCTGCCTCCCAAGTGCTGGGATTAAAAGCATGCGCCACCACCGCCCGGCATCGCTCTGGCTGTCCTAGAAATAGTTTTTTTTCTTTTTTTTCTTTTTTTTTTTTTTGTTGTTTTTGGTTTTTCAAGACAGGGTTTCTCTGTGTAGCTCCAGCTGTCCTGGAACTCTGTAGACCAGGCTGGCCTTGAACTCGGAAATCGCCTGCCTATGCCTCCCAAGTGCTGGGATTAAAGGCGTGTGCCACCGCCGCCCAGCTGTCCTAGAAATTTCTATAGAGCCCAGGCTGGCCTCGAACTCAAAGCTCCGCCTGCCTCTGCCTTCCAAATACTGGGTTTAAAGAACTGCAGAACTGCGCCACTACACTTGGCTTGACGCTTTTTTCATTAGGCAATGTAAAGAAGACCTACAAGGGACAAGATTTCGCTTAATTCACACTTGGGTTTCACACTGGACATGATACTGTGCCAGGCGTGCTGCAGGAAGAAAAGTTGCGCATTAGTTAAAGTTCCTGCACCAGTGGGGCTTACATTCCAATTTTCTATTTCGTCATAATCTGTCGTAGAGGCGAGAAAAGCTGGGAGGGCAAAGGCCGGCGGCTGGCAAGGAACTGAGCTGTGACTTACACGCTGCCGGGATCCCACCGGCGGGGACCGTGAGCCGTTATTCCGGTTCAGAAGCCAGGTCTCCATTCTTTTGTGTAGCTCCCGTCCCTGCTCCTCTTGAGTTCAGTACTAAAGGAGATCGTTCAGCTCCGTCACACAGCCAGCTGAGAAGTAGGAAGGCGGGGCCAGCCTACAAGCTATCCGGCCCCGAGCTCCGGCCGTGGGCGGGCCTCAGAGGGCCTGGCCCCGCCTCCGAGCGGCCACCCTGCTTCTGCGCAGGCTCGAAGAGCGCGTTCTCGTCCCCGTGGCACCGCCCACATCCTGGGGACGTCGGCGGCGCGCGACGTGCTTCGCCGGATAAATGCGGTGGCGCCGGTCGTAGGAGAGCTTCTGTCCTGAACGCCAAGGCGTACTGGCGTTTGGTGGCGTCAGGTTCTGCGCCTGAGCCCGCCCCTGTACCTGCCTTTGCCATGGCGGACGAAGGGAAGTCATACAACGGTCAGTGTGGGGCCTCGGGCCGGGAAGCGACGCGGTGGGTCGGGGTGGGCGGCCCCGGCCTAGGCCTCAGCCCGGGGGCGGGAGGCCGCGAGGGGCCCTACGTCCGTAGGTAGCGGTGGCCGCGCGGGCAGGGGGCGCGGGCCGCCGCGGGACCCGTGGGCTCCAGAGTCGCCCGGATTCTGGCGTTGGAGAACCTGTGGCTCAGGGGTGGGGGTGACAAGACTCCTTTCAACTTTGATGCCTGTCAGTTCAGTTTGGCGGCCCGACTCTTCCTTTAAATGTGAGTCAGTAGTCACTTGGTCGTGGGCTACCCTGGTGCCCTATTTTCTTTTTAAATACGATTAGTCTGTTCTTGAAGCTTGCTGCTTATTGTTTACCAGTTTTCTAATCGGAACACCTACCCTGACTTGTTAATTCATTGTGGTGGTTAGGACAGTATGACAGCTGAGGTTTGAATCTGGAGTTGGCTGTGCCAACCCCGAGTGAGTTAAACTTTCGGGCCTTGTTTTCCGCCTCTTTCATGTGGGTACCTATCTCCCAAGTGTGTGTGTGTGTGTGTGTTTGTGTGTGCATGAGATCATTTCTATCAAGTGCCTGGAACACAGTAACGGGAGTGGGAAGTTTTTTCAGTGAACCGTAGTTGCACTCTCTCAATGTATTCCTTTTTACTAGGGTCACTTGGTGAGGATCATTGTTTAGAGAATACTAGATATTAGGTAGATTTCTTTGAAAGGTATGAACCTTTTTTGTGTTCGTGTAATACTGATGATTTATCTAGGCCTTAAAAATCTCTACCCATTAAACCTTTATTTTGATTCAAATATAATTACTTGATCTCTTTCCTCCAGCCATTCCCATGTCACCTTTCCCAAAATTCATGCAACCTGCTGAGTCCAATTAGTGTTATGTGTATGTATTTGTTTCTAAAGCTTATCATTTGGGATTGGATAACCATTGAGGGCCTTCACCCCTAGGGAAGGCTAATTCTCCCTTTTAGGGTCAGCCTTAGTATCCCAGGCTGGCCTCAGTCAGTCTCCCGTTGTCAGCTTCCCAAGTTCAGTATTTCTTCTGGCAGGCATGGGCTACCATGCCTGCCTTGTTGACTTTTACTTTTTCTTTTATCTTTTTTTTTTTTTTTTTTTTTGGATTTGAGTTTTTCGAGACAGTGTTTCTCTGTATAACCCTGGCTGTCCTGGAACTCACTCTGTAGACCAGGCTGGCCTCCAACTCAGAAATCCGCCTGCCTCTGCCTCCCAGAGTGCTGGAATTACAGGCGTGTGCCACCACTGCCCAGCAACTTTTACTTTTTACTTATTTGTTTGTTTATTGGTCCTAGGGTTGAACTCAAGACCTGGCAAAAAGGTAAATAAATAGAACCAAGTATAGTAGTACACTGATTAAGGTAAGAGGACCAGAGGTTCAAGGTCATCTTCCACTACACACATAGTGTGCCTTCTGTTCTCCCACAGAGTTGTATTTCCATCCCTGGTTATTTTTTTTGAGATGGTTCAAGTTGCCCATACTGACTTGAATTTTCAAGTCTGCTTCAGCCTCAGTCTGGGTGAGCTTTATGTGTGTGTATGAAGGATCGGTAAGCACTTTATCAACAGAGCTGTACCCTCAGCCCTCCTTTTATTTGTTTTATCTATATATATGCAGACCACTCACTAAGAGAGACAGATCTCCATCTCGGTCTGGCCTTGAACTCTGTGCAGCATAGTTCCGCTCCACTCTTCCCTTAAACAGTGTACTACTATACTTGGTTTTATTTATTTATCACTTATTATTTATTTTACTTATTGAAACTGTCCCAATGTGTAGTTCTGACTGTTCTAGAACTCACGGAACCAAAATAAATTAAAAAAAAAAAAAAAGCCGGGCAGTGGTGGCTCACGCCTGTAATCCCAGCACTCTGGAGGCAGAGGCAGGTGGATTTCTGAGTTCGAGGCCAGCCTGGTCTACAGAGTGAATTCCAGGACAGCCAGGGCTATATAGAGAAACCCTATCTCGAATAAACCAAAATCCAAAAAATAAAAAAAATAAAAAATAAAAAAGTCTGGGCAGTGGTGGCACACGCCTTTAATCCCAGCACTTGGGGGGAGGCAGAGGCAGGCAGATTTCTGAGTTCGATTGAGGCCAGCCTGGTCTACTGAGTGAGTTCCAGGACAGCCAGGGCTACATTGAAAACCAAACCAAACAAACAAACAAATAAGTAAATAAACAAATCTCACTAAGTAGACCAGGCTGGCCTTCAAAACTCAAAAGTTCTCTGCCTGCCACTGTCTGGGATTAAACATATGCGCCACTATGTTTGGCTTCTTCCCCTTTTTTAGGCAGGGTCTTAGCTGATCTGGAACTTGGAATCTTCCTGCCTCAAACACTGGTTATATTGGAGAACATTCTCTAATATTGAACCTGCACCAGACCCTGAATTTTTAAGTCCCTTGAGGTGCAGGCTATTTTTGCTCAAAGAAACTAGCAGTTCCTAAATTCAGAGTGCAGGAGATGGTAATTGTTTTTAGGAGACTTTAAGTACCTCATATTTGTAAGAATTTTTATTTTTTGAGATAAAATCTCATGTAGCCCAGGATAGCTTTGATTTCTTGTGTAATTGTAGCCTCTACTTCCCAATTGCCAGGATTGCAGGTGGTGGCCACAACATCTGGCTCTGTGATCACAACAAGCAAAAGAAATTGCAAGTAGCAGATTTCAGGTGGTTTTCAGGGTCTACATTTGTGTATCGTGTATGTCTGGTGTCTGCAGAGGCCAGAAGGCTGCACTGGATTCCCTGGAATTAACTACAGAGTTAACTTCCATACAGACACTAGAGCCCTGGCCAAAGGAAAGATATCCTTTTTTTTTTTTTTAAGATGTACTTATTTATTATATTTTTGGGTTTTGTTTTGTTTTGTTTTCCGAGACCGGGTTTCTCTGTATAGCCCTGGCTGTCCTGGAACTCACTCTGTAGACCAGGCTGGCCTCGAACTCAGAAATCCGCCTGCTTCTGCCTCCCAGAGTGCTGGGATTACAGACATGCGCCACCACCGCCCGGTTTACTTATTTATTATATGTAAGTACACTAGCTGTTTTCAGACACCCCAGAAATGGGCATCAGATCTCATTACAGATGGTAGTGAGCCATGTGGTTGCTGGGATTTGAACTCAGGACCTTTGGAAGAGCAGTCAGTACTCTTAACCCGCTGAGCCATCTCTCCAGCCCAGGAAAGATCTCTTTAAAGGACATCAACATCAGAAACAAGTAACAAGGAAAACCTAGGAATGTTGAAAAATAACAGGGTCAAGAATGTATTCATGGAAACTCATTGCTTAAGAACACTTTCCAGAATACCAGCTTTGATTCCCAGCACCTATACACTACAGTACACGACTGTGAGCTACTGTGTGGGTGCTGGAAGCCAATTCTGGGTTCTCTAGAAGAGCATCAAGTACTCTAATCATTGAGCAATCTCTCCAACCTCTAACCTGAGTTTAGTTAAGGTTGCTCATATGAACTTGAGGGGGTTTTTCTCCCCTTCTGCCTTTTAAACTTGGTTTGGTTTTAAGACATCAGGTAACAGGTTGATCTTAAATTCAGGGTGTAGCTATAAATGACCTTAAAATCCTAATTCTCCTGCTGGTATTAAAACCATGGGCTACTAACACTAAAATGAAAAATGCTCTTTTGTTGCTAGTCTGTTTATTTTGAGGAGATACTGAGGATAAAAGCTAGGTCATTGACTGTGCTAGGCAAGCATTCTACTACTGAACTGTGATTTTTATGTATATAAGTGTCTGGCCTGCTTGTATGTCTGTGTACCTGTAAGTACCTGGGGTACCCATGGAGGCCTCTGGAATGAAGTTAGACAGTTGTGCATTATAGTGGGTTCTGGGAATCAAAGCTGGTCCTCTAGAATGGCAGCTAGTTTTCTTAAGAACACTATGACTAGTTCAATCACTAGCCCTAGCCTGGAAGCTGAGTGGAGCTCAGGGAACTGTGAGGAAGAGGGAGGAAAAAGTGTAGGAGTCAGAAGGGTTGAGGACACCAGGAGAATTCAGTCCACAAAATCAACTAAGCAGAGCTCCTAGAGGCTCAGAGACTAAAGTAGCAATCACAAAGCCTATATGGGTCTGCACTAGGTCCTCTGCTGTATACTGTAGTGTTTAGCTTAGGGTTTTTTTTTGTAGGACTCCTATTGGAATGGGGATGTCTTGACTCTGGCCTGCTCTTAGGACCTTTTTCCTCCTCCTAGGTTACCTTGTCCAGCCTTGCTATGATAGTTTATGTCTAGTCTCATTGTATCTTGTTGTGCCATACATCTTGTTATGCTGTATTCAGTTGATATCACTGGGATACCTGCTCTTTTCTGAAGAGAAACAGTGGATTGGTGGGTGGGGGGAGAGAATGGAGTTGGGTGGGGGAAGACTGGGAGAAGTGGATGGAGGAGAAGCTCCAGTCAGGATGTGTTGTGTAAGGAAAGAAGAAATAGCTGGGCAATGGTGACACACACCTTTAATCCCAGCACTTGGGAGGCAGAGGCAAGTGAATTTCTAAGTTCAAGGCCAGTCTGGTCTACAGAGTGAGTTAAAGAACACAGAGAAACCCTGTCTCAAAAAACCAAAAAAAAAAAAAAAGAAGAAGAAGAAGAAGAAGAAGAAAAGAAGAAAGAAAGAGAAGAGAAAAAAGTCATCTTGCAGGGGGTGATGGCTCAAGCCTTTAATCCCAGCACCTGGGGAGCTAGAGGCCAACCTGGTCTACAGTTAGTTCTAGGATAGCTAGAGCTACACAGAGAAACCCTGTAGTGATGGTGTGGTAAGTCGTTTCTCCAGTGCCTTGAGATACATTCTTGGCCCTTTTATTTCCTAATGTTTCTATAGTTTTTCAATAACTTGTTCATAATGTGGATGACCTAAAGAAAGGTCCTTGTTCTGGCCAGGGCATAGGTATCTCTATAGAAGAAACCTTTGTAGTTAATACCTGTTTGTTTTTTTTTCCTAGAGTACAGAGTACTAGAAACTGGTGGTCATACCAAAGTAACTAAGACCACTCATACATTTACTAATTTCTGTGTCTGTTTCCAATTCCAGAGCATGATGACCGTGTTAGTTTCCCTCGAAGAAAGAAAGGCCGGGGGCCTTTCCGATGGAAGTGTGGTGAGGGGAATCGTCGGTCTGGAAGAGGTGGTTCTGGTATACGGTCTTCCCGGTTTGAGGAAGATGATGGAGATGTAGCAATGAATGATCCCCAGGATGGCCCCCGAGTAAGATAGTAAGTGACTAATTGGTCTGCTTTCAATAGTGACTCACTAAATTATGTAGCCCTGTTATTTATTGTCTTTTATTGTGTCTGGTTTCATCTTTCTTGTAAAGTGATACTTGACAGAACCAATTTAGTAGCTGTAGTTTCACTAGCAGGACAAGTTCATCTTTCCTAGTGTTTACAGAAATTTAATAATCCTTCCAAACAGCAACCCCTATACCAGCCGGCCTAACCGTCGGGGAGATACTTGGCATGACCGAGATCGGATTCATATCACTGTACGGAGAGACAGAGCTCCTCCAGAGAGAGGAGGGGCTGGCACCAGTCAAGATGGGCCCACCAAAAACTGGTTCAAGATTACAGTGAGTACTTGGAAGAGTAGGTGATTAAGGAAACAGTACTAGACTCAGTGAAAGTGTTTTGACACCTGCCTCTAGCCCCTCAAATCCATTTTACTCAACTGTGAAGTGTCATGATAGCCCAGTATCATATCCTGGAAGTGAGTTCCAGGACAGCCAGGGCTATACAGACCAACCATATCTTGAAAAGCAATACAGAAAGGGAGTTGAGAGGCAAGTGTGGTCAAGATGTAGAATAACTCTTCAGCTAAGAGTGATTCTAGGAGATTATGGAGTCTCTGGGGGCATGTAAGGCACACATAATATCTTAGGACTTTTAGAATTAATACATTTGATATATGGCCATGTTGTCTGAGCCAGGAGTAATAAGTATACGGAAGGGCGTTTAAGGAACCTTTGTATCTCAAGTGAAAACCATACACCTGTTCCTTTCTTTAGGAGGAAAAAACAAAACAACTATTTTAGGATAGAAGGGCTCTACCAGCCTCATGCATGTAAGCATGTTTCCTGTCTGTGACCTCATTCATGTTAAGTGCCTTCTAGCACTCAGCCTCATGCATGCCATTAAGCAGGCTTTCTGATAAAGCGCTAGAAATATTTTCAATCTTGGCAGAAAATACAAAAGGAGAACTGAAATATGCTGGCTTGGTGACATGTGTACCCTTTTCTCTCACTTCTAGATTCCTTATGGCAGAAAGTATGACAAAACGTGGCTTCTGAGCATGATTCAGAGCAAGTGCAGTGTCCCCTTCAACCCCATTGAGGTAAGGCAAAGTCAGACTTGAAAGGCTACGGAAGGGCCTCTGGACTCCAGATTTCATGTTCTTCTTTTCCTTCTTCCAGTTTCACTATGAAAATACACGGGCCCAGTTTTTTGTGGAAGATGCCAGTACTGCTTCTGCATTAAAGGCTGTTAACCATAAAATTCAGGATCGAGAAAACAGAAGGGTATGTGAACAAAGGGCCTGACACGGCACAGTTAGTGCTGATTTACTAAAAGGGACTAAGTCTCAGTGCTGGTCATTAGGCTTCCCTCAAGTATATTCTTGCTTTTCTGTCTTCTCTTCAGATATCTATTATCATCAACTCTTCTGCTCCACCTCACATTGTTCAGAATGAACTGAAGCCTGAACAAGTAGAGCAGCTCAAGGTAAGGCTGGGTCTAGTGGCATGGTCCATCAGACTTTGCATCTCCATCGGTGACCACTAAGCCTTTGTTTTCCTTCCTCTAGCTGATCATGAGCAAAAGATACGACGGCAGCCAACAAGCACTTGACCTCAAGGGCCTCCGCTCAGACCCAGGTATGGCTGACAGCACTAGTCCTGACTAAATGGAAAGGGGGAGCACTCGGTCTTTATAACACTGATATGGGCAAGCTTGCTCTCTCAGACTTCCTTTTCTTTCTGCTTGCTAAAGATTTGGTGGCCCAGAACATTGATGTTGTTCTAAACCGCAGAAGCTGTATGGCAGCCACCCTGCGGATCATTGAAGAAAACATTCCTGAGGTGAAGCTGGGTTTTTTTTGTTTTGTTTTGTTTTGTTGTTTTGTGTGGGTTTTGTTTTTTTGTTTTGTTTTGTTTTGTTTTTTTGCATTAGAAAGCAGAATGAGATGGGTAGGATAGGATGAGGGACAAATTTGCCTCATGGTAACACAGTTAAACTTTGTTCTGTTCACAGCTATTGTCTTTGAACTTGAGCAACAACAGGCTATACAAGCTAGATGATATGTCCAGCATTGTGCAGAAGGCACCAAACTTAAAGACCCTAAATCTCTCTGGAAACGAAGTAAGACTGATACCTAGTGGTGCTTTTGTTTTTAATAGTTACTGATTATGTAGGTGGAGGTCAGACCATATTGGGAGTTGGTTCTTTCCTTCCACTGTGGGTTCTTGGACTGGAACTTGTGGGTTGTGATGCTTATGAGGCAAAAGTTTCTGCCCATTGAGCTATCACCCTGACCCCTGGCTATATTTCTATGATGGTGAAGGTGAGAAGAGTTTGGCTAGCCATGGTAGGAAGCAGGAAAGAAAATGTAGGTATAGTATTTGGAAGTGTGGGGATCCAGCTGCTATTCTTAGTAAGGTCTGTTTCCTCCCTTTTATCCTCCCATCGTCCTTCAAGTTGAAGTCTGAGTGGGAATTAGACAAGATAAAAGGGCTGAAGCTGGAAGAGCTGTGGCTTGACAGAAACCCCATGTGTGACACCTTCCGAGACCAGTCTACCTATATCAGGTCAGTTGTAGCCTCTGTCTCCCCTCCTGGGGACATTCACCCCCTGGGAGGCTGAGCTAATGCACCCTGACCAGTGCCCGTCTACAGGAGAACATGCAGCCCTGAGCTGGAACCACCTGTCCTCTGGGAGGAGGATCACGTATTCCTTTCTGCCTATCTATGTCTCTTAGCTTTGTCCTAGATCTCCTTTCTTCTCGCCTGACTATACTGTTCTCCAGTTCTCTGGCCTTTCTTCTTCCTTCTTGAACACAGCCTTTTCTAGAATCTCCCTACCTGTTATTCCAGGAAGAGCACCTTCCCTTTTCTGTTCTGATGTGGAGGTGTCTTACATATGACCTACTTGTGTGTTTGTCTTCAGCCAAAAGTGTGGTGTACTTAGGCTGAGAAAGCCCTCTTTGCTGGGACTGTCTACTGAGACGGGCCTTCCTTTGTCCTTTGATGGTCCCTCTTGCCTGTGTACCAAGAGGGACTCTCTTTCATGATCCACTTAGCCAAGGCTGTGGCCTGGTCCTTCCTGCCCATGCTGAGGTTGATGCCTCTTGGAGGCTGGTACCATGCTAGTGGTCTCTCTTGCCCAATGCTGTGAACTGGGCCCTTCCTGGAGAAGAAACCTGGGTTTCCCTAAGATGTGACCAAAGCCGGGGCCCCGCCAGCAGGCGAGGGGATCCCAAGGCAAGTGCTGGGCGTGGAGGCCACAGGGGCATCTGCTACCAAGGAGACAGAAATGACCCTGTCAGGGGCACGGCCCCTCCCTTCCTCGCACACCTCACGTCACCCTGCTTGGCCCCGGAGGATGGCTGGTTAGCCAGAGACGGGTAAGATTCCTCAGGGAAGGAACAACCTAAGACAGGCACAGTCGCAGAGGGGCCATCAGGAGATAACTTGGGGGCCAACTGAGGTGGGGCACAGACCCTCACCCCCCCAACTCGGCAGAGGCCTGAACCCTCATGTCTTCTGAGGGAGGTCTCCTGGCCCCATGGCTGCTTTACCTCCCACGCCCAGCTCAGACCGGGACCCAGAGAGCAGACAGAGACCTGGCCAACAGCAACTGCAAACCATTATAGGATTTATATACATGTCTACCTTGGGACCACAGGAAAGGGGCAGCTGAAGGAAAGGGCTGTATCAGGAGGTCTTTCTTTCTGCCATTCTTTTCTGAATGCCTCTGCCTTCAGGTCTGTCCCTGTTGCTTTGCTTCCTCTTTGTCTCTCCATCTCTCTTTTGTTCCTGTCCTACCTTTCTCCATTTCTCTTCTGCTTTCCCTTGGTCTCTTTTCTTTCCTCCTCTTTTCTTTCCTTTCCTTGAGCTCTGTCTTGTTCATCTCCTTGCCCCAACATCCTGTGCCATACTTGTGGTGTGTTCTGGTCTTGGCGAAGGCCAGACCTGGCAGAACTGGTGGATACCTGGTGAGGCAGCGGAGCCCCTGGGCTCCCACCCCATTCCCTCCTCCCGGGGCTGCACAGGTGAGTAGGTGGAAGGTAAGGGGAGAAAGGTGGGGAAGGCGGCCTTAGGCTTAAAGCCTGGGCTGAGAGTGTCCTTTTGTGGCACTCGGGATCAGGCAGCAAGACAACAGAGCCAGCCTTCAAGGCAGTTAAGAAGGGGTGCTCCTGGTGAGGAGGGGAATGGGGGTTCTTGTCCTCAAGGTCAGGCTGGGGAGGAGTGGGCGATGAGCAGGATGGCATGGGCTGTTCCTCGGGTTTTTGGTGTATTTGCTCCTAGAGCAGCCCAGGAGGCATGATGGCTCTGAAGCGTCACTCACTTCTGTCCCGTTCTTGACAGCGCCATTCGCGAACGATTTCCCAAGTTATTACGCCTGGTAAGTCTAATGCTTTGTTCTCAATAACAAGGACAACCAAGGTCTTGCCTCAATTTTGTGACCACCAATGTGGGTGTGTAGATTTCTTTGAGAATCTTCTGACAGTGATAATCATCCTAGAAATGCCTGTGGACAAGGTTTATATAGGATCCCTGCACACTCGCTGTGCCTTTTAGCTTTTCTGTATGCTCACAATGCCAGTTTTTCTTCAGTTTCTCATGTTACAGTCACTTCTTTTCACAGGATGGCCATGAGCTACCCCCTCCAATTGCCTTTGATGTTGAAGCCCCTACAATGTTACCACCCTGCAAGGTCAGAATTGGGGTTAGGTTAAAACTGTGAGTGGGAAGCATACTGGTCCTGTGATCCTAATGTCTTGTTTGATTTCAGGGAAGCTATTTTGGAACAGAGAATCTAAAGAGTCTGGTCCTGCACTTCTTGCAGCAGTGAGTATCCCAGGAGCCCTTACTTAGTGCTGGGGATAATGACTGGTCTGTGTATACTTAACTGCTGTATCCTTTTGGTTCCAAACACAGAATTCAGACTCTCCTTTAACTTTTCCTACAGGTACTATGCAATTTATGACTCAGGAGACCGCCAGGGTCTCCTGGATGCCTACCATGATGGCGCCTGTTGCTCGCTAAGCATTCCTTCCAACTCTCAGAACCCTGTCCGGTAAGTGTCACATGTCAGAACCTACCCAGAACCACAGGATTCTGTGGGAGACATAGGCCGCTGCTCTGATCACCACCATCGTTCCCTCTTACTTTCCAGAAACAACTTAGCTGAATACTTCAAAGACAGCAGAAATGTGAAGAAGCTTAAAGATCCCAGTAAGTAAAGATGCATTGTGTGAGTAGTCAGAATGGGAAACAATCAGTGGAGCTAGCCAGTGTGAATGTGCCCTGACCTTGGATCCTCTCCCTTCTGCTTGCAGCCATGCGGTTCCGGCTACTAAAGCATACACGTCTTAATGTCGTTGCCTTCCTCAATGAGTTACCCAAAACTCAACATGACATTAACTCCTTTGTGGTAGATATAAGTGCCCAAACAGTAAGTACATATTCTCCTGACAGAAGTGGGGTGAATAATGGGTTCAGCATTCACTGCATGAGGAGGCTCAGGCTCTGCTTGGGAACCTCCATTGCTTCTGGTGCTTTTTTTTTTTGTTTCAGAGCACATTACTGTGTTTCTCTGTCAATGGAGTCTTCAAGGAAGGTAAGAAATTTTAGTCCTAAGCCTTTCTCAGTATCTTTAGTTTCCCAGCTATTTCCTTATCCCTTTTCTTTTCTGATCTCCTTCCTATTTTTCCCAGTCCATCTTGGTTTGGCCTTAAAAGTCTTCCACCAGTCTGATCTGCAGTATGTCTTATCTGTCTTATCTGCCTGGGGACCAGAACATTGTAGGTTGTCAGAGTCTGGCAGGTCTCCATTTCCATCCTTGTGTTAATTATCTGGGTCTTGGAAAA
Organism: Apodemus sylvaticus; assembly: GCF_947179515.1. NCBI lineage: Eukaryota > Metazoa > Chordata > Mammalia > Rodentia > Muridae > Apodemus > Apodemus sylvaticus. The sequence goes on along the minus strand of NC_067472.1, from coordinate 54,719,889 downwards.
GTTGTAGTCCCGTTGAATCTTGCATTCTTTTTTCTGTTTTGTTAGATGATTTCATAATATTCTTGTACAGTGATACTTCAGGAAGTGAAATGACTTCACTTTGCCAGGCCATAGGCTAATACTTTCTATGTTGTTTCACTTCCTATAGCACACAGCAAGGTCTGTTACTGTCCTCCCTGATCTGTTTCTTTAACCCACCTCTGTTCCATTATGACTAAATAACCATCCTTACCTGGTCAAGTTAGGGTTCTTTGTATCAAATACCATGATGTGAGAGATAATTGTAAGCATCAAGCTTGAGTGACTGTAAGGAGCCATGGCTGCACATTCTCATTGCAGTGGATGGGAAGTCTCGAGATTCTTTACGTGCTTTCACAAGAACGTTCATTGCTGTTCCTGCCAGCAATTCAGGGTAAGTGCTGATCTTATCAGATTGGGTATGGTTTTCAGTCCCAGGGTACAGTTGGAAGGTAAGAATATTCCGCAGGGAGTTTTCAGAAATGCAGAAAAGCAATAGAAGTTTATGAGGTGGATAGCAGCTATCAGTATGTTAGAGAGTGAATATAGAATTCTAGTGTGTTTGGAAGATAATCCTCCTAAATACCTAGACTATGGTTGAGAATCAATGATGAAAAGTAACCTGAGAAGGGCATGTGGATAGTAATCAACCAGATCTGAGAACAGAGACAATGTGAAAGATGATGTTATTTGTCAGTTTATTTAAGATGTGTTTTGTCCCCAAGGCTATGTATTGTAAATGACGAATTATTTGTGCGGAATGCCAGCCCTGAAGAAATCCAAAGAGCCTTCGCCATGCCTGCACCCACACCTTCCTCCAGCCCAGTACCTACACTTTCCTCAGAACAGCAGGAAATGTTGCAAGCATTTTCTACCCAGTCTGGCATGAACCTCGAGTGGTCTCAGAAGTGAGTACTGAGCATGGATAGGACGAAGGGGAAACAGATGACCTGACAGTGAATTATAGTGCTTTAATAAAAAGACTCCTACTAGGAAGTCCACATACATTAATTTAAAAAATTTAAAGCACAAATGAGGAATTAGTTTTCTGCCCCCTCCCAGCTACCAAAGACTCCCCTTTCCCCACTTGGAATTACATCACTGTGCTGCTACAGTCACTGCCACTGAGCCCTCTTCAGGGGGAGGTTTTGAAACAGTCTTACTCTGTGCTTGTCTGGTCTTGAACTCAGAGCTCTGCTTGCCTCTTCCTGCAGAGTGCTGTGATTAAAGGCATGAGCCACTAAACTTGGCCGCCAAGTTTTTCTGTTTTTTTGTTTGGGGGGTCTCACTAAGTTGTCAAAACTGGGCTTCAACTCCTTACCAAGTCCTAGATTCCAGTGAGCCTCAGCATTCCAAGGGAGCTAGGACGACAGGTGCATACCTAGTTCCAAAGTCTTTTGTTGTTGTGTTTTTTGTTTTTCGAGACAGGGTTTCTCTATATAGCTTTTGAGACAAGGTCTCACTTTGTGTCTTGGCTGCTTGGAAGTCTAGGTTTGCCTCAGACTCACAGATCCCCACCTCCATCAGCTTCCGCAGAGTGATAGGATTAAAGGCCTGAACTGTCTTGCCCAGCCGGAACTCTGTTTTTTAAACCATATAAATCCTTCCCTACCAATGTAAAACGTCATTGGTCATTTCTGGTAGACATTTTTTCCATTTAATGTTTCATTTGTACAAGTGGTGCAACAGCGTGTAAACTTAATGAAAAACATTGGTGACTTTCTCTATGGGTTGGATTCTGGAGTGGCATTTAGTGGTCAGAGTGACTGTCTGCATTTTGGTTCTCATGTGGCTTTCTAATTTAATCATACTTAGGTGCCTTCAAGACAATAACTGGGATTACACCAGATCTGCTCAGGCCTTCACTCATCTCAAGGTAAAATATGGAAATTTTTTTCTGGCTAAAAACGGATCTCTGAGCCTTTAAAAAGGGTCAGATAAAGGCTGGGTATGGTGATGCTTGCCTTTTTTGGGGGGGTGGGGTGGGGGGTGGATTTGGTTTTTTTGAGACTGGGTTTCTCTGTGTAGCCCTGGCTGTCCTGGAACTCACTCTGTAGACCAGGCTGGCCTGGAACTCAGAAATCCGCCTGCCTCTGCCTCCCAGAGTGCTGGGATTACAGGTGTGAGCCACCACTGCCTGGCTGATGCTTGCCTTTTTAATTCAGCATTTGGGAGGCAGATCTCTGAGTTTGAGGCTAGCCTTGTCTACATAGAGAGTGCCAGAACAGCCGGGTGGGGGGGGGGGGTAGTCACAGGAGGTGGGCAGGGAAGGTGGGAGAGAGGTACCTGGCTCTACATACATTTTATCTTTCTGCAGGCCAAAGGAGAGATTCCAGAAGTAGCATTTATGAAATGATCACAAGAAAAGTCCCCTTGTAAATAGCCCTTGGATAATATTGTCTGGCTATCATCTGCCGTCTCCTGTCCAGCCAGAGGCCACCCTGTAATTGTGACTGAGGAGGAAGGGCAGCTTCATTCTCCTCACCTACCTTCTGGAAGACTTAGAGAAGACTTCCTGAAGATTGAGCCTCATGGTGCCAGGAAGCCAAAGCTTACTTTGTAGAGCTGACACTAAACTACCCGAAGGACTTAGGTGCTCTGTGTACTTAACCCCAGGAATCCCTTTACTTTTTAAGATAAAGAGTGATATTGTAGTTTGTGTCCCATTACTGCCTTGTTTCCCTCAATGCAGGAGGGGTGGGGAAGTGCGTCGTGATAGGAAGTCCCGCCCCGGAGACGGAAGTGCGCGGCAATGGCGGCGTTTCTGCCGCTGCGGTGGGTCAGGCCGCTCTTGTCTGTGCTGCGGTCACAAAATGTGTACCGGTCTTTGCAAAACGGGGTCCCACGGGATGTGCTGCTTTTCCGGCACGAACGCGGCCGCTTCTTTGCCATCCTTGGACTGTTTTGTGCGGGGCAGGGCATCTTCTGGACCTCCCTGGCTGTTGCAGCCTTGTCCAGTCCTCTGATCCGAGTACCCGCGGAGGCTCCCAACGGGGGCTCCCTGGACCTGCGCTCCGCACTCTGGCGCTACGGGCTAGCTGTTGGTTGTGGCACGATGGGTAAGTACTTGGGCTCCAGATTGCTGTGGGGCTGTGAGCACAACGCTCACTTAGCAAAAAGGGATTTCCCAAAAAGTAAGCTGGCCACCCCGTATGGGTGTGGTGTAACTAATCCCCTGAATGCCTTACACCCCAACGTACATACTGTAGGCCAAGATCTGCCTCTCACACTAGCCATGAGCAGGCTTCTGGAGCCACGACGCATTTTCTCCCCTAAACAATATATAGGTATATACTTTATATATTGGTTTCTAAAAGTGCTTGCCCAGTATGCATGAGACCTAGGGTTTTGCCCCAACACTGCCTAAACATATATGGTGGCACCCAGATGTAATTGTAGCATTTGGGCAGTACAAATTAAAAGTTACTGAACATATAGCAACCTTGCAGCCAGCATGGAATAGTAGACCCTGTCTTTTTCTTTTCTTTCTTTTTTTTTATTGTTTTTTGGATTTGGTTTTTTCGAGACAGGGTTTCTCTGTATAGCCCTGGCTGTCCTGGAACTCACTCTGTAGACCAGGCTGGCCTCGAAATCTGCCTGTCTCTGCCTTCCAGAGTGCTGGGATTACAGGTGCCACTACCTCCAGCGACCCTGTCTTTTTCAAGACATGGTTTCTCTGTGGAGCTCTGGCTGCCCTGGAATTCATTCAGTAGACCAGGCTGGCTCAGAGATCCAACTGCTTCTGCCCCCCTGGTGATGGAGCACACTACCACTGCCTTGCTACCTCTCTTTTAAAAAAAAAGAAAGAAATGGATATAGGAACACAAAATCTGAGTATAATTGTTGAAAACAGTTCCTTCCATTCCAGTCGTTTGGCTCCGACGTTGGAGGCTCTGTATAACCTGTCCCCCCTTGCTTCCTGCAGGAGTCCTGGTCCTCGGTGCTGGTCTCCTCTACTCACTGCGCTCTGTGCGCTCAGTCGTGCTCCTCGCAGGAGGGCAGCGGGTGACACTGACCACTTACGCCCCCTTTGGCTTGGGTACCAGTTTCACAGTTCCCTTGACCCAGGTTTCCTGCATGGCCCACAGAGGTGAAGTTCCTGCCATGCTGCCTCTGAAGGTCAAAGGCCGACGCTTCTACTTCCTTTTGGACAAAGCTGGACACTTTCCCAACACTCAACTCTTTGATAACACTGTGGGTGCCTACCGGAGCCTGTGAAAAACGGCTTATCCTTCTCAGATGATGCGAACAAACCCCTTAGGGATGAGACCACCAAGGCAATGAAAAGTGCCCAGAATTCACTAACAGCCAATAAACCTCTTCCAAAAGGCTTGACACATGCCTACTTAAGCCATCGTTCTGTCCTCTCTCCATCTATTTAACATCAAGACATCCATACCATGATGAAGAAAAGTAATATATTATTTTGGTACAAAAAAGTTTAAGGAGAAAAAGCAGAAGTGGCCTATTTGAATGTTTCCCTCCTAGAGGAAAAAACAGGTTTCCAGGGCTATACAGAGACAAGAGGAGTAAAGGCACTTGGGCATGGAGGTTCTGGTTGCAGAAAGCACTCTTGAGTATTCTTCAGGAGTGAAACAAACTGGTGTTACCCAACAAGAGCATCGGTCTCAGAGCTCCCCTCTTGGTCACCCCTCTCCTGGAGCTGGTATGATGTGGCTTTAAACTTGCACTGCATGAGCTGGAGCATTAAGGCCAGACACCACAGTATCAGATTCACCCAAGAAGAGGTCTGTGAGAGAGAACAGGAGTATGAGGAGGGAAGGCATCTCCAATCCAGTCCTACCCACACAACCTTGATCAGACTAAGGTGACAAGCCCCATAGCTACTTTGAGCTTGTGACTGAAGTGCAGCCAAGCATATATTCCATGGCGAACACTCTTAAGCTACAGTTGCTTAATCTTAGCATATCCCTTTGTCTCACTTCAGCATTGTGTAGGTTGGAGTAAAACTGCACAGCAGTTCCTGGAGGTGTCCATGAGATTTTCTGGGCTTCAGAGCAGCTGTGAGGTTAAAGAAACAAGTTGTGAGAAAGAGGGGACATGCTCTAAGCACATTTGTGTACTTTAAGACAAGGGCCAAAGGAAGGGGATAAAGTGGGAACTTAAAAGACCTTTTCCCTACAGAGGGAAGATAGTCCCTGTCAGGCTTCCCTCCCTCTCCCATTACCTAATTGTATGGTTCAAGGAGATGATGGAATTGCAGAAAGACTTGGTGCCAAATCGAAGTATACAGGCAGACACTAAGATCAGGAAGACAGCTGTAACTGAGATGGTCAAAGCAATTCGGAGCCCTATAGAACCTCTGAGGAAGAGAAAAGAAGCTTTGTGGCTGCGGTGGGACTCATCTCCCCTCGACCCCTTGTCATTAGTAGGGCAGTCACCTGTGGGAGTCCTCGATGCAGCTGCTGTAGACCCAGAAGAAGAGAAGCAGAAGGCAGTAGAGTGCCAGGATGCCTGAAGCCCCAGCCACGAAGTAGCAGAGGGAAGGGGCTGAGGGACATAACAAGGCCAGAGAGGAGCCATTGAGTGCAGCCACACCATACAAGGGACAGCTACCACCAAAGGAGCCCTGTGGAGAGAAGCTGTTAAGTCCATTTCAGCTCCGTACCTGAAGTGCAGGTTCCTGTCAGATATTAGGACTAGTTCACAAGCTGAGGTGAAATGGGGAGACTGATGGGTCTGCTGGGACAATATCTCAGGACACAGAAAGGATCAGATTCAGAGGTTTATAAGGAACCCAAAAGAAATCACAAGTTTTGCCCTTCCCTGTAAGCCGAAATTCTAAGTAAACCCTGATTCTGTGCATCCTTTAACAAGATACTCCCCTAATCTGTAAAAGTAGGTGTCCTAGACTCCTATAGTGATTCAAAGTACTCTATCACCAAGACTACCCAGCAGTAGTTACTCAAATGTACATAGTTGCAAGTTTTCTCGCTTCTTATTTCGTGTTATATAGTCACGCGGCACCAAGCTCTCTGCTACACAACGTTTTGGTTTCGTTTTCCACAAATGTTTCAGTTATTGGATGGATGCAGGGATGGTCTGTGTGTCCCAAACCCCTAGTAGCTTATTAAGCCGGACAGAAGCTTATTCAGTTCCTTTGGGGAGGAAACAAGTTTGGCACGTTCTAGCCCCTAGCACGGTGTAGACACCGCGACCAGTCCCCTACGCAGGCCTGCTGGACCCCAAGCCGGCCCGCCCCCGCCGCCGCACCTGGGTCCGGGTCAGCGTCGCGGCCGCCACAGCCCCGCACAGGAAGGCAGCAGCGAAGAGCACGAGCTCAACTCGCTGCAACCAGGGCAGCGCCATGGCGCCCAGGCCACCAGGAAGGCAACCGCCCAGGCCCCGCCCACGAGCACAGACACGTCACTTCCAGTGTGGCTTTATTCTCGGAGGCGCAGGCAGCCCCCTCACAGGGGCAGGTACAGCGAGTAGTCTGAGAGCGCCCAGCGGCGGGCGGGGCGGCCAGTGCGGCCGATCATGGGCAACTTCTGCACGTAGCGGGACGCGGGGCTGGGCCCGTAGGGGGCAGGAAAAGCAGTTTGAAAGAGGCGCCCGCGGCAGCGCCGCCCAGCCTGACGCCCCGCGATTATAAACCGGAAGTGTGGGGCGCCGCGGGGCGCGAAGCGGCTTTTCTGGAAGACGTCTCGCGTTCCCGCGCCGGGACCCTGCTGACGAGGACTGCCCCGCGCCCGGTGTACGCGCGGCAGCGGCCTGCTCTCCGAGGCAGCGTTGGAGGCGGCGAGGGTCCCACCGCATGGGCTTTCGTCGCCCTGAGGGCTGACCACGGCGCTGGCAGTCAGCTGCGGCATTTTCCGCACGGAATCCGGGGCAGCCGCAGGTTCCTTCTTGTCTCCGGGTGGTCGTGGGGCTGTGGGAGCAGGCTGGCCAGTGCCAAAGCGAGTGGCCAAGCTGTCACCAAAGAAGGAGTATAGCTCACGGTAGATGTCTGCCAGGGTCAAGGAAGAAGGGTCCTCTGGCCCCGCAACCCCTGACGACAGCGGGAGACCAGACCCAAACCCTGCTTCGGAGCTGCCTCCGGGGGGAGACTCTTGTAGGAGAAGGCTGTCCCAAGGCAGGTCCTCTGCAGGACGGTACCCTCTCCCGCCAAGGCCACCGCGGTTGGGCTCTGCTGCCTGAGCTTTCATCTTCAGTAGTCGCTCGACGGCCACCTGTAAACAAAGAGTCAGGAGGAACCTGGACCCCGGAGCATCTCAAAGTAACTACTAAGCTCCTGCAGGAAAGAGAAGGTGGGACTGGTAACTCACCAGAATTGCTCCATACACTTTGTGCCCATCTGCTTTGACCTGGGCATTAGATACAGAATAGTCATCCAGCACAGCCTGCAAGTTTGTCCAGTAAGTAGGCAGATGTGGGTAGAGGACTCGTTCCACTGCCTAGAATGGAAAGAAGGGATGCAGTTAAGCAGCCTTGCTCCATATGCCCTCAAAAAGATCCACTCGATTTTTGACAGGGCTCAGTCCTCTATTCCCTTCTTGAGATATCTGATGTCTCTGGGACCTACTGTATGTTTAAGCTTTTGGTAAGCATAAGGGATGCACACATACAAACACAGGCAATAAAAAAAGCCTTATTACTGGCTTTTACTACGAGCTATTTAGGCATAATTAAATCATTACGACACAAAAATTGTTTGCAGACTGCTAGTAAATACAATCAGTAAGGTAGTGGCGTTTTCATTAGAGAAATTAGACCACACACATAAAAACAATACTGGGATCCCAATCTGGGCCTTGAATTCATGAGAATCCCCTTTCTTTAGTTTCCCAAACTCTGGGATTATAGGCAGTGTACTTTGTACACATGACTTTGACTGTACATTTTTAAACTGTGTAGTCAGCTGGGGGCAAAGTATGACTAAACAAAGATGAAGCCGGGTGTGGTGGCGCACACCTGTAATCCCAGCACTTGGGAGGCAGAGGCAGGTGGATTTCTGAGTTCGAGGCCAGCCTGGTCTACAGAGTGAATTCCAGGACAGCCAGGACTACACAGAGAAACCCTGTCTCAAAAAAAAAAAACGAGAAAAAAAACAAAAACAAAGATGATGACATTAGAGGCTTTGACATATAAGGTAGACTTGGATCACTCATCCAGAGCATGAACATTTGAAAATTCTGATCAACTGTCAAACTCCTTGTAAAAATGTTAAAAGAAATAGGAATTACATTTTAGTTACTATAAAGACACCAAAACATCCTGCCAAAATTTACAGACATTAATATACACTCAGAAGCCGGGCAGTGGTGGCACATGCCTTTAATCCCAGCACTTGGGAGGCAGAGGCAGGCAGATTTCTGAGTTCGAGGCCAGCCTGGTCTACAGAGTGAGTTCCAGGACAGCCAGGGCTACACAGAGAAACCCTGTCTCAGAAAGAAAAAAAAAGATACACACTCAGAAAAGCTGTCTTAGCAGCAACCATCCTCCAGAGAGGGTTATTGTTCCATAGTCAATACCACAAGCCACAATTCCCAAGCCGCCTTGCCCACCAATGCCAGATTTCCTCCAAGCGATGAGACAATCAAGGAGTACAGGGTGACTGAGCTGAGGGAACCCAACAACCCAGTTGTGAGGACCACTGTGATCAACATGTCCAGAGAGGTCTCTGCCTGACCATGTGGTCTGGTCTCTGTTCAATCCTTTTCTTCAACGCCTGCTGCCTGGGCTTCATTGCCTATGCCTACTATGTGAAGTCCAGGGACAGGAAGATGGGGTTGATGTGACTGGGAACCCAGGCCTGCACCTCCACGGCCAAGTGCCTAAACATCAGCTTCCTGATCTTCAGCATCCTAATGGTCATTATCTGCATCATTATTTTCTCTACCACCTCCGTGGTAGTCTTTCAATAGTTTTTCACAGAGAATGCCATGTTCTGGATTCTAGCTGGCCTGCGTTCCACGGTCTGCATCTGGCCCTCTCCTGGCTGAGGCCTTGACCCTTTACAATATGCATATGCAAATGTCCACAGTGGGTTCAATGAAGTGCACTTGGTGGAAAAAAAGAAAAAGAAAAAGAAGCTATCTTAACTAGGCAGTGGTGCTGCATGCCTTTAATCCCAGCACTTGGGAGGCAGAGGCAGGCAGATTTCTGAGTTTGAGGCCAGCCTGGTCTTCAGAGTGAGTTCCAGCCAGCCAGGGCTATACTGAGAAACCTTCCAAAAAAAAAAAAAAAAAAAAGAGAGAGAGAAAGAAAAAGAAGCTACCTAATCTTGTAACAGTAAATCAGCTAGATTTTGAGTTGCAGGTCTGTAACTCTAGCATTCAGGGGCTTAATTCCAGATTTGAGGCCAGCCTGACTTCACTTTAAGTCCCTGTTTTTGTTTTTAAAAAGCCGAACACAGTAGCTTAAGCCTTTAATCCCACCATTTAGGGGGTAGGAGTAGGGGATGGGAAAGGTAGCACAGAGGAGGCAATTGAATCTCTTGAGTTCTTGAAGCTAGCCTGGTCCACAGAGCCAGTTTAGGTCAGCTAGGGCTACACAGAGAAAGCCTGTTTGGAAAACCAATAGTAAAGGGCTAGAGATATTACTCAGTGGTAAGAGCATTGGCTGTTCTTGCAGAGGACTTCGGTCAATTCCCAGCAACTATGAAGCAGCTCCCAACTGGAGTTCAAAGGGACTAATGCCCTCACACAGACATATATGTAGGAAAAACACCAATGCACATAAAAAATAAGATCATTTTTTTATAAAAGTTACTAATAAGACAAAACAACAAAAGGCATTTGAGGGGGCCCAGCAAGATGGTTCACTGTGTAAATATACTTGCTGTATGTATAAGCCTTGTGACCTGTGTTCAATTCCCTGAACCGGAGTAAAATTAAGAAGCTCACTCTCCACACGCATTACAGCATGCATGCCTCTGCACACACCATGCACCTATGTAATAATAATGATGCAGTGATGGTTTTTTTCAAAGGAGCTGAGATGTAGCTGGGTTGGTTGAGTGGGTAGCTAACATGCTCTAAGCCGTAGATCTGATCCCAGCACTGCATAAACTAGATGTGAAGGTGCTTGCTTCTAACCTAGCATGCCAGCACCTAGGAGGGGGAGAGTCAAGGTCACCAACTACAAAGCAAGTCCAAGGCCAGCCTGGAATAAATCAGCAACACACATATGTCCAGTTCAATCCAACAGAAAGTTTGTTCCTTTTTTTTTCTTGTTCCCACCCCTGCCCCTCCACCCCCACCCCAGGCAGGAGTTTAACTTCAAATTTAGGGGCAAATTTAATTGCAAATTTAGGTTTCCTCCTAAGTCCTAGGTTGTTTGTTTGTTTAAAAAAATCCAGGCATTAAGGCTCAAATCCTTAATCCCAAAAGTGGAGGTAGGTGGTCAGGGGCTGAGGAAGGATTCTCAGTATAAACCTGGCTGTCCTAGAGCTCGCTCTGTAGAATGAACAGGCCAGCCTCAAACTCCGAGATTTGCCTGCTTCTCCTGGGATTAAAGTCATATGGCAAAATGCTTCTTCTTTTGAGGGGGGATTGTTTTTTGGTTTGTCTCTTATTTTTAGATACTTCTTCTCACTCCTTCATTAACTCCCTCCCTCCCCACCCCTACACCACCCCCCTGCCTGCCCACTTTGAGGGCCCTACCCTTGCCTGCTTAGCTCAATGACATGGCTTTTTGTTTCTTCTTTCCTCCAATCTCCACCTCTGGGCAGCTTCTTAGATTTACACCTTGCCAGCCCAGCCCTAAGATGTTTTCTTTTAAACTCTACTAAAATTGTCCCTGAGCTTAAAACATACACACCAAGTATATTTCTTTTTTTTCTTTTTTTTTTTTTTTCTTGGTTTTTTGGATTTTTTGAGACGGGGTTTCTCTGTGTAGCCCTGGCTGTCCTGGAACTCACTCTGTAGACCAGGCTGGCCTCGAACGCAGAAATCCACCTGCCTCTGCCTCCCAGAGTGCTGGGATTACAGGCGTGCACCACCACCGCCAGGCTTACCAACTATATTTCTGAATACCAACAAGGGCCAACCCCAAGAAGACACCACTACAGCAGCATCACAGCAAGGATTTAGGAAGAAGCATAACAAAAGGGATGGGGTGGGGGATGGTGCAGAGCACACTGGCCAAGGTCAACAAGACCCATCTTTTGACAGCCAACACTGCAGAAATAAAGTGTGTTAGTTCTCCTTAGAGCAATTATGAAAGCACCCTAAGATTGTGAGGACTTTAAAAAATGGAAATATGACACAGTCAAGATCACTTGATATTTCCCTGAGACCTTTTTAAAAATAAATACATTCAAAATGAAATAAATAGAATTATTCCAAGCATCAAATGGTAGCTCAGTAGACATAGTTGTATTAACAGAATTAAGACACGTAATGGTCTGATGGCTTCTATGGATGCTACGTTTCTATTTGCTGTAAAATACACAACAGAAACTGATGCTATGTGGTGCCTAAAGCAGGAGGACCATAAACTGATGAAGGCTAGTAAGGGTTATAAAACAAGCACTGTCTCAAATAAATGAAAACCCAAAGAGAAAGGAGAAAAACAAAGAAACTGAGGGTATTTCTTAGCATGATGTTATGAAATGGGCAGGAATTTCAAAAAAAATATTGTGAAGGGATAACACATTTACATATAGTCGGGGAAGGTTAGAGTAAACCAGGCCTAAGGCAAGGTCTCAACATGGCAGCATCAAACACATACCACTTTTACATAAAATACACAGGAATGAATGATAGTTTTCTAACACTTATAGCCACTCTCAAAGACCTGCGAGAAAGCCAGAGTCCTCACCTTCCAGCCTAGTGCGTGCAGCCCTACCACTGCCCCATAGTGAGAACAGAGAGGCCGAACAGGGTCTGTCAGGACCTTCTGCAGGGAGAGCAAAATCTGCTGATAGAGGCCACTGACAAGGTCTCCATGAGTCCTGTGGGAGCAAGAGCCAGGAAAGAATGAAGTACCACATACAAGGAGACGAACAGTCCTAGACTTTCCGTCTGACACAGGCTGCCAGGTGTGACTGACCCAGGATCCAAGGGACAAAAGTCTACATTTGTAACTGTGCCTCGGCATGCCAGCTAGGGGGTTCTAAGGATAAGTTCCACACTTAGGGCAGAGGCTTCATACAGCTCCCTACCGCAACCCATCAACCCTGTAAGCTATCCCTCCCTCTGCTCAGCCTGAGCCCAGTGGCTACCAGAAGATGTGGCTGAGTAGAAGGGCTGCCCCATCTCGCAGAGTCCAGTGGTCATTCAAAGGGTTGATGGAGGCGGCCAGTGGCTCCAAGACACAGTAAAGCACGCTGCCCACCAGGGATCGGACATAGGGCCCCAAGCACAGGTGTGGGTTCCGGATCAGGCTCCGCGCCACCTGCAGTAGTCGGTGCAGCTGCTCCAGGTCGTGGCTTACAGACTTTACCTGTTGGCAGGAGCGGGTGGCTTAGGGAGACAAGGAGAGACAGGAGCTTGCAATTCTGATACCATCTGCTATGAGCCCTAAACAGAAGGGTCACCTTTGCTGGAGAATGAATCACTTACCCCACTGACCACATAAACGAAGTACGGCAGGAGTGCTGCGATCTTGGAGTTTGTCTGCAGGTCCTGGAGGGCGACCTGAAAGGAACCACCTCAATAAAGGAAAAGCCACCACTCTGGAGGCTAGCTTAGGAGCCATGTGTTTGCATCTTAAATGTTCATGCCCGGATTCAGAACTTCCACAGGTTTTAACCTTAGGAAACACAGACAAGAACAGTACTGTCTGTTTACAAAAAAATAAGTGAACCCAAGGCTAGGTGTGGCACAGGAGGCAGGTAGAGGAGCAGCCTAAAGCTACAAGACCCTCTTTCCAGATGAAAAAAGGTGGAGACAGTGAGTGTTTGGTTTGGTAAAAACACACACTGAACAAGGCCATCAACCGAAATTCTAATCTCAGAAACCATGAAAAAGTAGAAGAGAGCTAACAAGTGTTTTCAGGAGACGTGGTTTCTCTGTGTAACAGCCCTAGCTGTCCTGGAGTTCACAGAGATCTGCCTCCCAAGTGCTAGAACTAAGGGCATGTGCCGCCACCACCACCATGCTCAAAGTGGTTTTTCTTACCTTCACACAAGTGCCATAGCATGTACAGGCATGTGAGCAATTGTTTTTTGTTTGTTTGAGGCAGGATCTGATGTAGACTGCCCTTTAATGATGTAGCTGAGGACAACCTTGAGCTTCTGATGGCCCTGCTTCCCATTTCCTAAGTGCTAGGATGACTGGTGATCACCACCATGCCTAGTTATTCAGCATATTTTTAACTAAGAAAAAGCTGTAGGTTTGGCTGTGGCTGAACCCTGTAAAGCTCTGCACTTGAGAGCTGAGACATGGGCTGGAGAGGTGGCTCAGCGTTTAAGAGCACTGACTGTTCTTCCAGAGGTTCTGCGTTCAATTCCCAGCAACCACATGGTGGCTCGCAACCATCCGTAATGAGATCTGACGCCCTCTTCTAGTGTGAAGACTACAGTGTACTTATGTATAACAATAAATAAATCTTACAAAGAAAATAAAAAAATAAAAGAGAGAGAGAGAGAGAGAGAGAGAGAGAGAGAGAGAGAGAGGCTGAGACATGAAGATTGCTGCACTGAGCTACCACAGTGAATTTCAGGCCAAGGGTTCCACTGCAAGACTGAGATTAACCCTTGTCCAAACAAAACAAAATCCAAGGAACAAAAGATAAACTGTAAAACCAGGTATTGCTGGGTGGTGGTGGCACACGCCTGTAGTCCCAGCACTCTGGGAGGCAGAGGCAGGTGGATTTCTAAGTTTGAGGCCAGCCTAGTCTACAGAGTGAGCTCCAGGTCAGCCAGGACTATACAGAGAAACCCTGTCTCGGAAAGAAACAAATCCAAAAAACCAAAAAACAAAACAAAACAAAACAAAAAAAAGCCAGGTATCACTTACATTGACATTAAAGTAATAGCAACTTGTAATAGAAACAACACATGAGTGAGTGAGCAGAAGACTACTTTTATATTGTAAGTAGCTGCGGCTGGGCAGTGGTGGCGCATGCCTGTAATCCCAGCACTTGGGTAGCAGAGGCAGGTGGATTTCTGAGCTCGAAGCCAGCCTGGTCTACAGAGTGAGTTCCAGGACAGCCAGGGCTACAAAGAGAAACCCTGTCTCAAAAAAACAAAACAAAAAAAAAGTAGCTCCATAGTAAATACACACTGGTATTACTTTTATAGGCAGAAGACACCTATTACAGTAAAAACAAAACAAAACTTCAGGGCTGGAAAGATGGCTCAGCAGCAGGTAAGAGCAACTGCTGTTCTTACAGAGCACCAGGGTTCAATTCCCAGCAGTTGTAGGGGACACACTCCCTCTTCTGACCTCCGGGGGCACTGGACAAAGATGATGCACTTACATGCATGCAGGCAAAACATTCATACACATCAACTAAAAAAAAAAAAAAAAAAAAAAAAAAAAAAACCAGTTCTTTAAAAAAACTGAAAAGCAGCTAGGTGATTAATCACCACATTTAGGAGGCAAAGGTAGGAGTATCTCTGTGAGTTCAAGGTCAGCCTTGTCTACAGAGCAGCTTTTAAGACAACCAAGAAACAACAACAACAAAAATCCTGAAAAAAAACAAAGGAACAAACAGTTGGGCATGGTGGTTCCTTTAATCCTGGCGCTCCAGGGAAGGAGGCAGGCAGATCTCCAGTTCATGGTCAGCTGAGCCTACAGAGAGAGTTCCAGGCCAATCTGCATAGAGAGACCCTGTCTCAAAAACCATAAACCAACCTAAGAAACCCACTTCATCCCTAAGCTGCTATGACCTGGCCCCTCCAAGCCCTCTAGACAAGGCTCTGAACATGAGACGGGGCTTAGCTTCCAGGCCCACAGCTGCTAGCCACAGGTGCCTAAGAAGCAAAGCAAAAGGGAAGTTTTTGTTTCCTTGGGTTTTGTTGTCCACTGAGGCAGGATCTTACAAAGTACCCACAACCCAGCCTCACACTTACAATCTTCCAACCAGTGCTGACATCTTAAGCCCATGCCACCACACCTGCTCCTGAGTGCCGGGACCAGTCCAGGCTTTGGCACATGCTAGTTAATGTGATGGGTAGCCCACTAGCCGAGTTCTGGGCATAGAAACATGCTGGCAATGCTCCGAGTTGTTTAAGCAAAATAGCACCAGCTAGATATGTGAAGGTGGAAGATCTAAACCACACAGAAAGGTGACACGACTGAGCAAACCACAGCCCTCATCTGGCCATGAGCAGAAGAAAGACCATGGGTGGTATTCAAAGGTTAAACCAATTGCAGCTACTACCAGCCCAGGAACTAAGTCTGTAGAACATGCCAGGCTGGGCACCTACGGGCACCTGACCTGGACCTCTATTTCTTCTCCTTTCCTTACCAAGCCAGATAAATAAATGGCTGAATTGGTTCCAGATCAATGGACACCCAAAAAAAGGAATCCAAATGAAGGTGTGGGGACATAATCATTAACACCTGTTGTGCTGCCCACTGCCCAAGGAAGAAGGGTTTCTATTCTTCTAG
The DNA here is from genome assembly GCF_947179515.1 of Apodemus sylvaticus. Lineage (NCBI taxonomy): Eukaryota > Metazoa > Chordata > Mammalia > Rodentia > Muridae > Apodemus > Apodemus sylvaticus. The sequence goes on along the minus strand of NC_067472.1, from coordinate 54,704,344 downwards.
CACAAAGGAGTCAGGACTGGCATAGCAGGAGACCACTCAGAGCGCACACACCACTGGAGAACAGGTTCCACCACAGTATCTAGTTCGCCTCTGGAGGACAGGAACCAGAAAGCTCAAAGTATCTCAAGATTGAAAACTTGGACTTCATGTCTAGTCAGGCTCACTCTTTCACCTTCATCAGCTGTGGGTCATCGCCCAGTACAGCCCGTGTCACTTGCTGGTAGTATTTGAGCAGGTCATCTGTCAGTGAAGACACTGCACTGGGCACTGTGAGGAGACAGGAAGGAAGTGGTCACAGATGGAAGGACAGCTTTCTGGAGGCTGCTGCCCTCCGACTAGAACTACACCCACCCACAAGGAACCCATTTTCAAGCAGAACAAGCAGGCCCAGGCTCCAGCTGCACTCTGATGAGGTAGGTGCTGTGGGTCTCTGCTCTATCTCCTCCCACCCACGCTCTACCCCAGATCCCTGCTCAGTTCTCCAGCCTCCAGTGGACAGGCCTCAGGCTCTCCGATGCTCTGCCCAGCGTACCCTGGAAGTAGGATACATCTTGGGGACCTCAGCATGCAACTCAGCCTTCTGTCTTGACCTCCAAAATACTGAGTAGTAGGGTCAGGGTTCTACATGTAACCACAAGCCTTCTGGGCAGGGACCTGTGTCCCTTTAGAACACAGCACACACCCATGAGATGCAGACCAAAATGCACAGCTGTAGGCCCCTCGCTCCTATAGAGCTCTTCCAAACAGTCTAGTATCCACACTGCCTTACCTGATCCCTGAGGTGCCAGGTTTCCTTTGCCATCCAGATAGGAAACATGAACTAGAATTAGATGATATAGATGGATGTCAGTTGGGATTTTACCCATCCAAATTCTACCCTACTTGAAAGTTGTGGCCCAGCAGCACCACTCAGACCACCCAGTTCCTGTCCTAATCCCAAGATGGACCCCAGCAGCCACCTCGGACAGCTGTCTCTGCACAGCCCTTGGGGATGTTGGTGGCCAGTGCCAGCTCCACCAGGTTCACTTCTCGATCCTCAGGAAAGTAGAGTTCACCCTCCCTTGCGGGGCGCAAGGGCAATGCCTCCTGGGATCCATAGCCACACACAGCCTGAGGAAAAAGAGAATCGACAAGCAGAGTGATTCAGTGAAGGAAAAAGAGTCAGGATTCGGCTCCCCTGATCTGGGGCAGGAAGCCTATGTTGGAAGTAGTCCGTATGTCTCCAGCAGCTAGAGAGGCCTGGGGTCAGAGCTGTCTATGGTTCCCTGGGCCAAAGTGGCATGTTGCTGTTAAGGGTTCTGTGCCCCACTGCTAAGGCACCAGTCTCGCCTGTTCACACCCAAACAATTCTCAAGACATACTACCTTCCTGCCTCAACATCCCCATGTTTCTTCAGGCTGTTTCCTTACCCAAAATGCTTTTCTATTTCTTTCTTTCTTTCTTTCTTTCTTTCTTTCTTTCTTTCTTTCTTTCTTTCTTTCTTTCCTTTTTTTTTTTTTTTTTTTTTTTTTTTGGTTTTTCAAGACAGTGTTTCTCTGTGTAGCCCTGGCTGCCTTTCTATTCCTTCAAGTTCATTTTCCTCAGCACTTTTTAAGGCTTGCCTCAAGCCTGGCTCTTCTTTGAAACTTTCCCCAACCTCCAGAAACCCACAGGCCTTTCCACTCTTCGGGCCCAGCACCTGGCCTGCTGCATTTTTTGCATATGTGTTTGTCCCCGTACCTCACCACACTGCCATCCCTGATCTGAACAGGAGAGGTGGCTTCATGTCCCCTGGGCCCTGTACAGCCCTGCTCCACTGACCTCCACACTGCTCCACCTGAGAGCCCTGTTGAAGTCCTCCACAGTCAGCTTCCTCCGTTTGGTGTGCTTCATGAACTGAGAGCTATTCTGGGAGGGGAGGAACAGGATCCAGAATCAGGGGGCAGGAAGCAGATGTGGGAACCCCCAAGGGGAATGGGCTAGACTGAAAAGGCAAAGAGAACCCCAGAAATCAGAAAGGCCGCATCTCCAACTCTGCTTCTGCACAGTCCCAGCGGTGTGCCTCAGTGTCTCATGTGCAGAATGTCACTATCCATCTGTTCTGCCGAGGCAGCAGGACACTGTGAGAACGTGTCATGAGAAAGTGCCCAGCAAGTGTTTTCTTGTCTAGATGCCTCACTGGTTAGAAAGAGACTCTTTAAAAGGCACTGGCCTAGACTGTCTCCTGTCCTCAAAGCACAAAGTATCTGACCTACGTCTGCTGAGCATGTGAGCGTGGGAAGGGGTAACAGGGAAGAACAAAGGGAGAAGGGGTGAGGGGAACTGAGCGGCACACCTGTGTGGCCTCTCTCAGACGGTAGCACACATCTTCAGCAAGCAGAGCGGCCACCTCGTCACTCAGCTCTAGCCCTGCGCTCTCTGCCATGAGCCGGACTGACTCCCGAGGGATCTCCACAAACCTCCTCTCTTCTCTTTCCGACATGGCCCCGGTGGAGCTGCAAGGGGAAAAGGAAGGTTGAAAAGCTGCCCAGCGTCTCTGAGATTCCTCCAGTGGTGAAGCAGGCAAGACCACTGCAACCAGGCCTGCTCATCTTGCTTTCTAAGCCACGAGGAGGGGGCCCAGAGGCTCAGACGACCCTGGTCCAAGATGACCCACCTAGGAATGCTCCCAGGACCCAGCAGGGGTTCATCATTCTTTATCTCCAGAAGCAGCGTGCAACCTACAGAGCCCACACAGTCATCCTACCAGTGATGCCTGTTGCTTTTGTAATAAAGAGAAACACTGGCCCATGCTGGGCTATGCGTGTGCCTCTCCAGCCTGTCTACAAAACCTTACTGCATCTCCGCCTGTGTTCCAGACTGCCACCCTCGGCCACCTGTTTCCTTATTTCAGGCTACTCTTTCCTGTTTGACACTGCCCCTTCTTTGTTCTCCCCAAATCTTTTTGACTCAGTGACTGATGTCATCACCAACTACCTCCTTCAGATTCCTGTTAGAATGTCAGGGAGGGGGGGGCTGGAGAAATGGCTCAGTGGTTAAGAGCACCGACTGCTCTTCTGAAGGTACTGAGTTCAAATCCCAGTAACCACATGGTGGCTCACAACCATCTGTAACAAGATCTGACACCCTCTGCTGGTGTGTCTAAAGACAGCTACAGTGTACTTACATATAATAAATAAATAAATCTTTAAAAAAAAAAAAAAAAGAATGTCAGGGAGGCCTTCTCAGATTGTATAATTGTCCTTGTCATTCGTCCTCAGTTATGATGCAGGAAGATGAATGATAGTTCAAAGTCCACCCTAACTATGAAGTAAGTTCAAGGTTACCCTAACAACTCAGGTGATCACAAAATAAAATGTAAAAAGAAGGCTGGAGCCCGGCAGGGGTGGCACACACTTTTAATCCCAGCACTCGGGATGCAAAGGCAGGTGGATCTCATGAGTTCAAGGCCAGCCTTCAACAGTAAGTTCCAGGACAGCCTGGGATACACAGAGAAATCTTATCCTGAAAGAAAAAAAAAAGTCTGGAGATCCAGCTCAGGGGCAGAGAGCTTTCCTAACACGTATGACACCTCGGGTTCAGAGTCTGTAACTACACCACACAATCAGTCCCGCTCTTGTTAAGGTGCTGGGGATCAGAACGCGGCTCCCCAGCTGACTGCAAGCTGCACGGCAGCAAAGACCATGGTCTGCATGCTCACCTTTGCGGCCCAGGCCTCCAGCCGGTCAGCAGCGCTATGCCCTCAGTAACACTTGCTGAAAAAGAAAGGAGAGTCGGTCTCTGTTTTCCAGACAACATCTATTTAGTCCTAGAACTCACTCTCTAGACCAGACTGACCTCCAATTCACGGAGACCTTCCTGCCTCTGCCCCCCAGCTCAGCCCTGAGTGTCAGTAGTTTGGGCCATGAATAGCTTCTTCTTCTTCTTTTTTAAAGATTTATTCACTTTTATGTGCACTGGTGTCTTGCCTGCATGCATGTCTGTGTGAGGGTGCCACGTCTCTTAGAACTGAAGTTACAGACAGTTGTGACTGGCCACGTGGGTACTGAGAATTGAACCTGGATCCTCCAAAAGAGTAGCCATCTCTCCAGCCTAGCTATTTTTCTAAACACACAAATGCCCGTGACTTCCAGATAGCAACATTCTATGACCCCATCCTAGCCTCACTAACAATGAGATATATAATTGTATACATTTGTCCATTTCACGAAGTCTTAGCTCAGAGAAATTACCTGAACTGTCCCAAGACCAAACACTAAGCACTGGGTAGATTGCAGGGTCTCAAACCACTGTTGTATTTCAACTCAGGATAATACATTCATGAGCAGTAGGCTTATGTTTGAACTAGGCCTGGCTTTGTAGCCCAAAGGTTTGAAGTCCCACCACTAGACTCACCACTGGATGAGTATGCTTCAGTTTGCCCATCTGTAAAATGGAAGCATTCAGTCTTGGCGCAAGTGGAAAGCCAGAAGAGAGTTTCTCTATTATGGACCCGTCTTGAGACCTCACAAAATCCGGTCTGTGACCAAAGTCTCCCACCCACTCTTTAGTCTCCTGTCCTGCACACACTCAGTTCCAAGTCCTCCTGACAAGGAGGCGTGGGAACCGACCTCCAAGGGCTTCTAGTTTGCGTATCCTCCCACCCACCTTCCTCTATCCCAGATCCAAAGGGTGTGGGGTCGAGTGGGGAGGTCAGGGGTTACAGAACTTGTGTCACGTGCTCAGGGAAGGGGCGGGGCCCGGCGGGCTGCGAGGCTGGTGAGCAGCCCACCGCGGGAAGCGATCCCTGGGTCCGGGCAGGACCTGCTCACCTGCGGACTACGGGGCTGGGACGGCGCCTGCTGGGGAGGCGGCAGCTGCTTCCACTCACCAGCTCACGGTAATTCCCTCTCTCCATGCCCAGGCTCCGCCCTCCATTCGCGGAGCCAATCGGTGGACGTCTACTGAGTTTTCCGCCCACCAAAGGGGCGTTCCAGCTCAAGATTGGTCAATGTGTATGTACGGGTAAAGGCACCAAGGCGTCGTTGGTCACGTGAGAGACGCTTCTTAAAGCAACAGCTCTTGTTGGTTAGCTAACAGGTGTGTGTGTTCCCTGGTTTACACTGGATTAAGAGTTCACCGCGTGAAACAAGCTGGCCTTGGACTCATAGGCCTTCCTCTGCTTCCAGAGTGCTGGGATCAAAAGTGTGTGCTACTATAGCCGGGCGGTGGTGGCGCACGCCTGTAATCCCAGCACTCTGGGAGGCAGAGGCAGGTGGATTTCTGAGTTCGAGGCCAGCCTGGTCTACAGAGTGAGTTCCAGGACAGCCAGGGCTATACAGAGAAACCCTGTCTCGAAAAAACCAAATCCAAAAAAAAAAAAAAAGAAAAAAAGAAAAGAAAAAGTGGGAGGATCAGAAGTTCAAGATTATCCTTGGCTACATATCAAGTTTAAGGCTAACCTGGGATAGAGGAAACCCTAAGAAAGTAAAATTTATTTACTGTGGTTTAGGTGATCAAACCTACAGCTTTGCATCCGATAGACAAATATTCTACCACTGAGCTGTATCCTCAGTGCTCTTTATAATTTATTTTTTATTGTTTTTTATATACACTGATTGTATTAGGGTTCTCTAGAGTCACAGAACTTATGGGCAGTCTCTATATAGTAAGAGAATTTGTTGATGACTTGCAGTCTGTAGTCCAACTCCCAACAATGGTCAGCAGCAGCTGTGAATGGAAGGTTAAGGATCTAGCAGTTGCTCAGTCCCACAAGGCAAGCAGAAGAAGAGAATGAATTTTCCTTCTTCCAATGTCCTTCTATAGGTCTCCAGCAGAAGGTGTGGCTCAAATTAAAGGGATGTACCACCACGCCTTTAATCCCAGATGACCTTGAGCTCAGAGATCTCCTTGCCTTCATCTTCTGGGATTCATAGCCACTGTGCCTCAAGATCTCCATGCCAAGATTCAGGTCAGAAACTTGTATCTCCCAACCTCAAGATCAGGATCATAGGTGAGCCTTCCAGTTCTGGATTGTAGTTCATTTCAGACATAGTCAAGTTGACAGCCAGGAATAGCCACTACACTGGTGTTACACTGCTGCTTTGACTATATGCGTGGGTGAAGGTGTCAGAGTCCCTGAACAGGAGTTACAGTTGTGAGCTGCCATGTGGGTGCTGAACCCTGAGAATTGAACCCTGATCTTCTGAAAGATCAGTAAGTGCTCTTAACATCTGCGCCATTTCTCCAGCCCCTAAAGAATAATTTTAATTTAAAATTTTAAGGATTTATTTTACATGTATGTTTTGCTGCATGTATATCTGTGCACTATGCATGTGCCTGGTGCCCAAGGAAGTCAGACGAGGGCATCAGATCCCCTGAGACTGGTGCTCTGGAAGAGCGAGTACTCTTAACTCCTGAGCCATCTCTCCAGCCCCAAGATTTATTTACTATTATTTTTTATTTGTAGGTATGTATGTGTGCACATGAGCACAGTCTGGCCTCAAGGAGGCCAGAGTAGCTGGATCCCTTGGAGATGGAGTGACAACAGGTGGTTATGAGGATAATTGAACTCAGGTCCTGTGCAAGAGCAGCAAGAGCTCTGACCCACTGAGCTCTCTCTCCCGCCCTTATTTTTTATTTTAATTCCAGAAAGGAGCTTCCTGCACCAGAACATAGCCATATACATCCACCCCTTTCTTTGACGTTTTGATCCTACTGCTGCTGCTGCTGCCTCTTGGAATAGAAAATCCTCTAGGACTAAGTTAAAAAAGCCAGATGGATGGAACTGGGGTTGCCATGGCAACACCACCTGAGGCCAGTGACCCTGCTGAGTGTCTCCCAGGGATACTGGCATTTGCTGTGGTTTTCATGCTTGAACACTGAAGCGTCTGTCCACCTGTGAAGGAGAGGCCATTCCCAGAGGTCTTAATTTATCAGCTCAGTCAGTAGCATTTGGGCTGCTCACATTTATGTGTCTGGATAACCACAGGCCACTTGGAGGCTGGAGAGGATGGAAGAAGGCCCAGACCTGGTCGGGGACTATCAGGTCTAGTAAAGCCATATATAATCTGTCTGGGGTTTATTTACTCCCAACTGGGGCAGAGGCAGGTGCTCAGGAAGACAGTAATGAGATCAACATTACCACAGGAAAAAAAGTGGCTAGTATGGATGCCATCTGGGATGGATCACTGTTCCACCCTCAGAACACAACTACCATACCGTTAAAAGTGGCCGAGCTCAGGGGAAAGGCCCCTACTGCCTCTGAGCAGAAGAGGGCAACCTTAGCAAGCCCCACGTACCCTTTATCTTAAGGCATTCTGTTACATACAAAGAATTCTACTCTTTAATGAGCAGATTTACACTTTCAGAGGTTTGATCTCTAATTGCACATGCCTGAGACAGATGGCCAGTCTCAAGGACAGGCATCCCACACTGAAAGTTAGTCCTCAGCAGTATGTCATGTCACCTAGGCAACCAAGTAGGAGCTTACACAGGTGTCAGACCTAAGAAATTCCACTTCACCCTGTTAAGAGCGTTTCTTCCCTCCCTTTCTCTCCAATTAGCATTGGGGCCACGTTGTAGCAGATGGAACCTAACTTCAGACTTCCCTACTTCCAACTTTAAAAGATCAAAGCCAGGCTCAGTGGTAGCACAGGTCGAAGTCAGAAGCCAGAAAAATCTCTGTGATTCCCAGGCCCCACCAGCACCACAGAGTGAGACCCCGTCTAGCAAATGGAGGCAGGAGGTGTGGTAGCAATCTGAACCTACAATTTTATCAAAATTTCAATTAACATTTTGTTTTGCTTTTTTGAGGCAGAATCTCACTATGTGCAGTGGCCTTATACCCAGTTCCAACTAGGAACATTTTAAATACAAAATTCAACATGAAAGCTGATGAGAAAGGACGGAACCTTTGTCCGTCCAGGAGTGATGATAAGCAAGGGGAACCATAAGAGAGTCCATTTCCTTTTCTGTTTTCTTAGCCAAAATTTTTTTATTTATTCATTTCTTGCATTTGAAGTCCTCCTTGATGACATCCTAAGCCTGAGAGTCTTTGCCATAGTCCTTAACCACTACATAACTGCAGCCAACTGCTTTAAGTGGCTACCCTCTCAATGGATTTTGCATAGGCCTACCATTCCCCTAGTTTCTTATGGTCAAGTATAATTAGGTTGACTGGTGCCTGACACAAAGTGCCCGCCAGCCGGACACACATGAGCTCATTGCAGTGGGATGCACACACTGAGGTGGGCTAGGTGCCTGGCTAAGGCTTTGGCAGCTTCGTGTTTGCCACGTGCTGGGCCATCATGAAAGAAGCTGTCTTTAGCAACTTTTGTAGAGCTGTGACATCCATTACACCTCCAGCAGCAGTGCCTTCCTGGGATTGCACTGGAGGCAGCTCTGCCCGACTCCGTATAACTGCACAGCAGAAGTGGAAAAGCAAGTCAGCTTCTTCTACCATTTTTCAAACACCATTCTAGATGCATCAGCTTTTCCTTCATGATTTTTTTTTTTTTTTTTTTTTTTTTTTTTTTTTTTTGGGATTTGGTTTTTTCGAGACAGGGTTTCTCTGTGTAGCCCTGGCTGTCCTGGATCTCACTCTGTAGACCAGGCTGTCCTCAAATTCAGAAATCCACCTGCCTCTGCCTCCCAAGTGCTGGGACTAAGGTGTGCACCACCACTGCCCGGCCAGCAGCATCTTCTCAAATTCAACACAATTAACAAAAACACAAATCCAAAAAAACCAATCAACACAATTAACCCCGGGGCCATATTATGGAAGATGTAATCCTTGAGCAACTGGCCACATGGCCCTTACAGAAAGAAAAAACAGGAATGGTGGCACCCACCTGCAATCTTCACACTTGGAAGGTGGATACAGAAGGAGCAGGAATTCAAAGCCAGCCTAGAATACCCAGGGATTGAAAGCTAGCATAGATTATATGAGAACCTATCTCAAAAGCAAACAAACAAGGATATTAAAGATAATAAAGTTCTTGTTCCAGCTGGGCGCTGATGGTACACAACTTTAATCCCAACACTCAGGAGGCAGAGGCAGGCTTATCTCTGGGTTCAAGGCCAGCCTGATCTAAAGACAAAGTTCCAGAACAGCCAGGGCTATTCAGAGAAACCCTGTCTCGAAAACAAGACAAAAAACAAAAACAGGACCTGGAAGGATGGTTCAGCAGTTATGAGCACTGACAGCTCTTCCAGAGGTCCTCAATTCCCAGCAACCACATGGTGGCTGTACTGGCTAATTTCGTGTGCCAACTCGACCTAAGCTGGAGCTATCACAGAGAGGAGCCTCCCTTGAGGAAATGCCTCCATGAGATCCAGCTGTAAGGCATTTTCTCAATTAGTGATCAAGGGTGGGAGGGTCCATGGTGGGTGGTGCCATCCCTGGGCTGTTTTTCCTAGGCTCTATAAGAAAACAAGCTGAGCAAGCCAGGGGAAGCAATCCAGTAAGTAATATCCTTCCATGGCCTCTGTGTCAGCTTCTGCTTCCTGACCTGCTTGAGTTCCAGTCCTGACTTCCTTTGGTGATGAACAGCAGTGTGGAAACATGAGCTGAAAAACTTCTTTCCCCCCACAACTTGCTTCTTGGTCCTGATGTTTTGTGCAGGAATAGAAAGCCTAATATAAAGTGGCTCACAACCATCTCTAATGGGATCTCTTGTCCTCGTCTGGTGTGTCTGAAGACAGTTTCAGTGCACTCATACTTAAAATAAAACACCTTTAAAAAAAAAAGATTATTTATTTACTATGTGCAGTGTTCTGCCTGCATATATGCCAGAAGAGGGCACCAGACCTCATTACAGATGGCTGTGAGTCACCATGTGGCTTGAACTCAGGACCTCTGGAAGAGGAGTCAGTGATCTTAACCTCTAAGCCATCACTCCAGCCCAATAAATAAATCTTAAAAAAAAAAAAAAAACCATAAAACCAAATCAAAAATAAAATAAATAAACAGCTTTAATTCCTACCAAGAGAAGACAACATTACCATGAGAACCAAGGACAACATGTTTGTGGTCAGAGCACAGAATAAAGTCTGAGAGCTCAACTCAGCTGGAAGAAACAGCCAGGGGCGAGGAACCTTCCTTGCCTCCCTACCAGCGGCCAGACTGAACCTCTGGTAGGAAAGTCAAGTTGGTGCTGAACTCAAGTCGGAAAGTCACACTTTCTAAACCAGGACCAAAGCAAGCTGGAGGCTCCCTCACTCAGCTCACGAGTCCTATGAAATCAGGAAAGAACATATCAGTTAGACACTGAGTTCCCAGGCAGCCAAAAGCCAAATATTTCCCACCCCAAGGACAGGTATCTTGGACTTTGAATGAGAACTTATGTCTGACTGGGACATAAATCCTACAGCCATCCCCTCTCCAAGAAGCACTTCCCTTCCTTGGGGAATAGTCCCAGCGCCAGGGTCAGGCACTCACCCAAGTAATCGTCCATCAGAGAACCAATAGCAAACTGTGGGAGGAAAGAGGAAGGTGAGGTGAGGCGAGGCCCCACCCGATTCCAAGGCTTCGGTCATCCATTCCCTCCTCATGGACAAAGAGCACAGAACCCCAATAACTGTGGATGGCAAGAGGCCAGCAACAGTGCAGATAAAAGAGCTTGCTACACAACCCTGATGACCTGACCTCCACCCCCAAAATCCATAGCAGCAGGAGACCCTGAAAGCTGTCTGAATGTCACCCTGTGGTGAGTGTGCGTGCCCAACTCTCACCCACATAAATAATACAATTTTACAAATCACTAAAATAGTGACATTCTAAAAAAGGAAAGAGAAATCCACAGCTCTTAGCTGCAAATGATGACACTGGTCGGTTTATAATCCTACTACTTAGGAGGCTGAGGCAGGAGACTCAAGAGTCACAGGCCAGTCTGGGCTGCAGGCAAGAAAAGTCAAGCAAGAAACTCACGATGTCATTCTTGTCTACACGCGTCCCTACGATCTTCAAGCGTATCTCGTCGTCCTGCTGAATCACAATGTCCTGAGGAAAGGAAGACCGTGTGGTCAAGTCGGGCAGACTCAGGCCCGCTCTCAGCATGGCTTAGCCCCACCCCTTGGCGCCTCCTCCTCACTTGCTCACCTCATCCATGGTCTTATAACAAGGGGGGTTTGAATTTGGATCAAACTCCATCTCTGAAGGGATGGACTAGAAGGAAATTGACACAAAGGTTAGCACTTCAAACGGCTGACTCAGCAGGTGATAGTCCTGGTCGGGCTCTCTTCCTTGGCTCCTCCCAGGATGTCCATCTAGACTTACGTGTCGAGAGATGAAGCAAGACATGGGCCCAATCTCTGTGAAAAGTCCAACCTAGAAGGGAAATGAATGATCCTGCTTCAAAAGCCTTGAAGCATCTTTATCCGATTTCTAATCACAGTATTCATGTTTTGTAACAGTCTAGATTGTTGTATTTGTTTTCATTTCTCTCTGAAATCTTTCATGTCTTTACATCTGTAGTCTTCATTTTTATGTGTGAGAGTATTCTGCCCTCACATGTGCCTGTGCAGAAGCCAGAAGAGGGTGTTGGGACCCTGCAGAATTAGGAGTTACAGAAGCTTGTAAGCCATATCAAATGATGTCCAAAAAGAACGGAGGAATGGCTCCTGGTTCTGGAAAGGCTCAGTGCAGCAGTATAGGGCAAAACCAGAACAGGGAAGTGGGAAGGGGTGGATGGGGGAACAGGGGGAGGGAAGAGGGCTTATGGGACTTTTGGGGAGTGGGGAGCCAGAAAAGGGGAAATCATTTGAAATGTAAATAAAAAATATATCGAATAAAAAAAAAAAAAGATTGTGAGTAGCTATGTGGGTGCTGGGAGTCAAGCCCAGGTGCTACACTACCAGCAGGTGCTCTAAACCACTGAGCTATAACCCTTAGCTTTTAAGTTTAAGACAGGGCATCACTAAATTATATGACCTAACCTTGCATTTACTTTATATAGCCCAGGCAGGCCTTGAACTTGTGAGCCATCCCATCCTCCTGAGAGGATTACAGGCTTCTATTACTAGGGATGGATTTTTATAAAGGTGCTGGGGTTCAGAACTCAGGTCCTGATGCTTGCACAGGAAACACTGTACCCACCAAACAATATCCCAGATACTTACTTTTTGTTTGAGACCAATCTCCCTCCACAGCCCACGGCAGCTTACTACTTACATCAGTCCTACCTCAGCTTCCCAGGTGCAAGAATCACAGGCCTGAAACATCAGACCAGGCCTTCCCACCTCAGCTTTTATTTTCAAAAGAGCTGGGGAGAGAGAGCTAGAACAATGACCCAAGTGGTTGAGAAAACTAGTTGGCTCTTCCAAAGGAATCAGGCTTGGTTCCCAGAATGTGCAAAGCAGTTTACAGCTTTCTGTTCATTCCTGTTCTAGGAGATCCAGCACCCTCTGGACACCAAGCACACATGTGGTACACAAACATACATGCAGACAAAACCAAACATCCATATACATTTAAAAAAAAAAAAAAGGCAGGCATGGTGGCAAAAGCCTTCAATCCTACCACTTGGGACACAGAGGCAGGCAAATCCATGTGTTTAAGGCTAGCCTGATCTACAAAGTGAGTTCAAGGCCAGCCATGGCTACATAGTGAGACCCTGTTTCAAAACATAAAAGCAAACAAATAAAGGTCTTGGGCTTGGAAATTTAGCTGAATTGTGAGACCCTGGGTTTGATCTTCAGGTCTGGAGAGGAGAGTGGAGAAAGAAAAAGTCGGGAGGGGGGGGTTTAGTTTGCATTTATCTATCAGTCAACAGTAACTCCTCAGTCAATTTGGGCGTCTATTGTAGCATGGCTGTTGATGTTAATTCAGAAGACACCCCCCTCCACGCCCCCCCTGCTCCCCGTAAGTTAAACTGGAAATATTACTTGACTGGTAAGGAACGTGAAGAACCAAAAAGTGACCCAAGGGACTGAAGAGATGGCTAAATAACTAAGAGTGCACAACAGTGCTTGCAGAGGACCTGAATCCAGTTCCTAGCATGCACATCCAGGGTCTCCTGACTCCAGCTACAAGAGAACCTGAAACCCTCTTAAAGCCTCAGAGGGTACAGAACTCACGGGCTCCCACTCACACGAGATAACACACAAGTACACATAGCTAAAAATGAAAAAATGTGCTGGGTGTCTTTAATACGGGCACTCAGGAAGCAGAGGTAGGTAGATGCCTTGAGTTCAAGGTTAGTTTAGTCTATGGGGTGAGTTCCAGTACAGCCAGGGTTACACAGTGAAACCCTGCCTTGAAAAACCAAAAGTAAGATAAAATATACTTTTTTTTTTTTTCCGGTTTTCAAGACAGGGTTTCTCTGTGTAGCCCTGGCTATCTTGGAACTCATTCTGTAGATCAGGCTGGCCTCGAACTCAGAAATACACCTGCCTCTGCCTCCCAAGTGCTGGGATTAAAGGCATGTGCCACCACTGCCCGGCCAATAAAATAAATCTTAACAACAAAAGAGTTAAGGCAACTACTAAGTGGACTGGGGACTGAACCCACACCTTAGGAAATACCCTATAACCGTTGAATGAATAATACTCTTACCTTGTTGACCTGAGTGACCACAGCATCCACCACTTCACCCTTAAAGGGCCGGAAAACAATAGCTTTGTATTTCACCGGATAAAGAACAAAACCTCGGCCTGGCTGGATCACACCAGCACCAATATTGTCGATGGTGGTGACAGCAATTACGAAGCCATATCTGCAAGAAAAATGAAAGAAGACAGCTACTGTATGTGAAGACGCCTCTAAAAAGTCACCAGCCACAGGCGTCCCTGTGTGTGACAGACCCTCTGCTCAGATGGCTAAATGACCAAGAGACAGGACAAAGATTAGTACCTGAATCTAGAACTCTAAATGATGCTCTCATAATTGTACAGTAAACGCCCAAGACGGCCCAGATATGCTGAAATACACCGATTCTCTCAGTACAGTGTAGGCTAAGGCAGGAAGACTTGCCAGGGTCAAAGGTGAAACAAGTCTTTCAAAAACCACAAACAGAGAATTTTGACGAAAGCCTTTAATCTCAAGCACTTAGTGCAGGCAGATCTCTGAATTAGAGCCCAGCTTGGTCCACATCGTGAGGCCATCTCGAAACCCAAAAACATTTGCATAATAACGGTCTGCTCTCACATAGGGTAAGAAAATGTTGTTTAATAACTTTTCAGAGGGTCCAAAACAGGCAAAAACTGGCTGCTTCAGGTGCCCGGAGGGGTGATGGAGTTTCTCAGAAAAAGTGACAGGAGTTAAGTAGAGGTCACAGACTAACGACACTGTGAATCAGAAACTCACTTCCCAGTGCAGGTCCCCTCCACCTCGGTGAACAGCTTCTGCTTCACCGTGTTGAGCAAGTTTGGACCGAAGTAGCGCGGGTGCAGGAGGATCTCGTGCTCCAGGGAAATCTGCAGAGAAAGGAAGATGGAGACTCTGCCAGCCACACTGAGGACAGGAGGCGACCAGTTGGCCCTTCTCGGCCTCCAGGATCCTCCCGTGTCTGCCTTCACCACTACCCTGCGTCCAGCTCACGTGATAAAACATCTTCTGCAGAAGCTTGGACCGCAGCGCCCAGGACTCCCCACGCAGGGACCTCGCCGGAAGCACTTGCAGAAGTCCCACCACTTCTTCGCGGTCGCTTCCGTAGATCAGCTTGAGCCTTAACGTCCTGGGCGGGGATACATGAAGCCCCGCCCCTCAGCGCTCTCACTCCCAACCTACTTGTAGCAAGTTCTGGGACCGACAGAATTGCACAGAAAAACCCAGTCTCTGTAAAACCTAAAAAAAAAAAAAAAAAAAAAAAAAAAAAAAGAAGAAGAAAAAAAGCGGGTTATTTATTAAAGGTCTGGCTTGTTGCCACATGCCCTTAAACCCAGCCATGGAAGACAGATCTCTAAATTCAAGGCCAAGCCACATCTACAAAGTGAGTTCCAAGATAACCAGGGCTATGTACACAAACCCTGTAAAACATTTGTACACATTAAAAATAAAAAAAAAATTTTTTTTTGAGTTCGAGGCCAGTCTGGTCTACAGAGTGAGAAACCCTGTCTCGAAAAGACCATAACAGCTGGGTGGTGGTGGCACACGCCTTTAATCCCAGCACTTGGGAGGCAGACACAGGCAGATTTCTGAGTTTGAGGCCAGCCTGGTCTACTGACTGAGTTCCAGGACAGCCAGAGCTACACAGAGAAACCCTGTCTCGAAAAAACCAAAAAAAAAAGAAAGAAAGAAAGAAAGAAAGAAAGAAAGAAAGAAAGAAAGAAAGAAAGAAAGAAAGAAAGAAAGAAAGAAAGAAAGAAAGAAAGAAAAAAAAAAAGAAAGGAAGGAAGGAAGGAAGGAAGGAAGGAAGAAAAAGAAAAAACAAAATTTTTCTTTTTTTATTTTGGGGGCTGAAGAAATAGCTCAGACCTTAAAAGCACTTGCTGCTCTTGCAAAGGTCCAGGATTTGATTCCTAGCACCCACAGGGTAGCTCACAATCTTATCTGTAACTCCAGTTCAGGGAGAACTGACACCCTCTCCTGGCTTCTTTCGGCACTGCATGTTAGTGGTACACAGACATACATGCAGGCAGAACATACATGCTTGTAAAATAAAAATAAAGGTTAGGTAGTTGGGGAGGTTGCTCAACAGTTAAAATCAATGGTTGTTCTCCCAAAGGATCCAGGTTTGATTCCTGGCACAAACATGGTGACCCAACTATCTATATTTCAATCCAAGGGGATCCAGTGCCCTCTCTGGCCTCCATGGATACTGAACCCTTGTGGTAAACAGACATAGTTGCAGCTGGAACACTCACATATAAAATAAAAATAAAAGTTTTTACATATAAATAAAAATAAAGTTCTCGCAGAGGACCTGAGTTCAGTTACTAACACCTGCAGCTGAGGATTCACAGCTCCAGCTCTAAGGGGACCTGAAATCCTCTCAGCCTCAGAAGGTACAGCACTCTTGGGATCATACTCACA
Organism: Apodemus sylvaticus; assembly: GCF_947179515.1. Classification (NCBI taxonomy): domain Eukaryota; kingdom Metazoa; phylum Chordata; class Mammalia; order Rodentia; family Muridae; genus Apodemus; species Apodemus sylvaticus. The sequence goes on along the minus strand of NC_067472.1, from coordinate 54,688,413 downwards.
CACATATAGCAGACATTATTAAGTTCACATAATTAAAAAGAAATCACAGCCAGGTGGTGGTGGTGGTGCGCGCCTGTCTCTGGGGGAAAAAAATCACTTGGAAGTGGTGGCACATTCCTTAAATTCAAACATTCAGGAGCCAAAGGCAGGTGAATCTCCGAGTTCAAGGCCAGTTTGGTCTACAGCATGTATAGCCAGGGGTACATTAAAAAAAAAAAACTGTCTTTAAAAACAAAATAAGGGGCTGGAGAGATGGCTCAGCGGGTAAGAGCACTGACTGCTCTTCCAAAGGTCATGAGTTTGAATCCCAGCATCCAATTTTTTTGTTTGTTTTATGTTTTTGTTTTTTGAGACAGGGTTCTCTAGAGTCACAGAACATATGGGTAGTTTCTATATAGTAAGGGAATTTGTTGAGGACTTACAGTCTATAGTCCTACTCTCCAACAATGGTCAGCAGCAGCTGTGGATGGAAGTCCAAGGATCTAGCAGTTAGCCGGGCAGTGGTGGTGCATGCCTTTAATCCCAGCACTTGGGAGGCAGAGGCAGCTTGGTCTACAGAGTGAGTTCCAGGACAGCCAGGGCTATACAGAGAAACTCTGTCTTGAAAAAACAAAAAAAGCCGGGCTGTGGTGGTGTGTGCCTGTAATCCCAGCACTCTGGGAGGCAGAGGCAGGTGGATTTCTGAGTTTGAGGCCAGCCTGGTCTACAAAGTGAGTTCCAGGACAGCCAGGGCTATACAGAGAAACCCTTTCTCAAAAAAAAAAAAAAAAAGTCCAAAAAAAAAATTTTCTAGCAGTTGCTCAGTCCCAGGAGGCAAGCAGGCAAGGTAGAGTGAGTGAGTCTTCCTTCTTCCAATGTCCTTATGTGGGTCTCCAGCAGAGGGTGTGGCCCACATTAAAGGTATGTGCCACCACACCTAGATCTGGGACTTGCTTTGTCCCAGATGACATTGAACTCAGAGATCTCCCTGTCTTAATCTAGAGTTCATAGCCACTATGCCTCAAGATCTCCAAGCCAAGATCCAGGTCAGAAACTATCTCTCAGCCTCCAGATTAGGATCATAGGTAAGTCTTCCAATTCTGGATTTTAGTTCATTCCAGATATAGTCAAGTTGACTACCAGGAATAGCCACTACACTCTGTATAGCCCTGACTGCCCTGGAACTCACTCTGTAGGCCTGGCTGGCCTCGAACTCAGAAATCCGCCTACATCTGCTTCCCAAGTGCTGGGTTTAAAGGCATGTGCCACCACTGCCCAGCTGCCTTGAACTTTTAACAATTCTCTTGCCTTTGTTTTTGAAGTCCTGGGGGAATTGGAAGCTTAAGGGTTGACAGTTGTACTAGAAGGTGTTTTGCTGAAGCAGATATGTGAAGGAGAGTTGTTCCTGAAGTGGACACAGGTAAAAGACTAAGGCAGACTCATGAAGGAACATTTAGCTGAAGCAGACACAGGAAAGAGGATGTTCTGCTAAAGCAATCACATGAAAGGAAACGTGATGAAGGATTCTTTGCTAACAACAGGCATGTATTGGTCTGCCTTACATTGAATAATTGAGCTGCATTTATCGGACTCCATAGGGAGAAACACACCAAAAAACTTATGATAGCATACTGCAGTTTCTTGCTGCTTCTTCAGACTCGGGCTGATTGCCAGAGTGATGTCAATGGAGACAGACTCCCATGGAGAACGTGGTATTTGGAGAGAGTATAAATGGGACTCAATGGTCAGTGACAGAGGCTGAACTAGGCTTGCTTCTAGAGCTGGTTACACAACGCTGGCTTGTGGCTCTCAAGTCTGCTGATCTCATCCCTGAGAGAGGCACAGCCTAGAACTTTTCCTGATGTTCCTCCTGGCCCTTCCTGCTGACTTCTGCCGAGGCTGAGATCTGGCTGTCTGCTAGGTCGTTCCTCTGTTGCTGATTCATATTTACTGTCCTGACTCTCTCAAACTGGACTTACGGTGTATTCACGATGTGTTTGCAAGTGGATCCAGCTGCCACTGCTCACCTGTGAACTAAACTGCTGATTTCTAGACAACACAGATGGAAGTTGCTCCAGAGAACCTTTCTAACCAGGTCCACTTCCCCTGTAGCCTTTCTTTCCACTCCCTCTGCTGGGTGGTAGGCTGCAAGAGAGGTCAAAGTGTTTAAGAACATAAGCATTTGGAAAAATTAAAGTTACACCTGGAACTTCATGTCACAAGACAGTGTTTAGTGTGAAGTGACAGGGTATATACACGCTCCTGAAGACTTTGTTATAATTTGCATTTAAATTAGGGTAGACAAAAGACAGGGATCACTATACTTTACAGCCCTTTCCTCTGGGCATCTACAGACTCAGAAAATTTTATTCAGGTTGTTCCTGTTGATGAACACCCCAAATTCCAGGACTCAGATAGTAGAGAGGAGATCAGGAGTGTTAGGTCATCCTTGGCTACATGAGCAAATGTGAGGACAATCTGTGCTAAGTGAGGGTCTGTTGTTTAAAAAGAGAGAGAGAGAGAGAGAGAGAGAGAGAGAGAGAGAGAGAGAGAGAGAGAGAGAGAGGAAGGAAGGAAGGAAGGAAAGAGCCTGGCGGTGGTGGCTCACGCCTTTAATGCCAGCATTTGGGAGGCAGAGGAAGGCAGATTTCTGAGTTTGAGGCCAGCCTGTTCTACAGAATGAGTTCCAGGACAGCCAGGGCTATACAGAGAAACCCTGTCTTGAAAAAAAAACAAATCCAAAAAAAAAAAAAAAAGAAAAGAAAAGAAAAGATGGGGAAGGGAAAGTTTTCTTCAGCTTCTTCAGTATTAGTCATGGTTGACCTGCCTACAGTTCCAGCCAGTGAGGTGTCAGCAGGAGCTCTCCAAGTTCCAGGACAACCGGTGCTACATGGGCAAATCTTCTCAAGCAAACAGGAAGTCGCTAAGTTGAAAAAACAAACACATAAAGTTCTAGTCCTGGAACTGGTCCCTGGCAGCCTAGATTGCACCCTATTGACTGGAAACTCTCAGAGATCTGCCTGCCTCTGTTTCCCAATTGCTGGGATTAAAAGAGCAAACCACCTACACCTGGGTTTTATGCTGTCCAGGCTGTCCAGGAACTTTGTTGTTCCGGCTGGCTTGAAGTGCTAATGCACTGTCTTCTACCTCCTGAATGTATTGCAGACCTGCACAACCACATGTGTATTATAGGACCATACAGAACTATCTTCGGAGGCAAACTCCCATCATCCTCAGGACTTTAGCTGGGTCTGCAAGGCAGAAGATCATCTCAGCTGTGCTTGCTGTTGACTATTGGCTTTCCCAGGCTGTGGAGGGCCATGGGACCCTCACTTTAGTATCCAGTCACGTCCCTCAACCAGTTGATTACAATTCTTCCCTAACTGCACATGACACCAGGATCTCCAGGGCCGTGTGTGTGTGTGTGTGTGTGTGTGTGTGTGTGTGTGTGTGTATACATACACACCCAGCACTGTATAGGTGGAGAATGACTAGGGGAGGAAGCTCCATCTATACAACTACAGGAACGGCATGCAGGGTAAACACTTCAGCTGGGACTTCTGAAGTGGTTCACCCACACTCCTGTAAGTAAGCCCAATAAATTCTCTGGGACCCAAGAGAGAACTTTAGTGCATAGTACCATGGTTTATTATTGGGACCTTAAAGAAGAGATTTTTTTTCTCTATTTATTGACTTTACATCCTGATCGCAGCCCCTCTTCCAGTCCCCATAGAGAAGAGATTTCTTTTCTTTTCTTTTTTTAAGATTTATTTGAGTACATTGTAGCTGTCTTCAGACACACCAGAAGACAGCATCGATAGTGTGAGCCACCATGTGGTTGCTGGATTTGAACTCAGGACCACTGGAAGAGCATTGAATGCTCTTCCAGTGGATTTGGTTTTTTTCGAACAAGGGTTTCTCTGCATAGGCCTGGCTGTCCTGGATCTCACTCTGTAGACCAGGCTGGCCTCGAACTCAGAAATCCGCCTGCCTCTACCGCCCAGCTGCAGTCAGTGCTCTTAACCGCTAAGCCATCAGAGATTTTAATAACACAAGTATTCTTAAACTCTGCCCCATTCCTGTCCTTATTAGGACTTGCCTACAGAACAGTCCATCATCTTCATAGTAAGACGTACAGGTAGTTACTAACACCACTACTGAGCCTGGAACTAGTGGCGCATCCTGTAATTTTTGAGGACTGGATCATCAGCAAGAGTGATCTGCACTTTTGAGAGGTGTGGCTTACTGCCCACTGTTTCGGCAGAGCTTGATCTAGACGTGGGCCTACAGGGTATCACACCATTTTATTATATTTCTCCTTCTAGGCACTCCGCAGCAGAAACAGGTCACATACTCCCCAATACACTAAGCCAGTGCCAACCTTGCCCCACCCTTGCCCCACCCAGACCGGTAATTTCCCTACGGGAAACAGGTGAAGAAGTTCAGCCAATCCTGAGGTCTCTTGGGGGAAGAAGGCGGGATGAAGAAGAAAAGTTTAGGACATGAGCATCAACCAATCGTGAGCCTCGATGACTGAGGGATGGCAGGGATTGACCATTTGGAGAAGTCTGTTACCTAGCGCACAGTGAACCAATCCACAACAAGAGAGGCCAAGCTTGAGCCAATTAAGATAGCGGAGGTGGGAAGGGGCGGAGCTCTCCTGGTAGCTGCTAGGTCGTGGTTGATGGCTCAGCTTTCTTTGCTGTTTCCTACGTTGGGAATCCTTAGCCTTGGAATGCGAGAGGGAGAAGCGCAGGAAGTTCCTGGACTGGGGCGTGAAGACATCGCCCGGGAAAGCTTGGGCGCAAGACAATCCTAGTTGGAGGAGTCACTGTAAGGCACCGGCTGAGAATCGAGGAAGCGCAGGCTGGTTAGGGGGCGGGACTTCCGGGGACAGGGCTTTTTCGAATAGGGATGGGGAAGATTCCTAAGGTTAGGCTTAGGGGGCGGAGCCAACAGGTCTTTGGGTGGGACAGTGGAAAAAGATGAGCAGTTAACTGAAACATAGTTGGGGGTGGGGGGCGGCATGTTGCCAGAGGCCTTAGGTGGCCAACTCTGTTTAAGGGTTGATGTGGAGGTTGCTGTGGAAGTTACCTAATTCACTGTCCTTTTCTTCCCAGGGAGCCAGTGGTAGGGAACTTTCTTGGGCACCCTTCCCTCCTTGGGGTGCTATGGAGTTCCCAGAACACAGTCAGCAGCTGCTCCAGAGCCTGCGGGAGCAACGGTCCCAGGGTTTCCTTTGTGACTGCACCGTGATGGTTGGTAGTACCCAGTTCTTGGCCCATCGGGCTGTGCTGGCCTCCTGCAGCCCGTTCTTTCAGCTCTTCTACAAGGAGCGGGAACTGGACAAGAGGGATCTGGTGTGTATTCACAATGAGATTGTCACGGCCCCAGCCTTTGGATTGCTTTTGGACTTTATGTATGCTGGCCAGCTGGCCCTCAGGGGAGATACTCCTCTAGAAGATGTGCTGGCAGCTGCCAGCTACTTGCACATGAATGACATTGTTAAGGTTTGTAAGCAACGGCTGCAAACCCGAGCTCTGGCAGAGGCAGACAGTACCAAGAAGGAAGAGGAAGCCAACCCTGCTAGCTTGGAGTTTTTGTCAGGCAGTTCCCGAGGCTCTCAGCCTTTACTGGCATCTGTTGAAACGTCAGCCCGATGGGGTGAAGAGGAGTGGAAGGCTCCGGCCACCCCCGTACCCACTGCTCATCCTGCAGATGAGCCGCCAGTGTCTGGTGGGGCTGACACTACACAACCAAGCATGGAAGTTGACTCATCACATCTTCGGGTACCTCATCCACCAGTGACGGATGTCTCCGTCTCTCTTGCCAGTCCAAGTAGCTCTACAGAGACCATTCCTGTAAACTACTTCTCTTCTGGCCTTCCAGCAGTTTCGGTGGAGCCCTTGACTCCTCTTGATGTGGTTCCCGAGAGCCTGAGGGTGGTGGAGCCAAGGGATACTGGAGGACCACTGCAAGGCTTCTATCCCCCAGCGCCAGCCCCACCCCCAGCCCCAGCCCCAGCCCCAGCCCCAATTCTCTCCCAGGCTCCAGCTCCAGTTGAAGCTGAACTGGTTCAGGTAAAAGTAGAAGCTATTGTGATCTCTGATGAGGAGACTGACTTGTCAGATGAACAGCCTCAGGGATCTGAAGGGCTGTTCCCATCTGGAGGAGCAATGTATGGGGGTCAGCCTACACAGGCAGAGGCTTTTGAGGAGCCAGGAGCAACAGGCCTAGAGGAGGTGGGGCCAAGTAACCACTTCCTGCCTCCAGAATCTCATCTACCATACCATCTGCTGCCGGGTTCAGGGCAGTATCATCGAGGGCTGGTGACCTCACCCCTGCCTGCACCACCAGCCCTGCATGAGCCACTCTACCCTCCTTCTGAGTATGAAGCAGCCCAGGGGAGCTTTGGGAATTTTACAGAGGATGTCCCCACCTGCAAGACGTGTGGAAAGACTTTCTCATGTTCTTATACACTCCGGCGACATGCCACAGTGCACACACGTGAGCGACCCTATGAGTGCCGTTATTGCCTCCGAAGCTATACACAGTCAGGGGACCTCTACCGCCACATCCGCAAGGCTCACAATGAGGACCTGGCCAAACGCAGCAAACCAGATCCAGAGGCTAGCACCATTCTGGGGGTGCAGCCCCTCTCTGGCTCCCAAACGACAGAGAGACATAGCAGTGGTGGTGGAGGTCCATCCAAAGATTTTGTACTTGGTCCCAAAAATTAACATCTGGAGAACATGAACTGATGTCAGGCCCACTCTTACCATTGTTAGATGGCCACGGAGAAGGTTGGAGGCATCGCATCACTCCTAGAAGGCAGAATTGAAGGCTCTTCCCAAGCTGAAGGTGTCTACCCTTTTCTTTGGCCAGCCAGATAAACAGGGCATTATAGGTCAGAGCAGGTCAGCCAATTCTCCAAGGGCACTGGGAATTTTCCTGAGGTGTAACTGCTTCTCATTCCACATTCTGGAACATAAAACTAGCACTGAGATTATCCCTTTGAACTGGTGTCGGCTGGTTTCTTCCACAGTCTGCATGCCTTCATGTCTGCCCTCTAGTTCTTTTATCTGACACTGGTATTGGGTAAGCCTGTGGGTCTAATTGCTCATGAGGCAAAAAGGAAGACAGAGAGGGTGCAGAGACTTAGAGAAAGAGTGCAAAGACCTTAGACATGGGTTGCTGTGTTTGAACTTGTGTTCTGGGCTGGACTGGGCACTCTATATGCTCTTTAATCCTTTGACAACTCCGTGGGGGTATTAGCCCCACCTCCCTTTCAAGACTTGGGACTCATTCATTTGTTCAGGGTCATAGAGCTGGTTATGGAGAAAACTAGGATTTGAATTTGACTTGTGACTCCAGACAATATGTTTGTTATACTGATCCATACCAAATGTTCAAGGCAGGTAGAAGTGTGGTGGCGCACGCCTGTAATCCTAGCACTCTGGGAGGCAGAAGCAGGCGGATTTCTGAGTTCGAGGCCAGCCTGGTCTACAGAGTGAGTTCCAGGACAGCTAGGGCTATAGAGAGAAACCCTGTCTCGGAAAACCAAAAAAAAAAAAAAAAGTTGGTTCCCGCCCCCCCCCCCCCCCAGGGTTTCCATTGGCTGTCCTGGAATTCACTTTGTAGACCAGGTGAGATTTCAGAGATAAGCCTGGCTCTTTCTCCCCAGTGATGGGATCAAATACATGCACCAGCACCAACTGGCCTTTTTTTTTTTTTCTTTGTTTATCACCAGATGTAGTGGTGAATTACACAGGGCTGTTACACAGAAACCCCATCTCAAAAAACAAGAGAAAAGATTTATGACCATGGCAGTGGTAGACAGTTTGCCTTTAATCTCTGTACTTGGAGGCAGAGGCAGGTGGATCTGAGGACAGCCTAGGCCACAAGTCCAGGATACCTAGGGCTGCATACAGAAACCCTATCTCAAAAAAATAAAATGTGTTCTTATTTTGTTTTTTCAAGACACAGTTTCTGTGTGTGTAGTCCTGGCTGTCTAGAACTTGGATCTGCAAGCCAGGCTGGCCTTGAACTCACAATGACACACCTGCATCTGCCCATGGGATTTTGGCTGCATGCTTGCCTGTGTGCCACATACATGCCTGTTATCAGGCCAGAAGGTGGCATGGAATCCTCTAGACCTGTGGTTCTGGACGGTGGTTAACCACCATGTAGATACTGAGGATTGAACCTGGGTCCTCCTGAAGAATGGGGTATTCATAACTTCTCCAGCCCCAGATTTTTTTTTTTTTTTTTGGTTTTTTTGGTTTTTCGAGACAGGATTTATCTTTCTCTGTGTAGCCCTGGCTGTCCTGGAACTCACTCTGTAGACCAGGCTGGCCTCGATCAAACTCAGAAATCCACCTGTCTCTGCCTCCAAGTGCTGGGATTACAGGCGTGTGTCATCACTGCCCAGTAGTTTTCTAATTCTTTTGTGTGTGGCTTTGTTCTCTTGTCACCTCTGCTTTGAACCTAGAAAGATCTTTGGTTGGCTATTTTGAGAACAGACACTGTTGTGAAAAACTGTCAAGTATTGATAACTAGAAATTTTTGCCTATTTGTGAATTTGAATTGAGGTCTCTGAAGATGAGAAACTGGTGAGAGAAAACAATCTACCCTGTGGGGAGGGACTTTTACAGGAGCTAAGAACCTGTGGAGGGACTGAAATGACAGATGCTTGGGAAAGCGAAGGCAGGAAACCCCACGGGGGTCTTACAGTCGTGACCTTAGACCTTTATTTCTAATGTGTGGGCCTGAGACTGATTGCTTACCTGACATGAAACCCTAGGTTTGCTCCCTAGTATTCCAAAAGAGAAAGTAAAGTGTGACAAAGCAGCCTGGAAAGCGTAAAGAACTCAGTAAAGGTATACAGGTAGTTATTGCCAATAGAGTGAACAAAAGCCGAGCAAGAGTTTGTGAAGTGTTGCGATGGGATGAGGGAGAGAGCTCAGTGGAAATGAAGCAGCTCTCTCTCCAGTCTGAAGGGCAGAGCTGTAGAAGAGAGTGGCCAGCGCCTGCAGACATCCTCTCTTGTACACAGGACCTGAATGCCAATCAAACAGGAAGGGAAACTGAACAAGGCCAAAATAAAACAAGCTTTCTCAATCTCTTCCCCTCCTCTGGAGGTGTCACACTCAGAACTACGGAGCTACTGCTGTTTTTGAGAGAGGAGACTGAGCTGAACAGCGAAGGTTTGCTGAAGGAAAGCTCCCTTATGGGAAGGCAGCAAGAGGTTTTTGGTTTCTTATGTTTTTTGTTGTTTGCTGAGAAAAATTCTAACCCTGAACACAAGTACAGTGGCAGCCGTACCTGTCGTCCCAGCTACTTGACAGCCGGAGGCAGCAGAAAGGAAGACCCCATCATCCCCAGAATAAAAAATGAATTGTCTACCAGTCCCCCTCGTTTTCCTCCCTGCCCTGTTTTGGAGACAAAGTCTCTCGTAGACCTGTCTGGCCCTGAACTTGATAAGTAGCTGAGGATTACCTTGCCCTCCCCTTCCTGATCCACTTGCCTTTAACCCCACAAGTTCTGGTACTATAGGCATATACTCCTATGCCTACCTCCTTGGTCTTTTGAGACAGGGTCTTGCAATATAGACCAGGCTAGCCTTATCAGTACTGTGATTACAGGATATACAACCAAGCCGAGCTCACATTCTTTATATTAACTACCTTCTAATTTTATTTATGCAAATGTATTACTGCCTTAATTCCTACCAAGACACGGCAAAATATAAATAGTAAAAGCTATTCTAGGCAAGTAGAGTACCTTTTCCAGTCTTTCTTACAGTAAATATCAAAATGCCTATAAGAATCTGCTGCCTTCAAAGGGGCAGGTTTTCTAGTTATTTCTCACTTAAAAAGTGGAGGGTGGGGTTAAAAAGAATATGTTGTCTTTAGAACATCAGTTTCCCCAAAGTGAAGAACAATGTCCTTCTGGAATGGATGTGGCCTCTCCAGATCGTCTGAATAAAAGTTACTACTGGGCTAGATAGGTGACAGCCTTTGGCAAATACTTAACTAAAAAGTCAGAGGGCCAGAGTATAACTTAAAGGAAGAGTACTTGCCTAGCATTCATAAAGCCCTAGAAGAGAGGAGAAAGAAAAAGAACCCACGAGTAATAAACACCTTCATTAAAGGCAGGTGAGTGGAACTTGCCAGTAGTTTTAGTTACTTGGAAGGTTTAGGCAGAAGATTCATCTGAGCTCAATAGATAGGGCTAGCCTGGGCACCTTAGGAAGAACCAGTATGTAAAGATAGCTAATGGGGCTGGAAAGATGTCTCAGCAGCTAAAGCACGGACACTGGCTGCTCTTCCAAAGGACCCATTTTCAATTCTCAGCACCCACATGGCAGCTTACAATTGTCTGTAACTCCAAGATATGACACCGTCACATACTGACATACAAGCAGACAAAACACTGATGCACGGTGGTGTGCTGGCTCATGCTTATAATTCTAGCATCTAGGAGGTCACCAACACAGGAGGACTGCCATGAGATCCCAGCACAGGCGGAAACAATAAAAACTTAAAATATGGGGTTGGGGATTTAGCTCCATGGTAGAGCCCTGGATTCAGTCCTCAGCTCTGTTAAAAAAAAGAAAGAAAGAAAGCCGGGCAGTGGTGGTGCACCCCTTTAATCCCAGCACTTGGGAGGCAGAGGCAAGCGGATTTCTGTGTTCAAGGCCAGCCTGGTCTACAGAGAGAGTTCCAGGACAGCCAGGGCTACATAGAGAAACCCTGTCTCAAAAACAAACAAAAAACTTAAAATATTTTAAAGTAATTTTTTTTTTTGTTTTTTTTGTTTTGTTTTTTTTTTTTTTTTTTTGCTATATACCACCGCCCGGCTAGTAATTCTTGGGAAGTGCTAGGCAAGTGCTCTACTGCAAAGCTAACCCGTAACAACCCTCACATGGACTAAACTCTAATACAGGTAATATGTAAATAGAACATGAAGCGAAACCATGAAAGGAGTGGGTCTCAATTTGGGAAAGAGTCTCAAACTGTCCTTTATGTGCATCCTTTCACATACACCACAAAGACTTTCTTGTCATTTAGCATCTTCAAATCTTGCTGGAAATGCTCAAAGCCTGGTAAAGCCGGAGCCTGTACCCTCCACAAACTTCTGAACATATATTCAGGGATCCTCTGATTCAGGCTGATTCACAATGTTGGCTCATCAGACCTCTTCCAAGACCTATGTCAGACTTGGTTTTATCTTTCTGTGACTTAAAGTGTCTGTTGGGAGCTGAGCTTCAGAATAAGAGCTGCCGAGTAAGTCTGACACTGTGCTTCCTCTAAGGACGGCTGAGAAATTGATCAGTGAAATAAATTTTTAAGATGCATTTGTGAATATCAGTTTTATTTCTTCCACATTGATGCAGTAGACAGCTTCCTTTAACATCAAATTTTTACACAACAATCAGGAAGCAAAACCATCTCTGAAGAAGTGAAACATGCAAGATGACAATGATTTTAGTTTTTAAAAGCATGGGAAACAGACTATTCAGGGGCAGAGTCATGGCATAGGAACTATAACAACCAGGTTTTACAGTGGGACACAGAGATTGGACCTGACTCCCAACTAGACAAGTAGATATTTATAATTGAGGGGTAGTGTTGAGATTTATACAAGGAAAATTACTGAGCAGAAACTTCAAGAGGGTTTCTAACTTAATGTGACAGGATTCACTATGACAAAATGTTGTCAAACCAGTATAGGGATTTTAATCCATCTGAGTTTTTAAGACATGATCTTGCTGGGTAGTCCTGGCTAGTTTGGAATTCAGTATATAGCCCAGACTGGCCTTATAGCAATCCTCCTGCCTCAGCCTTCTGAGAGCTGAGATTACAGACATATGCTAACCTTAGCAGTTTAAGAAGTTTGGAAGATAAAATATTCTACTTAGTTCTGTCTTTGGATTTTTTTCAGATTTGGTAGAAATCTTTTTGTTGTGTCTTGTTGGATTATTTAAATTATGGGGAGGGAGCTGGAGAGATAGCTCAGCAGTTAAGAGCACTGCCTGCTCTTCCAGAGGTCCCGAGTTCAATTCCCAGCAACCACATGGTGGCTCACAACCATCTGTAATGGGATCCGATGCCTACTTCTGGTGTGTCTGAAGACAGTGACAGTGTACTCATATACATAAATAAATAAATCTTAAAAAAATAAATTATGGGGAGGAACAAAGAAGTGTAGAATATTAGTAGAGTTTTAGGTGTTATTAATAAAGTAGTTGATCCTACCCCAAGAAACATTTAGTTTATGATTATATGATGGCTAGAGACACATGCTTATTAGCTCTACTTACAAAGGTGGAGGCCTATTACATGGTCTTAGCTACTAATTGATAATGACATAAACAGGATCCAGAGTAAACAGAATGACAAACCAGCCACCAGTAGATGAATGCCACAGAGGCAGGACAACCCTAGATTTGCACCCGTGAGTAACATAGCTTCTTCAGGGTTCTATCAGGTGCTTCCAAGACACTAAACAATAAACTTCTTTCCTTGTACTTACTTTCCTCTGTGAGGTCCTGAGCTCCTCACAGACAGAGTGACAGCTGAAGAGGAAACAGGTTCTGTCATGCTTTATTATGGTACACTTTAAAGAAGATGAAGTAATGCATTTCAGAAAAGTGGACACACTTTAGAAATGTCTCTATTAAATATTAAGACATGATCAGCCAAAGCTACACAGAGAAACTCTTTCTGAAATACAAAAACAAATACTGTGGGACTAGCTGTGTAGCTTGAAAAAAGGGTGCTTGGTCAGCATGTGCAAGGTGGGTTTAAACTCCGGCATCATGCACACACACCCCCACAGAAAGCTTAGCAGCACAAGGACAGAGTTAGTAAATATTCTTAACTATTTAAGGGCTTGATTCCAGAAGCTAAAAACAGAATTTCATGTACCCCAGGCATTCATTCCAGCAGTTTCAAAAAAAGAATAGATTACTGACAAATACGTTGTATTATGTCAATGATCTGAGTACAAGTAATAGCAAGGAATAGAAATTACCAGGAGAGAACAAAGCAAACCAAAAACCAGAAAGGGGATGAAACCCAGGGTTTTGCCACAGAACTGTTATCTCCAGCCCTTTAATTTTGAGATAAAATCTGGCTGGTCTTCATTTTATGACTGTCATGGTTTAGACTCCTAAGTGCTGGGACTATAGGCATGGACATCATGACTGCCTAGAAAGAAGATACTTGTGTGGGGGAAAATAATCTGAATATTAAGAGTATAAGAAATTGAAATAGCAAAGTTTGACTCATTTCTTGTTATATAGTTAGTTTTACAGGCCTGGGAAATCAAACCCAGGGTCTTATACATGCTAGGGAAGCAGTCTACCTCTGTGCTACAGTCTTAGCCCTAAAATGATTAATTTCAAATCTTTAATGTAAATATACTTGGGCTTTATTTATTTATTTATTAAAGAATTATTTATTATATATAAGTACACTGTTGCTGTCTTCAGACACACATCAGAAGAGGGCATCAGATCTCGTTACAAATGGTTGTGAGCCGCCATGTGGGTGCTGGGATTTGAACTTACTCAGGACCTCTAGAAGAGCAGTCAGCCCTCTTAACCACTGAGCCACCTCTCCAGCCCACTGGGCTCAATTTATAATTATCTTGTTTCGGGGGCGGGGAAAATATATATCTCCATCCCACTAGGAGCAACAAAGGCATCTGAAGAAGCAGCAGAAGGGTCCTTTCTGCCTGTCCTTACTGTCTCAGCTTCACTGACCCTCTCCTCTGTATCTGATAAAAATCTAACAACAGCCCATTAGACCTATGCCACAGATACAGTTGACTCCACCCACAGTCGATGAATGTTCTGTAGTCTGTTTCTCAAGGCAAATCATATGAACTGTAAGCCAAACAGATACACTGGGGACAGACCATAAATGGTGCAGAGCAGGAAACAAAACGGAAATCCACCTGGTCAGAGTAAGGCTGAGTTTCTCTTGCTGAGGCTCAGATTTCCCTTGATGGGTCTTTACTTGTCCACTTGAGTTCAAATCGAGAAGCATCTCTCTTCTTCTTTAACCAAACATGCCCAGGTACAGCTGTTTCTCTTTCCTGTGGTAGCTGCTGAGTTCTGACTGCGTCAGCTGGAGGTACCTCCGAACATTAGCATCTTCAAAGACAATGGAGAAGATTTACAGACCAACCATAGAGACACAAATGGACCAGAGAGCATTGTAAACATTCCTAGTTATTTTAGTTCTCCAAACTCTGAAAGTGTCACAATTACTCTATACAGCAGCAAAGTCTATTTTTTTTTTTTTTTTTTTTTTTTTTTTTGGTTTTCGAGACAGGGTTTCTCTGTGTAGCGTTGGCTGTCCTGGAACTCACTCTGTAGACCAGGCTGGCCTCGAACTCAGAAATCCACCTGCCTCTGCCTCCCAAGTGCTGGGATTACAGGCATGCACCACCACTACCCGGCATAAATAATATATATATATATATATATATATATACATACACACACACACACACACACACACACACACACACACACACATATATAAAAGCGTCAGAGTTGGTGGCTTTTAAGCTCAGTACGCAGGAGGCAAAGGCAGTTGGATCTAAGTTTGAGGCAACATGGTGAGTTTTAGAACAGCCAGGACCACCATGTAGAGAGACCCTGTCAAAAAAATAAAATGGGGGGAGGAGGAGAATAAAGACACCATATTTATTGTTAAACCAATAATTCAGAAATGATCCTACCACCTGCTTCAGTCTTTCTCTACTAAAAACTAAGTGCCAAATCTGAAATTCTCCCAGTCAGTAGCTTGCTTTTCTAGGTCACACCTGGAGTTAGCTGAGCTAAATGATAAAATACTACCTAAAGCAAAGGCCAGCTCCTATCTGGAGAACAGGATGAACAACAATGATCAAGTTCATTTATAGGAAGCCATTAACACTCTCTATAAAAGGTAGGGGCTTTAAACCAAAACTCCTAAGCTGGTATACTGGTACATATCTGTAACACATCTGTATATATGTATACTGGTACACATCTGTAACACATCTGTATATATGTATACTGGTACACATCTGTAACACTAGCACTTGGGAAGTAGAGGGGAAGACGATCAGACATTGTCAGCCTGTGCTACGAACTGAGTTTGAGGTGAGCCTGAGTTACAGGAGATCCTGTCTCCAAAAACAATCACACAAACACATACACAAAGAACAAAAAGAATAGAAAAAGTTCCTAAAATCCCCATTCTGGTAACACTCTCATATACTGCTAGTATTCAGATAGCCACGCTCAGTCCAGCTGGAGCAATAGATAGGGCTCTAGGCTGGCCTGGCTATACAGTGAAATTCTGTCCCATAAAACTCCAAAATAAATAAATTAGATTTAACTTAAAAGGACATGGGTGCAGTACCTGGTAGTTGTAATGTTCTGAGTATTGTTCCCAGCAGCAAAATAGAAAAGGAGTAGGGTGGTAGTAGGTGTTTACATATAGGGAGTATACTGGCTGGGTGTCACAGGGGTAGGGTGGTAGTGGGTGTTTACACATACAGAACACACTGCTGGGTGTCACAGGGGCAGGGTGGTAGTGGGTGTTTACATATACAGAGTACACTGGCTGGGATGTCACAGGGGCAGGGTGGTAGTAGGTGTTTACAGATACAGAACATACTGGCTGGGTGTCACAGGGGTAGGGTGGTAGTGGATGTTTACACATACAGAGTACACTGGCTGGGTGTCACAGGGGTGGGTGGTAGTGGGTGTTTACACATACAGAACACACTGCTGGGTGTCACAGGGGCAGGGTGGTAGTGGGTGCTTACATATACAGAACACACTGGCTGGGTGTCACAGGGGTGGGTGGTAGTCGGTGTTTACATATACAGAACACACTGCTGGGTGTTTGTAGGGCATGCACAAGGCCCTACATTTGCTCTATAACTCAGCGAAATAAAGAGACACAGGCTTATATATATAAGACATTGACCTACAGAGCTGGTTCAGGAATAGTAACGCATATGCATGTTTAAGCATAAATATTCCTAAGGACACAGCCAGGACTAACAGCTGCTTTCCTGTGAAAACAAGAACACTGGAGTATTCTGAGTGAGCTGATAAACTCCTGTAAAGCTAGCACTCCTCAGGGAGGCTGGCACTAGGGATGCAGTTGCAGGCTAGCCTGTGCAACAAAGGGAGAACCCTGTCTCAGAAGCATAAACTAAGGACTAGCAAAATGTGTAAATAGGGAAAGACATTTGCTGCCCGGGCAGCCAGGCTGACAACCCACACAGGGGAGGGACAGATGCAGTTGCTACAAGCCATCCTCTGGCCTCCACATGTTGGCCTGTGACCACGCCAACACCCACCACACATAAAACAAGAAACAAAAACTCTCAAAAATCCCACTGAAGTGGAAATCTTGTTTATGTGCATATTTTTATATACTTAAATTTTCTTAGATATATGTACCACCACTGCCGAGGAAATGTTATGTATTTTTAAAATATTTTATTAATTCTTTGAGAATTTCACATAATGCATTTTAATCATATCTCCCTCCTCTCCAACTCCTCCCATATCTAACCTGCTGTCTCCACCCTCCTGACTTCCTACCCACATAAGTTTTGAGTTTTCTTCTCCCTCAGCCCCATCTGGTTAAGTCTGTGTTATTCAACTACTCTTGGGAATGGGGCCTGTCCTGGAGTATATCTGACCTACAATGGGATCACCTCATTAAGAAAACTAACTCTGCCTCTTCTAACAGCTATCAAGTGCCAATAGCTCCTCAGCGAAGAATTTCATGACTACTTTCCCTGCTCCTTCCTGAGACTTATTATCTATTTTAAAAAACAGTGAAAAACTAGGGCTGGAGAGAACACTCAGCTATTAAGAACACTTGCTGCTCTTACAGAGGACCCAAGTTCAGTTCTGGCACCCACAAGGTGTCTCATTACAGGCTGAAAATCTAGTTCCAGAAGAATGAATAACTGCCTTTTTGGCCCCAAGGCACACATGCAGTGCACAGCATAGTGTTGGGACATAGATCAAGAATGAAGCTGTGAGGGGAATGCTGTGTGCTGTGAGAAAACTCCAAGAAATAAGGTAAGAGTCTTGTGATCTAAATCTCTTCAAAAACAAGGAATTGTTTTTAAATATGCTTTTGTGCCCATCCTAGGTATAGTGAATAGGAGTGAGTTTATGTTAAATCACTCATTACAGCAGGCTATTACTATTTGTTTATATGCCTCAATGGAAAAATATATGCTTTTTTTGTTTTTTTTGCCATGTGTGGCTTGTCCTTGTAATTGAATACCTTTCTTGTGTGATTCTTCTTAAGAATATAAATTCTTGGCCGGGCGGTGGTGGCGCACACCTGTAATCCCAGTACTCTGGGAGGCAGAGGCAGGTGGATTTCTGAGTTCCAGGCCAGCCTAGTCTACAGAGTGAGCTCCAGGACAGCCAGGGCTAAACAGAGAAACCCTGTCTCCAAAAATCCAAATTCAAAAAACCAAAAAAAAAAAAAAAAAAAATTCTTAAGTATAAATTGTTTAATGCTCGTAGTAAAGTTGGCTACTGAATAAGACTTCAGTGACCTCATTTTTAGGCCCCACTCTCCCAGGTCCACACCTCCAACAAAGTGAACACAACACATATGTAGTGAAACACTGGTATACCTAAATATAAATAGGTTTTGTTTTTTTTTTTTTTTTTTTTTTTTTGGATTTGGTTTTTTCAAGACAGGGTTTCTCTGTATAACCCTGGCTGTCCTGGAGCTCACTCTGTAGACCAGGCTGGCCTCGAACTCAGAAATCCACCTGCCTCTGCCTCCCAGAGTACAGGGATTATAGGTGTGCGCCACCAACGCCCGGCCTAAATAGGTCTTAAAAAAACAAACAATAAACTGAAAAAGATAAACACTAACACTCCTTTCCACGGGTACTACTTCAGTGGAACAGTTTTTTTTGGGGGGGGGGCGGCGTTGCTTTGTTGAGACAGGGTTTCTGTGTTGCCCTGGCTGTCCTGAAACTTCTCTATATATCAGGCTGGCCTAAATCTCAAGATATCTGCCTGCCTCTGCCTCCTAAATGCAGGGATTAAAGACATACACCACCTAGAATGAGAAAGTTTTGTTTTGAGACAGGGTCTTATATAGTTCAGGCCATCTTAAGACTCCCTGTATAACTAATGGACACTTAATCCTCCTGCCTCTGCCTCCCAAGTGCTGGGATTACAGGCATGCACACCACTACATATGCTTTTTATGCAGTGCTAATGATTAAAATCAGAGCTTTGTGCATGCCTACCAAGATATATATGTGTATAATATATATAACACACACACATATCTATCCATCCCTACCCCTTCTTTTTAAGAAGTATTTTTCTGTTGATTTGTAATAGCTGTACATAATAATGAGAACGGTGCATATAGTTCAATACATGATGTATACAGTGTGTAATGTCAATTACCCAGCAATTAGCATTATCATCTTAATCCCTGATCACATCTTTGTGTAGCTCTGGCTACACAAAGCTCTGGAACTCACTCTGTAGACCAGGCTGGCCTTGAACTCAGAAATCCGCCTGCCTCTGCCTCCCAAGTGCTGGGATTACAGGCGTGCGCCACCACCGCCCGGCTGATCACATCTTTGTACTGAAAACAATTTTATATATGTTCAACTCTTTATGTCCCTTTCATTCACTTACCTTTCGGTTGCCTGTTGACAGCAGCCAGCAGGTAGTGTCGAGCCTGGTCATAGTCTTGCAGGTGGAAGAAGGCCACCCCAGCCCGATACAGGGCCTTGGCGTTGTCAGGTTGTCGTTCTAGGACTTTCTGACTGTATTCCCTCACTCGTTCATAGTTCACTGGCTCCATCTGGAGGAGACAGGCTAATGGGCCCAGTTAAAGGGAAAAAGAAGGAGGGCATATTATATAGACGATTCCACTGCTCAGCTCACAGCTTTCATTTCTTCACTGACGATTAAGTGTCTCCCATATCTAAACCCTCACCTAGGAACCAGAGATATAAAGTTGTGGCTGACAAGCTGGCTCAGTGGTGAGGCCTCTGGCCTCCAAGGGTGATGACTTGTATTTGATCCCTGGGAAAGAGAAGTGACTTACACAAGTTTTCTTTTCTTTCTTTCTTTCTTTCTTTTTTTTTTTTTTTGAGACAGGGTCTCTCCTTGTAGCCCTGGCTGTCCTGAACTCACTTTGTAGACCAGGCTAGCCTCGAACTCAGAAATCCACCTGCCTCTGCCTCCCAAGTGATGGAATTAAAGGCGTGTACCACCACCGCCCGGCCACAAGTTTTCTTTTGACATTCATAACACATGTATCATGCCATGCTTGAGTGTGTGTACATACATGATAAAATACAAAGTTTATTTGTTTCATTTTGTGTGCATAAATGTGGATCATATGCATGTAGGAGCCCAAAGTGGTCATGACAGGGGTCAGGTCCTGGAACCAGAGTTACAGATGACTATAAGAGCCGCTGTGTGGGTGGGTGGGTAGGTGCTGAACCAAACCCAAGGGCTCTGTAACAGCAATACGTACTATTTAACTGGTAAGCCGTCTCTGCAGTCCCTAGACTTTATTTTTTTATTTAAGACTCTATCGGCATAGTGGTGCATACCTGTAATTCAAACTCTTGGGAGGCAGAGGCAGGAGGGTTAAGAATCCAAGGTCATCCTCAGTGTGGTGGTCTGAATGAGAATGGCCCTTACAGGTTCATATGTTTGAATGCTGAGTCACCAGGGAGCCATGCTACTTGGGCAGGATTAGGAGGTGTGGTGCTTTGCTGGAGGAAGTGTGTCACTGGGGGGTGGGCTTTGAGGAAGCGACATTCAAGACAATGTTCTCCCTTAAAGGGTTGTAGCTCAGTAGACTGATTGACCGCCTGACATATTTAAGCTCTGAGTTCAATCCCCACTATCACCAAAAATAAAAGGGGATGGAGTGATGGCTTGGTGGTAAAGAGCAGACATTGCTCTTGCGGAGGGCCCAGGTTTGCTTTTAAGCACCCGTACTGGATGGCTCACAACCACCCGTGCCCTCTTCTGGACATCATAGGCATCTACCTTGACAAGTGCACATACCCACAGACACATATCAAAGGACAAATAATTAAAACTAATTAATTTTTTTTTAGATATATTTATTTATTATTTGTGAGTACACTGTCACTGTCTTTGAACACACCAGAAGAGGGCATCCAACCTCATTACAGATGGTTATGAGCCACCATGTGGTTGCTGGGATTTGAACTCAGGACCTCCGGAAGAGCAGTCAGTGAGTGCTCTTAACCACTGAGCCATCTCACCAGCCCCCAAAACTAATTATTTTTTAAAAGCAAAAAAGGGAAAGACATTCTATTTAACAGCTATGGGAATTAAAAATAATTAAATATATAAAACATAACGAAATCATGTTTGGTGGCAGAGATTCAGGTATAATGATGCCATTAACAAGCCTACATATTCACTCTTATGAGTGTTTTGCCTCTATTTATGTATTTGAACCATGTATGTGCCTAGTGCTTGGGGAGGTAAGAGGGGGCGGAGTCATATCCCTTGAGTTACAGATAGTTGTAAATTATTATGTAGGTGCTGGGAATTGAACTCTGATCCTTTGCTAGAGGAGCCAAAGTTCCTAACTACTGAGTCACCTCTCTAGCCTTGGAGCTTAGAGAGGAGAGATCTGATTTAACAGCTTAGTGAGGACACTAGATAAGATGTACTGCACTCAGTCCTATTGTCCCACTCTACCTCTGGGCACCGGCTTTGAGGCAGGATTTTACCAGCTTAGGGAAAGTACTCTAGGATATAAGGCTTCGCTGATCTCTATTCAGCAGCAACTGAGTCCAAGCAATGATTAAATACTGCACCACAAAGTGGGAAGTATACACAAACAAATAAATTTTAAATATACTTTGAAGAAAATAAAACTGCTAGAGAATAAGTACAATTAAACTGTTGCTTGACTATTGAAGGCTTCTCTAGGAAAGTTGATCTTTGGCAAATTCCTTAGTACAGTCTCTATTTTTTTTTTAACATTTTCTATTTTTTTAAAAGGCACTGAATCTTGTAATAAGGCATTTAAGCTCTGGGAATTAAGACTGTTTGGGTATAATTTTAAATCTACTTGTTACTATATACTCGATGATTTCCTTAAACTAATCTGAAAGAACTGTTGTGACACTTACATAGATCAGTGTGTAGTGATCTAACACCTGACATTCTATGTCATAAATGTCACAACTATGAATCCTAGGTAACCATCCTTTCTGAAATGGAACATCCCCAGCACTGTGACTATTTCCATTTTTTCAATTTATTCTTATTGTTTGAGATAGGGTATTACCACATATCACAGGCTAGTCTGGATCTCAAACTTGAAGCCATTTTTCTACTTGATCTTCCCCAGTGCTGGAGTACAGGTGATGGCAACATTCCTCCAGATAAACCCATTGGTAGTCCTACCCTAGGTCCACTAAATCAAGATATCTGGGGTTTAGAGCCCAGTAAGTAGTAGCTTCAGGTGAGGTTGGAGAAGTCCTGCCTGCTTTTAGAGTACTCTACAGATTGGAAACAGGTTTTAATCCATTGCTAAATAACCAGGTGGCATCGAAAAGGAACGTCTTTTTCCAATGTTCACAGGGCTTAATGATTTTGTTTGTTTTGCCTTTTGTGACAGGGTTTCTTGTGTAGCCGTGACTGTCTTGGAACTCTCTCTGTATTCGAACTATCTCTTGAGTACTGGGATTAAAGACATGCTCCACCACTGCCTGGTCCTGTGGTATTTGTCTTGATGCTCTGCTCTGCCATGCCCTTCCCACCCCACCCCACCCCCATACTTACCAGCTAGGTTGTTGTAGCAGTCGGTCTGGACGGTGTGCAGTATATTTTCTTGCTCCGGTGTGAGAGCTGGGCCCTGAGGTCCCAGGTTGGGTATAGGGGAAGGCAGACTTGGGTCCAGACCCCGCAGCTGAAGAAGGGCACGATGGTACCTCTTCACAGCATCTCGGTACTTCCCTTCCCGGTAGCGCTGGTTTCCTTCCTCCTTGTATAGCTGGGCTTCCTGAAGGCGCTTCTCCATGACTGTTGGAACTGTTAAATGAAAGAGAAACTAAAGCAGTAGTATTGGCATCAAAATAAACGATTAGAGCATCGATTTCGTAAGCAGAAAATTACCCTCCTTCAAGAGGTTGGCAGGGACTTGAGTTTTGCTGATTTTACTAGTCCCATCTATCTTACTGTGGTAGTTTTTAGTTTCCAGAAGTTCCGCAAACTAAAAAATGGTATGTGAGGGGTAGTGAAGCCATAGACCAAATGAGTTCCATTAGAAGAGATCCCGGCGTGATTATAGACTAGGGAAATCCAAAGGCCCGACTAAACGTTCGAAGTGTGTGACCGCCCGCAAAATTCGTTTCCTTCTTTCTCTGAGGCACACCCCCTGACCTGGAAGAAGATGGAGTAGGCGGGAACAACTGAAACAAGTCAAAAAGGCTTCTCTCCTTTCCAACCTCTTTATTTGTCTCTATCCAACAAACATTTGTTGATGGTTCTGGTGTTGAGGGACCGAAGTGAGTGAGGCCTGAGTCTCCAGTCCACATGTGAGGCACACAGAGGCCGTAAGCTTCACGTCCTACAACCGCACCACAGCAGAGTCTGGAAGCCTCCTCCAGAATTTCAGTTTCAGTGCAGCAGCACAGAAAGCAGGTCGCCGGAGCGGCCAGCAGTTTGGCATCTAGGGGGGCGCGCGCATTGCGTCATACCACCCAATCAGAAACGAGTCTAGAAAAGTAATCCCGCAGAACAGACCCCGCCTCCTCAGCGGACCAACCCGGAAAAAAAAAAATTCCCGGCCACTTCTCCAATAAGAAAAAAAGCCGCACGATATAGGATAACCAATCAGAGCAACATACTACGATTCAAGCTGGCCAATGAGAGAAGGAAGGGGTGGGGCTGGCGCCTCTGTTGCTGGGTAGATGTTTAAGCACAGAAAGAGGTCCCGGCTTTGCTCTCCCTTGGTGCTGGGCAGGCCTTTCCCTACTAGCTACGAAAACCCTGGACCACCCATCCTTCCAGCTTGTCCTCGGTTACTAGTCCAGAAGTTGCAAAAACTAAGCAAGAGAGGTCATGGAGTAAGACCTAGGGTGATCCAGTAATTGGGAGCGAGCAGGAAGTAAGAGATGTGATGTGAAGTGGGCGGGACTCCGGCGCGACTGCGCAGAGCCTACAACTGAAGTACGGAAAGAGGAGCGCGCTCACGCTTCCGTGCTACGAGGCACTTGAGCCGCAGCCAGCCTTGCCCGACTCAGGCCCGTGCGGCTGCGCGGTTATGCCGCCTGAGCTGATTGGCCCGGATCTCTGAGAGGAGGGAGGCGAAGTGAGGGAACTCCGTCGTCCTCGGCGCGCACTCCCCCGCGGTCGAGTACCGAGTGTGTCGGAAGCTGCTCCTCACTGTCTTGTTTTGGGTTCAGTGAGCCGAAAGGGGCAGGGCAGGAGGAAGGCGATACAAGCGCGCCGCGAAGACAGCGCAGCCTCTGCCTCTGTGTGCGTGCGCTTGCTAGCGCGGGCTCAGTGCTGGCGCGGGAGGCGGAGGCGGGCGGCGGCGGCGGCGCCTGCGCGGTCGGGCTCGGTCGACAGTTCGCAGGGGAGGAGGCGGCGGGAGGCGGAGGAGGCGACGGCGGCGATGGAGGTGAAGCGGCTGAAAGTGACCGAGCTGCGGTCGGAGCTTCAG
This sequence comes from Apodemus sylvaticus, assembly GCF_947179515.1. Taxonomy (NCBI): domain Eukaryota; kingdom Metazoa; phylum Chordata; class Mammalia; order Rodentia; family Muridae; genus Apodemus; species Apodemus sylvaticus. The sequence goes on along the minus strand of NC_067472.1, from coordinate 54,664,678 downwards.
CGGCGGGGCCTGGATTCGCGCGGCCTCAAAATGGATCTGGCGCAGCGGCTTCAGGAGGCACTGGATGCTGAGATGCTGGAAGACGAGGCCGGCGTTGGTGGAGCCGGGCCCGGTGGGGCCTGCAAGGCGGAGCCTCGGCCTGTGGCCGCGTCGGGCGGAGGCCCGGGCGGGGACGAGGAGGAGGACGAAGAGGAGGAGGAGGAGGAGGACGAGGAGGCGCTGCTTGAGGACGAAGACGAGGAACCACCACCTGCTCAGGCTTTGGGCCAGGCCGCGCAGCCGCCTCCGGAGCCCCCGGAGACGTCAGCCATGGAGGCCGAGCCCGAAGCTTCCGACACACCGGCGGAGGCCACGGCTGGGTCAGGTGGGGTAAATGGTGGCGAAGAGCATGACAACGGCAAGGGGGAGGAAGACGGGCCGGAGGAACGGAGCGGAGACGAGACTCCGGGATCCGAGGCACCGGGTGACAAGGCCATAGAGGAACAAGGTGAGGAACTGGCAGCAGAGCCCGGCCTCAACCTGCCGGGTGCGTCTCCGATCCAGCACCCCACCCTGCACCGCGCTATCCGATTCCTTGTTTCCACTTGCCCGTAAGTGCACTGTTCTAGTGGCTGTTTGATGAGATTCTCCTGGAAGGTGGCTTTCATCCGCTGCCCGTCTTTTTGAAGGTTTGGGCGTCTTGTCTCTCCACTGTTTGCAGGAGGGAGGTCCCTGCCTTATGTGGTTCCTTGGTGTTAGTGGATGGAAATGTTGTGTGTGTGTGTTGCTTTCGAGCTACCTACCTGTGGATCAGTCTTCTGGTGCCCACCCCACCCCCCTTTAGCTGAATACCTTTAGCCGAAAATATGCTGAAAAATTGGCGATCTACAGAGACCAGTGCTGGGGAGACCAGCTTAGGCCTGACAGTTCGTTCCTTACCTTAAAAATGATAAGTAATAAACAGACCGTGAAATGCTGCTGTGTCAAACCCACGTTAGTCCTCAAAGAGACTCTGGATATCTAACCTTGCTCCTTCCTGCTTAAGCGGTAGGAGACAGTATGCGTGAGCCTGTTGAGTTTAATCATTAACTCTCAGGTTGGTAACATTTTAGTAGCATGTTAGTTACTTGATTGGGGTTTTCTACTTTGTCCCTGTTGTGTTTATATTTTATTCTTCTACCCAGGCTGTGAATAAGCATATTTATAGGCTTAATTCTACACTGGTACCCCTAAGGCTCCTAACTTGCTGAGCTGAAATGATTGAGGGGTTCTAGAGGACCATTTGAGTAACCTTGTGGTAGAAGATTTGTGGAGACTTACCCCAGGAGTTAATGACCTTTCTCCTTTTGAAATGCTTGCATAGTTAGAGCCAATCTATAGAGTCAGAAGAGGGAGAGCTGTTTCTGAGTCTTAGTTTCAAGTAGGTTGGTTTTTTTTGTTTTTTTGCTTTTTTTTTTTTTGCCTTAGAATTTTTTGTACTGTTTTGTTGTTTTTTGTTTTGGCTGTTAGTGTTATAAAATTGGAATCTATTTTTAATAATTGTACACAAAGTATGGTGTTTGGGGTTTTTGTTGTGTCTGATGTCCTGGGACCAAAGTCCTATTACATAACCCTTAATTTGTGTTATCTCAAATAGCAGATAAAAAGCAGTGAAGGCTAAGGGAGTGTTTTAGAGGAATTGTTGGAAACACTTAATGCCTTCAAAACATTGAAGCCTAAGGAAAAAGTCTATGGGTTACTCTGTGTAAAGAAATGTTGCCGCCAGGTTTGGTGTCACAGGCCTTCAATCCCAACATTTGAAGGCAGAGGCAGACAGATGTCTGTGTTTGAGGCCATCTGATATAAATAGTTTTAGGATCAGCAGAACTACATAGTGAGACCCTGTCTAGAAACAATAACACAACAACAACAAAAAGAATGTTACTTAATATATAACACCACCTTCCTGCCCCAAATTTCATGCAGTAAAGATGCAGTGTTATTTATGGTTTGCTTGTGACCTAAGAATTTCTCTGGTAACTTTCAAGTTCCTGTTTAAAATACACTTGTCATTGTAAGGCTGTGCATATTAATGCAGAAAAGATAGTCTCTTAAAGAAAATGTGAAGCTGGGCGGTGGTGGTGCACGCCTGTAATCCCAGCACTCTGGGAGGCAGAGATAGGCGGATTTCTGAGTTTGAGGCCAGCCTGGTTTACAGGGTGCGCTCCAGGACAGCCAGGGCTATACAGAGAAACCTTGTCTCCAAAAAACCAAATCCAAAAAAAAAAAAAAAAAGAAAAAGAAAAGAAAGAAAAGAAAATGTGAGGCATCTGTGAAAAGTGCTAGAAAATAGTCATTAAGTACTTGCCATAAATCCAGATGTTATGAGAATTGAAACTCACCTATAAAGGTTTTTAAAAGACTTCAGGGATACTTTTCTATCCTACGGGTGGGGAGATCTGCCAGGCCGGCTTGATTGAAATAGATAAATTTAGAATGGAAAAATTGTCCAATTTAATTAGCACATAGTGGTTTCCCCTCCATCCCACCCTCCTGCCCCCACCCATCTTAATCAGTGATTTGGAATTTGGAAGTAATATAGGAACACTCTGTCTCCATCAGATACCCTCAGTTTCCTAAAGTTAACTCAGAGTCTCTTAGTTCTGAGTTCATTCTACTCTCCAGTATAAACACCCCTGATTTTCTTTCCCTGCCTTTTGTAGGAGATGACCAAGATAGTGAAAAGTCAAAACCCGCGGGCTCAGATGGTGAGCGGCGGGGCGTGAAGAGACAGCGTGATGAGAAGGATGAGCATGGCCGGGCATACTATGAATTCCGAGAGGAGGCTCACCACAGCCGGTGAGGGAACGCCCTTGATGGGACTGTGCTCTGCTTCTGGTATTCCTATTGTTGATTTAAGAAGGGGAGGATTGAAAACTGAACTAGGTCCTTACAGGCATAAGCTTTAGAGTAAATAAATCTGTGATGGAAACTGCTATTCCCTTTTCACATTCATTGAAAGAAGCTGTCTGCTGGAATTTGGTAATTCACTGATAGTTTAAAATGGACAGTGCCACACAAATACCTCAAAGAAGGTAGCCTTGGTTATATTGCATTTGCTCTCCTCTCCTACCTCTAGCTCAAAGTCCCCACCACCTCCAGAAGAAGAAGCAAAAGATGAAGAGGAGGATCAGACACTTGTGAACCTGGACACGTGTATGTATAAAGAAGATTGCTTTGTTTTTTGAGATAGGGCTTCGTTGTATATTTCAAGCTTGCTTCCAACTTGTGATCCTCCTGCATTAGCCTCTGGAGTGATCTAAAAATGAGTTTTGAGAGTAAAATTTCATGGCTTGGGTACTTGGATAGTATTTGTATTGGTTTGCTCAGCACTTTTCAATGTTAAGCGTTGTAGTAACCAGTTACATTTTTTTCTTAACAGATACCTCGGATCTCCATTTTCAAATAAGCAAAGACCGATATGGAGGCCAGCCACTTTTCTCAGAAAAATTCCCTACCCTTTGGTCTGGGGCAAGAAGTACTTATGGAGTAACAAAGGGAAAAGTATGCTTTGAGGCCAAGGTAAGTCATTCTTGAAAACTATTTCTTAATTTAAAATGTGTATTAGACTCCTATCCAGCATTTCATTAGTTTAGAAAAGGGCAGCCTGCTTGAACATACCCTTAACTGAACAACAGAGTGACTCTTTTTTTTTTTTTTTTTTTTTTTTTTTTTTTGTATTTGGTTTTTTAGAGACAGGGTTTCTCTGTATAGCCCTGGCTGTCCTGGAATTCACTCGGTAGACCGGGCTGGCCTCGAACTCAGAAATCCGCCTCCCTCTGCCTCCCAGAGTGCTGGGATTTCAGGTGTGCGCCACCACCGCCCGGCTACAAATTGACTCTTATGACTTTGTTTTGTTGTTTGTTTTATGTGCTGGTGTGATTGATCTCAGTGCCTTGTACATATTAGGTGCTGTATCTCTGAGCTATAGTGCCAGGCCCACAACTTTGGTTTAGGTTTAGTAAAAGTTCTTTCTCTAGTATTGAGCTGAGATTTTTTTTTTCAATTTGTATATGAATCTTATCTTTGTATCTCAGACTTTGTACCTGCATTTGCCATGGACCTAAGAATTCATTTTCTGATTTGACCAGGTAACTCAGAATCTCCCAATGAAAGAAGGTTGCACAGAAGTTTCTCTCCTTCGAGTTGGATGGTCTATTGATTTTTCCTGTTCACAACTTGGTAAAGTTATTTTGTAACTTCTTGTTTGTGTTTGTTACCATATTGCTTAGTCTGTGGAAACTTTACAGGTAGCTAATTGACTGTTGACTCTTCTAGGTGAAGATGAATTCTCCTATGGTTTTGATGGAAGAGGACTCAAGGCAGAAAATGGGCAGTTTGAGGAATTTGGCCAGACTTTTGGGGAGAACGATGTTATTGGCTGTTTTGCTGTGAGTGTTCCTGAAAATTGTGGCTTTGTAGCAGAGGGTAGATACAAAACTAAGAGGATTCAGCTATGCTTCCTACCAGCTACTGGCTTTTATGCATTTGATGCATTGCTTGGTTATCTGAAATGTGCAATAGCCCCAGCATTCACTTACTTGCTTATTTTGCTTATTTCTATGTGTGTGTGTGTGTGTGTGTGTATGTGTCTGTGTGTGTGTGTGTGTGTGTCTGTCTGTCTGTCTGTCTCATAGTGTTTATGTGGAAGTCAGAACAGTTTTCTCCTACTATGTGGGCTCTAGGGACTAACCTTGGTATCATACGTGGTGACAAGTATCCTTACCTCTGACCCATATGTCCACCCTCCCAATGTTAAAGCGGTAATACTTCATTGCCCTTATAACCTGTCAACCTGCAAATGTTCTTGTACTTTTGTCCTTGTAGAATTTTGACACTGGAGAAGTTGAGCTTTCCTTCTCCAAGAATGGAGAAGACTTGGGTGTGGCATTCCGAATCAGCAAGGAATCTCTGGCAGATCGAGCCCTTCTACCCCATGTCCTTTGCAAGAATTGTGTCATAGAATTAAACTTTGGTCAGAAGGAGGAGCCCTTTTTCCCACCACCAGAAGAGTTCGTGTTCATCCATGCTGTGCCTGTGGAGGAGCGTGTGAGGACAGCAGTCCCTCCCAAGACCACAGAGGAGTGTGAGGTATGCACTGTAGGCTTCATGCTTTAGGAGAGGATTGATATGTACTTTCAAGTGCATTCTAAAATTACTATCAAACTGGGATAGAGAAAATACAACATTATTTTCTAAAGAAAGTTGGATTTTATAAAATGATTCATTTTTATTTCATTCCTGTTTCTTTTACTTGCAGGTGATTCTGATGGTGGGACTTCCTGGATCTGGAAAAACCCAGTGGGCACTGAAATATGCAAAAGAAAACCCTGAGAGAAGATACAATGTTCTGGGAGCTGAGACTGTGCTCACTCAAATGAGGGTCAGTTGCTGAGAGGTGGGGAAAGCTATGGTGCTTGCTGTGGAGACACTGAAAATCTTAGATAGCCTGTTCTTAGTCAGGGATAGAGATGTCTGTAACGTGTCTGAGAACAAAGACCCCACACACTGTCAGTGTGTTAAGATATGCCCCACTTCTCCTAGATTGTCAAATTTCTGCAAACATATAATCTGGAATAAATCTAGGTTATGTATAGAAGTGACTACTACAGGACATGAACAGTGTGACAATTTCTGTGACCCTTGTAGAATAAGAAATTGACAGTGTGTTGAGTTCATGTGACACATATAGAATTTGAACAGTTGACTTTTGGACTCCGGAACTTGCTGTGTAACTTTTTGTATTTCTCATTCATCAGATGAAGGGGCTCGAGGAACCAGAGATGGACCTCAAAAGCAGGGACCTCTTAGTTCAGCAAGCCTCCCAGTGCCTTAGTAAGCTGGTCCAGATTGCTTCACGATCAAAGAGGAACTTTATTCTTGATCAGGTATGCAGACATTCAAGAGGAATCTTGTTTTAAAGGAGATCCAGTGATGAAAATTTTGTATCTTTCTTAAAGTTAGACTGGGATCACATTTAGAACTGAATTAAGGAATAGACTCAAGTTACCTAGTGACTCTCTGCTTGTGAGTTAGGTAATGTAAAGACTTACACAATTTACTGAAATTGTCTGAACTCAGATGACTGGGGGAGAGAAGAGGATTTGGATTCATTCATTCATTCATTTCATTTGAATTCTTCAATCTATCCTGGTTCTTGGACAAGTCTTTTCGCCCTCTAACTTCAGTTTTCCTGATATGTAAAATAATATTTGTCAAATAGTGTCTTAGAAATTAAAGGAGAGCTGGGGTTATAGTTCACTGGTAGAGCAGTTTTCTAGCATATGCAGAGCCCTAGATTTGATCCTGATTACCACAAAGCAATGGTAATAATAGTGATTATTACTAAAGGAAATTGACTTCTAACCTGATGCTTCAGTTATAGAAGAAAAGTTTTCTTTCATAAGTTCAGTAGTGACCTTTATCATTAAATATGTTATTACTTCTATTACTAGTGTAATGTGTACAACTCTGGCCAACGAAGGAAGTTATTGCTGTTCAAGACATTCTCCAGGAAAGTGGTGGTAGTTGTACCTAATGAGGAAGACTGGAAGAAGAGACTGGAGTTGAGAAAAGAAGTGGAGGGAGATGATGTGCCTGAGTCTATAATGCTGGAGATGAAAGGTGGGCTAAAATTTCATGGATTAGAGAATCCACTCTCTGGTTAATGCAACCCCGCCTATCACCAAGAGTGACTCTCCACACCTAAATGTAAATTTCAGAACAATTTAGATATAACCACCGTGGATAAACTAATAAATACATTGACGGGGGTAAATGTCTGTACATGGTAGCACATGCTTGTAATCCCAGCACTTGAGATGTTCAGGAATGAAGATTATGAACTAAGAGAGACCAGCCTGATGTAGTAGGACCATATCTTGGGTGGGAAAAAGGCATGCCTTTAATCTCAGCACTTGGAAGATAAAGACAAGAGAATAAAGAGTTGGAGGCTAGTCTGAGCTAACTGAGATGCTGTCTCAGAAAATGGAAGAATGAATGAGAAATGAGATCTTTAAATCCAAATAAGATACATGAAATGAAGGAAGAGCTTGAGTCACCTTCATAACTAAAATTTTAAAATTAAGATTAGTATTCTATGAAAATGGCAAAGCTGATTGTTAGGGTTCAAATTAAACACAGTAGTGATAGATAGACATCTTTCTCCCATGTCTTGATTTCTGATGCGCTAATAGATTTATGTTTTGTTTTCACTTTTGCTTATTTTCTTGATTTGGTATTTGCCTGATTTGGTTGATTGGTTGCTTCATGTTCTTCTCCTTAGATCATATTTTTCATCGTGTTTCCTTTAGCTTTTGGCACCCCACTTACCCTGTGAACTGCTGGCTATAGAAGCCCATAACCCCTAGCTTGGGAATCAATTCTCATATCTATGATGTGGAGCATCTGAATTTATAAGAATTAATTTTAGGCCGGGCAGTGGTGGCGCACGCCTGTAATCCCAGCACTCTGGGAGGCAGAGGCAGGTGAATTTCTGAGTTCGAGGCCAGCCTGGTCTACAGAGTGAGTTCCAGGACAGCCAGGGCTACACAGAGAAACCCTGTCTCAAAAAAACCAAATCCAAAAAAAAAAAAAAAAAAAACCCAAAAACAAACAAACAAACAAAAGAATTAATTTTAACATTCTGTGGCAAATTTTCAGGCAGTTGGAGAAATTTAGTGCAGTTTTTTAAAATAGCGATAACTGGATTCATGTGAGAGTCATACTTGAGATAAAATTCACTATGATACAGTCTATGAACTTGATGTCCAGAGACAGGCAGATGGCTTGTCATGTAAATGAGAGGCCTTCCGTGGCAAGTAGATGCTTTTATTTAGCCTCTTTGTATAACTGTGTGTGTGCATGTGGAGTGGGTTGTGCTGGAAATTGAAACCCAGGGCCTTGTACATGGGAGGTGAGTGTGATACCCTCACCTATACTCTCAGTCCCAGCTTGAAGCTCTAACTTCTTGGACAGGCATGGGTGGTGCTTGCCTTTGATCCCAGCAGAGGCAGAGACAGGGATGTCTTTATGAACTTGGGACCCACCTGGTCTAGACAGGAAGTTATGGAAAAGGCAGGCTACATAAGACCACATTCTTCTCCCTCCTCCCACCCTTTTCTCTCTAGGTTTACTTATTTCTGTATTTTGCCTACATATATGTATATGTAGTAAATTAAATGTGTACATGATGGTGCCCTTGGAGGTCAGAAGACAGCGTCAGGAGCCCCTGAACTGCAATTAGAGATGGTTGTAAGTACTGTATGGGTGCTGGGAACTGAACCTGGGTCCTCTACAAGGACAAGAAGCTGCTTTTAACCACTGAGTTCTCTCTCCTGAGACCAAGTTTTTTCTAAGTAACACCAAAACTTTCTCAGTTACATTTAGCCTGTGTTCCTGATAGCTCACTGCAAATTTATTACAGATTACTTAAGAACTGCATGTAGCCTGTTGTCTCGTGCTGCTACAATCTAGGGAAAAGTAAGTTTGTGTTTAGGCATAGTAACACTTGTCTAGCACTCAGAAGGCTGAGGCAAGAAGATTGTTGTAAGTTCTAGGTCATCTTAGGCTATATAAACAGACCCTGCCTTTACAAAGGGGAAAAGTCATGGTGATACCTATAGTCTCAGTACTTTTGTAGAGTATTACTGAGTTAGGCTTGAAAGTGTCAGGCTTGGCTGGCTGTGACTAGCAGACCTGTTGGCCTGTCACTTGGGGAGGGTAAGCCAGGAGGATCTTAAGTTTGAAGTGGCACAGACTGCATAGTAAGCCTGAGTTCTATGTAATAAAACCATTTCAAAGGAGAGAAGAAAAAATTAAAAAGAGAAGCAAAGTATGGTAACAGCAGCAATAATTGTAATCCCAGTTTTCAGAAGGCAAGAGGCAGAGATTCAGACCACCCTGAGATGCACAAGGCCTTACCTACCTGGCCCAGCTCTTCATAAGAGCCTCATAAGCACGAGGCCGGGAGTTTTGATCCCAGTTCTCACATACCCACAAAACAAGCCAAGAACCCTGTGTACTTCTGAAATCCCACCCCTGAGCAGGGAGCCAACAGAAGAATAGTGAGCTCAGGGTTCTGTGAAGGACCCTGTCTTCAAAGGGACTGTGCGGTGTAGACATATACCATTAATAACCAAGCTGGGCATGGTGCATCTTCTATCCCATCAATCAGAGAGGTGAATCTAACTGTGAGTGTAGACTCCTAACTGTAATGCTCTACAAGAGGCAAGAAGCTAAGGCAATGAAGGCTAGCTAGCCTTATATCTAAGTCCCAGATGTGAGAAACAAACACTTGATATAGCTCAGTGAGAGAGCACTTGATTAACATGTGTAAAGCCCTGATTTGATCCCCCAAACTACCAAAAAACTAAAGTATACTTCCTTTGGTAGATTTTCATGCATTCTTACCCTGTCTGCACTTTCTAGGCCCACAAGCTTCTCTCTTATTCTTATAGCCAACTTCTCTCTGCCTGAGAAATGCGACTATATGGATGAGGTGACATATGGGGAGCTGGAAAAAGAGGAAGCTCAACCCATTGTCACTAAATACAAGGAGGAAGCAAGGAAGCTACTGCCCCCCTCTGAGAAGCGGACAAACCGCCGGAATAACCGCAACAAGAGAAACCGGCAGAACCGAAGCCGAGGTCAAGGCTATGGTGAGTCCTAGACACCTGGCTGCCCACACTGAGCAGCCTTCCTGATGAAGCTTATTTCTTTTTGTGCCCTTTACCCCTGCTTCATATGCTTTCCTCATAATCTTTCAGCCAGAAGATAGTTACTGTGGGGCAGAAATATGTTTCCTTGAAACAGTACAGTGTGCCTCATATGCCCAGTTTCCATGCAAACCAACAAGTTGGTTCCCCACTTCACTGCAGTCTTAAGGATGTGCAGTGAGATCTAATTCTCATCTTAAGATTTTTTTGATGCTTCATCAAATCAGCCCAATTTCGCAGGCAAAACTGAATGGATTCTTTCCTCATTTTAGAGTGTTACAAAGAAAGTTAATTATTAATGGGATTAATTTTCCCTCAGAACGTCTAGTTTGTCAGTTAAATCCCCAGTGTATATTTATAATTGTTCTTTCTAAAAGTGTGTGTTTATGTGTGTGCAACTGTAAATCAGCAGGTGGTTGGTGCTAGCTATGTCCTAGACACCAGGAATAACTGGTTCCTAGCCTTAAGTAATGCAGGCTACCTGCATTTTGTCTTCTTTCTGTACAGTGGTGGGTATAGGCTATATGGCATTCAGCTCTCTCTGGGCTGAGAGTTTGATCCTCTGAATGGCAGTTTTTATTCATGTTTCTAACTCTGCCATGTATCATTTTGTCATCTAAAATGTTTTTGCAGGATTGGAGAGCTTCAAAAGCAGGGTGGCTTTGTTTTCTTGTGTCTATTCTTGTGCCCTCCCCTCTCAGACTCTTTTAATAAAAGATCCTGGCTAGTGCTTTAATTAACAGTGTGAGCCTGGCCAGAGCAAGCCTCCTCCTCCCCTAGTATTGCCTGTGGCTCCAGCTTTTTGATTTCCACTCAGATGTGGAGCCAGGACCCCATGCCAGCTGTCTGAGCGCCCTCTCCATTTCTCTTCCAGTGGGCGGGCAGCGCCGAGGCTACGACAACCGGGCCTACGGGCAGCAGTACTGGGGGCAGTCTGGAAACAGAGGGGTGAGTGCAGCTCTCCTTCTGCTCCTCCCTCTGGGCTGTGAAGCCATTCCTATTGACTTGGGGGAGCAGAGGGGTTTGGGCTGTTTTCTTAGGGCTTTAGGGTTTTGCCCACTTAAGATGTTTATCTGGAAGAATTTAACCCGGGAAAAGAATTTACCCTGCTTATAGTGTCAAGATGAAATATGTCTTGTTCAGTAATGGGAAACTGGGGTTGTGCTTCTGAAGATCCGTATATCATCACCACTCCTCTCTCATTCCTCAGGGCTACCGTAATTTCTATGATCGATACAGGGGTGACTATGAACGGTTCTACAGTCGAGATTATGAGTACAACAGATACAGAGACTATTACAGACAATACAACCGGGATGTGAGTATTTTCTTGGGGTAGATTGAGGGTGAAGGGGACAGGACTGGCTGGATGAGTGCCATGCCTCTTTATCCTCAGCTCTGGCTCTAAGTGATGGGGTTTCCCTCTCTTCTAGTGGCAGAATTACTACTACCACCACCAACAGGACAGAGACCGATACTACAGGAATTACTACGGTTACCAAGGGTATCGGTGAAGCCCCTGCTGTTTTCGCCTGTCAGCCTTGAAGCTGAATTTCTGGTGGTGCCAGGCACCTCCTAAAACACAACCAAGGAAAACAGGGGTTGTCGGGGTGGGGCTGATCTGCCAGGGAGGGGTGGTTGGGGGGAGGGTGTGCAAGCTGGGGTGGGGGAGGGGGCGTGGAAACAAAACTGTACATTTTTTTTAAAGTTTGTTGAAAAAAATATTGTCTTATTCTATAAAACATTTCAAACCTAGTTAGGTTATTTGTAATCAAAAAACCATTTGCACAGAAAGCAGCACTTAAGAGCTGCTTATTCTGTACCCTGCATCTGGATAGGAAAAGAACTAAAAATGACGCCCTCCAGCATTCTGAGACAGCTGAATTGGTAGCACAGTAAGGGAGAGTGTTGTGGGGGGAAAGGAGAACAGCATGAGGGAATTCTGCTAGCAGGAGTGGGGACAGAGGAGACAGGAGCAGGGGCAGAGGGAGTGCCTGTGACCAGGGCAGTGGAAATAAACAATTGGCTGTTATCAATCACTTGCACCAACTCACCGTTTGTATCTTCTTTACCAACTTTTCCCTCTTGGGCTTTTGAGTTAATAGATTGCCACTTTGTTGTGCCTTTGTGATGTCTGCCTAAGGCACAGAGATTGCTAGTTGGGTGGTTTCTAGTATATAGGATTCCCAGGGGAACAGGAGCTCTTGGGGACTACAGAGCAGAATACTTTGTCCCTGTCCATTTTATAGTCAATAAATTCCTATAAAATCTGAAGGAGGGAGGAACACAGTCCTTAGTCTGAAGATGGTGATTTGCCAGTCCCTAGTCTCTGTCTTCCAAGTGGATAGAGGCAAGAGATCTCTGGAATCATTTACTAATATTGCCTGTCTCTTACAAGTGTGAGGGAAGGAATGATTCTCAGGGTTTCAGCTCACAGAAACGCAGGAAGACGTTGTTCACTGCGTCAGGATATGTATATAGGTGAATCCTGTGGTGTGGGCTGTCAGGCCCAGGTGCTGAGAATTGCAACTATTTTATACAAAGTAGGGGGTTCTGCCCTGCTGCTGTTTTTGTTTTTGTTTCTGTTTTGATACAAGGGTAGAACCGTGAGTAGAAAGGGGTTGGGGGTGGGAGGCAGCTCAGTTGGGCTGCAGAAACTTGGGAAGACTATGCGAATGTGTGTATGGGTGCGTGCAAGGGAACACCTTTTCCCAGCTTGTTGAAACACGATTCCTTCAAGGGTGCTTCCCTTCAAGTCCCCAGAGAGGCCTCTCATCAAGAGACTTCATTTGGGATAATATAGTTTGTAACTTTAACAACACCCTCCCAGTTCTTGACAGAACAGCTACAGGTCACTGGGCTCAAGAATGTGGGCAGGATATAGCAAAGTGCTTTCCATATTGATCTTCAATTTAAATCATCATCTTGCTTAGCTAAAAGCATACTCAGCAACAGCACCCTACAGCACTTCCTGGTGAGAAAGCCTCTGGGTTGAGTTACTAGGACATACTTCACTTCCACTTCTTGCCTGAGCAGTTCTCTTATTTAAACTTGTGCTGAGATTTGGATCTTCCCTGTCCTGATGTCCTTTTCATGCAGGGCTTCTCAGGGTGTGCAGACTCATTGTGAGTCTCTGGTTTGCTAGGACACACCATTCTGCTCAAGGACCTCTTTCCAAGGCTGTAGTGGCCTGGGAGAAGATAAGCTTGTTCATACTGTGTCTTTCCTATTGCACTTGTCCCTTATGGTGCCACAAATGGATGTGTGTGGCAGTGGGCGGAATGATTGCATGCATCTTTCGTAACTCGCTGGTACTAAAAAGGGAGTTGGAGAAAGCATTGTTTATAATGTCAGGGCAAAAAGATAGAAACTGGAGCCCAAAGAAATACCCTTAGAACAAGATTATGTTATAATAGGAAACCTAATTTCCAGAGGCAGAAGCTGCCCCTTCAGATGTTTAGTCCTCCAACAAATAACACTTTTACAATGGTCTGTGACCTGGATTTTAGGTGGCAGAGCCTTGGGCAAAAACTTAACACTGAAGTTGGGGGCACCAGGGGTTAGAGAGAGTACTCGCTGTTGATTTTCAACACCAGAAAAGTCAAAGTCCTCTTTAAGAAACTTTTACTAGTTGAATGGAGAATGAAACTGCCACATCCTTGTTGGGTCTGTTCAGGAGGTCTCCTGCATCAAAGTGGGTGTCTGCATTTTGTTTCTGTCTTGTGTTTTTATTATGAAAAGAAATGTTATTGGGGTGGGTGTGGGGTGTAGATTATGGTAATAAGAGGAATCCCTGGTTTTGTTTTCCTTAGAAGAGTTGTTTAGTGTTTTATCAGATGTCTGTTGTAGTTGTAGATGGAAAAGCTTGTAAAAAAAAAAAAAAACCAAAAAAACAAAAAACGAAACAAAAAAAAAAAACCCAAACACCACATGGAGCCTGTAAATGTTTTTGCACAACCTGTAAAGCATTCTTGGAAGTGGCCAGTAAAAAACTGGGGGAGGGGGGTTCCATTTTTAAAAATGTAACTGTGTCATTGTTTACATATGTAACTCTTACCCTGTTCTCATTACACCATTCTGGCAAAAAATGTAGACACAGTAGTTCCAGTTTTAGAATAAATAACCATTTGGATTGAATTTTCCTATCTCCTGTCGCTGCACTGACTGGAATGATCATGGAGGTGTTTAATAATGTATCTTTTCAAAATAATTTATTTTGAGGCAGAATCTCCTTGTATCCCAGACTGGCCTGGAACTCTTGATTATCATGCTTTAAAACCCAAAATGCTGCATTTATACATGATTGTCACTACATGCATCTTATTTATCCATTTTAAGTTTTGGTGTGTGCACAGAAGTGCACAGGGGTCAAGTGTGCATGCAGAGAATGGGGACATGGGTCAGGTGGTGGTCAGAAGACAGCTTTGTGGAGTCTTTTTCCTATCCTTATACAGGTTCCAAGGACCAGACAGAAATTGCCAAATTTGGCATGAAGTTTATTTTCCTTAGTCTACTTTTCAATGCTTAGTTATCAAGATGCACTAGTTACAGCCTAGGATAGCTTGTGTGTGTGTATAACTGCTGTGCTCTTTTCTCTGCCTTCACTTGGGGACTAGTTATATAGGTATCTGTCTACCTGGTGTGTGCTTATAGTAACATCTTTATTTTTAATTTTATTTATATGTATGAATGTTTTGCCTGCATCTGGGTCTACCACATGTGCAGTTCCTTTGGAGGCTAGAAGAGGGCATTGGATCCCCTGGAACTGGAGTGACCAATGGTTGTTGAGCTTAAATGATGGTGCTAGGGCTGGAGAGATGGTTCAGTGGTTAAGAGCACTGACTGCTCTTTCAGAGGTCCTGAGTTCAATTCCCAGCAACCATATGGTAGCTCACAACCATCTGTAATGGGATCAGATACCCTCTTCTGGTGTGTCTGAACCACACAATAGCATACTCACTTACAATAAATAAATAGCTGGGCAGTGGTGGCACACACTTTTAATCCCAGCATTTGGGAGGCAGAGGCAGGCAGATTTCTGAGTTCGAGACCAGCCTGGTCTACACAGTTAGTTCCAGGGCAGCCAGGGCTACACAGAGAAACCCTGTCTCAAAAAACCAAATAAATAAATATTTTTTAGAAAACGAAAAACAAATACAAAATTTTAAAAAGACCCCCCCCAAAAAAATCCTTTTAAATGGTGGTGCTAGGAACTCTGAATCCTGATCCTCTGCAAGAGCAGCACATGCTCCTAACCAAGCCATCTCCATAAGATTTTGAGCCATTAGAATGGAAAATTTAACTCTTAGGCTCTGCTAAAATAATCAGTTGGATGTTTGATGTCAATGAAAAGTTTGTTTGTGAAATCCATTAAGTATCCATGAAATTTATTACCTAAGAAGAAAAGTCTTGATTTTTCTAATGAATTTGAAAATGAAAGCTACAGAAACATTGTGATAGTAGCACATTGCAGTGCTACTACTGAACAGACAAGGCTTGGTGTCTATGTGCTGCTGCTGGCAGCTACAACTTTTTATTTTATTTTTGTCTTTTGAAACTGGGTATTGGCTATTGTAGCCTAGACTACCATACCAAGCTCAGTAGGACTTTTGAGAGCATGCATATGCCACAGTACATCTGTGAAGATGGAAGGGTGACTTGGGAGTTGGTTCTCTATTCTGCCATTTAAGACTCAGGAATTGAATCCAGTTATTAGGTTTGATGGCAGGAACTTCTACCCACTGAACCATCTTGGGCTCCATTATTGGCATTTTAAAGCTAGAGTTGGAGCTTATCATAATTAATGTTCAGCCTGACATGCTATCACATGCCTTTTGTCCTAACACCAGATATGCCAAATCAGGAGGAATGCTATGAATTCAAAACCAGAATATTCCAGATCTGGTCTACAGAGCAAGACCCTTTTTCAAAAACCAAGAACAGCGGGGTGTAGTGGTGTATGTAATCTGAACACTTGGGAGTTGGAAGCAGGAGAATCAGGAGTTCAGAACCTGTCTCAATCCACTAATGGTCTGTTCCTAAGATTTATATCCGTGAATGTTTTGTCTGCATATATCTCTGTGTACCGTGTTTGTGTCTGATGCATGCAGAGTAAGAAGAGGGCATTGGATCCTCTTGAAGTGGAGTTAAAGGTCAGTTGGAAGCTATCACATGTATCCTGAGAACTAAATCCAAATTCTCTGTAAGAGCAACAGCCAATCCTAAAAACTGAGCCATCTCTTCTAGCCCTACTCTGAAGTAGCTTATACCTTGTCTGTACTAGTTGCTCGTCCTATTTTCTCCTCAACCAGATATTCACACCTAATTTGAGTAGGTATCAAATTGTGTAAGCAAACTAAGATGGCTGTTTTAAGGTAGGGCAAGGGTTAACCTAATAGCACATTTTAAGCATTTTTGGCTTTTTGCCACATCTGAGCTGGTGAGGAGATTAGTGTTACTGCCCTGGTATTTGCCCAACACTGATACAGTAGGAAAAGGGTTTTTAGTCTGTACAGTTTAAGCATATACAAATAGAAAAAAAACATTTATTAGGTATTAGGCGCCTACTGCCTTTTAGACTTAAGCAGGCACAGATTATAACAAGGATTCTTCCTGGAGTTTTCACAAGAAAGAAGGAGCAAAGATTATAAAATACTGAAGGTGTGTGTGGGTGTGCACACGCTCACTCGCACAGGTATACTCCTGTGGAGTCAGAAGAACTGAGTTACCCCCACCATGATGGATGAAACTCATTGGGCCTGCAGTCAGACACCTACCTGTACCTGTTGAGTCATTTGGTTATGACACCCAGGGAATAATCTTCCTAACCAGAAAGATGTGTCACTTGAAACAACTGGGACAGTTAAGTGTGGCCCAGGATCCAAAACATCTATGTGGATTCACTCTTAGAACAAAACTTCTAGGAGGTATCTGGCTCTCCTAAACCTTTGCCAGTTCCTAATCTAGGTGGCATTCACGAGACATGGTTTCCAGTTAGTCGTCATTCTGAACCCTTATGTTCTTCAGTAGTAGGGCAGTGGTGGTGCATACCTTTAATCCCAGCACTTGGGAGGCAGAGGCAGGCGGATTTCTGAGTTCGAGGCCAGCCTGGTCTACTAAGTTCCAGGACAGCCAGAGCTACACAGAGAAACCCTGTCTCAAAAAAAAAAAAATGTTCTTCAGTCACCTTGAGGGGAAAATAAGAGAGCCCCAATTCAACAGAAAACACAAATTTATTACTTATTTAGGTCCCAGGGAGATCAAGGGACAGCGTGCTCCAAGATGGACTGTAACACACCTGTTATTAAATAAAATCCCTCAAAGGGAACCTCTCTCTACTCAGGTGAGATTCTTCTGCAAAACCGACATTGTGCTTCTTGGGCCCCAGTCCTAGTGATAGTTGTTTTAAGTCGGGATTTCACTGTGTAGCCCTGGCTGGCTTGGAACCCCAAGATCCACCTGCCTCTGCCTCCTGCCTCTGGAGTGTTGGCCACCACAATGAACTATGAACCCATGACCTCTTTAGGTGCCTCCCCACCTCCGGCCCCGTGATTGGTCTCCAGAGCATGTCTAGTTCCAGATTCTATAGGACAGAAAACCGGACTCTGACTTGGAGAGGTTAGGGGCAGCCATTTTAAGACCAGAGGATCACGTAAGGGATCGTTCCATATTGGGAACGCTGGGGACCGCCATTTTAAGAGCACCCTTGGCGCGTGCCGCCACGCGGGTACGAACAGGCAGCCGCCATCTTGGACATTGGCTGCAGGCGCCGAGTCGCCCTGTCCCGCCCCACGGCCGCTCAGGCCACCTCCACCCGGGGCTGCTGTCCCTGGGCCCGCGGAAACCCACCCTAGTCGCCATAGCGTAGCTCTCACCGTTTTCGTTGCGCACTCGTGTAAATGCTCGGCGCGCACGCATAAATGCTCCGCAGCTTCTGAACGCTCGTTTTACCAACCCCCCACTGGGGGCGCTCGGGCACCTTATACTTCGCGATCTCCAATATCTAACCGGCTCCAGTGGCCCTGTTCCCTGGATATGGCAAGTGTGTCGACTAAGGATCCTCTTTCCCAAGAACGCTAACAGGCGTTGTCCTCTGAGGCTCTGAATGACTTTATTCTTCAAATGCCTTTAACCTTTTCTTAGCTCCAGGTGAGCACCCGGGCAACCCCCTCTCCATTGCCTGAACGGATGGATCACCGAGGGAAACAGGCAGGATTTTGGCAGTTTAGCGGGGTCCCTTTATAGATACAGTAAAAGGTGCTTGGAGTCAGCCTGAAAGGGTGAGGAAATGGGGTAGACATGGGTAAGGAGGGCCTTGTGCTTCAGATAATATAATCACGGGGTAAGTGGGGGTAGAAATGGACTGCTACAATTTCCAATCTAAGGGCGGGTCTGGGAGGGGGAGATGAGTTCAGGGGAGGTACAGCGCTCTTCAGAGGAGCGCACAGAAGAACTTCTTCTCCCGGAAGGGGTTCTCCGAAGTGGGCACAGGAGTGATGAGGGGATCCTCACAAGCGTGGGCATCACAGTAAGTCATCAGGTCTGCTGCTGCCTTGGACACCTGGAACACAGCCAGGAGGGGAACATTAGCCAGAATGCCTGAAAGGGACTGCAGTTCTCTTTGCCAAATAGACTGTCTTTTTGTTTCTAGTGTCCTTTGAGATAGCCCTCTCCCCCATCTCTCGGGAACAACTTTGCTGCCTCTGAGGTGTCAAGAAAAGAAAAATATTTTTCTGGGGAGGAGGGGTGATTGCAAACCTACAGCTGAGCCCTGTTAGACTGATAGGAGCCAGAGTTGCACCCACCTTTATCCGGCACAAGCTGGCCTCAATCTTAAGCTGTTCCACCATCTTGCGTGCTTGGCCAATACTCATAGTGCTGTTAACAGGGGTCTCCCCTTTCATCCTGGAGTAAAGACAATCAGTACCCTCAGCTGAAACACTCAGCTCTAAAGCAACCACACAACTGCGATTGTGCCCCAATATGTTATTCCCCTAATGTCTCCACTCCAGTGGCCATCCCTTTTTTTTTTTAAAGTAGAGAGAATGAAGATGAAATGTTCTCCTAATCCCTGGGTCCTGGCCATCAAACTATACAAATGACTTAAGTATTTTAAGTCTTTGAGCCAAATATGTTACCAGCAATGAAAGCCGCAGTCAGAAAGAGCCCCACCCTGATGCAATCACATCAGCCACATGTCCCCCTTAAGCCCTGAAGAGGAAAAAAAGCTGCCCTCTACTCACCTGAAGTGACAGCAGCAGCGGCCAGGGATGTAGGGTCAGTGGGGAGGGGGCACCAAACCCTGCCTCAGATAGGTGCCCCACCCTGCCAGGACTTGGAGCTAAAAATATCTGTAGCACTGACAGTTAGTGCAGAGAAGATCACTAGAGACGCTCAGACTGGAGACCCTTGGAGGGGTGGTCTCAGTTTCTGCTGCTTAAGCACTGCCCAGATGGCTGGTACTTGGAGGATGAAGGATGCTAGAAGGAGCTGCTCAGGTTCTGGAGCATACCAACTGCCTGGACAGTGGGGGAGTCTGTCTGCTGTTTGCATCCCCCATGCACACCCTCACGGTTGCTATCTCACTCCCTGTCCCTGCCCATTGTATACGTCCTTAGTCTAAACTACATCCCTCCCCAAAGGACCTGAAGCAGAAGTAGGCTCCCCTCTCAAATGGGGTGGTCTGGGCCTGTGACAGCCCCTGCATTGGAGTCTGTACCCGCTGTGGGAGACCCTGCTCATTTAAAAGTCTGACATCAGCTGGGCTGCTGCCCCCCCAGCCCCCACCCTGACACAGCACTTAGCACCTGAATCTTCATTTCTTTCAGTGACCCTCCATTCTTGAGATCTAGGAAAATGTGACACTCTACAGGTGATCAGCTTCTAGATCACCACTTTCTACCCACAAGTGACGTGAGTGGGGTGATCGGGGGCAGCAGAAGTAACCATCAGGAAG
Source organism: Apodemus sylvaticus (assembly GCF_947179515.1). Lineage (NCBI taxonomy): Eukaryota > Metazoa > Chordata > Mammalia > Rodentia > Muridae > Apodemus > Apodemus sylvaticus. Next base: position 54,644,989 of record NC_067472.1, on the reverse strand, counting down.
ATATCTAAAGAAATGATACATCAAAGAAGAGAAGCTGGGGGGAAAGAGACATGCAGAGACCAGATCAAAAGATCAGACAAAGAGGAGGTAAGGCACGAGAGTTAGTGTAGAATTGTGAACACAGGTAGGTTTCTTGGAGTGGGGAGTAGGGTGGCAAGAGTCGGAATTGGGGAGGTAGGAAATTGATATGAAAATTTTCATGTAATTTGAGTGGATTGCTACTGTTCAAAAAGATGCGCAGTGGCCTTGACTCCTGGAGGATGCCATCTAGAAGATGCCTCCTTCGGAGATGTAGTCTCACGGTTTTTGTAGGGATTTTAAGGTTGATTGCATCGTGTGGGTCACAGAAGGTCAATCACGCAGCATAAAAACTGGAGACTAAAAGGGGTTGAAATGCCGCCACGCTTGACTAGCGGACGGACCGCACCATCTGAGCAACACAGGATTCAGGTTCTGGCAGGGTGCAAGGTTGTCTGAGCTCCAGTCGGACTCCTACAGGCCCAAGGAACTCCACTGAATTTAAAAAAACAAAAACAAAATCCATTTATTTCACACTTCCACTCAATCACACTGAAAAGACGGGTGGTAAAGGTTTGGGCGGAGGGCTGTGATTGAGGCCTGGGAAGGAAAACCAAAGCGTTGGAGATGATAATGGGGCCTTTGGTCACTTTACTAAAGTGTAAGGGGCTTCTGGCAGAGACAGTGGGGAGCAAAGCATTTTACAGGCTCTGCCCTCCATGCAAGGCTCAGCCCCTGCAGGCGATTGACAGATGGGCGGAGCTTCCTCGGCAGCCGGAACTGCCGTCTCTGAGTTGCTTGGGCAGCGAGAGGCTGGTGAGTCCGCCTCGCCGCAGTGGCGAGCGGGTGTCCACTCTACCCCAGGGGTGGGCGCCGCCGCAGCGTCGGCCACAGGATTCTGTGCTGGGGTAGGGGTCACCTCCTCCGTGAGCGAGCACAGGCCCTGGCAGAGGGAAGAAAGCCTTGGGAGGCAATTTTGACTGCTCTAAGGCAGCTGGCTTTGAGCCGGACTGGCAGGTACCTTAGGCAAGTCACTCACCTCTTTGCAAACCTCTGGCATTCTGGATCCATGTCATCTGAGTTTCGAGAGAGATTTAAGGGCCTCGCTCACTGAATGTATCAAGGAAGTTTGTCCCAGGTTCTGGTGACTGAAGGAAGAGTTTCCACTGAGGCAATGGCTGGAAGCGAACTCAGTGGAGGGAGGTGAAGACGTAATTGGAAGAGAAGCGCCTGTGAAGCAATGACTTTGATTTGTTCTGCTGCCTCTAGTTTTCAAAGCCAGTTGAATAAGCTTGTCTCTTTTTTTGTCTCCAGCTACCCTGGAAAATAAACCGTCTTCCCTTCTCTTTCTCTAGGAACCTTCAGCTGCCCTATCCCATGGCCAAGGCTATCGCCCCTGTGGAAGACCAGCCAGGAACTCAAAGCCCGAAGCTGGGGCCAGATCCTCTGCTGTCTCCATCATGGTCAATGACCCCCCAGTCCCCGCCTTACTATGGGCGCAGGAAGTGGGCCATGTCTTGGCAGGCCGTGCCCGCAGGCTGATGCTGCAGTTTGGGGTGCTCTTCTGCACCGTTCTTCTTTTGCTTTGGGTGTCTGTGTTCCTCTACGGCTCTTTCTACTACTCCTACATGCCGACTGTCAGCCACCTCAGCCCCGTGCATTTCCACTACAGGTGAGAAGGCTACCCCATTACAGTAGAAGGATCTTAACTTGAAAGTCCCTTCAAGGACTTCTGGAGTCTCTGTTGACACCCCATAGTGACAGAGGATGGAATCGTATTCTAGTGTGCTATCAGGACTTCTTACCTCCTGAGCCAAGGCTGGAGCAGGTCTGGGCTGGTAGGGCTCTAGGGTTCTAGGTCTACCTCTGCTACTAAATTGTGCTTAAAAAACAAGAAAAAGAGCCGGGTCACATGTGTGCTATCAGTCTCGAGAGGCTGAACTGGGAGAGTGACCATGAGTTCCAGGCCAGCCTGGAATACAGGTTGAGAATTTGTCTCAAAATGGCTGTTTTGTATTGTTTTGTTTTTGTTTTTTTAAAGACTAGAAAAAGAAAATCACTTTTAGACTCAAATAAGGATCAGAATCTGTTCGGTTTAGGTTGCATGAAGTCTTTTGAGCCAATTCAACTGCCATGGGCATCTAAGAATTACCCTGGCTTTTAACACATAAGCTATTAGGAAATACCTCCTTTGACTTTTAGTTTACTGCCACTCACCCCCAATGGTATGTAATCCAAGGCAGTCCTACTTCTTCTTACCTAGCCTCGGAGTTCATAACCATTTTACTCACACTGCCAAAGATTCTGTATGTCTCCCAGCAATAGCTATAAGACTAATCAACATATACAGAAAACACTTTTATGATCATTTGGTTTTAAACCTTTTTTCCCTCTACCCTAAATCCCTAGTCTTGTGCGGTCATTTCTAAGGTAGACCCACATAAACATGGGTCTTTTTTTAATAATTATTTTTGTTTCATGTGCGTTGGTGTTTTGCCTGCCTGTGTGATTGTGTGAAGCTGTCAAATTCCCTGAAACTGGAGTCACGGGCAGTTGTAAGCTGCCACATGGGTACTGGGAATTGAACTCAGGACCTTTGGAAGAGCAGTCAGTGCCCTTAACCAAAGGGCCATCTCTCCAGCCTCAGGGGAACATGAGTCTTACATATATGGGTGTGTGTGTGTGTGTGTGTATATACCCAGGTATGAGCTGTGTATCCATATACTATGTGCAATTTTGCATATAATTTATCTTAAAAAGACATATCCATAGATCCTTTAGGAGGAATTTCTTTTTCCAACAAAGCCTCAGTCCAAAACTGCTGAATCAGACTAGGAGAGGGACCCTGAAACCCACATGCCCTGAGACCTTCAAGGGAGTCTATAGAAACACCTACGAGTCCTTCGGCTCCTCCCATGGGTTCTGTTCTAATGAGGAAGAGAGTGAAAGTCTTATTAGGATCTCCTGACTCTAGTGACCACATTTGTTCTCCATTTCCTGTAATAGAGCAAAGGGATGGGTGAGAGGAGGGGCCCTAGACCAGGTGTGAGGGCAGGTAGGCCGAGCAGGCTGTCACCTCACAAAGTGTTGTTCATCCCTTCTCATTTAGGACAGACTGTGATTCTTCCACTGCCTCGCTCTGCTCTTTTCCTGTTGCCAATGTCTCGCTGGCTAAGAGTGGACGTGATGGGGTGAGTATGAGCTAGACAGCGGCTTCGATTGCTTGGGAACGCTGGGGGTGAGCAGGGATTGAGCCACAGAGATTTAAGAGAAAGGCTCTGAAGCAAACAGAGGTTGAAAAAAAAATCTGGCCGTGCAGTGGTGGTGCTCGCCTTTAATCCTAGCACTTGGGAGGCAGAGGCAGGTGGATTTCTGAGTTCAAGGCTAGCCTAGTCTACAGAGTGAGTTCCAGGACAGCCAGAACTATACAGAGTAAACCCTGTCTTGAAAACAAACAAACAAAACAAATAAACAAAACAAAAACAAAAAGAAAACAAAATGTGGAAATTGGTCCCAGTCACTGTGATACATATCTGTAATGCCAGCATTAGGAGAAAAAAGAGGCAGGAAGATCATTCCAAATCTGATACCAGCTGGGCTGCATAGCCAGACCCTATCTCTCTAGAGGTTCTGATAAAAAAATAGGATTCCAAGCTTAAAATGGCCCTTGATATCAAAAAAATAAAACAAAATAGGACTTTGGGAATTAGTGTCATTTTTATTAAATGAGGTCTGTACTGGCTGGTTTTGTGTGTCAACTTGACACAGGCTGGAGTTATCACAGAGAGAGGAGCCTCCCTGGAGGGAATGCCTCCATGAGATCCAGCTGTAAAGCATTCTCTCAGTTAGTGATCAAGGTGGAGAGCCCAGCCACTTGTGGGTGGTACCATCCCTGGCCTGGTAGTCTTGGGTTCTATAAGAAAGCAAGCTGAACTGGGTGGTGGTGGCGCACGCCTGTAATCCCAGCACTCTGGGAGGCAGAGGCAGGTGGATTTCTGAGTTCAAGGACAGCCTGGTCTACAGAGTGAGTTCCAGGACAGCCAGGGCTACACAGAGAAGCCCTGTCTCAAAAAAACCAAATCCAAAAAAGCCAAAAAAAAAAAAAAAAAAAAAAAAAAAAACTTAAAAAAAAAAAAGAAAGAGAGCAGGCTGAGCAAGCCAGGGGAAGCAAGCCGGTAAGAAGCATCCCCCCATGACCTTTGCATCAGCTCCTGCCTCCTGACCTGCTTGAGTTCCAGTCCTGACTTCCTTTAGTGATAAACAGCGATGTGGACATGTAAGCTGGATAAACCCTTTCCTCCCCAACTTGCTTCTTGGTCATGATGTTTATGCAGGAATAGAAACCCTGACTAAGACAAGGTCTTTTTAGTTATCAGTCTTAACTTGAACATTATTTTGTTTTAAGTGATGCTTAAGAAGAAACTGACAAAAAAAAAAAAAGAAAAAAAAGAAGAAACTGACTTTACAGTAGAACATCAACTCTAGCACAATGGCACACATCTATACTCATGATACTTAACAGAAGGATGCTGACCAGGCTGGCCTCCCATCTTGAGATCCACCTGCCTTTGACTTCTGAGTGTTGGAACTAAATGTGTGTGCCACCATCACCCTAGGGAGGATATCTTGAGTTTAGGAGTTTAAGAGCATCCTGGGTAGGTAAATTCCAGGCCTCTCATAAAAAAAAAAAAAAAAAAAAAAAAAAAAAAAAAAGAGCTTGGGAGGAGGTAGAGGCAGAAAGGTTAGCCTGAACTATTTGAAACGCAAATAAAAAGTAGTTAACCTCAAAGCTGTGATCACTTTGTCTCAGCCTCCCATGTACTGGGATTAAAGACCAACAGTCCCATTCCAAGCTGAAGTGCGTAACCTCAAACTTCCTACGTGCTGGGATTGTTAGTAAATATGTACCACCATGCCAGGCCTGGACTTACTTTTTTCTTTTTTCTTCTTCTTCTTCCCTCCACTCCCACCCCCCCAGACAGGGTTTCTCTGTATAGCCCTGGCTGTCCTAGAACTCATTCTGTAGACCAGGCTGGCCTCAAACTCAGAAATCCGCCTGCCTCTGCCTCCCAGAGTGCTGGGATTACAGGCATGTGCCACCACTGCCTGGCACTCTCCAGACCCTCTTAACAGGTTTATTAAGTTGAAATGTATATAATATACAGTTTACCTCTTAAGGTATACAGTTATATCATTCGATGTATTTATCTGGGACAGAGTTTCACTATGTAGCCTTGGCAGGCCTGGGACTTGCCATTTAAACCAGGCTGGCCTTGAATTCCCTTTGGCCTCCTGAGTGCGGATTAAAAGCATGCACTGCCTCCCTGGCAGCTCTATCACTTCTAATCAGTTCAGTGTTGCACACACACTGATACAAATAGACCAACTTATTTTTTTTTTATTAATAAGAACTCTGCCTTTAAAAATTAAGCAAGACCAAGATAACAAGATGATCTGCCACTACAGTGCTTGTGCAAGAGCTGACTAGGGAGGCAGAGCACCACTTGCTTAATTAGCCAGTGAGGCAGACTAGGCCCAGGGGGACAGCTCCAGCCGCACACAGGCCTGAATCACAGATGGCCCAGTTGGCAATGTGGCTGTTCACTTTTGGAAAAGAAATGCCACAGGGCTCTTCCCGTAACTGTAGTAGTCCAAGTCCTAAGAACTCACAGGGTGTATGTGGTGATGCGTGCCCAAAATGTCAGCATCAGAGGCTGAGGCAAGAGAAGTTCCATGCCCAAAATGTCAGCATCAGAGACTGAGGCTTTACAGTAAATGCTTGGCTAGCCAGAGATACACTCAAGACCCACGATTCCCCACCTGACAGCCCCTAGCCCCAAATAAAATCAAACTAGCAAATAAAGGTCAGAAAAGTCCAATGACCAGGAGGGGGCAGCATCGAGTCATGATTAAACAATGGGAAGGCCAAGGGATTTTGTTGAGTACTTAAAGCAGAGATGGTACACTTTGGTGTTTTTGGTTTTGTTTGTTTGTCTGTTTTTTGGATTTGGTTTTTTTTCGAGACAGGGTTTCTCTGTATAGCCCTGGCTGTCCTGGAACTCACTCTGTAGACCAGGCTGGCATCGAACTCAGAAATCCGCCTGCCTCTGCCTCCCAGAGTGCTGGGATTACAGGTGTGCACTACCACCGCCTGGCTGAGATGGTACACTTGGAAAAAACATAGATTAAGACATACCAGGCATGGTGGCACACGGCTTTAATCACAGCACTGGGTAGGCAGGTAGACAAGCAACTCTCTGAATTTGAGGCCAGTCTGGTCTACAGAGTGAGTGAGTTCTAGGCCAATCTCAAAACACCACAAAATTTTTTTTTAACAAGATGTATGTTACCTTGGGCAGGTACTGATGTATGGACAGCCATATCGAGTCACCTTAGAACTTGAACTGCCCGAATCACCTGTGAATCAAGACTTGGGCATGTTCTTAGTCACTGTTTCATGTTATACCAGAGGTGGCCGAATCATCTCCACTTCTTCACGCTCAGTGAGTGTTTATGGACTATCTAGGAATTTGCAGACAATGATGGGAGAATCAGAATATCTGGCTAGTGTTTCAAGAGAAGACCACCTTGACTCTGAGCTCAGACCTAAACCAGAATAAGTGAAGAATCTGCTTAATAAACTTAGCATTTGCCAAACACCTAGTATCCTATGGCATGCCCAACTTTGGAGTAAATAATACAGCTATTCTTTTTTTTTAAATTATTCATGTATGTATATGAGTACACTGTAGCTGTCTTCAGACACACCAGAAGAGGGCATCAAATCCCATTACAGATGGTTGTGAGCCACCATGTGGTTGCTGGGAATTGAACTCAGGACCCCTGGAAGAGCAGGCAGTGCTCTTAACTGCTAAGCCAGCTCAATACAGCTGTTCTTAAAACAAGCAGACACCAGAAACATATAAGCTTTGAGATAACTGGCTTAATTCCTAGAGTTTTAGACTAACTTGTTCCTAACAAAACTAAGAAGAAATGCAGGGTTCTTATTAGCATGTGGTGAACAGTCGTTCAACACTGGGCCCCACTGTTAAACTGTCAACAGAGCCACTACATTTGAGGAAAGCTTTAGGTGGGATATTGGGACCAGATGCCAGCCCAGAAGGGAGGTAATCTTTGAGAGGGTCTTTCTCTGTAATAACATTAGAAACTGAGGTCAGGTGGTAGGGCGGTTCCTGAGCAGGCGGGAAGCTTGGGTGGGTGGTGACTGGGAGTTGGAGAGAGACTGTAAAGGGACAGGAAGCCTGGGGTGAGCTTATTGCTCAAGCGTGAGGCAGATGGAGCCAGCACGTGTCACCATTGTGTCCTCTTGGCCCTGTCAGGTGATGCTGCATTACCGCTCCCAGCTGCTCCAGATACTTGACACGCTGGTGTTCTCCAGCCTCCTGCTGTTTGGCTTCACTGAACAGAAGCAGCTCCTGGAAGTAGAACTCTACTCTGACTATAGGGAGAATTCGGTAAGTGGGGTGACAGAGTTAGGCGACAACTCCTCAGCTGGCCCATGATTGTACCAGAGGCAATCAACTGCAAGAGCCACAAAGACAGGAAGTGAACCTCAGACTGACTGCTCTCGCCCCTCCCCTGCAGTATGTGCCAACAACTGGAGCCATTATTGAGGTCCAGAGCAAGCGTATCCAGATGTATGGGGCTCACCTCCGCATCCACGCCCACTTCACTGGGCTCAGGTAAAACACCGAGGAACGAGTCCCCGACAGCTTCCCTATGACCTGCCCTAAAATGAAGAGAGTCCCAGGCAGAGGTGACCAGCAGCAGTCCCATCAGTTTACAAAGGCCAGAGGTGGTCCTCCCTGGCTTCCCTATGCTTATCAGCTTTCAAGAGAGCTTCTTAAAAATCCCATGTGAGGGGGCTGGAGAGATGGCTCAGAGGTTAAGAGCACCCCCAAAACTAGTTCCAGGGAATCTCATTTATTCTTCTGGTATCTGGAGACACCAGGCATTCATGTGAAATATGTATTTTGTTTGTTTGTTTGTTTGTTTGTTTGGGTTTTGGGGGGTTTTGGGGGGGTTGTTTTTTTCGAGACAGGGTTTCTCTGTGTAGCCCTGGCTGTCCTGGAACTCACTCTGTAGACCAAGCTGGCCTCTAACTTAGAAATCCACCTGCCTCTGCCTCCCAGAGTGCTGGGATTACAGGCGTGCGCCACCACCGCCGGCTGAAATATGTATTTTAACAGGCATTTTTAAATATCCCATAGAGAGATGACAGACCCTTTCATTCCAGCACTGGAGGGACCTAAGCCAAGAAATATTGACTACAAAACAGGAGTTACAGCATATATAATGAAGGGGGGGTATCAGATGAGCCAAGTGTAGCCCCCTGCATGTAGCCCCTGGTACTCAGACAACATAGTGAGATGGACACACACACCCCCACTCTGCCCCAGTAAAATCTCCGTGTAAGCCACTGCCTGGCTCCACTGGCTGATAAAGTGTTGGAGTGACCAGGGAAGGTACAGTTGAAGCCATTGTAATGCTGTGGCCTTGTGATTCTGAGACTGCCTGAAAGCCTTGGCCTTTATTAGAACCTGGTGCAGGATGGTCTGGAACCTGGGCTGGGAGTGGGTGCCACAGGGGCAGCGGGCAATTGCAGCCATACTCACACAAGCCGTCTACAGATGTTTTTGGAGCGATAGAGGCTACTGTTATCTAGTAACTGCTGTTCCCTTCCTGACCCTATTTCCCACCTCAGGTACCTGCTGTACAACTTCCCCATGACCTGTGCCTTCGTGGGCGTGGCCAGCAACTTCACCTTCCTCAGCGTCATCGTGCTCTTCAGCTACATGCAATGGGTGTGGGGTGCTGTCTGGCCCCGGCACCGCTTCTCTTTGCAGGTCTCAAGGGGCAAAGGCCCCGTTTTTCTTCCCTTGGTGATGACGGGCATGTTAGGGATAGAGGGCATGATTCCCGCAGAGGGGAGGAGTCAGGCTTCACTGCTCAGTGGTTCCTGCCCCACAGGTTAATATCCGACAACGGGATAACTCACGCAATGGGGCCCAGCGTCGGATCTCTCGCCAGCAGCCAGGTAAGCTGTTGTTGACAGTACCGAGGGATAGGCCGGCTAGAGTAGAGGCTCTGCCTGCCTCCACGCTGAAGCATGTGGTACTCTGGAACTGAGGATGCAAGGAGAGGGTGGAAGAGGTGGAGTTGGCACTGCAAGCCAAAGAGAACCACTGACCGTAGCTGTCCTGTTTGTGGAACCTGAAGGTCAGGAATCTACCCAGCGGTCAGATGTGACAGAGGATGGTGAGAGCCCTGAAGATCCCTCAGGAGCAGGTATGAGTCGGTTCCTCTTCCTCACTCCTCAGCCCCAGCACTCGCCTTCAGTGCCTGGGTCTCACCTTCTGCCACACCTCTGTTCTCCTTTTGGCTAAAGAGGGCCAACAGTCTGAGGAAGAGAAACCAGAGAAGCAGCCCCTGAATGGAGAAGAGGAGCAAGAGCCAGAGGCCAGTGATGGTGAGGGCGCTGTGTAAGGGGTGGGATGTGGAGGGGGTGCCAGCCACCCCTGTAACCTGTCTCCTCTGCTTCAGGCTCCTGGGAAGACGCAGCTTTGCTGACAGAGGCCAACCTGCCTGCCTCTGCCTCAACCTCTGCCCTCGCCCCTGAGACCCTTGGCAGCCTCAGGCAGCGCCCGACCTGCTCCAGTTCCTGAACAGAAGAGTGGCTTCCTCACATTCCAGCACCTCCCACAGGGTGCCTTCTCCCGGGCTCCCTTAATAAACTATTTTGTGCCAGCTGCTTGTATGGTCTTCAGAGGAGAAGTGTGAGAGTCAGTTCTCTCCTTCCACCACTGTATGGAGGCAAACTTGGATCATGGAAGATCTTGGTTTTTTTATGTATCTTTGTATGAACCTACATAAGTGTATGCATGTATATATAATCACATTTGTGCAAAAGCCTATAAGGTCAGAAGAGGGTAGATGCCCTGGGGCTGGAGTTATAGAGAATTGTGAGCTACCATATTGGTGCTGGGAACCAAAACTATAGCTGCTGTAAGACCAGGAAGCTCTCTCAACCACTGGGGCATCATTCCAGCCCTGGGTATCAGTTTTTATTATTTGTTGTTATTTATGTGTATGTGCGTGGTTCTCTGTATGTATGGACATCTGTGTTGCTAAGTCAGAGGCAGAAGATGATATCAGATCCCCTGGAGCTGGAGTTACAGGTGGCGAGCCTCCCCACATGAGTGCTGGGATCTGAACTGTACTCTGCAAGGACAGCCAGCAAGCACTCAACTACTCAAACCCCAGCACCCAGTGTGTTCCCGTTTTAAATATTTTATTTTTAATTCTATGCATGGATGTGCATGTGAGTTTGGGTACCACTGGAGGCTGGAAGAGGGCATCTAATCCCGCTGGAACTGCAGACATGTGGCTGTGAATGAGCCTCTGTGATAAAGCACCACAACCAAAACACAAGTTGGGGAAGAAAGGGTTTATTTGGTTTACACTTCCATATTGCTGCTCATCAAAGGAAATTAGGACAGGAACTCAAACAGCAGTAACTCAGAGGCAGGAACTGATGCAGAGGCCATGGAGGGGTGCTGTCTACTGGCCTGCTCCACCTAGCTTGCTCAGCCTGCATGCTTATAGAACCAAAGATGACCAGCCCAGGGATGACCCCCATCACCGATGGGCTGGGCCCTCCGCCATCAATAACTAAGAAAATGCCTTAGATGTTATGGAGGCATTTTCTTATAACTAGTTTGTGTGACAATTTGACATAAAACCAGCCAGACAGCCACCATGTAGTGCTAAGAATTGAAATTACATTTTTCTGAAAGACCAGCCAATGTTCTTACTACTGAGCCATCTCTCTAGCCCTGTATGGCTTTCTTAAAAAGGATAGTGTAAGAGCATTACACATTACAAGGAGATTTAAAATTGACACAAATTATTTAGTCTATGATCTAATGTCCCCATTTTCTTGTAAGTCAGGAATTGAACACCTATTCCTGCTGCTCAGCTGAGACAGGAATGTTCTTTGAGCCCAAGTATTCGAGTGTATTAGTCAGGGCTCTCTAGAGTCACAGAACGTATGCGTAGTCTCTGTATAGTAAGGGAATTTGTTGATGACTTACAGTCTGTAGTCCAACTCCCAACAATGGTCAGCAGCAGCTGTGAATGGAAATCCAAGGGTCTAGCTGTTGCTCAGTCCCACAAGGCAAGCAGGAGAAGAGAGAGTGAATCTTCCAATGTTCTTGCAGAAGGTGTGGCCCAAATTAAAGGTGTGTGCCACCACGCCTGGATCTGGGACTTGTCCCAGATGACCTCGAACTCAGAGATCTCCCTGCCTTAATCTTCTGGGCTTCATAGCCACTATGCCTCAAGATCTCCAAGCCAAGATCCAGGTCAGAAACTTGTATCTCCCAGCCGCCAGATTAGGATCACAGGCGAGCCTTCCAATTCTAGATTGTAGTTCATTCCAGACATAGTCAAGTTGACAACCAGGAATAGCCACCACATCAAGGTTGATTTAGACAATTACTTTGTTTTCTTCCTTTTTTATTATTAAGTTTTAAACATTCTTAGAGGCTGGCCTCAAACTTTTAGCAACTCTCCTGCCACAGATTCCAAGTACTGAATTACAAGCTTGCACCCCACCACCCAGTGTTATGACTTTGGCTTATTTTCTGAGACAGCGCTCACTGTGTTAAGCAGGCTGTTTCCTAGTGATCCTGCCTCAGCCTCCCTAGTGCTAAAAAATTCAGTGTTGCTCTTCCCATCCATAACCTAGGGAAGAAGCCCTAGCCTGGCCAGTAAGAGGCATCCTGCTCCAGCATGTGATTCTCATCTCCCTCAGGGGAGGGGGACAGGGAGGGCGGGTCCGGAGAGCATCATTCTGGACTTTACACCCCTCCCTTCTCTGTCCGTTGGGAGGCAGAAGACAGGAAATGACTGCCATGAATGTGGAAGGATTTTTACCAAAACAGCTTTTTGTAATTTAGGCCCCAAGCCATCCACAGATGTTTTCCTGTCTGATACCAGCCAGGTGCCCTCCCTCCTCCAGTAATACTCCTCTCCCCATCCTCTCACATGACTCCAGCCTTTGAATTCTCAGTTCTGGGCTGCTTTCCACAGTTCATTCCTCTGTCAGAACCCAGGCATCCTGGCCTCCAGCTGAAACCGCTGCCTGTGGCTCCCCCCATCCTTGGCCCCGTGACTCAGTCCCTCTGAGGGAACCAGCCCTCTTCTTGGCACATGGGGGCTAGGTGGTGACATCAGAGTTGAGGAGTATAAAAGTTCTCAGCCAAAATAGAATTGAAGATACAACCTGACAGTGGCCTGTAACAGGGACCTCTCTGCCTGACATCCACGGATGTCTGGGGGCATATGCTCACTGTGTCAAGGCCTGCCCACTGGTGAGAGGCTGCTGTGGGTCTTGGGAAGAGGGTGGACAGAGAGAAGTCTGAATTGCTTGAACAGGATCTGTACAAATGCAGGTAGGGAGTGTCCCCGCCACCCTTTCTTCCTCCTTCTCTCCTGCCTTCTTTCTGGATTTTGTAAATCTTACTAAGCATTGCTCTGCATTGGTTATTTCTCCGGTGGCTGCGGACTCAGTCCACCTTGCTTCCCTGAATTGAATCAATCCGTTCCTCGTCCTCTTTCCCCAGCACTTCTGTTTATCCATTAGATGCCTGCTTCTAGCACTCTGCACAGTGCTTCCCAAACATCTCTCTCTCTCTCTTGTGGGGCTGTATTTCATTATTTTTTATCCCAAATGAAGCAGTCATTTGTGAAGTTAATAATCCTAGTGATTTGGAGGTGTAGACAGAGTTGAAGGATAGCCTTAGACCAGCCAAGCCAAAAGCCCAGAACAGTGGTTTCTAAAGCCAGTTGACAATGACTGCATGCCTCAGTACTCCTTTTTTCCTTTGCCAGTCTTGATCCTATGCTGTTGTTTTCACACAGGTCTTGTCCTGGAAGGCAGGGCTCACAGCATTTACCCATTCACTCCTTCTCTTCCGGACTCCATGTTGGGCTCTCTTTCCCTTCTGTGGCTGGCAGCCATGACCACCTCCTTGGTTTCCCAAGCTCAGATCTTGACCCTGGAAGACTACCAGGAAGGGGAAGAGGATGATGTGGCAGTAGCTACACCTGCCTTAGCTGTCCGTTGCGACTATGACCGTTGCCGCCACCTGCAGGTGTCCTGCCAGGAGTTGCAGAAGGCTGGGCCGGTAGCCTGCCTGTGCCCAGGGCTCTCCAGGGAAGATCAGCAGCCAGAGCCTCCTCGCCTGGGAGAAGTGCGAATAGTGGCCGAAGAAGGCTACGCAGTGGTTCACTGGTGCGCTCCCTTCTCTCCCGTCAGCCACTACTGGCTTCTGCTTTGGGAAAGCAACGGGGCTCCACAGAAGAGTGCCCCGCTCAATGCTACAGTTCGAAGAGCAGAGCTGAAGGGACTGAAGCCTGGGGTTACTTATGTCCTTTGTGTGGTGGCTGCTAATGACGCAGGTGAGAGCAATGTTCCTGGGGCAGATGTCGAGGGTCCTGAGAACTGGACTGGCCCTTCCTTTGGGCCCTGTCGCAAGTTTATTATGCCGCCTAAGCCTGTTACCCTGGTCCACGCAGCTGTGGGAGTAGGCACCGCCTTAGCTCTGCTGAGCTGTGCCGCCCTGGTCTGGCATTTCTTCCTTCGTGAGCGGTGGGGCTGCCCCCGACGACGTCAAGGTATTGCCCAACCTTCAGAAGCTCTCTGATGGAAGTCCCATCCACTACAAACAACCCTGGTGCAGTCCAGCCTCATCTGGAGAGCCCAACCACTCCCAGGAGGAGTGTGGGGCTTGCTGCCACCTGGCACCAGAGGTACAGCCAAGCTAGAGCAGAAGCCCAGGCAATTACCTCAGAACTGAGGGCTTGTTTAGTCCCTAATTGGTCACTCACTATGTTCCTTCCCTGCTGGGGGTTAGAAAAAGTAGCATTTATTCCTTAGAGGTCAGATGAAAATGATTTAAGCTTTATGGGTTTGAGGGGGTAAAAATTACAGACATTATCTAAGTACTTACATATAGCCAGGTAAAATGGAGCTATTCAAGGCCAGGCACTGTGGTTTACAGTTTTAATCTCCACGCCCTGGAGGCAGTGGCAGGCAGATTCTTGAGTTTCCAAAGCAGCCTGATCTACATAGAAAAATCCCAGGCCAACACAGATAATATAGTGAGACCCTGTCTCAAAAAGAATAAAACAAAACCAAAACCAACAAAATGAGGGGCAGGAAAGAGAGACTGTTAAGCAGTTAAGAGCACTAGCTATTTTTCCAGAGGACCAGAGTTTTATTCCCAACATCCACATGGTAACTCACAGCCATCTGTAATTCCATTTCCAGGAGATGAAATGTCTGCTTCTGACCTCTGCCAGCACCAGGCACTCACATACATACATACATACCTACATACATACATACATACATACACACACAGACAAAACACTCATACATATAAAATAAAAATTAATTTGAAATGTAGCTATTTAAAAATGTAAACTGTTCGTAGCTCATAGGCCTCTCATGGCCTGTTGGCTGGGCTTTGCCAACACCTGTTATACTCAAAAGGACTCTGCAACTGTGGGTGGCATCTATACAGATTCTGAGAATAAGCTTCTGCAGGGTGGGTATCGAGACTGGAGCTGTGTCCTTCTGCTACCTATTGTTCCGTTACTAAGGATGGCCCTGCTCAGAGTCCACCTGTGTCTATGGAAGCTGAGCATGAAAAATCGGCCTGGGTTGGAGGAGACAGGAGGCCCAAGCTTCTGTCTACACAAGTTAGTGAGTTCATTTATTACTAAGAGTTTATACCAATGACTCCCCACAATTTCGTGTAATTGTTTTTCCACTGTATTAACATAATATAACATTATAACTAAAATCATTATATTTTCAGTTTCATGATCCTGTTTAATTCCACATATATATTTTCATCACTTCTTAGCCTTTTGGCCAAGATGGAAGGTATGCCTATTTTTCAAAGCAATATATACATACTTTCATGTTGTGTTTGTTTGAGACAGATTCACTGTATAGCCCTTTCTAGCCCCAAACTCCCTATGTAGAGCCAGTTGGCTTAAACCTCACGAAGCCTGCCTCCGCTTCCTGAGCGCTGAGATTAAAGGTGTGTGCCACCACCTGGGCTGTTCTGGGGTCTGGCTGTTTGGAGACAAAGCTATTATTACCCAAGTTCTAAGTAAATTAATAAGGGAACCTAGGGAAAAAATTAAAAGCCACTCCTGACGCCATATGTAATGGTACACACACTTTAGTCTCAGCACTTTGGAGGCAGAGGCAGGAGGATCTCTGTGAATTGGTGAAAAGCCTGGGCTGCATAGAGTTCCAGGCCAAGTAGGACTGGCTGCCCCGTGAAGCCTTGTCACAGAGTCGGTGACTTGCTCTCAGGTTTTCTTTTTCCGTTAGTCTCATTGAAAGTATCATTGTGGTGGTGGCGGTGGTGGCGGTGGCGGTGGTACAGCCCTTAATCACAGCATCTGGGAGGCAGAGGCAAGCAGGAAGGTCTCTGCTCTGGAGGCCAGCCTGGTCTACAGAGTGAGTTCCAGGACAGCAGAGCTACACAGAAAAACCTTGTCTCAATGGATAGATAGATAGGAAAAAGGAAAAGAAAAGGAAAAAAGAAAAAAAATCATTGCTTACCTTTTAATTTTATTTATTTATTTTTATTTTTATTTTATTTTATTTTTTGAGACAGGGTTTCTCTGTGTAGCCCTGGCTGTCCTGGAACTCACTCTGTAGACCAGGCTGGCCTGGAACTCAGAAATCAGCCTGCCTCTGCCTCCCAAGTGCTGGGATTAAAGGCATGCACTGCCACCACCCAGCCACCTTTTAAATGTAATGCACACTAAAACTAGTACTGCGCTATTTTCTTTTTATTTTTATCTATTTATTTATTTATTTTTTGGTGTTTTTGAGACAGGGTTTCTCTGTATAGCCCTGGCTGTCCTGGAACTCACTCTGTAGACCAGGCTGGCCTCAAACTCAGAAATCCGCCTGCCTCTGCCTCCCAGAGTGCTGGGATTACAGGCGTGCGCCACCACCGCCTGGCCCACTGCGCTATTTTCAAACCTCAATCAGGCTCTTCTCAAGTGCCCTCAGCACCATGAGTGTGGGTGGCAGTGTGGGACTCACCTAAAACACCACCAAGCAGCCCACGCAGGTTCCAGTATACATGTTAGTGCAAGCAGGATTCACATGGTTTAGTTTAGCCCTGCTTTCTCTCCCAGGCTTTGCCTTAGCTACTTTGTGAGCATTTTGGAAGAATGAGAAAATAGCTCTATCATCTTTAATTAGAAAGAGCGTGCATTCCCAGCTGAGTATGCTGGCTACACAGTTAATTAAGAAAACTTGCACTGTTACAAGTTATATATGGAATGTACTGAGAATTTTGGTTTCTTTAGAAACACAGTTATGTTATGGGAATATGTTTTTGTTTTAACCCCAGGTGTGGGATATGGGGCTGCTTCAGATTGTCCACAGCGGCCAGCTATAATTTTTCTCGTTCTCTGGCAGAGCATAATTCTACCAGCTGAATATTCTGGGGACTTTTGATAGGGTATAAAAATGCCAGAGCCCCAGCTGGGCGTGGTGGCGCACACCTGTAATCCCAGCACTCTGGGAGGCAGAGGCAGGCGGATTTCTGAGTTCGAGGCCAGCCTGGTCTACAGAGTGAGTTCCAGGACAGCCAGGGCTATACAGAGAAACCCTGTCTCGAAGAAAAAAAAAATGCCAGAGCCCCAAGAGGTTGCAGGGGCCACTGCTGCCCCTGCTGCTGCCCCCCACCCTGCTCCCTCCACTGCTCCCCCCTGCTGCCCCCGCTGCCCCCCCCCCACTGCTGCTCCCGCTGCTCCCCCACTGCTGCCCCTGCTGCCGCTGTTGGTTCCTGCTGTAGCTTTTGCTGTTTGCTGGATTGGTAATTGGAGATGCCCTGAAGATTGGACTTGTCACAAGGAACTTGATGCCCCTCATCAGCAGGAAGTAGTCTAGAGAGATCTATGCCTCTTTTTTCCCCCTAACCTTTCTTGTCTACCTAGTGTTGGGGGGTTGGAAGGGATTAGGGTTCAATAAGGGTGGCAGATAAAAGAACCCATGGTAGCCAAAAAGTATAGTTATGGTTATAAGTGGCGCCAGATGTAGGGGTTGGCGGAAGGGAAATGTGATTTCCCCTCCCCCACTGCTTTGCTCCCAGAGGGGATTTTCTATTTCTTTTTTCTCTTCTTCTTCCTCCTCCTCCTTCTCCTCTTCCTCTTCTTCCTCCTCCTCCTCCTCCTTCAAGTCCTGTCTCAAAACTCAAAAAAAGTTGGGAAAATGGCTGAGCAGTTTGAAAAGTTGTGAATGGAAATGAAGGAATAAAAACGGATGAAATGGGAAACCAGGAGGGTCACTCTATAGCTATACTCTCATTTCTGAAACGGTTACAGAATTGATCGTGCACCGGCAGGTTACAGGTGGAGGTAGAAGCACCTGGGCAGTGAGTAGTGCCAGAAAAGGTAGAAGTGAAAGGTTCGGATCTGGTGGCTGAGAGTGGGAGCTTCCAGCCTGATCTGAGAGAAAGGGTCAATATTGAGCTGCCAGAGGAGGGGCCTGGTATTACAATCTCACCGTCAGTTTCCCCAGTACATTGTACAGCACAGGACTGCTAATGGTGCTGATCATGATGAGATAATGTGGAATCCTATAGAAATGATAGATCTGAGGGATTTTTTTTCCGAGACAGGGTTTCTCTGTGTAGCCCTGGCTGTCCTGGAACTCACTCTGTACACCAGGCTGGCCTTGAACTCAGAAATCTACCTGCCTCTGCCTCCCAGAGTGCTGGGATTACAGGCGTGGCCACCACCGCGGCACAGCTTCTTTTTAATAACCAAATTTTTCAGCAGTTAAGCACCGAG
Organism: Apodemus sylvaticus; assembly: GCF_947179515.1. NCBI lineage: Eukaryota > Metazoa > Chordata > Mammalia > Rodentia > Muridae > Apodemus > Apodemus sylvaticus. The sequence continues at coordinate 54,627,052 of NC_067472.1, read as the reverse complement.
CATTTTGATATCTGTGACCTCTAGCTATAGATTGTCCTATGATATTGACATGATGCTTGTGAGAGCCAGTATCAGTTGGGTCTCTGATCCACTGGTCCACTGGCACTGTCCAAGCCTTTAACCGTCTAATAACTCTTTTACATTTGGTATTCGCATTGTCAGACACCAATGTCTCTATTAATACCTCACAATCAATATTTCTATTAAGGTCTCACATCAGGGTCTGATATGGCTTTGTTTTCTGCTGAAACCAATCTTTGCAAGAAATCTGTGAAGGCTTTTCCAGAACCTTGTGGGATCTCAGTGAATGAGGTGGATTTCCCAGGCTCCTCATCTTCATCCCAAGCTCATCGTTCCCTAACAGCATCATCAACCTGAGTCTGTTGGGGACACCCAGGGCTACACAGAGAAACCCTATCTCAAAAACAAAAACGAAAGCGGATTTCTGAGTTCAAGGCCAGCCTGGTCTACAGAGCGAGTTCCAGGATAGCCAGGATACAGTGTACATATAATAAATAAATAATTCTTTTTTTTAAAGATTTATTTATTATTATATGTTAGTACACTGTAGCTGTCTTTTAGACACATCAGACAAAAGAGGGCATCAGATCTCATTACAGATGGTCATGAGCCACCACATGGTTGCTGGGAATTGAACTCAGAACCTTCAGAAGAGCAGTCAGTGCTCTTAACTGCTGAGCCATATCTCTAGCCCTCAATAAATAATTCTTTAAAAAGAAGAAGATGGGGGCTGGAGAGATGGCTTAGAGGCGAAGAGCACCGACTGTTCTTCCAAAGGTCATGAGTTCAAATCCCAGCACCCACATGGTGGCTCACAACCATCCGTAAAGAGATCTATGCCCTCTTCTGGTGTCTGAAGACAGCTACAGTGTACTTACATATAATAAATAAATAAATCTTTTAAAAAGAAGAAGAAGAAGATGGAGAAGGAGGAAGAGGAGAAGAAGAAGAAGAAAAGAAGAAGAAGAAGAAGAAGAAGAAGAAGAAGAAGAAGAAGAAGAAGGAGGAGGAGGAGGAGGAGGAGGAGGAGGAGGAGGAGGAGGAGGAGGAGGAGAAGAAGAAGAAGAAGAAGTAGTTGTGACCTGACCAAGCTGCTAAAGGTCTTAGATCTAAAATGATGGTGCATTAACTGTGAGAAATATGGTACTTACCAAGCCAGATCTCAGCATGTTAGATGTGTTAACTGTGAGGAATATGGTATTTTCCACAAGGAGACCTGAACAAGTCTAATTGCAATAGGTCCCTAAGATATAAATCAGAAGGAATACTTAGGCTTTCTGGGGTGTGCAAGCCTTGTGGCAAGGGATATCATTGGATTAACAAGTATAGGTCCAAGAAGGATATCCAAGGTAATTTTTTGCCATCAGGAAATGCCTTTGGGGGCCTAACTTGAGGCCCCCCAGCAAAAAATATGAGTCCTTTCAGAAAAGAGCAGCTGAGAACCACCAGATTATAGAAAAGAAACAACTGAGCCAAAGAGTTTGGTTCATTGATAATGTCTCTGTTTAGAATTTCTCACTAAATGCAGTACAATTAATGTCATAAAACAGAAGGGGGGAATGTAGTGAGAATTCTGATTTCTTTAAAAACACAGTTATGTTATGGGAATGTGTTTCTCCATTCCCATATGGGACTGCCTCAGACATGGAAGGAAGTCTGGGGGGTTAGTCGTTAAACCACAAAACCAGGGGGCTGGAGAGATGTCTCAGCGGGTAAGAGCACTGACTGTTCTTCCGAAGGTCCTGAGTTCAGATCCCAGCAACCACATGGTGGCTCACAACCATCCGTAAAGAGATCTGATGCCCTCTTCTGGTGTGTCTGAAGACAGCTACAGTGTACTTACATATAGTAATAAATAAATCTTAAAAAAAAAAACACAAAACCCTGGCCGGTGGTGGTACACACCTTTAATCCCAGCACTTGGGAGGCAGAGGCCAGCCTGGTCTACAGAGTGAGTTCCAGGACAGCCAGGACTACACAGAGAAACCCTGTCTGAAAAAAACCAAAAAAAAAAAAAAAAAAAAAAAAAAAACAACAACAACAACAAACCACAAAACCATCCAACAGTGGCTTCTGATGTGGCCATTAAATATGGCAGTCAAATAATGGAAGACTGGCCAGGCAGTGATGGTACACACCTTTAATTCCAGCACTTGGGAGGCAGAGGCTGGTAGATCTCTGGGTTTTGAGGCCAGCCTGGTCTGCAGAGCAAGTTCCAGGACAGTCAGAACTACACAAAAGCTCTGGGGTTTTGTTGTTATTGATGTGTTTAATTTTTTTTGTTTTGTTTTGTTTTTTGGATTTGGTTTTTTTTCGAGACAGGGTTTCTCTGTATAGCCCTGGCTGTCCTGGAACTCACTCTGTAGACCAGGCTGGCCTCCAACTCAGAAATCTGCCTGCCTCTGCCTCCCAGAGTGCTGGGATTACAGGCGTGCGCCACCGCCGCCCAGCTGATGTGTTTAATTTTTAATTATTCATTTAATAGATGTGAATATTTTGTCTCTATGCCTGTGTGCCACGTAGGTGCTTGGTTCCAGAGGAGGCCAGAAGAAAGCACTGGATACCCTGGGACAGTGTGACAGGTAGTCAGTCCTGAGCAACCACGTGGGTGCTGGAAATAGAATCCTGTTCCTCTGGAAGAGCAGCCAATGCTCTTAACTACTGAGCCATTTCTTCAGACCGTTTTACCCTAATGTTTATCTGGAAGAAACTATTTTACATATTTTGAACCGTCTAATTCTCTTAGTGAGCAAAACTAAATATTCCAAGTGCACTCTGTATTCCACCTGAGTACACACTCTCCTGCAGAGGGAGCCCACGACCACTTAGGCAGTAGGTAGTGTGCGGACCAGGCTGGGGTTCGCCTGTGTTGAGTATTTTCTACTTTTTGAGAAATTCTGTTTCTTTAAGAAAGCATAATTTGCCGGGTGGTGGTGGCGGCGGCGCACGCCTGTAATCCCAGCACTCTGGGGGGCAGAGGCAGGCGGATCTCTGAGTTCAAGGCCAGCCTGGTCTACAGAGTGAGTTCCAGGACAGCCAGGGCTACACAGAGAAACCCTGTCTTGAAACAAACCAAATCAAAAAAACAAAACAAAAAAACACAAACAAACAAAAAACAAACAAACAAACAAACAAAAAGCATAATTTATAATTGACTTATATTTTATTAAATTATTAAATATAATTTATATTGAGACAGGTTCTTTTTACATAGTCCTGGCTGTCCTGGAATGTGAAGCTAGCCTCAAACTCACACAGATCCACCTGTCTCTGCTTCCCAAATGCTAAGATTAGAGTCATGTGTGACCATGCCTGGCCTAGTATAAATTAATTTTTTAAATAATATGAAGCTTAATATATAGACAACCAAAACCATTTGTTTGTTTGGGTTTTTATTTGTTTGTTTTTGTTTTATTGACATAGGATTTCTATATAGCTCTGGCTGCCCTGGAACTTGCTGTGTAGACCAGGCTGGCCTCAAACTCAGAGATCTACCTGCCTCTACAGCCTGAGTACAGGGATTAAAGACTCACAACACCACTACCACCTGGCATCCAAAACCTTTCTAATGAAGATTGGAGAATTACTGTGAGAAATTGTGATATTCTTGATAAATGCAATAAAGATTTTAGAAAATTCCTAAATAAATGAAAGAAAATAAAATAGAGCTGGAGAAACGGCTCAGCAGCTAAGCTAAGAGCTCTTGCAAACATGGCAGTCAACGACCTTCTCTAACTCCATTCCAGGGAATCCATCACTAGCTCTGGCATCACAGGCAATGACCACATATGGTGCACAGACTTACACTCAAGCAAAACACCCACGCTAACAAAATAAAAAGACTAAGCTGGGTGTGGTGGTTCACGTCTTTAATTCTAGTACCCAGGAGGCAGAGGCAGAGGCAGAGAGGATTTCTATGATTTTGTTAGTTCGAGGTCAGCCTGGTAAACAAAATGAGTTCCAAGGCTATATATATAGAGAGACCCTGTCTCAAAACAAACAACAGAACCACCCATACACAAAAAATAAAAATCAAGTCAGGGTGCTGGGGAGATGGCTGAGAGGCTAAGCTGCCCTTCCAGAGGTCCTGAGTTCAATCCCAGCAACCACATGGTGGCTCACAACAATCTGGAATGATACCTGACTCCCTCTTCTGGTGTGTCTGAAGCTACAGTGCACTCATATACCTAAAATAAAGAAATGAAATTAAATAAGTATTTTTTAAAAATACGGTGCTGGAGCCAGGCAGTGGTGGCACACGCCTGTAATCCCAGCACTCTGGGAGGCAGAGGCAGGCAGATTTCTGAGTTCGAGGCCAGCCTGGTCTACAGAGTGAGCTCCAGGACAGCCAGGGCTATACAGAGAAACCCTGTCTCCAAAAAACCAAATCCAACCCCCCTCCCCCCCCCCAAAAAAAATATGGTGCTGGGCTGGAGAGATGTCTCAGCTGTTAAGTATACTGCTCTTTCGAAGGTCCTGAGTTCAAATCCCAACAACCATGTGGTGGCTCACAGCCATCCATAAGGAGATCTGATGCCCTCTTCTGGAGCGTCTGAAGACAGCTACAGTGTACTTACATATAATAAATAAATAAATCTTTAAAGAAAAACAGATTTATTTAAAAAAAAAAAACTGTAGCTAGGCAGTGGTGGTACAGGCCTTTAATCCCAGAACTTGGGAGGCAGAGGCAAAAAACAAAAAAACAAAACAAAACAAAAAGCAAAGCAAACAAACAAACAACAACAACAACAACAAAAAAAAAAACCCAGCTCCAGGCATGGTTGCTCATGTTTGTAATCTCAGCACTAAGGAGGCAGGGACAGGAGGATCCCTGGAGCTCAGTGACAAGCCAGACTTAATTAATAAAGTTCAAGTTCAATTAATACAGAGATAACCTGTCTCCTGAGACAAGGTTGACCTCTGGCCTTCACATCCCCCTCAGACATCCACACAAACACAAACACATACATGCACACCACCTTCATGTGGATGTAAACACATACCCCCATCAAGCATACACTTATATGTACACACAAATGGACAGGGATGTACACACCAGTTTAAAAATCTCCCATAAGACTCCCCTCAAGAATCACCCCCCACTCCCATTTGGTATCCCATTTTAGGATACTAAATAGACTCCTTGGTCTACAAACAACCTCAGCCTCAGACCTTTTAAATTAAAGTCTTCTACACCAAGTTTTGTTTGAGGTAGAGTCAGACTCATCTGCCTCTCAGTACATTTTGCCACTAGGACAAACTATAGCAAATCTGTCACTGAGTACCAGGATAAACACAGCCCTGAGCCTGACTCACCTCACATTAACAGGAAGGATCTAGTCTGTCTTGAAACTTTCCCCCAAAGCTGGGCATGGTATCACATCCCAACCCTTTAATGCCAGCCCTCAGGACGCAGAGAAAGGTAGATCTCTGTTCAAGCCTAACCTGGTTTAAGTACAAATTCTTTTTTTTTTGGGGGGGGGGGATTTTTGTTTTGTTTGTTTTTTATTTGTTGTTTTGTTTTGTTTTTCTCTGTGTAGTCCTGGCTGTCCTGGGAACTCACTCTGTAGACCAGGCTGGCCTCCAACTCAGAAATCTGCCTGCCTCTGCTTCCCAAGTGCCGGTATTAAAGGTGTGCGCCTCCACTGCCTGGCTTAAGTACAAATTCTAATACAGCCAGTGCTACATAGAGAGACTGTCTCAAAACACACACAAAAATAAAACCACCAACACATGCGCGCGCGCACACACGCACACACACACACACACAAGGCTGAACCCTGGCATGTACCATGGTTTCGCCTATCCAGAGTTAGTTTTGTTCTACCCTAGAAACTTCACAGCCTACTGGTGTGCCATTTGGAGATTTCTATATCTTACCCAGATGGTGGTGTCTCTAGATACCAATCACTTCTATGGACACTGATACCTTCTTCCCACCACTGAAGACTTTTGACTTGATGTTACCATCTGACCTCCAGTTTCTTGCAAAAGCTACTCCTTTCCTCCTTCAAAGAAACTCTTTTACTTCTTTTATGTCCTTGGCCCATGACTTTGTATTAGATCAGCAACAATGACAAGGCTCTGACTGGTATGTTTCTCCCCAGCTCAGAAGACAGATCCTTGTTCCTTGTTCATGTTTTGGTTTTTCTGGCCTGTCAGTGGGGACAGTCTGACAGTTCTGAGACTGATAGCTATGAGGGATTCTAACCTCACAACGGGGCTATTGTTACAGATGGGCTTAATACAAGGCTGCCCTTGCTTTGGAGTAGGACTGTTATCTTGTCAGAAAGGGTTACCATAAACCCTAGTAGCTGTGATTGCTCTGTGCTATTGAAACATGCCCGCGGCCTTCATGGAAACCTCTCCCAGAGTGCTGCCTCTTGGAATGCCTGTGTGCACTCTCTGATCTTACCTGCAGCAGCCATACTATATTATTACAATATATTCTAATAACCTTTCAACTTCTGCATTCTTTTTGTTGTTGTTGTTTGTTTCTTTTTCAAGATGACAGGTTTTCTCTGTGTAGCCCTGGCTGTCCTGGAACTCACTCTGTAGACCAGACTGGCCTCAGACTCAGAAATCCACCTGCCTCTGCCTCCTGCAGGATTAAAGGTGTGTGCCACCACCACTGCCCACAACATCTGCATCTTTTTTTTTTAAAGATTTATTTATTCATTATATGTAAGTACACTATAGCTGTCTTCAGACACTCCAGAAGAGGGTGTCAGATCTTGTTAAGGATGGTTTTGAGCCACCATGTGTTTGCTGGGATTTGAACTCAGGACCTTCGGAAAAGCAGTCAGTGCTCTTACCCGCTGAGCCATCTCTCCAGCCCCAATGTCTGCATTCTTCTTTTTTTTTTAAGATTTATTTATTTATTATATGTAAGTACATTGTAGCTGTCTTAAGACACTCTAGAAGAGGGAGAGTCAGATCTTGTTACGGATGGTTGTGAGCCACCATGTGGTTTTTCAAATCTACCATGCGGATTTGAACTCAGGACCTCTGGAAGAGCAGCCGGTGCTCTTAACCGCTGAGCCATCTCTCCAGCCCCTGATGTCTGCATTCTTAATCTTGGTGAATTCTTTCACCTCCAATGTCATTGACCTATCAGAGCCACCTCACAGCAAGAGGAGGTAATTAAGCTAGGACTAGTGATACAAGTAGTATCATTCTAGTGCATAGGAGGCTAAGTCAAGAGCATCAGGAGTTTGGGTTAACCTGGACTCCATAGTGAATTTTGGGCTAGTTAAGGCTACATAAGCAAATCTCTCTCTCTTCTCTCTCTCTCTCATCTCTCTCAAAACCACAAAAGAAAGAAAGGAAGGAAGGAAGAGAGAAGCCGGGCGGTGGTGGCGCACGCCTGTAATCCCAGCACTTGAGAGGCAGAGGCAGGTGGATCTCTGAGTTCGAGGCCAGCCTGGCCCACAGAGTGAGTTCCAGGACAGCCAGGGCTACACAGAGAAACCCTGTCTTGAAAAACCAAAAAATAAAAAATAAATAAATAAATAAAAATAAAAAAGAAAGGAAGAAGGAAGAAAATAAGAATGAAAAAGGAACGACAAAAGCAAGTTCTTTAAGCATACTTACCAAATGCAGCCGTACAGTGAAGGTGGGCTCAAGAACCCAGGAAGTGATATCTTTCTTTTCAGTAGCAGGGGCCAGGCTGCCTCAAGGCCCAGCTTGGTGACCTTCTGTGGATAAAAGGGGATTCCACCTCAGCCCCCAGAACCATGTTGAAAAACCCCTTAACCAGTGGTCCTCATCACCCTTACAGATTGCTGGTGCCACCCGGTAGACCCACCTCGCCCACCTAAAGTAGGCTACAGGAGATAACAATAGCTGGGTGGTGGTGGTGGTGGTGGTGGTGGTGGTGGTGGTGATGCTCACCTTTAATCCCTGGCAGATGAAGGCATATCTCTGAGTTCTAGGCCAGCCTGGTCTACAGAGTGAGTGATTTCCAAAACCGCCAAGACTTCAGAAAGAAACTCTGTCTTGAAAGAAGAACAAGAAGACAATGACAACAACAGTAGATGGGTTATGTTATACCTGAATGGTCCAGCCCGGGAGGCAATTTAACAAGACAAAGACCATCTTGATACCCCTGGAATATGAGCCCCCTCAACTGGCAACTCCCCAAAATTCCTTTGGTAACCTTGAAGATCAAGGTAGAGAAGATAGTGGAAGCCAGCCCCTCTGTGTTCAGAATACAAGAAAGAGTACATCTGTTCCCTAGCCATTCTCAACAAAATACAGGTCAGGGCTGCTGGCTGCACCTGGACCTCAAGACCCCACACTATGTTAGAGTTGAAATTAATCAAACTAGTGCCACTTCCAAACATAAGAGCTGTAAATGGGATGAACCTAAGCTCACCCTTGGGTACTTCCAAGGAAATGATGCCTGCTTAATTCCACCAAGATACCTCTTGGAACTTTTTCCCTTCTTATAGCCATACACAGCAGATTAACCCCAGAAATGATATCTGAATGCATTTCCAGGCCCCTGAAACTACTTGGTGCGTTTGCTAGTATCTGACCAAGTGTCCTTCTCTGAAATGCTTACATTAAGGAGACCACACTACTTTGGTCTACACTACATTCTCCATATATGTCCTACCTCAGATGTTTGTCTGTAATGAAGAAGAGGACAGGGCCCTCCTGTGAGTGGCAAGCTGTCCCTATTCTGTTGGTGGGGGTAGGTATGATGGACTCTGTTGGAACTACAGCACTAGTAATGGGGATTAAAAACTTGACTCCGTGGGGTGTGTATGGTGGTGCATGCCTCTAGTCACTGCACTTGGGAGGCAGAGGCAGGCAGATCTCTAGAGTTTGAGGCCAGTCAGGTCTATAAAGTGAGTTCTGGGCCAGTCTGATTACAGAGCTAGTTTCAGTATAGCCAGGTCTACACAGAGAAACAGTGTTGCAGATGTATACGCAGCAGAATAGTCATACATTAAATAAAGTTTAAAAAAAAGATTCAGCCAGGCAGTGGTGTTGTAGACCTTTAATCCTGGCACTTGGGAGGTAGAGGCAGGTGGATTTCTGAGTTGAGACTGGCCTGGTCTACAGAGTAAGTTCCAAGACAGCCTGGGCTATACAGAGAAACCCTGTCTTGAGAGAAAAAAGATTTAACCAGGCAGTGGTGGTACACGCCTTTAATCCCAGCACTTGGGAGGCAGAGTCAGGCTGATTTCTGAGTTCAAGGCCAGCCTGGTCTACAGAGTGAGTTCCAGGACAACCAGGGGTATACAGAGAAACCCTGTCTTGGAAAAAAAATAATAATAAAGATTTAAGATACCTGGGCAAGGTGTTCCATGGACTGATGTTTGAGTCTGAGATCAGTTTCAAGGTTAGTTCCACTTAGAAGTTCCAGAACAGCCAAGGCTTCATGATGAGATCCTGTCTCAAAAAACAAAGACAATGATAATGATGATGTAGAAGAATATAGACTCAAACATGCTAGCCAGAACATCACTAGACTACGCCCTAGCCCCTGATAAATAACTTACTAACAACAAGCATACTAGTTATTCTCCTCCCAGTTTCGTGCCGCTAGGTGTGGTGGCACACGTCTTTAGTCCTGGCACTTGGGAAGCAGAGGCAGGGAGATCTCTGTGAGTTTGAGGTCTGCCTGGTCTTGATACTGAGTTCCAGGACAATTGGAGCTACATAGTGAGACCCTGTCTCAAAAAGACAGAAAGAGAATTAAAAAGAAAACGGAAAATTAAAAAAATGCAAGGAGGAGCCGGGCGTTGGTTTCACACACCTTTAATCCCTGCATTTAGGAGGCAGAGGCAGGCAGATTTCTGAGTTCAAGGCCAGCCTGGTCTACAGAGTGAGTTCCAGGACACCCAGGGCTACACAGAGAAACCCTGTCTCAAAAACAAAAACAAAAGCCTGGCGGTGGCGGCGCATGCCTGTAATCCCAGCACTCTGGGAGGCAGAGGCAGGTGGATTTCTGAGTTCGAGGCTAGCCTGGTCTACAGAGTGAGTTCCAGGACAGCCAGGGCTAAACAGAGAAACCCTGTCTCGAAAAAAACAAATCCAAAAAAAAAAACAAAAAAAAAAAACCCCAAACAAACAAACAAAAACAAAAACAAGGAAATGATGGTGACACATTCTGATCCCAGTACTGCACTTGGGAGGGAGGCAGAAGCAGGTGGATCTCTTTGGATTACAGGTCAGCCTGATTTACAGAGCAAGTTCCAGGACAGCAAGGACTATGCAGAGAAACCCTGTATCAAAACACGGGGAAGAAAGAAAGAAAGAAAAGAAAGAAAGAAAGAAAGGAAGGAAGGAAGGAAGGAAGGAAGGAAGGAAGGAAGAAAGAAAGAAAGAAAGAAAGAAAGAAAGAAAGAAAGAAAGAAAGAAAGAAAGAAAGAAAGAAAGAAAGAAAAGAAAGAAAGAAAAGAAAGAAAGAAAAAAGAAGAAGAAGAGCTGGGGAGATGGCTCAGTGGTTAAGAGCATTGACTGCTCTTACAGAGGTCCCGAGTTCAATTCCCAGCAACCACATGGTGGCTCACAACCATCTGTAATGAGATCTGATGCCCCCCTATTCTGGTGTGTCTGAAGAGCTACAGTGTACTCACATAAAATAAATAAATCTTTTTAAAAAGGCATCTTATTTAAAAAAAAGAGAGAGAGAGAGAGAAAAGAAAAATCTTTATTGTTTATCATGAATGCTTCGACTCGTGTGTTTAGGCCAAGGAATCCTTTTTCCTCTGTTCTCTCAACCTCGTGGGTCTTAGGAATCGAACTCACATAATTATGCTTCGAAGCAGTAGCTTTTACCCACTAATCCATTGTCAGGCCCTCTTTTTGACTTATTTTTTGTTGTTGTTGTTTGTTTTTTGGATTTGATTTTTTTGGAGACAGGGTTCCTCTCTGTAGCCCAGGCTGTCCTGGAACTCACTCTATAGACCAGGCTGGCCTCGAACTCAGAAATCAGCGGGCCTCTGCCTTCCAGAGTGCTGGGATTAAAGGCGTGCGCTACCACACCAGGCTTCTTTTTGATTTCTAAAACCCTGCAAACTGGCTCAAACCGGTCTGGAGCTTATACGAAGTGGGTGGGTCCTCAGATGTTCCCGCCCACCAGGACGACTATTTCTGGCTCTCCTCGGCACCCGTCCACCCCGCCTCCACGTGACACAAACAGACGGGACTTCCGCTTCCCCTCCGCTCTCCTCACTCAGTGTCTACTCCCCCCGTCCCCGGGTCCCCCGCCCGGTGAGTTAGCGAGCGCCGGGAGGGCGGCGACGCGGGCGGAGTCGCCCCGGACTGACCCTTGCGGTCTCCTTCTTGCCATCGCAGGTCCCCGCGGAAGCGGAGGCGGGCGCCATGGCGGAGCTGACGGCTCTGGAGAGCCTCATCGAGATGGGCTTTCCCAGGGGACGCGCGTAAGGGAGCCTCCCCCTGCCGGTGGTGGGAGGCCGCGGGCCCGCCCGGCCTGGCTATCACCATGGCTGGTGGGCGCTATTCACAGTGTTTCTGCCCCCAGGGAGAAGGCTCTGGCCCTCACCGGGAACCAGGGCATCGAGGCTGCGATGGACTGGTGAGTGGCCCGCACGGGTGGCGGAAGGAAGTTTGGGAGCCGCTGGGAAAGGCGGCCTCAAGGCTCATAATCTCTGCCAACTCTCTCTGCCCAGGCTTATGGAGCATGAAGACGACCCCGATGTGGACGAGCCTCTAGAGACTCCCCTCAGTCACATCCTGGGACGAGAACCCACGCCCTCAGAGCAAGTTGGCCCTGAAGGTCCTGACTGGGAGACATCTTGTGATTCTAGATATCTTGTAAAGGCCTAAGAAAACCGGAATGATTCCATTGTAAATAATAATCCTGGTTGCTTGTTTGTAGGAGCTGGGTCTGCTGCAGGAGAAAGCAAACCCATATTGACTGAAGAGGAGCGACAAGAACAGACGAAGAGGTAGGTAACTGGCAAGTTTCATTTTGTGTGTGTGTGTGTGTGTGTGTGTGTGTGTGTTTGGAGTCGGCCTAACTCTTGCCCAGGCTGAGCTCCAGATCCTTCTGCCTCCGCCTCCAGAGTGCAGGGATTACAGGCCTTCACCACTATGCCCTGCATTATTTTTTTGAGATGGGGGTCTAGCTGTGTACCTCAGGCTGGACTGGTATGGCCTAGCCTAAATCCAAAGCCACGTTCTTCTAGTGCGGGGGTTACAGGCCTGGGCCGCCATAGCTTTGCCAAGAGTCACGGGTCATCTCCTTCCTCTCAAATACAAACACAAGTGTGCTCGTAGAACCTGACCTTTCCAGTTTATGGGTGTGGGGGGAGTCACCAGGGAACATCTTGGCGAGCTCAAGACTGGTCTCAAACTCCTGTGTGACTGCAGATTCCCCTAGTATCCCAACTCTCCCGCCAACTTTGCAAACGCAGGAAGTATAGGTATGCACCACTATGCCTGGCTCTCTCTCAAGTGCCCTTGAAAAAAACCTACAAGGACCCATGCGTGATATATGTGCTCTACCACTGAGCTAAGTTTTTTTGTTTGTTTTGTTTTTGTTTTCAAACCATAGTCTCTATCCCTGCCTGTCCTGGAACTGGCTCTGTAGACCAGGCTGGCCTCAAATTCAAGAGATGCACCTGTCTCTGCATTCTGAACACTGAGATTAAAGGTGTGCACTGCCACCACCTAGCTTTCCTCTTTATATTACTGTTGGGGCTTTGTTTCCTTTCATCTGTTTTGGAGCATACGTTCCCTTATTTTGTTAAACTCTGTAAACTGCCTTCCCACTCCATGTCCAGCTTCAGCTCTCTCTTCTCTGCAAACAGAATGTTGGAACTTGTGGCGCAAAAGCAGCGGGAACGTGAAGAAAGAGAGGAGCGAGAAGCTTTAGAACGAGAAAAGCAGCGGAGGAGACAAGGGCAAGAGCTGTCAGTTGCACGTCAGAAACTGCAGGAAGACGAGATGCGCCGGGCCGCTGAGGAGCGCAGGCGGGAAAAGGCTGAAGAGTTAGCCGCCAGGTCTGAACACTCATTGGTCGCTAATTGAGAAAGAAACTGAGACTTGCCTTGTCTATGTCTGACCTATTTATTCTCCTGTCTCTATTCTAGACAAAGAGTTCGAGAAAAAATTGAAAGGGACAAAGCAGAGAGAGCCAAAAAGGTGGGTGATTGGGAAGTCTGGGCATAGTGGAGTAGCTGGGTTAATTTCCTTTCCAGTGTCCAAAAAAAAAAAAAAAAAGCATGTGCTTAGGATGATATTTTTGAGGCATAGTTTTACTCTGGCCCAGATGAGTCTCAGACTCAGGGCATTCTCTCTCCTGCCTCAGCCTTCCAAGTACTCTAAAAGCTGAGCTGCCAACCCTGCAAGCGTTGTCTTGTTTGTTTACCTGTGTACTAGAGGTTGAACCTTCATGCATGCTGGGCTAGTGTGCTACCCCGAGGTCGTGCTTCATTTTGTCTTTCAGTATGGTGGTAGTGTGGGTTCTCGGTCATCCCCACCAGCAACAGATCCAGGTCCTGTTCCTTCTTCTCCCAGCCAGGAGCCCCCTACTAAGCGGGAGTATGACCAGTGTCGCATACAGGTACTGTTTTCTTTTTTTTTTTTTTTCACTTTTTTTTATTCGATCAGGTACTGTTTTCAAGTGTTTGTCTTGCTTCTAGAACCCAGTGTTGTCTTATAAAGTGCCCAGCCCAGAGCTGTTGATGCTTAAGTCCCCTTTGCCAAATCCTTTCTTCTACTGGACTTTTGAAATCCTATCTCTTCTACTCTTTGAGAGATCAAATTTCACCTGCCCTCTTATTTAAATCCTTACTTATTCTTACTAAGCAGTTGTAGATTCATTACACAGCTGTTTTCTTAATGTGGTACTTACAATGATTTTTAAAAGTAATTTCCCCTTGCCTGGTGAGGTGGCTAGGGGTTCTTTATCATCACCTCCTGAAGCCGAGCATGAGTGGCGGCTCATCAGGTCCTTTAAATAGTGTTTGCACTGGTTCAGACCTCCAGGCAGGGCAGAGCCAGCTGTAACCTCCTCTCCTCCCTGGGCACTTCAGACAGGGTTTTGCTATGTCAGGCTGGTCTTGAATTTTGAGCTCTCCCTGCCTCTGCCTGAGTGCTAGGATTACAGGCGTGTGCCATCACTCCGCACTGGTTTATTCTTGGAACTGGGTCCTGCTGTACAGTCCTACTGGCCTGCAGTTCACTATGAAGATCAAGGTGACCTCTAACTTCTGGTGATCTTCCTATTTCCTCTGTGTTCTGAGATTATAGGTATTACCATTGTCTGACCTCACCCTGCTTACTCATAGTTGTGTTTTAAGACAGGGTCTTGAGTACCTGATGCCTGCCTTGAATTTGTTCTTCCAGCCCTGGAGCTCTGTGTAGAGCAGGCTCCAGAGAACTCTGCCTGTGCTGTCCCCTGTGCTGAGGCTACCGTCCAGAGCTCACTGGTCCTCACTCGGCTTCAGTGCTCATGGTGCTGCATCTCTCTTGCCTTCTAGGTTAGGCTGCCTGATGGGACTTCGCTGACCCAAACTTTCCGGGCCCGGGAACAGCTGGCAGCTGTGAGGCTCTATGTGGAGCTTCACCGTGGGGAGGAACCGGGACAGGACCAGGACCCCGTGCAGTTGCTCAGTGGCTTCCCCAGACGTGCTTTCTCAGAGGCTGACATGGAACGGCCTCTGCAGGAACTGGGTATGTTATGAGAGATCAGGAGTCAGGGATTAAACAGAATGTAAACAGTATGAGGGGCAATTGGGATGCGTAGGGACGGGAAGTCAGTTGGGATAGCAGGGGTTTAATGGATATAGTATGTGTTCAGAAATTTGAAGGCCCAAAACCTAAGTGTCTTTGTAATTTAAACTCTTTCTTCCATCTTTAGGACTCGTGCCTTCTGCTGTCCTCATTGTGGCCAAGAAGTGTCCCAGCTGAGGGTCCTCCATCCCCACCATCTCTTTCTGACCTCTTCCTCTTTGATAAAGCACTGACATTTCCTTCCTAATAAATAGACCCTTTGAGTTCTGTATATGCCTGGCTCCTTCCTGAATTGACTGAGAAGGGCAATATGAGAAGATAAAGTGGTGCACGCCTTTAATCCCAGCACTTGGGAGGCAGAGGCAGGTGGATTTCTGAATTTGAGGACAGCCTGGTCTATAGAGTGAGTTCTAGGACAGCCAGGGCTACATATAGAGAAACCCTGTCTCTCAAAAAACAAAACATAAAAAGAAGGTAAAGGGAGGATAGTTAAAGTAGGACCTCTTTCTCATATTCAGCCTGCAATAGGTTTTTCTAGGATTGATTATCTCCCTGGTAGTAGGGTGTTTACACAGCACCTTTTGTTCTAGCATAAGGTGGTGTATGAGGGTTTGTATTGTTTTCAGACAGACTATGGAGCCCTGTCTATTCTGGAACTATATAGTCCAAGCTGACCCTCAAACCCAAATTCAGTATATTGGGCAACTTACAGTTCCAGGGAATTTGATGCCCTGTTTAGCCTTCTGAGTACTAGGTATGCACATGGTACACATGAATATATGACAAGCATTTACATTAAAAATTCTTAAAAAGTGTTTTGGGGGGCTGGGGAGATTGGGTTGGCTCAGTGCCTAAGCTCTGTAGAAGACCTGAGGTCAATTCTCTATACCCACGTGGTGGCTCATAACCATTTGTAACTCCAGCTCCAGAAGCTGACACCTGACTTTCATGGCTACATGGTATACATACATGCAGGTAAAACATACACATAAATGCATCTTTTAAAAAAATTGAAGCTGGGTAGTGGTGCATACCTTTATTCCAGATACTCAGGACGCAGAGGCAGGTGGATATCTTGAGTTTCAGGCTATCCTGGTCTACTGGGTGAGTTCCCGGATAGCCAAGGACACAGAGATCCTGGCTTGGGAAGTGTTTTGAGTATTGCACACATACCACACTTGCCACAGTATTGGCGATTCAACCCGGCCTTGATGCTTGCCGAGAAAGCCCTAGGCTGTATCCCCAGTCTCCTATTTCATGTATTTCTCAGGCTGGCCTTGAACTTCTGTTTCTGCTTTGGCCTGCTTGGATTACAGGTCCCATAGTCAAAAGTGCTTTATGTATATATATTAAGATATGAAGGCTATTATGTTCAGGTTTAATATTATTTTAGATCAGCAAATGTCCTGACCCGCAGGACAGTCAACAGGGTTCCTTTAAGCCACCTAGAGGAAAGGCGATGGGGCGACAAGAGAAAGAGGCCGGACAGCCTGTCTAGTTCTGATCAAGCTGTCAGACTTTAATTTTCAGACAAGTCAATATAAAGGGAAGCATACAAGGTTTGGGAGGAGTAAAGGGGGGAACAATCTCAGGGGGTTTGGAAACAGTTTCTCATAATTTCTGGTAAAGCTAGTTATTGCTATTGGAATTCTGGCATGATAAAAGGGGGGGTCATGAGGCCGTGAAGTGGAAAGGGGTTGCTATAGTAACCTATCTACAAATGAACTTCAAAAGGAGAGGGTTTTGAGATTTACGTAGGAATAGTTCCTGGCATGGAGATCTAAGTGAGAATGACTCCTGGTATCGAGGTCTCCTGGCATTGAGAGCCAGGTGGGGATGGCTCCTGGTATGGAGAGTTCTTGGCATTGAGTTCTTAGTGAGGATGGCTCCTGGCAAGCAAATTACAGGGCATTGTCCAAACTGACATTGGTAGCAAATATAAGAACCTGTACACCCACTTGGGAAGCCTAGGTCAAGGTATTTTTGTTTTGTTGAGAAAGGACCTCTCTGTAGTCCTCCGTGTCCTAGAACTCAAGATCTACCTTCCTCCTGAGAGCAGGGATTAAAGGTGTGTGTCTCTATGCCCTGCTTGGCTCAAGACCTTACCTGCTAGATTTATGGAGAGATTTCCACTGCCCTGGTATCTTGTAAAATCTCTTCTGACTTGTCCTTATTCTTGGGTGCAGAGAAGAGGCCACAATTCATAAAAGACCATTAATAACACCTGTGTAAAGGAAGTAAATAAATAGGCCAGGTTATGGTGGTACATGCCTTTAATCCTGGCACAGAGGTTGCAGAAGCAGGCCAGCCAAGGTTACCCAGAAAGCTTACCTTAAACACATACACAGTGAATAAGAGCTGACACCAGCAGCTAGAACAAGCTCTGGTGTTTACTTCTGGGTTTGCACCACAGAAACTTTTTTTATGAAACAGACTCACATATCCCAAACTCACTTTGACCTGCTATGCAGCCATATACTTTTTGAACTTTGGATTTTGTTGTTGTTGTTGTTCCCCTGGTTTTTCCAGACTGGATCTCAATGTATAGTCCTAGGTGTCTTGGAACTTTGTGTGGAGTCTAAGCCTTTGTCTCCCAAGTGCTGGGATTAAAGGTGTGTCCTACCCTGTTTGTGGGTTGCTGCTGCTGCTTCTGCTTCTACTTCCCCAGTGTTGGAATTACCAGCATACCATTTCTAAGTTATGAGTAATTGGACTTGCAATTTTGGGTATCTTAGCTGAGTATTCAAGCAGGTAAATCCTATCTGTAGCCACAAACATTTTCAGTTACAACTGTTTGAAAATTACAAGTTACAGAATAGATAAATAAAGCTAGGAGTAGTAGCACAAGCCTATAATCCTACCTAGCATTTGAGAGGCTAAGATCAGATGATTGCTTCAAGTTTAAAGCCAGCCTGGAGCCGAGCAGTGGTGGCCTTTGATCCCAGCTCTCAGGAGGCAGAGGCAGGCGGGTTTCTGAGTTCAAGCGAGGCCAGCCTGGTCTACAGAGTGAGTTCCAGGACACAAAGAGGAAAAAAAAAAGCCAGCCTGGGCTACACAAACACAAAAAAGAACCTTCAATGAAAACATCCATAAATTTATCCACATATCTATATGTATATGGGGTAGAGGTGGGGCTCATTGATGGGTAATGTTGTTAGCATGCCCAAGGTGCTGGGGCTTAATCCTCAGTAACAAAGCAGAAAAAGATTTGTGGCCTGGTTAATCTCTGTAGTTCCAGTTGCTATGACTTGTTTGCTTGGCTTTTGTGTGCCACCAGGCCTGTACCCACGGGTTGTGCTCTCGGTGACATTTTCAAAAAATACTATAACTGGATTCAGACACTGAAAGCATAATACTATAGTGAAAACCTGGGAGGGGGTACATTTGTTTGGTTGGTTTTGGTTTTTTCAAGACAGGGTTTCTCTGTGTAGCCCTGGCTGTCCTGGAACTCACTTTGTAGACCAGGCTGGCCTTGAACTCAGAAATCTACTTGCCTCTGCCTCCCAAGTGCTGGGAATAAAGGTGTGCGCCACCACTCCAGGCTTGTTTATTTAATTATTTATGTGCAGCTAGGCCTGTGGAGGTCAGATGAAACAAGTTAGTTTTCTCCATCTACCACGTGGGTTCCAGAGATTGGATTTAGGTCTTCAGGCGTAGATCACTTAGCCCAGCACTCTACTCATAGCCATTCACAGCTGCAGGAATGGTGGGAATTTTGTGGTAGGATCTCAACTCTAGTCCAGGACAGCCAGAGACGAACTTTGTCGCTTTAAAATTCTGACTCAGACTCCAAGTGATGAGACTGAGGCAGAGCTACTATGTAATGCTGCATTTTCAGCTCTTTTTTTTTTAACCCATTTCGAGATAGTTTTTGTTTTGTTTGTTTGTTTTTCAAGACAGGGTTTCACTGTGTAATCTGAGATGTCACGAAACTCCCTTAGTAGATCAGGCTGGCCTTGAGCTCACAGCTACCTGCCTGCCTCTGCCCCGAGTGCTAGGATTAAGGACGTACAACCACTACCCCCTAGCTAGTTATGATCTTTAATGGACAGACTGAGACCTGGGTTTGTTGTTTTCTTTTTTTGGGGGGGGGGGATTTGGGTTTTGTTTTTTTTTTTATCAAGACAGGGCTTCTCTGTGTAGTCCTGGCTGTCCTGGAACTCACTCTGTAGACCAGGCTGGCCTCGAACTCAGAAATCGCCTGCCTCTGCCTCCCAGAGTGCTGGGATTACAGGTGTGCGCCACCACGCCCAGCTGGTTTGTTGTTTTCGAGAGCAGTTTCACTACCCTGGCAAGTCTGGAATGCACCATGAAGAGTAAGCTGCCCTCACAGGTGTCTGCTTGCTTCTATCTTCCAAGCTGCCCTCACAGGTGTCTGCTTGCTTCTATCTTCCAAGCTGGCCTCACAGGTGTCTGCTTGCTTCTATCTTCCAAGCTGCCCTCACAGGTATCTGCCTGCTTGCTTCTATCTTCCAAGCTGCCCTCACAGGTGTCTGCTTGCTTCTATCTTCCAAGCTGGCCTCACAGATATCTGCCTGCTTGCTTCTGCCTCCCAAGTGCAGGGCTAAGGATGTGCACCATCCATGCTCAGCTCAAAGAGGTTTTGTATTATGTATTTATTTTCCTTTTGAGGTGGTCTCACAGTGTAGAAGCCCAGGCTTGGGGGCTGGAGAGAAGGCTCAGAGGTGAAGAGCACTGACTGCTCTTCCAGAGGTCCTGAGTTCAATTCCCAGCAACTACACGGTGGCTCACAGCCATCTGTAATCGAATCTGATGCCCTCTTCTGCTGTCTGACAGTTACAGTGTACTCATATTAATAAAATCTTTTTTTTTAAAAAGGAGCCCAGGCTTGTCTTGAATTTGCTTCATTTTTAACAACTCCCTCCCCCTATTTTTTTGAGATAGGGTTTCTCTGTGTATCCTTGGCTGTCCTGGAACTCTGCTCTGTAGATCAAGCTGGCCTTTAACTCACAGAGACCCATGACTTCTGTGCCTATGTCTCCACCTCTGAGCGCTGGGATTAAAGGCTAGAATGAAAAGAGTGTGCCTACACCGGGCGGTGGTGGCACACGCCTGTAATCCCAGCACTCTGGGAGGCAGAGGCAGGTGGATTTCTTTTTTTTTTTTTAAAGAGTTATTATATGTAAGCACACTGTAGCTGTCTTCAGACACCAGAAGAGGGCGTCAGATCTCTTTATGGATGGTTGTGAGCCACCATGTGGGTGCTGGGATTCAAACTTATGACCTTCAGAAGAGCAGTCAGTGCTCTTACCTGCTGAGCCATCTCTCCAGCCCCCAGTAGGCAGATTTCTGAGTTCAAGGACAGCCTGGTCTACAGAGTGAGTTCCAGGACAGCCAGGACTACACAGAGAAACCCTGTCTTGAAAAAAAAAACCAAAAAAAAAAAAAAAAAGCCACCACCAGGCTAAAATTGCTATCTTCCTACCTCACCTTCCTGAGTACGAGAATTATAAGTGTGTGTCATGCTACCTTTGAACTAAAGATCTGGATTGACATGCAGTTCCAATAATAGTAAGTATGCTTCTCTTAAGAGCCTTGAATCAAAGTAAATAATAACTAGAGGAGACATGGGAACAGTCAAGAGACCCTTCTCCAACTTTGCTTAAAGGACGGAAGTTCTGTTGGTATTCACTGCAAACCTGATATTCAAGGACTACTCTAATTTGAAGACTACAGCTTGGAGGTGGTTGTGGGATTTCACTCCTTTTTCCACAATACTTGGAAGTGGAGGAAGGGTAAGATGGCTCAGTGGGTTAAAAGCTCTTTGCCCATGAGCAGGACACGGTGTATAAATACAGACAGGAAAAAAAAAAGGACAGTCTTCCCAAAGTGTTCTGCGACTTCCGACTTTCATTTTTCATTCACACAACACACAGAAACACAAACAGACTTTAGGAAAAAGTCTTTTACCGACAGTTGCAGAAGCAAACTTAGATCACATGACCCACTTTGAACCAGGACCATTGGACTTCAGAACTCCCCAGGGGGAGGGTGACATGCAGCTGCCTAGGTCTTCCGCGCCCACTACGCTGACCCTCACTGCTCTGTAAGCATTAGATGTCCAGCTGCGACATCCACTTAGTTCCTTTGCTTCACACATCCGTCCTCGTCATGCGATGTGCTCATTAATGCGTTCCCCCAACCGCAGCTCCCGGTGCCTTGGAGAGAGTCCTGGTGGGTCTCCTGAACCGCGACTCCATGTCCGGAGCACCAAAAAAGGCGCCTTACAGGTTCCGGCGACCGTGGACGAGCTCTGACATCATGCTGACCTGCGGTCGCCGCTAACTGCCCAGTTTCTCCTCCAGGCCACGTTCTCCTTCGTGGCCGCGGCGTCCTTCAGGGTAGCCATCACCAGTTCCTGGGTCCTGACTGCTTCGTCCCTGCGTCTCGAGTCCCTTTCCGGCATCTCCTGCGGGCAAGAAGGATGTTTGCATTCTGGGCCAAAAGACAGGACCTCTCCCACGCACACCTAGGGAAGTCCGGTTGTTTCTACCTGCAGCATCGACTGCTTCTGTAGCTCTCCTGGGGTCACAAGAGCAAACAGAATAGAACCCACGCCAGCTCCCGCGCCTAGCACTGCAACTGCTACCAGTGCTTTACGGGCCGCCTCCATGGCTGACTGCACTACAAACGAGGCGCTGTCCGCTTCCTCCCTCCTGCAGCCTAGAAGGGCGCCATGACATCTCACCACTCCCTAAGCGGGCTAGAGCGACCTAGGGGCGGGGAGGGACCGGGTCTAAAATCATAGAGAAACAGCTGGGCTAGAGAGGGCAGGTCCCTAAAGGACCTTGGTTCAATTTCCCAGGATCTCACAACTGTCTGAAAATCCAGTTCTAGGGCATCTGACACTCTCGTGCAGACATACGTGCAAGCAAAACCAATGCACATTAAAAAAATAATAGCGCTAAGTACCGTGGCCTTCAAAGAGTGCTCGGCTGCATGGATAATACAATTGCCAGTTTTTTTTTTTTTGTTTTTTTTGTTTTTTGTTTTTTGTTTTTTGTTTTTCTGAGAGGTGATAATGTATGTCTTGGAAGGCAGAGGCAGGTGAATCAATGAGTTCAGGACCAGCCTGGTCTACAGAGTTCCAGGAAAGCTAGGGCTACACAAAGAAATCCTGTCCCAAAAGAGAAACAAACCAACAAAGTGCTGACAGTTTTCAACTCCTGGAAGTTTCAAATCAGTAAAGGACTGTTCAACTACTGTTTTAAGTATACAATATAATATAACAGCTAAAACCTGAAATCTCAGTACTTAAGGTGAATCTGGAAGATTCTGATTTGTAGGCCAATAAGGGCTTCGTTGGAAGACCTTGTTACAAAACAAATAAGGCACACAGGGGTTAGGGCAAACAATTCAAAGCCATGTGTACAGGATAGGGAACAGATTTTTGTTTTTCTCTTCAGAGTATCAGGCAAGCTTGGTACCACCATATATATATTTACTTAATCTGGTTACCCCCTCTTTTTTTTTTTTTTAAGGGCTTGTAGGATTTCACTTTGTAGTCCTGATTGCCCTAGATCTTTTTATGTTGCCTAGGCTAGCCTTGAGGTCTCAGAGTTTTGCCTGCCTGTGCTTCTTGAGAGCTGGAGTTTAGAGCTTATGTTAACAAACCTGGCTCCTCTTTGGCAGCAGCGGCAGCAGAGGTGGCGTCATAATACGCAGGTTCTTAATTCTCTTCACTGGTCTTGAGCATATGTTCTGTAGTCTGAGAAACCTTGTATTTACAACTTCCGGCCCTAATCTCTAGAATCCCTGTGGTTACAGGCCTGTACTACTTTGCCCACAAAATCAGAATTTTTTTCCCTCAGTCCCACAGATGGATGTCAGAACCTTGTATCACTCTACCACAGAATCACAGCTCCAGTCTAATTGGTTTTCTTTCTTTCTGTGTTGACAGGGTCTCACCATGTAACCATGCAACCCTGGGTTTTACTATATAACTGGCTGGCTAGAAACTTGATAAGTAGACAGGTTGGCCTTGAACTGACAGAGATTCATCAACCTCTGCCTTCTGAGTGCTGGGACTAAAAGCATATGCCATCACGTGCCTTTAAGTGTACTTTAAGTATACAGCTAACCGGTTCCTTTTTCTCCTCATGGTATATCTTTGGCATTGGTAGGTTTTGTTTTGTTTTTAAATTACAAAAGCTGTAATTTCTCATAACTTGCTAAGTTATAGTCTGGAGAAGAAAAAATTCTCTAGATGTGTTATTCTAGGAAGTTTGTTTGTTCTTTGTGTCTCGGTTTCTGTATTGAAAAAATATGACTTATTTCCTTACATTATGTAGGTTAGAGAGATGAAGGTCAAATCTTTGGGCTTTGCTTCCATGCAAGTTCATGTACCTGCTGAACCAACTTACCTGGCCTAAAAAAATGATATTTGTAACAATAAATGTCTTGTAGTTTAACCATGCTTGAGTATATACATACTTTTTCTTTGTTTGTTTGCTGTTTTTTTTTTTTTTTTTTTTTTGAGACAGGGTTTCAAAGTTTTTCTGTGTAGCCATGACTGTCCTGGAATTCACTTTGTTGACCAGGCTGACCTTAGACTCAGAGGTCTGCCAACCTCTGCTTCTCTGGTGCTACAACTGAAGGCCAGTACCACCAGCACCTAGCTGATATGTAGAATATTTTAAAGAATTCAAGTGATATGCAGATATGCAGAGTGGTAGTGGGATTAAGTACCTTTAATCCTAATACTTGGGAGTCATAGGGAGTACTTGGGAGGCATAGGGAGACAGATCTCTTCAGTTCAAGGCCAGCCTGGCCTACAGAGTGAGTTACAGGATAATCAGGGATACACAGTAAAACATTGTCTTGAAAAACAACAAACAATACATTCTTGTTCTTGACAGGTTGGGAGAGAAGGCTGGGTGGTTAAGAGCACTGACAGTGGTGGTGCACTTCTGTTATCCCAGCACTTGGGAGGCAGAGGCAGGTGGATTTCTGAGTTCGAGGCCAGCCTGGTCTACAGAGTGAATTCCAGGACAGCCAGGGCTATACAGAGAAACCCTGTCTCGAAAAAACAAAATCCAAAAGTCCAAAAACCAAAAAAAAAGACATTAGAAGAGCACTGACTGCATATCAAGAGGATCTGATTTGATTCCCATCACCCTCATGGTGTGCATGAACTCCTTCCTGCCTTAAGGGATCCAGTGTCTTTTTCTGGTCTCCACGGCAGATGACATATATGCAGGTAAAACATCTGTACTCATAAGAATAAATACCTCTAAAGTAATAAAAAGGGTCCCTGCAAATGTAGTAAAAGTCACATAAATATTCATTAAATGACAGATAAATGGACCCAGGAGTGGAAAGATGGCTCAGCCATTGAGAGTACTAGCTGCTGTTCTAGAGGATCTGGGTTCATTTCTCAGCACCCACACCAGTTCTGTTTGTAACTCCAGGTCTAGACCTTCTGACACCCTCATACAGATATTTATATAGGGAAAACACCAATAGACATTACATATATTTAAAATAACAACAACAAAAACAACAACAAAAACCCAAACCGAATCCACTTGAGGAAACCAGTAAACAAGGAGTTAGGAAATCCATCGTTACAGCTCTTTATTTATAGGGCTTTAATCCAGATGCCCTTGTCTCCACCCTTGACTGCCATCCCCAGTGTCCCAGAGAGTAAACAAAACCAAGCTCTGTCTCTCCTCTTTGGCTTCTCCCTCCCAAGGGAGGCCCATAATCTCCCAGCACGCCATCATCCTCTCTTCAGCAGTGATTAAGGGGCCCCTCCGAAGAAGATTAAAGCACAGTCTGTGTGGGCACTGGGCACAGGTACTTGACCTGGAATCCAACCATCTCCACTCTTAGAGAGTCATCATCATGGCCCTTGTGCCAGGGAGCAGCAAGGATGGGCCTTGGTCTGGAGATAACCCAGACTCTTCATGGCATCCAGAAAGTCCTCGGTTGGCCAATCCTCTCTCAAGAAACAGAGAGGATACTGGAAGATGTGAAGGTCATCAGGATGTTGAGGTGAGTATTACTATACTGTGTCCTGGGACAGGGCCTTCTTCGAATTGTGCCCAACACCCCTGCTGTACTTACGCAGGTGTTTCAAAAGCCCCGCCTGCCCTCTATTGTGGTAGAGGCCTCAGAGGGGACTGAGGAAGACCAAGAAGACCACCAGTGGCCACATGAGGAATTACTGGTGCTCACTGATGGTGAAGAAGAAGATGCGGAGATTTTCTTCCAGGATCAAAGTGAAGAGCCAGGTGAAAGTGGCG
This sequence comes from Apodemus sylvaticus, assembly GCF_947179515.1. Classification (NCBI taxonomy): domain Eukaryota; kingdom Metazoa; phylum Chordata; class Mammalia; order Rodentia; family Muridae; genus Apodemus; species Apodemus sylvaticus. The sequence goes on along the minus strand of NC_067472.1, from coordinate 54,602,045 downwards.
GCCTATTGACTCAGCCCTGGGTATCTGGATATTTCAGACCCACAATAGATGTCCAGGAATGTTAGACATAGGAGGTGTGGTGTGGCTTAGGAAGAAGGTGCATGCAGGGTGGTGGTGGCGGCACGTGCCTGTAATCCCAGCACTTGGGAGGCAGAGGCAGGCAGATTTCTGAGTTCGAGGCCAGCCTGGTCTACAGAGTGAGTTCCAGAGCTATACAAAGAAATCCTGTCTCAAAAAAACCAAATCCAAAAAGAACAAAACAAAACAGAAGGTGCATAATAGCATGCACAGAACCCTGGGCTCCAATCCTAGTACCACACATGTGTGAGGCGGGGACACACACAGACACATACACACTGCATGAGTGCATGAGAGAGGTCTAGGCAGTTGATACCTACCATTGATGAACACTAGTGGACAATTAGGGTGCTTTGTGTGTTTTTTTTTTTTTCAAAGAAGTTTCACTATATAGTACAAACAGTCCTCGAATTAAAGATCCTCCTGCTTCAGCCTTCCAAACTGTAGGATTACAAGCCTCTAACAGCACGCCTGGCTTGTTTGTTTGTCTGTACCTTTATGTAGGCACTGAAGAGAGATCCTAGAGAGGCACTGTATGGCTTCACTATGTTTCTGGTCCTTTTTAATTTAACTAATTTATTTGAGACAGGCTCGCTCTGCACCTCAGACTGACTGACCTGGAGCTCACTGTGTAACCCAGGCTGGCCTTGAACTCATGTAATCCTTTTGCTTCAGCATTCTGAGTATTTAAGATTATTACAAACCTTAGGTGCAGGCTCTGCACCCTTCCTGGTTTAGAGGGCCATTCAGATCTTGGGATGAGTGACATCTCTTTAAAAAAAAATCTAGCAGAGTGATGATGGCACATGCCTTTATCCAAAGACTTGAGAGGCAGAGATAGGGGAGGTCTCTGAGTTTGAGGCCAATCTGGTCTACAGATCCAGTTCTAGGACAGCCAGGGCTATACAGAGAAACCCTGTCTTGGAAAAAAAATATTTTTACATATAGCTAGCTTCTGCCTTTAATCTAGACTCTTCAGGCAAGGCAGATCTGAGGTGTGTCTGCTCCACAGTGTGTGTGTGTGTGTGTGAGAGAGAGAGAGAGAGAGAGAGAACACTCTTTCTACTATTTGTGTGCTTGGTTTTGGTTTTTCTTTGTTTGTATTCTTGAGAATTGAACCCAAGGCTTTACAGCATTTTTTAAAAATGTGTGTGTAGCTGGGCTATTGGTGGTGCATACTTTTAATCCCAGCACTTCAAGGCAGAGGCAGGATCTTTGTGAGTTTCCACATAGAGAGTTCCCGAACAGCCAGAGCTATACATTGAGACCCTGTGTCAAAAAATCAAAACCAAAACCAAAAAACAAACAAACAAACAAACAAACAAACAAAAAACCACCCAAAACCCTTACCTTTGGATGTCAGAAGACAACCACGTGGGCCGTAGAGATTGAACACTGTTATACTTGGCTCACTTTTGGCTCACTTGCTCTTTTGCTGGCTAAGCCATTTTACCAGCCCCACCAACCAAGGCCTTTTGCATGTTAGGTAATTTATCAACCAATGAGCTTCACCCAGAGCCTTAACTTGCTTTTGTTCCTTTGTGTTCTAGAGACATGATTTACTATTTAACTTGTTTGGCTTGGGTCTTGCTGTTGTTTAATAATATTTTAATGGTTCATTACTGGAGAAGGAAGGTGGTGTAATTACCCTGTATCTATCTAGAGGTAATTAACATCTTGGAGGTGAATGGACAGCTGTTGTTATAAAAAGTTTTCGGGGTTTTTTTTTTTCCCCTTTTTTGGCTTTTTGAGACAGGGTTTCTCTGTATAGCCCTGGCTGTCCTGAAACTCACTCTCTAGACCAGGCTGGCCTCAAACTCAGAAATCCGCTTGCCTCTGCCTCCCAAGTGCTGGGATTAAAGGCATGCACCACCATACCCGTCTTTTTTTTTTTTTTTTGAGCATTTACTTTGCACCAGTCACAGAACTGCACCAGTTAGGTAGAGAATTTCCCTTTATAAAGGAGAAAACAGGGCCAGAGAGATGGCTCAGTAGGTAGTGCTTGCTCTGCAAGGATGTGGACTTGAGTTCAGATCCCTGGTATCCATACAAACACCAGGTGGGCATGACAGCTTACTGGCAATTGCAGTGTGCAATTGCAGGCTGAGATCCCTGGAGCAAGCAAGCCACTTAGGTAGACTAGCTGAACAGGCAAGCTCCATATATGCACAAACTTCCAACGCTACTCCTGCAGGCTGGGCCTGATCTCATAAAAATGTGACTAGTTCCACTGACCTAGTACTGGATTAAAGGTAGAGCATAATGGTAGAATAACTCTTCTCACACATAGTGAGGCTCAGCAGTTCTAAGAGAACTTGCTACCCTTACAGTGGGGCCTAGATTTGTTTCCTAGCACCCATGTAGTAGCTAACTGCCATCTGTAACTCCAGTTCTAGGGGATCGGATTTCTTCTAACACTGTCATGTAGCAGACATGGGTATGGCAAACATTTATATACACTAGCCTGACCTGTTGAATTAAAGACCAGCCAGGGCTACATGGAGAGACCTTGTCTCAAATCAATTAAACAATATATCAAGAATACTTAACATTCATAGAATAACTCTTCTCCCAGGTTGGGCCTGGATCCCACAGGACCCCACATCTCCTTTAAGAACATTTAATACTGGATTTGGCTGGGATCAAGACCAAGAAGATGCTTCGTGGGTTCCTGAGGATACAGAGGTTCAGGAGACTTCCAGTCTTTGTCCTATTTGGGACCCAACAGGGTCCTGTATCTATAGAACCCGATTTATGGAAGATTCCCATTTCCCACCTCCCAGTGTCTTTGGGGGTAAGTATTGTTCTCTTCTTCAGTTTCCTCTCCATTATTGTTCTCAAAGCTCTTTAGGCTACAGGACACACATATCTCATCAGTTCTGCAGTTATTGCGCCCATTCAATAACGGTGTCCGGTCTCCCTCCATACCGCCCCCCATGCATGTAATCCAGTATCACCCTCAAGGTCCAGATGTATGTATCAGGACACAAATTGTGCAAACCTGGACTCCATGAGTAGTAGTTGGACTTCTCAACTACTACTCATACAATGGCAGAACAACTCTTATGCTTGAAAGAAACGAAATGGAACCTCTCAGGCAGCTGAACAGGGGCGTCCTTGAATCCTCAGGCAAACCATCCTTAGCTAGAGTATTCCTGGATCCCTGGAAGGAACCTAAGGATGCTAGGGCCGCAGATTCTGTACAGGTTATGTGGGTCCTAGCCCCAGGAGACAAGTCCATTCCTAGAACATCCACAGAGTAGCCTGTGTAAGATTGAGATGTTTTACTTCCAATACACTCAGTGAGAAATCTGTGCCTCCTTAAGTTTAAATGCCAGGCAGCTTAAGGGTAATGGTGGAAGGGCGTGTGCTACCCCAGGTTTCTTCTGGGATTGCACGTGTGCACCACTAAGCGGGGCAATTTACCATAGAAATCAACTACATATCTCCACCACCACCTGGTCGACTTTTAAAGCAGGAATCTTAAGTCCCCCACAAGATGGACAGAAAGCTTACACAATAGTCACCCACACTTTCAGCAAATCCCGAGTGGCAGAAAAAAAGGAAGCGCACGCAGGGTCCTTAGGGTTCACAGACTTTATTGGTTCAACAATGAACAGAAAAAAAAAAACAAAAAACAAAACGTTAACTATTACTTCGGGTGCAATGTAGACCTGAAAGAGAAAAAAAAAAGCGTTGAGTAACCCAGAGGGGACTGCCGAATTTAGTTACACTTCTGCACGGAGAAGAGGTGTTCCGGCGTTTGAGGATAGAACCCACGAACGGGAGGCCGCAAGCACCGAAGACATGACGCCGAGAGGGCCGGGGCCCTTTCTTCTACCTCCGTACATTACGGGGAGCGGGACCGCACGCCCGGTCCCCGCCAAGAAAAGGAGGATCTACAAAATCAGGCCCAGTCCCCAGTAGATCCCAAATGCCCATGCAAACAAAAGCAGAAACACAACTTACACAGAAGCCACCCTTGGAAAGGCCCAGGAGACCGCAGAACAGCCTTATATAGGCCTGGTACCCGCCTCCAAGCTGCGATTGGTCCGGAGGCGTCAGTGGGCGGGGTCTTTTGTGCGTGGCGGAACCTGTGAGGGGAGCGGAAGTGCGGCTCCGGGAGTGAGCCTCGGAGTGTAGCAATGGGACCTCCGGGAGGAAAGATCAATCGTCCCCGGACGGTGACTTGGACTGTGGGAGTGGGAACTGCGTCTGTTTCCCTTTGCTTCTCTGCATTTTCCTTTCCGGAAGCAGGAGCAGTTGGGCGCTGGGGCTGTTATGTACCGGGGATCCTAAGTGGGCGTGCACCACCTTTCGTTGACGCGCACCTCTTTCTTCCGCAGGAGCTGAAGAAGAAGTTGTTCAAACGCCGCAGAGTATTAAGCAGGGATCGGCGACGGAAGCGCCAGGTGGTCGGGGCTGTGATAGACGAAGGGCTGATTACGAGGCACCACCTCAAGAAGCGGGCGTAAGTACAGTATTATCCTCCTCCGGTTGGTCATTCCTGCCCACTTCTACCAAGCTTCAGAGCATCCCAAAGGTCTCCAAGTTTCTTGTTCTCTTTCACGTTTATGCAGGAACTAGTTGACAGTTATGTTAGTTCCCAAACTACCAGCCTCTCTCAGTACCATTGCTCACAGGGTTCTGTTGCTCTTGTTGATTGTTTGCTTTGTCTGGATTTTTCAAGCAGGGTTTCTCTGTAGCTTTGGCTGTTCTGGAACTCCCTGTGTTGACCAGGCTGGCCTCGAACTTAGAGATCCACTTGCCTCTGCCTCCCGAGTGCTGGGATTAAAGTCCTTCACCACCACCTCCCAGCTGCTCACAGGATTTTTGTTGTTGTTGTTTTGGATTTGGTTTTTTTTTTTTTTCTGAGACAGGGTTTCTCTGTGTAGCCCTGGCTGTCCTGGAACTCACTCTGTAGACCAGGCTGTCCTCGAACTCAGAAATCCACCTGCCTCTGACTCCCAGAGCGCTGGGATTACAGGTGTGCGCCACCACTGCCGGGCTCACAGGATTTTTTTTAGGTTTGGATTCTACTAAAAAACAAGGAAGGTTGTCTCCAACCCTACAAATGATTATCTACATTAAGATAGATTTTTGAAATAGTGCCACACACGTAAGTGCATATTATCAGGTTACTGGCTTATTACTATTGGTGAGGTACATGTTGAAATCAAACAAACTGTTAAAAAGTCTCAGTGTTAGAGTTCACTGAGGATATTAGAGCCTATTCAGTAATTTGAATCCAGAACCTTATAAAAAAACTAAAGAAATTGGACATGATGCTTCCTGCTTTTAAATTCCAGTGACAGGAGACTGAGACAGAAAGGTTGCCATTGGCTAGCCTGGTCTACAGAGTCAGCCCTATTCTCAAACAAACAAACAACCCAAAAGACAGATAACGTTTTTCTTTTTTTTTTTTTTGGTTTTTCAAGACAGGGTTTCTCTGTATAGCCCTGGCTGTCCTGGAACTCACTCTGTAGACCAGGCTGGCCTCCAACTCAAATCCGCCTGCCTCTGCCTCCCAAGTGCTGGGATTAAAGGCGTGCGCCACCCCTGCCCAGCCAGATAATGTTTTCTTAGCTGGGGTCACTTTTGAGGCTTAGGTTGGTACAGATCACCCTGGATTTTTTGGTTGTTTCCTGTTGCTCAGGTCCAGTGCTCGTGCCAACATCACGCTATCCGGGAAGAAGCGCAGGAAACTCTTGCAGCAAATCCGACTTGCCCAGAAAGAAAAAGCAGCCATGGAAGGTAAATCTGGGTCTCAGAGGTTCCACAAAAAGAAGTCTGGATTTTACCTGTGCTTTATCTTTAATGCTGCCTTTCCTTTCCTTTTGTTCAGTGGAAGTCCCCTCCAAGTCAACCAGGATTAGTGAGCCACAGCCCAAACGACAAAAGAAGATAAAGGCTCCCCAGGACGTAGATATGGAGGATGTGGGAGATGAGTGCTAAAGTTCCTGCCTCTTCTACCAGAAGATTCTCAACAGCACCTACAAGGATTCAGAAGAACTCTGGAAAAAGTATTACCATATTTCATTCTCCCAGACACCTCTTCTATAATGGACCCTTTGACCTCCTCCCCTGGAGGTATATATTGGGAAGGAAGAGGACCCAGAAAGACTGGAGAGGGCCATCTCTAGCAGTTAACTCCTTTTGTAATAAAGATTTAGTGGTTAACTACCATGTGTGCTGAAGTGCAGTGGGGGTGAGCCGTATAGAAAGGCCTTCAAGTGTGGGTGGAGACACTTCAGAAGCAGGACCCATTGCGCAACAAAGGCAACAAGAAACTAAGTAGTGGGGCTGGAGAGATGGCTCGGTGTAAATAAATCTTTTTAAAAAAATAAATAAAATAAATCTTTGGGTGGAAGCAAGCAGGGACTGTGAGTGAGCAAGGTTAACCAGAGTGGGCAGAGTTCCTAAATTCCATTCCCAGCAAGCACATGAACCATCTCTGCCTCTACAGTGTATTTATACATAAAATAAATAAGAATCTTGAAAAGAAACTAGGTAGTGAAGGGCGTAGTGTCATAAGCCTTTCATCCCAACATTTGGGAGGCAGATCTCTGTTCAAGGCCTACTTGGTCCTCATATTGAGTTCCAGGACAGCCAGGACTTTATAAGACCCTATCTTAAAATGGAACTAGGTAGCTTCTTCAGTACCTCCCCATCGTTCTGAACAGTGACACTTCCAACTTTGCATTTCTGGAAAATACAGATAATTATAAAGATGGTAGATAGGGAGGTAAGGATCTGATCATAGTCTTAACACTACAACACTACATTCAGGATTATAATAAGTAAGGAACATTTTTTTTTTTTTGTGGTGGTGCTGATGGTTTAAAGATTCAAACCCAGGGTATCCTGCTTTCTAGGCAACCCATTGTACCATCTACATCCTCAGCGCCTTTATTTCCCTATTAGCACTCATGAGGTGAGGTGCCAGTTCTGAGGACTTCATTTTGTTTCTGAAGATGGTTTTCCTTATATAGCCCAGGCTTGGTTTGAACATATGATCCTTCTGCTTCTGCCTCCACGGTGCTGGGATAATAGTTATAAGACATGTCCAGCCCCCTTTCCTAACTTTTACTGTTGCAAACATCTAAATAGATAGAGGGAAGCTGATGATGTAGCAGCGCAGGGGGTAAGGGTGCTTGACCCAAACCCAACAACCTGAGTTCTATCCCTGTTACCCTAGGAGGAGAGCTGACTACCGTTGTCCTCTGCCCTCCACACTTGCATTGTGGCAAGCATGTGTCCCCATACACATAGAATATGTGAAGACAAAACAGTAAATTAGTCATAGGCTTGCCACAGTTTTCATTCCTTCTCAACTAGATAGCTATATCAGACAACTTTATGGTTTGAGCCCTTTGCTCAAAGTGTGTGTGTACACTATATGCATTGTGCGTGCCTGGTGTCTTCAGAGGCCAGAAGAGGCTGTTGGGTCCCCTGGAACCAGAGTTAGAGATGTTTGTCAACGGCCATGAAGGTACTGGAAACAGCCTGAGATTTGTGGAAACACCAAGTATCCCTAACCCCTGAACTATCCACCCCACTGACAATTTTTTTTATTTTACTTTATTATTTTTGAGACAGGGATTCTCTGTAGCTTTGGCTGTCCTGGGACACCCTCTATAAAACAGGCCTCAAACTTACAGAAATCCACCTACCTCTCTCAAATGCTGGGATTGAATGTTTACAATACCACTGGCCTTAAACTTTTTTTAGATTCATCTTATGGGTATGAATATTTTGCCTGTGTGGATGTACATGTGCACCATATGCCCATGGAGACCAGAATAGGTCATCAGAAGCCCTGGAACTGGCATTACAGTTTGTGAACTAGCTAGCTGCCATATGGGTACTAGGAACTGAACCCTAGTCCTCTGCAAGAAGAGCAAGTGCTCTTAACTGCTGAGCCATCTCTCCATCTCCAGACTACTTTATAAATGCCACACAGCTCACAACCATCAATAACTCCAGCTGCAGGAGGTCTGATGACCTTTTCAAAACTGAGGGCACCTGCTCATATACATACAACTTAAAAATAATAAAAACAAGATGAGGTGTGGTGCTACACTCCTTTAATTCCAGCTTTGGGGAGGTGGAGGCAGAGGCAGGCAGATTTCTGACTTGAAGGCCAACCTGGTCTACAGAGTGAGTTCCAGGACAGCCAGGGCTATACAGAGAAACCCTGTCTCAAAAAACCAGAAAAAAAAAAAGAAAGAAAGAAAAAAAAAAAAACCGAAAACAAAAGGATAAAAATAAAATAACAAATCTTTAGAAAATGTTTAACTTTTACCACATGTTTGTTATATGCATTTTTAGTTCATTAACCATACAACTATATCCTTGAACTATATCATGGCATCCTGGCAAGACACAGAAATGCCTATTTACCCAAAACTGACAATCAAAATAATGATTCTGGGGTCGGAGAGATGGCTCAATGGTTAAGAGCACTGACTCCAGCCGGGCGGTGGTGGCTCACACCTGTAATCCCAGCACTCTGAGTTCGAGGCCAGCCTGGTCTACAGAGTGAGTTCCAGGACAGCCAGGGCTATACAGGGAAACCCTGTCTCGAAAAAACAAAAGCAAAAACAAAACAAACAAAAAAAGAAATGGTTGTGAGCCATCATGTGAGTGTGGGTATTGAAACTGGGTCCTTTGGAAAAGCAGTCACAGAGCCTTCTCTCTAGCTCTTTCAGAATGCCTCCTGTTATTCAGAGGGATTTCTGTATTCAGAATTATGTCAAGAAATCTATGCTGGGTGTGTTAGTACACAGGCTTACTTCCAGCACTCAGTAGGCAGAAACTGGTGGATATGAGTTGGAGGACAGTCTGGTCTACAGAGTGAGTTCCAGAACAGCCAGTGCCACACAGGGACAAAATACAAAACAACAACAAAACTTTGCATAAATTATTTAAAGTAACTTATTATACTATGTGAGGCAGAGAAGTCGCATTCATCTTACAGATGAGGAGACAGGCTCCAGGCAGCTATGCCACTTGTTCAGAGTTTATTATATTGCCAACTTTGGCAGATAAATCCAAACCCAAATGGGCTCCCTTAGATTGTAAAGTCTTTATGGGCAAGAAGCCAGGATAATGGTAAACACGTAGTCTAAGTTACTCTGGAGGCTGAGGGAGGAAGAGCGCTTGAGCTAAGAAGAGTCTGGGAAATTTTGCTTCAAAACTAAAGCAAAGGCTAGGTGTGGTGGCATTCCTGTAATCCTAGCACCTGGAAGGGAGGACCAGGAATCTAAATTCATGAGACCCTATCCCTACGAGCAAAGAACAAGCAGGCAAACGAAAAAAAGAGAAACACGCTTTACTTTTAAATTTTATTTTCGAAAAAAAAAAAAAATCTGACAGTCTCATCTGTAGCCCTGGCTGGCCCGGATCTTGGATTGAAGACCAGGTTGGCCTCCGGGTGCTCGGATTACAGGAGTGAGTCCTAATTGTCAGATCCGTTTATACTTTTGATGTTAGAAAAAAAATAGATTACACTGCAAATGAAGGTCCAGGGAAGCTCTCATATGCCCATGAAGCCCGTGGGAGATGGGGGAGAAAGTTGCGTAGAGAGCAAGCCTGTTACCCGCTGTGACCGACGCGTGGCGGAACCAAAGTACTAGGGCTCCAGACTTAGCCGGACGGCTTTTCCTGAGAGGCGGGGTCGCTGGTTTCTGTCGCGTTTCCAGTCAGCGCGCATGCGTCGCCTGTGCTTCGCCGATCCCGCGTCAGGCTCCGGGTAGGGCTCCGGGATGTCCGCGTTGTGCGACCCTCCCGGGGCCCCAGGGCCACCCGGGCCTGCCCCCGCCACCCACGGTCCCGCGCCTCTCAGGTAGTCAGAGCCCCTGGTATCTCCCCTCATCGCGCGGCCCCGCGCCGATGCCCAGCCTTCTCCTCAGAAAGCTGGATCTTACCTTGAGAACCCGCGTCAGGATTCTCAGAGATTCTGGTCGCGCCTTCCCGGAACTCAGGGGCCGCCTCACTGTAAACCCAGGGCTGCAGTGCCTGCCCTGCCCTGCCCTGCCCTGCCCTGCCCGTAGTTCTGCCTCTCCCGAGACCTCAGTGCCTTCTTAGGCCGGCCTTGCTTTGCCAGCAGTTGGGGACATCGGCGCTCCTGAGAACCCAGCCTCTCTGCCCCCTTTACCCTGAGGAGGCTCAGCCTTCATGGAGAGTGTCTTGGGAACCAAGGCTCGGAGGCTCAATGGTTGTCCAAGCCTTTCCTTTGCACACGCCCCTCGTTTTGAGTTGCCTTTTTCATTTTTGATCAGAGGGATGGCACAGAACCTTATCTGCCCAGAGAATGCGGTTGTGTCAGACAGAACAGACAGTAGCAAGAGGAAAGGGGCTTTGCTTTCTCAACATCGCCTTCTGAGACTCTTAAGACAGGGTTTATATATTTGGGGAGAGGGAGGATTGGAAGGCTTATCTTCTGTGCCCGGTGGTCACCCCTCCCCCTATTCTCGGCACCCCGAAGGCGTATAATTCAGTGGGTGCGGTTAGGATTCTCGCTCTTCTTCCCTCCGTCCTTCTTTTATTTTTTTTGAGACAGGGTTTCTATGGATAGACATAGCTGTCCTGGAATTCATTATGTATACTAGGTTAGCCTTGAACTCAGATCTGTCTGTGTTGGAATTGAAGACCTGTGCCCCAGTTAAGGCCAAATTCTTGTACAGTATGGAAAAGCACACGTTTGGGAGGTTTTAGTAAGGTTACAATTTTCTGTCCATTGAGAGATTTCAGGGTGCTTGTGCTGTAGAGAGGGCTGGGAAGATGTTAAAGTAGGTATAGAATCTCAATATATTTAGTTAATTCCATTTTTCATTGAGTACTTCCCATATACCAGCACCTTAACAAAAGGGAATTCTGGGTTAGGAGCTTAGAAATGTTCCCTGCCTCTTGGGAATATTCATCCTGACTTCTTAACTTTCAGTTCTAATCTGTAAAATGGGATAATAGTCGAACTATATTGTTGTCAGGACTGAAAAATTACTAGTGAAGAACTTAAAAGTGTGGTGGGGATAGAGCTTAGAGATAGTGTCTAGTATGCCTAAAGGTCTGGGTTTTATACCTAGTACTGAAAAAGAAAAAGGAACATGGATATTTGAAAGATAATCTACTATTTACATGATTATTGTTGCTGGAAGAAAACTAGCATTTCTTGAATGACCAAGGTGAACCTAAATTTTCAGACATTCTCATGAGGAGCGTATTACCCTATTATTATATAAAAAGAAACCAAAGCTCATGGAAGGAATATAACATCACACAGTGTTCTGAGTTCTGATTTGCTTTTTTCTTTTTCTTCTTTATAGTGCTCAGGAGCTGTCCCAAGAGATCAAGGCTTTTCTGACCGGTGTAGACCCTATTCTGGGCCACCAACTCTCAGCTCGTGAACATGCTCGATGTGGTCTTCTCCTGCTCCGATCTTTACCACCTGCTCGGGCCGCTGTGTTGGACCACTTGAGAGGTGTTTTTGATGAGAGTGTCCGGGCCCACCTAGCTGCCCTAGAAGAAAGTCCTGTGGCTGGTCCACCTCACCTCCGTCCACCTCCACCATCCCACGTCCCTGCTGGTGGACCTGGCTTAGAGGATGTGGTGCATGAAGTGCAGCAGGTGCTCTGTGAGTTCATCCGGGCCAACCCAAAGGCCTGGGCGCCTGTGATTAGTGCATGGTCCATTGACCTCATGGGACAACTGAGCAGCACATATTCAGGTCAGCACCAGCGTGTTCCCCATGCCACTGGCTCTCTCAATGAACTGCTACAGCTGTGGATGGGCTGCAGGGCCACCCGCACATTAATGGACATCTATGTGCAGTGCCTCTCGGCTCTCATTGGGAGCTGTCCAGATGCATGTGTGGATGCCTTGCTAGACACTTCCGTCCAGCATTCCCCACACTTTGACTGGGTTGTGGCCCATATTGGCTCTTCTTTTCCTGGCACCATCATCTCTCGTGTCCTCTCTTGTGGCCTTAAGGACTTCTGTGTCCATAGCGGGGCTGGAGGAGGAGCTAGTGCTTGCGGTGGAAGCTCCTCTCAAACCCCCTCATCAGACCCCTTCCCTGGGTCTCCTGCCATCCCCGGGGAAAAACGGGTACCCAAAATTGCCTCAGTTGTAGGCATCCTAGGGCACCTGGCTTCCCGCCATGGAGACAGCATCCGACGGGAACTGTTGCGCATGTTTCATGATAGCTTGGCAGGGGGAACTGGGGGCCGGAATGGGGAGCCCTCTCTTCAGGCCACAGTTCCCTTCCTACTGCAGCTGGCAGTCATGTCGCCCGCTTTGCTAGGCACAGTATCTGGAGAACTTGTGGACTACCTCAAGCCCCCAGCAGTGCTAAGCCAGCTGCAACAACACCTGCAGGGGTTCCCAAGAGAAGACCTAGACAACATGCTAAACCTGGCTGTGCACCTCGTGAGCCAGGCCTCTGGGACCGGTGCCTACCGCCTGCTGCAGTTCTTAGTGGACACAGCTATGCCTGCTTCAGTTATTACTACCCAGGGCCTGGCTGTGCCAGACACCGTGAGAGAGGCCTGTGACCGGCTGATCCAGCTGCTATTGCTACATCTACAAAAACTGGTTCATCATCGGGGAGGGTCTCCTGGAGAAGGGGTGCTGGGCCCACCCCCACCTCCTCGTCCAGTGCCCTTTCTTGATGCATTACGAAACCATGTTGGAGAGCTGTGTGGAGAGACATTACGGCTAGAGCGGAAGCGCTTCCTCTGGCAGCACCAGCTCCTGGGCCTACTGTCTGTCTATACTCGACCTAGCTGTGGACCTGAGGCCTTGGGCCATCTACTGAGCAGAGCCAGAAGCCCTGAAGAGTTGAGTTTGGCAACCCAGCTATATGCAGGGCTAGTGGTTAGTCTCTCCGGCCTTCTTCCCCTGGCCTTCCGAAGCTGCCTGGCTCGAGTGCATGCAGGGACTTTACAGCCTCCCTTCACAGCCCGGTTTCTTCGCAATTTGGCCTTGTTGGTGGGGTGGGAGCAGCAGGGTGGAGAGGGCCCTTCAGCCTTAGGGGCCCGGTTTGGGGAGTCTGCCTCAGCCCACCTGTCTGATCTGGCTCCTCTCCTACTACACCCAGAGGAGGAAGTAGCTGAAGCTGCTGCCTCCCTCCTTGCAATATGTCCCTTTCCTTCAGAAGTCCTGTCCCCTTCCCAACTTTTGGGACTAGTGAGAGCTGGGGTACACCGCTTCTTTGCTTCTCTAAGGCTGCATGGCCCTCCTGGTGTGGCTTCAGCCTCCCAGCTTCTTACCCGCCTTTCTCAGACTTCCCCAGCTGGGCTCAAGGCTGTCCTACAGCTGCTAGTTGAGGGAGCCTTGCATCGGGGCAACACAGAACTGTTTGGAGGGGAAATGGATGGAGACAATGGGACTCTCTCAGTTGTCTCAACCCCTTTGGCTTCTGCCTCTTTGTTGGACATTAACCGGAGGCATACTGCAGCCGTGCCGGGTCCTGGAGGAATCTGGTCAGTTTTCCATGCTGGAGTCATCGGTCGTGGCTTAAAGCCACCTAAAATTGTTCAATCTCGAAACCATCAGGAAGTGATCTATAACACCCAGAGCCTCGTTAGCCTCCTAGTGCACTGCTGCAGTGCATCTGGGGGCAGTGAGCGTGAGGGTTGCTGGGGGGCTCCCACCCTGAGCCCAGAGGCAGCCAAAGCAGTTGCAGTGACCTTAGTGGAGAGCGTGTGTCCTGATGCAGCTGGTGCTGAGCTGGCCTGGCCCCCAGAGGATCACGCGCGAGCCACCGTGGAGCGGGATCTCCGCATTGGTCGGCGCTTCCGGGAACAACCCCTGCTGTTTGAGCTTTTGAAGCTGGTAGCAGCTGCTCCCCCAGCCCTGTGCTACTGCTCCGTGCTGCTGCGGGGGCTGCTGGCTGCCCTCTTGAGCCATTGGGAAGCCTCTCGACACCCTGATACAACCCACTCCCCCTGGCATCTGGAGGCATCCTGTATCCTGGTGGCTGTCATGGCTGAGGGAAGCCTCTTGCCACCAGCCCTGGGTAATATGCACGAGGTATTTAGCCAACTGGCACCTTTTGAAGTGCGTCTGTTGCTGCTTAGTGTCTGGGGTTTTCTTCGGGAGCATGGGCCCTTGCCCCAGAAGTTCATCTTTCAGTCTGAGCGTGGCCGCTTCATCCGGGACTTTTCCAGGGAGGGTGGAGGTGAAGGAGGACCACATCTGTCTGTGCTGCACAGTGTCCTCCACCGCAACATCGATCGCCTGGGGCTCTTCTCTGGCCGTTTTCAAGCACCTCCACCATCCACTCTGCTTCGGCCGGGGACTTGACCTTTTCCCTACAAGTTGTGCAAAGAGGTTAAACTGAGAGAAGAGACTAAGGTGCTACAGAAGGGCGGAGGCTTCTAAGTCCGTACGTAATGAGTGGTGTCACTTTTTTCAAACCCCACCATTTTTTTCTAAATAAAATTTGCCGAGTTGAGACAAACAGTGCAGTGTTTCTATCTGACTCGGAAAGCTGCCAAAAGCCTGAGAACGCAGAGACCCGGGCGTCAAGGCACGCCCCATTCATAATATAGAACACGCTCGACCAATGGAATAGACGTCCGGCCGCGCTCTGGACGAGCCAATCGGAGGGCCGGAAGGGGCGGGCACTAGGATACGTGGCTCAACGTGCGCAGGGGCGGGTAGGTTCGGGTCAAGGAGCAAACCCGGTACAAGATGGCGGCGGTAGCGGCAGTGGCGGCGCGTAGGAGGCGGTGAGGAGCCCGGAACCCGGGGGCGCGTCCGGACGGCCCTAGATCCCCCGAGCCCCATATTGATTCTTTCTGAATGCCTTCCCATCATCTGCTGCTTCTGGCCTCTCAACGGGCTCTTTGTGCCCGTGGTGGCGGCCTCTGGCTACAGCCTGCCAGCGGCAGATTCACGAGTCGCTGCGGCCCTTGTCTGTGGGGCTCCTGGATCGCGCCGGGTGGCTTAGAAAGGCTGAAGCTGGGTGTTGTCTTCTGCCTTGTCCGCTTCCAGCTGCCTCTCTCCCTTGGCGGCTCGGGTGGCCAATGATTTCGTCTTCTTCCTGCAGTGCGCTGGGCAATCGAGGCAGGCAGAGGGACGAAATGCATCCCAGGCTGTAATAAAGCAGCCTGTTGCCACACTGCTCCTTTTTGAGGCTGGAAGCAATGCGATGGGCAGGTCATCCTGTATTATCTCCTTGCTCTCCCGACCAGCCTTGGCCATTTTCATTAATGCTCATTTGCTGGGCACGGCTGGGGCAGGGTCCAGTAAGTTCACAGTCTGCATGGATAATGTTGCTCAAACACAACATGTATTGAATGATTTGGTCTGCTCTCTGGAGTTTTGAGGAACCTAAAAAATGCTTGGAAACACTTCAGCGCCGAAAAGCACGGTACACCTAACGGATGTAAAGGGTCTGGAGAGGCGTGTACTGTCAACAGCAGTGTAAAAAGGGTGAATCATATACTCAAGTTCTCCAATAAACAGATGTGACTTACCCTAAAGTTCATTCTTGACTTTTAGCTTGTGAACACTCCTCATTTGGGATGCTTAAGGCATTCCTGAATTCCTAGAGCCAACAAGTCATAGTTGAAAATATTCTTTAGAAATCATATCCTTACTGACATATCTCCAAACCTATTTTAAAGACTTGAAGATAGGGTTCCAGGGAGTGTTGGCGTGCTAAACTGCTCACTACTGCTACTTGGGACTGGTGGCCCAAGGTTCCTGTAAGCAGCCACTCCTCAGGATAGAGGCTGTATCTATGCCTTATGGCTAGGTTTTTCTAGTAGCAATTGTCTTACAGGTACTTCTTCCTCCAAAGCCTAGTGTTTTCTCACTCTGACGACTGCCTGCCAGCCTTCAAACATTTCCTGCTTCTAGGGAACTCTGTTCACTGATCCCCTTTAAAATGTTCTTTTGGTGCTTCTAGAGATCAAACAGGGCCTGATGAGTGCCTTGCATTCACCTTGCTGTATGGTAATTGTCTATAACGTCCAAGCAGATATGGAGGCTGGATAACTGTATGATAGGCCCTGTCTTGGTTTTATTGCTTAGAAGAACCATGTCTTCTGTGTTGCCCTGTCCCAACTCCCTTCTTATTCATTTATATTTTGAGACAGGATCTTGTCAATCTAGGCTTGTCTGGTCTTGAATTCACTGTGTATGTAGACCAAGCTTGGCCTCTGTCCTATAAGAGATCCATCTGCCTCTGCCTCAAAGTGCGAGGATTAAAGGTGTGCACCATTATGCCTGACTTCCCCCCTATTTAAATGAGTTTTTTTTTTGGGGGGGGGGGCGGTTTGGAGACAGAGTTTCTCTGTATAGCCCTGGCTGTCCTGGAACTCACTCTGTAGACCAGGCTGGCCTCGAACTCAGAAATCCGCCTGCCTCTGCCTACTAGAATGCTGGGATTACAGGTGTGCGCCACCACCACCTGGCTGAGTTTTTGTTTTTAATGTTTATTTGCCTGTGTGTGTAGTGTGCACATGTATGTGGGTCCTGGATAATCAAGCTCAGGTAATTACACTTGGCTACAAGTGCTCTTATCTACTAAACCTTCCTATGAGTCCTCTCTGTCCTCCCTGGGAACTCATCTTAGTGTGTTCCTGTATTGCTTAAATAATAGTCACTTGAAGAACTTGTTTAGAAAGCTGAGGATGTAGCTGAATGCCTGGCATGAATGAGACCCTGAGTTTACTCTTCAACACTGCAAAAAAATTAAATAAAACTTCTGGTGCAAGGTTTGGCAGTGTTTGTTTAATACACACAAGTGTTTCTTATTTGAAGATGGGATTTCACATAGCCCAGGCTAGCCCTCAAACTTATTATGTAGCTAAGGATGACTGAACTGTCTTCCTGTTTCTGCCTCCCAAGTACTGGGATTATAGGTCTGTACCACCACACTTGACTAGGTTCTCTCCTCCCTCCATCCTTACCCTTCTTCCCTTCTCCTCCCACTCACTTTCTTCCCCCCTCTATATGTTTTTATGTTTTTCTTTCCTATATGTATGTCTGTGCCCCATGTATATGTCTGATGCCAGAAGAGGGTGTTGGATCCCTTGAAACAAATTACAGAAGATTGTGAGCTAGCATGTGTGTGCTATGAATCAAACCCAGGCTCTTTTGAAGAACAGCTACTGTTCTTCACTACTGAGCTGTCTTTCTAGCCCCAAACTTAAGTAAGGTTATTAGTCCATAGTCTTTCATTTGATGCACATTGTGGGAGTGATGGTTTGTGGTGACCTTGACGTGAGACTTTTCAGTGCAGCAGGTCTGATCTGTTTTGCTGATGATTAGTATGCTGTTCTGTGTACTCTGTAGAAATCATAGTCTTAGTGTCAGTCAGGACTCAGCTCGAGGCCGTTTTCACCCCTTAGTAGCTGTTCAAAAGTCATAGTTGACTGTCCCTTGTATGCCCTAATTTTACATCTGGAAAAAACCTCCTAACCTAACACAACTAATAAAAACAGAGAAAGAACGGGGGAAAGTAAATACATGTAAAGTGGTTTTGAGTCTGGGTTACTTGTAAGGGCTAGGGGCTATTTATTCATGCTTTATCATTATTGAGATAGGTTCTCATTCTGCTGCTCATAGTAGTCTCCTATGCTCAAGTGGGTCCCTAGCCTGGCCCTGGCCTCCCAATAGCTGTGTACTACAAGCATAGCCATGCCATAGGGAGATCAAACTGACCCTGTTTTAGGCCAATTTAACTCAGTCTCTGAAGGTGTTACTAGGCTATTGATTATTTTAAGACTGCAGTCATTTGAAAGCTACATAAGTTAGTTCTTTGAGTGTATTAGGGTTCAGTGTGTTTTTCAGCTGTTACTTTTTTAGACTTAGATAATGATGATGGTGATTTGTTTTGAAGTTGCAAAACACTGGGTGTCTAGTGTTCTAGGATCTTAGGAGTTGTGACTAACAGATTAGCTCCATCTGATGCCTTACCCCTAAAAGGCATAGTTAGCTTTGTTGTTCGGATGTACACACATGGTACCACCATTTCCTTTGGGATTGACTGTTACTGTTCCTTTCCTCTGAGAGGCTGATGTAACTACAGTCAATACTCAGCCTCTAAAGGCCAGACAGACATGCTTTGTCCACTTTCTCTTATCTTTTGGGATAAGGGACAGTGTGAATAAACCATCCCTTCATGACTACCTTTTTCTTTAAAAAAAACTTTTTCCTTTGAGACAGGATCTCACTGTGTAGTATGGGTTGACCTGGAATTTACCGTATAGACCAGACTGACCTCGAATTCAGAGATCTGCCCTGCCTATGCCACCCAGATACGAGTGCCAGGATAAAGATGCGCTCCACTCCTCCTCCTTAGAATTGACTTCACCCTCGGTCTGCTTGGCCTTTTTCCTGTCTACTAGGATTGCTTTTCATGAGTTGTCTATTAGGGTTATGTCAAGAAGGTGAGCCTCTTCTTGACCAGAGTGTTAACTGTTCTCCATGTCTTTCCATAGGTCTTGGTTAAGTTTGGTGCTGACATACTTAGGTGTCTGTCTGGGGATTACTCTTGCTGTGGATAGAAGCAACTTTAAAACCTGTGATGAGAGTTCCTTTTGCAAGTATGTTTCTAGAAGAGGTGAATGGAAAGTGGGAACGTGGGAGGTGTGTGTGGGAGGTGGGAGGTGAGGTGGGTAGTGTAAGAAAGATTTGGTAAGTAGAGCCACCTAAGGATAGTGAGATGCTCTCTATCTAACCTTACTTCCCAACCATTGGACTTGACAGACGGCAGCGAAGCATTCGGCCAGGCCTCTCTCCTTACCGTGCCTTGCTGGACACTCTGCAGCTTGGTCCTGATGCTGTCACAGTCCATCTGATCCATGAAGTCACCAAGGTCAGGCAAGGCAAGAGTGGTAGAATGGGGAAATGGTGGTAACTTGGGAAAGAAACTTGTAACTAAATGTCTTGTGTCAGGCTGATCTTGAGATTTTTACTTTTTTATGTTTATGAATGTTTGGCCTTCCATGTTGGTCTGTGTACAGATATGTATGCAGTGCCCACGGAGGCCAGAAGAGAATGTTGGATCTCTGGGATGGGAGTTATAGAGCCATCGTGAGCACTGGAGTTACAGACCAGTATGTGGATGCTAGGACTCAAACCCAGGTTCTTTGGAAGAGCAGCCAGTGCTTTTTAATGTTTGAACTATCTCTGCGCCTGAGATATTTAATTTTGAAGAAATCTGATTTCAGGTTCCTTAGGCCAAAACATTGTAAACTTACATTTGCAATAAAAAATTTTTTTTGCAAGAAATTTTTATAGGATTCAGAAAAAGAGAGAATATTAGTTGTGTGTACAAATCAAACATTTAAGTAAACTGTACATTTATTTCACAACAGTTCTTTGGTACAGAAATAACTTTACTGGTTTTTTTTTTGTTTGTTTGTTTTTTGTTTTTTCTAGACAGGGTTTTTCTGTGTAGCTTTGGCTAATCTAGAACTCACTGTAGACCAGATTGGCCTTGAATTTACAGAGATCTGCCTACCTCTGTCTCCCGAATGCTGGGATTAAAGGTGTATGCCACTATCACTGTCATATTTTTGTCAGAGCAGAAAACCTTGTATGTGTAGTAAAAACGTCCCATTGATAACACAGAAGAGTCTCAGATCTGAGCCGCAGTGACTGCAGTGACTTTGGGAGTGTTCGTTTGCATCGTGTGCCATGGGGGCATTTGAATTTAGTGTGTTGAGAACCAAGGCTTCAGTGAAGTTGGGAGATGCAATGTGGGTGACCATGGCTCGGAAAACCTTAGGTTCATCATGAGTTTGGTTTTTGGTTTTGTTTATTTTTGTATCATGTAGTTCAGGCTAGTGTCATACTAACTTTGTAGCTAAGAATGACCTTGAATTTCTAACCTCCTTGTTTTCATTTTCTGAATGCTGGGATTACAGGAGTATATGTCAAAGCAGGTTTTATGCTGTGCTAATCTTGAACTAGGCAAGTACACTATTAACTGAGCTCCATGTTTGATTCTGCATAAGTTTTTTCCATTACATATTGAGAAACTACTTGTAAGTTTTTCATGACCCCCCTCCTCCTCCATGTCATAGGGGTTACAACCCATAGTATAAGAAACTGGGACATGAAGCTGGGCAATGGTGGTGCATGCCTTTAATCCCAGCACTTGGGAGGCAGAGGTCAAGGCCAGCCTGGTCTACAGAGTGAGTTCCAGGACAGCTAGGACTGCATAGAGAAACCCTCTCTCGAAAAACAAAACAAAAAGCCAGGTGGTAGTGGCGCACACCTGTAATCCCAGCATTCTGGGATTTCTGAGTTTGAGGCCAGCCTGGCCTACAGAGTGAGTTCCAAGACAGCCAGGGCTACACAGAGAAACCCTGTCTGGAAAAAACCAAATCCAAAAAAACAAAACAAAACAAATTGGTTTTAAATCAAAGCAGTAGGCAGAAGGCTGAGAGGAGGCGACTGAGAGGGTGCTTATGATCAGGTTGTCTGCTTCCTCCAGGCTCAGGTTTCTGTCTCTGCAGGTGTTGCTTGTACTGGAGCTCCAGGGCCTTCAGAAGAACATGACCCGGATCAGGATCGATGAGTTGGAGCCCCGGCGGCCACGATACCGAGTGCCAGATGTTTTAGTGGCTGATCCCCCCACAGCTCGGTAAATGCTTCCTGAGAAGGGTATCTGTCTGATGCCCTTTTCCTTCCCGATGGATCTTTGTGGTAACTTACTTTCTTGCATCAGAGAAATAGTTGACTGACTAGCGCCTCGTCTTCCAGCCTTTCCTGCTTCTCTTCTTCCTCTGTTTTACTTCCTTTCGCTCTTTAGATTCACTCAGCAGACAGGTGATGTTTTGTCTTTCTGTCAGGCTTAGGCTAAGTACTGCTGTTAGAAGGAAGTAAGTGAGGCCCAGATCATACCTTTGTAGTCGGCCAGCCTTTTGTCCCTTCTTTTTTCCCTTCATTGTTTAGAATACAACTGTTCAAATATTTATTTTATATTTATTCATACATTTATGTGGATGAAAGGTCTGGCTGCATCTGTCTGTTTCTCTCTTTTTTTGGGAGACAGAATCTTATTCTGTAACTTAGGTTTACCTGGAGTGCAGTATGTAGATCACACTTGGCCACAGTCTCAATCCTACTGGTGGCTTCAGTATCTTGACGATTTATGTAATAAGATATGAGCTGCCGGGCAGTTGGTGGCACATGTCTGTAATCCTAGCACTTGGGAGGCAGAGGCAGGTGGATTTCTGAGTTCGAGGCCAGCCTGGTCCACAGAGTGAGTTCTAGGACAGCCAGGGCTACACAGAGAAACCCTGTCTCGAAAAACAGAAAAACAAACAAACAAAAT
Source organism: Apodemus sylvaticus (assembly GCF_947179515.1). Classification (NCBI taxonomy): domain Eukaryota; kingdom Metazoa; phylum Chordata; class Mammalia; order Rodentia; family Muridae; genus Apodemus; species Apodemus sylvaticus. The sequence continues at coordinate 54,580,663 of NC_067472.1, read as the reverse complement.
AAAAGATATGAGCTACCATACGATACCATGCTCTTCTCTGTTAATGAAACTGAACATCTCTAATTTTTTTTTTTAATGTTAGTGTGTGCACAAATGTATGTCTGTATGCAAGTATGATGTGTGGGGCCAGAGAAAAACCTCTGGAAACCATCGCATTGGCTTGGAACTCACTAATTGGGTTAGGCTGGCTGCCCGTGATCCACAGGCATCTACTTGACTCTCCTCTAAGATTGGGATTATTATGTGAGGCTACCATACTGCATTTTCTTCTGCTTCTGGAGATTCAACTCTGCTCCTTACAGTTGTGAAGAAAGCACTTTGCCAACTGATATCTTTCCCCAGGCCTCATTGATGTGGGGTCTTTGGGTTTACTATTCTGAGAGACAATAGTTGACCAGTTTATACCTATTCATCTCTTGTGTGGTTTGTCCTTACTGCCTTAGAGAATTTGTTCATCTTGAGTCTTTACTATTTATATATTGTGGGTACCTTTTTTTAGGTTGTAACCTTTTAATTTACTAAAGGTATCATTAAAGAAAAAAGAAAACAGCTTGAGATTAAGGCTGCAACTCAATTATAGGTACTTTGCTAGGCTGTGTGTGGAAGTTTTTCTATTTGTCAAGAAAAACAAATCACAGTAGTAGGGCCGGGGAGCTTTTAGCTTTGAGGTAGAACACTTGCTTACCCTGTGCAAGGCTCCAGTTTTCATCCCTGTCTCACACACACACACACACACACACACACACACACACACACACACATATACACACACACACACACACTCACACTCGTTAATTTCCTGTGGGTTTAGATTTACAGGAAAGGCGAAGGAATGCCTTCCCTTGTGCCCTACCCAGGGCACTTTTTTTGCACTTGCTAACATACCTGTCCTTCCTTTGTCCTCCCTAATGAATCGGTAGCACTTCACTATCAACCATTAAACATGTTTATTTAGATATCCTTAGGTTTTGCCTAGTATACTTTTTCTGCTCTGGAGCCAAGACATCATACTGCATTCAGTTGTCATACTTTTCCAGATTTCTCTGGAATGAGACAGTTTTTTAGACTTTGAATATTCTTGATGACACTAAAGATGTCTTTTGATAAATACAAATGTTTACTGTTAATATTCTTGGGTTAATGTGTCAGTCAGTTTTCTGCCTTGTGTTGTTAGCACACACTGCTTTGTTGAAGCTGTTTCTCTTGGGCTGGGATGTGGCTCAGTGTGGAGCACGTGTGTAGTATATATGAAATCCTGGGCTCAGTCCCTAGCATTATAAAAACAACTGTCTCATTCAGGTATGGATCACAGTCGGCTTTTATATGCCCAACTACTTGAGAGGCTGAGGTAGGAAAATCTCTTTAACTAGATATTAGAGGCCAGCCTAGGCTATAAAGCGAAACATCTTTTTAGAAACTAAACAAAGATATAAACGTCAACTGAGAGGGAAAAATGAAAATTTTTGTTTTTTGTTTTTTTGAGGCAGGGTCTAACTATGTGACAGAATTCACTGTGTAGACCAGGCTGGCTTCAAACTCAAAGATTTGCCTGACTCTGCCTCCCAGGTTCTGGGATTAAAGGTGTGCACCACTACTTCTGACAAAGAATGCATATGCCTATATGGAAATGTCATAATGAAGTTCCTTTCTACAATTAATGTATGCTAAAATATTTTTTAAATTTTAAATCCTGTCTCCTAACCCCAGTGACCTATTGAATAAGTGTGTATGTCTCTTCTAATAGATTCCTAAATCTTTATTTATGTATTTACTTATTGATTATATTTGTGTGTCTGGGTATGACTGTACTCTCAACTTTTTTTTTTTTTTTTTTTGGTTTTTTTGTTTTTTGGATTTGGTTTTTTCGAGACAGGGTTTCTCTGTATAGCTCTGGCTGTCCTGGAACTCTCTCTATAGACCAGGCTGGCCTCGAACTCAGAAATCCGCCTGCCTCTGCCTCCCAAGTGCTGGGACTAAAGGCATGCGCCACCACTGCCCAGCACTCTCAACCTTCTTAGTGCTGCAACTGTTTAGTACAGTTCTTCATGTTGTGCTGACTTCTACCTATAAGATTATTTTTTTGCATCTTTATAACTAATTTTACTAGTGTTATAAATGGTAATTTAAGTAAATATCTGTGTTTTCCGATGGTCTAAGGAGACTCCTATAAAAGGGTCATTGGACACCTCCCACCCTCCCCAGCCCTTCACCCCCACCCCTGCTAAGGGACTTGACCCACATAGTGAGACCCATTGGTGTGTGGGTATGTGCATGTAAGTGCAGGTGCCCTTGAAGGTGCTTCTGAGTTACCTGACATGGATGCAGGGAATTGAACCTGAATCCTCTGTAAAAGGAGTCCTCTCTATCCCCAGTTGACTTATTTGTGTTTGTGAGCAAGTGTGTGTGTGTGTGTGTAAAGGTGCACATTCCTGTGATAGTTAGAGGACACTCTGCTGGTGTTCCCTGGGATGTGCCCCCTCATTTTAATTTTTTTCACATTTTTAATTTGTGACTGCAACCGGGCGTGGTGGCGCACGCCTGTAATCCCAGCACTCTGGGAGGCAGAGACAGGTGGATTTCTGAGTTAGAGGCCAGCCTGGTCTACAGAGTGAGTTCCAGGACAGCCAGGGCTACATAGAGAAACCCTGTCTCAAAAAAAAAAAATTGTGACTGCTTGGGATTTAGCAAGTAGCTTGGGCTTGCTAGCTAACCTAAAGGATCACCTGGCAGTGAAATTATAAGCATTCCCTACCATGTCCAGCCCCACCTACATTTTTATGTAGGTTCTAAGGATTGAAGTGAGGTTCTTTTGTAAGTATTTTATTTTCTCTTTAGCTTTTTGCTTTAAACTTTCTTTGCTTTTTTTTTTTTAAAGATTTATTTATTTATTTTATGTCCGTGCGTACACTGTCGCTCACTCGCTTCAGACACACCAGAGGAGGGCGCCAGACTCCATTACAGATGGTTGTGAGCCACCATGTGGTTGCTGGGAATTGAACTCAGGACCTCTGGAAGTTCTCTTAACCACTGAGCCATATCTCCAGCCCACTTTAAACTTTCTTTAACAAAGACTCTTACTATGCTCTGGCTGGTGTGGAACATGCTCTAGACCAAGGTGGATTCAGACTTGAGGCAGCCCTGTCTTTCTCTGCCTTCTACGTGCCGGTTACAGATATGTGTTCCTATACCTAGTTTTGATTTATTTATTTTGGGGCCAGTAGGGTGGTTTAGTAGGTAAAGATACCTCCTCCTGCTGAGCCTAAGGGACAGTCTTTCATACTCAACTTGAGAAAAGGAGAAATCAGACTCCCAAAAATCATACTCTGACTTCTACATGGTAACTGTGGCACATGCTAACTTGTCCCCACAAAATAAATAGGAGCTTACAAAAAAATAAGAAGTTTTAAAATTTTTTTTAAAATTATTTTTATTTTTTATTTTTTTATATTTTTTTGGTTTTTTCGAGACAGGGTTTTTCTGTATAGCCCTGGCTGTACTGGAACTCACGCTGTAGACCAGGCTGGCCTCGAACTCAGAAATCCACCGTCTCTGCCTCCCAGGTGCTGGGATTAAAGGCGTGCGCCACCACCACCCGGCAAATAAGAAGTTTTGTTCTGTGATTTTATTGTTCTTTGTACACTGCATATACGTGTATGTGTTCATGCACCATATGCATGTAGAGGTCAGAAGGTAACTTGGGGCCTGGTTCGATTCCTCTACAGTGTAGGTCTTTCTCAGGTCACTAGGTTTAGTAGTATGTATCTGCCTACTGGGTCATCTTGCTAGTCCCCAAAAATGTTTAAAGAGAGAAAGGCTCCAATGACTTTGTTTTTCTCTGAGCTTTGACCTGCTGCCTGTAACAGGTCTGGCCTTTCCCCCTCATATATATATATATACCCCTTTGATCTCTCTCTTCTCCAGGCTTTCGGTCTCTGGCCGTGATGACAACAGCGTGGAGCTAACAGTGGCTGAGGGACCCTACAAAATCATTTTGACAGCTCGGCCATTCCGCCTTGACCTGCTAGAAGATCGAAGCCTCCTGCTCAGTGTCAATGCCAGAGGACTCATGGCTTTTGAGCACCAGAGGGCCCCCAGGGTCCCGTGAGTACAGGGTGGGGACTTCAGGGAACTTACCATGGTAGTGCCTAGAAATGCCACAAGGTCTGATACTGTACTCTTGGGAAGAGACTGGGTGCAGAACAGCCAGACAGGGGCAGGAGGGTGGGAGATACTCTCAGAGAGGGTGAAACCAGATCGGGGTTGCAGTTTTCTCTTTCATGTACAGATCAGGAGGCAGATACTTCTGTCCCTGAGCTGTACACTAGGCACCTCCTCTGGGAAGTCTGCCTGGATCTGCTCTCTCCTTCCCCTTTTCACATCATCACATTCCCCTAGTGTATTTCCTTCCTATTTATTTATTTATTTATTTATTTATTTATTTATTTATTTATTTATTTATGGTTTCTTTTCCCCCCATCTCTGGAAGTTTGTCTACTGAAACTCACTTTTATGTTTCTGTTTTTGTGTTGGTTTTGTGCCTCCTTCCCCTTCCCTACTCATCTCCTCCTGCCCCAGTTTCTCGGATAAAGTTAGTCTCACGCTCGGTAGCATGTGGGATAAGATCAAGAACCTTTTCTCTAGGTAAATCCATGGCCACTGGTACTGTATCTGTTCCTCTTCCCTCACCCGCCCCTCTCTCCGGCCCTCTGGGGAAGTTGCCTCATCTCTGTGTTCCCTCCCCTTCACATCTGTCCTTTCCTCACTCCTGGTATCTGGGTCCTTGTTTGCTGTACCCCTGGCTGTGAGCCCTCTGGAAGGAAGATGAGTGCTGGAAGTCCTTAAGGACTGTAGGAAGCCTATTGCTTTGCTAAGGGATGGAGGGATGCCCCGTTTTGCTATTATTCCTGGCTCTCACTTGGAATATACTTGAGATTCTGGAGAGAACTCTTTGCTAGCTGCCTTTGAAAAGCATTCTTTGGCAAAACCTTTTGGAATCCCAGAGTGTGTCTGGAGAGGCTTTTTATGGTCTGACCAACTTTGTAAAGCACGATCAAGAAAGGTCAGATTTTTTTCTCTATGATGGCAGCAGAGCCAGGACTGGCAGTTAGAACCCAGGTCACTGAACCACCTTGCCTGTCTCTTCTAGATACCAACAAAGGCTGCTGATATGGGCCTGTGTGTAGAAAGTACTTCCTGCTGGCATTTCCTCCTCATTTTCCTGTCAGGTCTTCCCATCCTTGCTCACTGGGTCCCTTCCTCCAGTGCTTTCAGTCCTTTGGACCCTGGCTCTCTATCCCCTCACCCCTCCCTCCATTAGCCCCTCGTCCCTGCCCCTCTGGATTGGAGCAGACAGCTCTCCTACCTTCCAGGCAAGAATCAAAAGATCCAGCTGAAGGCAATGGAGCCCAGCCTGAAGCAACACCTGGGGATGGTGACAAGGCGAGTTGAAGTGGGGGGGCTGGAGTGGAGTGCAGGGCTGCCTGGGGGGCTGCCGAGTAAGGGCCCACAGGAAAGTGAGCCTGTTCTCATCCTAAAGGATGAGACTTACATCGTTAGAGTGGGAAAAGACAACTGTTACATGAGTGGGTATCAGTCCACTTTTCTTACAGCCAGAGGAGACCCAGGAAAAGGCTGAGAATGATGAGCCAGGAGCCTGGGAGGAGACATTCAAAACACATGCTGACAGCAAGCCTTACGGTAGGGCTGGGAAGCCCAGGGCAGGGCCACAGAGGCATCTTGGCAAACAGAGACTCTGTAAATCATCCTTTGCGTTTTTCTTTCAGGTCCCACGTCTGTAGGTTTGGACTTCTCTCTGCCAGGAATGGAACACGTGTATGGGATCCCTGAGCATGCTGACAGCCTGAGACTGAAGGTCACTGAGTGAGTCCAATAGTAACGCTAGGATGGGGTTGGAAAAGGAGGCAGTCAGGGCTGGGGATTTGCTCTTACAGCTGCATACTATAGATGTGCATAAGTCCCTTCCTGTATCTGGCCTACCTCCTTGATTATAACTTGTTTTAAGGAAGGACACTTTCCTTTTCTCTCAGCTATGTCTGTGGGGTAGCATTTGCACAAACTATAGCCTCAGTCTATGTGTCTGCCACTAGGGGTGGTGAGCCGTACCGCCTGTACAACCTGGATGTGTTCCAGTATGAGCTGAACAACCCCATGGCTCTGTATGGGTCTGTGCCTGTGCTCCTGGCACACAGCTTTCATCGAGACTTGGGCATCTTCTGGCTCAATGCTGCTGAGACATGGGTTGATATATCCTCCAACACGGCTGGGAAGGTGAGAGCATGGCATGAGGACAGATGTGTTTAGAGTCTGTCATGTCTTTCCATAGGGATACTGGATGTGAGTGTAAAGCACTGATGGCACAGCTTACTTGTATGCAGTCCTTAGTCGTTACCAGGTAGTCTTCATATGAAGCCATGCCTCTCTGGCTGTGCCCTGTCCATTCTGTAGGGACACTCTAGGTTTCAGGGGTTATGTTGCCAATCTCTGGGGCTGGAGAGATGGCTCAGTGGTTAAAAGCACTGGCTGCTCTTCCAGAGGTCTTGAGTTCAATTCCCTACAACATGGTGGCTCACAACCATCTGTAGTAGTATCTGATCCCTCATGTGTCTGTGCCCTTTCTGTCATGCATGCAAATAGAGCACTTATTCATATACATGAAATACGTAAGTAAATACCTCTTGAAAGAAAGAAAAGGTTCCTCATTTCAGGGACGTTATTATAAGGCAAGAGGACGTCAGGAGTGGTAAACAGCAATCTGATGTGTGGTTCACCAAAGCTTCCTTGAGGGAATGATATTTTATTCTTAAACTACTGTGAGGTGGTAGGAGGCAGCTGTGTGAGCACTCAAGAGAAAGTTGCTTTTGTTTCAAGTTTGTAGTGAGAAACTGATTTCCCTTGTTTCCTTCACAGACCCTGTTTGGGAAGATGCTGGATTACCTGCAGGGATCTGGGGAGACTCCACAGACAGACATTCGCTGGATGTCAGAGAGTGGCATTATTGATGTTTTTCTGATGCTTGGCCCTTCGGTTTTCGATGTCTTCCGGCAGTATGCTAGTCTCACAGGTAGGTGGTGTTTCCACTTCTGCCAGCCAACAACCTCAGTTTTCTGTTCTGTTTTTTCTTTTTTTTGGATTTGGTTTTTTCTTTTTTTTGGATTTGGTTTTTTCGAGACAGGGTTTCTCTGTGTAGCCCTGGCTGTCCTGGAGCTCACTCTGTAGACCAGGCTGGCCTCGAACTCAGAAATCCACCTGCCTCTGCCTCTCAAGTGCTGGGATTAAAGGCGTGTGCCACCACTGCCCGGCTAATTTTCTGTTCTTGAGAAGTTAGGTTTGTGCATTTTCGGACATTCTCTGCACTCCTGTTTCCCTACCCTGTCTCCCTTTTGGCATCCTTCTACTCTGGAATCTGGTTTAACCTGATCCCCATTGTGACTATGTTCTTTTCTTCCCCTTTTGTTTTGTATACACATGCATGTGTGACGTATATGTGTGAGTCCCCTCAGAAGCCAGAAAAGGGCACATGGAACCGACGTTACAGGTGGTTGTGAGCTGCTTGATGTTGGTGCTGTGAACCCAAACTTGGGTCCTCTGGAAGAGCAGCAAGTGCTCTTAACCTCTGCCACTTCTTCAACCCCTGTGACCCTGTCATTTGAACCTGCAGGGACCCAGGCATTACCCCCACTCTTCTCACTCGGCTACCACCAGAGTCGCTGGAACTACCGGGATGAGGCTGATGTTTTAGAAGTGGATCAGGGCTTTGATGATCACAACATGCCTTGTGATGTCATATGGCTGGACATTGAGCATGCTGACGGCAAGCGGTACTTCACTTGGGACCCCTCCCGGTTTCCTCAGCCCCTCAGTATGCTTGAGCACTTGGCTTCCAAGAGGCGGAAGGTAAGGCTTCCTCTAGCTGTGTTTGGTCGTCTTGCAGTAGGGCTGAGGCATGGAAGCCTCGACCCTTTCTACTTCTGTTCTTTGCTCCCAGCTGGTGGCCATCGTGGACCCACACATCAAGGTAGACGCTGGCTACCGAGTTCACGAAGAATTGCGAAACCATGGGCTGTACGTTAAAACTCGGGATGGCTCTGATTATGAGGGCTGGTGCTGGCCAGGTAGGCAGGCCAGGTCGGGGAGGCTATGGAGTGGCTAAGGAGGTATGTTTTGGGTTTTTCCTTTTTGGGAAATGAGAGTTGTTGGTGTTTTCTCTCTCAGGCTCAGCTAGTTACCCTGACTTCACTAACCCAAGGATGAGGGCCTGGTGGGCTAACATGTTCAGCTTTGACAATTATGAGGTAGGAAAGACTATCTTTTCTATTTTTCCTCACCAATAAGCTTTTCTGTTCAGTACCATTGTTTTTGTTGGACCTGTAAACATTTCATGGGGACTTGAGGATCTTGGAGAATTCTGAAAAATATCTGGTTCTGGATGTCTAGAAGCTTTCTTTCTGACAGTGTTTACCTTTGTCCTGTTCTTTTGTCCACACATAATTGCTGCCTGTGCTTTCAGGGTTCAGCTCCCAATCTTTTTGTTTGGAATGACATGAATGAACCATCTGTGTTCAATGGTCCTGAGGTCACCATGCTGAAGGATGCTGTGCATTATGGCGGCTGGGAGCACCGGGACATCCATAACATCTATGGCTTATATGTGGTAAGGGACGGGGAGAAGAACCTCAGTGGACACAGGGAGGACAGTACTTAAACATGAGGACTGTGTAGTTGTCACCAGATGTCAGATGGCATTTGCTCTTCACTCTCTCTTGTCTTTCTTCCTAGCACATGGCGACTGCTGATGGGCTAATACAGCGCTCTGGTGGTATAGAGCGTCCCTTTGTCCTGAGTAGGGCTTTCTTCTCAGGCTCCCAGCGCTTTGGTAAGATTTGGAGACTGTGGCAGCTGTGCTTGAGAGTCAGTGCCTATAATCCTAGCACTTAAGGATGCTGAGTCAGGAATAGCTTTGGTTGTAGGGCTGCCTAGACTGTCCACGTAGTATAGGCTATCCTGATCTGTTTAGTATGACTCTGTCTCAAGGGAAAAGTAAACAGAAACAGAAGAGTAAGCAATGACACAAAAGTGTGCAGGCCAGATCAGAGGAGCCGTGGTATCTTAGGAGCTGCACACTACAGCCTCCAGCTGTGTATTTTGACGTGTAAATGGTGTTATCTAATCCTCGTTTAACCCTTCTGGCCGGAATGGAGGGGGAGCACTGCCTAGCTTATGCCGGGCCATTGCTAAGTTCCTAGTACCAAGAAAGAGAAGGAGTGGTGTTTAACGTTACTATCGTCAGAGTGTCCTAGACACTTGTCTAGTAACTGTGGCAGGTCAGGGGACACTTGTATACAGGCTGAGTCCCTTGCTTTGTATCACACTCCGGCCCTTCTGACTTCCTTAGGAGCGGTGTGGACAGGGGACAACACTGCGGAATGGGATCATTTGAAGATCTCTGTCCCTATGTGTCTCAGCCTGGCACTGGTGGGGCTCTCCTTTTGTGGTGGTAAGAGAAGGAGAAATTTGGGGTTTTGATTGGGATAAAGTCACAGGACCTGGGCATGAGCAAAGAACAGAATATTTATATGGATGGCTGCCAGCGCTTCTTCTTTGCCATTTTGCAACCTGCTCCTTCTCCTCTCCCAGCGGATGTGGGTGGCTTCTTCAAGAACCCAGAGCCAGAGCTGCTTGTGCGCTGGTACCAAATGGGTGCCTACCAGCCATTCTTTCGGGCTCATGCCCACTTGGACACTGGGCGGCGAGAGCCGTGGCTGTTAGCGTCTCAATACCAAGATGCAATCCGAGATGCCTTGTTCCAGCGGTACTCTTTGCTGCCCTTCTGGTATACCCTCTTCTATCAAGCTCACCAGGAAGGGTTTCCTGTCATGAGGTAAATTAGTCAGTGGGGCCTGTGTAGAGTCAGATGGCTGGGAGATAACTAGGTCTGGTTTGCATCTCTGGGCCTCTTCCTGTCCCTTTCCAGGGCCTTGTTTGTAAGATCTGATTTTAATATGAATGTGGAAGGGAGGTCTGAGGATGTAATTCTACATCCTTTAAGTAGAGTACTTGCCTCTTAGTGTATAAAGCCATAAGTTTGGTCAAGCCCCAGTATCACCAAAAAACAAAAAAACAAAAACAAACAAAAACAAACAAAACAAAAAACAAAACAAATACCAAACAATCAATCAGGCTAATGAAATGGGTACAAGAAATTGCCATCAAACATAGGAGTTCAGTCTCTAGAACTTGATGGAAGTAGAGAATTGACTCCTAGAATTTGTGAGTTTTTTTCTGGCCACTACATACATGGCATGTGACCCTCCATACCTTCAAAATTATGATAATAATAATAGTAGTAGTAGTAATAATAGTAGCAGCAGCAGCCTATCTCGTTATATATGTCTATAATCCTGAATTTAGGAGGCTGAGGTAGGAGGAATGAAAGTTCAAAACCAGCTTGTGCTACATTGTAAGTCCCTGTCTGGAAAAGAGAGTCCTGGAAAGATGAAAGGAAATAAGTGAGTAATGGAGGTTAACGTCTGAAGGAGACTGCCAGCAGTGATACGTTACTGACCAGAATAAGTAACCTGAGGTAGTCACAAAAGGCCTTTTTGAGAATATGGCCACATTAGGAATCTGTCCAATAAGTAAAGTAGGTGTTCCTGATCTTAGGGAAGGACATTCCACACAGAGGAAGCTGCAGGTGCCAAAATTCTGAAGTGAAACAAGTCAGAAAGAAAAAGTCGTGGGACTTGGGAAGGAGCTGGTAGAGAGACTGTCACTAGGAAAGAAATGATACTTGTGCTCCTAAAGGGCCTTGCAAGCTGTGTGTCACTGAAGTGTTGAAGGAGGTCCCTGGAGGGTAGAGAACAGTTGGAAGAAGAGTGGAGTTAGGGACGTGAGATAGGAAGTACAGTGACTGGCAAGGCGGGGTTCTGTAGTGCAGCCGAAGGCCTGCACCCATTGGCTGAAAGCTCTTGGATGTCTCCCCAGTGCAATTCTAATTGCTAGCTCTTGGAGGAGAGCATCTTTGACCTCTGTGAAAGTAATGTCTTCCTTTCCTGTCTTGCTTCTTTTCTAGACCCCTATGGGTACAGTATCCTGAGGATATGTCTACCTTCAGTATAGAGGATCAGTTCATGCTTGGTGAGAAATAGGAGGACAGTTGGTAGTAGGTTGGACTTGGGCTTAAGAACAATGTGTGGGATGTGTATGTGTGGGGTTGGAGACTGGCTGAACTTAAAACAGACAGATCCTTTAATGCTCTCTAGACTGTTAATGCCCTTGTTTCCTCTTCCTTCTGGTATGTTTAGGGGATGCACTCCTTGTTCACCCTGTATCGGATGCTGGGGCCCACGGAGTGCAGGTCTATTTGCCTGGCCAAGAAGAGGTAAGTTACAGGATGTTGTAGGCACAGAAGCAAAAGGATGGAACCCTTATGTACTGAGTGATCCAGCATCTTCTTGTCATCCACAGGTGTGGTATGACATTCAAAGCTATCAGAAGCATCATGGGCCCCAGACCTTGTATCTGCCCGTAACGCTAAGCAGTGTAAGTATACCTCTTCAGATGCTGTCTCTGTTTGCTTGTACATCTCCAGAAGGGGAGGAAATAGGTAATTTGGGAAGCCAGAGGGCAGGAAGAAGACAATGCTGAAAGGCCTAAAGGAATAGTGCTTCACTGCAGCGCTTCTGCCTTAGATCCCTGTGTTCCAGCGTGGCGGGACAATTGTGCCTCGATGGATGCGAGTGAGGCGCTCTTCAGACTGCATGAAGGATGATCCTCTCACTCTCTTCGTTGCTCTCAGTCCCCAGGTGAGCTACCTCAGCTGTCTGCCTCCTGTTAGGACTCTGTCCTCTGGGATAGGAATGAGGGCACTCCCTCTTTGGCTTAAGTTCCTCACCTCTTCCTGCACAGGGTACGGCCCAAGGAGAGCTCTTTCTAGATGATGGACACACCTTTAACTATCAGACTCGCCATGAGTTCCTGTTGCGCCGATTCTCTTTCTCTAGCAACACACTTGTCTCTAGGTAATGGGGTATCCTCTGTGTGGGCCTTGCCTTTAGAGGTGCTCAGGTTCACTGTGCTTTTGTTACGTTTCGACTTCACTTTGGATTATCTTCCTGCTGATTTCTCCAATTGGCATTTGCTTTTGTTGCCTCCAGTTCAGCAGACCCTAAAGGCCACTTTGAAACACCTATCTGGATCGAGCGAGTGGTCATAATGGGGGCTGGAAAGCCAGCAACTGTGGTGCTCCAGACCAAAGGTTAGTCCTAGGTCTGGCCTTGAAATGGGGAAAAAGAAACAGAGAGGTTGGCAGGGTTGCAACTTTGCTATTGTTGACTGTGGTGCTTGTCTTCCTTCTATAGGATCCCCTGAAAGTCACCTGTCCTTCCAACATGATCCTGAGACCTCTGTGTTGATACTGCGCAAACCTGGCGTCAATGTGGCATCTGACTGGAGTATTCATCTTCGATAACCCAAGGAACTTGTTCTGAGTTGGGAGGAAGGGTGTGATGGTATTGAGTTACCTTTTCTTTTGCCTTGGAGTTTGACCCTACCTAGATTTCACCTTCTAATTCCAAGACCCAGATTCTGTCAATATCTGGGCAAGATGACAGGGCTGTCCTAGGGCTCTGAATTCCTCTTGTGACCTAGTCTTTCCTTCTGTGTGTTACCAAACCCTTCCCTTCATACCCAGTATCCTGTTGCTGTAACTGGAGCGCAGTCATTTGTGAAGACCCAAGGGGCCTTGTCTTTCTTCTTCTCTTCCTTGGGGTCCCCGCCTTTTCCTCAGACCCCATCTATTCATGCCTCTTGTCTGTTGATACCATTTCTTGGGAGAAGATGAGGACAGTGAACTTTAGGGTTCCTTTTCTTCTTCCCTGTTCCCTCCTTTCCAAAATGCCCACCCTTTCATTCCTTCTACTGAATGTCCCCTTCTATGTCCCCCTAATACACTGGGACCACCCTTACCTGGTAGGGGATGAATGGATCACGATTGAGGCTCCTGGAGAATGTCCTCTTCCTTCTCACCTCAACCTTTCTTCCTGTTTCTTTCCAGAGCTGCTGCATTTCTCCCATCCTTAGAGGGAGAAGCTTCCACACAGTTAAGAGGGGATGGCTCTTAAACTTCTTTTTCCCCTCTGGTCCCCTTGGGACACACAAGATAGAGAAATGAATTGTGGTTTCACTGAATCACGGTCACCTGTATTTATTGCTGGGAAGAAGGCTGAGGGTGGGGGGGATGATCATGTGTACCCAGGGATGGCTTCAAGCCCTGGTAAGCGGGTTGAGGGAGGACTCAGGAACCAGGAGAAATATTTGTGGGAATTTTTTTTACTTCCTCTGGGTTCCCAACTGTGACAGGTTTTGATAAAAAGGAGAAACAATAAAAAAACAAACAAAACAGATAAAAATTGGATGTCTTAATTGTAGTTGTAAACTGAACAAAATAGCTTCCGTAGATAGTGGCCTACCATTTTATTCTGTATAAGCTGCTTCATTTCAGCAGAATGAGCAAACATGAGGCTTCTTTAGCTTGGTGGGTGCTAGTCCTTTAGAAGAGCCCAGCAAAGGGTCTTAGGAGGTAAACTGGTCAGAAAACTGCTTTGTCTCACAGATCTAAGGGCCCGAGTTTGATCTACAGGCTGACTCACTGTAAAAAAAAAAATCTGAGTATGATGGCAGGCTTTGGTAAGCCTGATTCTTGGGAGGTGGACACAGCCGGACCCTTGGGGCTCTGGCCAGCTTGCCTAGCCTACTTGGTAAGTTCTCGTCCAGGGAGAGATCCAGTTTCAAAACAAAACAAAACAAAACAAAACAAAACAAAACAAAAGGATGGTGCCTGAAGAATACTCAGGGTTAACCTCTGGCCTACACACATTTCATAGTCACAGCAACTGTCATATTTTAATGTGGGCGTAATAAGTAGTGATCAGAGCTAATGGGGTCTCTTAGAAATAAATACAGGGTCAAGTTTTTTTTTTTTTTAATTTATATCTTTTTATTTATTTATTTATTTATTATTTGTAAGGACACTATCACTGTCTTCAGCCACACCAGAAGAGGGCATCAGATCTCATTACAGATGGTTGTAAGCCACCATGTGGTTGCTGGGATTTGAACTCAGGACCTCCAGAAGAGCAGTCAGTGCTCTTAACCACTGAGCCATCTCTCCAGCCCAGGGTCAAGTTTTTTATCAGAAGGCTATTATAGCACTTTCTTTTTTTTTTTTTTTTTTTTTTTTTGGTTTTGGTATTTTCAAGACAGTGTTTCTTTGTATAGCCCTGACTGTCCTGGAACTCACTCTGCAGACCAGGCTGGCCTCGAACTCAGAAATCCGCCTGCCTCTGCCTCCCAAGTGCTGGGATTACAGGAGTGTGCCACCACCACCCGGCGTAATAGCACTTTTTGAGACAGGGTCTCACCATACAGCTCTGACTTGCCTAGAACTCAAGAGCTCTTCCTGCCTCCCTTAGAGCTGGGATTAAAGGCTTATGCCACCATGCCCAACCTAAAACAGGATTTTGATATGTAGTCCACCAGCTTTGAGCACCTGGTCCTTTAGTCACAGCCTTCCAAGTGCTGGTATCATAGGTAGCATCACCACACTCAGCTTTTAAAACTTGGTTTGCAGACCTGGGGATTGAACCTATGGTCATGCTCTATACCAACATTTAAAAAATACTCCCATTGTTAAGTTGAACTTGCTAGAGCAAAGAGCTTCTATTCATCTGTTCTGGAGTCAGGTAGATTACCTGAGTAGGGAGTCCAAAGGCATTCTAGACCACAGACCCTTTCAGAGATGGGGGAAAAACCTTTCAGGGCCAGGTGGTATAGCTCAGGCCATTCTGAGACTTTTGTGTAAGTGGAAGGCTATTCAGGGCTAAGAGTCTCAAAACTCTATTGTTGGGAAGATTGAAAAAAGGACAGTAGTGGATTCTTGGCTGGGGGGGGGGTGTCTAAAATTTTGTTTTGTATGGTAGGGTGACTAGATAATTCCTAAATGGTTTTTACAAAGCTAAATGAAAGAATTTTAAATGTTTTTATTATGTAACATTGAAATAGAAAGTTACTGATTGGGCTGGAGAGATGGCTCAGTGGTTATGAGCACTGTCTGCTCTTCTGAAGGTCCTGAGTTCAAATCCCAGCAACCACATGGTGGCTCACAACCATCCATAACAAGACCAGACACCCTCTTCTAGAGTGTCTGAAGACAGCCAGTGTACTTACATATAATAAATAAATAAATCTTTAAAAAAAAAAAAAGAAAGTTACTGATAGGAACATAGTGTGTGAGTGTGTGTGTGAGTTTTCTTTTTATTGAATATATGTTGAAACAATATATATTATTCAACAAAGAATCACTTTGTGTAATAGAACAGGGTTCTAGGTTGTGTAGGCTGACTCTGAATTCTCCATCTTGATATATAGTGGAGTTTACCTCCACTTTCAATGTTGTGCAGGATTTGCTACATGTACCAGTACCCCAGGTTTTTTGGTGATAGAAACCCGTGCGTGCACATGCAGGGCAGTGGTGGTGTATGCCTTTAAATCCCAGCATAGGTAGACAGATCTCTGAGTTTGTCAGCCTGGTCAGTAAAGTGAGTTCCAGGACAGTCAGGGTTGTTACATAGAGAAATTGAAATTTTGTCTTGGGTTGGGGTGTTGGTAGGTGTGGGACAAAGAAAACCAGTGCACACTAGACAAGTTACTTCCTGAACTAAATGTGTAAATTGTTAAGTATCATTGAACAAAGCCATCCACTGTTCTAGTGCAGACTTGGTGCCCAGTTTTACCACTGTAGTCACTGCTGAAAAGAGGTGGTCCTGAAGAGACTACAGATCTTAGAGTGGAACATCTAGAAGGAACTTTTAAAAATTGTCCTATGGTAATGACATAATTTTGACTTAAAATTGGAAGGCTGGTGAGATGGTTCAGCAGTTAGAGCACCAACCCTGAGGTCCCAAGCTTGAAACCTCTGATCCTCACGAACATGTGTAACTAATTTTTTTCAGTTTTCTTTCATTCCTTTTTGTTTGTTTGTTTGTTTGTTTGTTTTTTCGAGACAGGGTTTCTCTGTGTATTCCTGGCTGTCCTGGAACTCACTCTGTAGACCAGGCTGGCTTCGAACTCAGAAATCTGCCTGCCTCTGCCTCCCAAGTGCTGGAATTAAAGGCCTGCGCCTCCACTGCCGGGCTCAAATTCTATTTTTAATGATGGTTCTTAAATACTTTAAACTCCCTTGTTAACCTTCCACCCGAGTAAGATGCAACTTTCTACCCATCAGAGGTAGTGGAAAAGAGAATACGGGGAAGTGGACCTGTTTAGAAATGTTCTTTGGAGCAACTCTTGTCTGTCGTCTGGCAATTGGCAGTTCAGTTCACAGGTTATCAGCGGCAACCCGATCCACTGAGACATTTCATGGGTCTATTATCAGTCCAGTTGGGTAGCGTAGGGACAGCAGTGGTAGCACGACCTCACAGAGACAACCAGGACTCATCAACCTCAGCGCAAAATAGGAGGGACCAGCAGGAATGCCATTGGAAAACATTTACATTATGACTCCTAACAGCAAAATTACAGTACCAACAAAAAGAATTTTATGGTGGGGAGGACGCCAAAACATGAGGAACTGTATTAAAGGGTCTCAGTATTAGGATGATTGAGAATCACTGGAAAAGACCTAGTCAAACTAGTCAGTCACCTGGTGGGCTCTATATTTCACTCATTGGTTAAACAAGTAATGAACAACCGGTTCTTGAAGCAGCCGCGCTGAGTGCTGAGGCTGAAGGGTGGTTGGGTGGGTCTAGAAAACTCAGTGACAAGGGCGGGGCTTGTGCTCAATTGGGAGCTTCAAGGAACATTTAGAGCTGGGCCGCACGTGCTCTGGGCCAGCCTGCCACGACCGCTTGACCCAGCGGATATAGCGTCACCGTCCTGGATGGCATGTCAGGAGGCGGGACCGGAAGCTGCCTGTGGCAGGGACGCCACTAGCCGGAAGTCCTAGGTGTCGCTCAGAGCCCGGTGTTCCCGGGAACTATTAAGGGAGTCTGGGGAAGGCGGGGCGCCAGCGGGGCGGCCGGGGCGGGGCCGGCGGGAGGGCCGAGGGCAGGGCGGACCTGTCCCTGCCGGTCCCCGGTGGACCCCGCCTGCCCCGGCGGCACGGCCATGAAGCTGAAGCTGAAGAACGTGTTTCTTGCCTATTTCCTGGTGTCGATCGCCGGCCTCCTCTACGCTCTGGTGCAGCTCGGTGAGCGGGGCGGGGCGGGGTGCGGAGGGCCGGCCCGAGGCGCCGGGGATGAGACCCGCAGACAGCTGCTTCCCGCTCGGCCCTCGGGACAGCCCTCGGTGGCCCCGTGTCTAGAACTCTCGGCAGTCTGCGACTCCGCGGATACCGGCCAAGCCCCAAATGACCCCGCCGCCGCCGCCGCCGAGCAACCTATTTTCCACCCCTTCCCTTGCTCTGCCTCTCAGACCGGCTTGCTGACAGGTTTTTGAGACCCTCCAGGTTCACTGTCCCCATCAGCTTTTGACCTGCTGCGCTTCCTCTCCTTCCAACCCCAGTCCATCTATTTCTCATTCTTCTGGTTTTAGGCCGGATGTCACGTCAGGACTTCCCTGACCTCCTTAGCTCAAGTAACCCTTATTAGTCTTGGTCTCTTAATTTTCTAAGTGTCCCACATCGCAATTTATAATGACATTATTAGTGTCCGCTAAAGTAAACGCTCCTTGAGAGAAGGGACTGTTTCCTCTCCCCTCCCCCTTCTTATTCAATAAATATTTATGGTGCCATGGAATCACTGAACTTACAAGTTAGTGGTCACATGACCATGGAACAGCTTGACTCCAGCCTGTTACGCAGGAGCTCAGTAAATGCTTTTCCGGTAGTGCCATTCCAGAGAGCCTCAGGACTTCAGATTGTTCTATTACTTATGTCTGGAAGGTAAAATTAGGATCAGAAGGTAGAAAGGAGAGGAAGGCTTAGTGGCAGGGCCGAGGGTGTAGCACAGTGGTAGAACACTCACAAGTGTAAGTCCCTGGGTCGGGGCCCCAGCAAAGAAAGAATAGAGTGACAGATGGATCTGATTAAAAATGAACAGTTGAATGTTGTGGCACACTATTTGGAAAACAGGTCAGTGGGTTAAGGGTCTGAGGTCAGTCAGCTTGGGGCCATATAGCAAGACGTTTTTGTTGTTTTTTTAATTTTTAGATATATTCTTTATTTACATTTCAAATGTTGTCCTCCTTTCCTGGTCTCCCCTCCCCCACAAGACCTTTCTTCAAACAGTAACAATGAAAGATGAAGAAGGCCTGTTGATTGAAAGAGTGAACTCTCTGACACCATTCTAAAAAAAGCAAGTTACAAGGGAATTTCTGCATTGGCTAGGAGTTAAAAAGAATTGGCCCTGGGCTTTTGAACTACTTACTGTCCTGTGGTTCTCTGTCACAACTCCCTCTCCCTGTTGGTGCTTCCTGGGACCAGGCCAGCCTTGTGACTGCCTCCCTCCACTTCGAGCTGCAGCTGAGCAGCTTCGGCAGAAGGACCTGAGGATATCCCAGCTGCAAGCTGATCTCGGCCGTCCACCCCCTGCCCCAGCCCAGCCCCCTGAGCCTGAGGCCCTGCCTACTATCTATGTCATTACCCCCACCTATGCCAGGTATGCTCTGGTACACTCAGGAGCTTTCTATTGAACAAGAAGAGGGTTGATGATGAGTTTGGGGACGCACTGGACTAGGGGGTGATACTTAGAGTCTGCCAAATGTTATGAAAAAATGACCCTTATCTTTATTCAGATTTGTGGGAAAAATTTTTTTCCTTTAAAAATAGACAAAGGACTATTAGGAAGTAGATTACTGAGTTGTTGCTAAACTTTAAGGTACAACAATAAAGTGTGAAAGAAAATTTCAGCTTGCCAATGAATTAACTCTTCTTAGGAATCTCTTGGTTAGAAAGTTCTAACACTTTGATTAGATCCAGATATGGTAGCTGACATCTGTAATCCTAGCACTGGGGAGACTGAGAGCTACTGTTTGTACTGATTCTGGACTACAGAGTAAGACTGTCTCTAACAAATGCACAAGCAAAAAATATCCAACAACAAAACAAACAAACATTTCTGATTAAATTTAGAGAACAGGGCTAAACAGTTTGGTCAAATAATATTTACTTAGCATCCACTGGGCTCTGACAGTGATTTCTAGTAGAAAGTTGGAGGAGGTAGAAAGGGACAGATAGTCTAGCTTTTAGAAATATTTCTCCACCAGCTTCTCTCCCTCCGTCCCTCTCTTCTTCCCTCCCTCTCTCCCTTTTTTAAAGTCAAAATCTTGTTTTAAAACCGAGAAAACCAATTTTGAAGTGTGGTTTGGGGCCTGCAGCCAGAAAGTCTTTACTGTTAACATGTCTTCAACATACCTTCCTGGACTCATAAAGTTACACACACTACCAACTCCTTGAGCAGCAAACCAATGTAAACCACAAGGAAACCCAAAAGAGGCAAGCCAGTGCTTTCTTAAGACAATTTGGGGCTGGGCATTTGAAAATAAATAGCTGGGCATAGATTATGTGCATCTTTAATCCCAGCACTTAAGAAGCAGTGGCTGAAGGATCTCCTCTAGCATTTTAGGCCAGTTTAGTCTGTGGTCTAGATAGTGAGTTCTAGGCTAGCCAGAGCTCTATGGGGAGATCCTGTCTCAAAATGAAGAAATAAATAATTTTCTCATTTGGAGAATGCCTGGAATTTCCTCTAAAACTCCTCTCTGGAAGCTTTACCAGAGAAAAGAACCTGGCCCTGTAGTGCTTCATTTTTTAATTTTATTTATTTATTTATTTATTTATTTATTTTCAAGAGAAGGTTTTCCGTGTAGCCATGGTTGTCCTGGAACTCACTCGGTAAACTAGGCTGATTCCCCTGCTCGTGTCTCCCAAATAACAGGATTAAAGGTGTGAGCTGTGCCCAGTTTCCTAAAACAGCGTTAATCTTGAGTAACTTGAGACTCAAGCCATTTCCTAAAGGGTTTTTACATGACCAGCTTATCTTGTTTTCCTAAAATATATCTTTGTCTGGAAGGTGTAACTTAGTGTCGGAGTGCTTGGATAGCATGTTCAAAGCCTTGGATTCAATCCCTAAAACTGAATAATGACCTACTTATAGTATCAACACTCAAACTGAGCCCTGAAGATTGTTGAGTTTGAGGCGAGCCTGGGCTACAGTGTGAGACTGTCTGAAAAAGACAATAATAAAACTAATAAAACTATTACAAAGTATTCATCTAATTTTTTTTATTATTTTTTGATCCTGGGGATTGAACTGCATTCTGGCCAGGGGACTGTGATATCACTGACACTCCCAGCCCTTTTTCATTTTATTTATTTCCTTTTCATTTTGGCTTTCCATGACAGGGTTTTGTGTAGCCTCCTGGCTGTTCTATGACTCTCTCTATGGACCAGAGTGGCCTCAGACTTAGAGGTCCATTTACCTCTGTCTTCTCAGGGCTGGGATTACAGGCGTGCACCACAACTGCCTGGCCTATTTCTTTCCTTTTTTGACATAGGATCTCTCTATGTAGTTAGTGTCTTGGCTCTTTCAGAATTTGCTATGTAGAAAGCTGGCCTCAAACTCCACAGGGGTCTGTCTGCCTCTGTCTTCCCAAGTGCTGGGATTAAAGGCGTGTGCAGCTTTACCCATCTTTTTTTTTTCTTAATTTATTTATTATTACATGTAAGTACACTGTAGCTGTCTTTAGACACACCAGGAGAGGGTGTCATATCTCGTCACGGATGGTTGTGAGCCACTATGTGGTTGCTGGGATTTGAACTCAGGACCTTCGGAAGAACAGTCAGTGCTCTTAACTGCTGAGCCATCTCTCCAGCCCCTTTACCCATCTTTTTAATCCAGTTTTATTCCTGAGTAAAGGAGTCTCAGATTAAGCCATTTCTCAAAGTATTTCACTTGATAAACTATAAAACTGAAATTCAGGGTGTGGTAGCGTACCAACATTTTAGAGGCATTTAGGGAGGCAGAGACTGGAAGTGCAGAAATCGAAGATCATCATTAGCATATGACTTTGAGCCAGCCTAGCTACGTGAGACCGTGTGTCAAAAAAAACCAACAAATTACAAAAAGATTCAAACCCAGATCCATTTGATTCCAAGTCATTTGTTCTATAGTCTTGCCCCAGCCTGAGTCCTGGGGTTGAAGTGGGTTATAACCATGGACTGAAAAGATAGGGCAGGTGAATATCTACATGAAATAGACGGTTAAGGGAGAGGGAGGTAGCTTGGCAGCCTGTTGATCCATGTTTGAATACCTGAAATCCTGGGTTCCGTCCTGAGCGGCACACACAGAGCTCGGGCACTGGTGGGGACATGCCAGAGAAGATGGATGCTAACAGTGCCTAGGAGCAGCTGTCATTCTAAACAGAGGGCCAGGGTTATCTGGTCCCTTCCTTCCTGCATCTCTCCCTCTGCAGGCTGGTACAGAAGGCAGAGCTGGTTCGGCTGTCCCAGACCCTGAGCTTGGTGCCCCGTCTACACTGGCTGCTAGTGGAGGATGCTGAAAGCCCCACCCCGCTGGTCTCGGGGCTGCTGGCTGCCTCTGGTCTCCTCTTTACACACCTGGCTGTCCTTACCCCCAAGGCTCAGCGGCTTAGGGAAGGAGAGCCAGGCTGGGTCCGCCCCCGAGGAGTAGAACAGCGCAACAAGGCCCTTGACTGGCTTCGAGGAAAAGGGGGTGCTGTTGGGGGGGAGAAGGACCCGCCACCACCGGGGACCCAAGGAGTCGTGTATTTTGCTGATGATGACAACACCTACAGCCGGGAGCTCTTTAAGGAGGTGAGCCCTGGGGTAAAGATGGAGAAAGAGCCAGGTGGGACCAGCTTCCTACTTTGTCTTGCTTACTGGTGTCGATGTGGGCTGCTGGGTGAAGATGGGGAACAGTAGGGAGGGGTGTCAATAAACAAAGTAGCTCTTTTCCTTGGACCACCCCTCTGTTCTCTCATCTCCATTAGATGCGTTGGACGCGTGGTGTCTCAGTATGGCCTGTGGGGCTGGTGGGCGGCCTGCGATTTGAGGGGCCTCAGGTACAGGATGGCCGCGTTGTGGGTTTCCACACAGCATGGGAACCCAACAGGCCCTTTCCCCTGGACATGGCGGCATTTGCGGTTGCCCTGCCATTGCTGTTGGCGAAGCCCAATGCCCAGTTTGATGCTGCTGCACCCCGGGGCCACCTGGAAAGTAGTCTCCTGAGCCATCTCGTAGATCCCAAGGACCTGGAGCCACGGGCCGCCAACTGTACCCAGGTAAGAGGATGGAAAAGGCTCTGGGATAGCAGCTAACAGAGATGGGAATGGGTGTTTGAACCGAGAGACACCCTCCAGATCTCTTTTCACTCTCTTGAAAAGGCTACTAAAAGCCAGGCGGTGGTGGCACACACCTTTAATCCCAGCACTTGGGAGGCAGAGGCAGGTGGATTTCTGAGTTCAAGGCCAGCCTGGTCTACTGAGTGAGTTCCAGGACAGCCAGGGCTATGCAGAGAAACCCTATCTCGAAAAAAACCAAATCCAAAAATCCAAAAAAAAAAAAAAAAGAAAGAAAAGGCTACTAAAAGTTAGAGTCGGGCTCCTGCCATTTCATCTTGCAGACTAATGTGAACCCATGTGTGTGTGTGTGTACACACATATATTTTATACATTGTATACCAACGCTGAATGTGGAAGAGGTGGGGGTGGGGTGGGACCCATGTTAGATCACGTACCCCAGAGCACTGGTTATGGCTGCTCCTGACCCTAAACCTTCCTTCACAGGTACTAGTATGGCACACCCGGACAGAGAAACCTAAGATGAAGCAGGAGGAGCAGCTACAACGGCAGGGCCAGGGCTCAGACCCAGCCATTGAGGTGTGATGGCAACCTCACCCGACCTTATTTTAGGCACATACCTTGTGGGACTGGGCTCCAAGCCAGCCCAGGATGTGGCTTTTTTTTTTTTTAAGACCTGACCCCTAAGAACCAGAAGCAGCCCCTCCAACCACAGGGTGTGGCCCAGTTGCTTCCCTCCCTTCCCCCAGCCTGCCATGTGGCACTGTCCACAGGCTGGGGACAAGCAGCTTCTGTAGGGAGCCAGGTCAGCCCCATCTGGGGTGGAGCA
Source organism: Apodemus sylvaticus (assembly GCF_947179515.1). Taxonomy (NCBI): domain Eukaryota; kingdom Metazoa; phylum Chordata; class Mammalia; order Rodentia; family Muridae; genus Apodemus; species Apodemus sylvaticus. The sequence continues at coordinate 54,557,505 of NC_067472.1, read as the reverse complement.
GGGCAGATGGACTCAGAAGGGAGGGTGGCTGAGGGAAATGGATAACTTATTGGGGAGAAGCATGCAGTGGGGGGCTAGAGGAGCTGGGCTGGACCCTCCCCACCTGAGCATGTGGACCCCCTTCCTACCTCTAGAATAAAAGATCTCAACCTGGAGGGGCTTCGAGTTTTCTTTGACTTGGCAAACCTACTTGCTGCTCTCTGATCACAAGCGATCAGGCACGTGTTCCTACACAGGCTGGTTCCTCCTCTGCACTGTCCTTCAGGTTCCCATCCCAGAGAGAGAGAGAGAGAGAGAGAGAGAGCGAGCACAGTGACTTCTGTCCACAAACTTTATTGTAGAATCTGTATACTAGAAACAGTCTCCAGTCCTTTGGCTGTCACTTCCCTGTCACCTTCATCTGTTTTCACCCTCGGTGGTTTCCACCGCAGCGCTGGGCTCCAGGACACCTGGACTTCTCATCCCAGCCCAGCTCTGATTGCTCTAACTCCTGTAATCCCAGGAACCTTGCCTTCCCTGAGCCTGAGTAAATAACTGTAAGTTTTGCACATCTGTCCATCTTTTCCCCTTCCCACCCCCACACTTCAGGGTTCTAGGCCTCAGCTAGAACTTCCTTGGGAGGTTCTTCATCTGGGGGGGCCTCCTCAGGTGCTGGCTTGTGGGCAAGCCCGCCCTGTAACCATGCAGTTTTCAGGGTGTCTTTCAGCCCACCAGGAAAAAGATAGCCCTGGGTCTCTCCTTCCCCATCAATGATTCCTCCAAGGCCCTCCAGCGCTGTCTGCAAATACCGCAAACCAAGGAGCACTAGAACCTGTGGGGACACAAGTGGAAAGGGTAATTGTCAGTGGATTTGGGGTCACTGGGCTGAAAGCAGTAGTCAGGGCCCTTGGCTGACTGACCTGCAGCAATAAGGTGACAGCCAGAACACTTCCCAGTGTGCCTGACAGACCCTGCAGGTATCCCAGCAGCACTTCATGGCACCCTTGGGCCCAGAGGTTTAGGTTGGGCTGCCGAGGATCGAAGAGCGGATGGGCATAGGGGTCTGAGAGTTGGCTTTGCAGGCAAGGCCGGGGTGAGTGGGGATTACAACAGGAGAAGGGGACTCCATCAATCAGATATAAACCTTCCACGTTGCTCTGGATCCGGCTGCAAAGGCATAGACAAGATAGTTAGGTGGCTGCAGCTAGAGGCCTGCAGGAGCATCTGAGAGCAGGGGCAGTTGAGGAAAAGGATTATACAACATTTACTGAGTGCTTCCCTCGCCAAGCTTGCATAATTCATTAATCTCCACAACTCCATAAGATAGGAGCCTGTCTGGAAGATAAAGACAGGTATAGTTATCTCCATTTTACAGATGAGGAATGGGCCCACAGTGGTTTGGCAACATGCCCTGGGCTGATAAGTAGAATTATAATCTAGTCTCTCAGCCACTGTGCTCTGTTTATTGCATGTCTGGGTAAGGAATTCAAGGCTAAGGAGGAGGAGAAAGAAAAAGAGAAGTAAATCAATCACTTACTCAACTACGTCTTGGTCATTGGGGTCCAGGTAACGGTTACTGACCCATTGAACTCCAAACCAATCCTTGTAGCCATGGCGCCCGCAGCAATGGTACCTCAGCTGCAACTCATCCATCAGACGTTTGGCCTGACAGTGTCCAGGCACCTCTGTGTCCTTGTAGTGAGCCAAGGCAGCCTCCAGGCCCTCCTCCAGGCCCCGGTGGAGACTTACAGGTAAAGCCAGGGCTAGCCCCAGGGCAAGGGTCAGCAGCCCCCCGCCTGCAGCAGTGCCAACTGCTAGCAGTGGAGTCAGGACCCCTCGCCAGGGAGGGTATTGAGCTGCATCTAGACTCGCCCGGCTGGCTCCTGCACCTCCTAGCCCCGTGCCTAGAGCCACAGCTCCCGCTGCCAGGGCAGTCTGGGGTAGGGCAGAGAATGAACAAGAGGGAGCCAGGAAGGTGCCAAGGTGCCCCAGCTGTACCAGGAGGTGCCCGCTACAAAGGAGGGTGAGGCCACCGACCAGTGCCAGCAGCCAGGAAAGGAGCCAGATCCCCTGTGCCAAACGGATACGGGGTTGGAGGGGCAGCACCACGGGCAGCACCGGCGCCATCTCCCATCTCTGCCCAAGGGAGTAAGGAGCCCGTCGAGGCTTGGGGTTGGCTAGGGTAGGCAGGATGCTGAGTCAGCCCAGCCTGGCTTCAACAGGGCTAATGCCACCCTGACCCCAATACCCTGGACATCCTTCCACTCCAGTCTTAATAACCCAGCCCCGATTCAGGATGCTTCTTAGCCTTGCCCTTTAGGAAAGGCCCCGCCCCCGGGCTGAAGGCCCATTTCGTGACCCCGCCCTGCCCTTTCGCGGAAGTGAGAGTTTGGTACGCTGGGCTCCAGGCTTAGAGACCCAGCTCTCAGGCCCTACGTCCCCTCCCAGGTCCCTGGAAGCCTGCGGGCCGGAAGCCGGGCGAGAGCCTGGCGGGGTGAAGGGTCAGCCGTGTGTCCCCGCCTCCAGCCTGAGCCTCGGGTCCCGGACAGGGAAGGGTTACCTGGCGGCCCGCCCCCCCCACCTCCCGGCCCGCCCCCCTCCCGCGCTCGCTGGCGACTCCGGGTCCCGCGCCTGTTTGTGCTGCGGCGCAGGGGCTCCGGACGGCCCGTCACCGCACCCCGGGAGTCCACCCCAAGAGAGTAAAAGAAGCGGTTCCACAGCGCCCCCTCCAAGTCTTGTCCCTCCCCCACGCTCGACAGCGCCCCCGAGGGGTGGCACGGCTCCCCTCCGCGCGCGCTCGAGTGCTTCCTTCCCCTCTCCCCAGCCATGGCCCCCGCGGCTTAGACGCCTCCGACGCCGCCGCCGCTCGGAGCAACGCGGGGGCCGGATGGACGGGGCTGCGGGGCCCGGTGAGTACGGGGCGGGGCGGGCAGCGTGGCCTGGATTCCCTGAGCGCCAGCCCGACGGGCACCGCCAGTGCTGGACCGCTGTCTGGTGGCGTGCTCGCGTGCTCCTGCGCCCCGGAGGTTCGCGAGCATCCTCCTCAGTTCTTCAGGTTGTCCAATTCTTGTTTCTAGGAACCCGCTACTGTCATTTTGGACTTCCTTAATGCTATTCTACTCCTTGGTTCTCTGTGCCCCTCAAAGTTTCCCTGACCTCTGTGTCACACTGGGCCTCTTCCCCGGGAATTCCGGGTCTTTTTATTTCTGACTTCCACGGTTACCTTGAGATGTATACTGTAGCAGCTCTCCACGGATATTCTATACACTCACCAGATTGTGTTCTTTACACCCTGGCCTCTCAGTCTGATTTTACTGACCAGTTCACTTTCCCGTGTCTCTAGCTTGTTGGCTGTGTTTGCATTTGGTAGAGACTTGCGCTTGCTGGTGGGCTCAAAGGGCTGTGTGGTTCCTCACCAGTACTTCTCCTGCCTCTCTCTCCGGCTCCCACATACCTCGGCAGTGTTCGCTGTTTCCCCCCTGGTACTCCACGATCCTTTGCTTTTGCGGAGGCAGAGACAGCAGCAGGAAGAGTTTTGCCAGGCTCCTTGCCTGTCCTGCTGGGAGGAGGCGCTTGATCCTCTCCCATCTTCGTCCATCTCCTCTTCTCTGGATGAGCTTTCAAGCTTTACACTGCTTGAGAGGGTTAGCGCTATTGAATGGCTGCTTTGTAACGTTGGGTGGGAGGACAGAGCCACCTCCACCCTCCCAGGTAGTGGCACTTTTCTGAGTGCTTCTTGCCCCTTTCCCAGGTGAGGGCCCTGCTCATGAGACCCTGCAGACCCTGAGCCAGCGGCTTCGGGTGCAGGAAGAAGAGATGGAACTGGTAAAGGCAGCCTTGGCAGAAGCTCTTCGCCTGCTGCGGCTGCATGGCCCCACCACAACCCTGCAGGGCTATGGCATATCAGCTCTGACAATGAACAGGTAGGTACACATGCCAGCACACTTGTTCTTCCTTCTTGGGAACTTCCGGGGCATCAGGTTAATTTGCTGTCTCCCTAGCAGCACTACAGTCCCTCCAGGACTGCCATCCGCATGTGGTCCTTCCTTGGTAAGCCGAGGCACCCAAACAGAAGAACTGGAGATAGAGCCATCCTCTGGACCCCCTGGCCTGAGCAATGGGCCCCCAGCTCTTCCTGGGGGCAGTGAAGAACCTAGTGGGACTCAGTCTGAAGGAGGGTGCAGCAGCAGCAGTGGGGCAGGCTCCCCTGGCCCCCCAGGAACCCTCAGGCCTGTGCAGCCCCTTCAGCGTTCTGACACGTAGGTGTCCTGTGGTGGTAGCTAGGAAGGATGGGAAGTCCGGGAAGCAGGCTTGGTTTTTTTCACTTTTTCATTCTGCTCCACTAGGCCCCGAAGAAATTCCTCCTCCTCCTCCTCCCCCTCAGAGAGGCCCAGGCAGAAACTCTCCAGGAAGGCAGCTTCCTCAGCTAACCTGCTATTGCGGTCAGGGAGCACAGAGAGGTGGGTAAGCCTTCCCTTCCTCCTTTAACTTGCTGTACCCCAGGCCTGGCTTCTTGACTTTCTCCATTCCTGGGTGGGGTAGGTGACCTCATTACTCAACAGGAAGAAAGAAACAGAGCATTCCCTGGGACTCCTGAATGTTCTGGGCCCTGTGTTAAAACTCTCCTCGCGTCATTCAGGCCCTGAATGACAGGCCCTATTCTTTGGTGAATAGGTGGTCTCGCATGCTTTCTGTTGCACAGGTGAAGCAGGCTCAGAGAGGGCAATCTGTTACCTCAGGTCACAGAGTCAAGCTCTGAACCTGATTTTTCCTGATTCTAGTTCTGCTGACATTTTTATATCACAACATACCTTTCAAAATTCTAGGAGCTAAAAGCTCTGATGACATTTTATGTAGTTAGTTAAGACAGAGTCTCATACCATAGCCTGGGCTAGCCTAGAATTCACTTTGTAGCCCGACTGGCCTAAAAGGTATGGTAGTCCTTTCTTGGCCTCCAGAGTATTGGGAAAATATCCAGCAGCTCTGGGGATCCTTCACAGATGGCTATCCTCAGAGTGTCAGGCTCCCCATTCTCTATAAAGTTCTTCTCTGCCCATTCTTGTAACATGCTAGTGCCAGGAAGCCTGTTGGTTTGGGCTCCCTGTCTTAGTGGAGCTAAAGGTCCACTCCAGCCTTGTCCTTTCTCACCTTCTACTCTTTGAAGAACTATTGCCAGCTTATCATCCAGTGACAGTGACCTCTGGAATTCAATTGTCATTTTCCTTTTGGGATATTTTGCCTACCTCTCAGATTCCTGAAAGGCCAGGGCTGGTCTATATTCTGGCCTCATTTTACAAATATGGAAATAAAAAGGTCGGCAGAGGCCTAGAAGAAAGGGCACAGGCTACAAGTTCTATTCTCTCACCTTTATACCGCCTTCTCTCTCCTTTTCTTCCTCTTTCTTTCTTTCCTTATCTTGCTTTTTGATTCCTTTCTTTTCTTTTCTTTCTTTTCTCTCTCTCTCTCTCTCTCTCTCTCTCTCTCTCTCTCTTTCTTTCTTTCTTTCTTTCTTTCTTTCTGCTAAAAGTCCCCGTCTCTCTAGAGCCCTGTGCTTTGACAGTGACCCCACACCAGCAGGCTGACTGACTGGGAGGAACCTCCTGTCAGTATCTTGTCCCACCCCTCTCAGGTCTTGATCCTGGTCTTATACTTTTACCTTTTCTCAATAGCCGGGGGAACAAAGACCCCCTGTCCAGCCCTGGGGGTCCCGGATCTAGGAGGAGCAATTATAACTTAGGTATGTACAGAGAGGCGGAGGAAAAAACTTGCATGATGGAAAAGGGTTTGGGCTAAAACCCTAGGAGCCGCTTCGGGGAAATGTCAGGAATGGTGGGCTGGCTGCTTTGGCCTTTGGGAAAGGAAGCTTACTTCTCTGCCTTTCTCTGTAGAAGGCATTTCCGTGAAGATGTTCCTTCGTGGCCGCCCCATCACCATGTACATTCCGTCGGGCATCCGAAGTCTTGAGGAGCTGCCCAGTGGCCCACCCCCGGAGACCCTGAGCCTTGACTGGGTGTATCCTATTCAGTTCCATGGGAATCACCCCTTCTTACAATGGGTCCCCCTTCCTTCTTTACAGTTTCTTTCTGTGTGTGTGTGTGGGGGGGGGTGAGACAAGGAATCCTGTGACCATCCACCCCAGCCCAGTGTGGATGATAATGCCAAGGGGGAGCTTTGCCATTTTCATGCTCCCTTCTTCCTCTTCCTGTCCTTCGTCTGGCCCTTTCCTTGACCATGGTCCCCAACACAGTTATGGGTACAGGGGTCGTGACTCTCGCTCTAATCTATTTGTGCTGCGCTCTGGGGAGGTGGTCTACTTTATTGCCTGTGTAGTGGTGCTGTACCGGCCTGGGGGAGGCCCAGGGGGTCCTGGAGGTGGCGGCCAGAGACATTACCGGGGTCACACAGACTGCGTTCGATGGTGAGGGTCTTGGGGTCTGGGGCTGGTGGGCTTGGCAGGCAGAGAGTCTGGCTATGGGTGGAAGGGTAGCAAAGATAGTTGCCTTGCTGCTTCTTAAGCAAGGAAAACCTGTCTTGGGTGGTCTCGAGAGAGACCCCTTTCCTAGAGCTCTCCTCCTGTTACTTAGCCTTGCTGTTCACCCTGATGGTGTTCGTGTAGCCTCAGGACAGACTGCTGGAGTGGACAAGGACGGGAAGGTAATGCCAATGCAGACTATCGAGCAGATAGGATGAGATAACAGGTCAGTCTTTCTTAACACTTCAGACCCCTTCTCTTCTACTAGCCCCTGCAGCCTGTGGTTCACATCTGGGACTCGGAGACACTCCTAAAACTGCAAGAGATTGGACTGGGTGCCTTTGAGCGTGGTGTGGGGGCCTTGGCCTTTTCAGCAGCGGTGAGCTGGACACAAAGCTTCTAGATCTTTATTTTGTTTGTTTGTTTGTTTGTTGTCTTTTTTGTTTTTTGAGACAGGTTCCTCTATGTGTAGCCTTGGCTGTCCTGGAGCTCAGTATGACCAGGTTGGCTTTGAACTCACAGAGATCCACCTGCCTCTACCTCCCAAGTGCTGGAATTAAAGATGTACTCCACCATACTGGGCTGTCTGTTTTTTGAGGCAGGGTCTCACCTATCTTTGGCTGGCCTCTCTAACTCAGTATGTAGATGAGGATGTTTTGATCCTTCTGTCTCAACCCACCAGTTATTATAGGCTCACACAGGCAGTCCTCCAGAGAAAAAGACCTGTCAACTTTTGTTGTTGTTGTTGTTGTTGTTTTTGGATTTGGATTTTTCGAGACAGGGTTTCTCTGTATAGCCCTGGCTATCCTGGAACTTACTCTGTAGACCAGGCTGGCCTCGAACTCAGAAATCTGCCTGCCTCTGCCTCCCAGAGTGCTGGGATTACAGGTGTGTGCCACCATCGCCTGGCTATTTTGTTGCTGGAATCTCTGTTTAATAACAGGCATGTCCAGACCTTCAGAACTCACAGTGCTGTGTCTCCTCCTCAGGATCAAGGTGCTTTTCTTTGTGTGGTGGATGATTCCAATGAGCACATGCTGTCTGTGTGGGACTGTAGCCGGGGAGTGAAGCTGGCTGAGATCAAGGTGAGGAGCCTAGGTGGCTTGAGGGTTTCTGAATCTGGGTTAGGGTGGGAGTGGTAGAATACAGCAGTTCCAGGTTTACTTATCCATACACTTCTGATTCAGGCAGACTCTCAGTTCTCTCAGCGTTCGTGTCTCCATCTGTGCATTGGGGACTATGATTTGTTTTTAGGGGATCAGCTCTCCCTCCCCTCCCCCTTGTATTATTGAGGGTCAAACTAGGGCCTTTACTATGCAGGCGGGCATTCTACCATTGCTCTATACCTTTAGTCTTCAGCCAGCGCCTTGAAGGAAGAATTATCTTGGGGTTTCAGGGCTTTTGTAGACCAGCTGTTAGGAAGCAGATTGAGTTAGAGTAGACTTTGGTGGCACAAGGCTATAATCCCAGCTACTCCGGAGACTGAGCGGAAGGAAAGAAGCCTGAGGAGATAGCCCAATAGTGCTTACATAGCACACACAAGGCCCTAAACTCAACCCTAATATGGCAATAGAAGTAAATAGAAAGGGATGGGCAGAGGTGGTGCACACCTTTAATACCAGCTCTTAGCAGGCAGAGGCAGGTGGACCTCTGTGAGTTCAAGGTCAACCTGGTCTACAGAGGGAGTTCCAAGATAGCCAGCGATACAGAGAAGCCCTGTCTCAGGAAAAACAAAAACAAAAACAAAAACCAAGAGTCAAGTGCTGGGTGTAGTGGTTCATGACTGTGATTCCAGTACTTAAAAAGCTGACGCAAGATCACTGAGAGTTCTAGGCAGGATGGTCTATAGAGTAAGTTGTCTCAGCAAAGGACAGCACATCAAAAAACAAAAAAGTCACTTGCCGTCCATACCTATAAACTTAGCACTTGGGAAGAGGTGGCAGGAGAATCAGGAGTTCAAAGTTCATCCCCAGATGGCTACATTGGCAGTTCTAGGACAACCAGAGGTATACGAAACTCTGTCATAAGAAACAAACCAAAACAGGGTGTGGTAGTGCACATCTATAATACTAGCACTTGAGGCAGAGGCAGGTGGATCCCTTGAGTTCGAAGCCAGCCTGGTCTACAAAGTGAGTTCCAGGACAGCAGGGCCACAAAGAGAAACCCTGTCTCGGAAAACCAAAAATAAGAGAAAGGAAGGAAGGAAGTGGTGGTGGGTGGGACCGACGGCTGGTACAGTGGGGACCTGGGTTGGTGGCCCTCCAGGAGGCTGAGGTGAGAGATGGCAGGAAGGAAGGAAGGAAGGAAGGATGGAAGGAAGGAAGGAAGGAAGGAAAGAAGGAAGGAAAGAAGGAAAGAAGGAAAGAAGGAAAGCAGGCAAGCGTCAAAGGCAATGAAGGGGCTCAGGACTTAGGGTGCTTGAACCAAGTGTTTTCCTTTCTTCAGAGTACAAATGACTCAGTCCTCGCAGTTGGCTTCAGCCCTCGTGACAGCAGCTGTATTGTCACCAGTGGAAAATCTCATGTCCACTTTTGGAACTGGAGTGGTGGAACAGGGATTCCTGGGAATGGGATCCTCGCCCGGAAGCAGGGTGTTTTTGGGGTGAGGTGTGGATGGGTGAGGTAGTGGAGAGGGAAGTGGGAATGAGTACTGTAGACTTGAATGCGCCCAGCACCCCCAACTCTCCTGTGATTCCTGTTCTCTGCCCTCTCCAGAAATACAAGAAACCCAAGTTTATCCCTTGCTTTGTGTTCCTCCCTGACGGAAACATTCTCACTGGAGACTCTGAGGGGAACATTCTTACCTGGGGCCGAAGTGTCTCTGATTCTAAGACCCCAGGCAGGGGTGGGGCCAAAGGTATGTGGTTAGGGCTAGCATTTAGGATGCTTGTATCTCAGAAATTCTGTGGGAATAGAGCAGAGGCTTTCCTTTTACCTTGAGAACTGATGACCTCCCTGGGGGGCTGGTCTAAAAGGTGGGGAGCCACATAGTAGAGAAGTTATTCTGCGTAGCAATGCTCTAAGCTGCTCCTTTCCCTACTTACTGGAACTCTTAAGAGCGTGACTTACCTAGACTTTACCAACAGAGACCTACACAATCGTGGCCCAGGCCCATGCTCATGAGGGGTCCATCTTCGCCCTGTGTCTCCGACGGGATGGGACAGTGCTGAGTGGTGGTGGGCGGGACCGACGGCTGGTACAGTGGGGGCCTGGGTTGGTGGCCCTCCAGGAGGCTGAGGTGAGAGATGGGCTGGGGTCAAGGAAGGGATGGGAAGAAAAATGGTCAGTATGCTTTTGACATTGTTATTACTCTGTAGATTCCAGAACACTTTGGAGCTGTGAGGGCCATTGCTGAAGGGCTTGGCTCTGAGCTGCTGGTGGGAACCACAAAGAATGCATTACTGAGGGGAGATCTGGCTCAGGGCTTCTCCCCTGTTATCCAGGTTTGGAAGCTAAAAGCCAGGGGAAGTAGGGAAGGGAGTTTGGAGAAGAGCGGTGGTAACTATATCCTGTTGCAGGGCCACACTGATGAGCTCTGGGGCCTGTGTACACATCCGTCCCAGAACCGCTTCCTCACCTGTGGCCATGACCGGCAGCTCTGCCTGTGGGATGGGGAAGGCCATGCGCTGGCCTGGAGCATGGACCTAAAGGTAGAGTCAGCTGTCCTTAGTCCACCATGCTACACCTGCTCTGACTCCCTAATATTGCCTTTCCTTCTGTGTCTGGGAGAGTCAATTGTATTGTGTTATAGGCTATGCAGATGAGTTCTGTATAGACTGGTAAGAGTGACCCCTGAGCGCTGCTGCCTCACACCTCATTGTGGTTCAGCAGTGCAATCGCTCAGCTGGAGCACTGCTAGCTGGAGCACTGCTAGCTGGAGCACTGCTAGCTGGAGCACTGCTAGCTGGAGCACTGTTAGCTGGAGCACTGCTAGTTGGAGCACTGCTAGCTGGAGCACTGCTAGGTGTTTTTGGTGTCTACCCCTCACTAGGCTCTATCCCAGGATGCTCATGCTTCCTTTTCTCTGGTTGCCTTGGGAGGAGCCTTGGAAGTTACTAGGATGACAAAGTGTCCATCCATCCAACGTCTCTTATTAGAAAGCCATCTTCTTTTATTAAACTTTATATTTAATTAACCTTTACATACATACTCAGTTTTGACTTTGATCCAGGCCCTTTCCTTCCCGAACCTCCTGATCCCCGTTTGAATCCTCATTTCTCTAGTATTTCCCTTTATACTTTGATGTGCGTTTTACTACCCCTTCCACAACCCCATCCCCCGAAGCCTCTCTCCTGATCTCACATGCTCCTTAGAAAAACAATTTCTTCAATTTACCTTCTTTTTTTTCCCCAGGAGACGGGTTTATGTGCTGACTTCCACCCAAGTGGGGCAGTTGTGGTTGTAGGACTGAACACAGGGAGGTGAGAGGGTACCAGATCTCCTATGAAGAGAAGCAGGGACGTTTAGGAGGGGTTCTTGGTAACGGGAAGGGACAAGAGGTGACCAAGGCTAACTAAAGTGTTGAAGCACACCTTTCCATGTTCAGGTGCTTTTCTATAGCCCAGGTCCCCCCTCTCCTGCTGTCACAAGTCTTCCCCACACTCTTCAGTCTGAGAGCAGAACGGGTGGCAGCCCAGGATGGGGAAGCAGTGGGACTGGGAGGGGTGGACTGGGTGGTGAACGGGGAAGTGACAGGCTTACTGACTCCACAGCGGTTCTGTGGTTGGCCTGGTCTGCAGTTTCTGACTTCTCTCCCAGGAGGCATCAGAAGTCCCTCAGCTTTTATAGGCTCTTAGCCTCTTCCCATTCCCTAGCCTCCTTCCAGACACCACAGCCTCTCTGACCCTTTGCTCAGAGCCTCCCTAGGGGCCGGCTCACATCCTGCCTTCTGCTTCCTTCCCATCTCCCTTTCAGGTGGTTGGTTTTGGACACAGAGACCAGAGAGATTGTGTCTGACGTGACTGATGGCAATGAACAGCTCTCAGTTGTCCGGTACAGCCCAGGTGGGAGCCACCCCCACCCTGCACCTGGTTCCTGCTCTGGCTCTTCTTTATCTGAATAAGTTTCTTTGTAGATGGGTTGTACCTGGCTATTGGTTCCCATGACAACATGATCTACATCTATAGTGTTTCCAGTTGTGGCACTAAGTCCAGCCGCTTTGGCAGGTGTATGGTAAGTAAGGATGTTGGAGTGGAAGGTGGGATTTGTTAACTGTGGGCACAGTAGCAGGGGTTTGGTGCATTAAGGGATAGTTTGGGGATGGGAAACGATAGCCATCTTGTCAAAATCTTGACTCTTGTTCCTCAGGGACACTCCAGTTTTATCACTCACCTTGACTGGTCCAAGGATGGGAATTTCATCATGTCCAATTCTGGGGATTATGAGATTCTTTACTGTGAGTGGCAGGGAGATGGGGATAATGGGAACTTTTTTTTTTTTGTATCAGCCTGGCTTAGAATTCTCTATGTGGCCCATGTTGTTTTTGCATTTGTCATCCTCCTGAAGATGTTTCCTAAGAGATTATGTGGGTGCCGATAGGAGGCTTCTAGTCAGGAGAGGGTATTAGAGGAGCGTCACACAGAGGGGCGAATGTGGAGGGAAATGGAGTTGGAGTTGTACACATAGGAATAGTCTGGTAAGTAGGTAAACTAGAGTTTCACACCATATCTTTTCCAACAAGAACTCAAGGGAGATGAAAAATGGGCGAGGCATTGTAGTGTATACCTTTAATCCCTGAACTTGGGAGGCAGAGGTAGGTGGCGATCTTTATGAGTTCAAGGCCAGCCTGGTCTATATAGTGAGTTCCAGGCCTGCCAAGGCTGCATAGGAAGACCATGCCTCAGAGTATAAAACAAAGGAAATAGAATGAAGCACTAAGAAGACATTGCTTTGGGATAGCTTCTTATGGCAAGCACTGAGGCGCTACCTTATTTTGGAAGGAGAAGCTGATGAGGTTGAGGCAGGAATGCAAAGTTCTAGGCATGTCTAGGCTAGATTCTCTGTTTCTGAGATAGGGTTCCCTCTGTTACCTGGAACTCACTTTGTAGACCAGGGTGTCTCCCAACTCAGAGATGTCCTCCTCTAGTACTGGAATTAAAGGTGTGTACCACCATGCAGGGCTATCTTAAAGCCAGTCCAAATCACACAACCTCAGTGAGAACTTAGAGGAAGCATATAGTGGGATTCACAGTGGACGGCGTGCCTGTGATCAGTTCACATCTCAACTGAGGGAGAATAACTGCTGAGCAGGGCAATTTCCACCTAGGGGATGTGGCTGGAGGCTGCAAACTGCTGAGGAACCGCTATGAGAGCAGAGACCGGGAGTGGGCTACCTACACCTGTGTGCTGGGTTTCCACGTCTACGGTAAGCAAGCCAGGATCCGGAACCCTTCAGGGTCCTGGGGAAACAAGGAGGAACCCATATGGGTTCAGAATACTGGGTGTGTGCCACCACAGGGTGGGGATCATAGTGGCCAATCCAGGAAGGATTGTCTGGAGTGCAGTGGCAACCTGAAAGCTTGAAACACTGCAGCTCTAGGTTGTGGGTAGCAGCCTGGCTCAGGCCACCTGTTGTGTTAGGTGTGTGGCCTGATGGCTCTGATGGGACAGACATCAACTCCCTTTGTCGCTCCCACCATGAACGGGTGGTGGCTGTGGCCGACGACTTCTGCAAAGTACACCTCTTTCAGTACCCGTGCGCTCGAGCCAAGGTGAGGCACTGGGGACTGCTGGGCCCAGGTGGGGAGGTTTGGTAGCCTGCCATTTCTGCAACTGTTCTTTTTTTCTTATCTAGGCGCCAAGTCGAATGTACTCAGGCCATGGCAGCCATGTGACTAGTGTCCGGTTCACACACGACGACTCATACCTTGTCTCCTTAGGTGGCAAAGATGCTAGCATCTTTCAGTGGCGAGTGCTGGGGGCAGGGAGCTCTGGGCCCGCTCCTGCCACGCCATCTAGAACTCCCTCTCTGTCCCCTGCCTCCTCCCTGGACGTGTGATTGATGCAGGATGGTCTTGTCCCTCTGGTACTGTGGTCTGGCCCCACTCTGGCTAAAACCTCTAGGACCAAGGACAGTCTCTTCCTGGGCTGGCTTTTTCTTTGACTTAATACATTCCCAATTGCTCATTTTCCTGGAGGGGCAAACCACCCCATTGCACACAAGATAAAAACAGACTTGCTGGCTGAGCCGGGTGACCCAGCTCCGACACCCTCTGCCTGGTGAGGGGCAATAAAAGGAAAAAAGTAACTGCCTGGTGCTTTTGTGTGGTGGGTCCCTCAGGGGCCCAGTTGTGTTAGGATGAAAGAAAAAAGTGCAGGGCGGGAAGAGAAAAGGGAGTTCAGAGCAAATATGCAAATAACAGGCAAAGCGGCTTGCAAATAACCTCAAGAAGAGTGAGGGCGCGCGCGGGCCTTTTGACGCCACTGTCTGGGAGCTGCCAGAACCTAAAGTGCGAAGAGTTAATTCCGGCTCCCCACCGCCCTCGAGGGCGGGGTCGAGCTGCAACGGAAATAACCGAGCGCGGGGCCGCGGCTGAGCGAAAGAAGCCGAGTTCCTTCCGGAAGTGGCCGATCTGTGGGGTCTTGCTCTCCGACCTGAGCCGAGCGCTGGGCCTTGTTCTCCGGATCGGCCGAAGGTGTTCCGGAAGGAGGCGAGCCGGGACGCGGGCAGGGCAAACCTTCCCAGCGGTTGGCACCGCGCGAAGTCGGCTGGGACTCGGTGAGGACGCTAGGAGCCGGAACCTCAACTCCGGTCAGGCAGGAATCGAGCTCGTTCCGGAAGAAGCCGAGCAGACCGGAGCCGGCCTCGGTGTCCCGGCGTGAGGCTAAAGCAGCGCCGTCGTCTCGCGGGCAGTGATGAACCGCGACGGCTGAGCGAGCCGTGGTGCCGGCTGCTCGGGCCCCATCGACACTTCCGCGAAGCGTCAGCCCAGCGCTGGGGGCTTCGTCTGGAGCTGAGCTTTGCTCCCGCAAGCCTCCCGGACCTCTTTGTGTGGCCGGAGGCGGCGGCGGGAACGGCAATGGCGGCTAACATGTACCGGGTGGGAGGTGAGTACTCTGGGCGGAAGAGGCTGAGGCCGGGACCGGGGAGACTCAGTGTCCGCAGGCGCGGGGGAGCCACATCTGGGGTCGTTTGGGCCGCGGCACCGACCGGAACCGGAACCGAGAGCTATGGTTCCGCGGCGGCGACGCTACCGGGCGCAGAGTCTCCCGCAGAGGCTTACCTGCAGCCGTAACGGTGCTGAGACCTGCGACCGGACCGCCCGGCTTGGAAGGGGCCCGGGTGACTGCCGGGCCGGCCGCGGGAGAGCCGGGCGCGCAGGGGTTTTCTTCTCGGTGGCGGCTTGTGCGTTCACGAAGGTGGGGCCTGAACACTTTACTCAATTCTCCGGTACAGGGGTGCAACTTCAATGCAAAGTTGTATGGGCTCCAGGGAAATTCTTGTAATTATTTCTTAAGTCTCACTTTTGAGTGAAGATTTGACTTTAGAACTGGGTGTTGCAGAAGTAGGGGGCAAAAACTCATTTCCTTTTTCTCCCTTTTTCCTTGTTTCTTTCTTTCTTTCTTTTTCTTTTTCTTTTTTGGATTTGGTTTTTTTCGAGACAGGGTTTCTCTGTGTAGCCCTGGCTGTCCTGGAGCTCACTCTGTAGACCAGGCTGGCCTCGAACTCAGAAATCCGCCTGCCTCTGCCTCCCAGAGTGCTGGGATTACAGGCGTGCACCACCACCGCCCGGCTCCTTGTTTCTTTTTAGACACGGTTTCTTCTCTGTGTATCCTTGGAACTCATATTGTAAACCAGGCTGACCTCGAACTCAGAGATTCACTTGCCTCTGCCTCCCGACTGCTGGAATTACAGGTGCGTGGCACCACTTCCTGGCAAAGTATTTCCATAATATCTTTTCCTTCCTTCCCGGTTTTTTTTTCTCCCCCACCCCCTTTCCTTTTTGAGGCAGGATTTTCCCTTGTTTCTTTCCGAGAGACAAGACTTCTCTGTGTAGTTCTGGCTGTCCTGGAACTTGAGCTGTAGACTTGCCTGGCTTTGAACCAAGAGCCTGCTTTGGCCTCAGAGAGTGTTGGAATTAAATGCATATGCCACTAATGTCTAGCTAATATCTAATCTTTCCCGCCCCCCCCCCCCCCCAAGACAGGGTGTCTCTGTGTATCACTGGCTGTCCTGGATCTCATTCTGTAGACTGGGCTGGTCTCAAATCTGCCTGCCTCTGCCTCCCAAGTGTTGGGATTACAGGCTTGTGCTACCACGCCCAGCTGCTAATGGCTAATCTAATACTTAATTTTTTCTTAAGTCTCTCCTCATATACATCTCCACTTCATCTCTAGAATTTTCTCTCTCTTTTTTTTGTTTTTTTTGTTTTTTGTTTGTTTGTTTGTTTTGTTTTTCAAGACAGGGTTTTTCTGTGTAGTCCTGGCTGTCCTGGAACTCACTCTGTAGGCCCGGCCTGCCTCTGCCTCCCAAGTGCTGGGGTTAAAGGCATGTGCCAGCACTGACCCACTAGAACTTCCGTCTCTTTTTGGTCCACACAGACCGACTTTCTCGTCCGGGCGCTCTGGCTTCCTCCTCTGATCCTCTTGCTTCTTCCCCACCTCCTACAGATTACGTCTATTTTGAGAACTCCTCCAGCAACCCTTACCTGGTTAGACGGATTGAGGAACTCAATAAGGTGAGTGGAGGGTTTTTTTTTTTTTCTTTCCCCTTTTCTTTTTAAGATGCAGGGTCTCTTTATTATGTAACCTTGGCTGCCTGGAGCTTGCTGGGCAGACCAGGCTGATCTTAAACTTATGGAGACCCTTTTCATTGGTCCTGTAACTGTCTTTGAGTATTAAGTCTTTATTGCTAAGTTTTTCCATCTCCTCTACTTAGACCCTTAAGGAGATATTGCTGTTGGGCTCTGTGCACCTCCACCTTCAAATGGCCAATTTTCCTTGTCATGTTTTTTTTCCCTCTAGACTGCAAATGGAAATGTGGAAGCAAAGGTTGTCTGTCTCTTCCGGCGAAGGGACATTTCTAGTAGCCTCAATAGCTTGGCTGACAGTAATGCTAGTGAGTATCTTCATTCCTTACCCCTCTCCCCTCCCCAGGATCTGAGGGCTAGACGTGTTCCTGCAGGTGTTTCCCCTGGTAGCACGCCCAAGGGAGGGCATGCGTTTGGGGGTGGGACGTGCCTGGTCTGTGGAGGGAGGCCTGTTGTTACATGTCGGGGTTGGAAGCCCGGCAGGCAGACCATGATAAGGAAAGGCAGAATGTGGCTTCTGTGTGTGAGTGAGAGATATGTGATAGGACATGAAAAGAGCTTTAGAGAAGCAGGCACTTGGGGACATTTTGGGGACATCGGGACAGTGGTTAAAGAATGATGGTTAAGGAAAGAGGAGGATACTGTTCTGAGAAGCCTGCATGACAGAGAGGAGGCTTAAGTCATCTCTATCAGTGCCAGACACTGAGAGAGATGATAGGAAGCTAGGACAAGCTCCTTTCAACTTTCCTGCCTTCTCTTTTTTCCTCTCCATTCCAATTAGTGGCTTACTTCTTTTTGCTTTGTCTGCATTTTCTTTATGATCTTTATCTTGTAATTTTTTTCCACTTAGTTTTCTTTTAACTCCTTTTTTCTCCTAGATTCTTTTTCAGGCCACAGTCATGAAAGGGTTAATGAGCTGGGCCTACCAAGTTTCCTGGCCCTTTGGGGTTTCCAGGGCCATCTGGCAGGGGCTGACCTTGGCCTTGTCCAATCAGAAGGGTGGGGGTGTGGTCCTTCTTTCCTTAGCCCTGGGTTTCCTAGAGCACACACAAGAGACAGGGAAGAACACCCCTTCCCTCCCCCCCCCCCCCCCCCCCCCGATTTTTCAGGGAAACAATGCACCAATGAACATATGCCTGAGTTTTCTGCCTTCTTCCACTTTGGTTGGCACTTAGCCAGGTTAACTGTTTCCACCAAGACTTCAGTGCAAGCTGCTGCCTCTTGATGAGGAAGGTGTTGGCACTGGTTTCAGAGTTGCTCTTCTTGAAAGCCCACAAACTATTATTAGCCAAGTAGAAAGAGAAGGAGCATTAGGTTGCATGTGATGTTTCAGACACAGCAACGAGTCCTGAAGTATGAAGAGGAGCTGGTAAAAAAAATGACCATGTGTGCTATTTTTACTTCTTCCTAACTGGATTTTAGGACCTCGGACTGGCTGTGAAAGAAAGTGAACTGTGACATCATGCTGTGTTCTGGCTCTGTTTGTGCTTTCTGAGTGGTGTCAGTATTGGCAGCTAGGCTTGGGTGCATTCTGTGGTATCCTTATTCCCTCACAGTATAAGGATGTGATAATTCGGAGAGATAGCTCAATGGGTAAGAGCACTGACTGCTCTTCTGAAGGTCCTGAGTTCAATTCCCAGCAATCACATGGTGACTCATAATCATCCATAAAGAGATCTGACGCCCTCTTCTGGTGTCTGGAGACAGCTACAGTGTATTAACATATAATAAATAAATACATCTTAAAAAGGGGGGGGGGCTGTGATAATTCCTTTGCTGAAATGTCCCCAGTGAGATAGATATAAGGCTAAACGGGAAAGCTGGTAGGATAAGAGAGATGCCCAAGGAGAGCTGTGTGCAGCAGCTGGCCTAGGAGTTCTTTTCCAGACTAGCTAGCCGGCTAAGGTACCTGTTTTCTGAATTAGTTTCTGACTTGGTTTCTTCCTCAATATTCTAGGGGAGTTTGAGGAGGAATCAAAGCAACCAGGGGTCTCAGAACAGCAGAGACATCAACTGAAGCACCGAGAGCTTTTTCTTTCTCGTCAGTTTGAATCATTACCAGCTACCCACATAAGGTATAAGACGATCGGGGTCAGTGTGGCCTATGTACCTTTATTTAGACGATGGAGAGAAGGGGGTGGTATATTGGAGATGGCAGATAAGGAGGGATGCACTGCTCATCCGGGACTTTGGGTCTGTCTTTTTTCTTAGGGGGAAGTGCAGTGTGACTCTCTTGAATGAGACAGATATCTTAAACCAGTATCTGGAAAAGGAGGTGAGGAGGAGGTATTGTGAGAGGAGGGAGGTGAGGGAATGTTGCTCCTAAAGACAAGTGAAGAGATAAAGGGTTCGTGGACCTCACAGCTGGGGAGCCTGCATAGACCTCACTGTCCATGTGGATTCCTTCCCACTAACCTCCTCTCCTCCTCTTCAGGACTGCTTTTTTTACTCGCTGGTGTTTGATCCTGTGCAGAAGACACTTCTGGCTGATCAAGGGGAGATCAGAGTTGGTTGCAAATTCCAAGCAGAGATCCCAGATCGTTTGGCAGAGGGTAAGCAACAGAACAAAAGTCCTTGACCATGAAAGCTTTTGTTGATAGCATAATTTGGAGTACCAGTGCACAATCTGCTAGGTGTTCTGTTGTGACTCTGATGGGCACAGCTGGGAGGGGAACTCTGAGGTCTGATGTGCCTCATAGACTCCAAGCAGAGAAGAGGAGGATGACCCATTGTGAGTGACTGAGAGACTCTCTTCCTCTCTTCCCTCCTTCTTCCTCTGTGATGATTCTGTTGCTTCCTCAGGAGAATCGGATAATCGAAACCAACAGAAGATGGAGATGAAAGTCTGGGACCCAGACAACCCTCTTACAGACCGGCAGATTGATCAGTTTCTCGTGGTGGCCCGGTGAGGGTGGGTGGATCAGGAAGGTGGGCGAGGGAGGAATGGACTGAGTTCTGAGTCTCATCCATTTTTTTTTTTTAAGTGGGCTTTGTTTTAGGCCTGGGCATTTTTCTTCTTCTTAGTTCCTGAACCTGCTTGAACTTTTTTTTTCCCTTCTTGACTTCTCAATCTCTCCTTAGAGCCGTGGGAACCTTTGCCAGAGCCCTAGACTGCAGCAGCTCAATTCGGCAGCCAAGCTTGCACATGAGTGCAGCTGCTGCGTCCCGAGATATCACCCTGGTAAGCACAGCTTGATGATGGCTGGCTGGGCACACTGAGGCAGGAGGGGAGGAGTCTTAGAGAAGGTAGATGTGCTGACAGGGCACATGTCCTCAGCTCTGCTTCATTCTGTATCTTTGGTAGTTCCACGCCATGGACACGCTGCAAAAAAATGGCTATGATTTAGCCAAGGCTATGTCAACCCTAGTACCACAGGGAGGCCCGGTGCTCTGCCGGGATGAGATGGAGGAGTGGTCTGCTTCGGAAGCCATGCTCTTTGAAGAGGCTCTGGAGAAGTACGGGAAGGATTTCAATGACATCCGCCAGGACTTTGTAAGTAGGTAGGACTGGGAGAAGGGGGAGCCACGAAGGAGCTAGGAGCAGACGCCATCTCATTTCTGTTTGCTGTTCTTTTTAGCTGCCCTGGAAGTCACTTGCGAGCATAGTCCAGTTTTATTACATGTGGAAAACCACAGATCGGTATATTCAGCAGGTACGGGCAAGGCCGGCTGGGAGGCTGCACCAGGCTATCTGCTTACCTCTCTGCCGTCTGCCTTGTTTGCTGAACAAGTACTGAGTACTGAGATGCTCTGAATTTCTATTGTTTGCTTTTTTAACAGAAACGATTGAAAGCTGCTGAAGCAGACAGCAAACTGAAACAGGTCTACATCCCCACTTAGTAAGTGTGGCAGGAGGGGAGACGGACTGCGGATAAGCAGAAGCTAAGTGAGGAAGCTGTAGCTCAGTAGAAGCATGGGCTGTGTGTGCACAGGGCTGTGGGCTTAATCCCCAGCACCCCGGAGAGCAAGAGATAGAAGGGCATGCTTGGAAGAGAAAGAGACACAGTGGGTGATTTTTCTAACTAGCGGCTGTCTTCTCCTCATGTCTCCTTCATTAGTACTAAGCCAAACCCTAACCAGATCATTTCTGTGGGTTCAAAACCTGGCATGAATGGGGCTGGATTCCAGAAAGGCCTGACTTGTGAGAGCTGTCACAGTGAGTTCCAAGGAGGGGCAGGGTTTCTGGGGATGGGTGGCCGTAGGATGCCCTATTCTCTGTCCTAGGAATTTGAGGACCTCTGCTGGCATATTTCCTGTCAACAGATTTCCCTTCTCCCTCTGCTCCTATAGCCACACAGTCTGCGCAGTGGTATGCCTGGGGCCCGCCTAACATGCAGTGCCGACTTTGTGCTTCCTGTTGGATTTATTGGAAGAAGTATGGGGGACTGAAGACCCCTACCCAGCTTGAAGGAGCTGCTCGGGGCACCACAGTAAGAATCAGTGGGTGGGAACTTGGCATGGTGACTGAGGCAGGTGGGGTCTGAGTTAGCGGCCAGTCTGGTATGCACAGCAAGCTCGAGGTTAGCCTGGGCTATATAGTTAGATGTTGTCTCAACAAGTAGAAAAGAATTACTGCAAGAACATGTGGAGATGGGGAGAGTAGTGGGCTTATGGGTGTGACCTTTAGGCAAAGGTCAGAAAACCTTTGACCTTTTCTTCCATGGAGACTGTCAAATGGGTAGGAACACTTGCTAAGTATTGGAGAGCCAGGAAGGTTGGCGAGGATTGGTGGTGTAGGGTTGGGGGATTTGGTGAAGAGGTCAGGTAGAAACAGTTGACTGCAGGAGATGGAGGATAGCACTGCAATGCTGATTTGCCATTTCTCTTTTTTGTATATCATTCCTCTAGGAGCCACACTCAAGAGGTCATTTATCCAGACCTGAAGCCCAGAGTCTCTCCCCCTATACAACCAGTGCTAACCGGGCCAAGTTGCTGGCTAAGAACAGGCAGACTTTCTTGCTCCAGACCACAAAGCTAACTCGTCTTGCTAGACGGATGTGCAGAGACCTATTACAGCCAAGGCGGGCTGCCCGAAGACCCTACGCGCCTATCAATGCCAATGCCATCAAGGCAGAGTGTAAGAACTGGAGTGGTGGTCCTAGCAATGAGTCCAAAGTGGCTCTGGCCAGAGCCTAGTGACTGCAAGGGGAGTAAGCCACAGAGGGTGTTTAGAGACCTTGGCTGTAGAAGAGAATAGTGATGTTCCTTCAGAAGCTTTGATCTGCTATGTCTGGTGGTGCATGCCTAGGATGTAAGCCCACAGGCTGAGATAGGATATAGCTGTTTACATCCTAGCTATGTAATGAGCTCTGGCCTAGCCTGGATTACTTGCTAGGACCCAATCACAAAAAACAAGGCTAGGCATTGTTGCACATGCCTATAACCCAAGCAGGTGAAGTCAGGGATGGTAGCAAGTTCTAGGCCAGCAGGTGATTCCGCAGCAGGACCATTTCAAAAAACCAAAACAAAGCTGCAGAGCACCCAGAGGCTGTCCTCTCTTCTCCAGGCTCTATCCGACTTCCTAAGGCTGCCAAGACACCACTGAAAATTCACCCTCTGGTGCGACTGCCCTTGGCAACTATCGTCAAAGATCTGGGTATGAGATGGAGAACTACACTCACTCCAGGGTGGGTGGAGGGTGGAGAAACAGTTTGGGTGGTGTCAGGCTATTGAAGAATGTTCTCTTCCGTCAGGCTGAAAGCTAAATTTTACTAAGTCTTTTCTTCCCCAGAGTTTTTCTATCACATTTGAGTCTACACAAACTATGAGTGTGTGTGTGCGTGTGCGTGCATGCGTGCGTGTGCGTGCGTGCGTGCATGCGTGCGTGTGCGTGCGCACGTGCGCACACATTATTATTACAATCCTTCTTGTTACTGTGTTTTGGTGGTGGTGTTGCTGTAGATCAAAACCCAGAACCTCATATGTTCTGGTTAAGTGGTTTACTGTTGAGCTTCATCTCTGGCACAGAAGTGGCTTTACCTAAGTATTTTCTGATCTGAAAACATAATTTTTTAAAAATACGAGTAAGTGGCTTGATAGGCTTTTCTCCATTACTAATCTAGGCCATCAGGGTAAACACCTGGTCGGGGTAGACGGGGAGGAAAGAATGGTAATGGATCTACATAGGCAAGGAAGATAGGAACTTTCTATTTCTTTTCCCTCTACCGACAGTGGCCCAGGCACCTCTGAAACCAAAAACACCTCGGGGCACCAAGACACCAATCAACAGAAACCAGCTGACCCAGAATCGAAGCCTGGGGGGCATTATGGTGAAACGTTCCTATGAGGCTGTGAGTTGACAGTGGGTTGGGAAAGCTGGATGGGGTGAGCTTGTGTTTCTAATAGTCTAAGAAAGGTAGTTCCTTCATTATGTACCCCATCCTTTTCCAGATGGCAGTGGCAGGGGTCCCCTTCTCTGCCAATGGAAGGCCTCTGGCTTCAGGGATTCGGTCAAGCTCACAGCTAACAACCAAGCGTCAGAAACTAAACCCTGCTGATGCTCCCAATCCAGTGGTATTTGTGGCCACAAAAGATACCAGGTAGGGAGGGAGTCCACCATGGGCGGGGCTGAGAGGATGACTATCCATGTTGTCCAGGCTTTAGAAGTATGAGAAAGATAGGTGCACAAGAGTATGGGTACCAGAGGGTAGACCTGCAGAGGGCGTTGTGGAGTCTTACGTGGGTGAGTCCTGGTGCTCATCAAGTTTCCCTGTTTCTGTCTTGCTCTTTTTGGCCAGGGCTTTAAGGAAAGCTCTAACTCACCTGGAAATGCGCCGAGCTGCTCGAAGGCCCAACTTACCCCTGAAGGTGAAGCCAACGCTGATGACAGTGCGGCCCCCAGTTCCTCTGCCAGCATCTTCACATCCTGCCAGCACCAATGAGCCCATTGTCCTGGAGGATTGAGCATCTTAAGGGAAGGGAGGTGGGATGACAGGTAGAGGGGTAGGTGCCCAGGGTATACGAATCTTCATTCCTTTTGGTGTCAAACGGAGTAAGGAGTGAGGAGGGTTGAAGCTGGTATGTGTGTGTCCTTGCAGGGGTTGGACACCCCCTGGTATTACTGCCAGTAACTCCCCCTTTGGGCTTCTCTATGCCTGTGATGGAGAAAAGCCTATAGGAACTTGCCTGTGTGTGTACCTACCCTATTTGGGGCCTGGGACCCACAGTTGGTTTGGACAGTTGGGGGGAGGGTTTTTTAATTTTTTAAAAATTTACCTCCCTTTGTAAAAGGGATGGGGGAGGGAAGAGTAAACATATCGGGTGTTGGTCCCTGGCAGGGGAACGGGGAGTACACTGCCATGTCTCTTTCTCTTTATTTTCTAATGGGGGGTTACTCTTACTGTCCGGTGTCCGGACTTTCCGAGGTGGATTTTGAGGGCCCTAAGCTGGCACCGACTGCAGCCCAAGCTCACTTTCTTCCCTCCCCTTCCCTCTGCCTTTTATACGCCCGTTCTCAGAAATAAAGATCTTTTGTCTGTTTTTTAACCTCAGATTCTGTAATTGGTTCTTACAGTGACAAATAAAAAGCCGTTTTCTTCAGCTCCTCCAGGCTCAGCTGTTCTCTGCTGCTGCTGTGTGTGTGTATATGTGTATATGTGTGTGTGTTGGGGGTGTTTTGAGAGGGAAAAATAGAGAACAAAGGACACTGAAAGAGGTGCAGATGGTGCTTGTTCTAGGAACAGCTTTATGAGACATGCAGCCGGACTGGGAGGACGTCTGTGCCAGCTAACCTTGTGGGACTCAGCTTCTCCCATTGGGGCTGGAGTGCAAGCAGTCTCTTGGTCTAGATTCATTCAAAGCTCTCTAATGACTCTGGGTCTCCACAGAAGGGTGTGAGAATGTCTTCCTGTTACCTACTTCCCCCTTTTGACGCTGGGGAACTGATCCCAGGGCCTGGTGCATGCTAGTGCATGCCCTACAGCCGCCTACCTGCATCCTCAGCCTTTACTTTCGAGACAGGGTTTCTCTGTGTAGCCCTGGCTGTCCTGGAACTTACTCTCTAGACCAGGCTGGCCTCGAACTCAGAAACCCGCCTGCCTCTGCTCTCAGAGTGCTGGGATTACAAGCGTGTGCTACCACCGCCTGGGTAAGCCTTTACTTTCATTTTGGCATTCTAGGAAATGCTAGCAACTAGGCTAAGATGGACCCCACTAAGTGCTGGTGGTGTTGGCACACACTTTAAATCTCAGCAATGGGGAGGCAGACACAGTCAGATCTCTTGATCTTGATCTAGATCTACTAAGGGAGTTCATCTTGAAAACAAAAACAGATGCATCCAATCTTAGTGGTTTAGGTGTGGTACGAAGGCAAGACTGCAATTCCAGCTCAGTGGTGTAAGTATACAGACTGCTGCGTGAGGATTAACACAGCCAACCTTAGCAACTGCCCCTGCTATTAAATGTCCTGTAGTAGTCTCTACTTTTTTGGTTTGGTCTGCTATTTTGGTTTGGCATAAGGATCAGACGCCTGAGCAGGGCCTCATTGGTGAATCAGGCACAGTCACAGACTGGCGTTCTGCCTAAAGTCTACTGCGTGGCTGGTAATCACAGCTCGAGCTGCTGAGCTCCCCTGATAGCCCTTACATTTCATTATGGTCTCTGTGTTCAGCTTTCATACTCTCTTCTGTTTGGGAACCTACAAGACTTATTCTAATTTGTGATCTTCTACACTTCCCCTTCCACCGCCTTGAAAGAATGTGTTTATCTCATCTGTAGTTTGTTTTTCTTTGTACTGCCTTGAAACAGGCCTCGTTAATCAGACTACATCTGTGGAAGAAACTGGCAGACTGAGATAGTAGCCATCTGGCGTTGCCCTCATTGAGTCCAGCTGATGAGGGTGAGAGGGAGAGGGACAGGGACGGACAGCGCTGAGAACATTTGTCTTGTAGAAGGATCCGGCTGCAGAGACAGGAACTGACCCGAGGGTGTGGGAGTCCCTGAGCTCCACAAGGCAAGGGGTTGGAAACAAACACCCACTCTGTTTTTTTTTTTTTTCTTCTTCCCGAGACCAGGCTGGCCTCGAACTCAGAAATCCGCCTGCCTGTGCCTCCCCAGGGCTGGGATTACAGGCGTGTGCCACCACCGCCCGGCTCACCCTCTGCTGCTATTCGCAGGGTAAAATAGATTGAAGGGGCAGTTGTGTGTTGAAATGAAGGCACACATCGCCCGCCACCGCTTGGCAAAGAAGGACCTCTACTGTCAAGAAGCAGGCCCGCCTTTGTGGCTGCCTAATGAATATTCACGTTCTTCGGGCCAATCAACGCTGGAGTGGAACTGTAGGCCAATAAGCACCGTCGAGGGGCGGCTTTTCCTGAAAGTGTTTTAGAGCTGGAACTCTCCACCCTACGAACGAGGTTTCTGGGGGAATATTGTAGCGTAGGACACGACGTCACTTCCTACTGCATTGACGGAAGTGGCTTACCCGCACGTTACAATTTTTAGTTGTGTGTTCCGGTGGTAGCCGACTAGATTGTAGGCGATCCGTACCGGAGAGTGGCTATGGCGGCGGCGGATTCGGATGTTGTATCGCTGCCGCGTGGCCGCTTTCGCTGCTGCCTCTGCGATGTCACTACAGCCAACCGTAAGCGGTGGCTAGTGAGGGGGGTGGGTGCTAGTGAAAGTTAGGGTTTTCTAGGTTATTTTTGTTTGTTTTGTCTTTTATGCGGTCGCTAGGGTCATCCACCTATTTTCACTCAGCATATCCCGGGGCACTGGAGAGTGGAGAAAAATCTGACTTGTCGTTCCCATTATGGAAAATCTCCATAGTGGAAGTTTTATTATTCCCTTTAAAATCATCATCTACTGGTCATCCCTTCTATGCTTCTGGTACTTTGCTGGTCTCTGGAGTAGGGAAGGGGATTTAGGAACTCATTGTTTGCCATGAGGTAGTTTCAGTACACCACAGGGCTGAGGCATCACAGAGTTGGCAGTAATTCAGTTTCAGACGCCCCAAAGGCAAGGATGAGTGAAACAGCGGAATGAGTGCCGAAGGTGCCAGTGAGGAAAGGGGTTGGGAAGGTGGCCTGGATCATTCTGTGACATTGTAAGCGGCTCAGTGACACATCAGAGCCTACTTTTTATGTCTGTAATTGTGGTCTCCCCTAAACAGGGCCTTCTGGTGTTTTCTTTGTGAATGATCCCTTTCTCCACTCCCTCCCCGCCAAGCACTCTGCTCATTAGGACAAGCCAGCAACTTAGGAGCCTTCTTTGCCCACATAACATACTTCCATGGCATCAAGCAGCTGACTGATAATACTAATAGCTAATTTTCTACACTTACCACATCCCAGAAGGCCGGAGCTGTATGTGAATGATTCCTATGTGTTAGGCACTATCATTTCTGTCATATATCTGAGAAAAAAAAATACATTTGGAATACCTACTTTTTATTCCTGAGAATTATTCAGGGCCCTAATTTAGTTCTGCTGCATATGGCCTTGGACAAGCTACTTGATAATTCCTCTACAGTGTGCAGATGTTGCTCTACTTGATGCTTTTCAGTGGCTTAAAAAACTACCTGCACTCTAGGTCTTCCTCACTTAGACCACTCAGAGAGTGCACTGTGTAGAAAAGGAAAGAATATCAAGTGTGGAAGGAGTTACAACTCTGTTCCAGTATCACCCTTTGTCTGTCTTTGAAGGAACAAGAATTCCATTGTAGAGGGCAGAACAAAGAGCTAAAAGATACTTTATATGCTTTTGTGTCACACTCGTCTCTACAGGACCCAGCCTAGATGCCCACTTGAAAGGCCGGAAGCACCGCGATCTGGTACAACTACGAGCTACCCGAAAGGCCCAGGGACTTCGAAGTGTGTTTGTCAGTGGCTTTCCCAGGGATGTGGGTTCTGCTCAGCTCTCTGAGTACTTCCAGACATTTGGCCCTGTGGCCAATATTGTCATGGACAAGGACAAGGTAGAGTGAATGGCTCTGGGATTAATGTGTCAGACAGGTTTGCTTCATTTGCAAAGAGAGAAACCAGCAGTCTGTTTTGGCTTGTCCTTGGTAGACATTTTAGAACATTGAGTAGCTCAGTTTGTGAGCTTCTGACACCTTTTCCACTCTTTGGATTTTCATTCACCAGTATTAATTATGGGGGGTCTTGTTTACCAAATGTGTGTGTGTGTGTGTGTATGTATGTATGTATGCATGTATGTATGTATGTATGAGGGTACTTATCACATAACTATGGGTTTTGCCATGTAACTCTGGCTGACTGGGACTTGTTATCTAGACCAGGCTGGTCTTGAACTCACAGACACTCACCTGCTTCTGCCTACCTTGGTCTTGGAATTAAAGGCTGATATTAAAGGCATTTGCCCTATTCTTTCACACACTCCCCTTTTCTTTTTAGTCCTAGGGATTGAACCTGAGTACTTTTGAAAAGTACTAATGCTAGGAAAGTGGCCTTTATCTCCAAACTATTGCCATATCTGTTATCAATCACTTCCTGTCTGTGATTCATGCCTATGTGCTGGTGAGATCTGTGTAAATTTTTTGTTATGATAAGGAGGTAAGGGTCTAACATTCTTTTGCTTATGACTATCAGATGTTCCAGTATCATTTGTCTATAAGGCCATTTTTTCCCACTGGTCTTGTCTGCCTGAAAACTAGTTGACTGGATGCACGGATTTATTTGTTGGTATCAGTTTCTCTCCATCTGACTATGTCTTTATGCTGACACTGGTCTTTTTTTTTTTTTTTTTTAAAGATTTATTTATTATGTGTAAGTATACTGTAGCTGTCTTCAGACACCAGAAAAGGGCATCAAATATGTTTACGGATGGTTGTGAGCCACCATGTGGGTGCTGGGATTTGAACTCAGGACCATTGGAAGAGCAGTTGGTGCTTTCACCGGCTAAGCCATCTCTCCAGCCCAATACTACAGTCTTTTTACTATACAGAGTGTCTCTTTATAGGAATAGTTGATATAAAAGAACAAGTATTTTTACTTAAAAGCGGGCATGTTTGCCTTGCTCCTGCTAATGTTTTACCTTACCTTTAAAAAAAAAAAAGACAAAAAATATATATTTCGCCATGTTCAGCTCATCCACATCACAGCAGCCCAGCTCTCATATTGTTGGTAATCCTAGATAGTAAGTCCCCTGAAGACAGGGGTTTTTATTAGAGTGAGTGGGTATATTAGCAGTAGCAGGTGGTTTTTTTGTTGTTTGTTTTTTTAATTTGTTATATTTTGGTGCTAAGGCTTAAATCCAAGATTTTATGACACAACTTTATCAATGAACTACATTTTAAGCCCAACATGTATTCTTTTTAAAACTTTATTATGTGTGCATATGTATGGTCAATGGTGCAAATATGGGAGTCAGAAGACAATGTTTGGGAGTCTGTTCTGTCAGAGTGTGTTCAGGGGATTAAAATCAGGGTCAGGTTTGGTGGCAAGCACTTTACCCCAACATGAATTGTTTTTTGTTTTTTTTTTTTTTTTTTGGATTTGTTTTTTTTGAGACAGGGTTTCTCTGTATAGCCCTGGCTGTCCTGGAACTCACTCTGTAGACCAGGCTGGCCTCGAACTCAGAAATCCGCCTGCCTCTGCCTCTGCCTCCCAGAGTGCTGGGATTACAGGTGTGCGCCACCACCGCCGGGCTTCCCCAACATGAATTATTAATATTATTGTTATTACTTTAATGTTTGTGTGTGGGTGTCTGTATGAAGTCATGTATGTGAGTACAGGTGCTCAGGTCAGAAGAGGGCATTGGATTGTATGGACCTGGAGTTATAGGTGGTTGCAAGCTGTTTGCTATGTTGGAAACTGAATTCCAGTCCCTCGAAAGACACCAAGTGTTCTTAATCACTGAGTGATTTCTCTAGAATTCCATATATGGACCCTCCCTGCTATGGATTCTTATCATTAAAAAGAATCAGCTAGAAAAAAGTTGTACTTTGGCTTTTGGTTTTTTTGAGAGTAAATCTCGTGTCTTTTTGGCTGGCTTCAAATCTGTTATATAGCTGAGGCTGGCCTTGAGCTCCCGATCTTCCTGCCAAGTCCTCTCCTTTTAAAAGGATTTTGTTGGTTTTTGTCTTTTTAATTTTTTTTCCAAGAAAGGTTCCTCCACGTAGCCCTGGCTGTCCTAGAACTGACTATAGCTGAATTCACAGAGACCTGCCCGCCTCTGCTTCCTGGTGCTGGGACTAAAGGTGTGTGCCACCACCACCTGGCTTTATTGTTTCTTTTTGAGACAGTCTCTCTCTCCCTAGTCCTGGAACATGATAGGTAGACCAGCCTGGCCTCATATTCACAGAGATCTGCCCACTGTAGCCTTTCAAGAACTGGGATTAAAGGCGCGTGCCCCTGAGCCTGGACAAGATGTTTTTGTTTTAAATTATGCATACATGTGTTTGTGTGAGAAGTTGTGTACAAGTACATTTAACTCTAGACGTGGGCATCAGATCCCCTAGAACTGGTTATAGGTGGTTGTGAGCTAGCTGGCATAGGTATTGGGAACCAAACTGGTAACTGCTAAGTCATCTTTAACTCCTTTAAAGCTTTTTAAATTGTGTTTTAATTTTTTAAAAAAGACTTATGTTTATGAGTTTTACTCTACATGTTTGTGGGTGCCTTTGGAGGTCAGAAGAGGGTATTGTGTCCCCAAGAACTAAAGTAACTGATGGTTGGGACCTGCCCTGGAGGTGCTGGCACCAAACCCAGGGCCTGTGAAAGAGTAACAGGTGCCCTTCACCTCTGAGCCATCAGCACTCCAGCTCCTTAGTGACATTTTATTTGGTTTGTGTGTCTGTGTGGTAGGTGAGCAAGGGGACATGCATGGCACAGGCAGAGAAGGCAGAGAAGAACTTTTTCTTTCTTTTTTAAATCATACAGTATGTTTATTGTCTTTTTTATAGATTTATTTATTTATTTTATGTATATGAGTATGCTAAAGCTGTAGCTTTATGGATGGTTGTGAGCCACCATGTGGTTGCTGGGATTTGAACTCAGGACCTCTGGAAGAGCAGTCAGTGCTCTTACCTGCCTAGCCATCTCTCCAGACCAGAGAGAATAACTTTCAGTAGTCAGTTGTATTCTTTCACCATGTGAGTCCCAGGGAGCTCAAATTCAGATCATCAGGCTAGGTAGCAAGTACCTTTATCGCCTGGGCCATCTTATCAGGCGCTGTCTCTCCCTCCTAGTCTGGGATTACAGGCATGTACCACCAAGCATGGCTTGATGGATCTTATTTTTACCTGCAAAACTAAGTTATTGTGAAGCATAGGGGGCAATAGATGAAATTTTAATTGGCAGCCTGGAATAAAAATGTATGGGATTGGGGCTGGAGAGATGGCTTAGCAGTTAAGAGCACTGACTGCGCTTCCGAAGGTCCTGAGTTCAAATCTCAGCAAGCACATGGTGGCTTACAACCATCCATAACAAGATCTAATGCCCTCTTCTGTTGGGTCTGAAGACAGCTTCAGTAAACTTACATATAATAAATCTTTCTAAAAAAAAAAAATGTAAGGGATAAGGGTGAAGACTACTCAGAGTATGTTCCCTTTTACAAAAACAAGCAAATATTACCATTATATATATAGGCTGGTTCCCATTTCAAAGATTCTCATCTACTGTTAAAACATATGCTTGGATTCCTGATTGCCAAACTCACCTTTGCTTTTCCAGGGCGTGTTTGCCATTGTGGAGATGGGAGACATAAGTGCTCGGGAGGCTGTCTTATCACAGCCCAAGCACAGCCTTGGGGGACATGGACTGCGTGTCCGGCCAAGGGAGCAGAAGGAGTTCCAGAGCCCAGCTTCCAAGTCTCCCAAAGGAGTGGACTCAAGTAGTCACCAGCTGGCCCAAGCACTGGCTGAGGCCGCAGATGTCGGGGCACAGATGGTGAAGCTTGTGGAACTGAGGGAGTTGTCTGAGGCTGAGCGGCAGCTTCGGAACCTTGTTGTGGCCCTGATGCAGGAGGTCTTCACAGAGTTCTTCCCTGGTGAGTCCCCTGCTCTAAGTCTGAGCTCTCTCACACCTCTGTCAGTCTTCCTCTCCCCCGTTTTTGAACCCTCAGTTCTCCCTCATTTGTGTGCTCTTCTGTCTTTGTACTTCAGTATGTTCATGACTGGACAGCTCCCTGTCTTTTTACCCCTTTATTATATGTGCATACAAGTGACACACACGCTTATGGAAGCGAGGGTAACGTTGAGGAGTTGGCTCTCTCCTACTGCATGGGTCCTGGGGATCAAACTCAGCTCATCAGACCTTCACCTTTTCAACTATCTTGCCAGCTCCCTAATATCTTTTTTTTATCTTTATTTTTTGGCCCCTAGGCTGTGTGGTCCATCCTTTTGGCTCTTCTGTCAACAGCTTTGATGTTCATGGCTGTGATCTCGACCTCTTCTTGGACCTGGGCGATGTGGACGAGGCCCCGGTGAGTGAGGGGGAGCATGCAGTCACCCGACGTTACCTGTACTCTCTTGTTTTAGTGTCACGTATACAAGGTGGTTCTTAACCAGAGGCCTTACTATAATTGTGAGAATGTGGATATGGGTGGATGTACATTAGATAGAGTGAAAGTGAGTTGGCATAGGATAGATAACAGTGTCACAGGAAGTAAGACATTTCAAAGTCTGTATGATTGGTTTTGGTTTGGTTTGTTTTTGGGGTTTTTTTTTTTTTTTTGGATTTGGTTTTTTCCGAGACAGGGTTTCTCTGTGTAGCCCTGGCTGTCCTGGAACTCACTCTGTAGACCAGGCTGGCTCGAACTCAAAAATCCGCCTGCCTCTGCCTCCCAGAGTGCTGGGATTACAGGTGTGCGCCACCATCGCCCGGGCTATTTTGTTTTTTGAGAGAAGAGTTTCTCTATGTACTCCTAGCTTTCCTGAAAACTCACTCTGTATGTAGGCTGGCCTCAAATTCAGAGATTCAGAGATCCATGTGCCTCTGCCTCCTGAGTGCTGGAATTAAAGACATGTGCCATCACCATCTGGCCTATTGGGGTTTTGTTTTTGTATTTTTTGAGGCAGGGTCTCACCATGTAGCTATGGCTGCCTTGGAATTTGCTATGTAGACTATGCTGGCCTCTGGAGACCTTTTATTAATTGTGAAAGCTTGTCCTTAGCTTAGGCTTGTTTCCGACTACCTCTTAGACTTAGATTAACTTTATACTAATCTACACTAATCTCCATTCTGCCATGTGGCCTGTTACCTCTTGAGTACCAGCACCTGTTTCTTCCTTAGTGTCTGGCTGGCAAATCCCTCTTGCCTGATTCTTCCCCAGGGTTCCTACCTCTGTCTCGAAGTCTTTTTTTTTTTTTAAAGATTTATTTATTGTTATATCTAAGTACATTGTAGCTGTCTTCAGACACACAGAAGAGGGCGTCAGATCTCATTACAGATGGTTGTGAGCCACCATGTGGTTGCTGGGATTTGAACTCAGGACCTTCGGAAGAGCAGTCAGTGCTCTTAACTGCTAAACCATCTCTCCAGCCTGTCTGGAAGTCTTATCTATCCTTTCTTGCTTTGCTATAGGCCATTCAGCTCTTTATTAAACCAATCAGGTGTTGGAGTGTTTATAAAATATGATGCAGCTATAAGAATAACAGTATAAATAAAGTGCAGCTTGTACTCTTGTGGTACAGAAATCAGCATTTGACTACAGAGATAATTTTTCCTTCCACAGCGTACAAAAAGATCATTCCAACACAGAGCAGCCTCCCTGACTCTCTGGTTCTTACTGTCTGTGCAGTTCTTTCCTTCACAATGTCCGCTGAGCCTTAAGTACAGGAGTTCTCTGTATCCATTGGGACTGGGCTCCACAAGTCTGCATTTTCATTAGCTGTGGTTTTCTGTAGTGATCTCTATTATAAAAAGAAGTTTCCTTGATGAGGGGTGAAGTCAGTATTTCCCTGTGGTTATAAGGACAAATGTTTAGATTGTTGTTAGGGATTGACTATGCTGGTTTAATAAAGTAGTGGTTGTAGGTTCTCTTCAAGATCCAGGACTTCACTAGCACCAAGTAGGTAATATGTTTCCATTCTCAGGCATGGTTATCCTCTGGTTGAGCAGGTCTTAAGTCCAGTTAGAAAGCTGCCATTTACTGTCAAGTGTGTTTGCCACTACTATACTTTTAGGGGTTTCATGCTGTGTTGGTTTTTGTTGTTGTTTTTTTTTTTCCCGAGACAGGGTTTCTCTGTGTAGCCCTGGCTGTCCTGGAACTCACTTTGTAGACCAGGCTGGCCTCGAACTCAGAAATCCGACTGCCTCTGCCTCCCAAGTGCTGGGATTACAGGCGTGCGCCACCACCGCCCAGCAATGATGTGTTGGTTATTGATGTTGTTCATAGGCATCCATAGCTGGCTAAGGGTGTTTGCTGCCTTATTCTTCTGGAAGTTTGAAAGCTTGTCTTCACAGAGGAAGCATTCAGGTCATTTCCGGCTCAGGGGTTTTTGGGCTCTATTTCTGAAATGTGTAATGTCTTCTGCAGACATTGTGGGTGTTGGGGGCCAAGGAAGGACAACAGCAGTAGGCTGTATGTTTTGGCTGTATCTTTTGGACAGCCTTGATAGTTAGGCTAATTTAAAGTATGAACATCTCTGGGAGGCTGAGACAGGAGGATTGTGAAAATTTAGAGGTCATAGGGTTGGAAAGAAGCCTCAGAGATTAAGAACACTAGCTAGAGGACCAGGGATTGGAGTCCCAGCACAAACACGGCAGTTTGCAACTGTCCGTAATTCCAGTTCCAGGACTCTGATGCCCTTGCTTGGCCTTCACAGGTATTGCTTGCATGTGATGCAGACATATATGCAGGCAAAAAACCAAATACATATAATAATAAAAGGAAGAAAGTTTAAGGTCTGAGCTACATGTACACCTTGTCTTTTTTGTTTGTTTGAGACAGGGTTTCTCTATATAGTCCTAGGTGTCCTAGAACTCACTATGTAGACCATGCTGGCCTCCAACTCACAGAGATCCACCTGCCTCCTGAATGCTGGGATCAAAGGCACACACCACCATTGCCTGGCTTCAAATGACTGTTGAAAATGAGTTATGTAAATGAGTTATGTAAGGCTGCAGAGTAAAGCCTGTCCTTAGAAGGTAGAGGAGGGGGAGGGGTATTCACTCCCTTTTATCTCCACTACAGCCAGACCCACAGGCTCCAAAGGTTCCAGAGACTTCCTCCTTGGATTCAGCCCTTGCATCTTCCCTGGATCCTCAAGCACCGGCCTGCACCCCAGCGTCTCCTCTAGACTCACTGTCTCCAACTTCTCTCCAAGATTCTGAGGCCCTGGACTTTGACACCCCTTCTTCTCTGGCACCACAGACACCAGACTCTGCTTTGGGCTCTGACACTGTCACCTCTCCCCAGTCTCTGCCTCCAGTTTCACCACTGCAGGAGGACAGGGGAGAGGGGAAACAGGGGAAGGAGCTAGAATTAGCAGAGGCCTCAAAGGACGAGAAGGAGGAGGCAGCAGCAGTGTTAGAGCTGGTGGGATCTATTCTCCGTGGCTGTGTCCCTGGAGTGTACCGAGTCCAAACTGTGCCCTCTGCCCGGCGTCCTGTGGTCAAGTTCTGTCATCGGCCTTCCGGTCTTCATGGAGATGTCTCCCTCAGTAATCGGTACTTTTGTGTGGGGTTAAAGGCTGGCTCTTAAGGTCTCAGGTATTTGAGGAGGGGGTTCTGGTGTAGAAGGGCTTACGCCTTGAGTTTGTTTTTTTCTTCTTTGGTTCAGTCCTCCTTTCTTCCATGAATGTCACCTCCTACCTGGCTTCCATTTCAGTGTTGGCTTTTCTTTGGAATACTTTGCATTTGAGTCAGTGTCTTGTTCCATTGTTCTGACTGGCCTAAGCCTGTGTGATTCTCCTGCCGTAGCTTCCTGAATCCTGGGCTGACAGGCATGTGCCACTGTGCTTGACTCTGTGATTCTGCAGCACTGCTTTCTGTTGTTGGTTTTGTGTTTTGAGACAGTCTTACTGTGTGGGCCAGGCCGACGAGCTCAGAGGCCTTTGCCTCCTCAGTCGGGGTAAAATGCATAGGAAAGAGTTCTGTAACTACATAAGTCTAGGAACTGTTAGGTTAAAAGTAAACAGGTTTTTCCTCACTTTTTTTCCTCCCCTACTCCATGTTTCTCTGTATATTAACATCTATGCAACCAAATGCTTTCTCTTGAACTCCATAAAAGGAGGCCCCCAAAAATTATAACAGGGCCCTGAATACTCTCATTAACATGGCCTGCATATTTCCTTATGATCACTTATTTCCTGTATTATCACTTTGCACTATTCTTGCTACTTTGCTTCTTCCCCCAAAGTCTCTGATAGTATTTTTTGTTTCAAAAACATCTTAAATCACATATTTGTGTGTGCATCTTGAGTGTAGTTCAGAGAACAACGTGTGGGAATCAGTTCTCTCCCTTGTAACACAATTCGTAGGGATTGAACTGAGGGTGTCCGTCTTGGTTGGTGGCAGACTCTTACACACTGAGCCATCTCACTGGTCCTGTGTCTTTGGGGCAGTGTCTCTATATTACTATTTAATCTCTTGAGTATTGGAATTACAGACATGTGCTACACCACACTTGGCTAATGAGAAGTCCTATATAAACAAACATGTTTTATGAATGGTGACTGTACAGGGTGAGCATTTGGAATGTAGTATCGCCTAAGGTTCAGTTGATACATACTTCCCCCACCTCATCCCTAGGCTCGGGATACAACACAGGGCTTCATCAGTACCAGGTGAATGTCCCACCATTGAGCCACACCCCCTAGATCCATTTAATGTTCTTTTGCAAACTCTCTCATAAGACCATTATGTCAGTAAAACTTTGGGAAAATTTCTAACACCTTTGTTTCTCCATTTTCCTAGGTTGGCCTTGTATAATTCCCGTTTCCTGAATCTCTGCTCTGAGATGGATGGTCGAGTCCGGCCCCTTGTGTATACCATACGCTGCTGGGCTCAGCATAATGGGCTGTCAGGTGAGAATGAGGACAGACTTGCTCCAAGTGTGTGCCAGGCAAAGGCAGGGATTGAGCAAGAAAAAAAGAGGTAGGTACAGGAACCAGGGCTTGTAAATACTTTTTCCTAACATGAATTATTGGTTATTATCCAGGGGGCGGCCCCCTTCTCAATAACTACGCCTTGACGTTGTTAGTGATCTACTTCCTTCAGACCAGAGACCCTCCAGTGCTTCCTACTGTGGCCCAGCTTACCCAGAGATCAGGTACTGCAGAACAGCCTCTACTGACAGGACCTCTGCTTCACCTCAGCCCTTCACACTTCAGATGCCCTTGCATGAGATCTCACCTATCAGCCTGGCGCAAGGCTGATTGTTGTCTCTTCTTGTCACAGGGGAAGGGGAACAGGTAGAAGTTGATGGCTGGGACTGTACCTTCCCTAAGGATGCCTCAAGACTGGAGCCCAGCACCAACACAGAGTCTCTCAGTGAGTCTGGGAACCTAGTAGAACACTGATAGTGATGATAAGTTCAAGAATAGGGGACATATATCATACTTGTGTGCAAGGCAGGCTCAGGAATAGGGGACATACATCACACTTGTTGTGTGCAAAGCATGGTCTTCATGGTAGCCTATGGCGAATGTTTTATGGATGAAAAAGCACACATCTGGAGCAGGCCAGTAAGAGGTATACTCCCCAGTTTCACTGCTCTCTAGGGCAAGCTCTGGGGCAGGACATGGCTGAGGAACTGGGTTGCTCAGGACACTTCTGAAGCCCTATGAAGGGAAGAAAGTCCCACTCAAGTAGCTACAGGATGTTCCAGTTATGGCTTCCAGGTGACCCCCTTTTTCTAATCTGTCTTCATCAGGTTCACTGCTGGCCCAGTTCTTCTCCTGTGTTTCTTGCTGGGATCTTTCTGGCTCCCTGCTGTCCCTGCGGGAAGGTCAGCCATTGATGGTGGCAGGGGGCCTGCCTTCTGATCTCTGGGAAGGGCTGCGCCTTGGCCCCATGAATCTCCAGGACCCCTTTGACCTGAGCCACAATGTTGCAGCCAATGTTACTAGCCGGGTGGCTAAACGTCTGCAGAGCTGTTGTGGAGCAGCGGCCAGTTACTGCCGAAGCCTCCAGTACCAGCAACGTTCCTCCCGGGGCCGGGACTGGGGGCTGCTCCCGCTTTTGCAGCCCAGCTCCCCTAGCTCCCTGCTATCTGCCAAGTCTATCCCCTTACCCTCTGCCCCCTTTCCACAGATCATTATGGCTTTGGTGAATGTGTTAAGGGAAGCGCTAGGATGCCATGTAGAACAGGGAACCAAGAGACGGCGGTCAGAAGGTGCCAGAACGAAAGACTCTCCCCTGGGAGGGGCAAACAAGAGACTGAGAATTGGTGGGCAAGAAAAGAGCTGTGAGGAAGGGAAGGAGGAGCCACAGGGATGTGCAGGGGACCACAGTGAGAATGAGGTAGAAGAAATGGTAATAGAGGTGCGAGACACACCTCAGGACTGGGCCTTGTTGGGCTCTGGACCACCAGAGGAGTTGCCTCTGATGACTGCAGACTGTCTAGACAAGCCAGCTGAGCATAATCCCATGACACCTGAAGTGGCTGGAGAAGGGTGTCAGGGAGAGAGCGGGAAGGAGGCATCACACCCATCGTCAGTGAGCTGGCGCTGTGCCTTGTGGCACCAAGTATGGCAGGGGAGGCGGCGTGCCCGGAGACGGCTACAGCAACAAACCAGGGAAGAAGGCAGAGGTCCCACCACTGGAGCAGAGTGGCTGGCAATGGAAGCTCGTGTAACCAAGGAACTGAAAGGACCCAACAGCGAGCAGCAGAGGCTAGAGGGGGAGCCCCTCCTCACCTTCGAGGCATCTGCCTCCCAAGCTGAGCAGACACTCACTGTGGCACCACTCCAGGATCCCCAAGGCTTGTTCCCTGGTCTTCATCATTTTCTACAGGTTTTTATCCCCCAAGCGCTTAAAAATCTCCTCAAGTGAGGACCCAAACCTCAAAAACAATAAAGCTGCTAGTTTTTTTCATACAGACATTGGACAACTTTGTTTTTCTCTTGGTAATGCCTTTTTTCTTTGCCTTAATGTAGCTTCTGGCCTGACTATCCTAAAACAGTCCTATCAATTACACTTCAGAGTTCTCCTTCCTACTTCACACCACTTTCATAGGGCCACCTCCACGAGGCAAAGGCACTGATTTCTAAGAACAAGCTTTGCCTACACAAAGTTTGTCCTGCTCCTCCAGGTGATGGGAACCACCACAAATTTGGATTTAGGGTTTGTCTTTTCTATCCTTTAACGTGAAAGAGAGTTCAAACTGCCCGTAAGTTGGATGCAAGATTTTTTGGATAAGTTTTTTTCGAGACAGGGTTTCTCTGTGTAGCCCTGGCTGTCCTGGAACTTACTTTGTAGACCAGGCTGGCCTCGAACTCAGAAGTCCGCCTGCACCACCACTGCCCGACTTGGATGCAAGATTTTCAAATTTAGATATGTGAAAACTATTGTATCAGAACTGGCTGCCTTACCCGACCCTCTGGGGTGCAGCCAAGCCTGAGAGGTACGCGTGACGTGGCAAGTTGTCTGCGCTGCTCTGTTGTAGAAGTTTTAGCAGCACGGAGTTTAGTCGGAGCAGACCTACTTTCAGATGTTTTCCGCCACGGGCCCCAGCTGAACAGACATCCCCTTATAGAAAAAACTCGAACAGGAACAAAAGGAATTCAGTAAATTGCCACCCCCTTTCCCTGGGCCAGTTCCTGTAGTCATAGGTTTCAGATACTAGCCTTCGAGGGGCGGTGCTTCCGCCAGGTTCTCACACTTGTTCCCTCCCTCGGTGAGCTGCATCTCCTATCAGAATTCCGATTGGTCGGTCACGCGGGTGGGGCTGGCTCGTCCAGAGCTATTCTACGCAGGCGCCCGCTCTTTGCGCTCCAGGCAGCGGGCCCCACCCCTTGCTTTTTCCAACTCAGCGCGGCTGGAGACGGAACTGTCGTGCGTATGCCTTTTATGCCGTCCTCGCTTTCCGGCAGCTGTTTCCACACGGCTCTCTCCTTCCCTCCTCCCTCGTCTCCCTTGCGGCTTACTTTGCGGCAGCCCCGACAGCCCCACCCCCTTTCTCTGCGGAATCACCATGGCGGCTGGGGTAAGTTTGCCGGCTCCGGTGATTTGGGTCACCCTATCCACCGCCATCCTTTGCCTGAGTCGGGCCAGTCGGCGCCAGGGGAGTTTCAGACCCAAGCCGAGAGCCGATCTGAGGTCCACGGACCGTACGGTCGGACAGCAGGGTTCCTAGGGCCTGGAGGGCAACTGAGGCTGGGGGCTCGGAGGCCAGAGGTGGAACGTTCTGGGGTTGAGTAAAAGAGATGCTGGGTCTCCACTGTCTGGACCTTTAAAAAGTGTTTAGCCTCACTGCCATTTTGAGATGTGGCGTCTGAGCAGGTTGGTGGAACTTTTGCTCCCGTTTTGTGGGTCAACAATGTGGATAGTGAAAAGGAGAGGGTCTTTATGGGAAGGGGTGACAGGCACAGTTGGAGTTGTCCTTCCGGGAGGTTTGAGAACCAGAGGAATAAAGGATCAGTGCACTGAGCCCACATGGCCCCTGCTGATATTTTAGTAGGGAGACAACTGGGAGCTCACTGCAGGACAGGACCAGAGGGATGTTAAGTCGCGACGTGCAAAGAAAGGCCTTTTAGGAAGAACAACTGATGAGCGTTAGAATTCAGCGTGGTGATTCTGAGGGGAACTTTGAGCTCTCTTGGTGTATGTGCGTGCTTCTGAAGTGGTAACAGCCTGGAAGTAGTTAGATGCCCGGTCACCACGAATGAATGAAACAAGGGTTCTGGGAGAGATGGGTGTGAATGTGTGCGTGTGTTTAGGCGGATGGGAGTCTGATGGGACCAGAAGTTTTGAAGGGAAGACTGCTTTTAGAGATGTCCTTAAGAGAGGTCACATCTGTCGGTAGGCTTTATTTAGCAGCTGGTATGTTCTACTTCTTGGTATTTCAAAGGACTCTGATTACATTCGGTTCACTAGGAGTGAAACTAAGCTGTGCACGGCGGAATTACGTGGAAGTGAGTGGGGAGTGGCATTCAGGGTTCCGTCACTCAGGTCACCCTTCCCCCTTTCTCTTGTAGACCCTGTACACATACCCTGAGAACTGGAGGGCCTTCAAGGCCCTCATCGCTGCTCAGTACAGCGGGGCTCAGGTCCGCGTGCTCTCCGCACCACCCCACTTCCACTTTGGCCAAACCAACCGCACCCCTGAATTTCTCCGAAAGTTTCCTGCCGGCAAGGTGAGTAGGGAAGTACCAGGGATCCCCAGAATCCCATTCTTCTGGAGATGGCCTCCATGGTGTTTTTTTTTTTTCTTATTTAAGAAATTTTGTGAGGTCAGGGATGTAACCTACGAAAGCCACTGACCTTGACTGTCCAAAGGAAAAAAAAAATTGAAAGTTTCTGGTAATCCCCGTACTCCAGAGACTGAGGCAGAAAGATTGTGTGAAGTAAGCCTATATGGTATAGTAAGACCCTGTCTAAAAAAATAATAATAATAAAAATAAAAAAATGGAGGTATGTGTATTTCTGAAGGGAAATTCACAGCTGTCCAGTGACTGTCAAGAATTACAGACCTAGTTTATGTTTGTGGGATAAAATGTATCTGTACATATATATTAAGTATGTCTTGAGTTGGATTCTTGCCCCAAAGAGTTTGAATAGAGCTAAATATCCAAACTAAATATGGAGGAGGGCAAATGCTGAATCTGGATTGTACCTAATGCTTTGGGTGGTGAAGCTGTAGGATTGTTGGATGGCATCTGCATCTGAATTTATTTTGAGGTATGAGGGAGGGGGCCCTCACTGGCTCTGGCTGGTTCCAGACAAAAAGTTCTGGGATTGAGAGTATGGGATACCATATTTCAGCTGTGTTTGAATTTCGGCTAATGTGAATCCATATCATAAGGGATACTAAGTATTTTTCGTTTCTGAGCTCGAGATGTCACGAGTTTGTATAGCAGGAGTTGTCGTCTTAACATGTTATTTAGAACAATTCAACCTGACGAATTGGCTAGTGAGAAATCCCTGTTTTATGTGTTCTCCACTACTTTCTCCACAGGTCCCAGCATTTGAGGGTGATGATGGATTCTGTGTGTTTGAGAGCAATGCCATCGCCTATTACGGTAATTTGTGGGGATGCAGAAGTGCGAGGGTCTGGGGGTAAGACTGTATGTAGAAGAGGCTGCAGTAGAGACCTGGGTTGGTTTTGGCATGAGGTCAAAGTTGTAAGCTGTACATTCTGCCTTTGCAGTAAGCAATGAGGAGCTGCGGGGAAGCACGCCAGAGGCAGCAGCTCAGGTGGTGCAGTGGGTGAGCTTTGCCGACAGCGACATCGTCCCTCCAGCCAGCACCTGGGTGTTCCCCACCTTGGGCATTATGCACCACAACAAACAGGTAACGCTTTGGACTTGGAGAGAAGCTGGGGTAGAGATGGGGTCAGAGCCTAAATTTTGGGACTGGGAAATAGATGAAGGAAAAGATAACCAGGAATGGGTGGGCAGTGCAAAGGCTGACGTGGTTACCTCTACCGGTATGGTGGAAATAAAGTCATGAAGAAATTTAACATGAGTGATTCATTTCTGAAACATTTTAACTGCTTCTAGAGTCTTATGATAGAGGGTTGGGGTTGAGTCAATACTGATTAAATGGCTTCTCTAGTTCTGTTGGTGGGGGGATCTGAGGAAAGGGCTGTGGAACCCACTAAGTTTGAGTGATCAACAGGCCACTGAAAATGCAAAGGAGGAGGTGAAGCGAATCCTGGGCCTGCTGGACACTCACTTGAAGACCCGGACTTTTCTGGTGGGTGAGCGAGTGACACTGGCTGATATCACAGTTGTCTGCACCCTGTTGTGGCTCTATAAACAGGTAAGGTTTATATCCCATTTGACAGGTATTAGACCTGTACTGGGTTACCCCGGTTCTGCTTAGGACAGACCAGTTAGTGGCTATAGGGATCCTAGCGTCTATGTAGAGAAAACACTCGGACACATAAAAAATGCACTTTTTCTTTGAGAAGGAAGGAGTTCTTCAGTAGGTCTAGTCATTTAAGGTTCTGATGTCAGGGCGTGGGGAGCACAGTGGACCTATAGGTAAGGGTCTGGTAATCTGGTGTGAAATCTGCCTGTGGCCTTTCCATTATTGATTTTGTTCATTATTGATTTTGTTTCTGTTCCATCCTGTCAGGTCTTAGAGCCTTCTTTTCGCCAGGCCTTCCCCAATACCAACCGATGGTTCCTTACCTGCATTAACCAGCCCCAGTTCAGGGCTGTTTTGGGGGAGGTGAAGCTGTGTGAGAAGATGGCCCAGTTTGATGGTAAGTCTGAAGGGACTGGGCATGTGATCGGGTCAGGGTGCAGTTTGCTCCTGTCAACCCCTTGATTTGCATAACCTTTGGTTTTGTTCACCCACATCACCCATTGACTGACGTTTACATTAAAATGCAGATCTGTATGATAATGAATAGTGTGTGGTTTGCTCCTCAAGGCTTGTTTGGCTGTCCCAGCCACCCCTTTTCCCCTGATTGTTTCCTGGTTTGGTTGAAAAGAAAGAGGTAGCATATTTATTGTCTTCCCTCCTTTGCCAGCTAAGAAGTTTGCAGAGAGCCAGCCTAAAAAGGATACCCCAAGGAAAGAAAAGGGTTCACGGGAAGAGAAACAGAAGCCCCAGGCTGAGC
The DNA here is from genome assembly GCF_947179515.1 of Apodemus sylvaticus. Lineage (NCBI taxonomy): Eukaryota > Metazoa > Chordata > Mammalia > Rodentia > Muridae > Apodemus > Apodemus sylvaticus. Next base: position 54,514,674 of record NC_067472.1, on the reverse strand, counting down.
GGAAAGAGGAAAAAAAGGCAGCTGCTCCAGCTCCTGAGGAAGAGATGGATGAGTGTGAGCAGGCGTTGGCTGCCGAGCCCAAGGCCAAGGACCCTTTTGCTCACCTGCCCAAGAGGTAAGCCGTTGGAAGGTGTTCTTAACCTTTGTCCTTCTCACACACATCTACGGCTACAATTTTAGGTTGTTAAAATACTGATGGGTGTAAGTATAGTCAAAGTCTCATGTAGTCCAGGCTGTGCTGAGGACCTGAAGTCAGTTCCTCAAGCCTGCATAGCAAGCAGTTCACCCACCAAGCCATGTCCTCGCCTCTTGGAATTTTCTTTCTAACAGGAGGGCAAAAGTTTAGAGTGGAGTGTATGTGTGAGGTGCTTGTTTTTGCTTTTTTTTTTTTTTAATCCCCTTTCAGATAGGGTCTCACTGTGGCTCAGAGGCCACCGTGCCCGACTTGGCTTTGCCTGGAAGCAGGTTTTGTTTTGTTCTGCGCAGGACCTTCTTTCTGCACTTGCACCTCAAGTACCTGCATTACTGGTGTGCCGGAGTCTAGCATCTCCGCCCTTCCCAAAGCCGCCTGCTTTACACTGGTCTGCTTCTTACTACTTGTTTTTATTGCTGGGACAACTGAGGAAAAACAACGGAAAGGAAGGATTATTTTGTCTATGGTTTGATGGCAACCAGGCATAGTTGGGGAGCAGAGAGATGTGAATGCTGGGGTCCACTCATTATTTATCCTGGTCGAGTTGACCAAAGAGCAGCCATGCGGGCTCAGTTTTGACCTACCTACATTTTGTGATGTTTTAAATGATTGCTTTGTAAACTAGCATGTAGAAGTACTCTGGCTGTAGAGTTGGAAATTGCAGCAAAGGTTAGTACCAAAGGACAGGGACTTACAGCTGAGAGTCCTAATCTCTAGTTCTTGTTTTTGTGTGTTTGTTTTTTTTGGTATGAGACCAAAAAGACTTCAGATTTAGCTTTCCTGCTTTTTCTTTTCTTTTTTTTGAGGGGTGAGGAGTGGGCTGAGACAGGGTTTCTCTCTGTGTAACTCTGGCTGTCCTAGAACTCATTCTGAAGACTAGGGTAGCCTTGAACTCAGATTCTCCTGCCTCTGACTTCGAGGTACTGGGACTCAAGGTATATACTACCACCGCCCAGCTATAGCTGCTATTTAAGTTGTATGTGTGCATGGAAGATTTGGAAGGCGCTGGGGATGGAACTTAGGTTCATTTAAGACAAACTCTCAGGATATCTGCAGCCCTGCTTTTTAAGAATACATTAAGTTTTGAACTCAAATAACTAATCTCCAGCCTTGCACCAGGATAGATTTAATGAGCAAGGTCTATAATCTATAATGCATCTAACATATGCTGTTGTAATCTAGACACTTCTTACACATAGTAAGTTGGTCTATATTGTGGACAGGGAATAAACAAAGCAAAATAAAATCTTTGAACAATTTTGCTGCTTTTGCCTTTTCTCCTTAAAAATAATTTTTTTTTTTTGCAATTTATGTGTGATTGTGTGCCTGCTCTTGCCACCTGTAGAGGTTCAGCATTGATGTATATCGAAGTCAGGACAATTTGAATGAGGTCCATTGTCTTTGTACCACAGGAGTCTTGGGGGATCAAAGTCAGGTCATTAGGCAAGCATCTTTAACCACTGAACCATCTTGCTGGCTCTTAGGAACCTTCGAGGATGTTTATTTAATGTCTGTTTTTTGTGTTACCATGATGAGGTGCCAAAATGTGGTTTTCTCTTAAGATTTTTGTTTGCTGCTGGGCGGTGGTGGAACACACCTTTAATCCCAGCACTTGGAAGGCAGAGGCAGGTGGATTTCTGAGTTTGAGGCCAGCCTGGTCTATAAAGTGAGTTCCGGGACAGCCGGAGCTATACAGAGAAACCCTGTCTCAAGAAACCAAAAGGAAAAAAAAAAGGAGTTTTGTTTGCTGTTAGTTTGTGGGAATTTTTTTCCCCTTTTAAAAGATTTATTTATGTAAGAGTACACTGTCGCTGTCTTCAGACACACCAGAAGAGGGCATCAGATCCCATTACAGATGGCTGTGAGTCGTCTTGTGGGTTGCTGGCGATTGAGCTCAAGAACTTTTCAAGAGTAGTCAGTGCTTTTAACCAGAGCCATCTCTCTAGCCCTGATGTTTTTTGTTTTGTTTTTTTGTTTTTGGTGGACAGATTCTAATGCATCAAAGGATGGTCTGTAGCTAGGTGTGACCTTAACTCCTGAGACTCCTTGTCTCAGTCCCAAGTTCTAGATTTCTGACATGTGCTACTAGCTGGGCGGTGGTGGCTCACACCTGTAATCCCAGCACTCTGGGAGGCAGGGGCAGGCGGATTTCTGAGTTCTGAGTTTGAGGCCAGCCTGGTCTACTGCGTGAGTTCCGGGACAGCCAGGGCTATACAGAGAAACCCTGTCTAGAAAAAACCAAAATCTAAAAAAAAAAACAACTGACACGTGCTACAATTCCCTTCCCTTAGGACAGCTCTGACTGACCTGAAACTCAGATTTGCCTGCTTCCGCCTCCTGAGTGCTAGGATTAAAGAAGTGTGCTACCATATTTAATCAACATCTTTAGGCTTTTTAATGTCATAAAATTGAAACCAGCAATTTAACTATCATTTGTTCAAGGTTTCATTCCAGTCATGTTTATCGTTTTGTGGTTTTCAAGTGTTGGGTATTGAACTTGAAGGGTCACACATGCTTAAAGCGTGACACAGTCTAGTTACCTCCAGCCCTAGCTTTTTAAAAAAACTTTTAAAAATTTTTTTATTTTCTATATTCTTTGTTTACATTCCAAATGATTTTTCCTTTCCCACTTTCCCCTCCCCATAAGTTCCATAAGTCCTCTTCCCTCCACCCATTCCTCAGTCAACCCCCTCCCACTTCTCTGTCCTGGTAATCACCTACATTGCTGCATCAAGCCTTTCCAGGACCAGGGCCCTCTCCTTCCTTCTTGGGAATGATTTGATATGTGAATTGTGTCTTGGGTATTCAGAACTTCTAGGGGGCTGGAGAGATGGCTCGGCAGTTAAGAGCACTGACTGCTCTCCCCCAAGGTCCTGAGTTCAAATCCCAGCAACCACATGGTGGCTCAGAACCATCTGTAATGAGATCTGATGCCTTCTTCTGGGGTGTCTGAAGACACAGCTACAGTGTACTTACATACAGTAAATAAATAAATCTTTAAGAAAAAACAACTTATAGGCTAATAGCCACTTATCAGTGACTGCGTTCCATGTGTGCTCTTTTGTGGTTGGGTTACCTCACTTAGGATGCTATTTTCCAGTTACAACTGTTTGCCTAAGAATTTTATGAGTTCATTGTTAATTGCTGAGTAGTATTCCATTGTGTAAATATACCACATTTTCTGTATTCATTCCTCCAGTCCTAGCTTTTTGAGGCAGAATCTTGTTATAGTCCCTGTGCTGAGATGACAAATGCAGAACATACCTGATCTACATTATTTGGGGGGAAGAGGGGACATGGACATTTGGAGACCAATCTAGAACTGGTGGTTAGGGGGCAGACTTCTGACTTTGCTACAAAGTAATCTTGGAAAAGTTTTACTATTTAACCTCAGCTGTGAAGTGAGAGAAAGGTAATAACATAACTCAGAAGTTACAAGGACTGAGTGAAACAAGGAGATCCTTACACTGTTGAGTCAGGTCTTGTGTAGCTCATGTTGGCACTGGAGCTGTCTAAGGACTCCTGATCTTCTGTTGCTTCCTCCCAAGCACTGGGTGAGTATGGCACAACCATCCCCACCTCGAAGCAATATTTATGTTAATTTAAAGCACTCTGCTAATTCATTTTATTTAACAGGTTGTGGGAGGTTGTAGCACATTTCATGTTTCATGCAATACGAGATTATTTAGCTGCTAAAATTTCTTTTCACATAGGATTTCAGGCAGCTTTTGAACCCATGATCTTTGTTACTCAGTTTCTCAAATGCTGGGATTATGGTGTGCTAGTCTACCACACCTGGTAAGATTTATTCCTAGCATGTCACACTATTAAATTGTGGCACACAAAACTCATGGCTGCATCTTTGGAAGCACAAAGGCTAAAGGAAAGGACATAAAGTATTAGTCCTTACTGAGATTATAGATTCTCTTCAGTCAATGCTCAGTCTTTAACAGTTTCTATAGATTTATTTTTATATGTACCATGTGTATGCCTAATGCTTGAGGAGCTCAGAAGCGGGTAGAGGGTGGCCTATTCCCTGGAACTGGAGTTAAAAAGATGGTTGTGAACCAATTTATGATTGGAGAGGAAAGAAAAAATAGGGCCTGAGCCATGGAGAAGTAATGCCTCCTGTGCCTGTCTGCTGGCTGGCTGTCCTGGCAGCTGACCCTAGTGTCAGGTTACTTTGAAGATAACCTGGACCTTAGAGCTCTCAGTATGCAAACTTGTTAGTGGACAAAGAGAACTAGAGGCCCTGGGTGTAAAGATTTGAAGTGGCTGTCCTCTGCTAGAATTCTGGGTCCAGCCTGTAACCTGAGAAGGCCTGAATGGTAGAGAGGGAGACTCAGGCTGGAGCATTGACTTGTGGCTCCTGGTGAATGTCCAGGAGAGGGGAGAGAGGAAAACAGACTACCTTGCTCTTAGCCACCACCTGGGGGCAGCAGGGAGCTGTGTCCTTGCGGGCTCACCGATGCTTTGAGTCTTGGCTTTCGCAGGGACTATTAACAAGATCCTGCCTCAAAAAGCTAGGACTGGTGGTGTGACTAGAACGTATAGCACTTTGTCTAAGCATGCGAACCTCCAAGTTCAATACCCAACACTCCAAAAAACATGTAAATAAAACCACTAAACAAGAAATATGACCAGAATGAAATCTTGAACAAATGATAGTTAAATTGTTTCAACTTTATGACATTAAAAGGTCTTGGCTCATCTATGCATGTCAAGACAGACAGACAGACTGATGTCCTGGCTTGTCATTCTCTTTACTCATGTTATTAGTGTTCTGTCGTTGCATTACATTACAGGGACCACTTCCTTCACACCAGTGGGCACTAAATAAAAATGCCATCGGCCTAGAGATGCTGTGCAGTCTCCGTGGGGCCTGCTCCTTATGGGCTTTCTGTGTTTTCTTTTCTCTTCAGTACCTTTGTGTTGGACGAGTTTAAGCGTAAGTACTCCAACGAGGACACCCTCTCAGTGGCGCTGCCATATTTTTGGGAGCACTTTGATAAAGATGGCTGGTCCCTGTGGTATGCTGAGTACCGCTTCCCTGAAGAGCTCACCCAGACCTTCATGAGTTGCAACCTCATCACTGGTGAGAAGAAGAAGGGTGGGTCTGGGAGGAAGAACAAGGTAGTGGGTGACATGATTCCAGAGACTAGAGAGTCTCCCTTTTCCCCTCCAGGAATGTTTCAGCGATTGGACAAACTGAGGAAGAATGCCTTTGCTAGTGTTATCCTTTTTGGAACCAACAACAGCAGCTCTATTTCTGGCGTCTGGGTCTTCCGAGGCCAAGAGCTTGCCTTTCCGGTAAGGAAGGTGTTGGGGGTGGGGGGCGGTGGGCAGTAATATGGGAAACTAGGAGTCTTGAGTCATGGCCAGTGGGTATGAAGGAAGAATTTTGGATTAAACATGGAAAGTATGTTCACATCAGTGGGAATCCTGGCATCTGCTGTCATATGTTTGAGCTAGAATTTGGAGAGATGGCTCCAGTGTCTAACCACATGCCTCTGTACTGTTTTGTTTTTTTTAAATCCTCAGCTGAGTCCAGATTGGCAGGTGGACTATGAGTCGTATACATGGCGGAAACTGGATCCTGGTAGTGAGGAGACCCAGACCCTGGTTCGAGAGTACTTTTCCTGGGAGGGGGCCTTCCAGCACGTGGGCAAAGCCGTCAATCAAGGCAAGATCTTCAAGTGAACATGTCTTGCCAGTCGTCTAGCTGCCTGCACCTACCTTTCAAGGGAGATGGGGGTCATTAAAGGAAACTGAACATTGAACTTTTTCCTGTCCTGCCTCCTTTGTGATTGGTGGCTTCTTCAAAAGTTTTTGCCTTTGCCTGAGACATCACTGTGGTGAGGCAGAAGTTTTCAGAAGAGCAGAAGTAAAGGCCTGGCCTCAATTTTGTCTTTATTGCCCTGCTTCCTACAATGATGCCATTCTAGCTGGGGAAGATGAGAGGCAGACTGGGTGGTGACATGGGGCTTAATTACTAAACTCTTAGACGCTGTACCCAGACTGTAACCATTGAAGAAAGTGTCTACTGAGCTAAGGGGTAGCTCACAGTGTGCACAGGCGTTTTCTATCATATCTGCTGTTCTCTGTATGGGTTGGGTTTCTGGAGTAACGTCATATGTAGTTTTCATGCTCAGGACCTTAATGTAAATGGTGCAGTATTTTCATAGGGCCTCTGCCTATCTGTTTTGTAGAGCAGTGAAGTGCTCTACAGAAGACCTTTGGAAAGGGAGGTCTCATTCCTCGTAGATGCCTTAGGAGGGGACAGTTCACAGTAACTCTGGGTAAACATGTCTGAGGTGGAGGCTGGCTGCTGAATCCAGTAGGTGTTGCGCTGACGTCTAGAATATCAAGTTGTGATTATTTCCTGATATTTTGAGACCAAAGGCTAATAGTAAATCCTGCCCCCCTGCACCCACTTTGAACTTGTTCTATAACCTTTTCAGAATTTTGGTTGGTTTTTCTGCCCCAGAGGGTTCTCATTGCAGCCCAGGCTAGCGTGGTCTTCCTGCCTCAGCTTTCCAAGTGCTGGAGTTAGAGGAATGTGCCACCCCATCTCGATGTTCCCCTAACTTAACAGCTCACATTAGAAATTAGATACCAGGGTCTGGAGAGATGGCTCAGCAGTTATGAGCACTGACTGCTTTTCCAGAGGTCCTGAGTTCAATTCCCAGCATGGTGGCTCACAAACATCTGTAATGGGATCCGATGTCTTCTGGTGTGTCTGAAGACAGCAACAGTGTACTCATACTTAAATAAATCTTTAAAAAAGAAATCAGTTTAAAAAAAAATCAGATGCTAGGCTGGGTCTATACCGCAGTTGGTAGAGTCTTGGCTAGTATTGGTGACACCTTGTGGTCGCTCCTGTACAACATAAGTGAGCTGTGGCGGCACATGGCTGTGATCTCAACAACCGGAAGGCAGTGGCTAGGCTGCTGCACATTTAAAGCAGTGTAAGTATTACCAGAATGTCAGTGCTACATAGTAAAGCTCTTGTCTCTAAAGACAGAGGGTTAGGAAGTACAGGCCGGCCTGGGCTACTTCAGAACTATGTCAAAAAGCAAATGAATTAGAAACTAGTATTTTTAGAAAGTTGACTTCCTTCATCTCTGGTATAGGATTTTGTATTTGTGTTTCTTACCCCATCCTTTAGTGAGGGGTAGGACAATTCTTTATCTAGAACCCTGAACCTGCTGTTGGATATTTTTTTGTAAAAATAGTGGGAGCTGTATTTTAGAATCCAAATAAGCCAAAGATGGGTTGGTTCTTACTCCAGTGCTGCTCCCAGGCAGCTGACCTTGAGTTAGATCCAAACTTGTCTCCTGTGCAGTTGGGTATTCTCAATACTAGATGCTGTGGGGTGTGTCGATACCTTTTTTTGCTGGGACCTCACTGAACCTGTCAGACTCCTAAATCCCATTTCCCACCCCACCCCCTGTACTTGTGCAATCTTCACTACTTTTTGGTGTCCTTTGCATTTTTCCAATATCAAGAGACTGAGGCAAAAAGGCCACCTTGTGTGCTGCTTTTAAGGGGTAGGCCTTAGCCTGGGAGAGACCTGTTAAGGACAGAGTTCTCCAGGGTGGACCAAGCAGCCTCCTTTATCTGGACTGGAGGTGGCAGGGACCCCACCGCCAGCTCCTCTTTCTCTCAGCCTGCAGGAAGGGTGACTCATCTGCACATCCTGCTTCATGCCTCTAACCCTGGTGGTTTGGTTGGGTGCAGGGTGGCCAGATGGTTAGATAAAGGGCCAGTGCACATGGGTTAGAGATCTGAGGAGGGTATGGAAGGCTTTGGGGCTGGTTCCTAGGAAAGAGTTAACAGAAGTTTCTAAGGGGTGAGGAGCAGAGGGAGGCCTTGGCTTTGGTGCAGTGCAGAAAGGGGAAGCACATCTGGGGTTAGTTTGGTCCCGCCCTGCCCTGGGGAGGCCTGAGTCACCACACTGCCAGCCTGGCCTTACTCCATCTCAGCTTGGGCTGGAGGCTTTTTGTTAGAAGCTAGTCCTCTACCGTCAGCCACAGATACAAGCGTGAGCCAGTGAAGGTCTCCGGGTGCCAGATAGGTTCTCTGCCACCAGCCACTGTCTAGAGTTGGCATCACTACCCACAACAAGCTGGCAAAGTTAAGGGGTCAAGGGCAGAAGGGGAGGGGTGTTAGGAATGGATCAGGCTGAGATCTTGGAAAACTAGCGGAAGGGAGGCCCTTGTACCCACTTAACAGGCAGACTCTTAGCTCAGAGGGGGCTGAAAGTAGAAAGGGGGTAGTTGCCTCAGAATCTGAGTCTAGAGTGTGAATGGGAATGCAGAGCCTTGGTTTATTTTAGTTTGTGGATAAGCCAGTAGATAATGGTCATAAGTAGCTATTTATTTTAGCTTTGTTGGCAGTTCTGCATAAATCACTTATTAAAAAGTTAGGATGTTTTAAAGTTCTTCCAAGATAGACCTAGACTGTCTTTTTTCTTCCATTCATGTCCTGCCTTGAGTTAGATCTGGACAGCTGCTGTTCTCCCTGGGTTGGACTTAGCCCACCAGCTGCCCACATGCTCCAAATGTGCCACTTCCCCCTTTGAAAGATGCAGGGGTGTGTGTGTGTGTGTGTGTGTGTGTTGGCTCTAGAGTGTTGAAGAGTAAGTGTCTTGAGGGCCCCACCCTGAAATTAGTAGTTTCTACAATAACCAGCACTTCTTAGAATGTCTCTATATATCAGATGGCTTGTGTTAGGCCAGAGCTTGCCCAGGCTCTCAAAAATGGGAGGCCAAAGGTATAATATTCCAGGTCCTTTGTGTGTATGAATGTAGATAAGGGTACCCACTCTACTCCCTTCCTCTAATGCTGTGCTGCTGAAATATTGATGCCCCTGAAAGAGAAGCTACCACCTGCTCCTGTCTGTGTGCACTAAATCAGGCTGGCATGGATCCCAGAGTAGGCTGTCTTTTAACTCCAGTGGAGTTCTGGGATGTCCTGTGCTCAAGTGCCTACGGCTTGAGGGGTAGACATCCTTCTGCAGGGGATCACTATAGAGTATCACTAGTCACTTTAATCATAAAAGGGAGAATACCTTGGGTACATAGTATTGGTTTACCTTGGATATCTGTTTTTGGAGCCTATTATATCTGTTTTTGGAGCTCATAATAGAGTTTGTTTTAGAGGATCTTTCAATGCATTACATAGCAGAGAGTGACTTTGTACTTCTGTTCGTCTCCCTTCACCTTAGTGTTAGGATTACAGGTGTGTGCTCCTGAACCTGGTTTGTATAATGCTGGAGACTGAACCCAGGGCTTCCTTTATGCTAAGAAAGCACTCTGTCGCTACATCCCATGCCTGATACTGCCCAGACCAGGAGGAGTTGGGGCGGTCAGGCTGTTGGGACTATTTTCTGATAGGATCTTCCATGGAATGTGCCTTTATTCCCAGCTGTCCATCCCCTTGTAGCAGCAGCAGCAGCAGCTGTCATGTGAAGGCCTCTAGCTGGCTCAGCCCTTTTGCAATTTTCTGGCTAGTTCTGCCAGCATTGGGGGTGGACAGTGAGGATGGGCAGAGCTAATGGCAGTTGGGAGCGAGGCAGGGCATGAGGGTGGAGGCTAAGGAGGACTGGATTTGAGGACTGAGGAGAGGGGTTGCCTAGGTCAAATGGGAGCTGCAGAAAACAGCCAAACAGGAAAGGGAGGCGGAAAGACTCCCATCCTAGGAAGTTGGGGTTGAGGTAGGACTGACAACTTTGTAGATGTAAGGGAGAGTGAGTGTGTGCTGTAGCAGGGCCCTAGCCAGTCATCAGGGAGATCCTCATTTCCCCTGACTCATAAACTGCAGAGCTATAATACATTTTCCAGCCAGTTCTTCACCATGTGGGACTTGAGTCACCCAGTTCCTAGGGTGTTGGCTGCCTTACGGTTGGCCTGGCTCTGCCCCACCCATTCCCATTCATCTCTACTGTTAGGACAGGGGTTGGTGAACACACGCTTTCTATCCCACTCTCTTCAAATAGTAAGTATCCATTTCTTTGACTCAGCCTTACAGAATGTACCTCACTCGCTGTCAGTAAGACCATCTGAAGACATTCTTTATCTCGCATGAACTGGAGCCCCGAGGGGGGAAGTGACTTATCACATACTTCCAAGGCTCAGCTCTTGCAGCCACATACTGAGTCAGTCACCTTTGCTCCTAAGTAAGAGAATGCTCCCCTCAGAAGATGATGGTAATTACAGGGACACAATGCAGCTTTTGGAGGGCAGGGAGTAGGTAGCTTCCAAAGGTTCTAGCAGCCCAGAGCTCTGTGCTAAGAAGCCTAGAAGTGAAGCAAGTCTCAGGGCAGGGTCAGCTACAGCAATCTAAGTCCTGGGGCGGGCAGAGGGCATAGGGTGTAGCAGAGGCAAGACTGAGTGACAGGAGCCTCAACTATGTGGTGACTCAGGCTCTGGGCAGCCTCCTCGGCCCTTTCTTAGCCTGATCTTAAGTTGAGCTTGGGAGAAGTGTGAACAGAAGAGGGAGGGAAACCCAGGCTGGCATTCGTTTCCCCCAAGAAGGCAGAGGAAGTTAGAAAGCTGATTCCAGGGAAGAGTCAAAACTGGTGTTCCTCCCTGTCCCTTTGGGGAGGGAAGGCAGGCTGGGCTGATTCTATTCATTCTAGCTCCCTCTCTTTGCCCAGTCTGAGCACTTGTCTTCTTCCTTACCTCTCCTCTCTTCTCTCTTAAGCAATCCTGCTTTGCCTCAGTTTCTTTTTCCTGATCTCCAAAAGCACACTCATGCCTGAAGTCTCCATTGTTGGGGTGGGTACCCACCCTTCCCCCACCCTTCCCTCTGCTTAGCTCTTTTCCTTTTTCCAGATAGTCTTTCTGAGACGTCTATTTCTCAAGACAGCACTATCATTCTTGATCCTTAACCAGCTTTAACTTGAACTCTAGCTGGTGCTAAGGATTTTATTAGGACCCAGTGCCATGGAAGGTTTCCCTGTATTAGTCTGAGCAATTCAGGAAGTCCTTATTTGAAGTCTGAGGTTAGTTACAGGCTGGGATTTGTACTGAACTGGGGAAAGATGATCTTGTTTTTGGTTTTGTATTTTGCTTTAGAGGGAAGCCTTGAGAGTTTAAGAGTTGCTAGAAAATGCTTTGATTCCAGAACTAACCGATTGGTTGGCTGGGAAAGAGGATGGAATAGGAAGAGCTTAGAGTGAGTGGAGAGAGCGTTTAACAGGGTCCCTAGTGCTGGGTGGGGCTTGGCGGGTGGAAGTGGGCACTGGGAGAACCCTGTGGTACTTGGAAGGGTTGCCAGTCATTTTTCTGTGTTTAAGGGTGCTGTCTGAAAGGACTTTGAATAGGGGAAGGAGTATGTTTCTAAACTGCAGATAGCACACTTTGACTTCCTTTCTAGGATCACACTTAAAAAGCTGTTGTTTTTTTTTTTCTCTCTCTTTAATGTACTGGTTTCAGAAAAAAGGACTGTGGCAAGAAGGGAGGGGAAGGGGAATCCCCTGGCAGAGGGCCCATCCACAGAGCTCCCCTTTGTGGTTACTATGGAAACAGGCATAATAGGAACAAAACATAGTCACGTTGCTTGGCAACCTAGGAGCCTAAGGTTCATCACACACATACTCATGACTCCTTCATTTCAGGGAACCCCCAGGGTAGGAGCGTCATTCCTGGAAGCCGGGTTCTCCCAGTGACGAGTCCTAGAGCTCATTTAGCTTTCTTTGTGAATCTGGAGGACTGAGGTGGGGGGCACCTCTGAAGGATGAGAAGGTGCTCCCCACCCACAGCGGACCTGAACCCAGGCCAGTGTTGACAGGAGCCTGAAACCTTGAAAACAGGTTTTCTTTGCAATGTTAGGGCAAAGGGAATTCTTTTAAAGTGTGTGTGTGTGTGTGTGTGTGTGTGTGTGTGTGTGCATGAGAGATGCTTGCTCCTGCATCTGGTATTGGGTGTAGGGTAGCAAAAAAAAAAAAAAAAAAAAAGACAGGATAGAAAAGACAGCTTTCCATTTTCTGAACAGGAAAAATTTCTGACAAGGAACTGAGAAGACACGGTAAAGGGTTCTGAACCATTCCTTCTGGGCTAAGTACCTGGAGGGCAGGGATTCCATCCTGCTGAGTTCCCCATTACCTAGTGACAAGTCCTTGGGCCCAGTGTTAGGTGGACAATAATGTTTGTGCAGCTGCAACGAAGATGTACAAGTAGAGGAATTGGAATTGTTCCCTAGGGACTGACAGTCTGGAGAAGATGTGAGAGAGAGGCAAGGCATTTGTATAAGGAGCAAGGGTTTTGGATCCAGTTATATCGAGAAAGCATTCAGTAAATTAACATGTTGCTGAGGGCTGGGGATGTATCTTAGTAGTGGAGTGTTTGCCTAGCATGGATGAGACCCTGGCTTTGATCCCTAGCATTACAATAAATAAACAACTCTTGCTTCTGAGCGATTGCTGGGTGTCTGCCAGTGCCTCCCCATCCACCTAGAGCACATGAAGAGGGAAAATCCCTTTAAGGAGTGTAGATGTGAGTGGGAGGTTTTCCTTTGCCAGCTGTGTGACTTTAGGTAAATCAGTTGCCCCTGAGACTATTTCCCTATCAAGTAGCTCCTTCTCAGGGTATGTGAGGACTAAGTGAGCTAATATGTGAAAATCTGCTGCAGAGTCACATACAATGGTCATCATTGTGGGGGTGGGATAAGGAGCTATGACATGGGATGGTGGTGGGTGGCATGGGCTGGGGATGGGCTAGAATTTCCACGTAAAACACTCAAAAAAAATTGTGTTTGATTCTTTGAGGAAAAAAGTCTCACTCTGTAACCCAGGCTGACTTAGAACTATATAATATAGGCTGGCCTGGAACTTAGTGATCCTCCTGCCTCACCCCATTGAGCGTTTAGATTTATAGACATGGAACCATCATCACACCTACCTGAAAACTTGAAAAGAACCCCTTCCTCTGGGTTAATTAGGAAACTTGGGGTCTGGTTCCAATTGCACGATCATGATCTTTAAGGATTTTAAGGATGGAGGTTTTCCATTCTCTGTTCTCTTAGCTTAGAATGGGACAGGAGCGGTTCCCAGAACTATGCCCTGACCAGGTAAACTTGACATCCTTAACCTGAATGAAGTGTCTGGACAGTAATCCTTGTATAGCAGCAACAAAAGCCAGCCTGGCCGTCCTGCCTTCTTCCCTGTTGACCAAGAGGGTTGTCAGAACAAACACTGGGGCAGATACAATTGGCTCAGAGCCCAGGAAGCTCACCCTCTTGGAGATGTGATGTTGAGGTGCCCAGTGCCCACATCCCTTCATTCTCTTCTTTCCCTCCTTCCTAACTCTCCCGCCTGGGATGCTCCTTGCAGATACCACACAACTTTGGGCTTACATCACTTGACATCATAGCCTCCTTCCTGAAAGCCTAAGGATAAATCAGTTTCCGTTTGAGCACGCATCAGGAAACTTGATCCTTCAAAGGATAAAATGAAGACCGGACCCGACCTCCCCCACCCCCCAAGGTTTCTTCTCTGCATAGCCTTAGCTGTCCTAGACTCACTATAGACTAGGCTGCCCTCAAAATCAGAGATCCTCTTGCCTCTGCCTCTGCTTCCTGCATGCTGGTATTAAAAGCATGTGCTACTGCCACCCTGTTGAAGACGCTTCAAAATTAACAATCTGTTGGTAATTGACCAACTGGTGTCTTTTGGGGGAGAGAGTCTGGGTAGAGACAAGGCATTGTGTAGTCCAGGCTTACTTTGAACTCTATGTAGCCAAAATCACAGATGACCCTGACTCGTGGGTGTCTCAGTCAGACAGCCTCAGAGTGACACCCACACTAGGCAGAAGTTTGCTTTTTTATGGTTCTGCCTCTCTATAGGGCTTAAATTTCAAGGACTGGGATGAAGCTCAATTTTACAGTGTTCATTTCTCAAGTAAGAGGACTTGGGTTCGATTCCTAATACTCATACACAAAACACCTAACAAACACCCTTAACCATGATGGAGGCACTGTTTTAATGCCTACAGGGGTTAGCTGGCTGGTAGGCTTACAGAGTACTTCATTTTATTTTAGGTCTATGTTTAAGAGGTGAAATAAATCCTGTCTATATGTAGATAGGGTTTTACTATGTAGCCCAGGCTGGCTTCAAACTCAGAGTTTGCCAATCATTGCCTCTTGAGTGCTGAGATTAAAGGTATGTACCACCATTCCTGGCTTAATAAATGTATGAGTGCTTATATAAAATGAATGAAATAAAATGTCTTGATGTTGTGAACACTTGTAATATATCAGTATTTGAGATGCTAGGACAGAATTGTTGTGCATTTGAGGACAACCAAACCTACATCGTGAGTTCCAGAACAGCCTGGACTACATTGTAAGGCTGTTTCAGTAACTCACGACCATAGGCTAGGAGATGACTCGCCCTGTTCAAGGAGTTGACACCAAGCCTCATGACCTCTTTGATCTCAGTGGAAGGAGAGAACAGATTCCCACAAGTTGTCCCTTGACCTCCACATGATCATGCACACTAAATAAAAGAGAGGGGGAAAAAAAAGACTGGCTCTTGTGTTTTATTTTTTGAAATGTTTTTTTTTGTCTGAAGGACTTCGTATCTCTGGGTGGCTTAGAACTCATGAAGTTCACCCTAGTGAGTGCTGGGAAAGGAGTGGACTTGGAGGGGGTCTGGTAAGCCAATTGACAGTGTGTGATGTCTAGTGGATTTGAGGAAAGACAGACAGAGAGAGAGAGAGAGAGAGAGAGAGAGAGAGAGAGAGAGAGGAATGTTAGTAGCCAAGCCTCTGCTTTGCCTGTCTTTGCACGTCCATGCCTGCCTGAATTTCTACCTACATTTCTCCACCCTGGTGTGTCCATATCTGTGCCTGTTCTCAATCCCTCCCTGCTGTGGTCTCCCCCCCCCCCCATCGCCTGCACCCAGTGTGGTAACTGGACCTGGACACAGCCCCCAGGGCTGGCAGCAGACTTGACTGATATTTTTAGCCTGTAAACATGTTTGCCATTTCAGAGGACAGGGCAGGGCTGGTCTCAGCCCCAGCCCACTCATGATCTTGGAGCGAAGGTGCTCCCGCCTCAGGCCAAGGTCTCAGTTCTCCAGCCTGAGGTCTCTTGGGGCATTTGGGAAGGAAGGGAAACTGGAGTGGGCAGCTGGGTAGCCACTTGCCAGGGAGGGTAGAACTCAATAGGGAAGAAGAAAAAGGGAGGTGTGGGGGGGATGTAGCCAGAAGATCTCTCAACCCCATCATTAAGCATTTAATAAAATCCACATATAGTTAGAAGTGGCTGTGGGAAATGGCTGTAAATTGGGGAGCTGAGCAACTTGCAAATGGGGATATGGGGGAGGAGCTGTGAGGGGGACAGAAGAACTGGGAGGCACAGAAAGAGCTGGATCTTGGGTTCTTCATGCTTACCGGGGCACAGTGGTTCCTGCCTTTAATCCCAGAGAGGCAGAGGCAGGAAAATCTGAAAGGCTATTAGGTTCTAACCAGTTCCACAACAGCCAGGGCTACACAGTCTATGCAACCTCCCCCAGACAAAACACCCAAAAGGCGTGGGGGACAGGGTTACAGGAGAACAGTTCTATGGCTGGTCCAATGGCTGCAGGCCTGACTGGTGTCGATGCAGTGATGAACAGCACCACTTGGTATGGTGCACGGATGTCTCCGTTCCTAGGGGTCGGATCTAAGTCTTAGAGTCAGTGTGTTTTGTAGAAGAGAGCCTGAAGGCAAGAAATGGGCGAGGCCGCAAGAAGCTTGGGACCGGAGAGGAGCCTGGGACTGGGACTGGGACTAACGTATCTGAGCTTGAGAGAAAGCTCAAAGGTCTGTGTGGAGGCTGGAGGTCGAGGTTGAATCATCTGAGCTTCCTGGCTCTTCTGCAGAATAGGTTGATGCTGGATTCCAACCGTGAGGGTGAGCCTCTGTCCCTGCGTGCTTCCAGGAATTTCTCGCCGGTGAAGACACAACTGTTTAAAACGGGGTGGGAAGATCCAGACCCGGGACAGGAGCAATAGATGGGATAGGAGAGGGGGATAGGCGACGTCTCCTCGTCCCTGAGCCCCCTCAACCTTCTCCCTTCACCAGTCTATTCCAGGGTGGCTTCAGTGTTGGTCTCGCTCTCGGGTCCCAGCCCTGTTTGGGCCCCGCCCGGCCCCGCCCTCTCCCCACAGCTCCGGGCAGACCCGCCCGAGTTACAAGAGCCGCCTCCGCGAGCGGGGGCCCGGCCACTTGGAGCAGCTCTGCCGCAGGGACTGCACTATCCGCCCTGCCAGACCCGCCCCGACTGGGGCTCGCCGTCGTCAGCAATCACAGCACTGCGACCTCGGGCCCTTCGCCGGCTATGGCTGCGTCCTGGGGCTGAGCCCACAGGTAGGGAAGCGGAGCGCTGGGCAGTGAGGTGTGGGGCCTGGGTACGGGCGACCAGGGGAGGGAGGGACTCGGACGAGGTGCATTTGCGGTAGTGTCACTACGAGGGTTCCAAGAGTTTGGAGCAAACCTGGCCGCTTGCGGGCCGCCGGGGCAGGCGACGCGTCGTGCTTCGGGAGTAAAGCTCTTTCACCGGAGTTGGGGCCAAGTTTAACTAAGTTAGAAAATCGCTTCGAAGTGTGCTTTGCTGCACTTTAAGTTTTTCCCGCGGGTGGGTTGTCGTCCCAACTGCACTGCAGGGCGTTTCTGGTCCGGTGGTCCCTGACCCACCCCTTCTCTTTGGGGCGGTGGCTCAGAGCGCTAATGGGTTCCTATTCCATGTTTACTGGAGAAGTTTTCCAAGATTCCCTTCGCCCCTCCCGCGTCCCTGCACCGCATGCCCCCTCTGCTGTCCTTCGCGGCTCCCCACACCTCCATCTCGAACTTCGCGTCCGGATTCCCCTCGGCCCCACCCTGCTCTGTAGCACCAGCCTCTCCCTTTCTGGCTCCTAGCGGCGACTTCAACAGCTCCCCTTCAGCTGCCCCTCCCTAGTCTTGCCCCTCTGTGTTCCCAGATCCAGAAAACTCCCTTCTTTCTCCAGGGCGTCGGAGCTTGGAAGTTTGCAGCGTGCCTCCCTGTGGGATGGGTGGGAGTTGGGGGTGGGGGACATAATTAGGGAGATTCCTGCGCTGGGGTGGGCGGGGAGGGGGCTGTGCAATCGACACAGTCCCCAGAACCTCCCTTGCTCCTTCGAGGGGCGGTGCTTTCTCCCCACCCCACCCCACTCCCAAACTCGTCCGGGCGGGATGGCCCCCGCCCCAGCGCCTGGCTGGATTCCAGCAGCCTGAGGAATGTAGTGGTTGGAGCCGGTGACTAATTCAAACCAGAATTCGGGGGTGGGGATGGGGGTGAGGGGCAAAGGGGAGGGGGAAAGAGGCCGTGTGTAGGCGGTGGGGCCGGAGCGCTGGGCGTAGGTGAAGGACTTCACTGCTCTCTTTGGAACCCTCCACTTTTGCAGTGCACGCCAGCGGAGAGGGCGGGGGCCAAGATCCTACTGTGGGGTTGGAAAGGCAGCATGCTTAGGGTGTGTGCAGAGAGCTGTGTTATGTAAGGCTTTCCCATGCAGGGAGGGGATGTGCAGTGTGCGGGAGCCTGGGCCTCCTTTGGCCGGAGCTCCCTGCAGTGCCAGGGCCGGTTTGGGGGTTGCGGAACCTTGGTGGCTCTGGGTTGGTATCAGGGCTAGCTGTACATGGCGATGAGCACTGATGACTCTTAGGGGGGACCCGAGGATATCCACGAGTCTCTTAGGGGGGACTCGAGGATAACCCTGACAACAACCTAGTGTCCCTGGTGTGTGTGTGTGTGTGTGTGTTGTACTTGCCTGCTCACTCTGTCACTTCTGCACAATGTGACCACAGAAGATTGTGCGCATGATGTCTGGGTTGGCACCCTGGTTTGGCAGGGTGTGGCCCAAGGCAGAGTCTCTGAGGACACGCGGTGCTCAGGGGTACTTGTGTTATTCTCTATGTTCCTGTTCTGTGGAGGGGATTTGTAGAAAAGTTTCCGGAGGTTGTTGGGAGTCCTTGGAGAGTGACCTGGAATTCCCAGGAGCAAAAGGACCCAGAGGTCTATTTCTGTTCCCAGAACACCGCTGGACTCCCAACAAATGATTTTGAAACTGTCTGCCCTTAAACTTTAGCAATGGCAGGGACCATCTTACTGCACCCCTTTCCTAATAGCAGCCTAACATATAATAGATGTTGGGATGAGTTCACAAGATCCAATGATTCAGCTGGCCGCTGTCCTCATAGGTGACTGGGAGAGGGGAGGGCAAACAGGAAGATGCCATGGGCAATGTGGGTAATGTTTAGGGTCTCTACCCACACTTAGAATAGCTTCGGTGAGTAGAACCGCTTCGGTCCTGCCCTATTAGGGAAGTTCCTGAGGGAGGGTGGGCCTCTTTTCCTTTTCCCAAGCTGAATGAACCAGTAGCTTCCTTTTCTTAACTTGAAAAACTATGGGCGGTGGTGGTGGGGGACAGGCCTGCATCTGGTCTGTAGAGTGTGCAGATTATGCAGTTGAAGGGAACCCCTCATTAAGGGGCACTTCCTTAGTCTGAGCTAGGTTATGGGCTAGAGTGTGGGGAAGGAACTGGGAACTTGGGAGCTAAGCTAGTAAAGGACTCAGGGGCCTGGATGACATCTGGAGGATGTCTGAACTCCTTTCTAAAGCTCTTGTCCCTAAGAGATTATGCAAAGGGACGTTGTGAAGAGAACCAGGACATTCAGAGAGACAGGCATGTGAGTCATCTGGGGCTTAGTACTAATGGTTTGGAGGTCAGCGGTGATACAGAGGGTCTTGGCCCAGCACCCCACAGCTCCAAGTCAAGGAAAGGACAAGAGAGAGACAGTGGAGCAGGGAGCTCTGTGGAAGAAGAAAAGTAGCCTTAGTTAAGGACAGGGAATGAGTTATGGGGCCCCAGCTCACTTTAGGCCTAGAGAGGCTCTGCTTAGAGGTTCAGAGCCCTACCAGGCCTTATGCTCCACTCCACTTGGAACCGACTGTCGGGTTCTGGCAGAGCACACCACTCTGAGCCTGAGGAGCTGGTTTGAGGGGTTGGGGTAGAGCTGTGGGGGTGGAGGAGTGTGCTGGGCACTGGGGTGTGGTCACTACCTTTTTCAGAACTTGGGAACTGCCTGGAGACAGACAAGAGAGGCAAACTGGGAGAGCTAGTCTGACTTCTGAAGGGATCTTTGCCCAGACGCCCCCAAGTTTCTCTCCTCAGGGCTGGGCTGACCACGTGCTTGTATCCACTTAGGTTAGAGGAAGGGAGGTCGCTGCCAGTTTAGAATGTGCAATACACCTGGGCCCCTTCAGGCTTCATCCAGGGCTCCCAGAAACGTGCAGTTCCTTGATTTGACCATTGGATCATCTGGCTTTCCAAAGCCTTTGTAATCAAAGTATCGTCCGTGTCTGAGTGTGTCCAAACAGTGTCAGAATGGGGGTGGTGTTGCAGAATATTTCTGCAGAGATGTCTGTATACTTTGATGAAGCACCCCTTTCTCTCTCCTAGTCCCCGTTTCCACTGGGGCTAAAGCTGAAATGATTGGTCTTGGGTCTGTCACTGTTTGCATTACAGGAGTCGCTGTTCACTTTCGGTGAAGTTTGTGTTATTGCCTGTGAGATGATGTCCTGTTGGCTATTCATGGGGCCCTCACACTGTGGTAAAATCTGGATATGTCACCTCTGTTAGCCTACCGGGACTTGGAGGGTAGAAGCAATGACTGACTACTCTAGGGTGGAAGTTCTATGCCAGTGTTCAGAGGAGACTGCAGTTGTGGGCTGAAGTGAGCTCCTTTGTCCTGTACAGGTCCAGGCCTTGCGTCTAGAGGCCCTCAAGGAGCATAGAGCACTCTTGGGAGGATAGTCCCCACAGAAGGAGGTTGAGCTGGGCAAAGTATTGCATACGGCCTGTCAGGGAGCGGCATCCTGCCTGGTCCCTGGGGCCTGGAGCGGAGGTTCTGGGGGAAGGGAAGTGCCTGGAGCTGATCCTGGCTACGTGTCCTGGCTAGGCTGGGGGTGGGAGGGAGCTTTGCAGCCGCTGTTAGATGACCTGGCTCTGAGTCTCTTTGCTACATGACTTGACCACTGGGGGGCGAACATGCAGCACTTACTAGGGAGCTGGGTGGGGCACAGGGTATAGTCTAAATTGTAATCTACCCCACAAGGCAACAACATACTTCTCCCTCAGGTTTCCCAACCATAGGATACTGTCCTTAGAGTTGGTATTTTAATCCCAGAAGTCCTGTCTAAGGCCAACTTTTCCTTGGTGTTGTGCCCTGATGGGGAAGTTCCCACTGGGTAATACAATGTTGTCTTCGGTCTCTACCACTAGGAGAGGCAAAGGTCCCCTAGCTAGGGGAGGAAGAGGGACTCTCCCTTCCTGCTGGAAGTGAGAATTTAGGGCGTTGGGGCTTGCAGCTTGTTCTAAAGAGTTGTGGGGAAATGTGTGTGGCCAGAGTAGAGAGGAAGAGGTAGAAATCAAGAAGCAGTTTTGGGTCTGGCTATGGCTGTTCTAGAGGTCAATGAGCAAAAATCCCAGCATGGTGGGGGAGGAGTTGTTGGGGAGGGGGATGCTAAAGGGGGCATCCCCGTGAAAGTGAGACTTTCTTCTGGTAGCTGTGGTAGCACGGCTGACCCTTGAAGGTAGGGTCAGACACAGAGGGGAAGGTGCACACCCAGGGTCTGAGTGCCAGGCGGACAGATACCTCCTGTGAGCCATAAAGCTTACCACAGAGGACTGCCTAAGCTGGGAAAGGTGGGTGGTGGGGCTGACCAGGGTCTCTGTGAGCTTCTGCGTGTGTGTGTGTGTGTGTGTGTGTGTGTGTGTGTGTGTGTGATTCCCCTATGCCTTTCTCTGAATATTCCTCCAATATCCAGGTCATCTGGGTCTTGTTGGTTTAGTTCTCTTTGATCGTTCCCTCCCATAAGTGGAAAGTGCCCTGTCTCGTGTCTACTTAAGTAGCCTCATTTGTCTAAAACTTTAGATATTCTTGTCTTAGCCTCCCGAGGATTCTAGGTGGCGTGAGGCACAAGGTTCACTCCTGTCAAGTTTTTCATTTGTTTTTGACAGGATCTCATGTGGTCAAGGCAATCCTTGAACTCACTGTATAGCCTAGGATGGGCTGGAACTTGCAGTGATCCTCCTGGCTCAGCCTCTTAAGTGCTAGGATTGTAACTGTGCACCATTATGCCCGTCTCTGCTAACTGTTGCTTTCCTTGTTTTGTTAAGAATGCATGTGTGGTGTGTGTGTGTGTGTGTGTGTATGCATCTGCACGCTTTGACACACATGTAAATGTCTGAGGACAGCTTGTAGGCATCAATTCTCTTTTTCTGCCACGTGTGTTCTGTTGACCCAACTCAGGCTGAGTGCTAGAAAGAAAAACTTCTCTTGCCTTCCATGTATCAGCCCAAGAGAAATCCAGAACTAGGTTCTGGAGAGTTCAGGCTTTTGAAAAGCTTGGGATTCCTGCCTCTTGGGGACATAGTCTCAAAGAGACCCAGAATAAAGGTTCATTAAATGCTGGGCCCGGGGTACCTACAACTCTTCCTCAGAGGGGCCATCATGAGGCTGGTGGAAGTAAGGGTAGGCGGTTTGCCCGCTCCTGGTGGGCACCTCCCTCTGGCTCACTCTCTCCTGCTCCAGCACAGGACTTGCTTCTGGGTGTTTGTTTCCTTAGGGGTCTTGCTCTGTGGTTTCCCACGTGTGTCTCATCCTATATATACATTTGTGGCTTCTTCTCTTTGCTTGGGTGAAGACTGTTGGGGTGGGGCTTGTCTCCATATTCCTAAAATAATGTTAATTCATCCCTGTAGGATTGTTTGTACATGAGATGAGACCCTAAGGAAGGGATATCAGCGGCACAGCCCTGGCAGGCAGGGTTCTGCAGCATTCCTTCTCTCTCTCTTCTTTTTTTTTCTTGGTGAAAAAAAATTTCTTTTTGGCTTTGTTTTTTTTTTTCAAGACAGGGTTTCTCTGTGTAGTCCTGGCTGTTCTGGAGCTCACTCCGTAGACCAGGCTGGCCTTGAACTCAGAAATCTGCCTGCCTCTGCCTCCCAGAGTGCTGGGATTATAGGCGTGTGCCACCACCACCCGGCAAAACTTTTTTTTTAAAAATATCTTTAATCGGGCTGGAGAGATGGCTCAGTGGTTAAGAGCACTGACTGCTCTTCCGAAGGTCCTGAGTTCAAATCCCAGCAACCACATGGTGGCTCACAACCATCCATAACGAGATCTGATGCCCTCTTCCGGAGTGTCTGAAGACAGCTACAGTGTGCTTACATATAATAATAAATAAATCTTTAAAAAAAAAATATCTTTAATCTTCTTTTAAAAATCTTTTTAGTCCAGTTGTTATCCCTCTGCTGGTCCATCCTCATCCTCTGACAGTCCCTCATTCCATTCCTCCTCTCCAGACTCCAAGAGGATGTCCCCCACCCTCCCTCACCCCATCACCCTGCCAGGCCTCCCCACTCCCTGGGGCCCCAAGTCTCTTGAGGGTTAGGTGCATCTTCTCTCACTGAGGCCAGATCAGGCAGTCCTCTGCTGTGTCTGCTGCCTGGTTGTGGGCTCACTGTCTGAGAGATCTTAGAATTCCTTCTTCTAACCATTGATGACAGGCCAGTGTTCAGCTCTCTCTCCCCCTTTGGGGGGTGTTTACGACAGTGCATCTATCGTCCTTCTGGGTGTGTCTCTCTGACTGTCCAACCCCTCACCTGGTTCGGAGTGCCAAGGCTTTCCCTCCAGTGGAGATCTCTAATCCTACCGTGAGTCATGATGTTCTTGGGATGGAAACTCCGTGTCCCTGGCCTTGTGTGTATAGCTAGTTAGAGCATGTGGGTGGAGCAGTGGTAGGAGGGTCAGTTGCTGAGGTTCTCCTTGATGTAAGAGGTCCTCCCGGATGTAAGAGGTCCTCCCTGATGTAGGCGGAGTACTTCTTTCTTCCCTGAGTAGTCGGTGTGCAGGTCGTGCTATGCAGGTCCACTCCATGTGCCCCTCCTGGTATAGGCCTTGTCTTCAGGCTTGGCCCATTCAGCCATTGAGGCACTAGGGCTTGGCTTCTCAATGAGAGAGAGAGAGAGAGAGAGAGAGAGAGAGAGAGAGACCGAGAGAGAGAGAGACAGAGAGAGACAGAGACAGAGAGAGACAGAGAGAGAGGAGAGAATGATAGATTCTGTCATCTTGACACATACAGTGGCTGTTAGCAATTGCCCTGAGCTCTCCCCTGTGGGGAAGAGAGAAAGGCCTAGTTCTCAGAGGACAGAGAGGAGAGAATGTTCTTCTGGAGGGCACTGTTGCCAGGCCTCTCTGCTTTTGGAAATTCTCTGGATCTGCTCAGTACAGTCCCCAATGGTAGCAGGCACATATATTTTTGCTGAATATATTTGTTTGTGACTTTGAATTGCAGAAAGGGCATTCTGTTTATGACCTTTGGCCAGAATCATGCTCTATCTCTGAGTCCTTTCTGTCTTTACTTGGAGTATTCCCACTACCTCAGGCCTGTGTTCCCCAAGCAGTCCTCCGCCTTAGGGGTTCTCCACTGCAACCCTGCCTCTTCCCATCACAAATGCTCATCTCTATTGGGCCATAGCACTGGAGCTATCAGACCTGAATTCTCGGGCTCTAACACTTCCCTATTCTAGCCTCTGTGTATATCTTCCTTTCCCTGTATGTGAGCAGCAGCCAGGCTGTCCTCTAGGATGCTACTGTAGGGGAGATTATGCATACCCTTGCTGTCTAAGTGTGGTAGTGGCTGTTAGGCCCCTGTAATGTGGCTAATGGTATTACATTTTTAACTTTGAGCCGGGCATAGCAGAATACCTTTGTAATCTCAGAACTGGGGCAGTGGAGGCAAGAGGATCAAGGAGTTCAAGGTCTTCTCAGCTACAAAGCTGAGGTCAGCTTGGACAGTGTGAGGCCCTGTCTCAAAAGGCGAAGGACCAAAACAAAAGACCCCACAGGGCTGGAGAGAGGGCTTGGTGGTTAAGAGTGACTACTATGCCGGGTGGTGGTAACACATGCCTGTAATCCCAGCACTCTGGGAGGCAGAGGCAGGCGGATTTCTGAGTTCGAGGCCAACCTGGTCTACAGAGTGAGTTCCAGGACAGCCAGGGCTATACAGAGAAACCCTGACTCGAAAAAAAAACAAATCCAAAGGAAAAAAAAAGTAAGAGTGAGTACTATTCTTTCAGAGGACCTGAGTTTGGTACCCATGTTGGGCCTCTTAACAACCACCCGTAATTCCAGTTTCAAGGGAATTCAACACTCCTGGACTCATGGGCACTTGTAGTCATGTACACCTATGCACTATATACAAACACACACAACTAAAATAATTAAAACTAGTTTAAATGCTTATTTATGTGTATACATGTATGTCTGTGTGACTGGATGCCCACATGTGTGGAGGTATACATGGAAGCTGGAGGGCCTGAGAGTCCCTGGAGCTGGAGTTATAGATGGTTGTGAGTCTCCTGACTTGGTTGCTGGGAGCTGAACTAAGGTTCTTGGGAAGAGCAGCAAGCACTCTTCACCACTGGGTTAGTTAGTTCTCATCTTTTTTCCCTGTGGTGGTGGTGGTGGTGGTGGTGGTGGTGGTGGTGGTGGTGTGTGTGTGAAACCACAGTAATTTAATTACTTGCCTAATATTATTTTATTTTTGGCTTTTGGAGACAGGTTCTCATGTAGCCCAGGCTGGCCCTGAACTTGTGCTGTATCTCCGGCCAGCCCTTAACCTCTTGCTCTCCCAACTTTCCCTCTTGAGCTGAGATTATAGGTGTGTGCCACTATGCCAGGCTAATCCATTTACATTTAAATAGCCACATGTGGCTACCCTGTTAGTAGCTCACATCTGACTCTTTTCAAGCCCCAAGGCTTGTGATGAGTGACTGAATTGTGAAGAATTCTCCCAACCTCCTAAGACCTTTTTGATTTACCTGGAGGCCTGACTTAACCTGTATGGGAGGAGAGGGAGGAACATCTGGGCTGGTTACGGACTCCATGGGTGGAGGACAGACCAAGAGCTGCCGCCCAGATGCAGAAAACAAAACTTATTGCCACCACGTCCTTCCATCTCTCACAGGCATCCCCATGGCTTTCAGGACCATGTATGTTGAGAAGGGAGTCCTTCTTGGCCAGGGGCAGAGTAGGCAGGTGCTTGGCAGACCCACTTGGGCAGGGCCAACTTGTAGCATGAGTCCAGTGGTTCCTGTTTGCAGTGGTTGAGAATTTTTCGGAATGACTTCTCGCAGTAACCTACTGAGTGAAGCATATAGCAGGTCCAGGTTGGTCCTCAGTGCTTTTGGCATCTAAGGACCCTTGTCCTAGGGCTCAATCGAGAGAAGGGAAGCTGTGGGAAGTCCTAGCTCCTTTAGCATTCGGGGCCTGGCCTAGGAGGCATTGCATTGACTAGGTTTTAGGCGTGACCCTGTGCATGTCTGGAGCTGTTGCTGCAGACTGCAGTGACTCACCATGGAAGGAGGCAGGGTGGGGCCACCATGTGGGTGAGAGTGAGCTGGCTCTCTTTCTCCTCTGCTGGCTCAGCACCAGGATGTTTGGCTCAGCAAGGGGCCCTGCGCAAGGAGGAAGGTACTAGGAGCTTGAAGGGCTGCCTTCAGTTCTTAGGTGTTTGAGCTTGAGACCTTTACATTCCTGTTTCTGCCGGGATTCTGACTTCTAGTCTGGCTTCTCAGTGTTGGTCTGGGGTAGGGCAGACAGGACAGTGCCAGTTTCAAGTTGATAAGAGTCAGTGTGACTTTCCTCTTAAGGCAGCCTCTTCTGCCTGCTGGGAAGGGAGGGGGTGTTTCCCTAGCTCAAACCTGCACCAGCAGGCTTCTCTCTTGTCTTCTCTTACCCTCTAGCCTGCACCTGTGTTGTTAAGTAGGCCCACGATAAATACTGTGTTTATGAGTTTGTCAAGTTTGAGAACAGGTGTGGTGATCTAGGTTGTTTGCTGTTTTTTTGTTTTTGCTTTTGTTTGCGTGTGTTTATCTTTTGTTGGTTTCTGTCTGAGACTGGACCTGCTAAGTGCCATGGGTTTCTAAAAGCTACCGTCCCATCCTAGAGGCTGGCTCCAGCACCTTGGAAGTCTCATTTATCTTTCAGTCTGAGATGCCTCTTAAGACTTCTGGAACCTTGTGGAGCCCAGTTGGTCACACCCAGAGTCCCTTGTTTATCATTTGTATGGAGATAGGACTCTTAAGTCTTTTAAATTTCCATATCTGGCATAGGGAGTGCATTTAATAAATGTCTGGAGGATGCATGAGTGTTGGGAGGTAACAATCTAACGCAGTGTACAATTACGTGCTGGGCTGGGCTGTGTTTGTCCCTGGCTGATTTCCTTTGCAACATCTAGTATAGACTCGGACATGCAGGAGGTGATCAGTACACATGTATTTATGATTGGTTGACTAATTTCTAGATGTAAACAATTTCAGGGTGGGGCTTTGGGTGAGGCTCACCACAATTTATAGAGTCCTTCATACAGTTTCATAGGTATGCTTTTAGACGACTGCCAGTGGTATTTTGTGTGGGTGGCTGTAACTCTTGTCATATTCACCATTCTGCGGGTGTTTTCCCAGGGCACCTCTGCAGCTGATAGCTCTTCCTGAGGCAAGGAGGGATGCCTTCACCTATAGTGTCCACTGTAGGATCCACATTGCCTTGACTAACTAGGGGCCCAAGCCGGACTTTTGGCTTTGGGAGCTTAGTGGGGATGGGATTGTCTTTGTTTAGGCCATTACTAGGAGCATAGCTTATGGAACTTTCAGCGGGTAAGGGTTCCTTCTGGTCCTTGGGACCAGGCTACAGATAGTAAGCTGAGTCACTGTCGCTGGGTTAGACACCACCATCCATGCTTAGAGAAAAGTCTCACATTGGTGACGGGGTATAGACTAAATGTGTCATAGCGAAAAAGACCCACAGAGACATCTGTGTCATCACCCTCTTTGTGTGCACTCCAGGCCAATGGGCCTTTCAGAGTCTCAGTCTCTGCTCGTAACTGTGGGACCAGTTATTCTAGAGACTGATGAACATGAGTGTTTTGTGGAACCTTTGTGGACCAGCTTCTGTCTTATTTTCCTTCAGTCTGCATGGAACTCTTAAACTGTTTCCATGTTCACAAAGAAACAGGTTCAAAGAAGTTAAGTGTCCTTGGCAAGAGTCCTATGCCAGGTGGTGGTGGCGCATGCCTTTAATCTCAGTATTTGGGAGGCAGAGGCAGGCAGATTTCTGAGTTCAAGGCCAGCCTGGTCTACAGAGTGAGTTCCAGGACAGCCAGAACTACACAGAGAAACTGTCTCAAAAAAAAAAAAAAAAAGTCATGTGGTTACCAATTGTAGTGGGGACCGGAGTTTTGGCCTGCCCAGGGGTTCAGTATTCATCTGTCTTTTGGGTGGTAGCTCACTGAGTTTTGAGAGGCTGATGGTGAATATCATGATGATTTTTTTTTCCTAGGTTGTGTGACCAAGATTCCCAAAGAGAGAAAGACTGATACAGTCAGAGAAGAAGGAGGGGCGGGCTACTGGCAAGGCGTTTGCTCTTGAGCAGAGTCCTGCAGAGGTTAGTAGATGGGATGGGGCAGAGGATAGAGGATAGGATGGGGCGTGCTGGACACATGCATTTGAACCTGTGCCATGGGTGGATCAAAGGGCGGGTGTTCCTCTTTCTGTCTTTATTGTGCATTGTGAGAACTTCCACAGTGGAAAAACATGGAAGAGACAGTCCTCCCCTCAGGTGAGCCAGGGCTGAGGGAGGGAGCAGCTTGGGCTCCATTCCCTGGAGTGCACAGCACCAGAGATCCTTGGCTCTCTTGGCCTTCTGCACTCCATATCCCCATGACCAGATCTGTTTATTATTATTATTAATTATTATTATTTTTATTTTATTTTATTTTATTTTATTTTTTACCTCATCCCAGATGGAGAAGGAAGAAGAGACAACCCGGGAGCTGCTGCTGCCTAACTGGCAGGGCAGTGGCTCCCATGGGCTGACCATTGCCCAGAGGGATGATGGAGTCTTTGTACAGGAGGTGATGCAGAACTCCCCTGCGGCCCGCACTGGGGTGGTCAAGGAGGGTGAGTCTCCCCAGGATAATGACTGGGCACAGGGGCAGGGGGGGGCGGGGATAAGAGGGGGAGAGAGTAGGAGGCAGGGGACAGGCAGAAATGACCAAATGACTGTGGAAGACATGGGTCCGACAACATAAGGAAGGTCAGTACCCAAGCCCTGTCCCTTGCTACTCTGTGTCTTGCTTGTGAATCTCAGGGGAGGTAGTCATGTGGAATCTTGGAGACTGACCTTGTCCTCAGGTCTGATTCTGTGCTCTTCCCCAGTTCTGCAGCTGTGTGTAAAATGGTTGGCCTTCCCTTATCTGTGCTTGAGTGGGCACTACTGTGTCTACGTGGTGTTCGCGAAGCTAAAGGAAAGTCAGTTTTAGTGGCTGTTTTGTAGTGCTTTCTTGAGACCTGTGGGTCTTTACCTGATTGTTGTACTCCCTTACTTAGGGGACCAGATTGTGGGTGCCACCATCTACTTTGACAACCTGCAGTCTGGTGAGGTGACCCAGTTGCTGAATACCATGGGACATCACACTGTTGGTTTGAAGTTGCACCGGAAAGGGGACCGTTCCCCTGAGCCTGGACAGACTTGGACCCACGAAGTCTTCAGTTCCCGTAGCTCTGAGGTGGTTCTGGTGAGTACCTGGTGACCCACCTTTGTTCAGAGTTCCCCCATGATCCTGATGGCTTTTTGGCCTCACTTCCCGAGCCTTCCTTCTTTCATCTTCTGCATTCTCTTGTGACTTCTCTCCGCTGGTTTCTTCCTCTTTATATGTGGCATGTGGCTGATTCCATTCCTACAAGTATAGTGTTCCTTCAGTCTCTTAAGACAATGCCATGGTGTGGGAAGCAACTCAAGTAGTGGGGGCTTAGGTGCCAAGAGGAAGGTTGGCTGCTTGACTCTGACATGACCTCACGGGTGTGCAACCTGCCTCTCTACATTCCGTGAGTGAGAAGATGAACAGCACGGTGCTTGCGAGAAGTGCTTCTTTACTCCTAATGGCTTGCTTGTTGGATAAACCATGTGTCCTCAAAGTGAAAGTGTTACCCAACCACAGCTAAGCCATCAGGTTTCACAAATGCTTTCCAGTGTGCAAAGGCTCCTGGGAGGCTCCTTAACCAGTCAAGCCAGTGAGCTGAGAATTGAAAGATGAAGGGCCTGATTGGGAAGGGTCCCTGGAACAGGTTTCTTTGAACTATCACTGGGTGGGAGAGCCTCTTCCTGGGCAGCACAGTCAAGGAATCTACATATTTCCTAACCCTGCCCTGACTTCTGCTTACCAAAAATTTCTTCCAAATAATTTCTATTTTCCTCTTCTGATATGACTGTCAACCCCTTTCTTCAGTGCCCTGTGTCTAGGAGGCTCTCTAGACTTCTGTTATGGTCTGAGCACCTTTGGGAAACAGGCAACCCTGTTGTCGGCTGAACTGCAGCCAGGAATCTGCCAATGCAGGCAGGCTTTGTTGCAACCTCTGCTGGGCGTGTCTTTCTGCAGAGTGGGGATGATGAGGACTACCAGCGCATCTACACCACAAAGATCAAGCCACGCCTGAGGTCGGAGGATGGAGTAGAAGGGGACCTTGGGGAGACCCAGAGCCGTACCATCACAGTGACCAGAAGAGTTACAGCCTACACTGTGGATGTGACTGGTCGGGAAGGAGTGAAGGACATTGACATCAGCAGCCCCGAGTTCATGATTAAGATACCAAGGCATGAAGTGACAGAAATCTCCAACACAGATGTGGAAACCCAGCCTGGGAAAACGGTGATACGACTGCCCTCAGGATCCGGAGCAGCCTCTCCAATCATAGGCTCTGCTCTTGATATCCGGGCAGGTGCCATTTCTGCTTCAGGACCAGAGCTTGAAGGTGCTGGCCACTCAAAATTCCAGGTCACTGTGCCTGGGGCAAAGGTGGGAAGCCTAGATGTCAATGTCAAAGCAAAAGGCTTGGACTTGGGTGGCAAAGGAGGGATCCAAGTTCCAGGAGTGGACGTTTCGTCTTCTCTTGGGGCTGGCTCAGTAGAGGTACAGGGCCCATCCCTCCAGAGTGGTGATATTGGTAAAATTAAAATTCCTACCATGAAGATGCCAAAATTTGGTGTCTCAGCAGGCCTGGAGGGACAGATACCAGAGGTAGGGCTGAATGTTTCTGCACCTGAATTTTCTGTAGGACACAAGGGTGACAAGCCAGGCTTGGCTATTGGGGGAAACATCCAGGCCCCTCATCTGGAAGTAAGTGCCTCCTCTGCCAATATTGAGGGGCTTGAGGGGAAGCTAAAGGGTCCCCAAATCACTGAGCCATCACTTGAGGGTGACTTAGGCCTGAAAGGTACCAAGCTGCAAGGGAATATAGGAATGGATGCCTGTGCTTCCAAAATTGAGGGCAACATCACTGGTCCAAGTGTGGAAATCAGAACCCCTGATGTTGATGTTCATGGGCTAGGGGGCAAACTGAATGTGCCCAAGATGAAAGTCCCTAAATTCTCTGCATCAGGTTCAAAGGGAGAGGGAGTTGACCTTGATGTGGCACTGCCCACAGGTGAAGTGACCCTTCCTGGGGTCTCTGGGGATGTCAATCTGCCTGAGATTGCTACTGGTGGGCTCGAAGGGAAGATGAAGGGTGCTAAAGTCAAGACTCCTGAAATGATTGTCCAGAAACCTAAAATCTCTATGCAGGATGTGGATCTGAGCCTTGGGTCCTGTAAACTGAAAGGAAATATGAAGGTATCTGCTCCTGAGGTGAAAGGTGATGTTAAAGGCCCTCAGGTGGCAGTTAAAGGCTCTAGAGTGGACATAGAGACACCAAACTTAGAAGGGGCCTTGACAGGTCCTAAGCTCAGCAGCCCTTCTGGAAAAATAGGGACATGTAGGATTTCTATGGCAGATGTAGACTTAAATGTAGCTGCACCTAAAGGGAAAGGGGGTGTAGATGTCATTCTCCCCAAAGTAGAAGGAAAAGCCAAAGGTCCTGAAGTTGATGTCAAAGGCCCCAAAATGGACATCAGTGCCCCAGATGTGGAAGTTCATGGTCCAGAATGGAACTTGAAGATGCCCAAGTTCAGTGTCCCAGGAGTCAAAGGAGAAGGCCCAGATGTTACTCTCCCCACAGGAGATATCAGTATTTCAGGGCCTAAGGTCAATGTAGAAGCTCCAAATGTCAACATGGAGGGTCTGGGTGGCAAACTTAAAGGCCCTGACATTAATCTTCCTGAAGTAAGTGTCAAGACTCCAAAGATTTCTATGCCTGATGTGGATCTGCATATCAAGGGGCCAAAGATGAAGGGAGAATATGATGTAACAACACCAAAGCTTGAGGGAGAACTGAAAGGCCCCAAAGTGGACATTGACACCCCACAAGTGGATGTTCATGGACCAGACCTGAAGATTCCCAAGATGAAAATGCCCAAATTCAGCGTGCCAGGGTTCAAAGCAGAGGGCCCAGAAATGGACGTGACCCTGCCCAAGGCAGACATTGACATTTCTGGGACAAAGGTGGAAGTCAGTGCTCCAGATGTAAGCATTGAAGGACCAGAAGGAAAGTTGAAAGGGCATAAGTTTAAAATGCCTGAAATGAATATCAGAGCTCCAAAGATCTCCATGCCAGATGTGGACTTACACTTAAAAGGCCCCAATGTAAAGGGAGAATATGATGTCACAGTGCCAAGGGCAGAGGGTGAGATTAAAGTTCCTGATGTTGAACTTAAAAGTGCTAAAGTGGACATCGATGTTCCAAATGTGGATGTTCAAGGTCCTGAATGGCAAATGAAGATGCCCAAGATAAAAATGCCCAAGTTTGGCATGCCAGGCTTCAAGGCAGAGAGCCCAGAAGTGGAGGTGAATCTCCCAAAGACCGACATTGATATCTCAGGACCCAAGGTAGATGTCAAAGTTCCAGATGTGAACACTGAAGGACCTGAAGGAAAGCTGAAGGGTCCTAAGCTGAAGATGCCTGAGATGAATATCAAGGCCCCAAAGATATCCATGCCTGATGTGGATTTGCATATGAAAGGTCCCAAGGTAAAAGGAGAATATGATGTCACAATGCCCAAATTGGAAGGAGACTTGAAAGGCCCCAAAGTAGATGTCAGTGCTCCAGATGTTGATGTTCATGGCCCCGATTGGAACTTGAAAATGCCAAAGATTAAAATGCCCAAATTCAGCATGCCTAGTCTCAAGGGAGAAGGTCCAGAGTTGGATGTGAACATGCCTAAGGCTGATGTGGACATTTCTGTACCAAAGCTAGATATTAGTGCTCCAGATTTGAACCTTGAAGGACCAGAAGGGAAGTTGAAAGGCCCCAAATTTAAGATGCCTGAGATGCACTTCAAGGCTCCAAAGGTGTCTTTACCAGATGTGGACCTAGATCTCAAAGGGCCCAAAGTGAAAGGAAATCTAGACATGTCT
The DNA here is from genome assembly GCF_947179515.1 of Apodemus sylvaticus. NCBI lineage: Eukaryota > Metazoa > Chordata > Mammalia > Rodentia > Muridae > Apodemus > Apodemus sylvaticus. Next base: position 54,482,067 of record NC_067472.1, on the reverse strand, counting down.
GCACCAAAAATAGAGGGAGAGATGAAAGTTCCGGATGTGGACATTAAAGGTCCAAATGTAGATATTAAAGCACCAAAAGTGGATGGGCAAGGCCCAGACTGGAGCCTGAAGATGCCCAAGATGAAAATGCCCAAGTTCAGTATGCCTACTCTCAAAGGTGAGGGTCCAGATGTGGATGTGAACCTGCCTAAGGCTACTATTGATGTCTCAGGACCTAAACTTGACATTGAAACCTCAGATGTGAGCCTTGAGGGTCCAGAAGGAAAGCTGAAGGGCCCCAAGTTTAACATGCCTGACATGCACTTCAAGGCCCCAAAGATCTCCATGCCTGATGTGGACTTAAGCATGAAAGGCCCCAAAGTCAAGGGGGACATGGATGTGACAGTACCTAAGATAGAAGGTGAAATGAAAGTTCCAGATGTAGACATCAAAGGCCCCAAAGTAGACATTAATGTTCCAGATGTGGATGTGCAGGGCCCAGACTGGCACCTGAAGATGCCCAAGATGAAAATGCCCAAGTTCAGCATGCCTGGCTTCAAAGGAGAGGGCCCTGAAGTAGATGTTAACCTGCCCAAGGCTGACCTTGATGTCTCAGGACCCAAAGTTGATATTGAAGCCCCAGATGTGAGCATCGAGGGACCAGAAGGGAAGCTGAAGGGCCCAAAGTTTAAGATGCCTGACATGCACTTCAAGGCCCCCAAGATTTCCATGCCTGATGTGGACTTGAATATTAAGGGACCCAAAGGAAAAGCAGATGTGGACGCATCATTGCCTGAGGTGGAGGGTGAAATAAAAGTGCCAGATGTGGACATTAAAGGGCCCAAAGTTGGCATTGATGCTCCAGATGTTGAAGTTCATGGCCCAGACTGGCACCTTAAGATGCCTAAGATAAAAATGCCAAAGTTCAGTATGCCTGGCTTCAAAGGAGAAGGCCCAGAAGTAGACATCCCTAAGGCCAACATTGATGTTTCAGGACCCAAGGCAGACATTGATGTTCCAGATGTAAATATTGAAGGTACAGAGACAAAACTAAAAGGTCCAAAATTTAAGATGCCAGAAATGAACATAAAGCCTCAGAAGATATCCATGCCAGATGTCAGCTTGAATTTGAAAGGCCCTAAGGTAAAAGCAGAATGTGATGTCTCAGTTCCAAAAGTGGAAGGGGAAATAAAAGCTCCAGCTGTTGACATCAAAGGCCCCAAAGTAGAGGCACCAGATGTGGAAGCTCATGGTCCAGACTGGCACCTGAAGATGCCCAAGGTGAAAATGCCCAAGTTCAGCATGCCTGGCTTCAAAGGAGAGGGCCCAGAAGTAGATGTAAATCTTCAGAAGGCCAACATTGATGTCTCAGGACCCAAAATGGACATTGATGTTCCAGATGTGAATATTGAAGGTCCAGAAGGGAAACTAAAGGGTCCCAAGTTCAAGATGCCAAGCATGAATATACAGACACACAAAATCTCTATGCCTGATGTTGGGCTTAATTTGAAAGGACCTAAACTGAAAAGTGGTGTAGATGTTTCTCTTCCAAAAGTTGAGGGCGATTTGAAAGGTCCCGAAGTTGATGTGGATGTTGGTGATATTGATATTGAATGTCCAGAAGGGAAGCTGAAGGGTCCTAAGTTTAAGATGCCTGACATGCATTTCAAGGCCCCTAAGATCTCCATGCCTGATGTAGATTTACACCTGAAAGGCCCCAAAGTCAAGGGGGACATGGATGTGACAGTGCCCAAGATAGAAGGTGAAATGAAAGTTCCAGATGTGGACATCAAAGGCCCCAAAGTGGACATCAGTGCCCCAGATGTGGATGTTCATGGTCCAGACTGGCACCTGAAGATGCCAAAGATGAAAATGCCCAAGTTCAGCATGCCTGGCTTCAAAGCAGAGGGCCCTGAAGTGGATGTTAACCTGCCAAAGGCTGACCTTGATGTCTCAGGACCCAAGGTGGACATTGATGTTCCTGATTTGGATATTGAGGGCCCAGAAGGAAAACTGAAAGGCTCCAAATTTAAGATGCCTAAGTTGAATATCAAGGCTGCCAAGATATCTATGCCTGATGTGGACTTGAATTTGAAGGGGCCCAAAATCAAGGGGGACATGGATGTGGCAGTGCCAAAATTAGAGGGAGAATTAAAAGGCCCAAGTGTGGATGTGGAAGTGCCTGATGTTGACCTGGAATGTCCTGAAGCAAAGTTGAAAGGCCCCAAGTTCAAGATGCCTGACATGCACTTCAAGGCCCCTAAGATCTCCATGCCTGATGTGGACTTGCATCTGAAAGGCCCCAAAGTCAAGGGGGACATGGATGTGGCAGTGCCAAAATTAGAGGGAGAATTAAAAGGCCCAAGTGTGGATGTGGAAGTGCCTGATGTTGACCTGGAATGTCCTGAAGCAAAGTTGAAAGGCCCCAAGTTCAAGATGCCTGACATGCATTTCAAGGCCCCTAAGATCTCCATGCCTGATGTTGATTTACACTTGAAAGGCCCCAAAGTCAAGGGGGACATGGATGTGGCAGTGCCAAAATTAGAGGGAGAATTAAAAGGCCCAAGTATGGATGTGGAAGTGCCTGATGTTGATCTTGAATGTCCTGAAGCAAAGTTGAAAGGCCCCAAGTTCAAGATGCCTGACATGCACTTCAAGGCCCCTAAGATCTCCATGCCTGATGTTGATTTACACTTGAAAGGCCCCAAAGTCAAGGGGGACATGGATGTGGCAGTGCCAAAATTAGAGGGAGAATTAAAAGGCCCAAGTATGGATGTGGAAGTGCCTGATGTTGATCTTGAATGTCCTGAAGCAAAGTTGAAAGGCCCCAAGTTCAAGATGCCTGACATGCATTTCAAGGCCCCTAAGATCTCCATGCCTGATGTTGATTTACACTTGAAAGGCCCCAAAGTCAAGGGGGACATGGATGTGACAGTGCCCAAGATAGAAGGTGAAATGAAAGTTCCAGATGTGGATATCAAAGGGCCCAAAGTTGACATCAATGCCCCAGATGTGGATGTGCAGGGCCCAGACTGGCACCTGAAGATGCCCAAGATGAAAATGCCCAAGTTCAGCATGCCTGGCTTCAAAGGAGAGGGCCCAGAAGTAGATGTGAGCCTGCCCAAGGCTGACTTTGATGTCTCAGGCCCCAAGGTGGACATTGATGTTCCTGATGTGAACATTGAAGGGCCAGAAGGGAAGCTGAAGGGCCCCAAGTTCAAGATGCCTGACATGCACTTCAAGGCTCCCAAGATTTCCATGCCTGATGTTGATTTCAACTTAAAGGGTCCTAAAATCAAAGGAGATATTGATGTTTCAGTCCCAAAGCTTGAAGGAGAACTAAAGGGTCCAGAACTGGATGTCAAGGGCCCCAAATTGGATGCCAACATACCAGAAGTAGCTGTGGAAGGCCCAGAAGGTAAATGGAAAAGTCCCAAGTTCAAAATGCCCGACATGCACTTCAAATCTCCTAAAATCTCCATGCCAGACATTGATCTTCACTTAAAGAGTCCAAAGATAAAGGGGGAGGTGGATGTAGATGTCCCCAAATTGGAAGGAGACCTCAAAGGGCCAAAGGTGGACATGAGCGGGCCAGACATTGAGATTGAAGGACCAGAGGGCAAATTGAAAGGACCGAAGTTCAAGATGCCTGAGATGAACATCAAGGCCCCCAAGATCTCCATGCCTGACTTTGATTTGCATCTTAAGGGTCCCAAAGTGAAGGGTGATGTAGATGTTTCCCTGCCCAAAGTAGAAGGTGACATTAAAGGCCCAGAGATTGACATCAAAGGTCCCAAAGTGGACATTGATGTTCCAGATGTGGATGTGCAGGGCCCAGATTGGCACCTGAAGATGCCCAAGATGAAAATGCCCAAGTTCAGCATGCCTGGCTTCAAAGCAGAGGGCCCTGAAGTGGATGTCAACCTGCCCAAGGCTGACCTTGATGTTTCAGGACCCAAGGTGGACATTGAAGGCCCTAATATTAATATTGAAGGACCAGAAGGGAAACTAAAGGGCCCTAGGTTTAAAATGCCTGAGATGAACATCAAGGCTCCCAAGATCTCCATGCCTGACATTGATTTAAACCTGAAAGGCCCCAAAGTGAAGGGTGATGTGGATGTGTCTCTGCCCAAAGTGGAAGGTGAGATTAAAGTTCCTGAAGTTGACATCAAAGGCCCCAAAGTGGACATCAATGCTCCAGATGTGGATGTGCAGGGTCCAGATTGGCACCTGAAGATGCCCAAGGTGAAAATGCCCAAGTTCAGCATGCCTGGCTTCAAAGGAGAGGGTCCAGAAATAGATGTGAGCCTGCCCAAGGCTGACCTTGATGTCTCAGGACCCAAGGTGGACATTGATGTTCCAGATGTCAATGTTGAAGGTCCAGATGCAAAACTGAAGGGCCCCAAATTCAAGATGCCCGAAATGAACATCAAGGCTCCCAAGATCTCCATGCCAGATTTACATCTTAAGGGTCCCAAAGTGAAGGGTGATGTAGATGTTTCTCTTCCCAAAGTGGAAGGTGACTTCAAAGGCCCAGAGGTTGACATCAAAGGCCCCAAAGTGGATGTTCCAGATGTGGATGTTCATGGTCCAGATTGGCACCTGAAGATGCCCAAGGTGAAAATGCCCAAGTTCAGCATGCCTGGCTTCAAAGCAGAGGGCCCAGAAGTAGATGTGAGCCTGCCCAAGGCTGACCTTGATGTCTCAGGACCCAAGGTGGACATTGATGTTCCAGATGTGAATATTGAAGGACCAGAAGGGAAACTGAAGGGTCCCAAGTTCAAGATGCCTGAGATGAACATCAAGGCTCCCAAGATCTCTATGCCTGACATTGACTTAAACCTGAAAGGCCCCAAAGTGAAGGGTGATGTGGATGTGTCTCTGCCCAAAGTGGAAGGTGAGATTAAAGTTCCTGAAGTTGACATCAAAGGCCCCAAAGTGGACATTGATGTTCCAGATGTGGATGTTCATGGTCCAGACTGGCACCTGAAGATGCCCAAGATAAAAATGCCCAAGTTCAGCATGCCTGGCTTCAAAGGAGAGGGTCCAGAAGTAGATGTGAGCCTGCCCAAGGCTGACCTTGATGTCTCAGGACCCAAGGTGGACATTGATGTTCCTGATGTGAATATTGAAGGTCCAGATGCAAAACTGAAGGGTCCTAAGTTCAAGATGCCTGAGATGAACATCAAGGCTCCCAAGATCTCCATGCCAGATTTACATCTTAAGGGTCCCAAAGTGAAGGGTGATGTAGATGTTTCTCTTCCCAAAGTGGAAGGTGACTTTAAAGGCCCAGAGGTTGACATCAAAGGCCCCAAAGTGGACATTGATGTTCCAGATGTGGATGTTCATGGCCCAGACTGGCACCTGAAGATGCCCAAGGTGAAAATGCCCAAGTTCAGCATGCCTGGCTTCAAAGGAGAGGGTCCAGAAGTAGATATGAGCCTGCCCAAGGCTGACCTTGATGTCTCAGGACCCAAGGTGGACATTGATGTTCCAGATGTGAATATTGAAGGTCCAGATGCAAAACTGAAGGGTCCCAAGTTCAAGATGCCTGAGATGAACATTAAGGCTCCCAAGATCTCAATGCCAGATTTGAATCTTAATCTTAAAGGCCCCAATCTGAAAGGAGATATGGATGTTTCCATTCCAAATACAGAGGGTGATTTGAAAGGCCCTTCTCTTGACATAAAGGGCCCCAAAGTAGATGTAAGTGCTCCAGATATTGACATTCATGGTCCTGAGGGCAAATTGAAAGGTCCCAAACTGAAAATGCCTGATATGCATGTAAACATGCCCAAGATCTCCATGCCAGAAATTGACTTAAATTTAAAGGGCTCAAAGGTCAAGGGAGATGTTGATATCTCTGGACCCAAACTGGAGGGTGACATTAAATCTCCCAAGGTGGATGTTACGGGCCCAGAAGTGGACATTTCTGCTCCTAAAGTCAGTATTGATGGGAAAGCAAAGAAATCTCGTTTTAAGCTTCCCAAATTTAATTTTTCTGGGTCCAAAGTTCAGACACCTGAAGTGGATGCCAAACTTAAAAAGCCAGACATTGATATAACAGCTCCAAAAGTTGATGTTAATGCTCCAGAAGTTGAAGTCCAAGGTAAAGTGAAAGGATCCAAGTTTAAAATGCCTTTCCTGAGCATTTCATCTCCCAAAGTCTCCATGCCCGATGTGGAGCTAAACTTGAAAGGTCCTAAAGTCAAAGGAGACTTAGATGCAGCAGGCCCAAATTTAGAAGTAGACTTGAAAGGTCCCAAAGTGGATGTTAACACACCAGATGTTCAACTTAATGCTCCAGATGTGGATGTTCATGGTCCAGAATGGAATGTGAAAATGCCCAAGATGAAAATGCCCAAGTTCAGTGTGTCTGGTGTAAAAGCAGAAGGGCCTGATGTGGGTGTGGATTTACCAAAAGGAGACATCAATATAGAAGGTCCCAGTATGAATATCCAAGGCCCAGAACTTAATGTGGAATGTCCAGAGGGAAGCTTAAAAGGCCCCAAATTTAAGATGCCTGAGATGAACATCAAGGCTCCCAAGATCTCCATGCCTGACATTGACTTAAACTTGAAAGGCCCCAAAGTGAAGGGTGATGTGGATGTGTCTCTGCCCAAAGTGGGAGGTGAGATTAAAGTTCCTGAAGTTGACATCAAAGGCCCCAAAGTGGATGTTCCAGATGTGGATGTTCATGGTCCAGACTGGCACCTGAAGATGCCCAAGGTGAAAATGCCCAAGTTCAGCATGCCTGGCTTCAAAGGAGAGGGTCCAGAAATAGATGTGAGCCTGCCCAAGGCTGACCTTGATGTCTCAGGACCCAAGGTGGACATTGATGTTCCAGATGTGAATATTGAAGGTCCAGATGCAAAACTGAAGGGTCCTAAGTTCAAGATGCCTGAGATGAACATCAAGGCTCCCAAGATCTCCATGCCTGACATTGACTTAAACCTGAAAGGCCCCAAAGTGAAGGGTGATGTGGATGTGTCTCTGCCCAAAGTGGAAGGTGAGATTAAAGTTCCTGAAGTTGACATCAAAGGCCCCAAAGTGGACATTGATGTTCCAGATGTGGATGTTCATGGTCCAGACTGGCACCTGAAGATGCCCAAGGTGAAAATGCCCAAGTTCAGCATGCCTGGCTTCAAAGCAGAGGGCCCAGAAGTAGATGTGAGCCTGCCCAAGGCTGACCTTGATGTCTCAGGACCCAAGGTGGACATTGATGTTCCAGATGTGAATATTGAAGGTCCAGATGCCAAACTGAAGGGTCCTAAGTTCAAGATGCCTGAGATGAACATCAAGGCTCCCAAGATCTCCATGCCTGACTTTGATTTGCATCTGAAAGGACCCAAAGTGAAGGGTGATGTAGATATTTCCCTACCCAAAGTGGAAGGTGACCTCAAAGGCCCAGAGGTTGATATCAAAGGTCCCAAAGTGGACATCAATGCTCCAGATGTGGATGTGCAGGGTCCAGACTGGCACCTGAAGATGCCCAAGGTGAAAATGCCCAAGTTCAGCATGCCTGGCTTCAAAGCAGAGGGTCCAGAAGTAGATGTGAGCCTGCCCAAGGCTGACCTTGATGTCTCAGGACCCAAGGTGGACATTGATATTCCTGACGTGAATGTTGAGGGTCCAGATGCAAAACTAAAGGGCCCCAAGTTCAAGATGCCTGAGATGAACATCAAGGCTCCCAAGATCTCCATGCCAGATTTACATCTTAAAGGTCCCAAAGTAAAGAGTGATGTAGATGTTTCTCTACCTAAAGTAGAAAGTGAACTTAAAGGCCCAGAGGTTGACATCAAAGGCCCCGAAGTGGACATTGATGTTCCAGATGTGGATGTTCATGGCCCAGACTGGCACCTGAAGATGCCCAAAATAAAAATGCCCAAGTTCAGCATGCCTGGCTTCAAAGCAGAGGGTCCAGAAATAGATGTGAGCCTGCCCAAGGCTGACCTTGATGTCTCAGGACCCAAGGTAGACATTGATGTTCCAGATGTGAATATAGAAGGTCCAGATGCAAAACTGAAGGGCCCCAAGTTCAAGATGCCTGAAATGAACATCAAGGCCCCCAAGATCTCCATGCCAGATTTACATCTTAAGGGTCCCAAAGTGAAGGGTGATGTAGATGTTTCTCTTCCCAAAGTGGAAGGTGACTTCAAAGGCCCAGAGGTTGACATCAAAGGCCCCAAAGTGGACATTGATGTTCCAGATGTGGATGTTCATGGCCCAGACTGGCACCTGAAGATGCCCAAGGTGAAAATGCCCAAGTTCAGCATGCCTGGCTTCAAAGGAGAGGGTCCAGAAGTAGATGTGAGCCTGCCCAAGGCTGACCTTGATGTCTCAGGACCCAAGGTGGACATTGATGTTCCAGATGTGAATATCGAAGGACCAGAAGGGAAACTGAAGGGCCCAAAGTTTAAAATGCCTGATCTCCACCTCAAGGCACCCAAGATCTCAATGCCAGAAGTTGACCTGAATTTGAAAGGGCCAAAGTTGAAGGGTGATGTAGATGTTTCTCTACCTAAAGTGGAAGGAGACCTCAAAGGCCCTGAGGTTGATATCCAGGGTCCCAAAATGGACATCAGTGCCCCAGATGTGGATGTTCATGGCCCAGACTGGCACCTGAAGATGCCCAAGGTGAAAATGCCCAAGTTCAGCATGCCTGGCTTCAAAGCAGAGGGCCCAGAAGTAGATGTGAGCCTGCCCAAGGCTGACCTTGATGTCTCAGGACCCAAGGTGGACATTGATGTTCCAGATGTGAATATTGAAGGTCCAGATGCCAAACTGAAGGGCCCCAAATTCAAAATGCCTGAGATGAACATCAAAGCACCCAAAATCTCCATGCCTGACTTTGATTTGCATCTGAAAGGCCCCAAAGTGAAGGGAGATGTGGATGCTTCATTGCCTAAAATGGAAGGCGAAATAAAGGGTCCTGGTATTGATATCAAGGGCCCCACTGTGGATATTGACACTCCTGATGTCAGTATTGAAGGTCCAGAAGGAAAATTAAAAGGACCCAAATTTAAAATGCCAGACATGCATATCAAAGCACCCAAGATCTCCATGCCTGACTTTGACTTAAATCTAAAAGGGCCTAAAGTTAAGGGTGATGTGGACCTTGCACTCCCTAATGTGGAAGGTGACCTTAAAGGGCCAGAAATAGACATTGAGGGTCCTGAAGGAAAACTTAAAGGCCCCAAATTTAAGGTGCCTGATGTCCATTTCAAAACTCCACAAATCTCAATGAGTGACATTGATTTGAACATGAAAGGACCTAAGATAAAAGGAGATTTGGACATTTCTATTCCTAAACCAGAAGGGGAGTTGAAAGGTCCTAAAGTGGATGTCAAAGGCCCTAAGCTGGATATTGACACTCCTGATATTGATATTCATGGTCCAGAAGGGAAACTGAAGGGCCCAAAGTTTAAAATGCCTGATCTCCACCTCAAGGCACCCAAGATCTCAATGCCAGAAGTTGACCTGAATTTGAAAGGGCCAAAGGTGAAGGGTGATGTAGATGTTTCTCTACCTAAAGTGGAAGGAGACCTCAAAGGCCCTGAGGTTGATATCCAGGGTCCCAAAATGGACATCAGTGCCCCAGATGTGGATGTTCATGGCCCAGACTGGCACCTGAAGATGCCCAAGGTGAAAATGCCCAAGTTCAGCATGCCTGGCTTCAAAGCAGAGGGCCCAGAAGTAGATGTGAGCCTGCCCAAGGCTGACCTTGATGTCTCAGGACCCAAGGTGGACATTGATGTTCCAGATGTGAATATTGAAGGTCCAGATGCAAAACTGAAGGGTCCTAAGTTCAAGATGCCCGAGATGAACATCAAGGCTCCCAAGATCTCCATGCCTGACATTGACTTAAACCTGAAAGGCCCCAAAGTGAAGGGTGATGTGGATGTGTCTCTGCCCAAAGTGGAAGGTGAGATTAAAGTTCCTGAAGTTGACATCAAAGGCCCCAAAGTGGACATTGATGTTCCAGATGTGGATGTTCATGGTCCAGACTGGCACCTGAAGATGCCCAAGGTGAAAATGCCCAAGTTCAGCATGCCTGGCTTCAAAGCAGAAGGTCCAGAAGTAGATGTGAGCCTGCCCAAGGCTGACCTTGATATCTCAGGACCCAAGGTGGACATTGATGTTCCAGATGTGAATATTGAGGGTCCAGATATGAAAGTGAAAGGTCCCAAATTCAAGATGCCTGAGATTAATATCAAGACTCCCAAGATTTCTATGCCTGATGTTGACCTGGAGTTAAAAGGACCCAAAGTAAAAGGAGCCTTTGATGGGTCTGTTCCTAAGATTGAAGGTACTCTCAAAGGACCTGAAATAGACCTGAAAGGTCCAGGGCTGGATTTTGAAGGTCCCGATGCTAAACTTAGTGGTCCTAACTTGAAGATGCCATCGTTGGAGATGTCTGTTCCTAAAATAACTGGGCCTGATGCTAATGTGCACCTCAAGACACCGAAAGTTGGAATTTCTGGGCCTAAGTTAGGAGGTGGTGAAGTAGATCTCAAGGGGCCTAAAGTTGATTTAGAAACGCCAAGCTTAGATGTCCACATGGAGAGCCCAGACATCAATATTGAGGGGCCAGATGTTAAAGTTCCGAAGTTTAAGAAACCTAAGTTTGGATTTGGTGCAAAAAGCCCCAAAGCTGACATCAAGACACCCACAGTTGATGTGAATGTCCCTGAAGCAGAGCTGAGTGTTGATTCTCCTGAAATAAACATCGGTGGCAAGGGCAAGAAAAGCAAGTTTAAAATGCCTAAAATTCACATGAGTGGTCCTAAAGTTAAAGCCAAAAAACAGGGATTTGATTTGAATATTCCTGGAGGTGAGATCGATGCCAGTCTCAAAGTTCCTGATGTAGATGCCAGTGTTGCAGGGCCTGATGCTGCACTCAAAGCTGAAGTAAAATCTCCCAAAGTCAAGAAAACTATGTTTGGAAAAATGTACTTTCCAGATGTAGAATTTGACATTAAGTCACCTAAATTTAAAGCAGAGGCTCCCCTACCTAGCCCCAAGCTGGAGGGTGAAATCAAGGTACCAGATGTGGATGTTTCTTCACCAGGGATTAATGTGGAAGCTCCTGATATTCATGTGAAGGCTCCCAAGTTCAAGGTGCCAGGAGTGGAAGCCTCAGGGCCAAAGATAGAGGGCAACTTGAAAGGTCCCAAGGTACAGGCAAGCTTGGACACACCTGACATCAACATCGAAGGCCCTGAAGCTAAAATCAAAGCACCCTCTTTTAGTGTTTCTGCTCCTCAAGTCTCCATACCTGATGTAAATGTTAAGTTGACAGGACCAAAGATAAAGGGTGATGTTCCCAGTGTGGGACTGGAAGGACCTGACATAGATCTGCAAGGTCCAGAAGGAAAAATCAAGTTCCCTAAGTTTTCATTGCCCAAGATCAGTGCCCCTGGTGTGAAAGTGGAAGGTGGGAGCACTGAGATTCAGATGCCCTCTCTTGAAGGAGGGTTGAGTACAACAGATGTTAAGCTTGAAGGGCCTGATATGTCTCTAAAAGGCCCAGGAGTGGACTTGCCTTCGGTGGACCTCTCTATGCCCAAAGTGTCTGGGCCTGATCTTGACCTGCACTTGCAAGGACCAAGTTTGAAGGGAGACCTGGGTGCCTCCAGTCCAAGCATGAAGCTACACGCCCCAGGTCTTGACCTCAAAGGTGTTGGTGGAAAAGTACAGATAGGAGCAGATGGTATGAAAGTGTCGGGGATTGATGCCACAACGGCACTCAGTGTGGGGGCACCAGATGTGACACTGAAGGGACCAAGTCTACAAGGAGATCTGACTGTGGCTGGAGACATCAAATGCCCCAAAGTATCTGTGACTACTCCTGATGTTAGCTTGGAGGCCTCAGAAGGTGGTGTCAAACTTCCCCAAATGAAGCTGCCTCAGTTTGGCATCTCTACTCCGGGGTCCGACTTGGACATTAACATCAAGGGGCCACAAGTTTGTGGAGAACTGAAGGGTTCAGGGATGGATGTGAATCTGAAAGGGCCTCAGATCTCAGCACCAGGCATGGACTTTAATTTCGAAGGACCAAAAGTGAAGGGGAACCTCGGGGCTGCTGGAGAATTGAAAGGCCCAGTGATTGGGGGAGGTCTTCCCGGCATCAGCATTCAAGGCCCAGAAGGAAATCTCCAAATGCCTGGAATTAAGGCTTCTGGATGTGATGTGAAACTCTCATCAGGGCAGATTTCTGGTCCTGAAATTAAAGGAGATCTGAAAGGTTCAGGAATAGGTCTCCATGGGGCTGTTCCTGATATCAGTGTCAAGGCGCCTTCCTTTAATGTGGCATCTCCTGAAACAGATTTTGGTGTCAGTTTGAAGGGCCCCAAAGTCAAAGGAGGCATAGATGTTTCAGGGGGTGCCAGTGTCCCAGATATCAACCTGGGTGAAGGGCATATGAGTGTCAAAGGCTCTGGAGTTGAGTGGAAGGGACCCCAAGCCTCCTCTTCTCTAAACTTGGATACATCTAAACTCGCTGGGAACCTTCATTTCTCAGGACCAAAGATAGAAGGAGATGTGAAAGGGGGCCAGATCGGACTCCAGGGTCCTGGGCTGAGTGTGTCTGGGCCTCAAGGTCACTTGGAAAGTGGATCTGGAAAAGTAACATTCCCCAAGATGAAGATCCCTAAATTTACCTTCTCTGGCCGAGAGCTCATTGGTAGAGAAGTAGGAGTGGATGTCAACTTCCCTAAAGTGGAGGCCAATGTGCAGGCTGGTGCTGGAGAAGGCGAGTGGGAAGAGTCTGAAGTAAAACTTAAAAAATCCAAAATCAAAATGCCCAAGTTTACCTTTTCTAAACCTAAAGGGAAAGGTGGTGTCACCAGCTCACCAGAAGCATCCATTTCTGGGTCCAAAGGGGACCTGAAGAGCTCGAAGGCCAGCTTGGGCTCTCTGGAGGGGGAAGTGGAAGCTGAAGCGTCTTCCCCCAAAGGCAAATTCTCCCTGTTTAAAAGTAAGAAGCCAAGACACCGCTCCAACTCCTTCAGCGATGAGAGGGAGTTCTCAGCGCCTTCCACCCCAACTGGGACTCTGGAGTTTGCGGGTGGAGAAGCTAGAGGCAAACATGGGAAGCTGAAGTTTGGCACCTTTGGTGGCTTGGGATCAAAGAGCAAAGGTCATTATGAGGTTACTGGGAGTGATGATGAGGCAGGCAAGTTACAGGGGAGTGGAGTGTCCTTGGCCTCAAAGAAGTCCCGACTGTCTTCTTCCTCTAGCAACGACAGTGGGACCAAGGTCGGCATCCAGCTTCCTGAGGTAGAGCTATCAGTTTCTACAAAGAAAGAGTAGTGGGCCTTCATGCATGTACATGTATATATATATATATATAAAACATCAGCCTTGGGTGTGTTTGTATATAACTCCAAAGAGAAACACCCCAATAGCCTCAGCAATAAGGCAAAGATCTTGCCTCCACCAGCGGCAAGTGCTGACAAACCAAACGCCTGTAGGCTTCTGGGACTCTGCAGCTACGTAAAGAGTTCTAAGTTCATCTGACCCGCGTGCAAAGTCAACAGTATTTGCCTTAAGATTTCAGTTTTTGGTTTCTTTTTTCTTTCTTTCTTTCTTTTTTTTTTTTTTTTTTGCATTGAACGCTGAGAGCTCGTGTTTACTAAGCAAGCTTTTGTGTTTATCTTCCTTATTTTTACTGAACATGGTTAGTGCCTGGGTAATGGAAACCCACTTTTTTTTCCATTGTAATGACTTTGGGGGCTTTCATGAGTAAGGGAGGGTGGGATAAAAGGTGGCAGAGAGGGCAAGGTCGTCATTGCTCTGAGGGTTGGACCTGTGAAACCCCGGCATGGCCCCGAGGAAATGGGAGCCAGTAGGTGGTTGTTTCTCAATCTCTGTAGCATGACTTCTTAATCCCCAGGTGTGTTAGTCCCAGCCTAGTTTGGTGCTCAAGGTGAGAGGGGATTTGAATCTGTTTGTCCAATCCACCAGGTCAATGTGAGGGGCTTACATTCTGGGTTTGGTTAGAAAAGTGTTCATACATGACCGCTACGTCCTAAGAAAAATTCCAATATTTTTTTTTATCAAATGTCATCATGATTAAGGAAATGTCTGGCACTTTAATGGCAAATTAATTGAGAATGTATGAAAGTTGATGCTGTACAAGCCAAATAAAGCTCTTTATTAACCCTGATGTATTGTGCGTTTGCATTCTGTGTGGAAGAGATGAAGCCAAGGGAGACTGCACGCACAGCCCTCATGGTTCAGACTTGATCTGCCCAATGCTATTGTTAGTTTTGATAGTGACTTTAAGGCATTACCTCTGCACGGATACCAGAAGGAAGCTTTCGCTTCTTCATTATTATGGGAGACCGGCAGCATCATTGCTGAGCAATTGACAGTGGAGTGGTCATAATTCACCATAGAGCATCCATCTTAGCATGAGCAAGACTTTAAAATGGAGTGGGGATGGGGCTGAGGATGTAATTCAGTTCCTAGAGTGCTTGGCTGGTATGCGTGAGATCCTCCTGGCTTAAATTCCCAGACACTCCTAAGACCCAGTATGGTGGTTAACAACTGTAATCCCAGCACATGGGGGTGGAAGCAAAAGGATTCTTTTTTTGTATTTTTGAGACAGATATTTTAGCCGGGGGTGGGGGGTGGGGGGTAGGGGTTGGGGCTTGGGGGTGGGGGGATTGGGGGGTGGGGTGGTGGCAGTGGCGGGGGGGGGGGCCGCGCGCGGGGGCACACCTTTAATCCCAACACTTGGGAGGCAGAGGCAGGCAGATTTCTGAGTTCGAGGCCAGCCTGGTCTACAGAGTGAGTTCCAGGACAGCCAGGGCTACACAGAGAAACCCTGTCTGGGGGGTGGGGGGAACAAAAAAAATGAGAGAGACAGATATTTTGAATTTTGAGATACACTGTATCCAAGTATTCAAGACTGTCCTGGAACTCCCAGTGTAGTCTGAGCTGGCCTTGAATTTGAGACAATCTTCCTGAGTGTTGGGGTTACAAGCGTTAAGTTACTACATCCAGTACCCATGTACACTGTTGGGAAGATAGCCATTGGGATATTGGGAAGATATCCTACACAGAAGTGTCCAAGCTGTCCAATTGTACACCAACTCGTTTATTTTTAGCTTGAGGAAGGAGAGGTGTAGCTAGGGTAGTCTGAAGTGTCTACTCATTCAGTAAATACTTTTTGAGCACCGTGGCTTAGATGCGGTCTAAGGCCCAGTGATTTCAAAAATCTCTTCTGTTGACTTCTACAGACCAAATGATGCAGTGGATGCTGAAATCTGGAATGCTCTGAACCCTGGAAAAAGGGGTAGGGGTGGGGGAAATGGCACATCTAGTGGAGACGATGAGACTCCCAAGACTTCAGGTAATAACTTCTTGGCTGGGACAATTAGGAGTCCTGAGTGGAATGGGTGGGCAGTAACTAGCCATTAAACCTCAAGGGACCTTTCAGGTCTTCCAGGCTTAGGTTGGAGGCAGTGACTATAGAACAGGTCTCCATTCTGCAGGGGCCATCTCAGCAGGAGGAACAGCACAGAAGGAGGCAGAAGGGGCTGGGGGATAACCTGAATCGTCCTCCTCCTCCCTCTGCTGGGATTTCAGTTCTCTGTGCTACCTCTTTGCTTTACCTGGTGTTGGGGATTGAACCCAGTGTGAACCTCTGGTGTGCTAGGCTGACACTACCCAATGTGCTACATCTCCAGAAACAGTATTTTTGTTCTTTCTCTATGGTAATTGCATACAGAGTTAAGTATACATTTAAAAAGGATAATTTGGACTCAAGATGGCTCAGTAGGTAAAAGTGATTGCTGCAAAACCTGACGACCTGAGTTTAATCTCCAGGCTCCAAATGATGGAAGGATATAACGCCTGCAGTTTGCTTTCTGAACTACAGCTAGACAGCTGGATAGCCAGCCAGCCAGCCAGCCAGATACATATGCATGTACAAATGCACACAGAGGGAAGATAATTTCCTTAGGGAAACAAAGTTTTCTCTCAATTTTACAGAGAGCCAAAAGGGAGTAAAAGATACTGCAGAGTTCCTGGGACCTGCACCAGAGTACTGGCCTGGGAGTCACTGAATTCATCTCCCGTGTTGGGTACATAAGGGTCCATCATGAGCTTCTATTTACTCCCTGGTAATGTGGATGGGGCGTTTAGAGTCTCTAAGGTCCTTCCCAGACCCAACCGTCCATGATTCCTTGGGAAGCAGGCTGGAGAGTGGTGCGGATGGGCCATTTTGGGTAAAAAGCAAGGTATGATTGTAACATTTTTCCTGTGTGGCATTGTCTGAAATGGTTTGAGACATGTCAGTGTTAAAGTGTAGCTAAGTCTCCAGCTTCCCAGACCAAAATGGACAGACAGCCTCCGCCAGGACTCACACATGGCTAATGCACACATCCTCCTCCGGGGTACCATCTGGGCTGTGAAGTTAGGAAATACAACCAGGGAAACTCAGCTAAGCATGCAACTTAAGGTGCTGGTCCTTCCCTCATCCTTCCTTCCTTTTATCATTTTTTTTTCCTTTACCTCCACCCCTACCCATCCCCAGATCTCACTTTGTATCCCTGACTGGCCTGAAACTCCTTATATAGACCAGGATGACCTCAAACTCTCAAAGAATCACCTGCTTCTGCCTCCTGGGTGCTGGGATTAAAGGTGTGCACACAACTTGTTCTCTCACTCTGTTAAAAGTATGCACTCTTTAAATTAAATCTTCAGAGAAATTGCAAGAATAATATGGTGACGCACATATACACTACACTTGTGCTTCCCCCTACCCCCCTTTGGAGGACAGGGTTTCTCTGTGTAGCCCTGGCTGTCCTGAAACTATCTCTGTAGTACAGGCTGGCCTCAAACTCAGATCTGCCTGCTTCCTGAGTGCTGGGTAAAGACGTGTACCATCTCCAGAGTTGTTCTCCAATTCTTAACACTTTCCTCCCTTACTTTAACCTCCCTCCATATAGATATTATGATAACCATTATTTTTTGTTGACTTGGTCAAGAGCTGACCACAGAAGTCACAGCACTTTAACCCCTAAGTGCTTCATGTGTGTGGACACTTTCTTACGCGACGCTAATATAATGATTAAATTCGGTAAGTCTTTGATCTATCGTTCACATCATCCATTTGTAAGTTTCTTGATTACCCCTGTAGTTTCCTTCACAGAGCTGAGTTTTTGTCCCAGGTGACCTTCAGGCTGAGTTCCCCTTGGATTTAGTTCCCTTCTCCATGGTTTCAGTCTATTATTTTGTTTTGCTTTTAATGCCGTCTCTGACACAGAGTCTTACACTTATTGCCTAGGTTACCCTGAAACTCCCGGTGTATGATTGGCCTTACACTAATGCTGATCCTCCTGCCTCAACCTCTCAAATTCTGGGATGACAGGTGTGAGCCACTATTTCTTCAGTCTTGAAGGTCTCGCCCTGTAACTCACGTTGGCCTGGAGGTCCTTCTATAGTTCAAGCTGGCCTCAAACTCACAGTGCTTCTGCCTTAGCTTCCAAAGCTATGATTACAAGTGTATACAACCACCCCCAGCAGCTGTAATAGCTTTCTTTTAAATTAAAAAAATTAATGTGGGTATGAGTGTATGAGTGTGTAAGTGAGTGTGTGTATGGGGGGGATACACGGCTCAAGTGTGGAAGTCAGAAGACAAACCTTGGGACGTGAGAGCTTTGGTCTTAGGGATCAAACTCATGTCTTTAGGTTTGGCAGTAAGTACTTTTACCTGCTGCCCTCTCGCTGGCCTGGCATTGATCTTTTTGAAGGGTGTGGAGCCAGTTGTTTTGTAGCAATAACCCTCCATGATCACATCAGGTGATGCCTTTGAGGGTAGGGCACTCACAGAAGTGACATTAGGTGCCTTTTAACTCACCCTTCGGAAGGCATGTAAGTGTACTAGTGCCAATTAAGTAGGAGCTTGCCAGACTTCTTCCTTGTAATCTTGCCATGTTTTCCCTTCAGAATTAACAAGTAAATCTAAGTTTTCAAGGGAGAAGTCCAAGTTTGGGCAAGTTTTATTTCGCAAGTGTGCTCTGGAGGCTGGTGGCATGCTAGGCCTTGGCGTGATCTCTGGTCTGGTTCGGGGATTTTGAAAGTGAGGCTCTGGCCTAGGGCTTTGCAGCACACAGCAGCTTTCTGTCTTTCCTCACGAGGTCAAAGAATTCTGTGCATGAATGCTTGCCACAGAGCTGGGAATACCACGAGCTGTTTACCAGCCTCTGGATCACCCTGTGGCATCAGGCCGGCTTCAGAGGCCTCCTGAGGCTGAATGCTCCCTGCAGAGTAGCAGCCTGTGCCACAGCAAATGTGTGGGGGAACGTTCTGCCGAGGAGGGTGGTTTCATTTCCCCATAAATGCCTCTGTTTTTTTCCACAACAAGTTTGAGGTTTGGCCAGCACAGAACGACTTCCCAGTAGGACGGTTAAGGTTGGAAAGGGTTACAGATGAAGAACCCTTCTTTTTTGGGGGGTGGGGGACAGGCAGGTCCTTTTAG
The DNA here is from genome assembly GCF_947179515.1 of Apodemus sylvaticus. Lineage (NCBI taxonomy): Eukaryota > Metazoa > Chordata > Mammalia > Rodentia > Muridae > Apodemus > Apodemus sylvaticus. The sequence goes on along the minus strand of NC_067472.1, from coordinate 54,463,595 downwards.
TGCACAAGTGCTTTATCTCAGGATATCTCACACTGTGTTCTCAGCTGCACCCAGGAAAGCAGGTACCACCCACTCCATCGCATAGTCCAGAGAGGTGAGGCTCGCTCAGAGCCTAGAAGGGTAATCCTACTTAGGGAAATCAAAGCTTTCAGATTTTAGAAACATAATTGTTTTTCTCCCCTGTGAGAGTTCCCTGAAGGAAGGGGGAGTTTGGGAAGGGGGAGTCTTGGAATCTGTAGGATCTTAGACATTTTCTCATCTCTGAAAGTATTAATAGAAACTAGAACCAAGCATGGCGACATATGCCTTTAATCTCAGCACTGGGGAGGCAGAAACAGGTGGGTTCTCTGTGAGTACTAGGTCAGCCTGGTCTATATAGTTGAGTGCCAGGCTAGCCCAGGTTATGTAGTGAGACCATTTCTCATCAAACAAACAAACAAACAAACAAATAAACAAACAAACAGCTAATAACTGGGGATGGAGAGATGGCTCAGTAGTTAAGAGCATTTATTACTCTTGTAGAGGCCCTAGATTCAGTGCCAGCACCCACATGGCCACCTACAACCAACTGCAATTCCAGTTCCTGGGGATCTGACACCCTCTTCTGACCTCCAGGGCCTCATGCATGCATATGGTGCACATATACTAATGAAGTTTCACACACATAAATTAAAAAACTAAATCTTGGGACTTAGAGGTTAAGGGTATTGTTATTCTTCTGGAAGATCTCAGTTCAGTTCCCAGCACCCACAAGTTGGCTCACAATGATCCAAAACTCTAGTTTCAGAAGATCTGATATACATTCTGGCCTCTTAGGGCACCAGACACACATGTGCTATGCATACATATAATAGAAGAACATAATCATACACACTAAAGAAATTAAAAGCCAGGTGGTGGTGGTGCACACCTTTAATCCCAGAACTTGGGAGGCAGAGGCAGGCGGATTTCTGAGGGATTTCTGAGTTTGAGGCCAGCCTGGTCTACAGAGTGAGTTCCAGGACAGCCAGGGCTACACAGAGAAACCCTATCTTGAAACCCCCCCCCCCAAAAAAAAGGTATTAAAAAATAGTTTAAAAGAAGCTATTAAATGCTGGGTGGTGTTGGTACATGCCTTTAATCCCAGCACTCAGGAGGCAGAGGCAGGTGAATCTTTGAGTTAGAGGCCATCCCGGTCTATAGATCGCGTTTCAGGATGGCAAGGGCTACACAGAAAAATCCTGTCCTGAAAAACCATTTTAAAATAAGGCTATCATTTCTGTGGGTTCCTACCTTTGGGACCCTTGGTAACTTGTCAAAATCTGTGACATGAGGCTCGGGATATAACTTAGTTGGTGGAGTTTTGCCTGGTATGTTCAGGTCCTGGGTTCATTCCTTAGGACCCAGGTCAGGAGGCAGTTATGGAATTTCCTTTTCTATAAGATGAAAAGAAGGAGATGGCATGGAGAATTCCTCTTAAAGCATTATGAGAATAACGTAAATTAAAATACATATTTTCTTTCTAATAAACTACAACTTCTGTTTCATGAAAAATACAGTGTACTCAGTGTACAGTAAAAATTGTATGAGTTATTCCTATGACTTGCTTGCTAACTCTCTGTTAAGTATTCTATATGTTACACACAACTCCACAAGGTGCGCCCTAATTTGCATTTAATAGACAAGTTCAGACAGGGTTAGCAGCTGTGTGCAGGGGCACATAGTCAAACGGGGTCAACATTCTCTCTCACTGAAGTCTGTTCTGAGAAATCTCATGTCTATCAGCAGTTTGTCCTTTCTGCTACAGGAAAGGTTGGCTTAGTAAATCTGTTTTAAGGCTTGGAGAGGAGCTGAGGGAGGTTTTCCAAGCAGGGAGGCAGCAGGAGTGAAAGCTGATAGTGAAGTGTGGGGCAGCAGAGTGGGACTAGGGCAAGAAGGGTGGACATTGAGGTCCCAGGGGAACCCGGGTTTCAGGATCGGCTTTGGAAGGCAAAGACTGGTGTATGTGCTGGAGTTTTCCCCTCCAGCGGGCTCAAGAGCAGTGAGTCATTAGCACAGGCTTGCCCTTCTGGGCAGCTGTTAGTGTCTTCCTTAGACTTCCTGCCTCATACTATTCCCAGTCGTTTGCCCTATTCAGTCTTCGCTCTTCCATGGTACTAATAAAGGAGAGAAACTACAACTGAAGTTAATGTATCACCATAAGTCCTGCCCACTGGTCCTGGGACCCCTAGAGTGGACAGGCTGATTGTCTGCAAACACTGTTCTGTTCAATCTGGGACCCTGGGAGGTTGAGCCTCGCGTCCAGGGGAGGGCCTGGGACTGTGAGGGGCTTCCACATAGGAACTGGGAGTAGGAGAGAGCTGCTTCCCAGCGAGCATGGTGTTTCCCTGTGTGTCTCCGCCTCCTCCACTCCAGTGTGAGGATCAGCCCACAGCCGGCAGTGCAGTGTGATCAGGGATTTCCACGCTCCCCAAGTGGAACGGGGCAGTTCCACCCACCGTGGGTTCCAAGCCAGAGGGTAAGAACTCAGGACACCTAGAGCTCTTCAATCACAAATTAGAGCCTAGAAGGAAACAAGTCAAAACCCAAGAAGCCTGGGCAAAAGTGCCTTAGTCAGAGCCAGGATGATTTGGATGAGAAATGTAAAGGGCGTGGAGGAGGAAGACCAGAAAAAGGAAGAAGAAGAAGAAGAAGGGTTGGGGTGTGACTCAGTGGTCTGGTACATGCAAAATGGTGGCTTTATTCGTTACCACATGGACAGCCCCAAAGGATGGCTTCAGAGGGTTTGAGCCCTGCCTTTCTTGGTGCCCCAAATAAATGTACTCTAAGAAAATCAGAGCACTGTAACACTGAGGCAAAATTATTGCTCTGACCCCAAATCAAGTGATCTGACATCCTGGCCCCCTACCCCAATCACCAGTCCTGGCTGTTAGAGTCCAGGGAACAAGGAAACCCAGTCTCTGGGAGTAACTGTAGCCACTTTTAGCCTACTGGCCAATCTTGGAACTAATCCAAGTTCTGTCACAGTCCCTAGGCAGATTTTTATCTATTTAGACCCGGCTGCTGTGAAGTAATGGGCCAGGCTGACAGCCAAATAAGACTGGGCATAGGATGCTAGGCAATCACAGAAAAAAACCGTCAGAGACCAGCTGGAAGCTGCTGTATGTGGTTCACACTTTATGTGTTGCCTCTGGAACTCAGCCCTTATCTGGTGAGACCTTAATTTTTAAAACAGAGCATCAGCCCCAACTCTTTCCTTTATCCAGAGTTTGCCTAAAAGATGACCTGGTATATGACAACATCTTAGGTTTACACTTTTGAATGTTGGTATTTAAAAGAAGGTTGGGGAGATGGTTTGGTATTTAGGCTCTTGCTGCATGTACATGAGGACTTGAGTTCTGGTGTCCAGAACTGAGGTAAAAGGTGGGCATGGTATTCTGGTCTGTAACCTTATCCCTGGGGGGATGGGGTGGGGATAGTGGCCTGACAGTCTAGCCCATTGGTGAGCCAGATCAAGTAAGAGACAAGGTGGAGAATGATAGAAAAAGATAGATGTCTCTGGCCTTCACATGCAATGGCATAGTCTTGTACACATATACACACATGTGCACATACATAATCATGCACACAGATACAAATACACACAGATAATAATAAAAATAGGACTTGTGTGTGGGCTGGGAAAGTAGCATGCATAAAGTCCTGGACTTGACATATCATAAGCCTGGTGTGGTGGCACACAGCTGAAACCCCAGAACTCAGGAGGTGGACGAAGGAGACTCTGAAGTTCAAGGTCATCCTCCCATTGGTTGCTTTATCCTAGGTCAGTCTGGGCTACACAAGGAGTTACCCTCCCAATGACTATTTAAGGTCCATCCATTCATCCATCTCCTGGAGTCTGACAGCCCTCATTACTGAGCTGTAGTCACATAGGACTGCAGTATGGGCACTTGATACCCTACCAAGGAAAGAGCTTCAGCTTAAAGTTCGCTACTCCTGTCCACCCAAAGTGGAAGACTTTGATTTTTTTCAGCCACGCAGTGTAGACTGCTCTCTGTGTTGTTTTTTTTTTTTCTTCCCCTGTGTGTACAGTCTCTTCCAGGATACATAGCTGCCAGGCAGCTGGTTCTCTGTCCCCTTGCTCAGGCAGCCAGGCCGTGGGGAGGACTGGAATGTGAAAAGCCAAGGGAGAAGAATGACAGTGCATTTTCTATTTGTAAGCCTGCGAGTTTGGCTCACCACTTGAATTTCAAGTGGGCCCTTCAGGCAGATAGGGATGTCAGGTGAGCGAGCAGAGGCAGCCCATTAGAATTGTCTAAATTCCTAGAAAATAAATTCTAGGAATTTCAGCTGTAGGAGGAAGGTGGGTCAGGTAGGGCAAATTCACTGCAGGGGGTGGGGCCCTGGTAGGGGTGGGGCCCTGGTAGGGGGTGGGGCCCGGTGTGGGTAGGCTTTCTTTCTTGTTTCTCTGTTTGCATACCATATTTTCCTTCAAATTATTTTTCCTATTGATTCTAATAGACAAGCTCTGGACTAAGGTATTTGTTTTTTCTTTAACTGAGCTACAGATCTCTTCCTAAGGAAAAAAAAAGCCACTCCCTTTAACTACTGTTTTTGGTTACTGCTCTTTGTTTGGAGTAATTACTACCCCTAAAAGAGGGGGGAAATTACAGATTACTGATTATCAGAAGGAAATAAGTGCTTTGGATTATCCAGCCTCCTGCCCCTGGATTGCCATTCCAGACCTTACCATTCTCCCAGGTACAAAGCCCTGTACTTCATGTTCTGCAATCACTCCCTTTCGTTGTTTCCAGAGGGGAAATGGTTGGATCCTGTGTGTCGCTTGTCATGTTCTTGTTACATAACCTTGGAAAACCTTTGATAGGTTTTGTTGGTCACAGGAAAAAAACATGGGGTTGTGGTTTGTCTTTTATTCACTGTGCCCTGACAGTGGGTTGAACTTGGAGTGTATTTACTAGCACTTGTTTAATATTCACTTAAAAGATTTAAAAGTTGGATGGGGGTGGGGTGCTTGGAGAGATGACTTAGTGGTTAAGAGTGACTCCCGATCTGTGGGAGGATCAAAGTCTGATTCCCTGCACCCACATTGGGTAGCGGACATTCATTTGCAGCTCCAGTTCCGGGGGATCTGACTGTCTCTTCTGTCCTCCTTGGGTGTCTGAACTCATGTGGCATACAGTCACACAGATACGCACATACCCATTTAAAAACCATCTTTGTGGAGTAGGGTGGCACACACCTTTAATTCCAGCAGATTAACGGGGAGGCAGAGGCAGGTGGATCTCTGAGAGTTTGCAGGCAGCCTGAGCTACACAGGTGTCAGGACGGTCAGAGCTACATAGTGATACCCTGTCTCAAAAACCAAAACAAGAAATGTGGATGAGAATGCTGTGGTGGGACGCCTGACTGTTGGCTCGCACACAGAGGGAAGCCTTGTGGTGATATCTCAGCTTGTCCATACCTAATCAAGACCCAGGAAGCCTCGACTCCCAGGCTTGCCCCTACTGTTTACAGCAATGCTTGTCAATTTCTGCAAGCTCCTGAATGGCCTTGCCAGCCATGCTCAGCTTTTCCCAGCAGCCCTCTGGCTTTGATGCAGTCTTCTGCTTTCTCACCCTTGGGTCTCAGCTTAAGGAGCATCTCCTCCTGGAAGCCTGCCTGGATTTCTCTCCCCCCAAGCTGTTCTGTGCTCTCATCACTCTAGTTTTGTGGTTTCAGTGCTACTTATGTTTAGTTACCAGTGAGTGATTGGTTGTCAGTCTTTCTCCCGAATTAAGACTGCCAACCCTGTGAGGGAGGGATGTTGTGTTCTTATTTATTATTTCACCTCTGGCATAATGCCAGGGACCTGGCATGTGGCACCCAGCACGTGGCAGAGACTCTGTAAGCCACCACGGCACTATCTTATCCCTGCATGCACTTCCCATCAGCAGCAGGGTCTCCTGTTTTCCTTCTATCCCTTGCTGGGCGGTCTCAGAGGCGTTTTCCTAAATTCAGGATGAGAACAAATACAAATAAAAAGAAGATGAACAACAAACACCAGGGCTGTTTTTATTTATTTTGTTCTTCTTCTCTGAGTTATTGTTGAGGCTTCTGCAGGCCAGCTGCTTCCCTTGCGCTGTTAGAATGTGACTTCAGCCGGGGTCAGGAATGCAAGGTCTGCAGACTATTGGTGGCGCTCCTCAGGTCCACGTTATTCCAGCTTCCAGAAGGACATAAGGGTAGACAGAGGTCAGGCAGGAGCTTGGAGACACAGAAAGTGAAGACCTGAACTCTGAGAAGGGTGGGGTGCTATGGGAGAAGGGTGAGTGGAAGAGTTTTCTATCAGTAAGGTCCCAAACAAGAGGCAGGCATCTGGTGTGTTAGTCATGGCTCAGTGAAGTGTGCCTGAGATGATTATGTTGCCCTTCAGTTGTTTTCATTTTTATTAAATGTATATAATTTATATATAATATATATTTATTATATTACATATAATATACATATATGTATATGGAATTGAATGTATATATGGAATGAGATGGGGGGATGGTGGCATATGCTTTTAATTCCAGCACTGTTAAGGCAGAGGCAGGCAGATCTCTGTGAGTTTGAGGTTAGCCTTGTATACATCATAAGTTCCAGAATAGCTAGAGCTACATAGTGAGACCTTAACTCAACTCCTTCCCCCTGCCCAAAAAAGCTAGAATGGTGGTGTGGCTCTGTAGCACCAGGTTCTAAAAAGTCTAAGACAGGAGGATTACTTAAGCCCAAGAGTTTAAGACTAGCCTGAGCAGCGAAGCAACCTTGTCTCCAGATACAATAGGGGCTGGAGAGACAGAGAAGAGCCAGGTTCAGTGTCCAGAGCCCACATGGTGCTCACAGCGATGTGAAATGCCATGGGATCTGATGCCTTCTTTTGGCCTCTGAGGGCACCAGGCATACAGACATCCATGGAGGTACAATGCCCATATACATTAAAATAAATAGTTATATACAACATAACAATCCATCTGTACTGGCTGGTTTTGTGTGTAACCTTGATACAAGTAATAGGTAGAGACATAATCAGAGAGAAGGAGCCTCAGTTAAGTAAATGCCTTCATGAGATCCAGCTGTTAGGCATTTTCTTAATTAGTGATCAGCTGGGAGAGGGCCCAGCCCATTGTAGGGGATGCCATCCCTGGGTTGGTGGCCCTGGGTTCTACAAGAAAGTAGGCTGAGCAAGCCATGAGAGCAGGCCAGTAAGTAAACCACTCCATGGCCTCGAATCTGCTCCTGCCTCCAGGTTCCTGCCCTGTTGAGTTCCTGTCCTGACTTCCTTCAGTGATGAACTGTGATATGGAAGTATAAGCCAAATAAACCCTTTCCTCCTGAGCTTGCTCTTTGGTCATGGTGTTTCATTGTAGCAATAGAAATCCTAACTAAGACACCTTCCAAAATAAAGTGTGTGTATGTGTGTGTGTGCATGTGCACAAATGCTTGCACACTTGCACTGGGATGCCTTTGTAGTTTAGAAGAGGGTATTGGATTTCCTGGAGCAGGAATTACAGTACTTGTGAGTTTCCTGATGTGGGTGCTAGAAATCAAATTCAGATTCTGTGAAAGAGCACTAAGTATTCCTAACCATTGAGCTATTTCTCCACCCTCCAAATAAATGATAGCTGGGTATGGGAGCAAAGGCTTATAAATCCACTACTTGGTAGATCAAGGTAAGAGGATCATGAGCTCAAAGTCATCCTATTCTGCATAGCAAGATCTTGTTTCAACATATAAATGAATATATATATATATATGCATTTTTCTATGAGACAAAATTCTGAGTGGGACTCCAAATGTATATTATAGTATATTACTTTTCCCACATGTGTAGATATCATATATGCATGTTTATGTGTGGTGTGTGTGAAGGTTATGAATGTGTCATGTATACAGACATGTATTGGTGAGCTGTGGCATGTATGGAGGCCAGAAGAGGATATTTGGTGTACTGCTCTGTCACTCTTTGCTGTACACCCTTGACACAGAGCCTCTTACTGAACCTGGAGCTGGACTGCAGGCCAGTAGAGCCCTAGCTGTCCTGCCCCTGCTGCTGACAGTGCAGGGCTCCAGGTGAGTGCTGGGGATGCCCACTCAGCAGCCCATGCTTGTCCAGCGGGCACTGCTGCCCACTGAGCCAGCTTCCCAGCCTCAGGTTTTGTTTTACCAAAATATTAAAACACCTTTATTTGCCCTTCTTCCCTTCCTCCTCTCCTCCTTTTCTCCACCCCCTTCCTTTCTCCTGAGTTTTTTTAATCCTGAGAAATCAGCCGGAACGTGGAGAATCATGTTTTCTTCTGATTGTTCCAACCCCCATGTCTGCCTTCCCGTTCTGTTTGAGCCTGCCAGACACATGCCAGTGGCCGGGTTGCCAATGCAGACCACTGCAGAATGAGACAAAGCCCTGGGCCTTTTGCTAGGAGGCATTTGGCTGTGACATCCTGGCATGTGAATTCAGAAAAATATCTGTCCGGAGCACATGTTTTGTGTTTCTCAGGTTGAGACAAAGTCCTTCTAGAAAGCAGTTTTGAGGACTGGGGATATAGCTCCATTGGTAGAATGATTGCCTACTAAGCACAATACGCTGGGTCTGATTGCTAGCACTGTACTATCTAAATTGGGTACGGTGGCACAGACACGCCCGTAACCTTAGCACCTGAGGCATAGAGGCAGGAGACTCAGTAATTCAAGCCATCCTCAACTGCACAGAGAATTCAGTACCAATGGGGGATACAAGAAACCGTGTCTTTAAGAAATGACTGGTTAGTGGATTTGTGCAGGGTTAGCAATCCCTGTTCCTCGCCAGCTCCGTTAGCCTCATCAGATTTCATCTGTGGGTTCCTCTTCCACAGAAATCAAGCTTCTGCTGGCTAAAACAGAGATAAAAAGATTATTCACTAGGGCAATGGGAAGTCAGGAATCTCACCACTGATTCTTTTGCCATTAAGGGGAAACAAAACGACTTTAAGTAATTCTTTAATTTGAAAGTTCTTATGGTCAACCAGGTGTAGCAGTTTAAAACCAACCTGGGTTTTGCAAATCATGGGAGTAATCAGATTGGCAGTGTCTCACCTCAGGGCTATACAAGGACGTGCACGTAGGAATGAGAGGAACAGGTTCAAACCTGATTCAGATAATTAATGAAACTATCTTCCCTAGCAACCACGGAATCTCCAGGCCAATCAGATTACCCCAGTCTTTCAGTACCCGTGTGAACCCACACTCAAGGAAGCTGGTTAGGCCAAGCTTGGGTGGGGCAACCAAGTCCTATGAAGTGCAATCTGAGAGCCTCAGGATAGGCTGCCGAGCCAGAAATATCTCCTCTACCGGCTTGTCAAGGATATCTGCAATTTCACCAGCACTGAGTCATTTATCTTTTGTGTCTGTGGCTGTCTTTGCCATCTCTCCCAGAATGTAGTGGTCTGGGATACATGATTCCCTTAATCTTCTCACTTTAAATGAAACAGGTTCAATTAAACCATGTTTAATTTTTTTGGGTAAGCCACAAACTCAGTTCCACTTTTTCCTCTCAGGCCCCTGTGCAGTCCTTTGCCTATCCCAGTGCAGTTCTGCTTGTTTAGATAGGTAGTAAAGTTTGAAGCTAGATGGCCTTGTGAGAGAGGATAGCCAGAAGCAAGGGCCTGGGCACCACAGGCTTTGCCACGTGGCTTCTCGGCACTGCCAGGACTGGGTGGGCCTTGGTCTGGGGCCGGATGGCATATGGAGGGAGATGCTTGGTGTCTGTGTGGACTCCTCTTCGTGGCTTGCTCCACTTACCCTGCCTCTTAGATCTATCTCTTGTCCTCTTGTCATCTCTTGGTCATTCTCATTGTAGGTGGTCACCTGCAGGAAAGGAATTCTCGTGACGTGTTCCTAAACCAGACTAGAGGTTTGCCACCCACTTCAGTCCCTCTCAAAGGCTGGGGTGTGGCAGAGAGAAAGGGGCTGAAGATTCTTTAGTTTGTATCACTGCTTGGCACACACCCAAAGACCTATTAGTGAAAGGCCAGCCTGATGCTACACATGCGTGTTAAAGCCTTAAGCCCCTCCCGTCTCTTCCTATTTTTGTGGCTACCAAGAGATGGCCAGAACCCACTTTTGCATGATCTTGCCTTCAGGCACGCTTTATCTCCCCAGTTAGCTCTTCTAGACCCCCCCCTACCCCAAAGAAATGACATCATAGCCCACCCCCAAATAGAAACTCCACTATTTTTTCTTTTTCAGACAAGACCTTATGTAGCTAAAGCTTGTTTTAAACTCCTGAGCTTCCTGCCTCCACCTCCTGAGTGCCAAGATTGCAATCATGTGCTACCACACCCCTGACTGGAAACTCCATTCAGTTTTTTTTTTCCTTTTTCCATTTGTGTGACTGTGTGTGTGTTTGTGTGTGTGTGTGACCTGAGTAAGCCCGATTGGTTTTGATTGTCCTTCTACTTTATTCGTTAAGTCGGGGTCTCTCCAGCAAGCCCAGTGCTTGCTAACATGGTTTGTCTTGTTGGCCAGCTTGTTTGTAGATTCCTTGTCACTGCCTTCTGAGACCGGATCGCAGACAGGCCGCCATGCCTGCCTGTTATGTGGGTTTCTAAATGTCTGAATTCAGGTCCTCATGCTTGCATAGCAACCACTGAACTGTCTATCTACCTCTCTATACATTTACAAAATTGTTTATTTTACGTGTATGTGGCTAAGGGTATGTATATGCACCACAGGCATGCAAGAGCCCGAGGAGGTCAGAAGAGGCTGTTAGGTCCCTTGGTCTGGAATTACACATCGTTGTGAGCTGCCTCATGATCACATAGCATGTCTCCAGAGCTGTAAGGAGTTAACATGTGAATGAAAACTATTTGACCTTGTTTGGCACATGCTCGGGGCTAATGTGTTTGCCCTTCTTATTTGATCATTGTTGCTGACAAGAAAAAGCATTCCTTTCTTCTGTGGTTATTTGGACTTATTCTGAGATTCATTTTATAACTGAAAGCAACAAAGTGAAAGAAAAGAAATAGCTTTCAAACACTTACTCAACCAAACTCTTTCTGGGAAAGCCGTGATTGTTTTCTTGAAAACTATTTCATATCTGATTAATCTATCTGAAATTTTGGAAATGCATGATAATATGAAGACTCAGGGATGGGACTAACCTATGTGCAGTTTTTGGATTGTTAATTTTGAGACAGGGTTTCTTTGTGTAGCCCTGGCTGTCCTGGACCTTGCTCTGCAGACCAGGCTGGCCTCAAACTCAGAGGTCCTCATGCCTCTGCCTCTGGAATGCTGAGATTAAAGGCGTGTGTCACCGCTGCCCTGCCCTATGTGCAGCTTTTTAGAGCCTTAGAAGTTTCATGCTATTTTAAAACGAGATTTCTTTCTTTCTTTCTATTTTCTGTGTTTGTAATAGTTGCCCACATGTATGTATTATATGCATGACTGGTGCCCAAGGAAGCCAGGAAAGGGGCTGGGTCCCCCAGAACTGAAGTTACGGATGATGTGAAGCACTATGTATGTGCTATGAACAGAACCCAGAGCCTCAGAAAGAGCAAGTGTTCAGTCTCCAGACCCCACTTTCTTTCTTTTTTTCTGTTTTTGTTTTTTTTTGAGACAGGGTTTCTCTGTGTAGCTCTGGCTGTCCTGGAACTCACTCTGTAGACCAGGCTGGCCTCCAACTCAGAAATTTGCCTGCCTCTGCCTCCCAAGTGCTGGGATTAAAGGCATGTGCCATCTCTGCCCCAGCCCCCACTTTCTTTTGAGACACAGTTTAATATAGTCCAGGCTGGCCTCAAACTGAATGTGTAGCCAAGGATGGCCTTGAACTCCTGATCCTCCTGCCTCTACCATCCTGAGTGCTGATATGACTTGTTTGCACTACTGGGCCCAGCAAGAGAAATTTCCTAAGATAAAGGACTGGAGAGATGCCTCAGTGGTCAAGAGCCCTTGGTTGGCGGGACAGTGGTGGCGCATGCTAAGGCTATACAGAGAAACCCTGTCTCGAAGAAACCAAATCCAACCCCCCCCCCCAAAAAAAAGAGCCCTTGGTCTCCAATCATGACCAGAGCTCCAATCTTATGTAATAAGCCGGGTATCCCTGCAAATGCCTGTAATCCCAGCATTTTTGGTTTTTTCCTCTTCTTTTCTAATTAGTATAAACAAAAAACAATGGAAGGGCAACAGACTAATCCAAACTACACTTCATATGGCTCCCAGGATAGCTGAGAAAAGGCAGGTTCAGGAAGAGATCCTGCCTCCCAAGTAGAAGGCAGTGAGTACTAGAGAAGGGCGCCCAGCACCGTCTCCAGGCCCCCTGAGTGTGCATAGGCTTGCACTCTACATGTGTGCAAATGCTTATACAAACCAGACACAACTAAACACATCTCTAAAATGATTTGCTAGAATCACAGGGAAAGAGTAGCCTGCAGAAGCTGCCACCACTAAGTTCTCTGTGAACTGGTTCCCCTGTTGCTGTCTGGTGGACTCTGGCTATGGCCAGGAAATCCCAAGGCAATGTGGGTTCTCCTTTCTGATAGGATTCCTCCATCCAGGATAGAGATGACCCTTGAGGAGGCCTACCTCATAAGTCTTCAGGAACTCCTTGAGGGGTACAGCCTATTGGTTGTGTGTTCTGCTCTATGACATTTAACAGTGCTGGACAGAGAGAAAAGGTGTCCTATGGACAATAACTGACCAGTTTGTTAGCACGATAAAAACGCCTCTTTCCTTACAGGCTGTTCATAGTGTTGACCACAGTTCTTGTTTCTCTCACTTGCTCCTGTGAAGCCTTTGAGGACTGGATCTGGTGATTGGTGACATTTATGTGGCTTTCACAGTAGGATGGCTCTGAGTGCGAGGTCCTCTGCTGGCTTTTCTATAGCCAGAGCGTCCAGGCTAGGGTATGGAAGCACTGGGATGTTTGTAGGTAGTTTGGGAAAGGTGGCTTCTCTGGTGTGTTTGTACATACCCACAATATACATCTGAGAAACATTAATCCATGAGATGGTGTTGACTGACTCTATAATCATCTTTATCCTTATCATCAGAGCACAGCACGACCTTCATCCCTGGACTGCAATGAACCCAAGGAAGCTATGGAGAAAGCTGGGGCAGGGTCAGGCTCCGCCCCAGATACAGGTGAGAGAAGTGGTGGGGGCTGAAAAAGTGGCAGCCTGCATTATAGAGGGAGTGTATGCAGAGATGGGAAAGCACCGGCGGGGGCAGGTACGCTGACTTCCTGGGCTGTGGATGGCCACCCTGGAAGGCGCTCGCTCAGGATACCAGCACCCGGTCCTGCATTCCAGGACCTAGACATTCAAAACCTTCTTTCCTACCTCTTTTTAAAAATGTTTTTTATTATTTTTAAGTGTGAGTGTGTGTGTGTGTATTTGAGCACAAGTGCTGGTGGAGATTACAGGCAAGAGGCTTAGGTCCCCTGGAACTGGTATTATAGGTAGTTCTGAGTGGCCTACTGTGGGTGCTGGAAACTGAACTCAGGTCCTCAGCAGGAGCAGCAAATTCTTTTAACTGAGCCATCTCTCCAGCCCCCACATTTTTGTTTTTGTTATTTTTGATACAAGGTCTTCCTCTGTATTCCAAACCGCCCCAGACTCACAATGTAACCCAGGCCAGTACCAAACTTGAGCTCTTCCGGTCTTCTCTTCCCAAGTGCTGGATCTACAGACATGGGTCACTGTGCCCAAGTCATAGTTACCCTTGCTTACTCGCCCCTCCATCTCATACAGATTCAAGCGTCTCTGAGGACCAAGACAACTGCTGCAGCTGAAAAGCAGAGAGAGGTTCTCATCTACTGCTGTGAGGGGAATGCTCTCTTGTGAGGGTCTTTTCTGTCAATAATTACAGTTGCTTTGTCTTTAAGACCACAGTGGAGCCCGAGCAAGGTGTAACACACATTTAATCCCAGGATTTGGAGGCAGAGGCAGGTAGATCTCTGTGAGGTGAAGGCCAGCCTGATCTACAGAATGAGTTCTGGGCCAACCAAGGTTAAATAGATAGAACCCGTTCAAAAACAAAACAAAACAAAACAACAACAAACAAAACAAAGATTGAAGTGGCCATATCACGTACAGAAGACGGGTTCCACCATAGCCCCTCTTTCACTATAAGTGCACAAATGGCATAATTCCTCCACAGATTTGTGGATTTATTTTAAGGTTCTTTAACCCCTTATTCTCTGGGTAACCTTGTCGGGGGCAACTAACTCTCAAGCCCAGACTCCTGCAATCACTTCTGAGGTGCCCCGCACTGGACTCCACCTCTTCCTGCTCTGACCCCCACCCTCCTGATTTCTGTGCTAATTTCTGGTCACATCACAGGTCGCCCACATCCTTGCCATCTCTGACGGCTGAGGTTTTCTTTGCTGACTGCAGTCACCTCTGCCTTCCTGTCTTAGATATTTTTCTTCGCTGCTAGAGCAGGCTCAAAGAGCTGGTTTAGAACAAACACACATGCACAATCAAATCATGTTACTTTATTTCTTGAAGTTCTCCATTGGCTCATGACTTTCAGGCTAAAGTTCATCTTCTTAGCACACAAGGTGGTTTGTGATCCACTCTCTATCTCCGTGCTCCTTTAGTCCCGCAGACATCCTTCATTCCAGCCAATGCTGGAGGGTCTGCAGGTCCCCAGGCCATGATGCTGGGCCACAGATCTGGTCTTCATGATCCTTCCAATGCCCTGCCTTATGGTTATTTTGTTTGTTTATGTATTTATTTTAATTTTAGCACTACTGGATATTGAATGTAGGGTCTTGGGCATATGAATAAGCCCTCTGCTACTGGTCTGCAACCCCAACCCTTTATTTATTTTTTTCTTTTGAGACAACCCTTTATTTATTTATTTATTTTTTCTGGCTGACCTGTAACTTTTAATCCTCCTGCCTCAGCTTCTGCAGTGGTTAGGATTTCAGGCTTTCCTACCAGTCTATGCTCTGAGTTTTTGATGATCTCTCCCTCAATTCAGGTCCACCTGAGACTCAAAGTCCCTGCTTCCCAGGATTCCTGGGCATATTTGCACAATTACAGGGGAAATGGGGCGGGGGCAAAGAATGCTCGGCAAACAGAATGGGCAGAAGATGGCAAGAGCTGCTGGTTGGCTTCCCGGCTGTCGTGGTAGACCGTGCTTCCTTGCTCTTCGGAACAAGTTTGGTTTCTTGTGGTATTTGCCATTCCAACAAGGTGCTTGTTTCTTTTTTCAATTTATTTCGTCATTGTTTAAATGTCTTGAAATTTAAAGGGAATTAGGATCAGATCTCTTCTTCAAATACTGGAGAAACATGGACTAGTTTCTCCTACCATGTGGGACTCAGGGACCAAAGTGGGTCATAAGTCAGATAGAGGCAAGCACCTTTACCCTCTGGCCTATCTATCTTACCAGTCCCATGTGCCTTGGACTAAAGTACAGGAATGGCTCTCTCCCTTGACTATGAATGCTTCCTTAGAATGAAGGGTCTCATGCACATGCAGCTTAGAAACTAACTTGTGCTGGGCGTGGTGATTTGTGATTAGAATCCTGGGACTGGCAAGGCAGAGGCAGGACTGCTGCAAGTTCTAGGCTATCCTGGTTTATTTATGTAGCAAGTACCTTACTTTCTAACCTAGGCTATCTGTAGAGATCCTATTTCAAAAACATAACTCAAAGGAACAACAGCCAAATAAAGAAAGCAGCCTTCAGGACCCAGGCTTGCTGGTGCTCATTAGGCAAAAGGATTGCTATGAGATCGCAGTCAAACGTAAGCCCAAAGGCAAGCCTTGGCTATAGACCAACCCTGCTTCAAAAACACATGTGTGCACGCAGGCCCGCAGGCCCTCAAACAAAGGAGGGAAATATCGACTGCGTGTCCTCTCTTTTGGACACAGAATCTGGTTGTCTTCAAACATCACTTTCTTTGGGTTCCAGAAACCAGGTTTACCTGGCTCTGCTACTTGCCTGCAGATCACAGAAGGATTTTGGTATTTCTCTGAGATCTAAAAACCAGTTTGTGTACAACAGAGCTTGCTGCTGGTCAGCATGGTCAGTCATTTTGGTAAAATAGCAGCAAGTCAGTCATAGAACTACTTTCAAGTAGAGCTACCTCAAGAGCCTTGCCATCCTTGGCCTGGTCAGTCTGTGGCTTCAAGGATATGGTCATTTTGCAGGGGAGATGCGGGAGTGTGGAAATTCTGGTTGCAGCTGACGCAGCTATGCTCCTGCAAAGCTGCCCTGCTTCCAGTGCAGTGGAGCAGGCCTGAAGCTGCCGGGCGCTAGGCCGATTTCAGCACCATAACCCCCGGCAGGCTATAATTTGTTTGCTTTTTCTTTCTGTTTGTTTATTTTTAGACGGAGGCGGGGGTCTTCCTGAGTAGCTAGTGTTGGCTTGGAACTTAGGATCCTTTTGCCTCCACCCCCTGAGTACTAGGATTACAGACAGGCATGTGCTGCCACACCCAGTTCACTTTATATTTAAGTTCCTGAGTCATACTCACATGCGAACTTGGTAAAAGTCTTAAAATAACATTTAAAATATCATTTTAACCTTTTTGTTTTCCACTAAGAGCAATTGAACCCAGGGTTTTGAAATTGCTAGGCGAGCACCGTACTATTGAGCTATATATCTCTCTTCTTTTTTTCCTTTTTCTTGCTTCCCTTTCTTTTCTTTCTTTTTTTATTTTTTAAGACAGTGTTTCTCTGGGTATTCTTTTTTTGTTGTTGTTTTTTTTTTTGTTTGTTTTTTTTGTTTTTTGTTTTTTTTGGTTTTTTTGAGACAGGGTTTCTCTGTGTAGCCCTGGCTGTCCTGGAACTCACTCTGTAGACCAGGCTGGCCTCGAACTCAGAAATCCACCTGCCTCTGTCTCCCAAGTGCTGGGATTAAAGGCATGTGCCACTACCGCCTGGCTTTCTCTGTGTATTCTTGGCTGTCCTGCAACTCACTCTGTACACCAGGCTGGCCTCAAACTCACAGAGATCCACTTGCCTGTGCCTCCCAAGTGCTGGTAATTAAAGGTCCCTGCCACCACCCCTGGTTCCTTTTTTTTTTTTTTTAATTCTTTTTCTTCTTACCTTTCTTCTTCTTCTTCTTCTTCTTCTTCTTCTTCTTCTTCTTCTTCTTCTTCTTCTTCTTCTTCTTCTTCTTCTTCTTCTTTTCTTTTTCTTTTTCTTTTTTCAGTGCATGTTTATTATTATTATTTGTTGTAACACTTTTCTTTTTTTTAATATTTTTATTTTCTATATTCTTTGTTTACATTCCAAATGATTTCCCCTTTCCCAGATCCCCCCTCCCCATATGTCCCATAAACCTTCTTCTCTCCATCCCTTCTCCAATCACCTCCCTCCTTTTTCTTTGTCCTTATATTCCCTTCCCATGCTAGATCAAAAGTTCTCTTGCAATCCAGGCTGGGTTGATCTCAATTTGTAGCAGAGCATGACCTTGAGGTTGGCCTCAAATTTGCTGAATTTGCAAAGATGGCCTTGAACTCCTGATCCTCTGCCTCCACCTAATGAATTCTGGGATTATAGCATGAATCGTCATACCTGGCATATTCATCGTGGGCTTTGACTCCAAGGCTCTAGGTACGCTGGGTAATTGCTCTATACCGACAGCTCCCAAGTCCCGTTTCTAACTTTTTACTTTGAGACAAGCTTCAACTAATTCTGTAGCCCAGCTTTGAATCCTTCTGCTGTCCTCCCAGGTAGGTGGGAGTGCAGACTAATTGCAGGTCTGTGGTACTAGGTCTGCTTTAACTATTTTTTTCTCCTCCTTTTCTTTCTCCTTCTCCTCCTTTAAATCTATTTATTTTATTTGAGAGAGAGGAAAGAGGAAGTGAGAGAGCAGGGAGAGAGAGAATTGTGCTTATAGCGTTCCTACATGTACTAGATACATGCCTGGTGCTCTTGGAGGCCAGAAGAGTCATGCACAGCTGTGAGCTGCCTTGCAGGTTCTGGGAATTGAACTCAGGACCTCTGGAAGAGCAGTCAGTGCTCTTACCCTCTGAGCTATCTCTCCCACCCCTGACTTTACCGTTTTGCAGTGTTCACCTCAGTGACATTAAATATCTTCCTGTGCTTATGGGATCCTCACCGTACGCTGCCTCCAGAACTCTTGCCATGTTCCTCAGTCATTAAACACCAACTCCCCAGTCCCATTACCCAGCTCCTGAAATTACCTTCCTTGGTGTGACTCTGAGTTCCATGATTCCAAGTACCTCATATCAGGGGATTCTAAAGCATCTGTCCTTTGGGGTCTGACTTATTTGTAGTAATGTTCTGAATGTTACAGCACACATCAGAATATAATCACTGTTCAATATTAGTAGTAGTTTATTTCATGTATATGCCACGTTTAGCTGTCTTCCGCCTCTTTAATACAGTCACTTTTCTGTGACCACCACAACTGCTCTGCTTAGAGCTGCCAACTCCCACCTGCATTGTGGCGGTTGCTTCCTCACTGGTCTCTCTTTCTGTGTCTTGAACCCTCTGGACTTTATATATCATAGCAACAAGATTGACATTTTCAAAACATTAGTCAATCAGGCCAGCTTAGTCTAAATATCTCAAAAAAAAATCATGTCATTGTAACTTTCTGTGGCTCTCCATCTGACTGTGAAACAGCATAGCTCAAGGGCTAGCAATGATCTCAGACTTCCACAGCATCTGGCTCCTGCTCTCCATCCCTTCATCTTTCGCTGTTCTTTGATTTGAAAGTCAAATTCCTTGCTATGAACTATGCCTGGAATGCCCTTCTGTTTGACAAATTCTTCTAGTGGTAAAGGGCACCTCACCAGAGAGACCTCTAACATCCCTTCCATCCTTGTTTCGAACCTCCCCCTTCTCTCCATCCCTCTCCTTCCTTTCTCACTATGTATCTCCCTATGTAGTCCAGGCTGACCTTGAACTCACTTCAGTACTCCTGCCTCAGCCTCTAGAGTGCTGGGAATTCAGGCATGCATCACCACAATGACTACCACTGATGGCTTTTACTAATTCCAAGAAGGAACACTTTCTCTGATACACATTAATACCTACATTTGTTAACTTCCTTCCCCACCACTAGAATGTAACCTTTATGATGTTTTTATTTTCTTAATTTTCTGTTGTAGCTTTCTTAATCTATGAACAAGTTGTAGACTCTTGATAGTCTCTTCTATGTGTTGTTCCATTTGGTGAGCTATATATTGGATGCTGAAGCAGTAGGTCAATGCAAGTTTGAGGCCAGTGAAGGAAGCATAATGGATTCCAGACCAGACTGAACTACAGCGTGAGACACTGTGGGAAAAGTGGAGAATGAGCTGGGCAGAAGTGGACCACGCCTTTAATCCCAGCATTTGGGAGGCAGTCAGGTTTCTTAGTTCAAAGCCAGCCTGGTCTACAGAGTGAGTTCTAGGACAGGCAGAGCTTCACAGAAAAAAAAAAAAACTGTTTCAAATTCTAAAAAAAAAAAAAAAAAAAAAAAAGGGCATGTGTGTGTGTGTGCCCCATGTGTGTGTGCCCCATGTGGTAGAGAACACCTTTAATCGGGGAGGCAGAGGCAGGTGGAGTAAGGCGTAAGAGTAAGAGGCCAGTCTGGTTTAAATATCAAGTTCAGGGCAACCAGGGATTCACAATGAGATTTTTTTTTTTTTGTTTTTTTCGAGACAGGGTTTCTCTGTGTAGCCCTGGCTGTCCTGGAACTCACTCAGTAGACCAGGCTGGCCTTGAACTCAGAAATCCGCCTGCCTCTGCCTCCCAAGTGCTGGGATTAAAGGCATGCGCCACCACTGCCCAGCTTGCAATGAGATCTTAATTCCAAAAAGGTGAAGAGGTGGCTGGGAAGATGGATCAGTGGCTAACGGTGCTTGCTGTCAAGCTTGATGACTTGAATTCAGTCCCCAGGACCTGCATGGTGGGAAGAGAGTCCTGTAAATTGTTCTCTCTCACACACGCTGTGATATGTATGTACTATTCCTGCACACAAATAAATAAATGTAATAACATTGTTTAAAGCCCATTTGGACACTGAGAAAATATTTTGTTACTGCCAAACCCAGAGCACTGCCAGTGAGTATTAGAATGGCCACACTCTGCAGACCCTGACATCTGTACAGGGCTCTCTCCTCTGCTGGCCTGTTCGAGGGACGCAACATAAGAATCGCACTTCAAATCCCATTTCCTCTCTTGATTATTTTTTCCTTTACATTTTTCTTTTAGATATATTTGAGAAGGCATGGGCTTTTATTTAATTTTGACTACACCATTCCCTTTGCTTCCTTAGAGAGTAAATTCCATAAAGAGACTTTGGTTGTTGTTGTTGTTGAAAACTGTGCCTCTGGCCCTGTGAGAACAGCACCTGTCATTTAGTGGGTATCCAGTCAACATTGGCGGGGTGGAGAAATGATCTGTGCGTTTCCTCCGTTTCAGGTGCTACGGAAAGTGCTTTCATCAAAAATGAATGCAGGAGGTGTTACCAGCCTTATGTAATGGCTAAATTATCAGAGGCCTCACGTGGCTATGCAACTTGCCCTTAGGTTTCAGAGCTGGGACCTGAACACAGATGAATTGAATTCCTCTCTCCATTCATCCTTGGCTTTGTCACCAACCAGCCAGATGGGGTCTAGTAATGAATTCACGATACTATAGATAGCTACACAGCAGCTTCCTCCTCCCACTCTCCCTCCTTTGATGTTATGGGTGGAGCCCAGGGCTTCACATAAGCTAGGGAAGAAACACTTAGTGAACCCCACCCACCAACCCCTTCTCTCTCTCTCTCTCTTTCTCTCTCTCTCCTTCCATCTCTTCCTTTATTGTTTTATTAATTTTAAATTTTTTATGTGTGTGTATTAATGTTTTGCCTGCATGCAACCATGCCTGGTACCTGCTGGAGATCTGAAGAGGGAGTTGGATTCCCTGATACTGGAGTTACAGATGATTGTGAGCCCTGGCAGCTGTGTTTAAATCCCATCTTTCTGAGCTGTTTTCTCTTGACCTGCTGTTGTATGGAACATACCATGTAGGTCTCTCTGATGGGGCCAGAATTTCAGGGCTGGCTGATTACTTAGCTATCTTGGCTACCAGTCCCTCTTGAAACAGTGGCAGAGGCCTGATGAGGTTGACCACCCCTGACTCCTGGGTGGTCCTGATCTGTGAATGGATTGATTCACGAGCCTGCAGCATTCTTTTGACTAACCAGAAGTTCTGATAGCCTTTCACCCTGCTTGTTCTTGTTGACTAGGGGCCCTGTGATTCTGAGCTTTTGCTGTCTTCTGTAATTTGGGTACAGATCACTTTTAGGAGGATAGTTCCAGCTCTGGTGGGGCCATTTCCCCTCTTCTTCCCCCTCCTCTCCTCCTCTTGTTGTTTCTCTGTGTGTTCCTGCATTCCTGGCTGTCCTGGAACTTACTCAGTAGACCAGGCTGGCCTCAAACTCGGAGATCTATCTGCCTTTGCCTCCTGAGTGCTGGGATTAAAGGCATGGACCACCACTCCCCAGCCTGGAAGTGTTTCTTGGTGTGGAAATCATGGTATTTCTAAATGTCTTTGAGTTGTTCAGCTACCCAGGAGGATGAGTCTTAGGACATAGCTTGTCTTCACATTCTGGACGGTTTGTTCCTATCTTTCCTCTAAGTTTCTTAGGGGCTAAACGCAACCAGGGAGGAGCAGGTCCATTCTGCATATTCCACATTCAGAATGAGGAATATTTTTTGTTCATAGGGATAGGGGACAATCTGAATGATGGCCCAGAGATAGAGGCAGACTCAACAAGGAATAAAAAAAAGTGACCTCACCTTGAAAAGAGTATGAGCTGATGAGTGGTGTGGAAGATGATAAGGTAGGGGAGTAAGGACATAGCATGAAAGGTCTTGCTTTTGGGCATGGTGATGTATTCTCTAATCCTAGCGCTTGAAAGGCTGAAGCAGGAAGATTGCTGTTGGTTCAAGACTGGCCTGGTCTATATAGTGAGTTCCTGGACAGCCAGGGCTATGTAGAGAGACTCAGTCTTGACAAAACAATTTTACTCAGTGTGGTCACATCTGTAATCCCAGCACTTGAAGGATTGAGGCAGAAGGATTGCTGTGAGTTTGAGGTTAGTTTGGGCTATTGTCTTAGAATTTTTTTTTGTCTTAGAGTTTCTCTTGCTGTGATGAGATACTATGTACAAAAACAGCTTGTGGAGGAAAGGGTTTATCATTGAAGGAAGTCAGGACAGGAGAACTCAAACAAGGCAGGAACCTGGAGGCCATAGCTGATGGAGGAATGCTCTTACTGGCTTGCTCCTCATGGCTTCATCAGCCTGCTTTCTAATAGAATTCAGGATCATCAGCCCAGTGATGGCTCCACCCACAATCTCTAATTAAGAATTGCTTTACAGCCTTGCGTATATCCCAATCCAATGGAGGCATTTTCTCAATCGGCTCCCTCCTCTCTGATGATGTTAGCTTGTGTCAAGTTGACACAAAAGGAGCTGGCACAATTGTGCAGTGAGTGCCAGACCATCTTGGACTATACTGTGAAACTCTTGTTTCAAAAAGAAAAACCAAACCAGGATTAGCAAGATGTCTCTGTGGGTGAAAGCACTTGACGCATAAGCACTTGTTGTCTTGACACTTGACAACCTGAGTTGGAGGCAAAGGCCTGTAAAAGTGGAAAGGAGGGACTCTGTTTCTCTCTGTCTCTCTGTCTCTGTGTGCTTCTCTCTCTCTCTCTCTCTCTCTCTCTCTCAATTAAAAAAGAAAAAAAGCTTTAACATATAGGCAGAGGGCTTGATTTGATGAGGAAGGACATGGTCTTTGAAGGGTCTTGAAAGATAATCCCTGTAGGTTTGGGGGTGTGATGTAGGTCACAGAGAGGGACGTGTGAGGGTAAGAAGGATGCACTGGGGATGTTGCAGAAGGAAGGAGAGGAGAGGCCGGAGTCACCTTTCTTCCATTCAGCTGCTGGTTTCCTGTGTAGTACAGGAAATCAGCAGCTGGCTCAGGAAATGTCTCCTCAGGCATGGAAGACACCTAAAAGGCTTTGGGCGAAGGTGGAGGTCTTCAGTCACTGGCGTTCCTTTTTACAGGGCCGTGTACAGGGCCAAGCAAGGAGCCTTTCTCCACATTGTGTATTCTGACTTGGTTGGATCACAAAGCAGCGGATCCAGGGAGAGTTTTTGCTTTTTACATTGCAACAGAATTCCTTGCATAGCAGAGCTCAGGAAAAAAGGCCCTATTTGAGGACAAAGGTCAGGGCTCCAGAGTTCAGGCCCATTTGAAGAGGGGTAGGCCCTTCTTTGCTAATCCCAAGTTTGCCTGACAAGCCTCTGCATTGATGTATGTGGAATGAACTCTGTCAGGACCAGTGATTTAATCTAGTCTTCAAGTCACATTTTCTCCCACCTTGAAACTATCACCCACAGATGGGCTTGGACAGCAGGAGAGGTAAGATTGACAGATGCCCTCTCCATCCAGGACCAGCCTGCTTTCCCCAGCAAGCCCAGGCAGTGCCATCCTTCTTGGCCGGGAACAGGGTCTGGGTGTGGTTTCCTTGACTTGCCTGTTGCTCTCCTGCTCAGGATTGGTGATGGTGGGAGGCAGGAGGAGGGAGGAGGGAGGAGGGAGGAGGGAGGAGGGAGGAGGGAGGAAGGGGGAGGGAATGCCCTCCTACAAACCTGGCAGAATCAAGCCAGAAGGAGCACTCGGCGCCTTATCTGCCTCTCCCCTACATTCCAGCTCCTTGGAACCAGCCAAGCTCTTCACTGAAGTCCAAAGGCAGTTGAGATGCCCAAGCCACTTTGGACTGCTTCCCAGAATAAACTCATAGCACAGGAGGCAAAGGGCAGGGTTGTACCCAAGACCCCATTACCCAGTTGTCCAGTAGGGGTTGGGAAGATATTTTGATTTTGTTCCTTATCCCCAGAGGGGATTCACACACAGTGGAAGGAGGCAGTGGAAGGCACCAGGTCACAGAATAGAGGCCTGCTCCTTGTCCAGGCAGTTCCCCTCGGCATGGTGACAGGCTCTTAGAGAAATATCTTAATAAAAGAGTTCTAAGCAGCTTGGCAACCTTCCAACCTTCCTTGTACCAGAGACAAAAATGTTGTCCTGACAAAATGTTTAGGTAATTTCTTAGCACATTCACCACATGTAGACCCCAAACTACACAAGTTGTGGAATTCTTGAGAGGAAAAAAAAATAAAGCCCTTAAAAATTGTGCAGTGATCTTATTATTCCAGTGAGTGTGGAAGTAGATATTCTGTGATCTTTAATTGTGTCAACATGAGAGAAAGATTTGTGGACCAAGAGTCCCAGGAGGGATTATTTTAACGTGATTTTTTCCTATTTTATTATTATTAATTTTTTTGGTGACAAAGTCCCATTACATAATCCAGGCTGTCCTTGAACTCCAGATTGTCTTGCCCCAGTCTCTTGAGTGCTAGGATTATAGACATGAACCAACGAGCACAACCTTACTGTGATTTTTTTTAGCAGTATGTGCCCCCCTTTTTATCTTTGGGGGGGTTGTTTGTTTTG
This sequence comes from Apodemus sylvaticus, assembly GCF_947179515.1. Lineage (NCBI taxonomy): Eukaryota > Metazoa > Chordata > Mammalia > Rodentia > Muridae > Apodemus > Apodemus sylvaticus. The sequence continues at coordinate 54,439,119 of NC_067472.1, read as the reverse complement.
TTTTTGTTTGAGATAGGGTTTCTCTGTATAGCCTTGGCTATCCTTTAACAAGCTCCATAGTCTAGGCTGGCCTCCACCTCACAGATCCATCTACCTCTGCCTCTTTAATGCTAGAATTAAAGGTGTGTGACACCATGTTCAGTGAAATATGCGCCCCTTTTCTAAGCATTGCCAATTGTTGAGGTCAATTTGGGAAAATTAAGAGAAGAAAAACAAATTAAGAAGATTAGGTTTTGTGTGAAGGACATTAAAATAATTTATTTTGTGTGTGTGTGTGTGTGTGTGTGTACATGTGCGCATACATGTGGCTGGAGGCCACAGTGGGTGTGGGTCCTTAGGGGCCATCTACTTGGTTGTCTTGAGAGATCGTTTCTGATTGGCCTGGAGCTTGTGATTCATCTGTCTATGCCTCCCAGCTCAGGGATTATGAATGTAGGCTGTTGCAAAGGTCCTCGTGCTTGCTCAGTGTCTTAGACAACTGTTTGCTGTGAAGAGACACCATGTATCAAAGCTACTCTCATAAAAGAAAGCCTTTAGCTGGGGCTGGCTTGCAGTGTCAGAGGTTTAGTTCATGATCATCATGGTGGGGAGCAGGGATGCACACAGACAAACATGGTGCTGGAGTAGTTCTGTGTTCAGATCTGTAGGCAACAGGAAGAGACAGGCTCTGGGCCTAGCTTGGGACTTTTAAAACCTTAAAGCCCAGCCCTCTGTGATTCACTTCCTCTAATAAGGCCACACCTCCTAATCCTTCTCAAGTAGTGCCACTCCCTGATGACCAAGCATTCAAATACATAAACCCATGGGGCCCCTTCTTATTCAAACCACCACACCAACTGCGAAAGGCTCAGGGGTGCTTAGGCCTCGCCCGCATGAGGACTTGAGTTCAATCTTCAGTGCTTCAAAAAAGAATGTACAAACATTAATTTATATGACTCAATTTTGGGGCTGCAGAGACAGCCCAGTGGCTAAGAGCATTTGTCCTTACAGAGAACTGGGGTTTAGTTCTCAGTACCCACATGGGTCTTAAGAATTGTTACGTTGTTCTGGGATCCAATACCCTCTTTTGGCCTCCATGGGCGGTTTAAGCACACGGCACACACACATAACTCATACACATAAACAGACAGACAAACAAATACATAAATATTAAATTAAAAAGCCATTTTCTTCTTATCTCTTTTTTTGTTTTGCTTTCCTTCTCTCCTCCTTTCTTTCCTCCTTTTCCCTTCCTCACCTTAGTCGTCTCTCTCTCTCTCTCTCTCTCTCTCTCTCTCTCTCTCTCTCTCTCTCTTAGATGTGGAGTTTAGCCGGGTGGTGCTGGCACATGCCTGTAATCCCAGCACTCTGGGAAGCAGAGGCAGGTGGATTTCTGAGTTCGAGGCCAGCCTGGTCTACAGAGTGAGTTCCAGGACAGCCAGGGCTATACAGAGAAACCCTGTCTCGAAAAACCAAATCCCCCCCCCCCCCAAAAAAAAATAGGTGTAGAGCTTAAGTTTAAGGCCTTGCCCATATTACACCAGCATTTTACCTCTAAGGTACACTCAGCCCAAGATGCTTATCCAACCATGTTTTCCAACCATGTTCCCTGAAGTATGTGGGTGAGAGAGAGAACTGATTAGCACATGTCCTGGCTCTTTTGGGGGCTGAGCACTGGTGGCTAGCAGGAGAGGAAGCATCTGCTCTTTCTGTGAGCAGAACCTAGGGGCTCAGCCCACCCTTGCAGGCCTCCAGGCTCAGCTGACAAGAAGTCACACAGGGAGAGAAGGATGGATGAGGAGATAAGGGGACCACAGACGCTCTTCTTTTAAGATAACAGTGTCTCTGGGAAGGAATTCCTTCAAGATGGCTTCCTGCATGTCTGCTGATTTATGAAGGCCTCATGGATTCAGAACACCCACCTCCCAGGCCAGCAGAACGACAGGTTTCCCAGTGTACATTTCCCATCACATACCAACCTTGGCTGTTTTGTTTTCTTCCTCAAATATATCAAAGTCTCTGGGCCTTTTGTTTGCTCGTTTGTTTGTTTTTGTTAATCTTTGGCCAGGAATACCTAGTAACTATGAGTTCAGGTCTCAGCCCAGCCATTGCCAGCTCAGAGAAGTCTTGACCCTGGGTTTGAAAAGGGGTTCCCCAATTTTAAGTTTTCAGAGATTCTGTTTACCAGACTCACAAAGCTTTTTTGTATTAAGTTTGATGGGGTCTCTCACCCCCTTTACCAGACTGAAACCTCAGCCTCTAAGATGAGGACCTTCCTTAGCTGTGGCCAGGTGTTCTATCTGGTAGGAACAGGAGAGAGGACACCCGACTGTCTATGAGCACCCGGGATGTTGGGACAGTTTCTGTCTGCTCTGACTTCAGTCCCCAGAACTCAGTGTTCATGGGCTGACCAGATGACAAATTCACTTTTTTTCTTTAAAAGAGGCATCTTTTAAAAAATTAATTATTCAGTTAGATGGTGATAGCATATGCCTTTAATCCCAGCACTTGGAGTCAGAGGCAGGTGGATCTCTTGAGTTTAAGGTCAGCCTGACCTATGGAATGAGTTTCAGAACAAACAGGGCAACACAGAGAAACCATGTCTCAGAAAGCAATAATTAGTGTGTGTGTGTGTGTGTGTGTAATACATATGTATATGTGTAAAGAGCAGGTGGCATGTGTGAGTGAGGGTGCAGTCATAGCACAGCACGCATGTAGAGGTAAAAGGGGAACTTGTAGGAATCAGTTCCTTCTACCTTAGGTTAGAAATCAGACTCAGATCATCAGCACGTCCTGTTTGCTGAGCCGTTTCAGCCCCTCAAACTCACTTTTTTCTTTTCTTGAGATGGGCTTCTCTATGTAGCCCTGACTGGCCTGAAACTCTATGTAGACCAGGCTGGCCTCAAACTCATAGAGATCTGCCTGCCTCTGCCTCCCGAGCACTGGGATTAAAATCATCTTCTTCCATATCTGGCTTTCCAGCTCACTTTTTTTGAGGACCCTAGCAGTCATGTTCTGTATCTGATGCAACCCTCAGAAGAGCCCTGAGGAGGTGCTGTGTCCATCTTATAGATAAGGAAAGGAAAGCCTGAAGGATTTAGTAACTGACTAAAGTTACAGTTCATTTATTTTTATAAACAAGGTCTCATCTATTCCAGGTTGTCCTAGACCTCACTGTGTGGCTAAGTTTGGGAGTTACAGGCTCCCTGTTCAGAAAATGACACAAGCAAGAAGTGGTTTGTTTTTCTTTTTTCTTTTTTCTTTTTCTTTTTGGTTTTTCGAGACAGGGTTTCTCTGTATAGCCCTGACTGTCCTGGAACTCACTTTGTAGACCAGGCTGTCCTCAAACTTAGAAATCCACCTGCCTCTGCTTCCTAAGCACCAGGATTGAAGACATGCACCACCTCTGCCCAGTGACATATGATGCATAAAAGCTACCAGGAAGCTTGTGAAAAGCACAGCGTCGGACCCCACTCCCCAGGCTCTGATCTCCTTGTAGCTTTAAAGAGTTGAAGTAGAATGTATTTAACAAAACTTTCCAATTTTAGTATGGTTTTCTGAGACACGGTCTCATATAGTCCCGGCTGTAGCCAGGATGACCTTGAAGGTCAGACAGAATCTCCTCTACTTCTCCTTCCCACTGACTAACTGAGGTTATAAACGTGTGCCGTCATGGCTGTTTGGCACTGGGGATCAAAGCTGGGGCCTCATGCGTGCTAAGCAGGCACTCTTCCAGGTCTCTCTCTCTCTCTCTCTCTCTGTCTCTCTCTGTCTCTCTCTCTCTGTCTCTCTCTCATGACGCATGCACGTGCTCACATTTTCTGTCATGGCCATCCATCTCTAGAACCGTTTCCTCCTTTCCTGCTAAAGCTGGGACCCCTTGAACATCCCTGTTGAATGCTACATTTCCAGTCCCCCTGCCTGAGCCCCTGCAACCACCATTCTATCCCTACATAGCTAACTATTTGAGTAACCTCAGAAGGTAAATTCACAGAGTTTGCCCTTGTGTCTGGTTTATTTCACTGTCCGAGTATTTTAAACAAGGGCTTCTGGTCATCCTCATGCCAGGATCTGGATCATTCTTTGAGAAATTATGGTGGCGGGTGGGAGGAGAGGGAGAGGAAGTGTGGTCCTGGCATAGGCATCAAGGGAGGGCTGAATTCATGCGGTTGATGAGGGCTGGTATGAGTCAGAGCAGGCAGGAGGCAGGCCAACAGCCACAGAGGGGCCCTTGACTGGGTCGGGGAGGGGAGGTGGCCGGTGTCTGGTAGTTATTACTTAGAGGCAGTGGGGTTGATAAGTTATTACTTAGAGGGTGGTGGAGTTCAAAGTGGAGAGATATCATGAATGGTGGCTCACAAGATGGGGTAATGAAGTGGATAGGGTTTGCGGTACCCAGGGAGAGCAGTGGGTGAGAGCCACTTGGAACAACCAAAATGGAGGAGCCTGGAGAACAGGGGCCCTAGTGGGCAATAGAGGGACAGTGTGGGATGCTGGCCTAGGTGAGTGGGGTCAGAATGTGTAGGGAAAGCCTGCAGGGGAAATATTTAAATAGGGCTGAATCCCCACTCTCCTCAATGCTGCGGCAAATTCCTTGAGAAGGAGGCAAGGAAGGAAGAGCTTATCTTGGCTCACAATTCTAGGTACAGTGACAAGAAATCATGGTGGCAGGACTGGTGGCAGGCAGCCAGTCACATCACATCTCAGCATCTGAGAGGTTGAAATGGGCCTAGCGTGAGAGCCAGGATAGCCTGGAGCTGAAGGCTCTAATAAACAGACAGATGAAGACATGGAGGCACGTATCTGTAATACCAGAATTTGGGAGTTAAAGGCAGAAGGACCAAGAATTTGAAGTCATCTTTGGGTACATGGTGAGCTTCCAATTAGCCTAGTCTATAGGAGACCTTGTCTCAAAATAAGAATAAAAATGAAAAACAAACAACAACAACAACAAAAAATCCAAAAAACAAAAAAATGTGGAGGAGGCTCAGTGTGGGTCAGTGTGTCAGTGTGTGGTCAGTAGGTCAGTGGGTCAGTGTGGTCAGCTCCTGGCTGTTTATTTTTATTTTTTGAGACAGGGTCCCACTATATGAGCCCAGTCTATTCTCAAATATGTCATCCTTGTACTTTGACCTCCTAAATGGTGGAATTATGGATGTATATGTAGATGCATACCTGTGTGCATGTAATAGTGTACAACATACATGCACACATGCACCTGTGTTTATATAGGTACATATGTATGCATGTATATGCTACACACATACAAAACACTAATATACACATAGGTTTCTAAATGCATGTTTGTATGCATACATATGTATGTGGACTCACATCCATGTACATGTATGTGTGAAAAGTGGGCTGTGGGAGGCTAGGATCCTACTGTAGCTGTCAGGGGTCAGAGCCAGCATCATGTAAGTTATTGTCAAAATGGCCTCAAACTCAGTCTCAGACTAGAGTGGTCCAGGCAAATTGAAGTTACATGGTTAATTGTAAAATTGATATTGATTCTGTTGGTGAAAAATGACAATTTTCTCTTTGTTAAGAAGTTAGATGGAAGATGCTTTCTTAATTTTATGAGGACTTGTGGCTATGGAAATAGATCTAGATTTTACTAATGTTTCCATTCTTCAGAGGGGAAGCTTAGAGGAGCCCCAGAGGGGGCTTTCCAGACTCTGTGTCTATGTTGGCTACTGCAGACATGATGTTTTTCTCCACTGTCTCCTCTGTATTCTGCCTTGTTCCCCAACACTAGGGTTCCCCCTTTTTATTGTCTTTGCTTTCTTTTCTTGGGCACTGGTTCTCAGCCAGGGATGCTATGCTGGTAATGTCTGAATACACTTCTGGTTGTCACAACAAGGGGACTTCTACTGCCATCTAGTATGTGGTGGCAGGATTGCTGCTAAGTACCCTACAGTACAAAGCAGACTCTTTCAAGACATCAGAAAGAATTGTTCCATCTACAGTAATACAATTGCTGTTGCTTGAGCTGGCAAGATGCTTCAGTGGGTAAAGGTGCTAGGTCTGATGGTCAGAGTTTAAAACTTGGAACTCACATAGGGACAGGAAGTGCTTTTGGAACTAAACTGAAGTTCAAAGAAGCAAAATGGTAAACTTGAATCACTGAAGACATTCTGAAGAAAAGTACTGCGGAGGACTTGTAGCAGGGATGTTGGCAACTGTTCATCTGTCCTTTCCAAGCCAATCATAGCCTATAGTATCATTACCTCAGTGTTGGTAGACTTGACCACCTCAAGATATGTGTTTGGAGTCTGTCTTAGTCAGGGTTTCTATTCCTGCACAAACATCATGACCAAGAAGCAAGTTGGGGAGGAAAGGGTTTATTGAGCTTACACTTCCATGTTGCAGTTCATCACCAAAGTAAGTCAGGACTGGAACTCAAGCAGGTCAGGAAGCAGGAGCTGATGCAGAGACCATGGAGGGATGTTTCTTACTGGCTTGCTTCTCCTGGCTTGCTCAGCCTGCACTCTTATAGAACCCAAGAGTACCAGCCCAAAGGTGGAACCACCCACAAGGGGCCCTCACCATTTGATCACTAATTGAGAAAATGCCCCACAGCTGTATCTCATGGAGGCACTTCCCCAACTGAAGCTCCTTTCTCTGTGATAACTCCAGCCTGTGTCAAGTTGACACATAAAACTAGCCAGTACAATTGACCCCTTGTCAACTTGACACACAAACACATCACTATTAAGCCTCAACCCTTACTTTCTTATTCATCCCCAAGATCTAAATTACTTTAAAAGTCCCACAGTCTTTACATATTAAAAGTTCAATCACCTTAAAATATCCAATATCTTTAAAATTCAAAGTCTTTTAATAGTTCAAAGTCTTTTAACTGTGGGCTCCACTAAAATACTTTCTTCCTTCAAGAGGGAAACATATCAGGGCACAATCACAACCAATAGCAAAACTCAAACTCCAAATGTCCAATGTCTGGGATCCAACTCACGATCTTCTGGTCTCCTCCAAGGGCTTGGGTCACTTCTTCAGTCCTGCCCTTTGTAGCACACAGCTTGTCTTCTAGGCTCCAGCTGCCTGTACTCCACTGCTGCTGCTGTTCTTGGTGGTCATCGCATGGTACTGGCATCTCCAAAACGCTGCTATTTTCCACTGTAATTAGGCTTCACCAATAGCCTCTCATAGGCTCTCTTCATGGTGACAAGCCTCTGCTCCTATGCATGACCCCTTCAAGTCCTGGGCCATCAATTGCAACTGAGGCTGCACCTTCACCAATGGCCTTCCGTGGCCTCTCACTGTGCCAAGAGTCTCAGCTGCTCTTCATGACCCCTTCATGCCTTCAAAACCAGTATCATCTGGGTGACTCTTACATAGTACCAAGTCCAGCCACAGCACAAAATACAACTGTGGCTATCTCTGGAACACAGTCTCTGTGCTCTCAGAAAACACTTCCAAGAAGATTTCATCTCAGTGATGCTGGTCTCTTCTTAATCACCGCTAATTTTTAGCTCTAGCTAACCAGCATCAATAGTCCCAGTAACACAAAGGTTTGCTTTAGTGGTTCTGGTATCTTGTTACTCACAGCTGATTTTTCAGCCCCAGCTAACCAAAACCACAGAATCTTCACAATCAAAACATGGCCACTGTAAGAGTCTTTAATCTTCCCTCTGAAATTTCACAAACCAGGCCTCCATCTTTTGCACTGTTCTTAACATTGTCTTCCAAGCTTCTACAGAACTTTCCACTGAGCTCTTAATATTCTAATGGCTTTTCCAGCTCAAAGTTCCAAAGTCCTTCCACAGTCCTCCCCCAAACATGGTCAAGTTGTCACAGGAATACCCCACTACGCTGGTACCAATTTATCTTAGTCAGGGTTTCTATTCCTGCACAAACATCATGACCAAGAAGCAAGTTGGGGAGGAAAGGGTTTATTTAGCTTACACTCTGCATTGCTGTTCATCACAAAAGGAAGTCAGGACTGGAACTCAAGCAGGTCAGGAAGCAGGAGCTGATGCAGAGGCCATGGAGGGATGTTTCTTAATGGCTTGCTTCCCCTGACTTGCTCAGCCTGCACTCTTATAGAACCCAAGAGCACCAGCCCAAAGGTGGAACCACCCACAAGGGGCCCTCACCACTTGATCACTAATTGAGAAAATGCCCCACAGCTGTATCTCATGGAGGCACTTCCCCAACTGAAGCTCCTTTCTCTGTGATAACTCCAGCCTGTGTCAAGTTGACACACAAAACTAGCCAGTACAGAGTGTGTGGCAGAAACTAGACACTGAGAATATAAAATGTCTTAGAATATAAGTGTCATCTGTCTGTCTGTCTGTCTGTTTGTCTGTCTGCCTGCCTGCCTGCCTGCCTGCCTGCCTGCCTGCCTCCCTTATCTTTCTCTGACCTCTTCCTGTATTTCCTTCCCTCTTCTTCCATTTTTTACCACATGGTCTGGCCCAGTGATGTTCTGTCCAAGTCCATGGAGCTAAGTGACCATGTGTTGATGTCTCTGAAACCTGTAGCCCAGCTCCATCTTTCCTTTGTTGTGTTGTATTTGGCCCCAGTGTGATGAAGGTTTTCTTGGAGAGAAGAGAATGGAGGTTTGAGGAGAAGCAGAGATTCATTGAGGACAGGTAAATCTGCCGAGAACGGCTAAAAAATGAGCTAGTAGAAGAAGAGAAAGCTGAAACTAGGGAAACACTTATTTACTTGCTTTTATTTTTATTCATGTGTGTGTATAGATCTTTGTGTCTATGTGTGGGTACCAGTGGAGGGCATAAGAGGGAGAATCAGGGTTCCTGGAGTTGTACCTGGCAGCTGTGAGCCACCTGATGTGGGTGCTTGGAACTGAACTCTGGTCCTCTGGAAGAGCAGCAAATGATGTTAATGACTGAGCCACCTCTGCAGCCCCAAGATATCTGTGTGTGTGTGTGTGTATGTGTGTATGTGTATATGTGTATATGTATATAATTATACACACACACACACACACACACACACACACACATATATATATATATATATATATATATATATATATATATATATATTTACCTAAGATGGCAGATATTAAAACTTGTGGCCTAATCAGGGCAGCAATGATTCAGTAAAGACAGACAGATAAAAGTGGCAGAAGTCAGGATGATAGAATCCCTCTTCCTTGCACTGGGAAAGACATGAGGGATGGGGTAGGGGTCTTTTGTAGCCAGGAGGGTGTACCTCCCCTGGCATGGAACAAGCAAAGCTAATTAGTTACCTGCCCAGCTATAGCATTAAAAGTCCAGTTTTAAGATGAAGAATTCCAGATACCAGGCAAAGCAGGGTAGTCGGTCATTCCATCAAAGAATGGACCAGCTGTGAGAGTACACAGCTGGGTGAAGACAGCAGGTGGAGACTGGATAGAAGGAAGATGAGGTAGCCTTTCATCTTGGTTTCTATTTTCTTGGTGGCTTAATCTGTGAGATTGTAATCTGAAGGCAGAGATGTGGAGGGAGGCAGGCTGTGGGAACAGATGGGTGTGAGCTCATCAGTATGCAAAAGGAGAAAGGGAATTTGCTAACAAAGGTAGGGGAATATCCCTGCAGTGCTAGGTGGCAGCTTGAGATTGGTAGTCAGAAGTTTAAGGGGATACTAGTCGGCATGGGAATGGGGTGTGTACTTCTCTGGAGTGAGCCAGAAGGCTGACATCCTGTTATAATGGACTCATTGGAAAGTACGGCTGTTAGATTATATAATTGAAAGAGATTCATTATTGGCAACACATTCTGTCTGTAGAACTGGGAAGGAAGCAGCAGAGGCCAACCTCTTGAGAATAAATAACAACTTCACCATCACATGTGCATGTGCATGTGTGTGTGTGACACAGTATGTGTGTGGAGTTCAGAAGTCAAATTCTGGTGTTGGTCTTTATCTTCCACCTTCTTTGAGACAGTCTTCCCCTGATTCTACCCCCACTATGCACAGCAGGCTAGCTAGGCTGAGAACTCCCTGGATCCTCTCTGGTCTCCACACCCCATTTCCCTGGAAAAGCACTAGGGTTGCAAAACCACACTACGGGGCTGGAGATATGGCTCAGAGGTTAAGAGCACGCACCGGCTACTCTTGCAGGGACCCAGCTTCCGTTCCTAGCACACACATGATGCCTAATAATCAGCTGTAGCTTCAGTTCCAGGGGACCTAATATCTTCTTCTGGCCTCTGTGGGGACTGTATACACATGGTACACAGACATAATGTCTACACATAATGCACAGACAATGTATACACATGGTGCACATACATAATGTGTACACATGGTACATAGGTATAATGCAGTGCAAGAAAAACACCCACTTGTTATAAAAAGGCTGAAAAAAAATCAGAACAAACAAAGGTGAACCACTGTACACCTTTGCGTTGCTCTGCATGGGCTCTGGGGGTCCATATTTTGTTCTTCACATTTGGACACAAGCCCCTTACTCATGAAACTGTCTTCCGAGCACCTCTTGGTGGATTTTGCATAATGGATCTTTAAGCAGAGTGGGTACCTCTAGAATTTGTAAAGTATGTGGGCGGGTTTGGAGCCAAGAGGGTTCACATTATACATCTGCCATCAACGGATCAGGTAGCTGTGATGCTCACTTAACTGGGAAGCTTAGTTTTGTCTTTCAAAAAATGTGGCCACACCCCACACCTCACCAGGACAGCGCTGGAGACAGAGGGAAAACTGATGGACTGACCAACGCCCAGGCCCAGATCCAGGGCTTTGAGTTGGCCCACTCCACCCTCTACCCCATCTGTGAACTGCCTGGTTCTGCAGATCCAAAGCTGCAGGATCTCCATGACACAGGGCAACAACAGGATATCCGAGAGGAGCCCTGGTGGGGATCCAGTACTGATGGTGTAGCAGAAGCCAGAGGCCTCGAACCAGACCAATGACTCATTGCAACAAACATTTGCAAGTAAAGCTGTTTGGGCAAAACTATGCTGTGTGACACACTGCAGCTTCCACAGCGAATTTTATTTTTTGTTTTCCTTTGGGGTAGTTGCAAGGGCAGAGGGCAGATATGGAGGTATGGGGAGATCAGGAGGATTGGGGTACATGATGTAAAATTCACAGAGAATCATTAAAAAGTTAAAAAAAAAGTGGCCACAGTAGTGACCTGTGCTGGACACTTAGCAGATGTAAGGACTGCGAAAGCATGCACAGCAATTGTCCCAAGTCCAAAGAGTGCTGACTGCTGGGCTGAGTCTAGGTTCTGAGTCTGGCTAGGGTCTGCAGTGTGGTTCGAGGATTACACTCAAAAGTTTCCAGTTCTGTAACTTTAATAAATATGGATGGAGGAAACTGCTGGCCTGTGGGTGTGGCAGCTGAGAGCTGAGTAACTGTGGTTGTTGGAGGCAGAGATGTGATGAGAGCCTGGCTGGGGTGGAGATGGAAAGTTCTTCATATGAGGTCCTGGGGGATCCGATGGATGGGACGGCAGCAGGGCTTCCTAGGACTAGTGTGTCACCTTAGGAGGTTGCTGAATTCCTGTCTCATGCCTTCTGCTTTATTTTTTCTTGTAGGGGCCTGGGATCAACCTCAGGGCCTTACATAATATGAGTAAACGGATCTCTCACCTCAGGCTCGTATCACATATGCTCTGTTATTATTATTATTATTATTACTACTACTACTACTGTTGAGACAGGGGAGGCTGACCTACTGCTTCAGCCCTCCAGCACCAGGATTCTAAGTATAAGCGTCCATGTGTCTGACTGGTGCTCTGTTTCAGAAGGCAGGAACAAGAGGCCATTTCAGAAAGCATTTATTTAAAAGTTGAAATGCCCTTCATGTAAAGACTTCACCTCCAGTTATCCTGCCTCATGAAGTGACTCATCCACTCCCTGGAGGCTTCTGCACGGCCAGGGCTTTATTGAGCCAACTACAGAGACGTCAATTGTTGGACGATTGCTCCCATTTTGTCATGTCTTATAACTTGAAGGCGACTTACTATTTTTTTATTTTTAAAATTAAAATATTGATTACATCACTTTCCCCCTTCCCATTCCTCCTTCTAGTCCCTCCCATGTTCCCCTCATCTTGTTCAGATTCAGATTCATGATCTCTTTTGATTTCTGAAGATAACTTTTGAAAAAGAAAATAAAAAACCCTCAGATATAGAGAACTCAAAATGCTTTTGAAGAATCAGTTCTGAAACCCTTAGGCGAGGCCGGGCAGTGGTGGTCCGTACCTTTAATCCCAGGTCCTGGAGGACTATGGCTTGACTGTAGAGTCCCTTTGCTTGCTGGATTTGTCCCTGCTGATGGAGGACAACAAAGCAGCTATGTTCTTTGGAGAGGAGAGAGAGCAACGATGACCTTACAACTCCCTTCTCTCCAAGGAACAGCCAGCTTGAGGGAGCGAGGCAGGTATTACTGTTCTTGTGAAGGGTGGTGACTGTAGTTTTGGGCAGAGGGCAGGCCGCGGAAGTTGGAGCTGTTTCCAGGGCTCCTGACTCAGTTCCTTGTGGTCTGTTTTCATTTTTTTCATCTGAAATGTTGTGAAATCCCAGACTTCAGCCACACCCACGTAAATTCTGAGTATATTTGTGGTACATTCCAACTCTCTGAGGGCTGTGGAGAAGAGCTGTCACCTGCCAGGGCCCCCTTCTCCTGACCCGTGTGTGGGGGATTTTAGATGTGCTGTGTGGGGGTGGGGGACCAGCTGCAGTGGTCCATACGGATTGTCATCTTGACAGGATCTAGAATCGTGGAAATGACCAGCCTCCTCTAAACACACCTGTGGGGGATTATTGCAATTAGTTTAGTTGAAGTAGGAAGGCCTACGCTGAAAGTGAGGAGCACCATTCCGTAGGATGAGGTCCCTGTCTGCATACAAATGTGGAGCACCACACTCACATCTTGCTCTGACTGCGGATGCAGTGTGGACCAGCTGTCCAAGCTTCTGTTGCCGTGGCTTCCCCCATGTCGGGCTGTTCCCTCAAACTGTGAGCCAGAATAAAGTCGTCTTTCCTTAGGTGGCTGCTGCCACATTTTGTCACAGCAACTGAACAAGAAACTCATAATACACCAGCCATCGTGTTTCTTTCCTGGATTGTCCAGGGTTTTAGTACTCCAAGTCAAGTGGTCCAGGGTAGGTTGGTTGTCTTCCTTCCTGAGACATTGGGGTATGTCTGGTTTCCTCAGAGAGGTAAATAAAGGATCTAGCAGGGCATAGGACTCAGAATCACTCACAGTGTTTCATAAGTGTACCCTGGTGAGTCTGATCAAGTGGAACCCGGGGAGAGCCTTGTGCAGAAGGTTAGGCACCACACCTTGTCTAACCCTACTGCAGGGGGCTGGAAAGGGAACAGCCTAAGGTGACTTACGGATGAGGCGGGAGGACGGGGCAGAGAACATCATGAGTCCCAGTCAGGGTTTTCACTTCTCCCACGCTCCAGAGTCACTGGGTGCTGACAAAGCTCGGCTTTGTTCAGTACAAAGGGTGACTGGGTGTTTTCTGGCTGGAGGCCCGTTAAGAGGCTGTGCCAATGGCAAGAAGTGAGTGTCCACTCCAGCTTCTGCCAGGCCACCTTGTTGCAGAACTGATGGCTGTATACCATGCCCTGCAGTCCCTTTGGTGAGGGGATCAGGAGAGGCCATCTCTAGGGCCTGTTGTAGCTCTGATCTTTGGTATGTGGGGAGGCAGAGGCCATATTCTTACCCTTGGTAGGCAGCTGTCAGTTCTGCTGCTTGTGGACAAAACCCTGTCCTTGCTGAGCCTTGGGCTGCCTTCCTCAAGGACACTAGGAGGTGGAGGAGCTCTTAGATAACCAGTGAGTTGATGGCCGAGGGCTCCACACCTGCAGTCCTGTTACAGAGAGCAGAGGTGCTTCTCAAAGAGTGGGTGCTTTGATGGCTCCCTGAACCACATGATCCAGCTCTCTCTCCCTCCTCCCAGGGTTTATCACATTTACAGTACTTTATCCTCATCCAGAGCTAGTATATGAATATTCTGTAGGCATGGCAGTGTGGGGCAAGATATGAGGTTTCTGGGCTCTTGGAGTGACATGCCCTCACTGAGGTTCCAGGAGAACAACCCGAGGTGATACAACGAAGTGTCATATCCAGCTAATGGACGAAGTGTCATATCCAGCTAACCTGACAGCTTTGGTAGAGTGTGACTTTTTTCTTTAAATTTATTTTTATTTCATGTGTGTTGCATGCATGTCTGTGTGAGGGTGTTGGATTGGAGACAGTGTGAGCTACGATTGAGTACTGGAAATTGACCCTGGGTCCTCTCAAAGAGCAGCCAGTGCTCTTAACCTCAGAGCCATCTCTGCAGCCCCAAGTGGGACTTTGTATAGACCACTGTTATGAGTGTCCCAGTGTAGCATGATGGTCAGGAGGATGGGCTCTGGAGCCTGCTTTCCTGGATTGAGATATCGTCTCTGACATTTCTCTGGTGGGTCACCTTGGGGGAGGTAACTAACCTCTCTGAGTCCCACTCTTCCGTATTTCATTCATTTATTATTTATTTTTAAATTTCTTTTTGAGACAAGGTTTCTTTGTATAGCCCTGGCTGTCCTGAAACTCACTTTGTAAACCAGGCAGGCTTCAAACTCAGAGATCCTGTCAAGCTGGGAGCAGCCTGCCTCTGCCTCCTGAGTGCTGGGATTAAAGGTGTATGTCACCGCTGCCTGGCAGTTTTCCCAACTTTAAAATGGGGATAATAATGTCCTCTGGGTTGGAAGATTGAATGAAGAAAGTGAAAGGCAGCTCGGAGTGTTGCCACCAGTGACGGAAAACAACAGGGGCTTGAGGTATTGAGACGCTGGTGGTCTAGGGCTACCAAAATGAAGTTCCACAGGTGGGTGGGAAATTCACAGAAATGTATTTTTTACACAGGTACGGGATCTGCAAGTTCAAGGTCTGGTTTCTCTTGGGGGCTTTTTCCTGGTCATCTCCTCTTCTTCTATTTCCCCCCCTCTTCCTCTACCCTTTTACCCCCTCTTCCTCTATCCTTTCCCCCCCTCTTCCTCTACCCTTTTCCCCCTCTCCTTTCCCTTATCCCGTCCTCTTTCTCGTCAGTGTTTTATTTTCTTAGATAGGGTTTCACATAATCTGTGCTGGCCTAAAACCTGATGTGTGGCTGAGGCTGCCCTTGAACTGCTTCCAAGTGCTGGAGATGGCAGGCCGGCACCACTGTTTGAGTCTCTCTCTTCTGTTCCCTTTCCCTCTTCCTCTGTCTGTCTGTCTGTCTGTCTGTGTCTTACTATGTAACTTAGGCCCAGTTCTCAAACTCACCCTGATCCCTGTCATGGCCTCCTAATGGCCAGCATTACTGGTATGAGCCACTGCTCCTGATTAATTGTTTTTTTTTGGGGGGGGGGGCAGTCTTGTTCTGACTGGCCTCAAACTCGTAGTTCTTCTGACGACCTCCTGACTGAGGTGGGCTTACACTCCTCTCCCAGCTCTTGGGCTCCTTGGCAACTCTAGAAGTAAGTCAGAATTTCTCATAGTAGACGTAAACAGACTTCTGGGGAGTCTGTTTCTGGGCAGTGATTCTGTCCGGGTTCAAGTACTGGTCTTGCTGTTGACTCTCTGAGTCTCCCGAGATTTGTTTTTGTTTTTGATTTCATAGACCAGGGTGTCCCCTCGAATTCAGAGATCCATCTACCTCTGCCTCCTGAGTGCTGGGATTAAAGGAGTAAGCCCCCACTACCTGCCTCTGGGGTGGGTTTTAAGTTTCTTTTCCTTGATACCTGATTTCTCATGTGCTTGATAATAATGGGTACATTTTTTGCTTTTATTTGAATCAGGGCCTTATCATGAAGCGTTTGCCGGCCCAGTACTCAGTATTTGGCACTGGCTGGCCTTGAAGTTCCTGCCTTAGCTGCCCATGCTGGGATGACAGGTGTGCCCCATCATGCCCAGCTGTGGCTAATCCTTGTTCTTGCTGTCCTTACTGTTCATTCCACCTCCGCATTTCAATTGGTTCTGAGTGTACTATTTCCCCTTAGAATGAGGATGAGCTGGAAGAAATTCCCCTAACACCACTGTGGTCAAATAGTCATCAGGGAAGCTGAACCAGAGCTATCAGTCATCACACACACACACACACACACACACACACACACTAATGATACTAATTAAAAGGGCTTTGTGAGTAAGGTGCTTGCTGAGCAAACCTGGTGAGCTAAGTTCAACCCCCGGAAGCCAGATGAAGGTGGAGTAGAGAACTGGCTCTGCACGGTTGTCTTCTTACTATGTGCTCCCCACCCCCAAAGAATAAATAAAAAGGAAACTTCACGAATAGCGCCCACTCCCCCATCTTCCTGTATGTCGATCATAACAGAGCCCCCTCTGCAGACAGAGCGATGGAATAAATCAACTGTGCAGCATAGAAGGAGGGACTCTAGGGTTTAGGCTACTCGGTTCCAGCCTTAGCCCCTGGTTTAGGCATCTGGACTTAGCCTCAGCCTCCCTCATGCTGGGAACAGGACACAGAACCATGGACATCATAATATCACGTACAGGTGACTTGAGATGACAGGGGAGTGTTCTGGATGGAGGAAGCAGTCAGAAATTGCTAACTGTACTATTGTTCTCTTTGGGTTGGGCCTGTGACACACCAAGCATGTTCCCTGGGAATACGTTGCTGATTATCTGTCAGAGGCCACCTATCCTGAGATTAGGTTTTCTTTTCCTTTTTCTTTTCTGCTATAGGCTTTGCTGCTTCTACTAATTCCAGTTAATCGTTCTAAGCAGTTACCAGCAACAGTCCCATCTCCTGGCTGTCTCGGGAAAAGGTGTGAAACAACGGAAGATAAGTGTCTGGGAATGAGGAAGTTTCTGGAACAACCTCCCTCTGATCCCGTATCTTGCCCTAGGCTTAGGCCATAAATACCTTATGCTCGCTCTTGGCTTCCTTCAAACTGCATTCTTGTTCTGAGGATTGACCTGAAGTTTTGGTAGAAAAGAGATGAGACCCAGACCTATCCTTGATACAACTAAAGCTCCACAAAAAAGTGGTTCTGAGACATTTGCTTTTCTTGAAGTTTCTTCCCCAGCCTTTAATGTGATTGTGTGTATGTGCATGTGACACACTCACACACACACACACACACACACACACACACACACACACACACACGTGTCCATATTCTTGAGGAGGCCAGAGGTCAATGTCTGGTGTCTTCCTTGATCATCCACAATGACTTTTGTTTAGTTTGGTTTCTTGAAACAAGGTTTCTCTGTGTAGCTCTGGCTGTCCTGGGACTCACTCTGTAGACCAGGCTGGCCATGAACTCAGAGATCTAGTTACCTCTGCCTCCTGAATGCTGGGATTAAAGCACCATTGCCTGGTCACAATGGTTTCTTGAGACAGTCTCTCACTGATCCCGGGGCTCACTGACTAGGCTGGGCTGGGTGGTCAGTAAGCCCTTGGGTTTTGTCTGTGTCGACTTTTGACCCGAATGCTGGGGTTATGAGCAATGCCACCAGTTCTTATGTGGGTGCTGGGGTTTTAGACTTAGCTCCTTAAACCTGTATGACAGTCACTTTATACACAGAACCATCTTTCCAGCCCCTAGGTTGGACAGCCTCTCCCTTTCTTTTGGGGAAGGTAAGGATGTTCTAGGCAGGGAGGCAGCAGGAACATGCAGGGCATGTCTACCAAGTTCTGCGTGGCATAGTGTGGCTGGGGTGTTTTACAGCAAGCAGGGTATAGTGAGACCTTCCTGGGGGAGCAGGGAGCTACCGGTGGTTTTTATGTAAGAAAGAGACATGAGTTTGCTTTTGTTTTGATCAACATCCTAACCATCAATCAGCGATTGTAACAGCGATTATAACAGCGATTATAGTGATCAATAGAAACCACGATTTTTTTTGTGCTAGGCATTAGCTAAAGTGCTTCAACATGACTCATCTCATTTAATCCTACCTGAGGGACAAGCTAGGAGAGCTCACAAAGTCTGTCCACACAGCAATAGGGCCGAGACGAGCCAGCTGTCCAAACAGGAAGTTAATGTTGTTAACCGTTCCTTAGTCTCCCTAAACCTGGTGTCTTCATGTCTGATATTAACTTCATAGGTTTTTTTTTTTTCTTTTCTATTCATGTAAAACCCTTGGCGTAGTGCCTGGAACACTATAACAACTCAATAAGGGTTAGTCATTGTGACTTTTGTGGCTAGTTCCCTTTTCAGAGTGTCCCCTGCTATGCCAGGTGCTGGGTGGTACCAGTAAAATTGCATGGGTTGGAACCAGTAAACTGGGCTCATAAAGCCATTTCTGTCAGTGTAGGGTGAAGAAGAGGGTGTGCTTGCTGCATCTGCTAGTGCGCTCTTTGGTTGCCTTGGTAACCGGTCTAGACACCTGGTTCTCCTTGCAGCTGGTGCTTCTCCAGTTCAGGTCTGGGAAAAATCTGTGTTGTCCCACAATGGTTTCTCTGAGTTCATCCCTTCCCTCTCTGTGTTTCTGCTGCAGCTTAGTGTGTATGTATGTATGTATGTATGTATGTATGTATGTATGTATGTATTATGTGGGTATGTGGGTATGTGCCCATCCCACAAATGTCATAGTGGAGGATGAGCTGAAGGGAGCAGAGGCAGGAACTGGCCCAAATTTATTAGGGGAGAACTCATGAGCACTGGGAGTGTTACAGATGGAAGTAGAGAGAAATAGATTTTAGGAATATTTTGGATTTAGAATTAATATGCTGTGACAATTTAACACCACAAGGAGAAGTAAAAACTAAGCTTTCTCCTGAAAACTCAGATATATTTCTTTTTTTTTCTTTTCTGCCTTTGTTCAGAGAAATACATTCACCTGTGTGATATCCAATCTCACCTCTAGGCTGGTCATTTCTAGTTAATTAGCTTCCCTGTTTTTTGTTTGTTTTTATTTTTAGAGATTTATCTATTTATTATATGTAAGTATACTGCAGTTGTCTTCAGACACTCTAGAAGAGGGCATTTGGATCCCATTACAGATGGTTGTGAGCCACCATGTGGTTGCTGGGATTTGAACTCAGGACCTCTGGAAGAAGTCCTTAACCTCAGTGCTCTTAACCTCTGAGCCATCTCTCCAGCCCAGCTTCCCTGTTTTTAAATTAAAATTCTTAAAAAACGTTATTTGTTTTCGTCTTATATATCTGAGGGTTTTGCCTAAATTTTGTTTTGTTTGGGAACAAATCTCACCTTGTAGCTCAGGTGGGCCTGGGTCTCTCAGCAATCCTTTTGCCTTAGTCTCCTGAGTGCTGGAGTTACAGGTGTGTGCCAGTACTCTCTTTTCTTGGCAGGCGAATTCAGCATTTCCACGATAGAAGTAAAAACTGGAATCCAGAACGATTCCCCCCCCCCCCCCTCTGGAACTTGCTTCGCCTCCTGCGAGTACCACTGTGGTCCAGGCAGAAGGCTACAGAACAGTGATGAGCAGTGGGTGCTCCCCATCCTGCCACCCACTCCTCCTGGCCCTGGAGTCAACACCATTACTGTGTTGGAAATACCCTCACCGGGCTTCGGTGCAGCCACCACTTCTCTTCACACCTTCTCTGTCTCTCACTCTGGTTCTACATTTCAACCACAGGGGTCTCCAGGGCCACAAATCTGCCTCTGGACCTTGACTTCCAGCTGCCTGGCACTTTCGGCATGCCTACTCACTTTCTGTGCCATCCAAAGTTCTCTCTCAGATCTCAGCTTCCTCAATAGCCCCATATGTCAGCCATTTTCTTTATCTTGGCATCCTTGTACTCCCCACGATGTAGCCAGTCTTTCTTCCCATGCTCCTCCGGTGTTCCGGCTACCAGGACGCTCTTTCTTGGCTTTGCATGGCCCACTTCTTTCCAATCTCTAAACCTCAGTTAAATCTTCTCTGCTAGATCACTACTACCTAGCTCCCAAGCAGGTTCCTCACTCCCATTTACACTGTCTTAACCAATTGTTTCATTCAGAGCACGCCCTGATCTCAGGGTAGTCTCATGTATCCCAGGCTGGCCTGGAACATACTTGATACATAGCTGATGATGATCTTGAACTTCTGATCTTTCTGCCTCTACCTTCTGTGCTACTATTATGAATGTGGGCCACTATGGCTGATTTATGTGTTTCTGGGGATCGTACTACAGACTTTGTACATGCCAGGCAAGCATTCCTCTAATGGAGCTACATGCCTGGTGACACAATATAAAGATTTTTATTTATTGTCTTTTTTTTTATTGTGTCTCCCCACTACAATGTGAACTCTAGAAGAGGGTAGCCTGGCAGTTCAGAACAGACATGTCTTTTAAGTTCTTTTTATTGGTGGGACATTGGTGGTGGACAAGTTATTCCTAGAACAGGGTAATCTCTCCCTGTAGGTAAGAAAGGCTTCGTACCTGAGCTTCAATCAGGGACTGTGCCTAACCCACTGAAGTCAAAGAATCACTGTTCCATCCGTAACCCGAAAGGATTCTGCTACCCAAAGAGAAGCGATAGCTTGGGGATAAGCACTGAACACTGTTTTCCATACATGCACAGGGCTGATGGATACAGGGTGATCGGGGTTGGGGTTGGGGTTGGGGTTGGGGTGAAAGGGGTGGGGGTGGGGTGGATTCTGAGGCACAGTCTCTGCATTTGATGCTCAGCAGCCCTTTAGCTCTTGAGAGGGCAGCTCTTGGGTGTTCTTCCTTGGGAACTGTCTACCTCGTATTTTTTTTTTGAGACTGGGTCTCTCACTGGCCTGGGGCTCATGGACTAGTTTAGGTTGGCTGGCTGCTGAGCCCCAGGGACCTGCATGCTTCTGCCTTGTGGTGCTGGGATTGTGTGGGTCCTGGGACTAAATTTAGGTATTCACATTTCTATGGCAAGCACTTTACCCCTACTAAGCTATCTCCTCAGCTTGAGGGTAAAGGTTTTGAACTGAGGTGGGATAGTTGATCTCTGTGCTTTGAAGGAGACACAGGATGAGGTAACTGTCACTGGGACAAGTGGGGCACTTTTCTGAGAAAAGGCAGATGCATTTTACAACATCAGGACAGGACAGTAGGCTGGCAAGAAACATGTAGATGGCCAACTGCCTGGAGATTCATTTTTCTTATGTGTGAAAATGGACTGCCTTGCTGATGTTTTGAGATTGTATTTTTATCCTTGGCCTTTTCTTTATCTTTAACGTTCTAACATGACAGTTTCTTCAAAAATATCCCTTCTGTGTGGCTATACACTGGGAAGCCCAAGCATGGATCCGCCCTTCAGTTTCCTTGTTGATGGAGGGAGTGGCCGCGTAGAGCCAGGGGTGTGACTGTCATAAGATGGAATCCTGAGTCCAGGTCACTTAAACAGTGTACAACTTGGGGCTGGAGAAAAGGCACAGCGGTTAAGAGCACTGGATGCTCTTCCAGAGGTCCTGAGTTCAATTCCCAGCAACCACATGGTGGCTCGCAACCATCCGTAATGAGCTCTCATGCCCTCTTCTGGTGTGTCTGAAGACAGCAACTGTGTACTCTAAGAGAATAAATAAATCTTTAAAAAAAAAAATGAAACAGTGTAACACACCTAAGCCCTGAAGAGTTAGGTGGGCAGATGGCTCTTGATCCCTGAGTTGGCCTAACCAGACTTGGGATCCAGGGCCAGGTCTAATGCTTATATGCTGGGCCTTGTTGACAGCTTCCAAGCCTGGGACCTTATCTATACAGGGCTGGGTAGTGGCAATTGATTCTTCTCTCTCCTCCCTGCTACAGTCATAAAGTGTGCTGGCTCCTCACAGTGCATCTCCGCCCACCCCCCTCCGGGGAGCCTGACCGTTAGGTGTGCCCCAGCATAAGATAGAGCTTTTGGTCACTGTTACTACCGGTTCCTTCCTCTGGCATCCGTCCTCCTCTGTTTTTGGGAATGATGGCGTGAGGCCAGCTAGTAGGATTAGGAGCCAAATCTTTCTCCTCTGTTTATTCACATGGTTTCTATGGATATGGCAAAAAAGCAAACAGAAGTTTGACTAGATATACGTGCTTGATATCCTGCAACATTTAAAACTAGTGTCTACTTACGTAGGAGGCTAAAGACATAACATTATGTTAAAATGAATAATGGCCTCACACCAGAGGGGGAAACGGCTTTTTAAAGGAAAAAGTTCTCAGCAAGAAGGAACGTGCAGATGCCTCACTGCTCTGAGAAATGCTAGCTCCCGTGTCCTCTCAGTGGTTTCTCTGTGCTGTCTAGGTGTGAGTTCAGAAGGGACACTTTCTACTAGACCACCCTCTTCATCTAGCACATGGGGTTGGGCTTGGAACAAAGGAGGGCTCTGTGCATGTGTAGGGCACGTGAGGGCTCTGGGACAGGTAGATGTTGAACAAGTTTGTTAGGACCCAACAGACTGTTCAACTCAATAGTGTCTGACTGTGGCTGGTCTGCCTGGAGTCTCTGCTTTGTCATCTCTGACATGGGAGTTTATTTGTTCTTATTATTTTTAATAGAACATCTTTCATTTATTCTTGGAAGAATTCCTACACGTAAGTATCCATTCCAACTGCCCACTATCTATGCCCCAGGCACCAGGACATACCCCCTTCCCGCTTGACCCCTCTCTATTTTTGTGGCCCATTGAGTGCAGTCATTGCTGCTAATTGAAATGACAACTGATCTTGTGCAGTTCCTGCATAGGCAGCTGGCTGCAGTGAGCCCATACCCCTTGTCCCATCTAGATGACAGCGACTTGCAGTACTTCTCTCCAACTTCTTACGTTCTTTTGTCCCCTTTCCAATATATTCCCTGAGCCTTGTGGTGAGGGGTTAGCAGAGATGACTGTTTAGGGCTGAACTCTCACTGCTCACTCAGCCTCTGCTCTTTGACTGTTTTGAGCCTCTGCCTTGGCTGCTGCCCACTGCACAGAGAAGCTTCTCTGGCCAGGGCTGAGGGCAGCACTGATCTATAGGTAAAAACAAAAGCATTTAGTTATAAGGCAGCATGTTCTTACAGCAAAGGCAAAGTAGTAGGTATCCCCACAGGGCCTATTACTAAGTTTACGGTATCAGGCATGATGGCATGGGACCCTAAAGTAGAATGTTTTGTACTGTCACATCATCTGTCCTGATGGAAATAGTCAATCACCAAACATGAAGTAACTGGAACTTTCTACTTAAAGGAGAAATCCTAGACGTGTTTCTGCTCTCAAAGAGTCAGCATCTAGCTGGAGAAAGGAAAGGGAGGCTGTGGAGATAAATCGAAGGCCACTTGAGGCGACTGGGGCCAGCCCTTCTTGCTGTGCAGACATCCTGGAAGGCAAGAAGTACTAGGCGGGGTGTGCTGACAGCCAGCCATGCTCTGCCTCCTGGCAAGCAGAGCAGGGAGAAAAGAGAATCTGGTATTCATTGTGTGGTTGTTTCTAATTTCCTTCTGCTTTCAAGATCCTCTTCTGAGGAAGAACGATGCCCTGAACAGCCAGGCTTGGCTTTCCTGGCACCGACCCAGCCAGAGGGAGGGCCAGGCACCCGAAAGCGTACAATGGAGAGTGCTTGCCGTACAGATGGCCTCTGACATCCGCTGAAAGTCACTGAGGATAAGTGAGGTGGAGAACAGCTGACGGAGCCAGCCCCCACCCCTCTCATGTATAGATGTTATTTTAAACTTTCCCCAAACTGCCAGGGCAGGACTCAGCCCGGGAGCTAAGGAAGACTCTATGCCGCCACGGCTCTGGGAGCAGGGGTGGTGGTGGGTACTGAGAACAGGTATAGATTACCCGGCAGGTTCAGCTCAAGGACCAGACCTGGGAGGGTCCTAGGCCGGGTCTGCCCGTTTCCACAGCCAGGGTCTTTAAGGCCATTCATGGGCAGAAGGCCCAGGGCTGTGTCCAAGGAATGGGGTGGAGTTTCCTCTGTCCTTGCTGGCTTCGCACTTAGCCTTTTATTTGTAAGTTTAGAACATTTATCAGCCTTTCTGGGTTCACTTTTCATCACCAGATAACAGGTTGGTTGCAAAAATGATAGGCTCATGTGTGTAAAGAGACAAGAGAGGCTGGAGGGTGTGTGATGTTGTCTGTAGTCTGTGGGATTCTGTCAGGAAAGATGGTGTAAGGATGGGGATTAGGAAGACTGAGTGAGGAGTGATGTCAGCCACAGTGGGCACAGGACAGTCATTTTTAAGATGCGACAACATTCAGAGGAGGGGACCTGGACAGATTGCTCAGTGGTTAAGAATACTTGCTGCTTTTCCAGGGGTCCCTGAGTTCAGGTCTCAGCATCCATATGAGATGAATCACAACTGCTTGGAACTCCAGCTCCAGGGGATCCAACGAACTCTTCTGGCCTCCATAGGCTTGCACTAAAAGATGTGACAATGTGACACTATTTAGATATATGGCTTATGTTTATAATCCCAGTACAGAGGAGGCTTAGGCTGAAGGCTCATTCATGAATTCAGTGTTAGACAGTGTTATCTAGTGAATTCTAAGGGATAGTCTAGGCTACAAAGTGAGACCATGTCTCAAAATGAGATAAAATAATAAAAGATGTGGGAAGGTGAGCAGGATTTTTGACATGTATATCACTGAAATGTGATGATATCATTACCGTTTGTTTCATATTTTCTGGTATTTATATTGAAGATTTATTTATTTATTAAAACTGTTTTACATTTATTTGTTCAATGTGTGTGTACAGGTGTCACAGCGCTCATATGGAGGCTAGAGGAAAACTTGTGGGACTCATTTCTCTCCTTCTACACTTATTTTTTTTTTTTTCTTTTTTGGTTTTTCGAGACAGGGTTTCTCTGTGTAGCCCTGGATGTCCTGGAACTCACTCTGTAGACCAGGCTGGCCTCGAACTCAGAGATCTGCCTGCCTCTGCCTCCCAAGTGCTGGGATTAAAGGCGTGCGCCACCACTGCCTGGCTCACACTTATGTCTGAAGATAAAAGACAGGTTGTCAAGCTTGCAAGCAAGCGCCCTTTCCTGCTGGGTTATCTTGCCAGCCCATTATTTGTTTAGTACATATCCCAGGCTGGTAGTGAACTTGTGAGCTTCCTGCTTTGGCAGGAAGTTACCGGTATGCCCCACCATGCCCAACTTTCCTGATTAATTTTTAAAACCTTTAGTTTAATTAAAATTGATTTTTAGCTGGAAATGTAACTCAGATGGTATCGTGCTTCCCTGGCAGGCATGAAACCCTTAGTGGAGAAAAGGCCAGGGCCGGCATTGACCCCAGGCTCCCTCCCAGATCTCCTGTTCTCTATTGTCTTCAGTGGGGACAGGTGTGGTCAGATGGCATGGCTATTCTTTCAGTCATGATTACAGGAGTGCACTGAGATGTGACCACAATATGAGTCATCATGAGATATTTTGGATGCGATCAGTGGTCATCTTTGTCCACTAGATGCTTAGGCACTGAGATGCAGGCGCAGACATTGCTACTCTTGGGCTGGGGGCTTGTCAGATCTTGCTTGCTCTGGTTTCTGGAATGGAAGAAAGTAATGGAGGAAGAAAGACACTGTGGAAAGCAGTCCCTGGGGCCTGCGGGCCTGGAAATCCTGCTGGAAGGCCTGGAATTTCGACTTCCTGTTTGGCCTGGCTGTTGTTCCCCCACATTTTTGGCCCTGACACATCCTTTTCCTCCCCCTCTCAGGATGTTTCCTCATCTGCAAAATGAGGGGGTTGTATTAGATCATATCTCAAGCCCCTTTATGTTCGCAAAAGTGATGATTCTGCCTCCCAGGTGCCTTCTCACTTTTCCCCCAGGCCCTTTTGATTGACAGAGAGAAGAGGAGGGAGAATGCACCTTCTATCTATAGCCCCAGCTCCAGACAGAGTGATCCAGCCCAACGGACAGTGGTCCAGCCCAGGAAATCAGTGGTATTGAGGTTGAAAAACCTCAGCTGTTTAGAGAGGGAGGGACGGAAGGTGGAAGAACTTGGTGTGTAAATGCTCTACAGATAATAGATAAATGACACTGAAAGAAAAAGAATGAAAGAGGAAGAAGACAGATGTGTGGTCAGGGTTTATAAGGGAGAGACCAGGAGCCGCTGGGACAGGATGGAGGTATTGGTGGCAACGTGCTTATAGCTTGGGTGGATAGACTGTAAGCTGCCGACCCCAGTATAAACCAGTGCTGAGAGGTGCTATGGTTTGGATGCTGAATGCTCCCTGAAAAAAAAGGCTATGTGTTAAATAAAGGCTCTTTCCCCAGGGTGCCATTGGGAGTTGGTAGAGCCTTTACAAGGTGAAGTCTGGTAGGAGAGACTTTAGGTTATTAGGGGTGTGTCCTTTAAAGGGAGGACCTCAGTTACTGCCTCGTTCTCTCTGCTTCCTGGCCATGGGCTGGGCTGTTCTGCTTCAGTCTCCTGCAGTTGTCATGGGCCTGGCAGAAATGAAGGTATTCTAAAATGTCACTTGTATCTCTCAGTCTAACGATCAAACTACAGAAATAGTAGACGCCGAAGAAATGGGAATTTTCCTGGAATTCTCAAGACGGGCAGAGGAAAAGTAACCCCCAGCCAGAGGGGGAACTTGTCTCCCAGAAAGAGATTTCATTCCGTTCTAACAGCTTGTCAGATCACCTTCCAGGAAGAGACTAAAACCCAAATAAAGATGGGTTATTGGTGGGCAGGGTCACAAATTGACAGGAACTGCTTAGATGTGCTTGTCAGTGTCCGTCTATCTAAACTTTGATCTCACTTCTGGACTCTGAAGATGGAGGTGGAAGCAAAGGTTGCTTGGTTTCTCTGTCCTTCTTCCCAGTGTGGTCATATTGAATGATCTCCATTCTCTGCTTTCCACTTTTTTTTTTTAAAAAATTTTTATTTTTTATTTTTTTGGTTTTTTTGAGACAGGGTTTCTCTGTATAGCCCTGGCTGTCCTAGAACTCACTCTGAAAACCAGGCTGGCCTTGAACTCAGAAATCTGCCTGCCTCTGCTTCCTCAGTGCTGTGATTAAAGGTGTGCGCCACCACTGCCCGGTTGCTTTCCACTTTTAATTTGACTCTTTCAATTGGCTTATTGAGGATGGGCGGCCGGCTGGACCTGACACACACAGGCTATGAACCCCAAGCTCTATAACAGCCCCCTGGCTCCATCAAAGGCCCAAAGGAATGGAGTGTTTCAGATCTTGGATTATGTTCTCCAAAACACATGGTTTCAGATAAGTATTTCTCATTATAAAAAAAGTATCCTGTTATTTCATTATAGTAACAGAAAGCTGACCACACGAGGAGATTGATGGCGTACCCCAATCTGGGTTCACTATGGAAGAGCTATCACCCTGTGAGGGACCCTTCCTCTAGAATTATGTAGGGGTGGCTGTTACTGTCACATGGCAGTATGAGGCTGACACACTGGGTGGTCCAGTGACTCAGGCAATCACTTCCCTATGAGCTCTAGTCACGCTTTCTCTTGCTTTTCATTAAAATGACAATCCAGTTGTTATCCCTAGAGTCATATAAAAGAAGATGAAGAGAAATAAGAACGGTGTCACGTGCCTGTAACTCCAGCTACCCAGGAGGCTCGAGAGACAAGGCTTGAAATTGGAGGCTAGCCCAAGCAACTTAGTGAATGGGACCTTGTCTACAAAGGGATGGGCAAGTAGCTGAATGCTAGAATGCTTGGGTAGCGTGTGCAATGCGCTGGGTTCAGCATCCAGTGGCTGTGAGTGCCTGTGCAGGCCAGGAGAAGGTGTTGGAGCTTCCTAACCTGGAGTTACAGGCAGGTGTGAATGACTTGACTTGGATGCTAGAAGCCCAATTCAGATCCTCTGGAAAAGCAGGAAGCAGGCGTAGTTTCTGAGCTGGCTCTCCCGCTCTGAAAGTGATTTCTGAATGGCTAAGGCTAGAGGCGGCTGCTCTCTTCCCGGCTCCTCTCCTTCATCTGCTATTTGAATGTTCTCTAGAACACATTGTTCTTTTCTGGTCTTGGGTTTGTACAGGGCACCCAAAGGACACACACTGACTCCTTACAGCTTCCGTTCGGTCTTTGCTGCATGGAAACCACACAAGGAGGTGCGTCCAAACCCAAACATAACCAACAATAGGAATTTCCAATGTTTCCTACTAGGCGCAGGTTTGTTTCGAGGTTCTGTTGGGGTGGGGTTGTGGGGAGGCCTTTTCCAGCCTGTGTAGACCGAACAGTATGGAGACATGCGAACAGAGTTTAGAATAATAATAATAATAATAATAGAAATCTCTCTGTTGTTGTTTTACAGGGCTGTAGCAGTGGCCAGGAAGAAAACTGCCCCCACTGGAGGTTGTTTTTGTGATTGTTCTTTGGAGCATTGTTCTAAAAATGGAAAATTACATCTTGCCATGCCAAAGGAAACAAACACCTGCAGTTGAAGGGACACCTTCTTTGAGGTGGCTTTTTGGAGCAAGCACATTGTAGCTACGGCCATTTCTGGATAGAGGCTGTGGCAGAAGTTTGACGGGAGATTTCTTTTTGCTTGCAAGGGATGGGATGTGGGTTTATTTTTGTAACTAGGGTGGGCTTTGGCAGCTATGGGTATAGGTGACTATCTACTTATCCACCCAATAAACATTTATCAAGCATCATCTGTTCTGTGATCACCTTGATGGGTTTTGCTTACTTATTTGTATTTTGAGATGGTCTCAAAATAATGATACCCAAGCCAGCTTCAAATTTACGATCCTCCTACCTCAGCCTAGGGAGTGCTGGGATTATAGGTATGCACCACCACGCCCTGTTGGTTCAATAGGGGTCTGTTCTGCTTCCTTCCCTGGCTTGCTCACATTCCTGGGAGGGTTGGTCATCACTACACAACATTTTTGTCACATTTTCTTCAGTTTTCAGAGTCAGCACATGACAGCTTGTCCGCATGACTGAGGAGCCAGGCAGAATTTCCACATGTCTCTCTCTCTTTTTGTTTCCTCTTTCTTCTCTCCCTCACTCCCTTCCCTTTCTCCTGATTAATCTGAAGCAGGTAGAAATAGAACTTTAGCCATCAGTCATTTCATTGATCTAGCCCTAGGACTTTCCAAACCATCCCGACATTGGTGGTACACTGGAGTACAGTCTGAAATTCTGTACTCTGAGGACAGACATTCAAAGATCTTCTTAAAAAATTATCTGGTTAATATTTAACATTCACCCACAAAGTAAAAAAAAAAAAAACCAGGCCTTAAAACTTACCAGGCATGAAATGAATACATTTCAGAACAATTTGTAGTTTAGGAAGAATCTGACTCTGTGACCTGACTTCATCTTCATTAGAAAGAAGAAGGTGGGCCCACAGGGCTTGATTCACCCCAAGGTCTTTGGAATTCTGCTTATTACCAGCTGCCTATTCTGCGTAGGCGTTACTAAGCAATAATGGTTTATATGTTGGGTCATCTGGGGAGGGGGGCTCCAGTATTCTTTCTGGGGCTGCTCGGTAATTGATGTGGTCTTATCTAGAATCAGATGGAATAAAAAGAGTCTTCAGCCCTGTAATAGAATTGCTATTTTAATTTTCATATTGGCACAGATTTAGTGGTGGCTCTCAGCCTATGGGGTACAACCCCTTGGGGGTCACATTAGCTATCCTGCATATCAGATAGTCACATTATGATTCATAACAGTAGTAAAATTATGGTTATGAAGTAGCAATGGAAGTAATTTTATGGCTGGGGGGGGGGCGGTCACCACAGCATAAGGATCTGTATTAAAGGACCACAGCACTAGGAAGGTTAAGAACCGCTACACCGGAGGCTCAGAGGCTTGGCACTGTGGACTCATATGTGGGTCTTGCTTTCTTTTCGTGTGCCTCTGTTTTTTGCTTTTGTTTTAATTTCCTTTTTTGTTTGTTTGTTTGTTTGTTTTTCTGAGACAGGGTTTCTCTGTATAGCCCTGACTGTCCTGGAACTCACTCTGTAGACCAGGCTGGCCTTGAACTTAGAAATCCACCTGCCTCTGCCTCCCAAGTGCTGGGATTAAAGGCGTGCGCCACCACTGCCCAGTTTGAGGGAATCTTAAGGTGATCCAATTTAGCAAATCAAAATTTAGGATGCCTCATTGAATGGGAACTTTTGGTGAGCCACAAGGTGTAGGCGAATCTTGAATAGTTCCTGGGCAGTGAAGGATGGAAATTGGTTCACCTGGGAATGGGGACAGTATGGGAGTGGGGGTGGGGGAGTCAGGGCTGCAAGCCAAAGGCATGATGGGGCAGCAGGATCTGAAGCAGAGCAGGAAACAGCGTTGTTCATGAGAGCCCTGTGTGACTCACTCAAGTGACTCACACTTGAGAGACTGAGGCAGGAAGGTTGCTATGACTTTGGGGCCTTGCCTCAGAAAGGAAAAAAAAAAAAGGTAGGGCCTGGCTCAGTGGGTAAAGTGTTTGCTGCACCACCATGTGAACCCAGGTTCAGAGTCCCAGCCCTCACACAAGAATGAATGAATGAGGGCTAGAGAGATGGCTCAGTCTCAGTGGTTGGGGGCACTGACTGCTCTCCTGGTGGTCCTGAGTTCAAATCCCAGCAACCACATGATGGCTCACAATCATCTGTAATAGGATCCTATGCCCTCTTCTTATGCCTGAAAACAGCTACAGTGAACTTACATATAATAAATAAATAAATCTAAAAAAAAAAGAATGAATGAATGAATGAGTCACTCACACCTGAGTCTCAAGGGTGAGTTTAGCTGTTCACATCTTCATCTAAAGCCAGTAAGATCCATTTTGGATGTTTGGCTTCTTAAGCTGTGTGTGTGTGTGTGTGTGTGTGTGTGTGTATGTTTTAAGCCATTAACTTTGTGGTAATATGTTAGACCACTGTAGGAAACAAATTCACAGGTCACTTGCAATAATCCAGGCAACATGCTGACGGCCTAGTGCAGGCAGTGGAGCAGAGCAAAGAACTGAATTCCAGGTTAAAATGGACAGACTCAGAGATTGAAATGGAAACCTAAGATTAGAAGGCCAGGAGAACTCATCACCCCACAGGTCTTTCTCCTCCCCCAAGATCTACTCCTCACCCCTATTTCTTTCAGGGCACCTCTGACCACATTTCTGTCCTAAGGTCGACAGGGTATCTGCTTTACTGATCGGACTTTCTAGGAGGATTCCCTCCACCCCCCGGAA
The DNA here is from genome assembly GCF_947179515.1 of Apodemus sylvaticus. NCBI lineage: Eukaryota > Metazoa > Chordata > Mammalia > Rodentia > Muridae > Apodemus > Apodemus sylvaticus. Next base: position 54,408,172 of record NC_067472.1, on the reverse strand, counting down.
GTGCTGCAGTGTGATGATGCCTTGTAGTCGACAGGGTGGTTGCAAGCTATGGGCACAAAGCTTCAGGTACTTTGTAAAAGTCTTAACAAGGCTTGTGTGCTGGGCTGGGCACCTGTTTGCTGGCCAGGGAAACGAATCCAAAGTTTCTAGCTCCCGGCTTATCAATTCTGAAGCTAGCTACAATGCTTGCTTAGCTGAATCTACTTCTAGATTTTTTTTTGCATATACCATAATTTTATAATTTTAGTTCACAGAAGTACAGTGAGTGGCTAGCTACTGATGATTCTAGTCTCACGTTCTCTAAGCCTGTTGATCTATTCAGTGAGCCCTTGGGAGGACCGTCCCCTAATTACAGGCTTCAGAGCACATTGTTTGCCTGGCCCTATCATCATCAATCAAGGCTTCTTTTATCATCTGTTTGAAGCCCTTTGGAGCAACTGATCATGCAGTGGTGAATTACTACCCACAGCTGCCTTGGTATTCACAAACAGCATGCCTGGTGTCAGCTGCAAACGGCAGAGCATTTTTACCCCCTTCATCTTGATAAGGCCGGTGAGGGCTGGTTTTGCTTTCCCCTTCCTGCCTTGTGAGTCACAGATTTTTCTGCCAGACTCACCCTGCCTCACATGTCAGACTGCAGCTTTCCCGATCCAGGTTACAACCGGCTAATCTCCTGAGTCTGCAACAGCAGCCCCTCTGTAGAGACCTTCCAGGCTAAAATTCCTGTGGTTACAGATGATGGGGATAGCATAGTTTTAAATTTTTCTTCCTCACCCAGATTCAGAGTTTCCTTCACAAAGTCACCAAGACATATGGCCTTTCTCCTGCCCAGGTTCCTCAGAGTTACGAATGTTAAAATTAAGAGTGCTAATGTTTTCCTTCCTTTCCTTGCCTTTCTCTCTTTCTCCCTCTTCCTCTCTTCCCCTTCCTCTCTCCCTCTCCCCTTCTTTCCCTCTCTTTCTTTCCCTTTCCCTCCTTTTGTCCCTCCCCCCTCCCTCCCTTCCTTTCTTCTTTCCTCCCTTCCTTCTTTCGAGGCAGAAGCACAGTCTCACTAAGCAGTTCTGGGCTGGTCTAGAACTTGTTACATACCCAAGCTGGCCTCGAACTCACAGCCATCTGTCTACCTTTGCCTCCTAGATGCCAGCGTTAGAGGTGTGACTGTACCTGGCTATCGATTTTTTTAGACAAAGCTGGCTTTGAATTTGTAGTGATCTGTCTGCGTTTGCCCCTCACGTGCTGTGATTACAGGTGTGCACCACTAGATGCTGCTTTTAATTTTTTTTTTTTGACTCAGAAACATTTAAAACCTTGTCTTCAGAGTCTGTGCTTAATACTTTTCAAGTGTATATTTGTACATCGCCCTCCTGTGATTTAGTTTGCCATATTCATAGTGAAGATAGCTGCTTATAGGAATAGAAGTGTAGTTCTAGCTGACCTAGAACTCAGGCTGTCTGCCTTTCAGATTAAAGGCAGACGTCACTAAACCCAGCCTCTCTTCATTTTTGAAATGTAACAACCACTCTTAACTTGAGGTTCCTTAATCAACAACATCAAACCAAACTGGCTTTGTCAGAACCTTGGCCTATTAGCAGAATCAAGATTTTAGCTTAGCAGGTCAGGGAATAAGCAAAAAAAAACCCAAGCCACTTCCGACATGTCTCTAATTTCATTTACAATGCATAGATAATTCACCTTTTCTGGGGCTGCAGTCTTTTCATTCTGCTGTGTGTGTGTGTGTGTCTGTCTGTCTGTGCACACACAGTCAATCTCAGGTGTTATTTTATCTCCCACCAGACAGATTTTCTCCCTGGGTGTGGATTTGCTGTATGTCCATTCGCTGTCATGGGTGCTGCTGGTGCTGGGCCCGGCATCTGGGTCTTCATGTTTGCACACTGCACACTTTCTCAATAGTTGTCTTTCCTACCCTGCATCCTAACTGAAGGTACATACATTTCTCTGGGTTAGTACACACTCTAAGACATTGCCAAAGTCCTCTTAAGGCAGAGATCCACTGCAATATAACCGTATTTCCTTTTACCCCCAGCCATCTGCAGTGTGTGTGCGCGCAAGGTAAATACTTCTCTAGCCGTGAATACGTACTTAAAATTCGGAACCTTTTATGACCTTGGACCTTGTCCATTTGAGTAATGCTCACCTGGGTGGTAGTTCGAGGGAGTCAGAGTATGCACCTTAGACAGAATGACCTGGATACAGAAGAATCTGGGGCCTTGGGAGTGAAGGAGCAGGGCAGGTCCCCTCCAGGGCCCGGCCTGCTGCAAATAATCTCTTTTGGAATCTCCGATCCCCCTGACCTGCCCTGGAATTTTTACAATCCCAGCCCCTCCTCTGTGGCAGACAATGAAGGAGTGGGTGTGGTGACTTTAACTCTGTGTACACAAGTGGGTGTTTATGGTGGATTTTTCTCTTCACTGTCCCCAGTTTACTGCCCCGGAGAGTCCTGTGTGGGAGGTTCTACCATCAGGAGGGCAGGAGCTAGGCCTCAGCTCTGGCTTGTGAGAGAAATAAAAGAGATATGCTAACGTCTGCCAAGGTCGCAGTTTCTGCTGTGGGACTTTAAAACCAGGCAGGTGGACCAATTCTTGGTCCTTTCTGTCTTCAGTGCCGTTTCCAGGTCTAGATATAACAGGATGTTCTTTGGGGGGGGGGGGTCTTGTGGAGTGGGATTACTCCTAATTCCAAAAGGACTGACGAAAAGGACTGGAAGGCTTCAGTTGTGCCACACTGTTCGTATGCCTTTCCTTTATTTCCCTCGGAATTTTGATTAAAAAAAACCAAACAAACAAACCGCCCAAATAAAATTTTAGAGGTCAGAGGAAAAGATTCAAAATCGATGCTGCAGAATTATTGTCTCACTATCTGCTCAGCCCAAAAGTCAAAGGGTTGGTGCAGGGTCTGGTCCTCAAACTCTCAGGGGGGCGGTAGCCTGGACTACACTGCCCCCTCGTGGCCGCGACGCAGGAGCAGGCGTGGCCCGTAACCGCCCATGTAGCTGCTTCTAGGCGCGGGACTGGCTGCCTGGCTGGCATTCTCTTCCATAGCTTCCTTGTTCCGGTGCCCTCTGCCTCAGCCCTTTCTACGCACAGCTCTTCTGCACATGCCTCCTATCCCTACTCTTAATTCAACTTCTCGGGATTGTGTAGCCCTGCTCCAGTGGAGGCTCGCTGATGCTAGGGCAAATCCCAAACAATGACTTTTTGGGCAGCAGATAGTGTGTGTGGCCTGTACAAAAAGGTCCTGAGGTGGGGCTTGGCTTTTAGGAACTGAGGGTCGGAGAGAGGGGATTTCTGGATTGAGAAGAGGGAGACAAGCCGGGCAGTGGTGGCGCACGCCTTTAATCCCAGCACTTGGGAGGCAGGGGCAGGCGGATTTCTGAGTTCGAGGCCAGCCTGGTCTACAGAGTGAGTTCCAGGACAGCCAGGGCTACACAGAGAAACCCTGTCTCGAAAAACAAAAACAAAACAAAACAAAAACAAAACAAAACAAAAAACAGAGAAGAGGGAGATAAGGCCTGGCATGAGCCTTGGACTGAGTTTGAACATTTATGGTCAGTATGCTGTATGCTTTAAACGCTGGAGTGTGGGAACGCTGCTAAGATTTTACATGTGATCAGTCTCCCTGTGGTGGATGCGTGGTCGTTGAATTGTTTAGCAGTTAGTCAGTTGGAGGCCTGTAAAGGGGCCTCTGGGGTTGCAGCAGCAAGGGATTGATGGTGTGGCTCACGGATATGGAGGGAGTAAATGACTCCAGAGGTCTCCTCAGGTGACTGGACAAGGGAGGTCTAAGGGTTGCCTATCAGGCTCCTGGCTGGAAGAGTGTAGTCCAGAAGATGGAGTTCGAATCCAGTAACATTTAGCAGCAGACATGGGGAGGGAGGGATGGTCTCACAGGTCTTTTAGACAAGCTGGGTTAGAGCTGTTGAATATATGGTGGGACCTAGCATTCGACTACTAGGTAGGGCATTGCAGCCTGCTGATGGTAATAACAGGAGTGTAGCAGAAGGAAGACTTCTGGGCACCATGTTGTGTGGCACCAGGGCCGGACTTAGTTGTTCTCCCTTAGTTCTGGTTCACTCCACTCATTCCAGGACCAATTTTCTGGCTCCAGCAGGTACATGAAAAGACCACTGCACACAGGCAAGTGAGATGCTCGCAGTTTATTGCAAAGAGGAAGGCAGGGTTGGTGTGGGGAGGTTGAGGGGGCACAGGGCAATGACAGGGGCCTTTAGCAGTAGAATATCTCGGAAATCCAGTGAGCTTCAGACTCTTAAATCTTGCTTACACAGAGGACTTGTTAGGATTTTCTCCTAGAATAAAGAAACACCCCCCGCCCCCCAGTAGTGAGTGAATCTCAGAAGTAGACGGAGTAGTGGTGCAGAGACTTAACAGACAAAAGCCACAGTAAGTTCTGAGAGGAACTGAGGGTTAGAAGGCCTCGGATGGTTTTCTCACAGATTTTAATAAAAAAAGGCAGGGAAAATGTTGTAGCAGCAAATGCTTCTGCCATCACACTTGACTACCTGAATTTAATCCACAGGACCCATATGGTGGAAGGAGAGATCCAGCTCCTTAAGGATGGTCCTCTGACCTCCACATGTGTGACACACACACACACACACACACACACACTCCCACTAAGTAAATAAAATGTCAAAATTCTTATGGAAAAAAAATCAGTGGAGCTGGCTGGGTATGTGGGTTCAAGGTTGTAGTTCCAGCCACTCAGGAGGCTGGGGTGAAAAGAACACTTGACTCCAGATATATGGGGACAGTGAGGCTAGCATACAGAGACCCCATCTCTCTCCTCTCTCTCTCTCTCTCTCTCTCTCTCTCTCTCTCTCTCACACACACACACACACACACACACACACACACACACACACACACGGCAGGGTACATGGCCAGGATATTCATTAGCCTTTGTAAATCCCCAAATGGTGTGACCCTGTGGCTGGGGAATCACTTAGAATCAATCTGAGCGACGGATGTGGCTTACCGTGAGCTTCTTGATGTTCGTTCTGGTCTCTTGCGGGAGGGTATCCACCAGCTTCTTCAACTGGATTCCTGAATTTTGCAGGTCGGAGCTAGGGTTGAAAGGCTTCAGGGATGCCTCATAATTGGACTCTGATCCCATAAAGAGGGCCTCAAGGACTTGAAGAAATCCTGGGCAGATGTCCGAAGAAGCTGGAGTGAAGACAAAAGAAGGCGTGTGGATGCAGCCCCTTCTCTAAAAGCCAGCCAGTCTGGACCAGCTGGCCTGGTGCTCAAGAGAGCACAGCCTTTGGGTGGTAGAGTGTAAGCTCTGGGGAGGCTCCAGAAAGCTAAAAATCTGGCACCATGGTGAGGACTCTCTAGGTTACAGCCAGCTTTTGTGGCTTTCTTGAGCCGCCTTTGGATTCCTGGCTCAGGTTGGCCATTGTTACTGCCATCCTTCTAGCAGAGTGTGTAACTGGGCGTGGCTGCTTTCCGCGGTGTGGGGACAAGGAAGAGGCAGGCCTCTGGGAGTCTTGCTTTCTACCAGAATGCCCCTCACCTGTGGTTAATGGTGGTCTGTGCCACGTTACTGGGAGCATGTGACACAGTCTTTACCTCAGTCCAGCATGGTCCCCTGGAGGATGAAGGCACACAAGAGATCCAGTCTGATGGCACAGTCAGTTTGCAGGCAAACCGCTCACCTCCCCATGTTCCCTGTGGTTTGCTGTCTGCTTGGGAACACGATTTCCTACTGTTTGCTGACACTTCTAACCTAGTCTCAAATTTTCTGCCTTGGGATTCTCTGCATTGTTTGCAAAGTTGCTTCACTGCTCTGACTCAGGACCCTATTCCTACTCCAAATGGCCACTCCAGCTAATGGCCACTCTAGCTGGGCATGATAACGTAATCTGTTATGTAAATCACAGCATGGGGAGGCTGAGGCAGGAGGGTTCTGAATTCAGACCAGAATGAGACCCTGTCTCAAAACCAAAAGAACGGTCATTTCAACTTGAACCCTCTCTACAATATCACCAGGCAGGGCATTTCATTTTCCAGGGGATCAGTTTCCTATCTTCTACTTTGTTGGGTTGTTTTGAAAATGAAGGGGATAGTATATAAAAAGTCAGTGACTACCACATTGTAAGGAACACTGATGAGTGTTACTATCAGAGCTTTTAATATGTGAGCACACTGATATGCAAATATCTTACCAGTCCACCCCTTCGCACGTTTTAGCTCTGTCTTGCTGAGCCACCCTCCTCTATGCACAGTACTGATATCTAATTGATAAACATTTTAATTCCAATTGAGCTCTTTCTTCCTGAGAACAAATAAAAATGCTTGATTAAAAACAGATGCTTCCACTGCCTCTTGGCTTGGAGTCTCAATCTCCTTGGTTTATAAAACCTGTATTCATGGGGATTATGAACCTTTTCAAGTACATTAATTAGGGTTTGTTTTTTAAAAAAAAATAAATCAGCATTATCAAAAGGGAGTGGGAGCTAACGAGAGCAATGTTTTTCCCAACTGCATTCCCAGAGCACAAGATGCCTGGAGGACTGACATAGCCTGCCCCTCCATCCTTCCCCTCTCTGTCCATCCTTCCCCCTCTCTCTGTCCATCCTTCCCCCTCTCTCTGTCCATCCTTCCTACCTCTCTCTGTCCATCCTTCCCCCTCTCTCTGTCCATCCTCCCCCCTCTCTCTGTCCATCCTTCCCCCTCTCTGTCCATCCTCCCCCCTCTCTCTGTCCATCCTTCCCCCTCTGTCTATCCTTCCCCCCCTCTCATTTCCCATTCCTTTCTGCATAGTGATAGCAACAACTATTCAGAGACTTCTAATCCTTTTTCCAGAGGACAGAATGTTTAGAAAACTACACCCAAAGTTGGCAGTTTTCCAAAGGGAAGATCTTTTTCTGGAATATTCCTCTTCTCCCAGAATAAGAGACCTTGCCTTGGGTTTGAGGACACGAGTCTCTGTACTTCCCCTACCAGACTAAATTGCAGAGCTGGGTGGGAACACCCCAACTGGTGGCCGTATCAAGATCTCTTAACATCTTAAGCCAGTCCTAGTTCAGGCTTCAAAGGGCTCCTTATTCCTATTCCAGTTTTGGACAGACGTGCTGCTCTAGATGGGCTTTCTCCAGCTTCCCCATAAGGCTTTCCTAGTCCTTGGAGTGCAGAGGTTCAAGGCTTTCCCCAAGATTACAAAATAGCGTTGGTCATCAGACTCAGTGTTTCTGAGAGGCAGCCACAGAGGGGCTGGCCACTTCCTTCTGACCTTGGGAAAGGGACTGTGGGACCTCACCTGAGCTGCAGCAGATGGACAGCATGACCACAGCGATTGTGATGGCGACCTTCATGGTAGAGGCCAGAGGCGCTGTCAGTCTGTAGATGTGGGATGATGTTGTAATGTGTGGGTCTGTGTGGGTGTGTGGCTTTTTATACGTTCTCCGCAGCCCACAAGAGGTAGGGGGAAGGGATTGTGCTCCACTTAGGAAATTGCATTATTAACTTGGCCATCTTCTCCGTGGAATAAGCAAACAATCTCCTTTCATAAACCCAGTTTCTGTTCCCATTGAAACTAAGCTCACACAAAAGGACACTTGTGGGGTGTTCAGGCAGTGGGGGGAACCCAAGTCAGAGGTCGTGGAATTGTAGACACCTGTGTCCTCTCTTCGAAGTCAAGCACTGAGCACTCCAGGTCCCAGGAAGCAATTGTAGACTTGCCAACCCTGGAGAACCAGAGGCTGGAGACCCCTCGGGAATCACAGGGAACGACAAAGACCCAGGACTCTGAGATATCATTGGGCTTCTTCTATTGCTTCTTCAAGGAAAGTGGCTAGACTTCAAGCCACAAAGTCACTCGATTTTTGGGCATAGTTGGCCAGGCTAGATCTTATATACAGTAGACGTGGACATATAAAGACTTCTCCATAGTACACATCAGAGACCCAAGTCCTAGATCAGGCAGGCTCGGCCTGTTCCTACCCAGGGCAGCTCTTGAGTCCCACCAGTCGCAAGCACTGTTGGTCTTCATCTGACTTGACCTCTCCCTGGCCTTTGACCTCTAGCCTCCCCCTTCTTGCCCCATGCTCTCCAGGGCTCTCCCACACTCAGCTCTTTCCTGTTTTCTTTCCTTGGCCATTCTTTCTTATTCTTTCACGATGTTGACAGTTCTCAAGTGTTAGCCATTCCCAGGCTTTACCTCAGTCTCCTTGCTTCCCATGGCCACGTTCAGTGTTAACTCTTTTACCTCTCCAGTGCTCACATGCCTTAGCATGGAACCTGGCTTGGTTGGAACCACACCTTCTCCATTTTCACAAATTCTATTCAAACTTCCAGATTGTTTCAAATGTTCATCCATCCACCCAGTCAATAGATGCCCAGACCCTACTATGGTGCTGGTGGGACTGGAAATTGGGGGAGACCTGGAGAGGCATTTCAAGAGTTCATTTCATGAACTTCCTACCTAGTGGCTATGAGAAGTGTGGTCAACCTAGAGCCTTCAGTTTCCAGTAACTTCAGGATCTGTCGCTCTATAGAACATTGCCTTGCTTAAGGTCACATCCTCCCCAGGGCTATTTGCATCTAATGACAAAACAGGAAGGGGATTTAAAGTCCTGGCATTTGGGTGGCCTTTTCCCTAGTGGCTCTGGGCCCTCAGGATGCACTTTTCTATTGTTCCTCAGTTCTCATTGTAGGTTTAGCTCATTTCTGTGTCTCTGGCCTGACCCTAGCACAGAGGCTGATGGAGAAAGAGTGTACTGATGCTGTTCCCCCACAGAATAGGTTTGCAAAGAGCATTTTATCTCTGTCTTTGAGTCCTAGAGGAGTGAGATTGTCTTTACATATTTTCCCACTTCCAAATTCCAAACCAGCTATTATACAGTGAAGCCTTCCTGGACCTGAGACACAGCCATGTAGTGATACATCCCAGTGGCTGTGCACAGAATAGCGTGAGTGCCATTGTAAAGACAAGAGCCTTTAAAATAAATGTAGTGCCAGCCGTGGTGGCGCACACCTTTAGTCCCAGCACTTGGGAGGCAGAGGCAGGTGGATTTCTGAGTTCAAGGCAGTCTAGCTATAGAATGAGTTCCAGGGCAGCCAGGGCTACACAGAGAAACCCTGTCTTGAAAAAAAAAAAACAAACCAAACTTAAATTAGAAAGAAAGAAAGAAAGAAAGAAAGGGAGAAGGGAAGGAAATAAAGAAGGAAGGAAATTAGTTTTAGGACAGCTAGGGCTACACAGAGAAACCCTGTCTTGAAAAAACAAAAACCCAAAACACTAAAACGCAACCAAACCAAGCCAAGCCTGAATGAATGAATGAATGAATGAATGAATGAGGTGAACATAGTGATCTGGGGACACAGCTCAGTGGGTATTCTGTGCCTATTGGGCAAGCTTGAGGAACTGAATTTGGCTCTCAAACATCCATGCAAAAAAGCTAGATGTGCCTTGAATTCCAGCCCTGGGAAGATGGGGACAAGGGAAACCTGGAGGCTGATGAGGCCATCGAACCACATGGGCCAGACTCAGATTCAGTGAGAAGCCCTGTCCTAAACAAGACTGAGGGTGACAGACAAAGACACCTGATGTTGACCTCTGCCCTCCAGCCTGTGCATGTGCACCCTTGTGCACGCCCGCGCGCGCACACACACACACACACACACACACACACACACACACACACACGGAAGTCTATGGTGGACACCCTCTGTGGGCATCTGCATGTAGGCCCTGCCACAGGGCTTCAGTTATTGGGTTTTCGAGATGGTCTGGATCCTGCACTCGTTTCTGCCACAGGTCTCCATTTGTCCCTTCAACGACTCCCTCCTTCTTTCAAGTTCATTTATGAGGCTTCTCTCACCACAGCACTCTTATTTTCTGACTGGATCTCTGACTCAGGTCACGGAAGGGCAATGCTGTTTCTGGGTGATGGTTCAGACTCTGTGGGCAGAGGCTGGAGGTTGGTCTTGGGGCTGCGGTCACCTGATTGCTACCACCAAGAGTACTAGACAGGGTCTGTGGCCCTGGGAGAGCCCTGCTTGGAGGTGATGGGCCTTTCTCTTGCCCTGGGATCTATGAAACTCCTGTGTCTCTTAACTTCTACAGAGCCCAGCTTCCTCTATTCCAGCAGCAGCAGTTCCCTAAAGCACCCCCCACTCTACACTTTGACTTCCAGGATAGAACCCCAAGCTTGCTTAGCACCTGGGGGAGGGCTAGGGACTGCTATCTCCGGTTGCACTGGGGACAGGCACATTGTGTAAGGACAAACTCCTTGGGAAAGAGAAGCCACTGGATCACTAGCACCGTGATGGCACATGGCGTGCTGTCCCACGACCTCCTAACTTCCTGCAGTCAGCTGTGACTGATTTGGGAGAGTCCTGTTGCCTAGATTGATGGAGAGCATTGAGACCTGGGCTGGGAGTCTTCTGAAGTGATATAAATACTTTGGGCCTGGTTTCAGAAAAGGTCAGGAAGAGCCTCACTCACAGCCTGAGGGCTGAGTGCCTGGACCTTTCACCTGGGTATTTGGATTCCTAAGTCCTTAGGTCAGCTGGACCCTCCCCAACACCATGCAGTCATGCATGTGTGTGTGTGTGTGTGTGTGTGTGTGTGTGTGAACAACATGTGATTATGCATGTGGGTGCCAGGTTTTGGGCCATGTTCATTGTCTGCTTTCCTTGTTCTCTCAGGAATCTAATGGCAATGACAGGGGGGAGGGGTGAAGCCTCTAGTGGCCTCCAGGAGGTTCTCCCAGGAGCTATTGCCTAAGACCAGGTGTTTATCCTCTGGCTTCAGTGCTTAGCCTATCCCAAAAGACAGAAGCCGGGGAACAAGTCCCAGCATGGCCCAGAAAGCAGGCTAGAGGCTCTGGGTGGGTCGTTCTGAGCCTAGTGATCTTGCTGGGCCAGCCACAGAAGGGCTGGTCAGATCACAGGTTGGGGTCAGCTCACAAGGTCAGCTGTGGGGCAAGCTATAGAGGCCGGTCAGTCTCTGTGTCCTCCCCCAGTGTCTAGCTCTGAGATGGCCCAAGAAATAGCTGTCAAACAGATCAGATTGTCCCTCTTGAGTTTGATTCATTTTTCCTGCCCCAAGGCTGACCCCTGCATTGATCTAGAACCCTTCTAGGAAGAACTTGGTACCTTCTGAGCAGTTGGTTGGTTTGCTTAGCAGTGATGATGCCTAGATCCTTGAACTTTTCTTTTTTCACATAAATGGATTTTAAAATATATATGTGAGTTCACTCTCACTGTCCTCAAACACCAGAAGAGGGCCTCTGATCCCATTGCATATGGTTGTCAACCACCATGTGGTTGCTGGGAATTGAACTCAGGACCTCTGGAAGCACAGTCAGTGCTCCTAACCACTGAGCCATCTCTCTAGCCCCCTTTTCTTCTTTCAATTTAAAAAAAAATATTTACTTTATGTGTGTGTGTGTTCTGCTTTTATGTCTGTCTGTGTACCGTGTGCTTGCCTGGGATCCCCTAAAACTGGAGTTACAGTCAGTTGTAAGCTGCCGTGTTGGGTGCAAGGAATTGAACCTGGGTCCTCAGAAAAAGCATCCAGTGTTCTTAACCACTGACTCATCTCTCTCTCCAGCCCTCTCCCCTCCCCCACTCCCACCTTAGAGTGGTCATTGTCTTAGCGGTTTTATTGCTCTGAAGAGACACCATGACAATGGCCACTCTTTTTCCCCCCCCCCCCCCCTTTTTTCTTTTTGGCTTTTTAGAGGTAAGGCTTCTCGGTTAAACAGCCATGGCTGTCCTGGATCTCACGCTGAAGACCATGCTGGCCTTGAACACATAGAGATCAGCCTGCCTCTGCCTCCTGTATGCTGGGATTAAAGGAGTATGCCACTACTGACCAACCGACCGCCCAGCCCATGGCAACTCTTTAGAGGAAAACATTTACTTGGGGTTGACTTCAGAGGCTTAGTCCTTCGCTGTCATGGACAGAAGCATGGTGCCTCACAGACCGACATGGTGCTGTAGAAGCAGAGAGTCTACATCAGATCGGCAGAAAGCAGGAAGAGAACTGATGAGCTCCAGGGACCTCAAAGCTTCCCTCAAGCTTCCTCCAACAAGGCCACAGTCCTAAAAGTGACACTCCTTATGGGCCAAGAACTCAAACCCATGGATCTATGGGGGGGGGGCATTCCTATTCAAACCACCACAGTCCTGTATCTAACCCATTGACTCTAAAATGCTGAGAGGAGATTTCTAAACTATAATTGGTGAATATTTATCTAGATGACAGAATTCAACTTGTTAGCCATAGCTCAGTACAACTATGACACAGTTGCGTGAAGATGCAGTGCAGTTTGAAGTTTAAAATGTTAAAGTGAAGAGTCTCTACCTAGGATTTAGAGAAAACCCAGTGCCATCTCCTTCAAAACGTTTGTAGCCAACTTACACTTATTGTGAGGACTGTGCATTTCTTTTTTGCTTGTTCAATTTTTTTCTGATTTTTTACTCATATTTATTTATTTATTTAATGTGTATGAGTACACTGTAGCTGTGCTGATGGTTGTGAGTCATCATGTGGTTGCTGGGAATTTTGAATTCAGGACCACTGCTCACTCTGCTCATTCTGGATTAAAGATTTATTTATTGTTATATCTAAGTACACTGTAGTTGTCTTCAGATGTACCAGAAAAGGGTGTCAGATTTCATTACAGATGGTTGTTAGCTACCATGTGGTTGCTGGGATTTGAACTCAGGACTTTCAGAAGAACAGTCAGTGCTCTTAACCTCTGAGTCCTCCCTCTCTCCAGCCCCCCTTTTACTTATTTTTATTGTATGTGCATGCAGTACACGGCCTATGTATAGACATCTTTGTTGAGTTGGTACTCCCCTTCCATTTTTACATGGTTCCAGGGACCTTTAAATGAACTCAAGTTATTAGGCTTACTTAGCAAGTTACCCTTGTCTGATGCGCCTCTTGCTTACCTCACTGTTCATCTGTGTGTGTGTGTGTGTGTTTTAAAGATAGGGCCTCATGTAGCCCAAGTTAGCCTTGGACTCCTGATCTTGCTTCTCCCATTTAATGTTATGTCTTGTGCTATCAAATGTGTGTGTGTGTGTGTGCGTGCGCGCAAGCGCGCGCGTGCAGGTGCAATAGCCATGTTTTGAGATTGACATCTGATGTCTTCTACTGTCTTTCTCCATCTTGGTTTTTGAGACATCTCTATGTAACCCTGGCATAGAAGTCATCATGTAGACCAGGCTGTCCTTGAACTCAAGAGAACTCCCTCTTCTGAGTGCTCAGATTAAAGGTGTGTGGAATCAAACCAGGCTACACTTTATTTTTTGAGACAGGATTTTCCACTGAACCTGGAGCTCATCATTTTGTCTAGAGTTGTTGAACCCCCTTTTCGCCTCCTGCCCAATGCTTGGGTTCCCATTGTGCTGCTATGCCTGACTTTAAGGCTCAGGAACTTAATTCAGTTCTTCACGATTGAATACACAGCAAGCATTTGACCCACTGAAATCTTGCTGCTTGTAAATTCGTTCGATCTTTCATGCTGCAGAATGTCAGGTTGTATGGCTCTGCTCTGATTTAATTTTCTAGTACCTTGTTGATGGACATTACGTTCTAGTTTTTCTGCCCTAACAAGCCACTTCATGTTTTTGCTGTTTGCCCTGTTGAATTCTTCTGTGGGGGACATGCCTGGATTTAGATAGGTCCTTATCAGTGTTGGCTCTCTCAAGCTTGGAATTCCATCTATTCCGACAACAACAGGTGTGCTGGAGGTGATGGTCAAGGCTGGACACCTGGGAAGGAAAGAGAAGATGTTGTCACAGGCTGAGGTGTCAACTGTTCTGACCTTCAGAGGGTCTTGGTCATTTTTTTCAGTTTGTCACTCAGCCCACAAACATCTACTCAGCACATATGTGCCCTTCAAGGCCACACAGTGGCATGTTGTGGTTAAACACCACCGTCCAGCTGCCAATTGTCCTCAGGCATGAAATGGCTTGGCTGTCTCTGTTCCTGGAGCTCAAGGGCTTTGGGGATGGAGGAGGTGGGCTTTGGGATATAACAAATCAGGGTGATTTCTTGGCTCCCCAGCTTGGCAGGCACTGTGTCCAGGAAGTTGTGACTGAACTGAATGAAGTTTGGGGGTGGAAGGGTGGGACAGAGAGTGAGGGCTGGGGTTGAGCCTTGGGAGGATGTCCCCGTAGAACCAGCAGGTTCTTCATTTGGGACTAAGTTCCCTTTGAAGGGTGTGGATGAAGAAGCTGCTGGGAGTCTTCGTTCTGCAGGAGGAAACCGGTTCCCTGCCCTTCTACAGCTTGCTGTGGGGATTTGGAGGCTAACAGAAGAACAACACAATTCACTTGTTGACCTTTCCCAGGATGCTCGCTCACCGTTGCGTACTCTGCAGGTTCTATCCTGCTGTGAGTCACCTGGGTTCTGCCCTCTGTGCCTGTACACCCTCCTCCGCCTTCCTTGCTCCGAGTGTGTATCCACTCATATGTTTGGCTGGTTCCTGCCGAGGCTCCCCTGACCCCAGTGTGAACTGTGGGTTACATGGCTCTGCTCTTAGCTGACCACCACACAGAAGGCAAGCTGATGGGGTGGCAGAGGTAGGCCAGCACCGAGTTCTATTGTTGATTGGTGGAGTGGCCTAACAGGGCTCTAGCTATGGAAAGGGGGTAGGAGGGTGGGGATCATGGATTCTTTAAGTGACAAGAGTCTTGAGGGCCAGGAATCTGGTGAGTCTCTAAAGCTGCTTCCCTAGCCAACAGACTGATGCTTTCCTACCTAGACATCTTATCTTGTCAATCAGTTTTCGTCCATCATCATGTACAGGGTGATCCAGGGTCCCCCAAAAAGGGGATCCCAACAGGAAGTAGCACTTTCCTCTTTCAATCTAATCTAATCCAATCCAATATATTATCTATCACCTATATTTTATATTTTCTTACTAATAGTGTTATGTTCTTATGTTTATATATATTACAGATAACATATATATAGCATACATGTATTATATAATCACACAATATATAAAACATGTTATAAAACTTACAGCTGGGGCTGGAGAGATGGCTCAGTGGTTAAGAACACTGACTGTTCTTCCAGAGGTCCTGAGTTCAATTCCTAGCAACCATATGGTGGGTCACAACCATCTGTAAAGTGATCAGATGCCCTCTTCTGGTGTGTCTGAATACAGCTACAATGTATTTATATATATAAAATAAATAAATAAATAAATCTTTAAAAAATAATAATTTTAAAAAGAAAATATAGCCAGATTATTATACTGCTAACTAAAATATAACATAAATAAAGTTTAAAGATTGTGTGTGTGTGTGTGTATGTGTGTGTATGTGTGCACGTCCGTGTGCATACATTCACTGATCATTGCATTGGTGTGGAGGTCAAAGGAGAACTTATGAGTGTCATCATATGGGTCCTGGGGATTGAACTCAGGCTGTCAGTCCAGGAGGCAAGTGCCTTTAAATTCTGAGCCATTTCACCAGCCCTAAAATATTTCAATCTCAAGCTTTCCATAAGCTACAGGGATATAAATGTGATCATGGTCATCTTGGGGGGTGATGCCTAGCTTTCTTTCTGTTGCATCTGGTGCTTGATGTCACCTGTCACCAGAACGTCCCTTGACATTGGTCATGAGCTAAGCAGACTGCTCCTGAGTGTGTAGTTCAGTAACAAGGTTACTTTCTGCAGTCCTCACAGCACCTGTCTAGCCTGGGTTACTTTCTGCAGTCCTCACAGCACTTGTCTAGCCTGGGTTACTTTTTGCAGTCCTCACAGCACTTGTCTAGCCTGGGTTACTTTCTGCAGTCCTCACAGCACTTGCCTAGCCTGGGCTACTTTCTGCAGTCCTCACAGCACTTGTCTAGCCTGGGTTACTTTCTGCAGTCCTCACAGCACTTGTCTAGCCTGGGCTACTTTCTGCAGTCCTCACAGCACTTGTCTAGCCTGGGTTACTTTTTGCAGTCCTCACAGAACTTGTCTAGCCTGGGCTACTTTCTGCAGTCCTCATAGCACTTGCCTAGCCTGGGTTACTTTCTGCAGTCCTCACAGCACTTGTCTAGCCTGGGCTACTTTCTGCAGTCCTCACAGCACTTGTCTAGCCTGGGTTACTTTCTGCAGTCCTCACAGCACTTGTCTAGCCTGGGCTACTTTCTGCAGTCCTCACAGCACTTGTCTAGCCTGGGTTACTTTCTGCAGTCCTCACAGCACTTGTCTAGCCTGGGCTACTTTCTGCAGTCCTCACAGCACTTGTCTAGCCTGGGTTGCTTTCTGCAGTCCTCACAGCACTTTCCTAGCCTGGGCTACTTTCTGCAGTCCTCACAGCACTTGTCTAGCCTGGGTTACTTTCTGCAGTCCTCACAGCACTTTCCTAGCCTGGGCTACTTTCTGCAGTCCTCACAGCACTTGTCTAGCCTGGGTTGCTTTCTGCAGTCCTCACAGCACTTTCCTAGCCTGGGCTACTTTCTGCAGTCCTCACAGCACTTGCCTAGCCTGGGTTACTTTCTGCAGTCCTCACAGCACTTGCCTAGCCTGGGTTACTTTCTGCAGTCCTCACAGCACTTGTCTAGCCTGGGTTACTTTCTGCAGTCCTCACAGCACTTGTCTAGCCTGGGCTACTTTCTGCAGTCCTCACAGCACTTGTCTAGCCTGGGTTACTTTCTGCAGTCCTTACAGCACTTGCCTAGCCTGGGTTACTTTCTGCAGTCCTCACAGCACTTGTCTAGCCTGGGTTACTTTCTGCAGTCCTCATAGCACTTGTCTAGCCTGGGTTACTTTCTGCAGTCCTCACAGCACTTGCCTAGCCTTGGTTACTTTCTGCAGTCCTCACAGCACTTGTCTAGCCTGGGCTACTTTCTGCAGTCCTCACAGCACTTGTCTAGCCTGGGTTACTTTCTGCAGTCCTCATAGCACTTGTCTAGCCTGGGTTACTTTCTGCAGTCCTCACAGCACTTGTCTAGCCTGGGTTACTTTTTGCAGTCCTCATAGCACTTGTCTAGCCTGGGTTACTTTCTGCAGTCCTCACAGCACTTGTCTAGCCTGGGTTACTTTCTGCAGTCCTCATAGCACTTGTCTAGCCTGGGTTACTTTCTGCAGTCCTCACAGCACTTGTCTAGCCTGGGTTACTTTCTGCAGTCCTCATAGCACTTGTCTAGCCTGGGTTACTTTCTGCAGTCCTCACAGCACTTGTCTAGCCTGGGTTACTTTTTGCAGTCCTCATAGCACTTGTCTAGCCTGGGTTACTTTCTGCAGTCCTCACAGCACTTTCCTAGCCTGGGCTACTTTCTGCAGTCCTCACAGCACTTGTCTAGCCTGGGTTACTTTCTGCAGTCCTCACAGCACTTGTCTAGCCTGGGTTACTTTCTGCAGTCCTCACAGCACTTGCCTAGCCTGGGTTACTTTCTGCAGTCCTCATAGCACTTGTCTAGCCTGGGTTACTTTCTGCAGTCCTCACAGCACTTGCCTAGCCTGGGTTACTTTTTGCAGTCCTCATAGCACTTGTCTAGCCTGGGTTACTTTCTGCAGTCCTCACAGCACTTTCCTAGCCTGGGCTACTTTCTGCAGTCCTCACAGCACTTGTCTAGCCTGGGTTGCTTTCTGCAGTCCTCACAGCACTTGCCTAGCCTGGGTTACTTTTTGCAGTCCTCATAGCACTTGTCTAGCCTGGGTTACTTTCTGCAGTCCTCACAGCACTTTCCTAGCCTGGGCTACTTTCTGCAGTCCTCACAGCACTTGTCTAGCCTGGGCTACTTTCTGCAGTCCTCACAGCACTTGTCTAGCCTGGGTTACTTTTTGCAGTCCTCACAGAACTTGTCTAGCCTGGGTTACTTTCTGCAGTCCTCATAGCACTTGCCTAGCCTGGGTTACTTTCTGCAGTCCTCACAGCACTTGTCTAGCCTGGGCTACTTTCTGCAGTCCTCACAGCACTTGTCTAGCCTGGGTTACTTTCTGCAGTCCTCACAGCACTTGTCTAGCCTGGGCTACTTTCTGCAGTCCTCACAGCACTTGTCTAGCCTGGGTTACTTTCTGCAGTCCTCACAGCACTTGTCTAGCCTGGGCTACTTTCTGCAGTCCTCACAGCACTTGTCTAGCCTGGGTTGCTTTCTGCAGTCCTCACAGCACTTTCCTAGCCTGGGCTACTTTCTGCAGTCCTCACAGCACTTGTCTAGCCTGGGTTACTTTCTGCAGTCCTCACAGCACTTTCCTAGCCTGGGCTACTTTCTGCAGTCCTCACAGCACTTGTCTAGCCTGGGTTGCTTTCTGCAGTCCTCACAGCACTTTCCTAGCCTGGGCTACTTTCTGCAGTCCTCACAGCACTTGCCTAGCCTGGGTTACTTTCTGCAGTCCTCACAGCACTTGTCTAGCCTGGGTTACTTTCTGCAGTCCTCATAGCACTTGTCTAGCCTGGGTTACTTTCTGCAGTCCTCACAGCACTTGCCTAGCCTGGGCTACTTTCTGCAGTCCTCACAGCACTTGTCTAGCCTGGGTTACTTTCTGCAGTCCTCACAGCACTTGCCTAGCCTGGGTTACTTTCTGCAGTCCTCATAGCACTTGTCTAGCCTGGGTTACTTTCTGCAGTCCTCACAGCACTTGTCTAGCCTGGGTTACTTTCTGCAGTCCTCACAGCACTTGTCTAGCCTGAGTGCTCAGCGGTCTGGCTGTTCCTGTGCTGTGCTGGGGCCTGGGAACTAAGACTATAAAACCATGCCAATGAAAACAAACAAAAGTCGGAACACACACGAATGTGTATGAAATCACAACTGTTTATTCAATGGCCTGCATATTTATCTAATTGTCCTTTGGTTTTTTTGGTTTAAGTCTGATATGCTAAGTATTACATAAATAGCTAGTAAATCAATAAGCAAAATTGCTCAAAATCAAAAATACTGTAAAAGGCATTTTTTTGCTAATTATTAAATTGTACTGTTTTAGACTTAATTTAATTTTTACTTTTGAGATAGGATCTCATGTACCTTGGCTGTCTTTGAACTTATTAGGTAGCCAAGGGTGACCGTGAACTTCCCCTGGTACTCCTAATTTATGTGTGGTGTGGGGTTAAAGCCTTAGTTTTATGTATATTCAGCAAGCACTAACTGAGCCACATCCCCAGCCGCTGACTTATTCTAACTCAAATAACAATAAAAAAAGAATGTATCTTAACCTTGAAGATACAAAATTCAATAAATTATATCCCAGGCGGCGACCTACAACATTAACTTAACAGATGAAAATATTCAACTTTGTTCATTTAAAAATAAGAGTGGAGCAGAGACTGAAGGAAAGGCCATCCAGAGACTGGCCCACCTAGGGATCCATCTTATCTGTGGACACCAAACCCAGACACTATTGCTGATGCCAAGAAGTGTTTACTGACAGGAGCCTGGAATAGCTGTCTCCTGAGAGGCTCTGTCAGAGCAGATACTTATAGCCAACCATTGGACTGAGTGTGGGGACCCCAATGGAGGAGTTAGGGGAGGGACTGAAGGAGCTAAAGGGGTTTGCACCCCCATAGGAAGAACAACAATATCAACTAACTAACCTCCCCAGAACTCCCAGGGTTTAAACCACCAACCAAAGAGTATACATGGAGGGACCCATGGCTCCAACTGCATATGTAGCAGAGGATGGCCTTGTCTGTCATCAATGGGAAGGGGGGGCCCTTGGTTCTGTGGGGGCTTGGTGACCCAGTGTAGAGGGATGCTAGTGTGGTGAGATGGGAGTGTGTGGGTGGGTGGGGGAGCACCCTCATAGAGGCGCTGGGTGGGGACGGGAGATGGGATGTGGGGTTTGTGGAGGGGAAACTGAGAAGGGGGGGGTCAACATTTGAAAAGTAAATAAATAAAATAACAAATAAAAATCTAAAAAAATTATACCAGTTGGTCTGGTAGGATGAAATTAAAACAGCTCTCTAAAAAGATTTTTAACATTGGATTAAATTCATTAATTTTAGCTTCATGTAAATGGACTATAGTTCTATAAGTTCTCCTCTCCAGTCTCCTCCTTAAGCTCCTTCCGTGTCCCACGCCTCCCTCTTCGTGGCTTCCTTTTCGTTATTTTACACATACATATGTAAACAAATAAATGTATAAACACAACCTGCTGAGTTCACTTAGTGCTGCATGCTCGGATACATTTTTTTTGGGTTTCTCTGTGTAGCCCTGGCTGTCCTGGAACTCACTCTGTAGACCAGGCTGGCCTCGAACTCAGAAATCCGCCTGCCTCTGCCTCCCAGAATGCTGAGATTACAGGCGTGCGCCATCACCGCCCCGCCGCTGCTCAGATACATTTTTAAGTCTGACCATTAGGCTGGCCTTGACCAATCAGGGGCCTCATCCCTGGGGAAGACGAATTCTTTCTCTCAGGAGTCATTAATTGCCTGTAGCTCTTCATCTAGGGGTGGGGCCCTTTGAGATTTCCCCATTCATGTTGGCATGCCAACTGTGTTGCCATTGTTCAAGTCGTGTTTAGGCAGCCATATTGTTGAGATTTCATTTCATGGTGTCTTTCCCTGTCCTATATAGAAGACGTCAAAGGCAAGTTGTCTTAAATTCCCTTTTCTGCCTGTACTTGTGGGAGTGGAAGGCCGTGGATCTCAGAGGGGCTCACTAGCACCTAGTAACACTAGCTTTTCATTCCCTGCCCTGCCCGCCACCCTGGGAATCAGTTGGCACGAGGCGGGAACAGGCGGCCTGCCTCTTACTCATTGCTGGCACCTGGAGGTGTTTCTATGCTCCAGAGGCCCTGCATCTGAATTGTAAAAGCAATTCACTGCCTGGTTCATTCTTTTTCCTTTCACTGCCTTGTTTGTTCACAATTCTTCCCTAGGGCATCCTTGGCTGCCTGAATCAGGGGAGAGCTAAGAAAGGAAGAAAAAGGGGAAAAAAAACATATGGATTAATGCTTCTAGAAGGTTCTTCTGCCAAAGACTAGCTCAGAACCCCCCCCCCCCCATGCCCTTTTTTGAGACAGTGTCTCTCTATGAAGTCTTAGCTGGCTTGGAACTCACTATATAAAACAGACTAGCTGACCATGAACTCACAGGGATCCCCCTGCCTCTGCTTCCCAAGTGCTGGGATTAAAGGAGTTGCAATTCTTAACAGCTGCTTCTGATTTACCCCAAGTATGAACTCCCAAGAACTCTTTATGGAGTCTTTGAAATGGAAGAGCAGGGAAGGCTACGGGGAACATTTACTCTACTTTGTGGATTCTGGAGAACACGTTTATCAGAGGTTGTATCCAGAGTTAGGGGAAGAAACAGGCTTTGAGACTGGGGCCTGGCTACTCAGGAATCTCTCTCTCTCTCTCTCTCTCTCTCTCTCTCTCTCTCTCTCTCTCTCTTGTCGATCCTTCCATTCTAAATGCACTCAACGCCATATGAGCAAACACAGCTCAAATGCACTTATGCTCTGAACTTAATGGAACCTTGGAGCCTTGTTTAAAAAAAAAAAACAACTCAGGAAAACAACCAGAACCGACTGTAATTTACTTTCCCTGTAGTTACTGATGGGTCTTCCTCTGAGTAGACCCAGAGTGCCAGGAAAAATGGTAACAGGGGAGCAAGCATTCCTTAGTCCCAGATGCTGGAAAGAGAGAGAGCTGCCTCAGCCTGGCAAGAGACAGTTGTCAGCAGCCTGTGCCACAGCTGCTCAGGACAGACCAGCTGGAGGTGGTGAGACATGTGGGGACTGCATCCCTGGTGCTCTAGTTCATGATGGGTCTCAAGCCCGGAGTTAACATCGCCTTGGGTCCTGTTTTCCCTACAGTAACTGGAGTGATTTTTTTGAGGAAGGGGGCAGGGTCTTATGTAGCTCCATTTGGCCTTAAATTTACTAGGATGATCTTCAGTTCCTTCTGCCTCTACCTCCCAAGTGCTGGGGTCACAGATATACATTACCACACTAGCATATGTGGTACTGTGTTGGGGCCTCCTGTATGTCTGGTACGGTGGTTTGAATAAGGACTGGCCTCCATCGGCATTTGCCTTGCCCCCCACGTGGATGCGTTTGAGTGGTACAGCCCTTCTGGAGGATGTTTGTCATGCCAGTGGGCTTTGAGAGAGTTACTGCATCCTACATCCGGTTTACTCTCTGCGGTGTGCTGATGTTTGAAGACGTGAGCTCTCAGCGCCGGGCGCCTGTCTCTTGCTGCTATCCCTCTCCACCATGCTGGAGTCTGGTGCAAGATAAAACTCTTTCATTAGTGGCTTTTGGTCGTGGTATTTTATCACAGCAATGGGAAAGTAACTAAGATGGCAGGCAGTCACTCCACCAGCTGAGCTTCATTCCATCCGAGCATGGCTGGATACACACACACACACACACACACACACACACACACGAATGCATATATTGGCTTATGTCACCTCTCTGTGTAAAACTGTACCGATCTTCATGAGACAGTTATTGACAACCATGAACCGACTGTAATTTACTTTCCGTGTAGTTACTGATGGGTAACAATCAATTAGGAGTTTTAAATCCTTTTTATTGGTGCTCAGACCAAGAGCAGGCCTGAGCCTCAGAGAAGTCTTTTGCTGCCCCAAGCTCAAGGATACAGAGTTTTTAGTGGCCAAACCCATAAAGATACATCAAAGTGAGAAGAAGGTCAGAGTAACCTTGAGATGGCCATCCCTGGCAGAGCATAGTAGTTATTTTAGACACAACCTGCCAATTATTTTGGTTACTACATCTGGACCACAGTCAAGACCACAGAGATTTCGAACGTGTTGCCAAGGCAGATGTGCCTGTTGCAGAGTCGGGCAGAGGCCTGGGAACTGTCCAAGCAGACACAAGATGGTGTCAGAACAGGGTGGCACAGCCTTAGTCATTCCACACCCCCTTGGCTTCCTACAGCACTTAGGATTTGACTCAAAGCTCTGCAGGACCTCGTGCCCTCCTGGCCTCACCTTGTCCATCCCCAGTGCCCTGGTGCTGTGAGGAGTGCTTGCCCCCTCTCTTACCTTCCCTCAGCACAACATGCTCAGGACTATTTCTTCCTTTCTGACCACCGAAGTCATCCATCCACCCCCCATGTGGACATTTTCTCCTGGTCACGCTGAGTCACTCACCCTGTCCCTAAGGATGTGGCTTTGTCACTGTGTGAAGTGGACTTCTTTGTATGTCTACCCAGCCACAGCAGTGCTTGTTCAGTATCTATTGAATGGATGACAGGCCTGTGAGGCTTCCTGTCAGCATCATTTCCAGGAGTCTGTGAGCATTACCGGGGGCTGGAGGGCTGTGCCTGCGCTATGGGCAGTGTCTGGCATATGTGAAACCCTCAGTGTTTGCAGTCTGGAGATTGTTCCCAGTGCCACTCCCAAGGCCAGGCGTTTCTCCATCTCAGCTGGCTTGCTTCTATACCTCCGCGCACACCCATTTTCCATCTGTCACCACCTGCTGGAATCCTTTCTATCTTCAAGACTCAGCCAAAGGCAACTTCTGCAAGGTTCCCTCCCTCTCTCTTAGGGTGTCATTAGTCACAATATCAGTAGCAATAACTAACACCTACCTTCTGCCAGGCGTTGATTTAGATGGGCTAAATCTTAGTTAATCCTTACAACGGCGGTGTAAGAATTATTGAGGTCAAGTCTCAAAGACAAGAGATCAGCACGCAGAGAGCCACTCGGAGCCTTATGCTTGCCAAATAGGGCATCTGGGATTTCAATGCGGGAGGCTGGCCCCCCACCCATCGTCTGTGCCTCACTGTTGATCCTAGCCACTGGCAGCTTTGCCTCCCCTGCAGTACCAGGTCCCTGTCCCCTGCCTGGCCTGGTGAGAGGAGAGGTCCTGCCTGTCAGTTGTCCTCATCCTGAGGCTTCCCCAGCTCCTCACAGTAGGTGCTCAGTGGCTGCTGCTGGCTGGAATCGAGCTGAATGCTGGCCTGTCCCTATCCCAAGCAGTTGTCTTCATTGTCCTCTTTCTGGACGTGGTAATGGAAGGAGCTAAACTTGTTTTATGTTTTATTTAATAATTTTGTTTAAAAAATGGCATTTAAGTGTGTGTGTGTGTGTGCATATCTGTGTCCCGGGGCACACACTCATTGAAGTCAGAAGATAACTTGTGGGATTCTGTTTTCTCCCTCCCTCAAACAGGTCCTGGAAGTAGAACTCAGATGGTTCGGTTTGATGGCAGGCGCCCTCAGACACGAGCCACTGTCTTAATTCAGGTTACTACTGCTGTGATGAAACACCATGACCAAAACTACTCGGGAGGAAAGGGCTCATTTGGCTTACACTTCCACATCACTGTTCATCGCTGACGGAAGTCAGGATAGGAACTCAGGCAGGGCAGGAACCTGGTGACAGGAGCTGATGCAGAGGCCATGAAGTGGTGCTACATACATACTGGTGGCTTCACCTGGCTGGCTCAGCCTGCTCTCTTATAGAACCCAGGACCACCAGTCCAGGGATGGCACCACCCACGATGGCCGGGCCCTCCCACATCAATCACATCTGTAATTGAGAAAATGCCCTACAGTCTTGCCTGTAGTCTGGTCTTACGGAGGCATTTTCTCAACTGAGGAACCTTCTTTCTGATGAAGCTACTCCGTATCAAGTTGACTTAAAACCAGGCAGCATAGCCATCTTTGTTGTCCTCCCCTCTTTGAGGCAGTGTCTCACTCTATAGCTCAGGCTGGCTGGAATTCACTATGTAGCCCAGGCTAGCCTTGAAGTGGAACTCCTCCTGCCTTGATCCTCTGATTGTTAGATCACAGGTGTGAGTCGCCACACGCAGCTGAGAAATCAGACTTTATTTCCTTGTCTTTCTTTGCCAACAGAGCTTGGTTTCATAGGCTTTCGAAGGAGAAGAATTCGTTCTGGAAGGTACTGCTAGAACTTTGACAAACGGAAAGCAGTTACTGTGAAATGTCACCTTAACCTCCTGTGATCACCGCTTCTGTAGTCCAAGCTGCCGAGAAAGGCCTTCCACAGTTCACTCCTGGCAGGGGTAATTAAGTCCTCTTTTTCTTCTTTTCCTTCAAAGGTCTTGGGTTTTGTGTGAAAAGTTGTGTAGTTTAGAGCACGGTAACACCGAAATCCTTCTCCTCACTGCACCCAGTGCCTGTGCAGTCAGCCTTCAGTCCTCCGAGGAGAAAGCCATTGAAAAGGAGAAGCTGTGTCTGTACCAAACAGGTAGACATTTAAAAAAAATTAAATTACGATTATTATTTTCTCTTTATATGCCAAGGTGTGGAGTTCAGAGACCAACTCTCGGGAGGGAGTTAGTTTTCTCCCTCTACTATGGATTCCCAGTGTCTAATTCACATCATCAGCAGGGTCCTTATATCACAGGGCTGTCAGGGCCCATTAAGGAACACGGAGGCCAAAGCTTTCTGTATTGGGGACTGTTGGGTCCAGCAGTGTGGAGCTACCTCAGGTATCTCACTGGAGTGTGGAGATAGATGGATCATGAGTAGTTTCTTTGAAAAACTCAGTGTATGCTGGGCCGGATGGCACAAACTTTTAATCCAAGTTAAGGCAGAGGCAGGACAACCTCTGAGTTCAAGGTGAGCTGGTCTGCGCAGAGAATTCCAGGACAGCCAAGGCTGTGTAGAGGAGACCCTGTCTCAAAGTAAATAGGTAAGTAGATAACTAGAAAAAAGAAAGAAAAGAATTTTCCAGAGGGTGAAAATATGACTTCTGAGTTGATGGGAAAGTCTCGGCAGGGCTGCCGTGGAGCTGGGTCTTGTGGTGCTAGGACAGACTTTGCCAAGAAGGAAGGAATGGCTGAGCCGGGAAGTGTCTTTGCTGTTCTTCCTTCCTTCTTTCTTCCCTTCCCACTCTCTGCATGTGAAAGAGGACAATCTTGTGGAGTCTATTCTCTCCTTCGACATTATTTGGGGGTTCCAGAGATCTCAGCTCGCCATGCTCGCACAGGAAGCACCGCCATCTTCTTCAGCCATCTTGCAGGACATGCCCTTCCCACCTCCACGTAGCCTCAGGTATCCAAGCCTTGAACTTGAGGATGACATTGAATGCTGACTTTTCTGCCCCCACCTCTCGATTGCTGGAGTCATCGATGTGCATTACTAGCCTTGGGTTATTTGGTGATAGAGACTGAACCCAGGGCTTCATCCATCCGTGCTAAGGCAGCACTCCACTAAAGGAGCCACGGCTCCATCTGTCTGTTCCTTTATTCACTGTACGATTGTTAAGATGGAGACTCGTGTCACGTTTGGTATTGTTGCTGGGGTCAGATGCTCATCACAATGGAGTGCTTTCCAGGAAGGAGATGGACGTCTGTGGGGTCAACATACACTGCCTGGTGGTGAGTGGCCTCATGGGTAGCAGGATGAGGGTTTGCAGTTCAGCGGGCAGGACACACAAGAGAAACCACAGTGGCTCCTGGGAGCGTTGAGGTGGTTCTGGGCGTGAAGGCAAAGCCGGGCACTTGTGCTGCTCAGCCCGCTGAGCCTTTTAGAAACTTGTGCTGCGCTCTGGGCACCAGCTGGAGGGAGAGCTGGGCTTTGGGTGGAGTTTGATTTCACTGTTCCTGCTTGGTGGCTGTGGCTGTGGTTTGTTAAGTGGGAGCAGTGCCTCTGCTGGAGTTTAGGAATTTGGATCCTCCCCACCCCCCAGGAGACAGGGGCCTGGCATCAGCCTCTGCCTCCCCTTGCTTGGCCTGTGGGTTGCTCTGAACTAAAAACCCCAGGCCTTCCCTGTCATGAAAATGGTCGTGTCAGTTACAGAAACAGCCCTCCAGAGGGGCTTGTTTATCTGGGGCCCTGACACGGGGGCCCTCAGTCATGGTCTGTGTCTGTTCCCTATTTTGCCTTTATCTTCTTGCTACCCAACCACCATTCTCCTAAGCCTTGCTTGCCCTGTCTTCCTCCCCAAGGTGCTGGCCTTTCTGGTATCTCTAACTTAGAGCCTTTGTAGTGACTGGGGCCCTAAAGACCAGAATGAGTAAGGGAATCCTGACCCTGTGAGTTGGACACATGGCTACAGCAAGGAAGATGTAGCCTCTGCTCTGAAAACAGTTACATTCTGGTTTGACCAGAGTACCAGAGGTAAAAGCTCCCAAAGTGGAGATGGCATTTGTAGGTTGGCCTGACTGTGGAGTCCTCCAGGCACGGCACTGGTTCACATTCGGGCATTCATGGTTGTTAATTTGGAAAGCCACATAGCTGGGTGTGGCGGTGTACACCTGTCATCCCAGCCCTTGGGAAGCAGCAGCGGAGGCAAGGGCAGGGAGACCATTGCGAATCGGAGGCCACCCTGGTCTACATACTAGTGAGTTCCATGTAAGCCAGGGCTACATGGTGAGACCCTACCTCAGAAAAGAACCAAAGAAAGACTTCTCATCTGAAAAGCAGGCCTCCCAGGGTAGTCAAGGATGGGGTTAATGAACATGTGGCTGGGCGGCCTTGGACACGCCTTGTTCTGACCCCAGAGTGAGCAGCCTCGTGGTCTGGCCCCAGCTCTTTCTGTGTCTCTTCGGGGCCCAGGAGGCCCACTTCTCCATGAAGAAGAACTGTCTGCCAGGAGCTGAGCTCATGGGTGGGGTAGCTGCCGGGGCCACCCTTTCCTGGGAGCTGCTCCAGAGACAAGGGACAGGACATCTGCTTTCCATTGTGTGGCTGTCTCTAATTCTTCTGACACTGAACTTCTTTTTTGAAGGAGGATGCACTTAACTGGTTGTGACAGAGCTTGTTGCTGAGGGGGGAAAATTAAACAAATATAGATTGGAATCAGGCAGAGCTGGGATGCGAGTCTCCACTGTGCAGTTATCCTGTGTGATAGACGCTTCACCCCCGACTTCAACTGTGCTCTGCCTGGTAGGGCTTGTCTAGAACTAGAGAGTGATTGTTAACGCCCTGTCTACTCCACATTGTAAAAATAGAAGTGAAAATGTTTCCTAAACCATAGAATATGAAACTGATATTCTCCTTTGTGTGGGCACCTATGCAGGGAACAGCAGAGCTTCCGCCAGTTTAGGGGATCGGTCAAAATAGTGGAAGTTAACTTCTGAGACCACAGAGCAGTGGTTTACTCCCTTATATGCTTGTCTATTTAAACGTGATTCTTATTCTATTCTTGAGGCTGGCCTGACTCTCCTGCCTCAGCCTTCTGTACTACATAGCCAGAGGCCCATGGTAAAGATGCAGGCTGATGACCTTGAAGAGTGGCAGGAGATCAGAACACAAAGGGTGGTCTGGTTGGTGTAGTTTGGGATGATACTATATAATAATGACTAACACATGCTCTATGGATAGCTAAGGATTTTCCATGCATTAAGTAATTGGCCATCCCGGCCCTGGAGAGGTTACTATCTATCTTCTGCCTTTCAGAATAAGGATCCTGGGAGGCTGAGTGACAGACTGGCTGAGAAGCACCGATTCCGAGAAAGGAGGTGTGGTTTCCTCATTCCTCAGGCTGCTGCTTCTCTGAGGCTTGGACACAGCTGCCTCCCATGTGACTCCCAGGAGGCATTGAGATAGAGATGGACTCAGGAGCTGGGCTGTGTGTGGTGTGGCCTCAGAGCCCTGAGAGCCCCAGACAGTCAGAGGGTCTGGTCCTGTGTGTGCCAGGCCTCTGAGGCAGGCAGCCGTCCTGGGGCTGACGGCATGGTGTTCTGAGAATTGCCCTGGTGAAGGGCAGGGTGCCTGCCGAGTGTTGGAGGGGCTGGGTTGTTCTGCACTAGCCCCTTCCCGGCATGGCAGACCCTGTGGAGGCTCGGCCGGGCACTGGCCATCTGGGGAGGGGGTGGAGCGGTAGCCATAGTGGTCAGAGATGGGAACCAGGGCTGACATCACTCTGTTTCAAATACAATGAAGCCCTTGCCAGGGCTCCGCTGAAGAGTTGGTCAGGACATTGGTCTACCCCTCTGCAAGTTTGGGAGGTGCATGAAAACAGAGGACCTGCACCCACAGCCGGGCAGCCAGTCTCCGCAGCATATTTTCAAGTTCCAACTCAGTCGGGAACCTGGAGGCAGAGATGGGAACAGGAAGGGGGTGGAGGGGGGACGCTTTACCCGAGTGACAGCGTCCCACCCAAGGTCCTGACCCTTGCTGGGTAGGACGACAAATATATTGAGAGCAGACAGCAAATATGTTGGAATTTGTACTACCACAGGGACAGGGTGGGAAAGGGCTTGGGAAAGCAGCACACGTTTTAGTCATGAGGCATCTATGGTGTGATATCTTCGTGATGTATGTTAGAGATAAAGATGAAATGGCCAGGACTGGGAGGCTCAGGACAGACAGGCTGGATCAGGGTGAAGTCAGCCCAAAGGTATGTGGGGCCCACACCTCGCTCAGTGGGTGCAGAGGAGGGGCCTGGACATGCCCGGAGGAAGGAAAACTTGGCCTTCTTCTTTCTTGCTTTTAAGATTAAATACTTGGTTTCTGACTAGAAGGCGGGGGGTTCAGGAGTTCAAGTCCCTGGGGATCTGCATGGGGCAGGGAGTGTAGGCTGTACTTGAAGACCAGCGGAACCACGGGATCCTTAGCCCGAGGTAAACACTCCTGGGTTGGAGAGAGAGGTGCACAGCTGCACTGGTCTGTAAACACTTTTGAAAATGCCCTTTGGCTTTGATGCACTGGGGTGGCCTGGCTATTGTGTTAGGGAGGGGAGGTTAGGGGGAGGGCCTGGGAAAGGTTGGAGGTAAGAGTAGTTAGGAAGAACAACAAACAGCCTTTGTAGGAGGGGAAGTGACCTGGTCAGGAAGGGGGTGGGCGAGTCCTTTCCTGGTAGCAGCCCAGGGTGAGAAGGCTTACCTGCTCTTCTCACCCTAGCGCACCCTGCCAAACTCTGGGTGGGGCCTGGGCTTGGGCACAGCCCATAGCTCTCTGTCCAGTCTTCTGCCCAGGGCCTGTCTCATGGCCCAGAACTGCTCAGGAGCTGGCATTTCTATTGGAAATAGTCTACTGGGCACATAGCCAGCAAGCACCCCTGGGCTGTGGTCTTAAAGTATCACGCCACGGGCACAGGATTCTATACAAGTCTGTCACACTAAAAAATAAAGGTGGTGAGATTAGGTAACCCCATTGTAAGGAGAGATGGATTGATGTTTGATCATGTTTGATCTCATGCATGTTTGATCTCATGCAGGAAATGTGCGAGATGTGTAGGTGGATACCGAGGCCCTTTCCTAGTACTGTCCATCTTGAGTTTTGAGGCAGGGGCTCTCATTGGACACAGAACTTGCCATTTTGGCTACACTGGTTGCCAGAGGCCCTTGGGACCTCTTTGGTTTTGCCTCCCAGGTTTGGGGTTACACGGTTGTAACATCATCCATGGATTTTTACACAGGTGCTGGAGAGATAAGGACTCAGGACTTCTTGCTTGCACATCAAGTTTTTTCCCACTGAACCATTTTTCAAGTGGTTACTGCTTTTGCTTTACATTTTCAAATTTCTACAGTTCTCTCTCTCTCTCTCTCTCTCTCTCTCTCTCTCTCACACACACACACACACCCTGTCTTTGTTACCATCTTTTTGTTGAGACAGGATTTGTTGTGATGCCCAGGAAAGCTTTGAATTCCTGGGCTCAAATAATTCTCTTGGTTTGGCCCTCCAAGTAGTGGAGACTAAATGTGTACCACGGTGTTCAGATTCAAAGGTCATTTTTTTCTCTTAAAAATACTTAGTGAAAGATTGCTGACTTTGAGAATCCAGGACCTGCCCCCTTCTGGCATGTAGGCATCCATGCAGACAGAGCACTCCTTATATGAAAAAAAAAAAAAAATCCTTCCAGAGGTCCTGAGTTCAATTCTCAGCCACCAGATAATGGTGGCCCATGACCATATAGGGAGCTGATGCCCTCTTCTGGCATGTAGATATGCAGGCAGATAGAGCACCCCTACATAAAAAAGCACTGGGGACCTGCCCCAGGTATTAAGCGGGGACCAGTGAGCCTCTGTCTTCTAGGAACGAGAAGACTCAAGCTATTGTTTTTATTGGACAGCATCTCCTATCGCCCAGGCTGGCCTCATACTTCTTATATCGCTGAAATCAGCCCTGAGACTCCAGACCTCCTGCCTTAGCACCCCGAGTGCTGGGGATATAGGTGTGTGTCATTGCATCTGCCTCCAGCTCAGCACCAAATTATAACTCAGAACCCAAGTTTCTGAGTTCTGTACAGAATCTACAAAGTGCCAGTAAGAGTCCCTTGGGTGTTAAGTCTGAGATGTTAAATTCTCACCCACACTGCTTTTATCTGTCAATCTAATCATATCACTTTCTAGACTCTGTACAGAAGTCAGGAAAACCCAATTTCATTTTAATATGGGGTTGAGGGAAAACAGAATTTGAAGGATAAAGTTGTTAGAATGTGTTGGTTTTCCCAACTTCTGACCCAGAGTGCTTTTGGGTCACCCTGGGTGGCATCTGGGTGGGAGCCACAGGACATGTGAATGCAGAGGCTGACATAACCGGATCTAACATGCCCCAAGGACTCTCTCTCCAGTGCACTCCCCCATCCCCCAGGCCTGGATGCCTAAGTTTTCTTTTCACATTTCTGACTCCTTGGGACACAGAACTCTCTATGGCTCAACTCCTCCCGGATGTCCGAACGTGGCATTTAAGCTGTGGAAGAAGTCACACAAATGGCACCTACAAACCATACCCACCAATCCCAGGCCTATTGGTGGCCCAATCATCCTCCCTGCTCTCTTCCTGACCTGGGGTTGCCTCTGACTTTTGCTGGCCCTCATTCTTCTCCAGGAGTAGGGTACCTGTGTTTTGCTGGGGTGGCTCCCTAGAATAGCTTCAGAATGTAAACACTGTGAGGATTTTGTGCAATGCCGACTAATGGGAGTGCAGGGAGGAGCGACCATACCCAGCCTTCCTTCACCCTCCATCTCTGAGGACAGGAATGCACACCCCACCTTCCCCTTCGTGACAAGGACCAAGGCAGAGAGCTTATTTGAAAACAAAATAAAACTTTCCTGTGCCTATATGGTGCTTATATGTTGTACTTTGCTGCCCTCTTGTGGCGTAAAACTGATAGTCATTCTTGGACAGTTATTTGCTAGTTAGTAACAAGTGAGATAAAATGTGGTCTTCCTTTTCTAGTGAAATACTTGTGGATTTCACTAGAAAACACACACTGGGATTTTAAACAAAAGGGTGGACCACAATGTACCCCAGGACCATGCTGTTCAGTCCAAGAAGTCGGAACAGAGCACCTACAGGCCTGCTACCCAGGGCTACCTCCCTTGTGCAGGGTTGAATGGACAACTTCAAGGTAAGATCTTCCATTTGGCTTCTCTGCTCCCCCCCCCCCCCCGCGACTGTTATTTTCTCTTCTCTCTTCAGCCCCTACCCTAGTTCACAGGGTGGATTTCAAGCCCCTTCCCCAGTAACTCAGAATATGACTACATTTGGGGACAGGACCACCAAAAGAGGAATGGACTTAAAATGAGGATGTTGTGGTGCTGGGGAAATCCAAACTCATGTGAGTACAAGAGGAGGGCTCTTTGTGTTCTGAAAAAAATCTCACATTAGGTGGTTGGGCAGGTGCCTGTCATAGGACTACAATCTCAGCACTTGGGAGACTGAGGCTGAGGAGTGACAATGTAAAGGTCAGTTTGGGCTATACAGAGAGATTCCAGTCAATTCCAATCAAACCAAACCAAACAAACAAAACAAACTGGAAAAAACCCTAACAAAGCAGTAATACTCTCTAAAGCCCCCAGTGATCAACTAACCAACCAACAAACCAAAGAACCAGAAACAAGCAAAAACCCCACTTGTTGATGTTGGATTTCCAGTGTCTAGAACTGAGAGAACATATTTCTGATAATTAAGTCACCCAGTCTGGGGCATCTTATCAGGGCAGCACTAGCAAACAAAGAAATACACCTCTTAACCATGTGCTTTCTAGCTGGGCGGTGATGGTGCATGCCTGTAATCCCAGCACTTGGGAGGCAGAGGCAGGTGGATTTCTGAGTTCGAGGCCAGTCTGGAGTGAGCTCCAGGACAGTCAGGGCTATACAGAGAAACTCTGTCTCAAAAAGCAAATCCAAAAAGTCAAAAAACCCAACGTGCTTCCTTTGAATTAGCAGCTGCTGCACATGGGGCTTTCAAGGTTTCTTTTTTCTTTCTTTTCTTTCTTTCTTTCTTTCTTTCTTTCTTTCTTTCTTTCTTTCTTTCTTTCTTTCTTTCTTTCCTTTCTTTCTTTCCTTCCTTCTTTCTTTCTTTCTTTCTTTCTTTCTTTCTTTCTTTCTTTCTTTCTTTCTTTCTTTCTTTCTTTCTTTCTTTCTTTCCTTCCTTCTTTCCTTCCTTCTTTCTTTCCTTCCTTCTTTCCTTCTTTCTTTCTTTTTCTTTCTTTCTTTCTTTCTTTCTTTCTTTCTTTCTTTCTTTCTTTCTTTCTCTCTCTCTCTCTCTCTCTCTCTCTCTCTCTCTCTCTCTCTCTCTCTCTCTCTCTTTCTTTCTTTCTTTCTTTCTTTCTTTCTTTCTTTCTTTCTTTCTTTCTTTCTTTCTTTCTTTCTTTCCTTTTTTTTTTCCCCCGAGACAGGGGTTTCTCTGTGTAGCCCTGGCTGTCCTGGAACTCACTCTGAAGACCAGGCTGGCCTTGAACTCAGAAATCTGCCTGCCTCTGCTTCCCAAGTGCTAGGATTAAAGACGTGCACCACCACTGCCTGGCGCTTTCAAAATTATTCTCACACCGGGGACTGGCTGTCGTTTTTGAATTTATTCAGAGGATCCTTATGATACACTAAGTTTTTCTTCACTTTCATTTAATCTTCAGAGTCCTAGAGAGTTTTCATAGATGAGAACTTTTCCAATGTTAATGCTCCCAGGATCCTCTGGGCAGTGAGGATAGGCAGCTTCATACACCGTTCTCAGACTCTTAAGTGCCTCTCTCTTTAATGCAGAGCAGGGACAGGCTCACAAGAGGGTCTGGGATCAGGACACACTATGAACTTGAGCAAAGTGATGGAGAGACAGCCATGAGTCCGGCTGAGACTTGGAAATGCCTTAACACACTCAGAGAAAGTTCAATGCTTCTAAAGCCCTCCCTACTAAACTATGAGGCAGGATATCCTGTCACACGTACATTTCATCAAAAGGTCCTCTCAACTATTATACCTGCCTGCACTAAGGGACCAAAAAGGGAGCTTGTATCTGTTCTGGTCTTGGTCAAAGTGACACCTAACCACACTCTTTTCTTTCAAAAAACAAATTTTATTAGTGGCACGTTAATCAGTTTCTTCCCAGAGAGAAGGGAATCCCTGCTAGCCTACAAAGCTGAGCAGACACATCACAGCAGCCACGCCATTCCAGGTGCTGACAGTGCACAGAGTGCTCTCCACCCAGGAGACCGCTTTCTGCATCAGGCTCACCACCCTGAACTTTGGATTCACTGTGCTTGGGACTGTCCCAAAGCACTGGCAGCTACTCCTTAGTGACTCACGGTGTCATCTCTCCAGCCATCTGCCACCCCACTGTTGGAGAGGCTGGAAATGTGCTGCGTCCTATCAAACCCCAGTGAGGACAGCTGGGGTTGGTTCATGTGGGGCTGGTTTTGGGGAGCCAAGAAAAATCCCAGATATTAAGAAACTCCAATAGTCTGCAGCTCGGGCAGCATGGGAGACTCTGCAAGTGCCCAGATACGTGTTGGAGAAGTTTGAGCTTTCTGGAAAGATCCCCTCCCCCCTCACAGACCAAGAGCACCTTCTTGCACATTTTGTCCGGTGTTCTTGTGACTGAGAATGAACTCTGTAACATTTTGAGCTTCACCTGGACTTGGGTCTTTCTTACACCTTTTTTTAAAAAGCCCTTCTTCCCCCACTCTCTCAGCCGAGCCTCTGCAAATTGCCATTTTCCCAATCCAAATGGCACTCCTAGCTCAGAGGCAGTTCCATGGGGTCACAATCTAACAGCTCCTTTCTAGCATCCTTACATGATGGAGACTGGGAAAGTAGGCTCCTCAAGGCTTCCATTTTCCCTGGTCTTACTACAGGCAGGCATCTCTCATCGCTTCAGAACCCGACCCTCAACCAAGCATTCATTGACTTAGTGATCAAGGCAACAAAAGGAGGGACAGACTGCGTAAGTTTTCCATGTCGGCATCTAATTGATTACTTAGGTCTCCACAGCAGGCAGCTCAGCTTCACTGCAGGCAAGGCAGGTCCCTTGTCTTGGTCTCACAGAGGTCAATGCCGGCCTGCAGCTTGCCATTCTTCACCGCTGCCCAGGGCATGGAGGCAGAGGTCCACTTTGCCACCCAGTCTCCTGTTTTGTTGACCAAGATGAGGCCACCTAGACCTTTGAGCTTTGATTTCATATAATCCAATGCCAACTCAGCAGCCTCGTCTACGGTCTTTCCTGAAAAGAGATTGAGAAACAATATATGTGATAATTTTCAGAGGCTCCCCATGTTTGAATACCTGGAGACCAGGGGTGCCACTGGTTTGGGACACGGTGAAATGAGTGGGCTTCACCAGAAAAACAGGGTTTCTGGGGAAGGGGTAGGGACCAGCCCTGCCTGCTGCACTGCCTGTTTCCTGGTCCACTGAGGTATGAGCAAGCAAGGCCTGCATACTGCCCCGCCATGAAGCTGCCCCCCGCAGTGCTTCCCCATCACGAAGGACCGTGCTCCCTTAAACTGTGAGCCACACAAGCCTCCTTAAGGGGCTTCTTGACAGGTGTCTGGTCATGATGACCAGCAAAGCAATGCAATTTGCATGCCTTGGCTCCTTACTGGGACAGAGACATCTTCCCTCTTACATCCGTGGTCTCTATTTCTTTGTCCTCTATTATGTGAAAGATAACAGCAGACAGGTATTGTGTATGTGCTCGTGTGTATGCTCACACACACACACACACACACACACACACACACACACACACACACACAGAAGCCAGGGCACCATGTGTCCCACTCTATCATGTTCTGCTTTTATCCCTTGAGATAGGGTTTCTCACTGAACCTGGAACTTGCTGGTCCTCCTGCCCCTCCACCTCATACTGTCGTCCAGCAAATCCCAGTGATTCTCCTGACTCCACCTCCACAGTGCAGAGGTGGCTATCGGCACCTGCACAGCCATACCTTTGTATGTGTCCTTGGGGTTTGAAGTCATGCTTGTTCAGCAAGCACTCTTACATACAGAAACATTGCCTCAGCTTAGAGAACAGTATTCCAGAACAGTATTCTAAAGGTTCTTCAAGTGCAGAACCTACCAGGTGTTAGAAGAATGTGAACAGCCTTGGGGCAGGGTCTGTGGCAAGTGCATTTCCATACACTACCCTGGCAGTGGTCACATAACATCTATCTACTTGTCTTCACTAGCTATGCACTTGTTTCACAGCCTACATACCTTGTTCTACATGGAAGAGGGCGAGTCTGGCCAGATTCACCTTCAGGATACTTTCCCCATGTCCTGTAGTTGAAACGGCTCCAAGGTTATTATCTGCGTAGCCTCCAGCTCCTGCTCAAACATGGTGATTGGTTATAATTGAGCAACAACAGTCAAAAAGTTAAACAACATGTAAACATGTTACACAATATCATATCCTAGAGGTGTAGACAGGTCGGAGCCATATTCATGATCCGATGATGCACAGTGTACAAAAGCACATCTGTGAACAAACCTCTATTTATACCATGATGACTTAAAAGCAATTCTAGCTGTCGAAGAGAGAACTATTCTGGTGTATCCACATAACAGGATCTGGAGTCAAAGGGAGCCTTGAGAACAATTCTCCCGTAGTCTTAGACGAGGCAATTCTACAGTTATCTCTCCACCATTCCTGATCTGTTCCCACAGAGCTGCCAGTCTGAGAGTCCCACAGCCTGGCAGGCTTCACCTTTACCCTGTTCTGGTTGGTGTAGAAGCATCGTGCTGACATTTGCCTTATTTAACAGCGCTGGGGATTGGGGAAGGTCTTAGACGGGCAGCTCCCAGCTGAGTGGTATCGCTTCCCAGGCTGTTTGAAAGCAGGTAACTTCCTGGTTCTGGCTCTGGGAGAGTAGAGTTAGGTAAGGAGATACAAAGTCTTACAATGGGAGAAGGTGGCTTTCCTCTTCAAGGTGCGGCTCTGTGGTGAGCCAGCACCAACAAGGCCCTACTATTTGGAAGCAGCCAGGTCCTCATTTTCTTTGCAATTCCTTTAGATTACTAAAAGGCCAGGGTGACCCATGTTTCCTGGGGTGGGCACCCCCATTTTTGGGGATGATAACTGCACTGCAGAGGAAATGTTACTGTGTACCTAGTGTTACCTATGGAACGTCCTAGAAGGACAGGTGAACCCTCCTGGGGAATGCTTATCAGAAAGGTCCAGATAAGCACATTTGGTACCCACAACCAATACAGGGGGCTTCTGGGAATTCAGGTCACAGATTTTTTTCTTCTCAATACTTTACCACGAGAACTCACAAAGCCTGAACCTAATTTCTAGGCTCTGACCCCACCTGGCTCTGGGAACTCAGGATGCAGGCTGGACAGCCAGATTTTGGCTGGGATTTTGCTAAGGAGAAAAAAGGTGAGTTTTTCATAGATGCCAGGCCTCTGCCTCTGAGTGCTACACCACCTCAACAGGCAGGATTCTGATTTTTAAAGAGGCCATTACTGTATAGGGTACAAAGAGCTGTCAAGAGTGTAAATTATCACTAAGAGTAGCACAACATACAAAAAAGCCAAGTTTTCTGCTAAAAGTATAAGCTTCTCTTTTGGGCAGATGAACATTTAAACTGTTTCCTGAAATGTCATTCAGCTCTAGGGGTTTGTGGGAATTCCTCCAAGAAAGTGCAAATCTGCACAGAGCAAAAGATGCTCTCCTACTGCACGCTGCTTCTTGCTTTGCTCTTGATGTCGATATGAGGACCACATCAGTCTGTAGGAGCGTGTTATTCCTACGTAGTACCTGTAAATATTCTCAGCTCCACCTCCCCTTGTGTGTATGTGTGTGTGTGTGTGTGTGTGTGCGTGCGCGCAGGGTGCATACAGAGAGGAGAGGTAGATTTCCAGCATCTGTATCTCTTCCTACCTTAGCTTTTGGAGAGATGGTCTTTCACTGACCCTTGAGTTTGCTTGTGTAGCTACACTAGCTGGCTAGCAAGCTCTGAAGATCCTCTCATTTTTGTTTCTCCCAGTGCTGGGTTACAGATGCAAACGCTGCACAAGGCTTTCACACGGCTGCTGGGGGTCTAAACTCCAGTCCACACACATGCACAGCAAATATTTCCCCAGAGCCATCTCTCCAGCCCAAGTTTTCAGTTGTTTATTTTTATATTGTTGATGTGAGCCGTGTCTGGGAAGAGGCACTGTGTATTTAGCCTCTGCAAGTGAGTCTGAGGACCCTGAAACTGGGGCTACAGAGAAGACAGAGATGGCTGCAGCAGCCTGGGACAACTTCACCATTCTCTCTTTCACTTTCTCTCCCAAGATGTCCCCAAAATGTCATCCAGGAGAAACTGATGTGCCTATTAGAAGTGAATACCTCAGAGCAGTGGTCCCCAACAACATCTTCCAACCCAAATGCCACTCCTAGAAGCTGTCACCAAGAGGGTAGAGGAAACGACACAGGAAAGGGTATGAGCTGACGACACCCAGGGCAAGGGAAGGACACGAACTGCCTCTTAGCCCTACCTATGCAAGGTGAGTCTCCAACTCGGCCAACCATTTTATTGACGATCCCCCCAGTAGAGGTTGCGTAAGCCAAGTTTCCTCTGCAGTCCAAGGCAACAGCACCCACAGTTCCTGAGTTTCTGTCAAAAATAAGCAGAAAAGGGAAGAGAATGAAGGTGAGAAACAGCCCCTAAGTAACACTGTCACTTAAAGTCACTTACATCCCATATTATATATTAAGATTCTGGGCTCAAGAAAACCTTTGTTTCTTATTCTACATGTCACTGGCAGGCAGATTTCTACCTGGCCCTAAAGAGTACATCCATCCCTGTTGTCAGGAGGGAGAGGCAGAGCAGAGGCAGAGGCAAAGGCAGGAGGATCTCTGAGTCTGAGGTTGGCTTGGTATACAGAATGAGCTCCAAGCTAGCTAAGGCTACATAGTGAGACCATATCACAAAAATTTATTCATTTTTATATGTTTCTAAATTAAACAGCCTAAGTGCTTCTTATTGAGATGGACACATGTGCAAATTTAACCCTTTCAGAGATAGCCATAAGTAGAGGCAAAGAAATGGACTGTTGTCACTTCAAGGGACCATGATGGAAGTGCTTCATGTTATAAGTACACTAAAAGTTACTTTTTACATACTCCCCCGCCCCCCACCTCACCTAAGTCCTGCTGTTTTGATCTTTCCACATTCCCCCAAAGTATTCATTTCTGATGTTGACAGGGGACACAGTCAGTCTTTGGGCTCAGAAAGGCAAAAAAGCCTTTTCTTTCTGGAGACTTCACAGAGTTAGTGAGAGGAACAGAGGCCAGGGTTATCAGTCATGCTGAGCCAATTCTGAATGCCAGAGGTGACCCATGCACTCTGTAATTAACTCTTCTGACCTCTCTAAATTGCAGGATTCAGGGAAAGAGGCCACTTACTTACATCTCAGATCAGTGCGGGCTGGTGCACATGCATGTATGGTCTTTTGGTTTAGCACTGGGCTGAGGCACACACTAAGCATGCAGAACCACACCCTCAGCTCATACACAACTTTCAGAAAGCAACAGGAAAGCAGCTTTGAAAATAAGCACAAGGCACTGATCTAGCAGCTTCACTCTGCTGACTGCAGTCCACAGAAATAAAAGCCTGAAGTTCTAGTATCTGGGAAACTGAGGCAGGGGGATTTGCAAATTTCAGGTTTAGCCTGGGATATATAGCAAAATCCCATTTTAGAGCAAATAGAAGAATAATATTATATTAATATCTCCATCCTCATACTCTGGAAAGGCATCAGGTTATTATCTCAGAGACTTGCATAATATTATACCTGCCTTGGTCTCTCTGCTTCAGACCTACCAAAACTGATTTCTATAGGAAAAGGAAACACACACACACACACACACACACACACACACACACACACACGTATATAATACATATGTGTGTGTATGTATGGATATTTAGTCTGAATACATATACTCTCCCTAGGTTATTTGAACATTGGTGTCTGGTACAAACTAGGGACTCGGCAGTGTTACAAGACTGAATTCTATACTATTATAAGCTCCTGCATCCTACTGAATTATTATTAGGGTTTTGAGCCAGGGTCTTGAAACCTGCTCTCTAAATCTCTGCCTCGTGATGGTTGAAATCATGTGTGTGTGCTCCAAGCCTGTCTAGCACTCTTCTGCTCCGCTGTGCCAGAGAAGAGCCCTGTCCGACTTTGTGGAGAGCTCTTACCTACAAGCAAGGGCAAAGTTAAGGTTAACAGAGCGCCCTCCCCCTCCCGCCACAGAGTTTCAGTTCCTTAGGGAATACAGTGAGCAGACACTGCCAACTGCGGAAGTCTGGGGTTGTCTGGGACTTACTTAGGGCAGTCAGCCTTCTGCGCCCCCTTCTCAAGCTTCTCTTTCTCCAGGTGCTTCTTGGTTCTCTCCGTTATCAGTTTTTCTACAGGCGTCTGTGGAATCCCCATGTCTGCTGCAAACTTCTCTGCACCATGGCCAGTCAGAAAGCAGTGAGGTGTCTGAGCCAGGATAGGAAGAGACAGAGAAGGTTGTGTATATTTTTGGATTTAAATATATATATATTTTATACATAA
This sequence comes from Apodemus sylvaticus, assembly GCF_947179515.1. Classification (NCBI taxonomy): domain Eukaryota; kingdom Metazoa; phylum Chordata; class Mammalia; order Rodentia; family Muridae; genus Apodemus; species Apodemus sylvaticus. The sequence goes on along the minus strand of NC_067472.1, from coordinate 54,367,568 downwards.
AATTATTATACACACCACACACACACACACACACTTATATACCTACCTGTTCTATGGTATGGAAATAGTTACTTATTTTTAGTGTTAAAAGTCACCAAAGTGAAAATTGGACAGGATCCTACCCCCTTTTTTCTCTGTGTTGGTGGTCAACCTCAGAGACTTGGTGAGCCCTAGGTAGGTGATCTGTCACTGAGCTGTGCCCCCAGCCAGCCTAGGAAGGCCATGAGATAACAGAGTTAGCATGTTTCACCCAGATAGCACTAACAGGACCAAAGCCATGGCATTATGCTTGTCTCTGTGTGTGTTTAGAACAGCGGTCTCCAGCGCTGCTCACAGTCTGGCCTGTTCACGCAGCCGTCCAGCAGTGGCAGCTTCTCAGGAAGCGCTGCTTCCAGCACACGTACCTTTTCCATAACAAGCCGTGCAAGTTTGACGGGATTGGCGATACAGCGCACGGCAGACACGGCTCCGGCAGACAGGTCCTTCCCATCCATGATACTAGCATCCATCTCAATATCACCATTTACATTCAGGACAGACCCATAACCTAGTCCAAGAGGAAGTTGAAAAACAAGAGTGAAAAATTTATGAAAGACTCCAGATTTCCTACCAACCTACCTCTTTCAACACACCTTCTGCTCGTGTAGAGGAACATTGTACAAACACATCTGACTTGGTACCTATGGGTTTGGATATGATTTGTTTCCTACAGGTTCCCAGGACTGTAGCATTGATGTAGGTAAACCTTTAAGAGGTTGGCCTAGGGCTGGAGAGATGGCTCAGCGGTTAAGAGCACTGACTGCTCTTCCAGAGGTTCTGAGTTCAATTCCCAGCAACCACAAGGTGGCTCACAACCATCTGTAAAGGGATACGATGCCCTCTTCTGGTGTGTCTGAAGACAGCTACAGTGTACTCATATACATAAAATAAATAAAATCTAAAAAAAAAAAAAAAAGAGAGATGGGCCTAATAGAAGATAAATTAAATGCTTCACCTTCATGCATATGAAGGTCTTATATGGATAGATTTTTCTCAATCCAATAAAGGTCATCTATAAAACCCTACAAGCAGTATCATACTCTATGGTGAGAGCCCCCGTGTGTCTCTGTGGTTAGCAACCAGCGAGGATGTTTGCTCTCATTACCCCTGCTGAGTCATACCACTGAATAAGCTAGCCTCTACATTATGTTGGAGATACACTACGGGCTGGTGTGTTGGCAGATAGTGTAACCTCATGTAACCTTGGCACCCATGAAGCTGACACAGGAGGACTACATGCTAGGAGCCAACCTGGGTTACACAATGAGTTCCAGGCCAGCTTGAGCTGCAAAGTGAGAGCTTGTCCCCACAAAGAAACAAAGTATGCACCCAGCACAGGAAGCTCAAGAAGAAGGAGGACTTAAGTGAGGGTGCTTTGGTTCCTCTGAGAAAGGGAACAAAATAGTCACAGGAGCAATAAGGGAGACAATGTGTGGAGCAGAGACTGAAGTAAAGGCCACGCAGAGACTGCCCTACCTGGGGATTCATCCTCTAAACAGTCACCAAACCCTGACTCTACGACAAGAAGTGTATACCAAAAGGAGCATGCCATGGATGTCTCCAGAGGGGACCTGCCAGAGCCTTACAAATACAGAGGCAGATGCTAGCAACCAACTATTGGACTGGGCGTGGGGTCTCCAATGGAGGAGCTGGAGGGTGGTCCAGAGGAGCTGAAGGGGTTTACAGCCTCATGGGAAGAACAATGACTTCGGCCACCCACATGACCCCAGACTCCCAGGGACTGAACCATCAACCAAGGGGTACACATGGTTCCAGCCAAACTGTGGCAGAAGAATGCCTTGCTGGGCATCAGTGGGAGGAGAGGTCCTTGGTCCTGTGAAGGCTCAATAGATGCCCCAACAAAGGGGAATGGGGGGAGGGTGGGAGTGGGTCGGTGGAGGGGCATATACGTGGAGGCAGGGGGTGGGAGGAGGGGTTGTGGGGGTCTTTGGGAAGGGGGAAATCGGGAATGGTTTTACCATTGGCACTGTAAATGACGATATTCAACAACAAAAAAAGTATGAAGAGTAAATGACATAAAAGTAGAGGGCAGAAGGCTGGGGGAAGGGAGGGAGGAAGAGGACTGGGGAAGTTGGCGAGGGAGGAGAGATGGTAATGCAGGACAGGCATAAACATGTCAAAATGGAGCATGCCATCATGTCTAATTACTACATGCTAATAAAGGCTTATAAAACAAACAACCCAACATTTCAGTTTAAAAGCAATTCAGGGCAGGCAGGATGACTCACTGGTGAAACCATTTCCCATGGAAGCCACAGGAACCAAGTTCCATTCCTATTTCTAGAACCCACAGTGGAAGGAGAACTGACCTCTGAGAACTGTCCTCCTACTCTTACTCAAATGCCATGGCACATGTGCTCCCACCCATCCACCATTCATATTCTCCTTCCCTCCCTCCCTCCCTCCCTCCCTCCCTCCCTCCCTCCCTCCCTCCCTCCCTCCCTCCCTCCCTCTCCCCCTCCCTCCCTCTCTCTCATGCATGCACACACACACACAGACATACAGACACATACACATACTCACAGCATTCTCTCACATATAATAAAAATAAATTTGTTATACAAGTAACCTAGTCTTTGCTTCTTTTCATAGCAACCAAAGAGATTAAGACAATATACAAAAATCTGTAGTATTGTTTCATAAGCAAATGACACAGAAAACGTCCTTAATCTGCTATTGGTATGAATTAATAAGAAAGAACAGTCAAGATAAAGAATAAAGATATTGCCCAAGCTGAATAATTGGTACAAAGCAGGCGGGGTAAGCTAAGAGAGGATGGCCGACAGAACCACTGGCACCTAACAGAACATCTAACACCTAATTTACTGGAGTCCTACAAGGAGGGAGGGCCAGCCTACGGCTACAAAGCATTCAAGGAAATGATGGCTGAAAATTGTCCACATCTGACAAATGCTCTAAATCTACATACTCAAGAGGCTAAGCAAACTCCCAAAACTATTAAATACAAAGAAATTCACAGTAAGATATCATAATCAATCTAAAAATGTCTCGAGGTGCCAGGGGCAGTAGAGTGCATTGCAAGGGTTCAATCCCAAGCACTAGAAAAACAGTCTTGAAAGTAGCAAGAAAGAAACGACACCTTACCTATCGGGGAAAACCAATTATAATGACAAAGGATTTCTCAGCAGAAATCATGGAGGCCAGAAAGAGGTACAGCATTTTCCAAGGGCTGAAAGAAAAGAACTATCAAATCAGAATTCTGTGTCTAACAAATACCGTTCATATATGCTTATGAAGTCTAGACTGTACTAGTCTGTTTGGGCTGCTATAACAAGACAACCCAGACTGGGTTGCTTACACAACAAAAAGTTATTTCTCACTCTATAGACTGAAAAGCTCAAAGTTGAAGTGCCTAGAAGGTTGACCGTTTTCTGAGTTTGGCTTGTAGGTATGGAGTTACCATTTCACTATGCATTCCAGTGGTCTCTCCTTGTGTCACTCGGGGGAGGGGAGGGTAAACTCTAGTCAATTAATGACTAATTTTTTGTGTGTGTTCTCATGAGTGCTGGCATTGTGTACCATGATACGGCTTTGGAGGCCAGGGCACCACTTTGGGTGTCTGTTCTCACCTTCCATCTTGTTTTTGACAAGTCAAGTGTTCACCACTGTGCACACCAGGCTGTTTGGCCTATGAGCATCTGATGATTCTCCTGTCTCCACCTCCCATTATATTATAGGAGTTCTAATACTACAGATGTGGTCTATGGCGGATTTGTGTAGGTTCTAGGGATCCAAATTTAGGTTCTTACTACTGAGCACTTTATTTGAGGAGCCATTCCCAGCTTTTTTTAAAAAAAAGTATTTCATGTGAGTGGGTGTTTTTCTGCATGTATGTCTGTGTACCAGGTATATGCCTGGTGCCCTTGAAAGCCAGAAGAGGTTATCAGACTCCCTGAAACTGGAGGGTCTGTAGACAGTTGTGAGCTGCCATGTGGGTGCTAAGAATCAAACTCAGGTCCCCTGGAAAAGAGCCAATGCTCTAATCATTGAGCAATCTCTCTAGTCCTTTTGACTTTTTGTAAGAATACTAATCCAGTTAGAGCAGAACTCTGTGCCGTGCCCTCACTCAATGTGAACAATTTCCTTAGTGGCTCCATCTCTAGACACTCATCTCTAGACACTATTCCCCAGGGGGGAATCCTGGGTTCAGCGTTATTATTTTGTAGGGACACAAACATGGGTACACACATTGAGGCTATAGTACAGATGGAGGAAAACAATCTGCTGCAGGACGACCCAAGTCAGCAGAGTGCCTAAGAGAGGCATTCAAGCAGAGATGCAACAACAGAAGAGGAATCCTGCGAAACCAAGAGGGAAGACCCAGCTGCAGAGAGAGTGAAAACAGAGGCAGAAACAGCCGTTGGGAGTAAAGCTGAAGAAACGTATTCTTAGTATTACCATTTCATTTTCAGACTCCACTTAATCATAGGGAGAAACTAAATTCAAGGTCCTAGGCCTTAGGGGAGCTGGGGATTTCCCAGTATCTGAACATCTTCTATTATGAGGAAATAGTTGTCTGAATTTAGACATCTCAGGGACAACTTGGAAGGAGACAGTTGTCTGAATCCCAACATCTCAAAAGACAACCTCTCCATCTTGCAGCAGGGTTAAACTAAGTTCATGTTCCTAGGCTCGGGAACCTAGTCCTATCCCGACTGATGGAAACTCCCTTGCTAAACCCCTTACGTCAAAATGTGATTGGACAATCTTTTTTTTTTTTTATTTGTTCTGTTTGTTCTAGCTCTTTTTTTTTTTTTTACATTTTTTATTCGATATAATTTTTTATTTACAGTTCAAATGATTTCCCCTTTTCTAGCCCCCTACTCCCCGAAAGTCCCGTAAGCCCCCTTCTCTTCCCCTGTCCTCCCACCCACCCCTTCCCACTTCCCCGTTCTGGTTTTGCCGAATATTGCTTCACTGAGTCTTTCCAGAACAAGGGGCCACTCCTCCTTTCTTCTTGTACCTCATTTGATGCGTGGATTATGTTTTGGGTATTCCAGGTTTCTAGGTTAATATCCACTTATTAGTGAGTGCATACCATGATTCACCTTTTGAGTCTGGGTTACCTCACTTAGTATGATGTTCTCTAGCTCCATCCATTTGCCTAAGAATTTCATGAATTCATTGTTTCTAATGGCTGAATAGTACTCCATTGTGTAGATATACCACATGTTTTGCATCCACTCTTCTGTTGAGGGATACCTGGGTTCTTTCCAGCATCTGGCAATTATAAATAGGGCTGCTATGAACATAGTAGAGCATGTATCCTTATTACATGGTGGGGAATCCTCTGGGTATATGCCCAGGAGTGGTATAGCAGGATCTTCTGGAAGTGAGGTGCCCAGTTTTTGGAGGAACCGCCAGACTGATTTCCAGAGTGGTTGTACCAGTTTGCAACCCCACCAGCAGTGGAGGAGTGTTCCTCTTTCTCCACACCCTCTCCAACACCTGCTGTCTCCTGAATTTTTAATCTTAGTCATTCTGACTGGTGTAAGGTGAAATCTCAGGGTTGTTTTGATTTGCATTTCCCTAATGACTAATGAAGTTGAGCATTTTTTAAGATGCTTCTCCGCCATCCGAAGTTCTTCAGGTGAGAATTCTTTGTTTAACTCTGTACCCCATTTTTTAATAGGGTTGTTTGGTTTTCTGGAGTCTAACTTCTTGAGTTCTTTATATATATTGGATATTAGCCCTCTATCTGATGTAGGATTGGTGAAGATCTTTTCCCAATTTGTTGGTTGCCGATTTGTCCTCTTGATGGTGTCCTTTGCCTTACAGAAACTTTGTAATTTTATGAGGTCCCATTTGTCAATTCTTGATCTTAGAGCATATGCTATTGGTGTTCTGTTCAGAAACTTTCTCCCTGTACTGATGTCCTCAAGGGTCTTCCCCAGTTTCTTTTCTATTAGCTTCAGAGTATCTGGCTTTATGTGGAGGTCCTTGATCCATTTGGATTTAAGCTTAGTACAAGGAGACAAGGATGGATCAATTCGCATTCTTCTGCATGCTGACCTCCAGTTGAACCAGCACCATTTGTTGAAAAGGCTATCTTTTTTCCATTGGATGTTTTCAGCCTTTTTGTCGAGGATCAAGTGGCCATAGGTGTGTGGGTTCATTTCTGGATCTTCAATCCTGTTCCATTGATCCTCCTGCCTGTCACTGTACCAATACCATGCAGTTTTTAACACTATTGCTCTGTAGTATTGCTTGAGGTCAGGGATACTGATTCCCCCAGACTTTCTTTTGTTGCTGAGAATAGTTTTAGCTATCCTGGGTTTTTTTGTTGTTCCAGATGAATTTGATAATTGCTCTTTCTAACTCTGTGAAGAATTGAGTTGGGATTTTGATGGGTATTGCATTGAATCTGTAGATTGCTTTTGGCAAAATGGCCATTTTAACTATATTGATTCTACCGATCCATGAGCATGGGAGGTTTTCCCATTTTTTGAGGTCTTCTTCCATTTCCTTCTTCAGAGTCTTGAAGTTCTTGTCATACAGATCTTTCACATGTTTGGTAAGAGTCACCCCAAGATACTTTATACTGTTTGTGGCTATTGTGAAGGGGGTCATTTCCCTAATTTCTTTCTCAGCCTGGTTATCCTTTGAGTATAGGAAGGCCACTGATTTGCTTGAGTTGATTTTATAACCTGCCACTTTGCTGAACTTGTTTATCAGCTGTAGGAGCTCTCTAGTGGAGTTTTTTGGGTCACTTAGGTAGACTATCATGTCGTCTGCAAATAATGATAGTTTGACTTCTTCCTTTCCAATTTGTATCCCTTTGACCTCCTTATGTTGTCGAATTGCCCGAGCTAGTACCTCAAGTACAATATTGAAAAGATAAGGAGAAAGGGGCAGCCTTGTCTGGTCCCTGATTTCAGTGGGATTGCTTCAAGTTTCTCTTCATTTAGTTTGATGCTGGCTACTGGTTTGCTGTATATTGCTTTTACTATGTTTAGGTATGGGCCTTGAATTCCTGTTCTCTCCAAGACTTTAAGCATGAAAGGATGCTGAATTTTGTCAAATGCTTTTTCAGCATCCAATGAAATGACCATGTGGTTTTTTTCTTTGAGTTTGTTTATGTAGTGGATTGCATTGATGGATTTCCGTATATTGAACCAACCCTGCATTCCCGGGATAAAGCCTACTTGATCATGGTGGATGATCGTTTTGATGTGTTCTTGGATTCGGTTGGCAAGAATTTTATTGAGTATTTTTGCATCGATGTTCATAAGGGAAATTGGTCTGAAGTTCTCTTTCTTTGTTGGATCTTTGTGTGGTTTTGGTATCAGCGTAATTGTGGCTTCATAGAAGGAATTGGGTAGTGTTCCTTCTGTTTCTATTTTGTGGAATAGTTTGAAGAGTATTGGTGTTAACTCTTCTTTGAAGGTCTGATAGAATTCTGCACTAAAACCATCTGGTCCTGTGCTTTTTTTGGTTGGAAGACTTTCTATGACTCCTTCTATTTCTTTAGGCATTATGGGACTGTTTAGATGTTCTAGTTGGTCCTGATTTAATTTTGGTATTTGGTATCTGTCAAGGAAATTGTCCATTTCCTCCGGATTCTCCAGTTGTGTTGAGTACAGGCTCTTGTAGTAGGATCTGATGATTTTTTGGATTTCCTCAGTTTCCGTTGTTATATCTCCCTTTTCATTTCTAAGTTTGTTAATTTGGATACTTTCTCTGTGTCCTTTGGTCAGTCTGGCTAAGGGTTTATCTATCTTGTTGATTTTCTCAAAGAACCAGCTCCTGGTTTTGTTGATTCTTTGTATGGTTCTCTTTGTTTCGGCCCTGAGTTTGATGATTTCCTGCCTTCTACTCCTCCTGGGTGAAATAGCTTCTTTTTGTTCCAGGGCTTTCAGGTGTGTCATTAAGCTGGTAATGTATGCTCTCTCCATTTTCTTTTTGGAGGCACTCAGGGCTATGAGTTTTCCTCTTAGCACTGCTTTCATTGTGTCCCATAGATTTGGGTATTTTCTGTCTTCATTTTCATTATGTTCTAAAAAGTCTTTCTTTCTTTATTTCTTCCTTGACCAAGGTATCATTGAGTAGAATATTGTTCAGTTTCCACGTGTATGTGGGTTTTCTGTTGTTTTTGTTGCTATTGAAGACCACTTTTACTCCATAGTGATCTGATAGGAGGCATGGGATTAGTTTGATCTTCTTATATTTGTTGAGGTCTGTCTTGTGACCAATTATATGGTCGATTTTGGAGAAGGTACCATGAGGTGCTGAGAAAAAGGTATATTCTTTTGCTTTAGGATAGAATGTTCTATATATATCTGTTAAATCTAATTGGTCCAAAGCTTCAATTCGTTTCATTGTGTCCCTGTTTAGTTTCTGTTTTCCTGATCGGTCCATTGAGGAAAGTGTAGTGTTGAAGTCACCCACAATTATTGTGTTAGGTGCAATGTGTGCTTTGAGTTTTAATAAAGTTTCTTTTACGAAAGAGGGTGCCCTTGCATTTGGAGCATAGATGTTCAGGATTGAGAGTTCTTCTTGTTGTATTTTTCCTTTGACCAGCAAGAAGTGTCCCTCAGAGTCTCTTTTGATGACTTTGGGTTGAAAGTCAATTTTATCTGATATTAAAATGGCTACTTCAGCTTGTTTCTTGAGACCATTTGCTTGTAAAATTGTCTTCCAGCCTTTTACTCTAAGGTAGTGTTTGTCTTTGACCCTGAGGTGTGTTTCCTGTAAGCAGCAAAATGTAGGGTCCTGTTTACGTATCCAGTCAGTTAGTCTGTGTCTTTTTATTGGGGCATTACGTCCATTGATGTTAAGAGAGATTAAGGAATAGTGATTGTTACTTCCTATCATTTTAGAAGTTATTTTTTAAATTTGATTGCTTAACTTCTTTTGGGTTTGATGAAAAGTTACTATCTTGCTTTTTCCAGGGTGAAGTTTCCCTCCTTGTATTGGTGTTTTCCTCCTATTATCCTTTTTAGGGCTGGGTTTGTGGATAGATATTGGGTAAACTTGGTTTTGTCATGAAATATCTTAGTTTCTCCATCTACAGTGATTGAGAGTTTTGCTGGATATAGTAGTTTTGGCTGGCATTTGTGTTCTCTTAGAGTCTGCATGAGATCTGCCCAGGACCTTCTAGCCTTCATAGTCTCAGGTGAAAAGTCTGCTGTGATTCTGATAGGTCTTCCTTTATATGTTACTTGGCCTTTTTCTCTTACTGCCTTTAATATTCTTTCTTTGTTTAGAACATTTGGTGTTTTGATTATTATGTGACAGGAAGTATTTCTGTTCTGGTCCAGTCTGTTTGGAGTTCTGTAGGCTTCTTGTATATTCATGGGCATCTCTCTCTTTAGGTTAGGGAAGTTTTCTTCCATAATTTTATTGAAGATATTTGCTGGCCCTTTAAGTTGTAAATCTTCACTCTCATCTATGCCTATAATCCTTAGGTTTGGTCTTCTCATTGTGTCCTGGATTTCCTGGATATTTTGGGTTACAAGCTTTTTGCATTTTGCATTTTCTTTAATTGTTCAGTCCATGGTTTCTATGGAATCTTCAGCATCTGAGATTCTTTCTTCTATCTCTTCTGTTGTTGATATTTGCATCTCTGTCCCCTGATTTCTTCCCAAGGCTTTCTATCTCCAAAGTTGTCTCCCTTTGAGTTTTCTTAGTTGTTTCTACTTCTGATTTTAGATCCTGGATGGTTTTGCTTAGCTCCTTCACTTGCCTGTTTGTGCTTTCCTGTAATTCTTTAAGAGATTTTTGTGTTTCCTCTTTCTTGACCTCAGCCTGTTGACCAAAGTTCTCCTGTATTTCTTTAAGTGTTTTTTGCGTTTCCTCCTTGTTGGCTTTTGTATTCTCCTGGATTTCTTTCAATGATTTTTGTGTTTCCCTTGCAAGGGCTTCTATCTTTTGATCCATTTTCTCCTGAATTTCTTTAAGTATGTCCTTTATGTGTTCCTGTACCAGCATCATGACCAGTGATTTTATATCCAAATCTTGTTTTACCGGTGTGATGGGGTATCCAGGACATGCTGGTAGAGGAGAATTGGGTTCAGATGTTGCCATATTGCCTTGATTTCTGTTAGTGACGCTGGGGCCCGCTGGATTCCCTGGAGCACACCGACTTCTCCCAGCTGGCAGCCCGGAAGCCCCTCTTGCCTCTTGCCTCTTGCAGGACCTGGAGATGTGGTGCTGCAGCCCAGGCTGATCTGGATCCGGAAGCAGAGAGAGTTGAGCTGAGGGCTCCAGTCAGAGGCCTCAGGACTGGGACCCAAGCTCTGGGCTGCAGGAGCAAGCTGCGCTGCGAGCTCCCAGACTGCCTCTGGGTGCACACCGGGTCTCCCGCACTTCCTGGAGACTGAGCGCCGTGGCCCTGGCCGTTCAGATTCCAAAGCAGGCACCCGAAGGCTCCCGCTTGCCCCCACCCCCCTGGATTCACTGGAGCACACCGACTTCTCCCTGCTGGCCGCCCGGAAGCCCCCGTGATTGGACAATCTTAAAGCCCGCCTCCCTCCCCCTTGCTCTATGAGTTCCTCCTTTAAATATGCTCTACAATGTCCTTTCAGGGTTGCAGTTCAGCTCTCAAGGCCATTCTGCAACCCTGATCCATCAGTAGCATCTTGATTACAATACATTTTTGTCATCTACATTGACCTGGTGTTTGAGTTATGTTGGGTTTAAGCAGACCCCTTGACACAGCGGACCCCTCAACACAGCAGACCCCTCGACACAGCGGTTTCTCCTCGTCGGTATCTTAGTTTATGTTTGGTGGCTGTTGCAAAAGCGACAAGCTCCTGAAGTTGTTCCCAGTGTTCACAGAAAGGAAAATCAAAAACACTGTAAGGTGGAACTTACCACAACTAATCACGAAAGGTAAGAGCTCTACAGTTTGTCTCCATTGCTAAAATGCTTTCTTATTAGATAGTGATTAGTTATATACATAGAACAGTCTGTAGGGCAATGTCCTCAAATTTTGCACAAAGATATATAATACTCAATACTGTTGATAAAGTAAAACAGACTTCTAACACCAATGCTCAAGTAACTTAGATGAAGGGATAAAGAGCAAACAGGAAAACGAGGGTAAATGACCCAAAAACATAATAGCTGATGTCTTAGTTAGGGTTTCACTGCTGTGAACAGACACTATGACCAATGCAAGTTTTATAAAAGACAACATTTAATTGGGGCTGGCTTACAGGCTCAGAGGTTCAGTCCATTGTCATCAATGCAGAAACATGGCAGCATCCAGGCAGATATGGTGCAAGAGGAGCTGAGAGTTCCTCTATATCTTCATCTGAAGGCTGCTAGTAAAAGAATGACTTCCAGGCAACTAGGGTGAGGGTCTTAAGCCCATATCCACAGTGACACACCTACTCCAACAAGGCCACACCTCCTAATAGGGTCACTTCCTGGGCCAATCATATACAAACCATCACAGCTGATATAAGCCCCTATTAGTTGTATAAAATGTAAATACTCTAAATGGACTCATTGAAAGGTTCAATTTTTTTCCCCTTTGGCCCAATTGGGAGAAAATATCTCCAGACCAAATTAATATATGTAATAAAAGATACCTGTCTAGAATATACAAGTAACTTATGAAACTTTGTAATAAGGGGAAAACCACTAAAAACAAATGATAAAACACTTTTAGTAGACACATCAGCAGTCTGTTCCTCTATCAGAAGCTGGTAAATATGTTCCCCAAAATGTACTGGCTGCTCTGACAGGCACGTGGGTGCTGTGTGGTGAGACCAGGTCCTGAATCTGTAGGACTAACCAGTCTGAGCTCTCAAGTTACTGGTGGCCTGTTGTCCCATTAGCTACGCTACAGACTTGCACAAGTTAAAAACCTGTATGCTGACAACATACTCCCAGCTGTTATGCCATCACATAAAGACCAGTTAGGCATCATGTGATATTCCAGGTGACCTTGGCATCGTTATAATCTTCTGATGATAAAAACATACACCACAGGGGCCACAGCAGATGGAATCATGTCTAAATTAGGAAGATAAGAAGTGGCAGCCTGCTTCCTGAAGATCTCCCTTCTCTGTGAAAATGAGAGTAGAAATAAATGGTCCTGCAGATGCAAAGCTTCAGGATCCCTGTGACACAGGGTGATAACAGGACAGCTTAGAGGAATCCCAGTGAGGATCTAGTATTGATGGTGTAGCAGAAGCCAGAGGCCTTGGACCAAATAGTATGCATTGCCCCACATCCTAGCCTAGCCTTAGGAAAAGTCCACTGGGATTTTTCCTCAGGAAAAACCATGCCTCTAGAGAATGAAATTTATTTCTACACTTATTTGTCATTCAACACCCCCACCCCTGACAACTGTTTGCTTATTTGCATGTGGAACCAAGCAAGAAAGGAACTCGCAGACTCAGTGGCAGGATTTTAGTCCTGATAGCTAGGGGTTAGACAGGCAAAGCCTTACACTGGTACCCTTTTGTGTGGCAGATCTGTTTATTTTATTATTATTATTATTTTTAATTTTGGGACAGGGTTTCTCTACATAACCCTAGATGTCCTGGAACACATTGTGCAGAGTAGGGTGGCCTCAGGTCCACAGAGACCCACCTGCCCCTGCCTCCTAAATGCTGGGATTAAAGGTGTGCATCACTATGCCTGGCTTAGCTGATCATTACTATTATTCATTATTTACTTTATAAAAAATGGGAGGGGGCTGGAGAGATGGCTCAGCAGTTAAGAGCACTGACTGCTCTTCCAGAGGTTCCCAGCAACCACATGATGGCTCACAACCATCCTGGGATCTGACACCCTTTTCTGGTGTGTCTGAAGACAGCTACAGTGCACTCATGAAAATAAAATAAATATTCTTTAAAAAAATGAGCAAATACAAGTAAGGATTTCCATGATTTTTGTTTGGTCATCAGAAAAATGACTGAATCTTAGCGGGGCAAAATAGGAAGCCCAGTTTGTAGCCACACTGGGTAGAAGAAGTATAAATTACCCAGGGACTCATATTGGTAATTTGTATTTGAAGTAGGGGAAAAAAGTCTTATAAAATTGAGCTATTACTATGTGTTGAGTCTGCACGAACTCCAGGTGGCTCAGTGGTCCTCAGCCTCCCTAATGCTGTGACCTTTTAACAGTTCCTCATGTTATGGTGACCCCTAACCATAAAGTTATTTCACTGACACATCATAACTAATTTTGCTACTGTTATGAATCTTAATGTAAACATCCAATATGTAGGATATCTGATATGTGACCTCTGAGGCTGAGACCCACTGAGGTAGAGTCATAGTTGAATTGTAGGACATGTGATTGGGACCCAGAGTGTTAGAGAGTTGGTGGTATCAAATCCTGTTTCACATCACATGGTGAGGGCAGGTGGAGGACTCTTAGAGGCTGCCTGCCTTCACCACACCATGAGGCACAAAGGGAGTGGAGTGAGCCACTACAGTGTACACGTCTGTGGCCGAGAGACAACACAGAGAGAAGCTGACTGGTTTAAGCATTATGAAGAGAGGTGGTGCTAGAGACTCAAGGTAGAGAGGAATAGCCTGATGTGCTGCTACCTGAGGTCAAGGTGAAGTCCTGGCCTGTCTGCTGTGAGGGCCGTGTTCGGGTCTGTAGCCAGGCAGCAAGAGTTCTATGCCAAGGTCTGCGGCTCATATCACCGTCAAAGGCTGTCCTGGGATGGGCTGCTACCTGGGACCATGATGATGTCTAAGGGCTGTGTAGAGTTGTCCCCAGCCCTAACTGGCTGTGGCACTTGGGAGAGCTGGTCCTGTATCTCCATCTGGGCAGCATAGAGCTGGCCCTGGTTGGGGGAGGGTGTAAGACATGGAGTGAGGAGCTGGGGTGCCTAAAAGCAAGATAGCTGGTCCTACCCCCTTGCTAGCTTTGGCATTGGCTGACTTTGCTGGGGCAGTGCTGGAGAGTTCACCCTGATGCTATGGGTGTGAGAGAGCTGGCAGGCTGACTAGCTCAGCTACCACCCAGGCCTAGATCCAGCTTTGAATTGACCCATCCCAGCATCCACCTTATCTATGCTGGAGCGCATGAAGGAGCTGGTCTTGCAGACACAAAGCTTCAGGATTCCTATGACACAGGGTAATTACACGACAGCCTAGAGGAATCCCAGTGAGGATCTAGTATTGATGGTGTAGCAGAAGCCAGAGGCCTTGAACCAGACGAATGACTCACTATAATGAACATTTGCAAGTGAAGATGTTTGGACAAGAGGGTATACTGTGGGACACACTGTGACACACTACAGCTTCCACAACAAGATAATGTTTTTTCATTTTATTTTTAATTTTATTTCATTCTTGTTTTTTATTTTTTTTTTTTTTTTTTGGGGAGGTTACAAGGGCAGAGGGTAGATATGAAGGAACAGGGAGATGAGTGGGACTAGGGTGCATGATGGGAAATTCACAAAGAATCAATAAAAAGTTAAAAAATAAAAGAAAAACAAAAAACAAAACAAAAGAAAAAAATGAAACAAAACAAAACAAAGTTTGCTTCAGTTTGGAGAGAAGGCTATGTGGTGGTTAAGATCACCAGCTACTCTTGCAAAGGATCCAGGTTCAATTTCTAACATTATTATGGTGGTTCACCACTGTCTATAAACTTCATTCCTAGGTGGTCCAGCACCTTCTTCTGATCTCTGAGGGCACCAGGCATGCATGAAGTGCACAAATATACATGTAGGCAAACACTCATACCCATAAAATACAAACAATCAAACAGGGAAAACCAAACCAGCCAAACCAAACCAACCAACCAAACAAGATACCAAAACTTTGCTACATATTAGGGGGACAGAATGTTCCATCACTATAGAAAGGGAGTTTTTCCCCCTATATATTTTTTTCCCAATGATTTGTACAGAACACTGAAACTTCATACATACTTTGAAGCACACAAAATTTTATTCATGTCTAAAATCTATCTGAAATTTTAGAAGATAACCAAAAGGAAAATGTTTAGGCAAATATTTTTTAAGCTATGACAGAAAATGCATTTGTTACAACAACGAAGACAGATACAGTGTGTTCCTGTACACTCAAGAACACTCACATGACCAGGGGCTCTTTCTGGAGTAAGCATTCTAACATCACTGAGAGTGGCAGAGTGGAGATGACCCTGGTGCACTGAAGCCAGAACAGATCCTGAAGGCCTGGCTGGCAGGTTCAGATTGCATTTTTATTTTAAACTATAAAACCCACAAATAAATTAATGGAAAAATATCCCACAAAGTGGGGTAGGCAAGCAAGTGAGATTTTTACAGAAGCATGTCTGGCAGTCAGCAGGTTGTTAAGGGCAACGATACATTGTTTCAGTTAATTCTCCAGGTCATTCTGTTCCACCCAACAAGTGAAGTCATGTTTGGCAAACAGGCAGTACAGGGAGTACTATAAATGAACCACTAAATAAATCAATAAATCGCTGGTCTTTCTAGCTTATTCTATTTATTCTTAGAAAGACATTCACAAGAAACAGAAAAGATAAAGGCAGAATTGGGAGGAAACCTATGCTAATTACATTTATATGTTTGACGAGAGATTTATATCTTTTATATTTATATAAAAAGAATCCCCAGAACTCTTCAGAAGTAAGGCAAAACAATCTAATGAAAATAGACAAAGGGCTTGGTTGAATAGACCCTCCCCCTTCCCCCAACAAGTGTTTAACATCATTAATCATTTTGGGACATGCAGATCAGCACCAAATCACAGGTCTGCTTTGTTTATTAGGCCAACTAAAGTAAAAGACAAAACAAAACAGAACAAAACCCACCGTGTGTTTGTGTGCTCCAGGAAATGGGAGAAGGCATTCACAATCACAAAGTCTGGACGTTCCTAATATACTTAAGTTAAATATACTCTTGTCATACTAGACCACAACCTTTCTTGAAGGTGTAAAACTTGTGTTCAAGTACAAAAATCTCTACTTGTGTTTCAGAGGTGATTTAATGCGTTGGTGGGTGACCTGTGTTCAGCTGGTGAATAGCCTGCTACAAGTGGTGGTACGTCTACCCGGAGGTCCAGTCTTTGACACTGTAATACAACATTGTCATCTCCAAAGCTCACAAATAAAGAGTCACATAATTTGAATTAAAAACAATTGTAAAAATTAAGGTTTTAAGCAAGTTTGTTGGGATCCCTTTGTCTGTGATGAGCACGCCTGCTATCGGAATACTGTTAGCTCTGATAGGGTGAAATCACTGATCCTGTGGCCATGTAAGCAGAGCCCACATGCAACAATCACAATGTTACCAGCTCATAAGGTTCCATTGGGATAACGGCAAAGGCAAAACTACGGGCATAGGAAATAGTTGCTAGTGGAGTTTAGGGCCGCATGAAGTGCAGCCTCAAAGGGCTGTGGGACACAGGACGTTTTCACATCTTCATTGCAGCAGTGGTTATTATACTATATGTTTGTCACAGGCAGAACTATACATTGGGAAGAAGATCTTGTTGCATGTAAATATATAGGATTAAAACAAAATCATTAAAATGGTATGGGACTCTGATAGAGACTTCTATTCAGAACCACCTGGAGGTTTCAAAATACAAGAAAATCAATTCTTAGCCCCTATTCATAAATATTTTCATTTTGGTTATCTTCTAAAAATTTTAGATAATTTTGTTATGAATGCAATTTTGTGTGCTTCAAAGTGTATGTCAAGTGTCAATGTCCTGAATATATCACTGGAAAAATAAGTAGGAGAAAACAGTGCTTCCCTTTCCTTACTCATGGAATATTCTGGCCCTATAATATGTAGCAGGGTATTTTTTCTTCGTTTTGTATTTTTATTTGTATTTTATGAGTATGAGTGTTTGCCTGTATGTATATCTGTCCACCTTATTCATGTCTGATGTCCTCAGAGGTCAGAAAAAGGATCTGAGGCCCCACCCCCCAGAAGTGGAGTTACAGTGTGGAGCCACCAGGAAGATTACCTTGTAGATGTAAAGGACTTACAAATGTTAATCATTACTATAGTACTCCTGTGAATGCAAAAGGTAATTGGTAAGTTGCCCATTTAAGTAAATCTTTAAAGAATACTTTCAAGTTGGGTGTGGTGGCCTGTGCCTGTAGTTTCAGCTACTCTGGAGGCTGAGGTGTGAAGATCATTTGAACCTTAGGAGTTTAACGCCAGCTATGGAAAATGCCAGACTCCATTGCAAATATATAAACAAAAATAAAAATAAATCTAGCATAGATATCTAGAAGCTCAATTTTACAGTGTTACTTAATGTTACTTTTCAATGAGCTAAGTATTAAGGAACAAATTTTGAATATAACATCAAGTTCACATTCAAACATGAATAGAAACACAGATGACATTTTCACATACACGAAGACAAGGTTTACAGATGCTAATTAGGGCCACAGAACTCTTATCAGACCTGATTTTAGGTTTTTGAAGATTCCAAATCATTACCCGGGGGATCTTAGCAGAGGCCACTGGGTTACTGTTTCTACTGACCACAGCTGGAAACAGCAGATGGGAGTACAGGCTGCTCATCTCCAGGCATCTGGAGGTGGGAGACCCACAGAGAGGCAGCCTTGGGGAGCAGCTTCAGCATTTCCTTGATCTACACTCCCTCAGCTCGTGTGGAGAGTGACCCTGTTAGGTTACAGACCATCACAGGAGGGATCCTTCTAGATTAGAGGTCACCAGAGTCCTAACTGAACCAGCTTCTTCAAGGAAAGGTTCTGGAAGTCTAGAAACAACTATGAAAGTGAACTGAAATGTCTCAATCCATAGACAGATTAATTTATGAGATTTTTCAGTAAGTACCAGAGTGCCTAACAAAGCCAAGGAGACAGAGCAATCTGCTCCCCAAGGCTGTGTCTCGCTTGTCTCCGACTTCCAGATGCCCGAAGATGAGCAGTGCTGAAAGGGAGGAGAGCAGAGGCTGAGGGCTGCAGCGGGACTGGTAACAGCACGTGTCTACCAGGGCTCTGTCTTTCCCATTGGCTGTTCCAGCTGAGGGATCCCAGGATCCCAGGATCCCAGCAGCCTCAAAGATCCTCTGGGTAAATATGTGATCATTAATTGGTTAAAATTTCCTGAATTTTTTTCCCAAGACAGATAGTGTGTGGATGGTACAGTTCTAAAAAGTGTTTTAATCTTACGAACTTAGGTTTTCTATTTTAAAACAAAAGACATGATTGTTTTCCTAGTAAATTAATCTGCAGTGTTGTGAGAAAAAAGCAAAATAACCATGTTGACTTTACAGCACTGTAGAGCGAGCTAACCTTCTGGATTTCCTAGACCACTGCTGCCTGGGTCGTGTAGACACATTAACTATCATGATTATTACCCCAGAACATGGCCAAATGCAAAGTAATTCACTCTGATTGCATTTACATGACTTTAAGGAAACACAAACTCATTTATTTTGAGGGAAGGAGTGGGAAAGAGCTTTGGAGTTTCTCTCAGCACCCCCTTCTGACTCAGCACCTCCTTTCTGACAGTGATGTGTGAGTCCCCTCCCCACATCACGCTCTGGTAGACCGTGACTTTCTGATGCTAGCCAACTGAAGGGTCTGATCCCACTGGTTACGGGGTTTAGTCCCACAAGACTGCTTCCTTCTTCAGATGTCAATTTTTAAATAGTAGCTTCTCTATAATTTCTGCCAGACAACTGCAAGGCAGTCTCTCAAAACTCCTGATAGGGCTTAATTTTCTAGAGTCATTTCTAAGACTCAGATGAATTACTCGTGTGCTATATAAAGGAGGCAGATGAACAGTGAGATTGAGAAACACAGGATAGGGTCTGACAAGGTGTTGGGTGGACTCTACTTTTGTTGTAGAGCTGGGACTGGAATATGGCCATACTCACCAATTTGAAGGTTCTCCCATCCCCAAAATTCAGGGATTTTTTTGGATTGCTTGATTGTGGGGGCCCCTTTCTCTTTTCCAGAAGATGAGAGGGGCTGTAAATCTCAAGTTTCCACTTGAGGGGCTTTGTCTGTAAAATGATCAGTCTCCACTGAGAGACCTATCCAGAGTCAATTTACTAGTCGGAAAGACGACTTTACTATTTAGTAGGGACCAGATATTATAAGAAAGGATTCTCTTAACATGTTTCAAGATTTCTGAGCCTAATTTGGGGGAGGCAGAGAAAACACACACACACAGAGGGGTAGAGGGAGGGAATGAACACACAGTTCTTAAATCGAAATGGCTACATTTTATGGTATGTAAAGTCTACCTCAAGACCCACAAATACAAAAACGTCTACACCTGTAAAGTCAGCACTTGGAAGGTGGAGGCTTGAAGATTGTGTGTTGAAGGTTATGGAGGCATCTCCAATAAGATGCCTGCCTTTTGGTATTGAATTCTTAGGGGGCAGGCTAACTACAGGGGGACTTAAAAAGAACAGACTTAAAAAAAATTCTCAAAACGAGTTGCTTAGTGCAAAATGAGGAAATTCAGTACTGCATCTTGCTCTAGAGTATTGTTTGACCACAAAACCGGTCAGACTAACGGATACCGTGTGTGTGTGTGTGTGTGTGTGTATGTGTGTGTGTGTGTGTGTGTGTGTGTGTACAGGAGCTTGCTGCGGTTTGGCATTATTCACTAGACAAAGCATAATTTACCTGCGTTGAACTCAGGGTCGTTTTCCAGGACAGTCACGGCTCCTTCCACAGCATCTACTGCGCTCCCTCCCGCCTTGAGGATCTTGTAGCCCTCGGTTGCTGCTCTGGCGATGCCCTCGCGCACCAGCTCTTTCCTGTTGGCTGAGATATTGCTTGCTCCGCCACCATGGACTACCACCACGAGACTCACATCGACAGAGGCTAGGCATCAGGAAGAGGCAAGTGTCATTTCGAACCGGTTCAAGAGAACCGACCCAAGTGAGCAGCAGAGTCAAAGTGGTTCCCGTCCCTCCTCCCTGGCCCCGCTGCTCAGTGAGATTTTTTTCAGAAAAGCACAAAGCGACCCATGCCTCCCAGCATTTCTCCCCATTCTCTCCCACTCTGACCCCCGGGGCAGGGACTGGGGCATCTGTGGCTCAGAATGCCGGGTGTCAAGACTCCGAGCCCGTGCTTGTGCCACAGCGCTACCCCTCAGCCTCAGTTTCCCCGGAGAACACCAGCCTCTATTTCGTCGCATGTATCAGAGCTCTAGCCCTCCTCCCAGGAGTCTCGCTGTGCCTCAGTTTCCCGGGTCCGTGCTCCCTGTTCCAGTTCCCTCCACCGAGGGTCCGGGGTACCCCGAGGACTGGACGTCCCCATGTCCTTCGGACTTGAGCTCCTTGTCTTTGGTAAATCCTACATTTTTGTTCTTGTTTCCTTTTCCATACCTCGGACTGGCGGCGCCACGGAGCCGCGGGCGCACGGAGGAGCTCCGTCTCGGCGGGCGGTCGCCATGATGTCAAACTGGCCAAGCCACAGGCAGCAAACCGCTCGGCCCGCAACCGCTCGGCAGGCAACGGTTCCGCGCTTGCGCACGAGGGTGGGGGCCCCCGGGGCGCTGCTGAGTTACCGTAAAGCCCGGGGGTCCCTCGCTCTGCGCACCAGCCTTCTGAAGCTCCAGATCTAGAATAACACGGTTTTTCTACTCTTCGACATCCCTAGTAGCACGCGGGACCCTTAGTCTCCTTTGCCTTGAAATTATCGCATGTTCTTAAGTCTCGATAGTTAGAATTCTACATTAAAATCTATTCCCTTTAAGTTTCCCATTCTAATCTTTTGGGAGAGCAGAAAATCAAGTATACAACTGCCTCTAAATTGTCAGGTTCTGTTAGATGCTCCGAGAGCCTGAAAATCCCAGCTCCCCTCCTCCTCTAAGTCTAGGGATTCCAGCTCTAAATCTCTTCTCTCAGTGCCCTCTTCTTGTTGACATTTCTTCTTTCCCTGCTTCCAGCAGTTGTGACAGCAACAGTAGAAGACCAAACACTTTGTATTCACCAAACGGATAGGTTCTAGTTTTGTTCTAATAGTCAAAGAGGGAGAACAGATCACCCGGAAGCCGCATCTACAGGTTTCTGTAGCAGTGACACACCGCAAGGATGCCCTGGTTGATTATGTAAAGCAATTTTACTTGAATTATGATTTTATTTTTTCA
Source organism: Apodemus sylvaticus (assembly GCF_947179515.1). Classification (NCBI taxonomy): domain Eukaryota; kingdom Metazoa; phylum Chordata; class Mammalia; order Rodentia; family Muridae; genus Apodemus; species Apodemus sylvaticus. The sequence goes on along the minus strand of NC_067472.1, from coordinate 54,346,462 downwards.
TAACTTTTTTGTTGTTGTTTTTTTTTTTTTTTTTTTTTTTGTCTTTTGGTTTTTTGGATTTGGTTTTTCCGAGACAGGGTTTCTCTGTGTAGCCGTGGCTGTCCTGGAACTCCCTCTGTAGACCAGGCTGGCCTCGAACTCAGAAATCCGCCTGCCTCTGCCTCCCAGAGTGCTGGGATTACAGGCGTGCTCCACCACCGCCCGGCATTGTTTTTACATTTTAGACTTACTGAAGCATTATTTTAGTTTCATTATCAATTGCTTTGTACTGTATATTGGCTAGATGATGAGTTGGTGTTAAAGATAGACTTTCATTTTGCAAGTCCTTCTCTCTTTAAGCTGGGGCAACCTCTTACGTTAATGAGAGCTTGGATATATACCAGGACAAGGGCTGACCTTGTGTAAAACTTTCCAACCATTAGTTCTGTAGACCTCAATAAACCTCAATAAAGATGGCTTCAAATGGTCAGGACCCGGTGGGTAAGTGCCACTTTTCCCAATATTTTTTCTTGTTTCCATCTTTCCACCAACCAGAGAAAAGCTGCATCTGTTTCCCATTACAAAGGGTCATCCTTTCTAGTTGGTTTATCTCTAGCTTCCCTGGGCCAAGGGCCTCCAAACAGGACATAGCAGAGCCTTCCTGGTGCCCCCTAGAGACTGTTCCTACTCCTTTGCCTGCTTCTGAGTCTCTACCAAAACCAGTGACTGGTTGGTTCCTTTGCAGTAGCAAGCTCTGAGTAGATTTGTCTTGTCCTCAGTGGGATGGGTTTCACTTATTGTGCTTATTTGCTGCATAAATAGAGATTTCTGCTTGAAGAAAGATCTTATGCAAAAGAGATGTTGGAGAAGGGATGGGTCTTTAATTCTGGAAACCAGAGCATCAGGTCTAGCATTAGCCAGTCTTGCTGGCTGCCCGCCTTCTTCCACTGCACACTGTGCTTTCCGCTAGTGATAGCTTCACCCCTTTTTCTTTGAATGTGAGACTCTAAGAGTGGCTTTGATAAAGAGAGGAGTTTGAATGTGCTCTAATTAAAAAGAAATTGAGATGGTCTCATGCATTGCAGTCTGGTCTCAAACTTACTATGTAGCTGAAGCTTGTAGGCATAATGCTTATTGTATACTGTGTAAAGATTATCCTTGGGGCTGGAGAGATGGCTTAGCAGGTAAGAGCACCTACTGCTCTTCCGAAGGTCACAAGTTCAAATCCCAGCACCCACATGGTGGCTCACAACCACCCCTAAAGAGATCTGATGGGCTCCTCTGGTGTCTGGAAACAGCTACAAGTATACTTACATAAATAGATCTTAAAAAAGATTATCCTTGTATTATTCGAAAGCTGACTTCTCTATCCCTGTATCTAGTTGCAATCGAGATATGGCATTGTAATGCTTATTCTAACTATCTACTATCTACAATCTACAATGCTTATTCTAACTATCTAACAATCTTCAATGTTGCATAAGCATTGTTCCCCATTTATTCTCTGATTTGTCAATAAGAGCTGATCAGCCAATGACCGAACAGGAGAGAGAAGGGGGCTGGACTTTCCTCCTTTCTTCCTTTTTTTTTTTTTTCAGGTTATATCTTTTCTAGTGTAAAATGCTTTCTGGTAATAGAAAACTATTGCATTTCAATTGAAATAAGAAATTCTTAGCTGGGCAGTGGTGGCGCACGCCTTTAATCCCAGCACTTGGGAGGCAGAGGCAGGTGGATTTCTGAGTTTGAGGCCAGCCTGGTCTACAGTGTGAGTTCCAAGACAGCCAGGGCTACACAGAGAAACCCTGTCTTGAAAAAACAAAAACCAACCAACCAACAAACAAACAAACAAACAAAAAAGGAATTCTTTTGAAAATTTGAAACTAAATATACCTTAGTGGATAGATATATCCATCTCTCTCATATATATATGAGAGAAAGACACACACACAAGGTTTATATGTACTTATTTTAAGGTCGTAGAAGACTTTCACTTTGAATTTCAGCCTGTCTTTTGCAAGCAGATTTTAAATTTGAATCATTGATTGTAATTCTTATTTTCCTGTCCTGCTTATGGACAACCTGGACAGACTGTGACTGTTCTTGACGATATTTTAAAATAGTCTTCTCAGAAGCATTCTTTATTTTATGGCTTATTTCTGAGTTTGGAGGATTGTTAATTTGTGTTTTCCATTGCTTCAACAAATCACACTTTCATAACTCCGTGGCTCTGGCAGTCACACGTGGCTTTAATTTCTCTATTTATCCTGCTGGCCTTGTACATCCCACCTGTCTTTGTTCCACTTTGAGATAAAGTTCCAATATTTATCCCCTGAAGAAGTCAATCTAGATGCCACAGTTTTGATGACATTGTTGATACATCTGCTTGCTTCCATGTCTACTAAACCTTCAATTTCAATGGCATTTATTTGTATTTTCAGCTTAGGTCTCTGATCACTTATAGTAATTTGCCAAAATACTTGTTTTTCGGTCTCTCCTGAATTTTTTGTTTTATCCACTAAAGGTGTCCTGACCTTGATTATACCCAGAGAAGTTTTAAACAGCAGGCATTAAATCTTTTAATTGCTCTGTGGCTGAATTTCTCTGATGTTGAGAGTGAATGATTAAATCAAATTTGATATCAGGATCTGCGAGAGGCCCTTTGGGGCATGTCCTGATGGCAAAGGGTTACCTTGCTTATCCATTCTTGATTAACATTCATTACTCCAGTGCTGGCTTTTACCACAACTTCTACATATTCCTGAAGGCTGGGACCTTCTTTTTGGCTTATTTCTAAAACAGCCAAAAATCAAAAGCCAAAAATAATAGTTTCTAGGAATGCTTTGCCTATGATTCCTTTTCAAATGACCCTACTTATAATTAAAATATCTGCCATTTTTCTTTTTGTTTCTTTCTTTTTTTAAAAAAAAGATTTATTTATTATATGTAAGTACACTGTAGCTGTCTTCAGACACCCCAGAAGAGCGCATCAGATCTCATTACAGATGGTTATGAGCCACCATGTGGTTTCTGGGATTTGAACTCAGGACCTTTGGAAGAGCAGTCAGTGCTCTTAGCCACTGAGCCATCTCTCCAGCCCCCATTTTTATTTTTCTTAAAACTTTTAGAAATTACTTACCAGATTAGCACCATAAACTTGAGATCCAGCATCAGCTGTATTTCCAACCCATTCCTGTATTGGTGCTGCTCTTTCCTTTAAAGGTTTAATCACTCTTTTTCATTCTGAAGTAGCATTTTCTTTCTTTTTCTTTTCTTTTTTCTTTTTTCTTGGTTTTTTGGATTTGTTTTTTTTGAGACAGGGTTTCTCTGTATAGCCCTGGTTGTCCTGGAACTCACTCTATAGACCAAGCTGGCCTTGAACTCAGAAATCCGCCTGCCTCTGCCTCCCAGAGTGCTGGGATTACAGGCATGTACCACCGCCACCTGGCTCTGAAGTAGCATTTTCAAAAGCCAAAGTTCCAATCAGTATTTTTCTAACTTCTGATTCTGATATTATGCTACTTACTGCTGAAATCAATCTTTGCAAAAAATCACTGAAGGCTTCTTTCGGGCCTTGCATAATTTTAGTAAATGACTAATATCTCTTTCCTGATTCTTCAACTTTATCCCAAGCATTTAAAGCTGCTAAACAACATAATGCCAAGTGTGATGGTTTGTCTATGCTCAGTCAAGGGAGTGGTATGATTAGAAGGTGTAGCCCTGTTGGAGTAGGTGTGTCACTGTGGCTGCTATATGACCCTCATCCTAGCGGCCTGCAAAGGAGTATTCAGCTAACAGCCTTCAGATGAAGATGTAGAACTTTCAGCTCCCCCTGCACCGAGATGCTGCCATGCTCCAGCCTTAATGATAATGAACTGAACATCTGAATCTGTAAGCTGCCTAATTTTAAAATGTTGTTCTTATAAGACTTGCAATGTTTCACAGCAGAAAAACCCTAACTAAGACACCAAGATATGATCATCAAATTCAAGCTGGCTTTGTAGCTCAGCATATTGACCCTTACCTATCAAATGATCCTGGGAAATATCAATACCTTAGGCCCGGTTGTTGCTCCGTGGCCCTAGCCTCCTCCTTTCACCCCGTTCACTATTGTAACTGAGGACCAGCTTCCAGTATTGCTGTTGTCAAGTCTTTCCAGTCTCGGGGGATAATTTTGTTTTGAGTTGCCCATGAATTTAATATTTGCTTCGCATAGGATGAATGAATACCATAGGAAAGGGTTGCTTCTTTAAATCTTCACAAGTCTATAGGATTACATTTAATTTTATTCTAACCTTGGAGGTACCTATCATCTCCTGGATGAACTGAGGTTGTTTTTCTAACCATCTTGGGCTGACCCTTTTCAGTCTCATTATTCAGTAGCATGGTCAAAGACAGAGGGCCAAAATGTTGTTTTAAAAGCAAAAATCCTAGCCATTGAATTTTATGAAAGAAGACTCAGAAGCCAGATGCTGGGGTGAAAACCTGCTAGCTCAGAGAGGCGGAGAAAGCATCCAGCTTATCTTCCTACTCCATTGATGTCCCAGAAGGAGAAAGCTCTTTCTCCTTCACACTCTCTTAAATGCCCTTCTCTTTAATGACCCCCCTCCCCTGTTTAGTTATGATCACTTCCTGTCAGCTGGTTGCTTGCTCTGCCTCTTGACCTAGGGTTGACTTTACTTAGCTCTTAGGTGTATGCTAGGGCTGAGTCACATTGCCACAAGGTTCACCAATACACAATGGGATCAAATATCCGGCAACACCCAGAGATCCAGTTTAGTAATAAATTACAAATGTCATGGAGATTTTGGCTGGGAGGTAGCCAGATTAGTTTAGAAGATTAAAATAAAGTAATACTGCTTAGTTGTTATGCCCTTAAAGCTTGATAAGTTAATATAATAATCTAGTTTCAATTATTTGGTAGCTAGCTGGGTTAAGAGGAAAACTGCAATGAACATTTATGTTATGGTTGATAGGAAAGTCATTAATTATCCATTGGACTATGCTATATCTAACAACAGACTTAACATTAGGGTTGTAAGAAGGTGGAGATATGGACAGATCCAGAGATATGATGTTACATTGCAGTGAAAATGTATCTACAAGGCATGAAGGCTAAGAATTATCAGTAACCATTAGAAACTAAGGAGAAGCAATCAAAGGTGCCTCCTTAGAGGAGAGAGAGAGAGAGAGACAGAGAGAGAGAGAGAGAGAGAGAGAGAGAGAGACAGAGAGAGACAGAGAGAGACAGAGAGACAGAGAGACAGAGAGACAGAGAGAATGGCACCACTGATATTTTGATTTGAACTTTTCATCTTTAAAACAATGAGATAATACATTACTATCAGTTTTGTTTGTTTGGATTTTTAAAAAGATTTATTTATTTTTTATTACATATTTATTTTATGTATATGAGTACACTGTAGCTGTATTGATGGCTGTGAGCCACCATGAAGTTGCTGAGATTTGAACTTAGGACCTCTGGAAGAGCAGTCAGTGCTCTTAACTGCTGAGCCATCTCTCCAGGCCTGGATTTCTTTAAAGACAGTGCTTTTTTTTTTTTTTTGTAATGGCCCTGGCTATCCTTGATTTCACTATGTAGACCAGGTTGGCCTTGAACTCATAGAGATCTACCTATCTCTACCTCCTAGTGCTGGGACCATGCCTAGTTCATTTCTGTTGCTTTGAGCTGTTCAATATGAGAGAGGAGAAATCAAAAGCTAGAGAGAACAAGAGTAAGGGTGAAGTTACTTAGTCCTCATGTGAGTTATTAGACTTAGAAGTCAGTTAGTAAGTGCTGATAAATCTCAGCTAGAGGCATCCCCATAGATTTCCTTTATCTTCCCCCCATCCCAGGCCTCAGACTGGTCACCAGAGATGCACCCCACTGATTTCCATTCTCACTCCTAGCCCTCTCCCTACCTCTTCAGACCTGATCACCATCCCAGTAGAGGGATGTAGAGACTGAAGTTGCTGTAGGCAGCTTCTGTAGGCAGGCAGGACTTTCATAGGAAGAGGGGAACATCAATCCACTCACAAAACCTCCAGCTCAAAATTGGTCTTGGCTACAAGATGTGCAGGGATAAAGATGAAGCAGAGACAGAGGGAAGGGCCAACCAATGACTGCCCCACCTTGAGACTCATCCTATGTGAGAATGCCAATCCCTGACACTGTTAAGTTAATGACACTCTGCTATGACTGCAGACAGAAACCTAGCATAGCCATCTCCTGAGAGGCTTTATCCAGCAGCTGATGGAAACAGATGGAGAGATCCAGAGCCCAACATCAGGCAGAGCTCAGGGAGTCTTGTGAAAGAGTGGAGAGAGTGGGGGACATAAGTAAGCAAGCCAGAGGGGTCAAGAACACCACAAGGAAACTCACAGAGCTAACTAATCTGGGACCAGAGGGCGTCATAGAGCTGGGATTACCAACCAGGAAGCATGCAGGAGCTGGACCTAAGACCCCCTACACATTTGCTCAAATGCTCATCTTGGTCTTCCTGTGAGTCCCCTACCATGTGGAACAAGGGCTTCCTCTGTCTTTGTTGCCTGCCATTGGATCTCCTTCCCCCTACCTGGACTTCCTGGTTAGACCTCACTGGTAGAGGATGTGCCTAGTCTTGCTATGATTAGATGTCCCAGGGTGGGGACACCCAAAGGGGACTCCCATTCTCTGAAGAGAAGGGGAAGGAGGCAGTGGGAGGAGGGATGTGTTAGAGTGGGACTGGGAAGAGAGGAGGGAGGGGGCTGTGATTGGGATGTAAAGTGAATAAAAATTATTGGAAAATAATTGCTGATGAAATTTTGTACAATTTACAGTATGTCTAAATGAGGATCTTCCCAAAAGAGTAAAGTCCAAAGACTTGACCAAAATATGCTGTTTTTAGACAAAGAATAAAAAAAATGTTGAAAAAATAACAGGCCCAATGTATATTTGGTCCAGGCTGATGCACTCCAAGAACACTGTTAAGAGGTAAAGAAAAGGATATAGAAGCATCGAGTAAAGGGAAATAATTATGTTGTTCATTGTGCTCTCTCCAGTTACCAGCCCTGGATGATCAGGTCTGGTAGAAAAGGAATTCTTGGTGATAAAACCAGCAAGTGTCTGGGCACTCAGTCACTGCTCGAACTAATTGTTATTGCCAAACAAGTGAGATGCCTGAGTTTGAAGGCATGGTCTGTGTGTCCATGGTTTATGGTAAGGAACTGAGGGCCTAAATTCAATAACAACATTTCATCTCCAAGCCATTTGCTGACTAGGTATTCTCTGGTCTCAGAAGAACCAAGTGAGCTTTGTGACCCATGTCTGATCTTGTTATTTAACCACCAGATGAACAGCTTCAAAAGTCTCAGTTCACCACGCAGACCACAGCTGTAATACACAAATTTAAATATCAACCAATGTAGATCGAGCTTTTATTTTAATCTTCCTTTTCATAGGAGCCCAGGATAGGGATCTGAATGGAACTTTGTTTTAGTAGTCCAGTCTCTCTTCTGTCCCTCTTTACGCTGGGGATTTGACAGTGAGGAATGATCCTCACAGGCTTTCATATTTGAACACTTGTTTCCTAGTTGGCCATGCTGTTTGGAGAGGCTATGGAGTGTTTGGGACTGGAGCCTTGTTGGAGCAAGTACCTCACTGGGGGTGAACTTCAAGAGCTTAGCGCTTTACTCACTACCAGTTTGCTCTCTCTTTTTTAAAATTTATTTTTTATTTTTTTATTTATTTTTATTTTCTATATTCTTTGTTTAGATTCCAAATGATTTTCCCTTTCCCGGTTCCCCCCTCCCCCTAAGTCCCATAAGTCCTCTTCTCTCTGCCAGTTCTCCAATCAACCCCCTCCCACTCCTCTGTCCTGGCAATCCCCTACAATGCTGCATCAAGCCTTTCCAGGACCCGGTCCCTCTCCTTCCTTCTTGGGAATGATTTGATATGTGGGTTGTGTTTTGGGTATTCTGAGATTCTGGGCTAATATCCATTTATCAGTGACTGCATTCCATGTGTGTTCTTTTGTGAATGAGTTACCTCACTTAGTATGATATTTTCCATTTCCAACCATTTGCCTATGAATTTCTTTTTTTTAATTATAATTTTTTTATTTTCTATATTCTATGTTTACATTCCAAATGATTTTCCCTTTCCCAGTTCCCCCTTCCCCATAAGTTCCCTAAGCCATTTTCCCATCGCCCATTCTCCTATCAAGCCCCCCCCCCTCCCCCCCCCCCCCCCGCCCTACTTCTCTGTCCTGGTACTCCCCTACCATGCTGGAACAAGCATTTTCAGGATCTGGGACCTCTCCTTCCTTCTTCTTGGGAGTCATTTGATATGTGAATTGTGTCTTGGGTATTCAGAGTTTCAGAGCTAATATCTACTTAGCAGTGACTGCATTCCATGTGTGTTCTTTTGTGATTGGGTTACCTCAGGATGATATTTTCCAGATCCAACCATTTGCCTAAGAATTTCATAAATTCATTGTTTTTAATTGCTGAGTAGTATTCCATTGTGTAAATATACCACATTTTCTGTATCCATTCCTCCATTGAGAGACATCTGGGTTCTTTCCAGCTTCTGGCTATTATAAATAGGGCTGCTATGAACATAGTGGAGCATGTGTCCTTACTGCATGCCGGGGAATCCTCTGGGTATATGCCCAGGAGTGGTATTGCAGGGTCCTCCTGAAGTGTTAAGCCCAGTTTTCTGAGGAACAGCCAGACTGATTTCCAGAGTGGTTGTACCAACTTGCATTCCCTCCATCAGTGGAGGAGTATTCCTCTTTCTCCACATCCTTGCCAACACCTACTGTCTCCTGAGTTTTTAATCTTAGCCATTATAACTTGTGTAAGGTGAAATCTCAGGGCTGTTTTGATTTGCATTTCCCTAATGACTAATGATGTTGAACATTTTTTTAAGGTGCTTCTCAGCCATTCGAAGTTCTTCATGTGAAAATTCTTTGTTTAGCTATGCACCTCATTTTTTAATAGGGTTATTTGGTTTTCTGGGGTCTAACTTCTTGAGTTCTTTGTATATATTGGATATTAGCCCTCTGTCGGATGTAGGGTTGGTGGAGATCCTTTCTCAATTTGTTGGTTGCTGTTTTGTCCTTTTGACAATGTCCTTTGCCTTACAGAAAGTTTGTAACTTTATGAGGTCTCATTTGTCAATTCTTGATCAATAGATCTATGCTGTATCAATAGAGCATAAGCTATTGGTGTTCTATTCAGGAACTTTTCCCCTGTGCCCATGTGCTCAAGGTTCTTTCCCGGTTTCTTTTCTATTAGTTTCAGTGTGTCTGGTTTTATGTGGAGGTCCTTGATCCACTTGGAGTTGAACTTAGTACAAGGAGATAAGAATGGATCAATTCGCATTCTTCTGCAAGCTGACCTCCAGTTGAGTCAGCACCATTGGTTGAAAAGGCTATCTTTTTTTCCACTGGATGGTTTCAGCTCCTTTGTCAAAGATCAAGTGACCATAGGTGTGTGTGTTCATTTCTGGGTCTTCAATCCTAGTCCATTGATCTACCTGCCTGTCACTGTACCAGTACCATGCAGTTTTTTTTTTTTTTTTTTTTTAACACTATTGCTCTGTAGTACTGCTTGAGGTCCAGGATACTGATTCCCATGGAAATTCTTTTACTGTTGAGAATAGTTTTAGCTTTCCTGGGTTTTTTGTTATTCCAGATGAATTTGAGAATTGCTCTTTCTAACTCTATGAAGAACTGAGTTGGGATTTTGATGGGGATTGCATTGAATCTGTAGATTGCTTTTGGCAAAATGGCCATTTTAACTATATTAATCCTGTCAATCCACAAGCATGGGAGATTTTTCCATTTTCTGAGGTCTTCTTCGATTTCCTTCTTCAGAGACCTGAAGTTCTTGTCATACAGATCTTTCACTTGTTTGGTTAGAGTCACACCAAGATACTTTATATTGTTTGTGGCTATTGTGAAGGGTGTCATTTCCATAATTTCTCTCTCAGCCTGCTTATCCTTTGAGTATAGGATACTGATTTGCTTGAGTTGATTTTATAACCAGCCACTTTGCTGAAGTTGTTTATCAGCTGTAGGAGTTTTCTGGTGGAGTTTTTTGGTCACTTAAGTAGACTATCATATCATCTGCAAATAGTGATAGTTGAATTCTTCCTTTCCAATTTGTATCCCTTTGACTTCCTTATGTTGTCTAATTGTTCTAGCTAGTACCTCAAGTACTATATTGAAAAGATATTGAGAGGGGGGCAGCCTTGTCTAGTCCCTGATTTTAGTGGGATTGCTTCAAGTTTCTCTCCATTTAGTTTGATGTTGGCTACCGGTTTTCTGTATATTGCTTTTTACTATGTTTAGGTATGGGCCTTGAATTCCTTTCCAAGACTTTTAACATGAAAGGATGCTGAAATTTGTCAAATGCCTTTTTCAGCATCTAATGAAATAACCATGTGGTATTTTCTTTTGAGTTTGTTTATGTAGTGGATTACATTGATGGATTTCTGTATATTGAACCATTCCTGCATCCCTGGGATGAAGCCTACTTGATCATGGTGAATGATCGTTTTGATGTGCTTTTGGATTCAGTTGGCAAGAATTTTATTGAATATTTTTGCATCGATGTTCATAAAGGAAATTGGTCTGAGGTTCTCTTTCTTTGTTGGATCTTTGTGTGGTGTTGGTAATAGTGTAATTGTGGCTTCATAGAACAAGTTGAGTAGTCTTCATTCTGTTTCTGTTTTTGTGGAATAATTTGAAGAGTATAGGTGTTAGGTCTTCTTTGAAGGTCTGAAAGAATTCTTCACTAAAACCATCTGATCCTGTGTTTTTTTTTTTCCGTTGGGAGAATGTCAATGACCACTTCTATTTCTTTAGGGGTTATGGGACCGTTTAGATGGTCTATCTCATCCTGATTTAGCTTTGGTATTTGGTATCTGTCTAGGAAATTGTTCATTACATCCAGATTTTCCATTTGTGTTGAGTATAAGCTTTTGTAGTAGGATCTGATGATTTTTTTTTTAAAAAAATTTCCTCTGGTTTTGTTATATCTCCCTTTTCATTTCTGATTTTGTTGATTTGGATACTGTTTCTGTGTCCTCTGCTTAGTCTGACTAAGGGTTAATCTATCTTGTTGATTTTCTCAAAGAACCAGCTCCTGGTTTCCTTGATTCTTTGTATAGCTCTTTTTGTTTCTACTTGATTGATTTCATCCCTGAGTTTGATGATTTCCTGCCTTCTACTCCTCTTGGGTGTATTAGCTTCTTTCTGTTTAGCACTTTCAGGTGTGCTGTTAAGTTGCTAGTGTATCCTCTCTCCTGCTTCTTTTTTTTTTTTTTCCAGATTTTTTAAATTTGTTTTATTCGCTATAATTTATTTACATTTCAAATGATTTCCCCTTTTCTAGCCCCCCACTCCCCGAAAGTCCCGTAAGCCCCCTTCTCTTCCCCTGTCCTCCCACCCACCCCTTCCCACTTCCCCGTTCTGGTTTTGCCGAATACTGCTTCACTGAGTCTTTCCAGAACCAGGGGCCACTCTTCCTTTCTTCTTGTACCTCATTTGATGTGTGGATTATGTTTTGGGTATTCCAGTTTTCTAGGTTAATATCCACTTATTAGTGAGTGCATACCATGATTCACCTTTTGAGTCTGGGTTACCTCACTTAGTATGATGTTCTCTAGCTCCATCCATTTACCTAAGAATTTCATGAATTCATTGTTTCTAATGGCTGAATAGTACTCCATTGTGTAGATATACCACATTTTTTGCATCCACTCTTCTGTTGAGGGATACCTGGGTTCTTTCCAGCATCTGGCAATTATAAATAGGGCTACTATGAACATAGTAGAGCATGTATCCTTATTACATGGTGGGGAATCCTCTGGGTATATGCCCAGGAGTGGTATAGCAGGATCTTCTAGAAGTGAGGTGCCCAGTTTTTGGAGGAACCACCAGACTGCTTTCCAGAATGGTTGTACCAATTTGCAACCCCACCAGCAGTGGAGGAATGTTCCTCTTTCTCCACACCCTCTCCAACACCTGATGTCTCCTGAATTTTTAATCTTAGCCATTCTGACTGGTGTAAGATCAAATCTCAGAGTTGTTTTGATCTGCATTTCCCTAATGACTAATGAAGCTGAGCATTTTTTAAGATGCTTCTCCGCCATCTCCTGCTTCTTTTTGGAGGCACTCAGAGCTTTGAGATTTCCTCTTAGCACTGCTTTCATTGTGTCTCATAAATCTGGGTATGTTTTGCCTTCATTTTCATTAAATTCTAAAAAGTCTTTGATTTCTTTCCTTATTTCTTCCTTGACCAAGGTATCATTGAGTGTTGTTCAGCTTCCATGTGTATGTGGGCTTTCTGTTGTTTGTCTTGCTATTGAAGACCACCCTTACTCCATAGGGATCCAATAAGAGGCATGGGGTTAGTTATAAATAGGACTGCTATGAACATAGTGCAACAGATGCCCCTGTGGCATTGTGGGGCATCTTTTGGGTATACTCCTAAGAGTGGGTATAGCTGGGCAGAACATCCCTCTACGTTCCTGTCAGTCTGCAGGGCAACCGACCCCTGATAGGGTTGGCACACAGATGGCCAACAGAGCTGCCCAGGCCCTGGGTGCAGGCAAAAGCCTGACAGGATGAGACCCAAGCAATGTTAGACTCAGGTTATGTCTGCGTACCTGGTACTGTCAGATCTGTCTGGCATCCCGGAGCCAAGATGGCGGAGCCCAGTTTGCTCTCTCTATGGACTATTATGGACTCTATGGAACCACAAGCCAAATTAAACACGTTTGTCTCATTGCTTCTGAACATGATGTTTTATTACAGCAACAAAAAAGTAATGACTACAAACCCATCTCTTTGTTCCTCCCAGGGGCACTTTTGTACCAAAGATTGTATCTTTTTTTAAAAATTAAAATAAAGCTTTCCTTCTGGTCTTAAATTCTTTCCTAGTAAATTTTGTTAACATATTTATACTTCCTTCTCTCAAAAATTTCACAAGTAGCTCATTGTACATGCCTGCAGTCAGTTGTCTCAGATATCTGTGCGGCAGGAGAAGATGGGGCAGAGGTTTGGGTGTGCCATGTGTAGCCCTTCATAGGCTCTACACAAACATCTTTGGGATGGTAGCAGGAAGAGTGGACAGAAAGGCAGACTCTCATGGAGGAGCCTTCCATTTCTGTGACAGCAGCTATGAGGCTAGAGAGAGAAAGGGACTGCTTAGTATTCCTAGCCCAAATCTAAGCACTTTCACAAGCAGTTGCTGGCTTAGGGATTTGGTCCCATGATCAATCCTTTCATTTTGGCCTAGCATTTGTAACAGTATAACCAGTCCTCTTATTTTACAGATACTTTGGTCTTTAAAAAACTTCCATTTATCAGAGCCATAAGTAGGTTTCTCAGCTCAGAACTGACACTGATTTCTCCTCACTGTGGGAAGAGGCAGCTCAAGCCTGTAGCTTCAGATGTTGACACAAGAATTACCTGGAGGCAGCACGCAGCTTGCTGGGTCCCATCCCCAGCCCCAGCATTTTCTATTCAACAGGCCTCTGTACACACATTTAATCTGAGGCTGGCACAGTTTTTCTTACAGAATCCAGGGTAAGTAAGAGGGAGGCTGAAGAATGTGAAGTCTTTTAGCTTTCCTCTTTTTATTCAAGTGCTCAATGAATGATGAATGAGTTTCATTTATTCCTCAGACACTGGGCTGCTTGATTCAACCCTCTATGAGTAGGCTAGGGGGATTTCAAGCAGACTAGGAATAATTAAAATCAGTGCCTCAAAGTAAATTTGCAAGCCTGATAGGTGTTTTTGAGGAAGAGGCTGCTCTAAGGAAATTCTTTCAGGGAGGTTGTGGCTATCATTTAATTTGTCTGTGTTACACACTGAACCTTGAAAATTTAATGAGCTGCCAGAAGAGTTCCCTTGGTACTGTGAACTAAAGTTTCCATAAAGAAGCCATGCATTTTCAAAGGCTCATTGACTAATTAGAACTCCCATGACCATGGAGAAATTGGAATGTTGCAGGTCCAGAGACTAAATTATAGATCACTTTGGCCTGTCTTTAGCTTCTTTGATATCAATTAATTGCAACCTCTATGTCTAGCCTACACCCTATTACTATTACGTAAGAACTTTTGGAATATACAGATTCCTGGTTTCCACATCTCAAACCTAAGAATGTCATCAGATAGTAGCACTTGAGAACGATAGTAGATATTTCCTGCTTTGTTAAAAATCACCCACCTGTCACCCACTGTTAGGCTGGAACCCCTGTTCCCCCCTTCACACAAGAGAGGAGACCCCATCCTTCTCTCAACCCTGCCTGCACAGAGAAATCTCCCCACCTGTTTGGAGAAAATCTGCACTAATATGCCATCACTTCTCCTCTGTTTCTGGCAACCAACCTGAGAGTGCCTGCCCAGGGCCTCAGTTTTTGACCAGGTATAGTCACAATCCTAGCTGCTACGTCACACATCAACAGCTCTCTAGCTTTAGTCTGGATGTGTAGCTTCGCTGACCTTCACCTGTGAGGTCAGTGAACCCACTCAAAAGCTGCCTCCTAGTAAGCCTGCCTATTTTTAATCTGGTCTAATCTGGCTTATATCTATGTCACCGAGGGAGAGAAAAAGCTATCAGCCACTAAAGTATCTGAAAGTGTGACTGTGACTTGCCTTGTTTTTATAAAATTCAAAAAACTGTTTCCTTGTTGGAATATGGAATTTGGGGTAGCCTAAATTTGTGTTCCCAGGCCCCTGTCTCTTTTTCCCTTTGAGATAAGAGTTGCATTCTTGTATTGATGGTACCACAGAGCTGAGCACAGTGCTCATCTTTCAAGGTTTTAATGAATGTTTGCTGATAAAAGAACAGGTTAGAACTCTCAAGCAAAATGAATAAACAAGCAAACACCTCTCCCATGAATTTACAGACATCTGGGACAATGGCTTTTAGAATGACTGAAACAGGTAATTTGGACATTTGTGAGCTGGCCAATGAGTATGACTTGTTGCCATGGCAGAGTGAACACTGGGTTCCTATGGACATGCTAGGTGTTTATGCTCTTGGTGGGGTCATAGCATGGCTGGGCTGGGACTTATGGGAGTAGAAACAACTCCATGGGGACAGTTAAAAAGGTGTGTGTGTGTGTGTGTGTGTGTGTGTGTGTGTGTGCGCGCGCGCGCATATGTGTTTGGATTTAGCTTAGTGGTAGAGCACTTGTTTAGCAAGTGTGAAGCCCTGGGTTCAATCCCTACCACCACCCTAAAGACGAAATAAAACAGCTGGGCATGGTGGTGCACAGATGACAGCATGCATAACCCCCTCCCCACCACCGGAAGCCACCTTTAAGAATACAAATTCTGGACCTGTGAGGGAAGAAGGTGCCTTTAGACCCTGAACAGTCTGTTAACTGGCTGTTTGATAGACTCTTCTGCCTGCTGCCAGAACTTCTCAGAGTACCAAGTTGGAGAACATGTAAACTCAACGACCAATGCCCATGAATTTCTTGGGAAGGAGGGTGCTACCCCTTCTCCTTCCTCATTTGGGTATGGTTGCATTGGTTTATAGCATTGGTTGGCATGTTTTATTATTATAATGAAATTGGAAGGATCCCAAAATCATCTGGAGTGTTGACATGGCACTAGGACCAAACAGAGGCAGCCTGGGGTCCCTCCTCTTATGGCTGACAGCATGTGATACTTTGGTAACTGACAGCTGAGAACATGGTGTAATTAACAGCCGGTCTTTAATTTTTATAAGCAAGGGCCACTTGATTGATACAACAATAGATTATCAGCAATTTGGGGACTCAGGACGGTAACACACTGATTAAATTCAGTTTTCTTTATCCACCATCACCCTTCCTATCTGTAGTTACATTTACAGTCATATCATTTTTTCCCCTTTTAGCTTCTTCATATGACAGGAAACATGCAGTGTTTGGGGTTTTCTTCTTTTGTGTCTGTATTATGTCATTTAGCACAATTTCCTCTAGTACCATTTATTTTTCTGTAAAGGACACGATTTCACTTTTTAAATGGCCAAATAATAACCCAAGTGTTCATATTACGCATATTATTTATTTATTCATCCAATGATAGTCACTTAGCCTAACTACATAGGCGCTAGAAAACTATTTATGTGCTGGTGTCTCTTTGGTACATTGATTTCATTCAAATATATTCATTCTGAATATATTTTGAAATATATTCATAGATGAGCTAACTGAGGCTGTAGATAATAGCGTTGAGTATCTAAGTTCAATCCCCAACACCAAAAATTCATAACAATAAAAGAAAGTATAGGTGGATCCTATGGTAGAACTATTTTTAGTTTTCTAAGATTTTATGTGTCTATATGCAGGTACCCATTACCACCAGAAGAGGTCACTGGATCCTTTAGAGCTGGAGGTGGGTTATAGGTTTTAGGACATCCACTGTGAATGCTAGGAAATTAACTCAGGTCAGTTCAATGGCTGGCTGAGAGTGGCCCCTCTGTATTTGTCATGCACTAGGAGAGCCTCCCAGGTGATAGCTATATCCAGCTCCAGTCAGCCAGCACTTGTGGGCACCCACAATAGTGCCTGGGTTTTGTAACTGTATATAGGATGCATTCCTGGGTGGGGTAGTCTCTGGATGGTCTTTCTTTCAGACTCTGCTCAACCTTTTGTCTTTGTATCTCCTTCTGTGGGTGTTTTCCCCCCTTTCTACAAAGGATCCAAGGATCCATACTTTGTTCTTCCTTCTTCTTGGGAATCATTTGATATGTGAATTGTGTCTTGGGTATTCCATGCTTCTAGGCTAATATTCAGTCCCCAATGGGGGAACTAGAGAAAGGACCCAAGGAGCTGAAGGGGTTTGCAGTGCCATAGGATGAACATCAATATGAGTCACCAAGTACTCCCAGAGCTAACAGGGATAAAATCATCAACCAAAGAGTACACATGGAGTTACACATGGCCCCAGACATATCGGGAGCAGAGGATGATCTTGTTGGACACCAAATGGGGGAGAGGCCCTTGGTCCTGGAAAGACTTGATACATAGTGTAAAGGAATACTAGGACAGGGAAGTGGAGGTGGGTTGATTGAGGAAAGTGAGATGTCTTATGGGATTTTTGGGGGAGGGGGGAGCCAGGAAAGGGACAACATTTGAAGTGTAAATAAAGAATATACCTAATTGAAAAGAAAGAAAGAAAGAAAAAAAGAAAGTTACTATGGGGAAAAGAAAAGGACATGAAGTCAGGTCTTCTGTGAGAGCAGCAAGTACTTTTTATTTTTTTGGTGCTATATATTCTGTTTATTATATCTCTATCAGATATACGAAAATGCTGTTACAAGGTATTCAATGTTTCTGATATTCTCTTTTTTTTAATTGAATATATTCTTCACTTACATTTCAAATGCTAAAACATTTCCTGGTTTCCCCCTCCCCCCAACCATTCCTCCCACCATCTGCTTCCAAGTATATGACCCGCTCCCACCTCCCCCACCTCAATTTCCCTTTGTTGGGGGCATCTATTGAGCCTTCACAGGACCAAGGATCTCTCCTCCGACTGATGCCCAACAAGGCTTTCCTCTGCCACACTTTTGGCTGGAACCATGTGTACCCCTTGGTTGATGGTTTAGTCCCTGGGAGTCCTGGGATAGCTGGTTGGCCGACATCCTTGTTCTTCCCATGGGACTGCAAACCCCTTCAGCTCCTCCAGTCTACCCTCCTCCAACTCTTCCATTGGGGACCTCACGTCCACTCCAATGATTGGCTGCTAGCATCTGCCTTTGTATGTGTAAGGCTCTGGCAGGGCCCCTCTGGAGACAACCATAGCAGGCTCCTTTCAGTATGCACTTCTGGTCACCCATGATAGTGTCAGGGTTTGGTGTCTCATTATAGGATGAATCCCCAGGTAGGGCAGTCTCTGGGTGGCCTTTACTTCAGTCTCTGCTCCACACTTTGTCTCCATAATTTCTCCTGTGAGTATTTTGTTGCCTTTCTCAGAGGAACCAAAGCACCTTCACTTCAGTTCTTCTTGAGCTTCCTGTGATCTGTGAATTGTAACTTGCTTATTTTGAGCTTTTGGGCTAACATCCACTTATTAGTGAGTGTATACCATGTGTGTTCTTCTGTGATTGGATTGCCTCGCTCAGGATGACACTTTTTAGTTCCATCCATTTACCTAATAATTTAATGAATTCATTATTTTTAATAGCTGAATAGTACTCCATTGTGTATATATTTCATAGTTTCTGTATTCATTCCTCCATTGAGGTTCTTTCCAGCTTTTGGCTATTATAAATTAGGCAGCTATGAACATAGTGGAGCATGTATCCTTTATTACATCTTCTGGGTATATGCCCAGGAGTGGTATAGCTGGTAGTAGAATGTCTAATTATCTGAGGAATCGCCAAAGTGATTTCCAGAGTGGTTTTACCAGCTTGCAATCCCACCTACAATGGAGAAGTGTTCCTTTCCCCCCCATATCCTCTCCAGCAACTGCTATCCCCTAAGTTTTTCATCTTAGCCATTCTGACTGGTGTAAATTGGAATCTCAATGTTGTTGTGATTTGCATTTCCCTGATAACTAAGGATGCTGAACATTTCTTTAGGTGCTTTAGAGCCATTATAGTTTCCTCAGTTGAGAATTCCCTGTTTAGCTCTCTACCCCATTTTTAATAGGGTTATTTGACTCTCTGGAGACTAACTTCTTGAATTCTCTGTATACATTGGATATTAGCCCTCTATCAGATGTAGGGTTGGAAAAGATCTTTTTCCAGTTTGTTGGTTGCTGTTTTGTCCTATTGACTGTGTCCTTTGCCTTACAGAAGCTTTGCAGTTTTATGAGGTCTCATTTGTGGATTCTTGTTCTTAGAGCATAAGACATTGGTGTTCTGTTCAGGAACTTTCCCCCTGTGCCCACGTGTTCAAGATTAGTCTTCACTTTCTCCTCCATAAGCTTCAGTGTGTCTGGTCTTATGTATAGATCCTTGATCCACTTGGACCTGAGCTTTGTACAAGGAGATAAGAATGGGTCAATTTGCATTTTTCTGATCTCCAGTTGATCCAGCACCATTTGTTAAAAATGCTGTCCTTTTCCCACTGGTTGTTTTTAGCTCCTTTGTCAAATATCAAGTGACCACACATGTGTAGGTTCATTTCTGGGTCTTCGATTCTATTCCATGGATCTTCCTGTCTGTCTGCATACCAATACCAAACAGTTTTTATCACTACTGGTCTGTAGTAGAGCTTGAGGTCAGGGATGGTGATTCCCCCAGAAGATCTTTTGTTGTGGAGAATAGTTTTTGTTATGCTGATTTTTTGTTATTCTAGTTGAATTTGAGAATTGCTCTTTTTATATCTATGAAGAATTGATTTGGGATTTTGATGGGGATTGCATTGAATCTGTAGATTGCTTTCGACAAGATGGTCATTTTTACTATATTGATTCTACCAATCCATGAACATGGGAGATCTTTCCACCTTCTGAGACTTTCTTCAATTTCTTTCTTCAGAGACTTAAAGTTCTTGTCATATAGATTTCACTTGCTTGTTAGTCATACCTAGGTATGACATATTATTTGGGATTCTTGTGATGGGTGTCATTTCCCTAATTTCTTTCTCTTCTTGTTTTTCCTTTGAGTAGAGGAAGGCTACTGATTTGCTTGAGTTAATTTTCTATCCAGCCACTTTGCTGAAGTTGTTTATCAGCTTTAGGAGTTCTATGGTGGAAATCTTGGGGTCGCTTAAGTATACTATCATATCATCTGCAAATAGTGATATTTTGACTTCTTCCTTTCCAATTTGTATATTTGACCTCCTTTTGCTGCCTGATTGCTCTGGCTAGGACTTCAAGTACTATATTGAATAGATAGGGAGAGATTGGGCAGCGTTCTCTGGTCCCCGATTTTAGTGGGATTGCTTCAAGTTTCTCTCCATTTAACTTAATGTTGGCTACCGGTTTGCAACATATTGCTTTCACTATGTTTAGGTATGGGCCTTGGATTCCCAATCTCTCCAAGACTTTTATCATGAAGGGATGTTGGATTTTGTCAAAAGCCTTTTCAGCATCTAATGAAATGACCATGTGGTTTTTTCCTTTAGTTTGTTTATATAATGGATCACATTGACAGATTTCAGTTTATTGAACCATCCCTGCATCCCTGGGATGAAGTCTACCTGATCATGGTGAATTATCGTCTTGATGCATTCTTTCGGTTGGCCAGGATTTTTTTTCAATATTTTTGCATCAATGTTCATGAGGGAGATTGGTCTGACGTTCTCCTTCCTTGTTTGGTCTTTGTTTGGTTTAGGTATGAGCATTATTGTGGCTTCATAGAATGAGTTAGGTAGTGCTCCTTGAGTTTTATTTCATGGAAAACTTGAGGAGTATCGGTATTAACTCTTCTTTGAAGATCTGATAGAATTTCCTGCTAAACCCATCTGGTCCTGGGCTTTCTTTTTGATGGGAGACTATTAATGACTGCTTCTATTTCCTCAGGACTTATGGGACTATTTAGATAATTTATCTGATCCTGTTTTAACGTTGGCACCTGGTATATATCTAGAAAGTTGTCCATTTCATCCAGGTTTTCAAACTTTGTTGAGTATAAGCTATTGTAGTAGGATCTGATGATTTTTTTTGAATTTCTACAGTTTCTGTTGTTATGTCTCCCTTTTCATTTCTGATTTTATTAATTTGGATACTGTTTTTGTGCCCTCTGGTTAGTCTGACTAAGGGTTTATCTATATTGTTGATTTTTTCAAAGAACTAGCTCCTTGTTTTGTTGATTCTTTGTATAGTTCTTTTTGTTTCTGTTTGGTTGATTTTGTCCCTAAGTTTGATTATTTCCTGCCGTCTACTCCTCTTGGGGGTATTTGCTTCCTTTTGTTCTAGAGCTTTCAAGTGCACTGTCAAGCTGTTAGTGTAAGCTCTCTCCATTTTCTTTTGGAGGCACTCAGAGTTATGAGTTTTCCTCTTAGCACTGCTTTCATTGTGTCCCATAAATTCTGGAATGATGTGTCTTCATTTTCATTAAATTCTAAAAAGGCTTTAATTTCTTTCTTTGCTTCTTGACAAACCTATCGTTGAGGAGAGCATTATTCAAGGTCCATGTGTATGTATGTTTTCCATTGCTTTTGTTTGAGCTTAAGACCAGCCTTAGGTTGTGGTGATCTGATAAAATACATGGAATAATTTCAATATTTCTGTATCTGTTGAGGCCTGTTTTGTGACCAATTATATGGTCAATTTTTGAGAAGGTACCATGAGGTGCTGAGAAGAAGGTATATTCCTTTGCTTTATGGTGGAATCTTCTATAAATATCTGTTAGATCCATTTGGTCCATGACTTCAGTTAGTTTCACTGTATCTCTGTTTAGGTTCTGATTCCATAATTTGTCCATTTTTGAGAGTGGGGTGTTGAAGTCTCCCACTATTATTGTGTGGGGTGCAATGTGTGCTTTGAGCTTTATTAAAGTTTTGTTAATGAATGTGGGTACCTTTGCATTTGGAGCATAGATGTTCAGAATTGAGAGTTCATCTTGGTAGACTTTTCCTTTGACCAGTATGAAGTGTCCCTCCTTATCTTTTTTGACAACTTTTGGTTGAAAGTCAATTTTATCTGATATAAGAATGACCACTCCAGCTTGTTTCTTGGGACCATTTGCTTGGAAAATTGTTTTCCAACCTTTGACTCTGAAATAGTGACTGTCTTTGTCACTGAGGTGGGTTTCTTGTATGCAGAAAATGTTGGGTCCTGTTTCTGTATCCAGTCTGTTAGTCTATGTCTTTTTATAGAGGAATTGAAACCACTGATATTAAGAGACATTAAGAAAAAGTGGTTGTTGCTTACTGTTACCTTCTTAGTTAAAGGTGAAATTCTGGTTGTGTAGCTATCCTTTATTGGGTTTGTTGAAAGATTATCTTATTGCCTTTTCTAGGGTGTGGTTTCCTGCCTTGTGTTGGTATTTTCCACCCATTATCCTTTGTAGAGGTGGATTTGTGGAAATATATTGTGTAAATTTGCTTTTGTCATGGATTGCTTTGTTTTCTCCGTCTATGGCAATTGGGACTTTTGCTGGGTATAGTAGTCTGGGCTGACATTTATATTCTCTTAGGGTCTGTATGACATCTGCACAGGATCTTCTTGCTTTCATAGTTTCTGGTGAGAAGTCTGGTGTAATTCTGATAGGTCTGCCTTTATATGTTACTTGGCCTTTCCCCCTTACAGCTTTTAATATTCTTTCATTGTTTAGTGCATTTGGTATTTTGATTATGTGACAGGAGGAATTTCTGCTCTGGTTCAGAACTCTGTTTGGAGTTCTGTTGGCTTTTGTATGCTCATGGGCATCTATTTCTTTAGGTTAGGGAAGTATTCTTCAATAATTTTGTTAAAGATATTTACTGGCCCTTTAAGTTGTAAATCTTTGCTTTCCTCTATACCTATAATCCTTATGTTTGGTCTTCTCATTTTGTCCTGGAGTTCCTGGATGTTTTGGATTACAAGCTTTTTGCATTTTGCATTTTCTTTGACTGTTGAGTCAATGTTTTCTATGGAATCTTCAGCATCCAAGATTCTTTCTTCTATCTCTTGTATTCTCTTGTTGATCTATGACTCCTTAATTATTTCCAAGGTTTTCTATCTCTAGAGATGTCTCACTGTGCAATTTCATTATTGTTTCTATTTCCATTTTTGGATCCTGGGTAGTTTTGTTCAGTTCCTTCATTTGTTTGTTTGTGTTTTCCTGAAATTCTCTAAGGAATTTTTGTGTTTCCTCTTTCAGTGCTTCTACCTGTTGACCCATGTTCTCCTGTGTTTCTTTTAGGGATTTCTGTGATTCCTCTTTAAGGGTTTCTATATGTTGACCCATGTTCTCCCATAATTCCCTATGGGATTTTTGTATTGCCTATTTAAGGGCTTCAACCTGTTGACCCATATTCTCCCGTATTTCTTTAAGAGATTTTTGTGTTTTCTCTTTAAGGGCTTCTACCTTTTGATCCATATTCTCTTGTCTTTCTTTAAGGGATTTTTGTGCTTCTACCTGTTGACCCATGTTCTCTTGTACTTCTTTAAGGGAGTTATTTATGTCCTTGAAGTCCTCCATAATCGATATGAAATGTGATTTTAAAATCTAGTTCTTGCTTTTCTGATGTGATGGAGTATGCAGGATTTGCTGTTGTGGGAGAGCTAGGTGCCATGTTGCCTTGGTTTATGTTGGTAATGATCTTGCATTTGCCTTTGTCCATCTTGTTTTCTCTGGTGTTAGCTGGTCTTGCTGACACTATCTTCTCTATCCTGCAGGCCTGTGCTTCTGTACTCCTGGGATTCTCTTTCTGTCAAATGCCCTGCAAAGAGCTGGTTCTCCAGGAAGTATCAGGCAATGGGGTCTCTCCTGTGTCAGACTTGGCAAGGGTCGAATGCCCTGCTCCTGCCAATTCTCAAATGCCCTGCTCCTGTAGGTTCTTTAATACCTTGCTCCTGTAGGTTCTCTAGAGAGTATCAGGAAGTGGTGTCCTCTCCGTGCCAGATGTGGTGCAGGTCTCCCACATCCGATTGAAAGGGGTGGTGACAGGAGAGGAGTGAGGGGTAGAAGGGGTAGAAGGGGATAGGTGAACTGAAGGTTGCTGGGTAGTGAGTCCCAGAGCAGAGGGGCTCCAGGACTCTCTGTGTTGGGCAGTGATGCTTACCTAATACCCTGCTCATGTTGGCTCTCTAGAGAATGTCAGGAAGTGGTTTCCTGGGGATTTAAATTTTACTGAAGCATTTCTGTTGGTGTGTACTTTTTGTGTTGCTTGTGAATGTATCACAATCTCAGGATAGATTTGATCTTTTTGTTTAATTTCAAAGCCATAAAAGGCAGAGATGTTAGTAATCTGAACTTTCTGAAGAAATTTTGTATTCTCCTTCAAAGCCAGCATCTATCAGATGAATATGGACCATGTTTAGAAAAGTAGACAGTAGGCATTCCTAAAATCCTCCTGTTTTCCTTCTCTATAATTTTCTCCTGTGACTTGATGCAGTAAACAGCCAAGATTGCATTACTGGAGAAGGAAGCGTGGAAACATTCAGAAAGATGGAAAGGAGAGCTATAAACTGCAAATGAATCTGTGTTTTCTATTAAGGTTTTGTACAGAAAAGAAGCTTTCATGCTCGAATTATTGAGCAGTTTCACTGCACTTCATATAGAAGAATGGAGAACATGGTGACTCTATTTCAATGAAGCTTATGAAAACCAAGGAACCTCTTTCAGATTCAGAGCTTGCCATAAGTAGTACTGTACATTGAATGGGAAAGACACTGAGTTGGCCTGCTTAGGCAGTGAGTGCCACTTTGTATAGGGCAACGATGGGACAGTTTAGTACAGTGGTCACAGAAGGTGCCAATGTTTGTCATCATCTTTGGTCACTTTCATTTATGGGTACTTGGGAATATTATGGGCTAAATATGAAACGTACTTGCAGGAGAGGGCAGGACAGTGCTCAAACAAACACAATGTTCTCGTGCCAGATCTTCAGGCTTGATAGTCATGTTGATAGAGATTAGCTCTGTAACTTGTTACCATCACTGAAAATGACTTTTTAAATTCAAAACACACTCACTCCAAGATCCAGTACTAGGATAACAAGAGACAGATGGTAACATGTAATGAGGATAGTTTATTAACTCAAGACATTGAAAATTTCAGATTGAGCAGGGAAGTCAGTTCTTCCAATACGTCCCCAGGAGAAAACTGAAAACCCATCTAGCCACCGATTCCCAATTGCAGTCTTTAATAACTCGTATCTAGAAATAAACAGACACCAAGAGAAGAAATGTGAGAAGAGTCAGGCATCTCATGAGAAAGAAAAGGTAACAAACCATGAGTCCATGGAGGGTACTGCTGAAAGACAGAAGGGAAAATGCAAAGTTGGCTTGAGGAAATAACATCAAATAATTCAAATTAGTAGAAACTCATTACAAATTTAGGTGAAAAAATTCTGAATAGATTAAACAGTGTGGCTCAGGTCCCTCACTCTGTGCTATCTCTGTGATGAAGAAAGGATAGCATAGGCCACATCTCCCAAGGAATAACTTTAATGATGTAGAATTGTGGCCTCTACTTTACTTCCAATGAGATAACCAGGGAGACCTAGGGTGGAAGTGGATAGGAAGAATTGGAAACAGGAAGTTTAAAAGTTCTTGACAGGCTCAGCAAAGATGGCAGAAAATGCTTTCTGGTGATAAGTTGCTTCTAGGGAGGCTCTCTCCAGCTTCTTCCCTCCCACCTGTGTGCTTTTCATTTACCTACATTCCCCATAACATTTGATAGAGTTAATGTCTTTTTATTGTGCAGATGTTAAGTTCAGCAAAATCTCAGGAGATTGACAATAGAGGTAGCTTTGATTCCTTTTGTATGTTTTCCTAGTTTTCCTTGTTTGAATACCACAATAGTGCTGCATTTACGGTGAAACTCTAGAAAAAGTCACATACCCAAGACATCATTTACAACTGAACTGAGATCAGCCACTAGTGTATTCCTGTACCACACACTATCACTCATGTTCTGTGCTTATCCCCATCCATGTGATCATTACAGAATGTCAGGTTAACTTCAATTGTGGCCTCTTAGAGTTTAGTGAAAAATGACCATACCAATGCATCTGATACTTCCTCCCTGTCTTTATACGGCATATGATCTACACATCTTCTCTTTACTTCCAGTGTTGCTTCAACAGCCTCTGGAGGTGCATCAAATCTCTCAAGTTCTGTCCTCAATTCTTCTTTACTTAGGGTGAAGAACAGGCTTGTCCGTGTAACAGCATCACAGACATAGCCTTTATTAGCTTGAAAGTGTAAGGAGAAACAGAAAGAGTTTAGTTAACCCAAATTGCTTTTTGATGTTGTTTTAGTTAGTTTTGTTTTTGGGACAGTGTTTTGCTGTGTAGCACTACTTGTCCTAGAACTCATTGTGTAGCCCAAGCATGGCCTTAAGTTTCAAACTTTCATAGATCTGCCTGCATCTGCCTCTGGTATTCTGGGGGCTAAAGATGCTTGCAAACACTGCTGAGCTACTTTTCATTTTTAATTAATTTTTTTCCGTGAATCTCTCTGAGTTGAGACTAGCATGGACAGGATATGCAGGATATTGTCGCCTACTCCTGTGACTTTGTTGATACAAGACTGTGAATTCCAAAAGACTTCACAGCAAGAGACTATAGTATAATTATTGTTGGCTCTCTATGTTTCTGTGTTTGTCTTAATCCATGATTACCAAAGCTTCTATGACTTGCTGTAATTCCCTTTTCTAGCATTAAACTTTGAGCTTTGACTGTATCTTCAGTAGCATATTTATGAGTCTTGGTTGGTTTTTAAAAAGCAGTTTTTGTATCATCTAACTTGACATGAATTAGAATTTTACAAGTGACAGGAAAAGTAAAGTGAGCAGACTGCTTATGTTCAGAGAGGTGACCTTTTTAAATGGACAGAAGTAGGTCATGGAAGAAGGCACAGTTCTAGGTAAAAAGCCAAAGTCGATCAGTTTAATGCACAAAATATATATCTGTGAACATGGTGAAACTTTGATTTTGTACAACAATGTTCAGATTCAGTTCCATGGAGAGTGATAAGGCAAACTGAAACCCATTTTATGAATTCTAAAGATCTATGATGAATGTTCATGTAGAACTGAAGAAATCAACTTTCATAATCTAAGTTCCACATTTCCTTCAATGTTCTTGTACTAAGCTCAAATCCAAATGGATCAAGGACCTCCACATAAAGCCAGACACTCTGAAGCTAATAGAAAAGAAACTGGGGAAGACCCTTGAGGATATCGTTCAGGGAGAAAGTTTCTGAACAGAACAGCAATAGCGTATGCTCTAAGAGCAAGAAGTGACAAATGGGACCTCATAAAATTACAAAGTTTCTGTAAGGCAAAGGACACCATCAAGAGGACAAATCGGCAACCAACAAATTGGGAAAAGATCTTCACCAATCCTACATCAGATAGAGGGCTAATATCCAATATATATAAAGAACTCAAGAAGTTAGACTCCAGAAAACCAAACAACCCTATTAAAAAATGGGGTACAGAGTTAAACAAGGAATTCTCACCTGAAGAAATTCGGATGGCGGAGAAGCATCTTAAAAAATGCTCAACTTCATTAATCATTAGGGAAATGCAAATCAAAACAACCCTAAGATTTCATTTTACACCAGTCAGAATGGCTAAGATTAAAAATTCAGGAGACAGCAGGTGTTGGAGAGGGTGTGGAGAAAGAGGAATACTCCTCCACTGCTGGTGGGGTTGCAAATTGTTACAACCACTCTGGAAATCAGTCTGGCGGTTCCTCCGAAAACTGGGCACCTCACTTCCAGAAGATCCTGCTATACCACTCCTGGGCATATACCCAGAGGATTCCCCACCATGTAATAAGGATACATGCTCTACTATGTTCATAGCAGCCCTACTTATAATTGCCAGATGCTGGAAAGAACCCAGGTATCCCTCAACAGAAGAGTGGATGCAAAAAATGTGGTATATCTACACAATGGAGTACTATTCAGCCATTAGAAACAATGAATTCATGAAATTCTTAGGCAAATGGATGGAGCTAGAGAACATCATACTAAGTGAGGTAACCCAGACTCAAAAGGTGAATCATGGTATGCACTCACTAATAAGTGGTTATTAACCTAGAAAACTGGAATACCCAAAACATAATCCACACATCAAATGAGGTACAAGAAGAAAGGAGGAGTGGCCCCTGGTTCTGGAAAGACTCAGTGAAACGGTATTCAGCAAAACCAGAACAGGGAAGTGGGAAGGGGTGGGTGGGAGGACAGGGGAAGAGAAGGGGGCTTATGGGACTTTCGGGGAGTGGGGGGCTAGAAAAGGGGAAATCATTTGAAATGTAAATAAATTATATCGAATAAAAAAATAAGAAAAAAATAAAATAAATAAAAATAGGTTATCTCCATTGTTAGCCTTTATTGGCTTCAGATCTAAGTTCCTCATATTTAACCTCACCTGGTTTTATCACAAGGATGTGTTACCAGAACCAGTATTCCCAAGAACATGTTAATACTCTACTTAGGAAGTGCTCAAACAGGGACTGAAGTGAGCCTTAATCAGATTCTATCAGAGGATGGAAATGTTATTGATTACAGAATGAGGGGTAGCTTGGTAGACAGGAGGAGACACAGAAAAAAAAAAAAGAAAGAAAATAACTGCCCTTGAAATTTGGCTCATTTTGAATTCATGGAGTATATAAGAATGTTCTGTTTACATGTAAATGCATTGTTTGTGAAAAAATGTTAATTTAAAAAAAACAGACATCTTACTGGAAATGAACAAAAAAAATATTTATCACCATTTTTGGAAGGATTCCTAGGAAACTGATCAAACTATAGAGGTCTGCTTCTCCTCAGAACCTAGTTGACATATTTGAAGATGCATTACTCACAGATTTAGAGAACACTGACTATTGGGAATAGAGAGCTCTCTCAAGACACCTTCCCGATAAAATAAAGTGAAAATAACACAACAAACAGAATCCCTTTAATAAAAAATATTCACTGACCTTTGTTTATAGTGGTTTCTTTGTTTCTATTCTCTGTACTGCACATAAAGATTCTTAAGTAGAGGAAAATTAATTGAATGGATCTGGGCTTGTTTTAAAGAAGTACTAATAAAATAAGTTGGGAGAAATTGTAGATCCTTGGTCTTTTCCTGACCTCAACCTTATCACACAGCAACTTGTCAATTGTTCAAAGAGGCAAACTTATCAGGAGCTCTTCCCAGATTGATTATAAATAATACTCACCTTTGTAGCACCAAGTAGGCAGAATGATCAGGAGAAGACTCAGGATCAATTTCATAGTGCTCAGTTTGCTTTTTGACTTAGCAAATGGTGAACAAATTGTGTGTACCTGAACCCTTTGCTTATTTATCCATTGTGAGGATTACTGGTCCTGCCCTGAGGCAAGTGGCAGCTCACAAAGTTTAAAACTAGTAAAATGACAACTGTAGAAATAGAGTTTAGAAAAGAAATTTTCAAATTCTTTCAAGAAAACTTTTGAAAAAAGCAAAATTAAATAAATATCCAGTGAACCAGGATCAAATTACATTTTCCTCTCTAACTTTTTGGTTTAGTTCTTTTTCATGTATGTCTATGCTCTCTCTCTCTCTCTCTCTCTCTCTCTCTCTCTCTCTCTCTCTCTCTCTCGATTTGAAATCAGAAGCAGGAATTTCAGTATGATCCTATGGAGCTGGTAACTAGATTTTTAACTCTACTACCATGTCTTCCTTCCAACCTTCTTTCCTTTCTTCCCTTTTCCCTTCTTCCCTTCTTAGCTTCCTCGCTTCTTTTATTCCTTTCTTCCCTCTCTGCTTCCTTTCGTCCTCCCTTCTTCCTTCCTCTCTTACTCCCTTCCTTCCTTCCTTCCTTCCTTCCTTCCTTCCTTCCTTCCTTCCTTCCTTCCTTCCTTCCTTCCTTCCTTCTTTCCATGTATGTGTATATGGTACAGTGAACAAGCATGCGCCAAAGGATAGTTGTGTGAGTTCTTTCCTTCTAAGACCTGTTCTTTAGTCATCGAGCTCAGATGGTGGACCTTGGCCACAAAGCCCTTCTGCACCAACTCATCTCACTGGCCCTACTCTCCTTTTATCTTACAATAAAATGTTATGAGTCACTGCAAGGGACAACAGTATTGCCTAACACCTTTGCATAGTTTATGTATGTATGTATGTATGTATGTATGTATGTATGTATGTATGTATTTGGTGATGTAGTAGGCATTTTCATATATATATATATATTCATGCATCTAATCACTAAACTACCCCTTAGCCAATCCATAACCTCAGAAATAGTGTCAGACCTTGGGACCTCCCTGTGAGCTGGATCCAACTTTGGACCTTTCCCTGGACCTTCTTATTTCAGCATCTTCTCCATTTCCATTCCTGAAATTCTTTCAGGCAGGAAAAATTATGGGTCAGAGTTATGACTGTGGACTTACAACTCTCTCCCCACTTGATGACTTGTCTTTCTCCTGGAGGTGGGCTCTATAATTTTCCCCTCCACATTGTAGGGCATTTCTTCCAAAGTCCCTCCCTTTGAGCCCTGAGAACATGTCACCTCCCAGGTCCCCAGTGCATTCTGGAGGGTCACCCCCAACCTTCTACCTCTAGGTTGCCTGTTTCCAATCTTTCTGTTGGTCCTCAGGGCTTCTGTCATTTTTTTCTAACCCAATATCAGATCATCTTTCCTTCTTCTCCCTTCTCTTTCCCATCCACTTTCCCACCCAGGCCCCTCCCTTCCCTTCTTGTGTTTGCTTTCTTCTCTCCTCCAAGTGAGACCGAGGCATCCTTACCTGGGCCCTTCAGCTTGTTGAACTTTTTAAGTTATGTGGCCTGTACCTTGTGTATTCTGTACCTTTTTGGGCTAATATCCACTTATTAGTGGGTACATACCATGCATGTCCTTTTGGGTATGAGTTACCTTACTCAGGATGATATTTTCTAGTTCAATCCATTTGCCTGCAGGATCAAGATGTCCTCATTCTTAATAGCTGAGTAGTATTTCACTGTGAAAATCTGTAGTATTCACAGAAAATGAATCATATTTTCTGTATCCATTCTTCTGTCCTGGACATCTGGGTTGTTTCCAGTTTCTGGTTATCTTGTTTAAGATAGCAAGATCTACCATCCGTTTTCATTAAACATTCTATCTCAGTTTTTCCCCATTAGATGTAATATGGTTGGGATTTCAATTTTATTGAAACATTTCTGTTGATGTGTAATGTTTGTGTTGCTTGTGGTTGTATCACAATCTTGGAATAGATTTGACCCTTCTGTTTAATTTCAAAGCCATAAAAGGCAGAGATGTTATTAATCTGAATTTTCTGAAGAAATTTTGTATTCTCCTTCAAAGCCAGCATCTATTAGACTGGAGAATATGGACCATGTTTAGAAAAGTAGACAGTAGGCATTCCTAAATCCTCCTGTTTTCCTTCTCTATAATTTTCTCCTGTGACCTGATGTAGTAAACAGCCAAGATTGCTTTACTGGAGAAGAAAGTGTGGAAACATTCAGAAAGATGGAAAGGGGAGCCATAAACTGCAAATGAATCCGTGTTTTCTATCAAGGTTTTGTAGAGAAAACAAGCTTGTATGTTGGAATTATTGAGCAGATTCACTGCACTTCATGTAGAAGAATGGAGAACACTGTGACTCTATTTCAATGAAGCTTATGACAATCAAGGAACTTCTTTCAGATTCGGAGCTTGCCATAAGTACATTGAATGGGAAAGACACTGAGTTGGCCTGCTTAGGCAGTGAGTGCCACTTTGTATAGGGCAACGATGGGACAGTTTAGTACAGTGGTCACAGAAGGTGCCAATGTTTGTCATCATCTTTGGTCACTTTCATTTATGGGTACTTGGGAATATTATGGACTAAATATGAAACGTACTTGCAGGAGAGGGCAGGACAGTGCTCAAACAAGCACAATGTTCTCGTGCCAGATCTTCAGGCTTGATAGTCATGTTGATAGAGATTAGCTCTGTAACTTGTTACCATCACTGAAAATGACTTTTTAAACTCAAAACACACTTACTCCAAGATCCAGTACTTAGAATAACAAGAGACAGATGGTAACATGTAATGAGGATAGTTTATTAACTCAAGACATTGAAAATTTCAGATTGAGCAGGGAAGTCAGTTCTTCTATTACTTCCCCCAGAGAAGATGGAAAAGCCATCTAGCCAACGTTTCCCAATTGCAGTCATTAATAACTCGTATCTAGAAATAAACAGATACCAAGAGAAGAAATGTGAGAAGAGTCAGGCATCTCATGAGAAAGAAAAGGTAACAAACCATGAGTCCATGGAGGGCACTGTTGAAAGACAGAAGGGAAAAGGCAAAGTTGGCTTGGGGAAATAACAGCAAATAATTCAAATTAGTAGAAACTCATTCCAAATTTAGGTGTAAAAATTCTGAATAGATTAAACAGTGTGGCTCAGGTCCCTCACTCTGTGCTATCTCTGTGATGAGGAAGGGATAGCATAGGCCACATCTCCCAAGGAATAACTTTAATGATGTAGAATTGTGGCCTCTACTTTATTTCCAATGAGATAACCAGGGAGACCTAGGGTGGAAGTGGATAGGAAGAATTGGAAACAGGAAGTTTAAAAGTTCTTGGCAGGCTCAGCAAAGATGGCAGAAAATGCTTTCTGATGATAAGTTGCTTCTAGGGAGGCTCTCTCCAGCTTCTTCCCTCCCACCTGTGTGCTTTTCATTTACCTACATTCCCCATAACATTTGATAGAGTTAATGTCTTTTTATTGTGCAGATGTTAAGTTCAGCAAAATCTAAGGAGATTGGCAATAGAGGTAGCTTTGATTTCTTTTATATTGCTTTGGTTTTCCTTGTTTGAATACCACAATAGTGCTGCATTTAGGGTGAAACTCTAGAAAACTTCACATACCTGAGACATCATTTACAACTGAACTGAGTTCAGCAGTGTATTCCTGTACCACACACTATCACTCATGTTCTGTGCCTATCCCCATCCATGTGATCATTACAGAATGTCAGGTTAACTTCAATTGTGGCCTTCTCAGAGTTTAGAGCAAAATGACCATACCAATGATTCTGATACTTCCACCCTGTCTTCATATGTCATATGATCTACACATCTTCTCTTTACTTCCAGTGTTGCTTCAACAGCCTCTGGAGGTGCATCAAATCTCTCAAGTTCTCTCCTCATTTCTTCTTTACTTCTTAGGATGAAGAACAAGCTTGTCCGTGTAACAGCATCACAGACATAGCCTTTATTAGCTTGAAAGTGTAAGGAGAAACAGAAAGAGTTTAGTTAACCAAAATTACATTCTGTTCTTGTTTTCATTTGTTTTGTGTTTGAGACAATGTTTTGCTGTGTAGCACTACTTGTCCTAGAACTCATTGTGTAGCCCAAGCCTGGCCTTAAGTTTCAAACTTTCATAGATCTGCCTGCATCTGCCTCTGGTATTCTGGGGCTAAAGATGTTTGCAAACACTGCTGAGCTACTTTTCATTTTTAATAATTTTTTTTCGTGAATCTCTCTGAGTTGAGACTGCAGAATGGAGAGGATATGCAGGATATTGTGGCCTACTCCTGTGACTTCACTGATGCAAGACTGTGAATTCCAAAGATTTCACAGGAAAGGACTATATAACAACTATTGTTGGTTCTCTATATTTCTGTGTTTGTCTTAGTCCATGATTGCCAACACTTCTATGACTTGTTGTAATTCCCTTTTCTAGCATCAAAGTTTGAGGTTTGACTGTATCTCCAGTAGCATATTTATGAGTCTTGGTTGGTTTTTAAAAAGTAGTTTTTGCATCATCCAACTTGACATGAATAACAGAATTAGAATTTTACAAGTGACAGAAAAAGTTAAAATTGAGTCGATTGCTTATATTCAGAGGGGTGACATTTTGAAATGGACAGAAGTAGGTCATGGCAGCAGGTATAGTTCTAGGTATAAAGCTAAAGTTGATCAGTTTAGTGCACAAAATATATATCTGTGAACCTGGTGAAAGTTTGATTTTGTACACCAATGTTCAGATTCAGTTCCAGGGAGAGTGACAAGGCTAACTGAAACCCACTTTATGAATTCTTAAGATCTATGATGAATGTTCATGTAGAACTGAAGAAATCAACTTTCATAATCTATGTTCCATATTCCCTTCAATGTTTTTAAAATAAAATAAAATAAATAAAAATAGGTTATCTCCATAGTTAGCCTTTATTGGCTTCAGATCTAAGTTCCTCATATTTAACCTCACCTGGTTTTATCACAAGGATGTGTTATCAGAACCAGTATTCCCAAGAACATGTTAATACTCTACTTAGGAAGTGCTCAGACAGGGACTGAAGTGAGTCTTAATCAGATTATATCAGATTATGGAAATGTTATTGACTATAGAATGAGGGGTAGCTAGGTAGACAGGAGGAGATACAGAAAAAAAAGAAATAAAATAACTTCCCTTGAAATTTGGCTTATTTTGAATTCACAGAGTATATAAGAATGTTCTGTTTATATGTAAATGCATTGTTTGTGAAAAATGTTAATTTAAGAAAAACAGACATCTTGCTGGAAATGAACAAAAAATTTTTACCACCATTTTTGGTAGGATTCCTAGGAAACTGATCAAACCACAGAGGTCTGCTTCTCCTCAGAACCTAGTTGACATATTTGAAGATGCATTACTCACAGATTCAGAGAACACTGACTATTAGGAATAGAGAGCTCTCTCAAGACACCTTCCCGATAAAATAAAGTGAAAATAACACAACAAATAGAATCCCTTTAATAAAAAATATTCCCTGACCTTTGTTTATAGTGGTTTCTTTGTTTCTATCCCCTATACTGCACATAAAGATTCTTAAGTAGAAGAAAATTAATTGAATGGATCTGGGCTTGTTTTTAAAGAAGTGCTAATAAAATAAGTTGAAAGAAATTGTAGATCCTTGGTCTTTTCCTGACCTCAACCTTATCACACAGCAACTTGTCAATTGTTCAAAGAGGCAAACTTATCAGGAGCTCTTCCCAGATTGATTATAAATAATACTCACCTTTGTAGCACCAAATAGGCAGAATGATCAGGAGAAGACTCAGGATCAATTTCATAGTGCTCAGTTTGCTTTTTGACTTAGCAAATGGTGAACAAATTGTGTGTACCTGAACCCTTTGCTTATTTATCCATTGTGAGGATTACTGGTCCTGCCCTGAGGCAAGTGGCAGCTCACAAAGTTTAAGACTAGTAAAATGACAACTGTAGAAATAGAGTTTAGAAAAGAAATTTTCAAATTCTTTCAAGAAAACATTTGAAAAAAGCAAAATTATATAAATATCCAGTGAACCAGGATCAAATTACATTTTCTTCTCTAACTCTTTGGTTTAGTTCTTTTTCATGCACGTCTATTCTCTCTCTCTCTCTCTCTCTCTCTCTCTCTCTCTCTCTCTCTCTCTCTCTCTCTCTCTCTCTCTCTCTCTCTCTCTCCAGATTTGAAATCAGAAGCAGGAATTTCAGTTTGATCCTATGGAGCTGGTTACTAGATATTTTTAACTTTACTATACTACCGTGTCTTCCTTCCAACCTTCTTTCCTTTCTTCCCTTTTACCTTCTTCCCTTCTTTGCTTCCTTTCTTCTATTACTTTCTTCCCTCTCTGCTTCCTTTCATCCTCCCTACTTCCTTCCTTTCTCACTCCTTCCTTCCTTTGTTCCTTTGTTCCTTCCTTCCTTCCTTCCTTCCTTCCTTCCTTCCTTCCTTCCTTCCTTCCTTCCTTTCTTCCTTCCTTCCTTTCTTCCTTCCTTCCTTTCTTCCTTCCTTCCTTTCTTCCATGTATGTGTGTATGGTACATCTCCCTGCTTAGGTACTGGGTACTGCCTCCCTGCTTAGCTGCACTTGCTTCTAGGCACTTGTGTCCTCTGCCCAAGACAGCCCTGTGGCAGGCTCCTCCAGACCCTCTGCTGCTTCAGTGCTGGTGGGCATTCTTATCTCAGAGCACCCAGCCTCACCATATTGTGACCCACTAGTATCCCAACTGAAGTCTGGATTACCTTGTAGTCTGGTTATCACCTTAGCTCCCCATTTCTGTCTCTGGCACTCCCCATGGACCTGGCAATTGGTAGTCACTGAGCTGCGTGGACCTTGTTCTTGCTTATTGGAATCGTTTCTAGCTAGTAAGAAGTTGGGTGCCTTACCCCAGCCTTGCTGCCCTTCTGTAACACTCATGTTTCCTGTCCTTTGTCTGGGCTGCCCCATGATTTTGTCAAAGTATTTCTGTTGCCTGTCAAAGGAAGCGATTCCTGAATGTCCTGAGCCAATATTTCCTTGGGGTTGGGGTGGCTCACAGCCTAAACCCCTTTCTCGTTTCCCAATTCCTGTGCTGTAACACAGGGTTTCTGCTTATAGGATTCATTTTCAGCCCAGAAACCTGATTCTCTCATATGTTCCTCTTCTCCAGCACTGTGTCTCCACAGCAGTCACCTCCGTTTCACTGATGTGATCTCTTCTCCTGTAGTCTGGGTGCTGATCTCCCTAAAATACTCTGCCTGGGTGACAACTTAATCTGCTGCCTTACATGTCCTATTTTCCTTTTCTTCATGAATCTGCTCCTTCACTACCACAGTGGTTTCCCACTCTTCCTCATCTCGAGTGAATTGCATTAATTCCAGAAAAGTAGGTGGGCACCCTTGCTGATCTAAGAGGGATAGCTTTCCTTGAAGGCCAGTGGTCATGGAGACCCGAGATAAGATATGCTTGAGACGAATTGAATCTGCACTGTGTGTTGACAATGGGCTCTGCTCCACTGCCTTTTGTAGCAGGGGCTCTAAATGTAGCAAGTAATCCGCTATCTTCTCTGCAGGTTTCTGAGAAGACTGAAGGAACCTGAACTGTAAGACCGTATAGTCCTCGTTACTCCCAAAGATGTGCTTTAGGGCTTTCAAGCACTGCTCTACAGTTAGGGAGTCATTGCCAGCCCACAGTGCCTGCATGATTGACAGGGCAGAGCCACGCAGGCTCTCTAGAAGGCGTTGCTTCTTCTCCCTCTCAGACACCTGCCATAACTGTATCAGCTTAGTGACCTCCTCCAACCAGGTTTCAAAGCTTTCTTCTCCTGGGCCTGGAAAGGGACTGCCAGAAAACACTTTCAGTTTTTGGTAACGTGCTATTTATTACTGCACAGAGACTTTAAGCCTTTTGGTTTGTCTAAATTCCTTAGCTCCATTCTCTCTGTAGGGACAGTGCTAAACCCCAGGGCTTTGGCCACATCTACCATTCTCCACCCTTCATCTCTCAGAAAGTAGATCAACTTACTGATAAACTGGGTTCCGGGGTTTGACAACGACTTCCCAGACCCCACCCTCTGCTGGTATATGATAGTATAATAGGCATCATCGTTTAATCAACAACTTCAGTCAGTTCTATTAAGACTGCCTTAGCTTCATCTTCCCTCCTGAACATCCTGCCTATCACCTTGTGTGCACACAAGGGAGGTGAGCCTTCTTTCAGAGCATCCTTTATCTCAGTCTCAGTGCACTGCACGGGGATGCCCACAATGAGCACAGCCTTCTTGGGGTCCAGATCCATCCCCTTACACCAGTCATCTAATAGAGCACGGCCATCGTTCCCTCCCTTTATGGGCAGACCTAACACTAGGACTCAAATATTCTAACCAAAGCTGTATAGAAAGGCAGTGATGTCCTGGTTTTCACAACCTCCTGTTTCAGCAACCTACTGTTAAGTGTTGTATCGATGTCAAGTGCTAACTCTATTCATGACTCAGTATCTGAGGTCTTCCAGAAGCCTGGGAACACGACAGCCATCACTATTATCTCACAGCTTATTTATTTCCGAAGACATCAGCTTTCTAGATTGAATCATATTTGCAATGCCGTTTAAGAGAGGGCGAGACATAAAATGTGATCTACATATGTAAAGGAATCTGGACACCTGTAGTTTCTGAACTGCTTTGGAAGCTCAAAGAAAGTCTCTTCTGGAAAGTGAAAAACAACCAGACTAGACCAGAAACATGAGTGCCCTGAGATTTGTTTATCAACTCACTGTGTCTTTGACACTGCTTCACACATATCTTTTCTTCTCACAGCTACTATTAATCATTCTCCAGAGAATGACCACCACCAAGGGTCTAAATGAAAAATAAAGTAACAGTTGTAGTTCCTTCTGTATGGCTATTGTGGGGTAGTTTTTATGACTAAGAGCCACTTAAGTGGCCTTTGGCTCAGCAGGTGGGAGGGCAGGGATATCAATCTGGAACACTGAGTGGAGCCTTTTCACATGCTGGTCAAAGATGCAGTGCCATAATTACTTTTGAAGTAATCAGCTGTGAGTATTTATGAAGGAGGGCACTCATGTACTTTCTGGAGAAGTCAGCTTCATTCTGAGCAAATTGTGCTGATTGATGGATAGAACACCATTACTAATCACATACACAGCCTACTTGTGGATAATCAGAACACACACTTTCCTGACCTTATTCTGTTGTTTTAACTCCTTAATGTGTTAGCCAACTATTCTTTTCTTGTTCTTTCTTCCTTTAATGTGTACATTTGTCTTTATCTGATCTAGGTTTCCAAGCACAAGCTTTTGTCTTTTCATTATCTTACACTCCTGTGTCAATGTCCCTTTCCTTACTGGTCCTTGGGGAATAGAAACTGTCTTTGGCCCCATAGTTCTCCCACTCACTAGTCTTACTGACGATAGCCTCATTTGGGATTTTATTTTAAATTAATAATTATGCCACTATTTTTATTTTCCTTGAAAGAACTGTGCCTTGAGTTAAGATCAAGCTGAGGTACATTTACATTTCACACTTTTTTTTATAAACTTTGAGCCCAAAATATAATAAAATTCTGTTATTTTTTTCTTTTAAAAAGTTCCATTAAAAGTTTTCTTTAATTTGCATTTCCCTAATGACTAATGAAGTTGAGCATTTTTTAAGATGCTTCTCCGCCATCCGAAGTTCTTCAGGTGAAAATTCTTTGTTTAACTCTGTACTCCATTTTTTAATAGGGTTATTTGGTTTTCTGGAGTCTAGCTTCTTGAGTTCTTTCTTTCTTTCTTTATTTTTTTATTTGATATATTTTTTATTTACATTTCAAATGATTTCCCCTTTTCTAGCCCCCCCCCACTCCCCGAAAGTCCCGCAAGCCCCCTTCTCTCCCCCTGTCCTCCCACCCACCCCTTCCCATTGGATATTAGCCCTCTATCTGATGTAGGGTTGGTGAAGATCTTTTCCCAATTTGTAGGTTGCCGATTTGCCCTTTTGATGGTGTCCTTTGCCTTACAGAAACTTTGTAATTTTATGAGGTCCCATTTGTCAATTCTTGATCTTAGAGCATAAGCTATTGGTGTTCTGTTCAGGAACTTTCCCCCTGTACCGATGTCCTCAAGGGTCTTCTCCAGTTTCTTTTCTATTAGCTTCAGAGTGTCTGGCTTTATGTGGAGGTCCTTGATCCATTTGGAGTTGAGCTTAGTACAAGGAGACAAGGATGGATCAATTCGCATTCTTCTGCATGCTGACCTCCAGTTGAACCAGCACCATTTGTTGAAAAGGCTATCTTTTTTCCATTGGATGTTTTCCACCCCTTTGTCAAGGATCAAGTGGCCATAGGTGTGTGGGTTCATTTCTGGATCTTCAATCCTGTTCCATTGATCTGCTTGCCTGTCACTGTACCAATACCATGCAGTTTTTAACACTATTGCTCTGTAGTATTGCTTGAGGTCAGGGATACTGATACCCCCAGAATTTCTTTTATTGTTGAGAATAGTTTTAGCTATCCTGGGTTTTTTGTTATTCCAGATGAGATTTCACCTTACACCAGTCAGAATGGCTAAGATTAAAAATTCAGGAGACAGCAGATGTTGGCGAGGATGTGGAAAAAGAGGAACACTCCTCCACTGCTGGTGGGGTTGCAAATTGGTACAACCACTCTGGAAATCAGTCTGGCGGTTCCTCCAAAAACTGGGCACCTCACTTCCAGAAGATCCTGCTATACTACTCCTGGGCATATACCCAGAAGATTCCCCAGCATGTAATAAGGATACATGTTCCACTATGTTCATAACAGCCCTATTTATAATTGCCAGAAGCTGGAAAGATCCCAGGTATCCCTCAACAGAAGAGTGAATGCAAAAAAATGTGGTATATCTACACAATGGAGTACTATTCAGCCATTAGAAACAATGAATTCATGAAATTCTTAGGCAAATGGATGGAGCTGGAGAACATAATACTAAGTGAGGTAACCCAGACTCAAAAGATGAATCATGGTATGCACTCACTAATAAGTGGATATTAACCTAGAAAACTGGAATACCAAAAACATAATCCACACATCAAATGAGGTACAAGAAGAAAGGAAGAGTGGCCCCTTGTTCTGGAAAGACTCAGTGAAGCAGTATAGGGCAAAACCAGAACAGGGAAGTGGGAAGAGTTGGGTGGGAGAACGGGGGAAGGAAGGGGGCTGATGGGACTTTTGGGAAGTGGGGGGTCTAGAAAAGGGGAAATCAGTTGAAATGTAAACAAAAAATATATCGAATAAAAAAAAGTTTTCTTTACTAACTTCCTACATGCATATCTTGCATGTCGACTGACATTGCTTCACACTGTCTGGTCTCTCATCCCCTGTCCCCCCTCATTATAAGTTTCTCTCCCACATTTAGGCCTTTTTGTTTTATAGGGGAACAACTCAATTGAACCAGGGCTATTTGAGTAGGGCTTGCAGCAATCTCAGTCCTGTTTAGAACGCCCTTT
The DNA here is from genome assembly GCF_947179515.1 of Apodemus sylvaticus. Lineage (NCBI taxonomy): Eukaryota > Metazoa > Chordata > Mammalia > Rodentia > Muridae > Apodemus > Apodemus sylvaticus. Next base: position 54,306,209 of record NC_067472.1, on the reverse strand, counting down.
CTTCTGACTGTGTCTTGGAATGTGTTCCTTTTCTTGTTCTTCTAATACTTTCTGAGTTTTGTGCTTCATGATAAAATTGTTGATGTACTTGGACTGTTTTTTTGAACAAATGATGGGAATCCTTCTTTCCAAATGACATGGCTCTATATTCAAAAACCTCAAAATTCTATGAGAAACACTTGTCTCTAATAAAGCTTATCAACCTTGCAAAACTATTAGTTCCAAAGTTTCTTAGGTATTCAAAGTAGCAGAATATAAAATCAACACTTAAAATCAGCAACATTTCTATAACAATAATGTATTGAGAAATAAATTAGAGAAAACACTTCTGTCCGTAGCATATGTTCAAAAAAATGGAAAAAAAAAACCCCTTGCAAATAAAAATACAACAGCAGCTGGGTGGTGGTGGTGCATGCCTGTAATCCCAGCACTCTTGGAGGCAGAGGCAGATGGATTTCTGAGTTCGAGGCCAGCCTGGTCTACAGAGTGAGTTCCAGGACAGCCAGGGCTACACAGAGAAACCCTATCTTGAAAAAACAAAACAAAACAAAAATACAACAGTGAAATTAACCGGGCCCAAAGTCTATAATCTATTTCTGTAGACTTAGAATAGCTATTCTATGGAGTTTCCAACTGGATTTTACCCTTTCTGCATTAAACGTGATTTCAATCACTTGTCCACCATCTAAACATTAACAACTCCAGCAGAGTTGAAACCAGAAAAATGAGCTTCCTATTCAGTTTCATGAGTCAAATGCCCTTTGCATTCAGTTGTTCCATATCCTCCCATAATGATGCTTTCATGCTTACCTTTTCTCTGTTTTTTTTTTTTTTTTGCTTTCAAGATAAAGATAGCTTGGAATATTTGAGAAACTTGTATTTTAATGAATTAATGACTCATTAAAACTCATTCAGTGGTTGGAATCATTTCTATTTTTTAAAATATTTTTATTTTCTATATTCTTTGTTTACATTCCAAATGATTTTCCCTTTCCCGGATCCCCCAACCCCATGTGTCCCATAAACCTTCTCTCCATCCATTCTCTGATCACCTCCCTCCTTTTTCTCTGTCCTTATATTCCCCTCCAATGCTAGGTCAATCCTTTCCAGGATCAGGAGCCTCTCCATATTTCTTCATGGGAGTCATTTGTTATGTAATTTGTGCCTTGGGTATTCAGGGCTTCTGGGCTAATTAATATCTACTTATCAGAGATTGCATTCCATGTGTATTCTTTTGTGATTGGGTTACCTCACTTAGGATGATATTTTCCAGATCAAACCATTTGCCTAAAAATTTTGTGAATTCATTGTTTCTAATTGCTGAGTAGTATTCCATTGTGTAAATATACCACATTTTTTCTATCCATTCCCCCTTTGAGGGACATCTGGGTTCTTTCCAGCTTCTGGCTATTATAAATAAGGCTGCCATGAACATAATGGAGCATGTGTCTTTATTGCATGCCGGGGAATCCTTTGGGTATATGCCCAGGAGAGGTATAGCAGGGTCCTCCGGAAGTGTCATGTCCAGTTTTCTGAAGACCCGCCAGACTGATTTCCAAAGTGGTTGTACCATCTTACAGTCCCACCAGCAGTGGAGGAGTGTTCCTCTTTCTCCACATCCTCGCCAACACCTGCTGTCTCCTAAGTTTTTGACGTTAGTCATTCTGACTGGTGTAAGGTGAAATCTCAGGGTTGTTTTGATTTGCATTTCCTTAATGACTAATGATGTTGAGCACTTCTTAAGGTGCCTCTCGGCCATCCGAATTTCTTCAGGTGAAAATTCTTTGTTTAGATCTGTACCCCATTTTTAATAGGGTTATTTGGTTCCCTGGGGTCTAACTTCTTGAGTTCTTTGTATATATTGGATATTAGCCCTCTATCAGATGTAGGGTTGGTGAATATCCTTTCCCAATTCGATGGTTGCTGTTTTGTCCTTTTAACAGTGTCCTTTGCCTTACAGAAACTTTGTAATTTTATGAGGTCCCATTTGTCAATTCTTGATCTTAGAGCATAAGCTATTGGTGTTCTGTTCAGGAACTTTCCCCCTGTGCCCATGTCCTCAAGGGTCTTCCCCAGTTTCTTTTCTATTAGTTTCAGTGTGTCTGGTTTTACATGGAGGTCCTTGATCCACTTGGAGTGAAGTTTAGTACATGGAGATAAGAATGGATCAATTTGCATTCTTCTGCATGCTGACCTCCAATTGATCCAGCACCATTTGTTGAAAAGGCTATCTTTTTTCCACTGGATGATTTCGGCTCCTTTGTCGAAGATCAAGTGACCATCGGTGTGTGGATTCATTTCTGGATCTTCAATTCTATTCCATTGGTCCACTGTCACTGTGCCAATACCATGCAGTTTTTAACACTATTGCTCTGTAGTATTGCTTGAAGTCAGGGATAGTGATTCCCCCAGAATTTCTTTTGTTGTTGAGAATAGTTTTAGCTATCCTGGATTTTTTGTTATTCCAGATGAATTTGAGAATTGCTTTTTCTAACTCTGTGAAGAACTGAGTTGGGATTTTGATGGGGATTGCGTTGAATCTGTAGATCGCTTTTGGCAAGATGGCCATTTTAACTATATTAATCCTGCCGATCCACCAGCATGGCAGATTTTTCCATTTTCTGAGGTCTTCTACGATTTCCTTCTTCAGAGACCTGAAGTTCTTGTCATATAGATCTTTCACTTGTTTGGTTAGAGTCACACCAAGATACTTTATATAGATTGTGGCTATTGTGAAGGGTGTCATTTCCTTAACTTCTTTTTCAGCCTGCTTATCCTTTGAGTATCTGAAGGCAACTGATTTGCTTGAGTTGATTTTATAACCAGCCACTTTGCTGAAGTTGTTTATCAGCTGTAGGAGTTCTCTGGTGGAGGTTTTCGGGTCACGTAAGTAGACTATCATGTCATCTGCAAATAGTGATAATTTGACTTCTTCCTTTCCAATTTGTATCCCCTTGACCTCCTTATGTTGTCTAATTGCTCTAACTAGAACTTCAAGTACTATATTGAAAAGATCTGGAGAGAGAGAGGACAGCCTTGTCTAGTCCCTGATTTTAGTGGGATTGCTTCAAGTTTCTCTCCGTTTAGTTTGATGTTGGCTACCAGTTTGCTGTATATTGCTTTAACTGTTTAGGTATGGGCCTTGAATTCCTGTTCTTTCCAAGACTTTTAGCATGAAAGGATGCTGAATTTTGTCAAATGCTTTTTCTGCATCTAATGAGATGATCATATGGTTTTTTTTCTTTGAGTTGTTTATGTAGTGGATAGCATTGATGGATTTCCTTATATTGAACCATCCCTGCATCCCTGGAATGAAGCCTTCTTGATCAGGGTGGATGATCATTTTGATGTGTTCTTGGATTTGGTTGGCAATAATTTTAAGTATTTTGCATCAATATTCATAAGAGAAATTGGCCTGAAGTTCTCTTTCTTTGTTGGATCTTTGTGTGGTTTTGGTATCAGCGTAATTGTGGCTTCATAGAACGAGTTGGGTAGAGTTCCTTCTGTTTATATTTTGTGGAATAGTTTGAAGAGTATTGGTGTTAGGTCTTCTATGAAGGTCTGATAGAATTCTGCACCAAAGCCATCTGGTCCTGTGCTTTTTTTGGTTGGGAGACTTTCTATGACCCCTTTTATTTCTTCGGGTGTTATGGGACTGTTTAGATGAACTATTTGATCCTGATTTAGTTTTGGTGTCAGATATCTGTCAAGGAAACTGTCCATTCCTCCAGATTCTCTAGTTGTGTTGAGTATAGGCTTTTGTAGTAGGATCTAATAATTTTTTGAATTTCCTCAGTTTCTGTTGTTATATCTCCCTTTTCATTTCTAAGTTTGTTAATCTGGATACTGTCTCTGTGCCCTTTGGTTAGTTTGGCTAAGGGTTTATCTATCTTGTTGATTTTCTCAAAGAACCAGCTCCTGGTTTTGTTGATTCTTTGTATGGTTCTCTTTGTTTCTACTTGATTGATTTCGGCCCTGAGTTTGATGATTTCCTGCCTTCTACTCCTCCTGGAAATAGCTTCTTTTTGTTCCAGGGCTTTCAATTGTGTCATTAAGCTGTTAGTGTATGCTCTCTCCTTTTTCTTTTTGGAGGCACTCAGGGCTATGAGTTTTCCTCTTAGCACTGCTTTCATTGTGTCCCATAGATTTGGGTATGTTGTGTCTTCATTTTCATTAAGTTCTAAAAAGTCTTTAATTTCTTTCTTTATTTCTTCCTTGACCAAGGTATCATTGAGTAGAATATTGTTCAGTTTCCACGTGTATGTGGGTTTTCTGTTGTTTTTGTTGCTATTGAAGACCACTTTTACTCCATAGTGATCTGATAGGAGGCATGGGATTAGTTCGATCTTCTTATATTTGTTGAGGTCTGTCTTGTGACCAATTATATGGTCGATTTTGGAGAAGGTACCATGAGGTGCTGAGAAAAAGGTATATTCTTTTGCTTTAGGATAGAATGTTCTATATATATCTGTTAAATCTAATTTGTCCAAAGCTTCAATTAATTTCATTGTGTCCCTGTTTAGTTTCTGTTTTCCTGATCGGTCCATTGAGGAAAGTGCAGTGTTGAAGTCACCCACAATTATTGTGTTAGGTGCAATGTGTGCTTTGAGCTTTAGTAAAGTTTCTTTTATGAATGAGGGTGTCCTTGCATTTGGAGCATAGATGTTCAGGATTGAGAGTTCTTCTTGTTATATTTTTCCTTTGACCAGCAAGAAGTGTCCTTCAGAGTCTCTTTTGATGACTTTGGGTTGAAAGTCACTTTTATCTGATATTAGAATGGCTATTCCAGCTTGTTTCCTGAGACCATTTGCTTGTAAAATTGTCTTCCAGCCTTTTACTCTAAGGTAGTGTTTGTCTTTGACCCTGAGGTGTGTTTCCTGTATGCAGCAAAATGTAGGGTCCTGTTTACGTATCCAGTCGGTTAGTCTATGTTTTTTTATTGGGGCATTAAGTCCATTGATGTTAAGAGATATTAAGGAATAGTGAGTATTACTTCCTGTCATTTTTGATTTTATTTTTTAAATTTGATTGGTTAACTTCTTTTGGGTTTGATGAAAGAAGGTTACTATCTTGCTTTTTCCAGGGTGAAGTTTCCCTCCTTGTATTGCTGTTTTCCTCCTATTTTCCTTTGTAGGGCTGGGTTTGTGGATAGATATTGGGTAAACTTCGTTTTGTCATGGAATATCTTAGTTTTTCCATCTATGGTGATTGAGAGTTTAGCTGGGTATAGTACTTTTGGCTGGCATTTGTGTTCTCTTAGAGTCTGCATGAGATCTGCCCAGGATCTTCTAGCTTTCATAATCTCAGGTGAGAAGTCTTCTATGATTCTGATAGGTCTTCCTTTATATGTTACTTGGCCTTTTTCTCATACTGCCTTTAATATTCTTTCTTTTTTTAGTACATTTAGTATTTTGATTATTATGTGATGGGAGGTATTTCTGTTCTGGTCCAGTCTGTTTGGAGTTCTGTAGGCTTCTTGTATATTCATGGGCATCTCTCTCTTTAGGTTAGGGAAGTTTTCTTCCATAATTTTATTGAAGATATTTTCTGGACCTTTAAGTTGTAAATCTTCACTCTCATTTATGCCTATAATCCTTAGGTTTGGTCTTCTCATTGTGTCCTGGATTTCCTGAATGTTTTGGATTACAAGTTTTTTGCATTTTGCATTTTCTTTAACTGTTGAGTCCATGGTTTCTATGGTAGCTTCAGCATCTGAGATTCTTTCTTCTATCTCTTGTATTCTGTTGTTGATATTTGCATCTATGTCCCCTGATTTCTTCCCAAGGTTTTCTATCTCCAAAGCTGTCTCCCTTTGAGTTTTCTTAATTGTTTCTACTTCTGATTTTAGATCCTGGATGGTTCTGCTTAGCTCCTTCACTTGCTTGTTTGTGCTTTCCTGTAATTCTTTAAGAGATTTTTGTGTTTCCTCTTTCATGACCTCAGCCTGTTGACCAATGTTCTCCTGTATTTCTTTAAGTGATTTTTGCGTTTTCTTTTTATTGGCTTTTGTATTCTCCTGAATTTCTTTCTTTTTTTTTTTTTTTTTTTTTTCTTTTTTTTTTATTTGATATAATTTATTTACATTTCAAATGATTTCCCCTTTTCTAGCCCCCCCCCACTCCCCGAAAGTCCCGTAAGCCCCCTTCTCTTCCCCTGTCCTCCCTCCCACCCCTTCCCAGTTCCCCGTTCTGGTTTTGCCAAATACTGTTTCACTGAGTCTTTCCAGAACCAGGGACCACTCCTGCTTTCTTCTTGTATCTCGTTTGATGTGTGGATTATGTTTTGGGTATTCCAGTTTTCTAGGTTAATACCCACTTATTAGTGAGTGCATACCATGATTCACCTTTTGAGTCTGGGTTACCTCACTTAGTATGATGTTCTCTAGCTCCATCCATTTGCCTAAGAATTTCATGAATTCATTGTTTCTAATGGCTGAATAGTACTCCATTGTGTAGATATACCACATTTTTTGTATCCACTCTTCTGTTGAGGGATACCTGGGTTCTTTCCAGCATCTGGCAATTATAAATAGGGCTGCTATGAACATAGTAGAGCATGTATCCTTATTACATGGTGGGGAATCCTCTGGGTATATGCCCAGGAGTGGTATAGCAGGATCTTCTGGAAGTGAGGTGCCCAGTTTTCGGAGGAACCGCCAGACTGCTTTCCAGAGTGGTTGTACCAATTTGCAACCCCACCAGCAGTGGAGGAGTGTTCCTCTTTCTCCGCACCCTCTCCAACACCTGCTGTCTCCTGAATTTTTAATCTTAGCTATTCTGACTGGTGTAAGATGAAATCTTAGGGTTGTTTTGATTTGCATTTCCCTAATGACTAATGAAGTGGAGCATTTTTTAAGATGCTTCTCCGCCATCCGAAGTTCTTCAGGTGAGAATTCTTTGTTTAACTCTGTACCCCATTTTTTAATAGGGTTGTTCGGTTTTCTGGAGTCTAACTTCTTGAGTTCTTTATATATATTGGATATTAGCCCTCTATCTGATGTAGGATTGGTGAAGATCTTTTCCCAATTTGTTGGTTGCCGATCTGTCCTCTTGATGGTGTCCTTTGCCTTACAGAAACTCTGTAACCTTATGAGGTCCCATTTGTCAATTCTTGCTCTTAGAGCATACGCTATTGGTGTTCTGTTCAGAAACTTTCTCCCTGTACCGATGTCCTCAAGGGTCTTCCCCAGTTTCTTTTCTATTAGCTTCAGAGTGTCTGGCTTTATGTGGAGGTCCTTGATCCATTTGGATTTGAGCTTAGTACAAGGAGACAAGGATGGATCAATTCGCATTCTTCTGCATGCTGACCTCCAGTTGAACCAGCACCATTTGTTGAAAAGGCTATCTTTTTTCCATTGGATGTTTTCAGCCTCTTTGTCGAGGATCAAGTGGCCATAGGTGTGTGGGTTCATTTCTGGATCTTCAATCCTGTTCCATTGATCCTCCTGCCTGTCACTGTACCAATACCATGCAGTTTTTAACACTATTGCTCTGTAGTATTGCTTGAGGTCAGGGATACTGATTCCCCCAGATTTTCTTTTGTTGCTGAGAATAGTTTTAGCTATCCTGGGTTTTTTGTTGTTCCAGATGAATTTGATAATTGCTCTTTCTAACTCTGTGAAGAATTGAGTTGGGATTTTGATGGGTATTGCATTGAATCTGTATAGTGCTTTAGGCAAAATGGCCATTTTAACTATATTGATTCTACCGATCCATGAGCATGGGAGGTTTTCCCATTTTTTGAGGTCTTCTTCCATTTCCTTCTTCAGAGTCTTGAAGTTCTTGCCATACAGATCTTTCGCATGTTTGGTAAGAGTCACCCCAAGATACTTTATACTGTTTGTGGCTATTGTGAAGGGGGTCATTTCCCTAATTTCTTTCTCAGCCTGCTTATCCTTTGAGTATAGGAAGGCCACTGATTTGCTTGAGTTGATTTTGTAACCTGCCACTTTGCTGAAGTTGTTTATCAGCTGTAGGAGCTCTCTAGTGGAGTTCTTTGGGTCACTTAGGTAGACGATCATGTCGTCTGCAAATAATGATATTTTGACTTCCTCCTTTCCAATTTGTATCCCTTTGACCTCCTTATGTTGTCGAATTGCCCGAGCTAGTACCTCAAGTACAATATTGAAAAGATAAGGAGAAAGGGGGCAGCCTTGTCTGGTCCCTGATTTCAGTGGGATTGCTTCAAGTTTCTCTCCGTTTAGTTTGATGCTGGCTACCGGTTTGCTGTATATTGCTTTTACTATGTTTAGGTATGGGCCTTGAATTCCTGTTCTCTCCAAGACTTTAAGCATGAAAGGATGCTGAATTTTGTCAAATGCTTTTTCAGCATCCAATGAAATGACCATATGATTTTGTTCTTTGAGTTTGTTTATGTAGTGGATTGTATTGATGGATTTCCGTATATTGAACCAACCCTGCATTCCCGGGATAAAGCCTACTTGATCATGGTGGATGATCGTTTTGATGTGTTCTTGGATTCGGTTGGCAAGAATTTTGTTGAGTATTTTTGCATCGATGTTCATAAGGGAAATTGGTCTGAAGTTCTCTTTCTTTGTTGGATCTTTGTGTGGCTTTGGTATCAGCGTAATTGTGGCTTCGTAGAAGGAATTGGGTAGTGTTCCTTCTGTTTCTATTTTGTGGAATAGTTTGAAGAGTATTGGTGTTAACTCTTCTTTGAAGGTCTGGTAGAATTCTGCACTGAAACCATCTGGTCCTGTGCTTTTTTTGGTTGGAAGACTTTCTATGACTCCTTCTATTTCTTTAGGCTTTATGGGACTGTTTAGATGGTCTAGTTGGTCCTGATTTAATTTTGGTATTTGGTATCTGTCAAGGAAATTGTCCATTTCCTCCAGATTCTCCAGTTGTGTTGAGTACAGGCTCTTGTAGTAGGATCTGATGATTTTTTGGATTTCCTCAGTTTCCGTTGTTATGTCTCCCTTTTCATTTCTAAGTTTGTTAATTTGGATACTTTCTCTGTGCCCTTTGGTCAGTCTGGCTAAGGGTTTATCTATCTTGTTGATTTTCTCAAAGAACCAGCTCCTAGTTTTGTTGATTTTTTGTATGGTTCTCTTTGTTTCTACTTGATTGATTTCGGCCCTGAGTTTGATGATTTCCTGCCTTCTACTCCTCCTGGGTGAAATAGCTTCTTTTTGTTCTAGGGCTTTCAGGTGTGTCATTAAGTTGGTAATGTATGCTCTCTCCATTTTCTTTTTGGAGGCACTCAGGGCTATGAGTTTTCCTCTTAGCACTGCTTTCATTGTGTCCCATAGATTTGGGTATGTTGTGTTTTCATTTTCATTGTGTTCTAAAAAGTCTTTAATTTCTTTCTTTATTTCTTCCTTGACCAAGGTGTCATTGAGTAGAGTATTGTTCAATCTCCACGTGTTTGTGGGTTTTCTGTTGTTTCTGTTGCTATTGAAGACCACTTTTATTCCATAGTGATCAGATAGGAGGCATGGGATTAGTTCTATCTTTTTATATTTGTTGAGGTCTGTCTTGTGACCAATTATATGGTCGATTTTGGAGAAGGTACCATGAGGTGCTGAAAAAAAGGTATATTCTTTTGTTTTAGGATAGAATGTTCTATATATATCAGTTAAATCTAATTGGTCCAAAGCTTCAATTAGTTTCATTGTGTCCTTGTTTAGTTTCTGTTTTCCTGATCGGTCCATTGAGGAAAGTGCAGTGTTGAAGTCACCAACAATTATTGTGTTAGGTGCAATGTGTGCTTTGAGTTTTAATAAAGTTTCTTTTATGAAAGAGGGTGCCCTTGCATTTGGAGCATAGATGTTCAGGATTGAGAGTTCTTCTTGTTGTATTTTTCCTTTGACCAGCAAGAAGTGTCCCTCAGAGTCTCTTTTGATGACTTTGGGTTGAAAGTCAATTTTATCTGATATTAAAATGGCTACTCCAGCTTGTTTCCTGAGACCATTTGCTTGTAAAATTGTCTTCCAGCCTTTTACTCTAAGGTAGTGTTTGTCTTTGACCCTTAGGTGTGTTTCCTGTAAGCAGCAAAATGTAGGGTCCTGTTTACGTATCCAGTCAGTTAGTCTGTGTCTTTTTATTGGGGCATTGAGTCCATTGATGTTAAGAGATATTAAGGAATAGTGATTGTTACTTCCTATCATTTTTGACGTTATTTTTTAAATTTGATTGCTTAACTTATTTGGGTTTGATGAAAGGTTACTATCTTGCTTTTTTCAGGGTGGAGTTTCCCTCCTTGTATTGGTGTTGTCCTCCTATTATCCTTTTTAGGGCTGGGTTTGTGGATAGATATTGGGTGAACTTGGTTTTGTCGTGAAATATCTTAGTTTCTCCATCTATGGTGATTGAGAGTTTTGCTGGATATAGTAGTTTTGGTTGGCATTTGTGTTCTCTTAGAGTCTGCATGAGATCTGCCCAGGACCTTCTAGCCTTCATAGTCTCAGTTGAAAAGTCTGCTGTGATTCTGATAGGTCTTCCTTTATATGTTACTTGGCCTTTTTCTCTTACTGCCTTTAGTATTCTTTCTTTGTTTAGAACATTTGGTGTTTTGATTATTATGTGACGGGAAGTATTTCTGTTCTGGTCCAGTCTGTTTGGAGTTCTGTAGGCTTCTTGTATATTCATGGGCATCTCTCTCTTTAGGTTAGGGAAGTTTTCTTCCATAATTTTATTGAAGATATTTGCTGGCCCTTTAAGTTGTAAATCTTCACTCTCATCTATGCCTATAATCCTTAGGTTTGGTCTTCTCATTGTGTCCTGGATTTCCTGGATATTTTGGGTTACAAGCTTTTTGCACTTTGCATTTTCTTTAACTGTTGAGTCCATGGTTTCTATGGAATCTTCAGCATCTGAGATTCTTTCTTCTATCTCTTGTATTCTGTTGTTGATATTTGCATCTCTGTCCCCTGATTTCTTCCCAAGGCTTTCTATCTCCAAAGTTGTCTCCCTTTGAGTTTTCTTAGTTGTTTCTACTTCTGATTTTAGATCCTGGATGGTTTTGCTTAGCTCCTTCCCTTGCATGTTTGTGTTTTCCTGTAATTCTTTAAGAGATTTTTGTGTTTCCTCTTTCATGAGCTCAGCCTGTTGACCAAAGTTCTCCTGTATTTCTTTAAGAGATTTTTGTGTTTCGTCTTTCATGACCTCAGCCTGTTGAGCAAAGTTCTCCTGTATTTCTTTAAGTGTTTTTTGCATTTCCTCCTTGTTGGCTTTTGTATTCTCCTGGATTTCTTTCAATGATTTTTGTGTTTCCCTTGCAAGGGCTTCTAACTTTTGATCCATTTTCTCCTCAATGACCTTCATGTGTTCCTGTACCAGCATCATGACCAGTGATTTTAAATCCAAATCTTGTTTTACTGGTGTGATGGGGTATCCAGGACTTGCTGGTAGAGGAGAATTTGGTTCAGATGTTGCCATATTGCCTTGATTTCTGTTAGTGATGTTTCTGCGTTTGCCTTTTGCCATCTAGCTCTCACTGGTGTTACTTGGTCTTGTCAGTGCTGGACTCACCAGTGCAAGCTGCCCCTTCCCCGTTGGCCTCTGGTGCACAGCTTACACTCTGCACTGCCTATAGACAGGGTGCTGTTTTCCAGGCTGTTCAGATCCCAAAGCAGGCACCTGAAGGCTCCCGCTGGGGCCCGCAGGATTTATCGGAGCACACCGACTTTTCCCAGCTGGCCGCCCGGAAGCCCCCACTAGCCTCTTGAGGGACCTGGAGATGTGGCGGCCACCCAGGCTGATCTGAAGCGGAGAGATTTGAGCTGGGGGCTTCTGCCTGAGGCCTTGCCCCAGATTGTGTCTGTGGACCAGGTGGAACCCGTGTGCACCCCCAGGGAGCTCCGAAGGTGAATGTTGCTGTGACCTCCCCTGTGCTCCGCTCACTCCGCTGGGCAGCCGATTTCCCCAACCGGGCTGGCGCACACTAGGTTAGCCTTGTCGCCTGGGCCCTGAGTCCAGGCAAACGCCTGGGAGGCCAAGGTCCGAGCAAAGTTCCCCTAGGGCTATGTCTGTTATTTGGGTCCGCCAGGTGACCCGGATGGCGGGCGTGCGCGTCCGCGCTCCGCGAAAGCACCGGGAGAGTCTGTTGTGCTAATAACCTCCTGGGCTGGTTGACACACAGATGGCCCACCAAGCCGCCCAGTTCTTGGGGTCAGTCCTGTGCCTTTTGGGGCCTAGACCCCCGTTTTGTTAGCCTCAGGCTACGCTTGTTAGCAGTCTCTGCCCTCCCGAGCACTCTGGCTCCTGTAGGCAAAATGGCGGCGCGTGCACCGGCCGGGGCAAAAAAAAAAAACTCCTGGCTGGGTTGGCGCCCCGATGGCCACTCGAACAGCCCAGGGCCTGGGTGCAGGCCAACGCCCGTCTGGCTCAGACCCCTGCGGTGTTGGGCCTAGGATTATGTTTGTGTACCTCAGTCTGACCGATCTCTGGAGCCCGGGATCAAGATGGCGGTGAGTCTCTCCTGACTGGCGGGCAGCCGAGTTCTGAAGTGGCTTCCGTGCAGCGAAAGGCTCCGCAGAACCGCAGTTGCTTGCCGCCCGGCTGGTCAGCGAAGGTCAGTGGTCGTGGGCGCAGGGCCTAACTGGACCCTGTGTCGCCTTGGTTCCACTGCTGATGGCCCTTCAGCTGGAGCAGCCACTGCTACCGCTGCCGCCGCCGCCGCCGCCGCCGCCTCCCTGAATTTCTTTCAATGATTTTGTGTTTCCCTTGTAAGGGCTTCTCACTTTTGATCCATTTTCTCCTGAATTTCTTTAAGTATGTCCTTCATGTGTTCCTGTACTAGCATCGTGATCAGTGATTTTAAATCCAAATCTTGTTTTACTCGTGTGATGGGGTATCCAGGACATGCTGGTAAAGGAGAATTGGGTTCAGATGTTGCCATATTGCCTTGATTTCTGTTAGTGACATTCCTGCATTTGCCTTTTGCCATCTAGTTCTCACTGGTGTTAGTTGGTCTTGTCAATGCTGGACTCACCAGTGCAAGCTGCCTCTTCCCAGGTGGCCTCTGGTGCACAGCTGACCTCCTGCACTGCCTGGAGATAGGGTGCTGTGGCCCAGGCTGTTCAGATCCCGAAGCAGACACCTGAAGGCTCCCACCCGGGGCCTGCTGGACTCACCAGAGCACACTGACTCCTCCCAGCCGGCCTTCCAGGTGCCCATCTGGCCTCTTGTAGGACCTGGAGATTTGGCGTCGCAGCCCAGGCTGTTCTGAATCCCTAAGCGCAGACCCGAAGGCTCCCACCAGAGTCCTCAGGACTGGAACCACATCATTTCTTTTTATTGTTTCTCTTTCTGTGACCTGTCAATTGGTGAACACGGGGTGTTGAGGTCACCCATTATTAATGGGTGGGGTTCAATGAATAATTTAAGTTTTAGTAATGTTTCTTTTACAAATGTGGTTGTTCTTGCATTTTGGGGATATATGTTCAGAATTGAGACATCATTGTGGTCAGTTCTTTTCTCTGATGTGTATGTGTTCTTCTGCATATGATTATTTTTGGTTGAAATTCTATTTTATTAGGTATTAAAATGTCTACTCCACGATATATCTTGGGTTGAGTTATTTGGAAAACCTTTTTTCAGTACTTTATTCTAAGATTATGTCTACCTTTGTTGCTGAGATGTGGTTTTTCTACATAGCAGAATAATGGGTCCTGTTTTTGTATCCAATCTGTTACTTTGTGTTTATTATTGGTGAATTGTATCCATTATTGTAGTCCGATAACTATGACCAATGTCCTTCAGTTTCTGTTATTTTGATGTCGGCAGTAGTTCCTCCCTCCCCCCTCCCATGTGTGTGTGTGTGTGTGTGTGTGTTTATGTGTGTTGGTCTGTCTTCCTGCTTGCATGCCTGTCTTTCTGTTTGTGTTTATTTGTAAGTATTTTGATGTTGGCAGTAGTTCCTCCCTCCCCCGTCCCGTGTGTAGTTCCTCCCTCCCCCCTCCCGTGTGTGTGTGTGTGTGTGTGTGTTTATGTGTGTTGGTCTGTCTTCCTGCTTGCATGCCTGTCTTTCTGTTTGTGTTTATTTGTAAGTATTTTCTTTCTTTGGATTTTCTGGTGTGAAATTATCTATTTATGTTTTATTGTTTGTAGTTTCCCTCCTTATGTTTGAGTTTTACTTCTAGTATCCTCTGTAAGATAGTGGGATACTAGATACTAGAGTAATGGTAAAATATACTTAAATTTGCTTTTTTTCACAGAATATCTTGCTTTCTCTATCTATGGTGATTTTAAGTTTTCCTTGGTATGTTTGTGTAGGCTGGCATCTATGATATCTTATAGTCTTTAAGACATCTGCCCAATCCCTTCTGGCTTTTAATGTTTCGGTTGAGAAATGTGGTGTAATTCTAATTTGTCTGCCTTATATGTTGCTTGGACTAAAAAGCCTTTATTCCTTGTGACTTTTAATATTTTTCCTTTGGTCTCATAATTTCTCTCTGTTTTTTCTGATGTCAAGATGATGTTTATTCATTGCTAATTATGCACGAGGAGCTTTTAATACAGTTTTTCCTTGCCTGAATGAACCTTAGTAATTCACAGACTTTATTTATTAAACATACCCATTTATCAAACATATATTGCTTTTATTATTCTTTAATCTTTTTTTACAGTCCAGACTTTAATCCCCTTCCCAGTCCACTCTTCACCTGTTCCACATCCCACACCTCCCCCTCATCTCCAAGAGGTTATCCCTACCGCACTCCCCACCCCCATACCTCCCCACTCCCTGGGGCCTCAGGTCTCTCAAGGGTTAGGTGAATCTTCTCTGGCTGAGTTTAGATTTGGCAGTCTTCTGCTTTATATGTGTTGGGGGCCTCATATTAGCTATTGTATGCTGCCTGGTTGGTGGCACAGTGTCTTAGAAATCCCTGGGGTGCAGGTTAGTTGAGACTAATACCTTTGTGCTTTAGCATTTTCTTTGATAGAAGTATCAATTTTTTTTATTGTGTCTTCAATACTTGAGATTCTTTCTTCCATATCATATATTCTGTTGGTGATATTTATTTCTGAAGCCATGTATCATTACTGCAGAAACAAAATTCTTGTATTTAAACTCAGTTCATTTCTGGCAGATAAAGGAAGTAATACTGTCTCCAGCTGAGATTCTCTTTTTAAGGGAAAAATACTCATAGAATTTTTCCATACAGTTCCTCAAATATCTTCCAGAATGTAGAGTCACAAATGTTGTGACCACTGCAGAAAGATTATGCTGGCTTTGAGGAATCATAAGTTACTAACAGAATGATGTTGATGTACATAACTTACAAAGTACACCAACTAGCCCATGAGTAAAGAATTAAACATTTAACCACACTTATTAAGCCGTTTCAAATTCTTCATACTTTAGGATTTGGAGGAGGGTATTAGGGAGAATGAACTATACATGGTACTTGATAATTGCACCTTCTGATTCCAAATCCAGCTTTTGTCCCAGCACTCAGTGTGTCTGGATGGCTAAGAGGTTTAATATCCCATCTGAGATAGGTGGACACTTCATTACCTGAGCTCTGCATGGTTTCTCATCCTCGACTGCTACATAATTTTATTCAATTACCTGAAACTCTGTACCTCTCTCTCATCCCCTCCAGTACCTGATACCTTTTTATTTCCTCTCTCTCCTCTCTCCATCCCAGGTCCACCTGTCCCTCCACCTTCCATGATCATTCTCTTCCCCACTCAATGCAGGACTGGACCATCCACACCCTGGTCTTCCTTCCTCTTAAGCTCCACATGGTCTGTGAGTTGTATCGTGGTCATTGTGAGCTTTTTGGCTAAGATCCACTTATCGGTGAGTATGTACCACGTGTGTTCTTTTGTATCTGGGTTACCTCACTCAGGATATTTTCTAGTTCCATCCATTTGTCTGTGAATTTCATGAAGTCATTGTTTTGTAGTTGAGTAGAACTCCATTGTGTAAATGGACCACATTTTCTGCATCCGTTCTTCTGTTTAGGGACATCTGAGTGATTTCCAGCTTCTGGCTATTATAAAGAAGATTGCTATAAACATAATGGAGTATGTGTCTTTGTTATATTTTGGAGCATATTCTAGATATATGCCCAGTAGTAGTATAGCTGCCTCTTCAGGTAGAACTATTTCCAATGTTCTCAGGAACTGCCAGATTGATTTCCAAAGTGGTTCTATCAGCTTGCCATCCCACTAGCAATGGAGGAGTGTGTCTCTTTCTCCACATCCTTGACAGCATCTGCTGTTACCTGATTTTTTGATCTTAGCCATTCTGATTGGAGTAAAGTGGAATTGTACTGTCATATAGATTGGCATTTCTCTCATGACTAAGGATGTTTTGCATTTCTTTAAGTGCTTCAGAGTCATTCCAGATTCCCCCGTTGAGAATTTTCTGTTTAGCATTTCATCCCATTTTTTTTAATTTATAGATATATTTATTTACATTTCAAATGATTTCCCCTTTTCTGGACCCCCACTCCCCGAAAGTCCCATCAGTCCCCTTCCCTCCCCCTGTTTTCCCACCCAACCCTTCCCACTTCCCTGTTCTGATTTTGCTCTGCTTCACTGAGTCTTTTCAGAACAAGGGGCCACTCCTCCGTTCTTCTTGTACCTCATTTGATGTGTGGATTATGTTTCGGGTATTCCAGTTTTCTAGGTTAATATACACTTATTAGTGAGTGCATACCATGATTCACCTTTTGAGTCTGGGTTACCTCACTTAGTATGATGTTCTCTAGCTCCATCCATTTGCCTAAGAATTTCATGAATTCATTGTTTCTAATGGCTGAATAGTACTCCATTGTGTAGATATACCACATTTTTTGCATCCACTCTTCTGTTGAGGGATACCTGGGTTCTTTCCAGCATCTGGCAATTATAAATAGGGCTGCTATGAACATAGTAGAGCATGTATCCTTATTACATGGTGGGGAATCCTCTGGGTATATGCCCAGGAGTGGTATAGCAGGATCTTCTGGAAGTGAGGTGCCCAGTTTTCGGAGGAACCGCCAGACTGATTTCCAGAGTGGTTGTACCAATTTGCAACCCCACCAGCAGTGGAGGAGTGTTCCTCTTTCTCCACACCCTCTCCAACACCTGCTGTCTCCTGAATTTTTTTTAAATTTTTTTATTCGATATAATTTATTTACATTTCAAATGATTTCCCTTTTTCTAGCCCCCCACTCCCCGAAAGTCCTGTCAGCCCCCTTCTCTTCCCCTGTCCTCCCACCCACCCCTTCCCACTTCCCCGTTCTGGTTTTGCTGAATACTGTTTCACTGAGTCTTTCCAGAACCAGGGGCCACTCCTCCTTTCTTCTTGTACCTCATTTGATGTGTGGATTATGTTTTGGGTATTCCAGTTTTCTAGGTTAATAACCACTTATTAGTGAGTGCATACCATGATTCACCTTTTGAGTCTGGGTTACCTCACTTAGTATGATGTTCTCTAGCTCCATCCATTTGCCTAAGAATTTCATGAATTCATTGTTTCTAATGGCTGAATAGTACTCCATTGTGTAGATATACCACATTTTTTGCATCCACTCTTCTGTTGAGGGATACCTGGGTTCTTTCCAGCATCTGGCAATTATAAATAGGGCTGCTATGAACATAGTAGAGCATGTATCCTTATTACATGGTGGGGAATCCTCTGGGTATATGCCCAGGAGTGGTATAGCAGGATCTTCTGGAAGTGAGGTGCCCAGTTTTCGGAGGAACCGCCAGACTGATTTCCAGAGTGGTTGTACCAATTTGCAACCCCACCAGCAGTGGAGGAGTGTTCCTCTTTCTCCACACCCTCTCCAACACCTGCTGTCTCCTGAATTTTTTTTTAATTTTTTTATTCGATATAATTTATTTACATTTCAAATGATTTCCCTTTTTCTAGCCCCCCACTCCCCGAAAGTCCTGTCAGCCCCCTTCTCTTCCCCTGTCCTCCCACCCACCCCTTCCCACTTCCCCGTTCTGGTTTTGCTGAATACTGTTTCACTGAGTCTTTCCAGAACCAGGGGCCACTCCTCCTTTCTTCTTGTACCTCATTTGATGTGTGGATTATGTTTTGGGTATTCCAGTTTTCTAGGTTAATAACCACTTATTAGTGAGTGCATACCATGATTCACCTTTTGAGTCTGGGTTACCTCACTTAGTATGATGTTCTCTAGCTCCATCCATTTGCCTAAGAATTTCATGAATTCATTGTTTCTAATGGCTGAATAGTACTCCATTGTGTAGATATACCACATTTTTTGCATCCACTCTTCTGTTGAGGGATACCTGGGTTCTTTCCAGCATCTGGCAATTATAAATAGGGCTGCTATGAACATAGTAGAGCATGTATCCTTATTACATGGTGGGGAATCCTCTGGGTATATGCCCAGGAGTGGTATAGCAGGATCTTCTGGAAGTGAGGTGCCCAGTTTTCAGAGGAACCGCCAGACTGATTTCCAGAGTGGTTGTACCAATTTGCAACCCCACCAGCAGTGGAGGAGTGTTCCTCTTTCTCCACACCCTCTCCAACACCTGCTGTTTCCTGAATTTTTAATCTTAGCCATTCTGACTGGTGTAAGATGAAATCTTAGGGTTGTTTTGATTTGCATTTCCCTAATGACTAATGAAGTTGAGCATTTTTTAAGATGCTTCTCCGCCATCCAAAGTTCTTCAGGTGAGAATTCTTTGTTTAACTCTGTACCCCATTTTTTAATATGGTTGTTCAATTTTCTGGAGTCTAACTTCTTGAGTTCTTTATATATATTGGATATTAGCCCTCTATCTGATGTAGGATTGGTGAAGATCTTTTCCCAATTTGTTGGTTGCCGATTTGTCCTCTTGATGGTGTCCTTTGCCTTATAGAAACTTTGTAATTTTATGAGGTCCCATTTGTCAATTCTTGATCTTAGAGCATATGCTATTGGTGTTCTGTTCATAAACTTTCTCCCTGTACCGATGTCCTCAAGGGTCTTCCCCAGTTTCTTTTCTATTAGCTTCAGAGTGTCTGGCTTTATGTGGAGGTCCTTGATCCATTTGGATTTGAGCTTAGTACAAGGAGACAAGCATGGATCAATTCACATTCTTCTGCATGCTGACCTCCAGTTGAACCAGCACCATTTGTTGAACAGGTTATCTTTTTTCCATTGGATGTTTTCAGCCTCTTTGTCGAGGATCAAGTGGCCATAGGTGTGTGGGTTCATTTCTGGATCTTCAATCCTGTTCCATTGATCTGCCTGCCTGTCACTGTACCAATACCATGCAGTTTTTAACACTATTTCTCTGTCGTATTTCTTGAGGTCAGGGATACTGATTCCCCCAGACTTTCTTTTGTTGCTGAGAATAGTTTTAGCTATCCTGGGTTTTTTGTTATTCCAGATGAATTTGATAATTGCTCTTTCTAACTCTGTGAAGAATTGAGTTGGGATTTTGATGGGTATTGCATTGAATCTGTATATTACTTTTGGCAAAATGGCCATTTTAACTATATTGATTCTACCGATCCATGAGCATGGGAGGTTTTCCCATTTTTTGAGGTCTTCTTCCATTTCCTTCTTCAGAGTCTTGAAGTTCTTGTCATACAGATCTTTCACATGTTTGGTAAGAGTCACCCCAAGATACTTTATACTGTTTGTGGCTATTGTGAAGGGGGTCATTTCCCTAATTTCTTTCTCAGCCTGCTTATCCTTTGAGTATAGGAAGGCCACTGATTTGCTTGAGTTGATTTTATAACCTGCCACTTTGCTGAAGTTGTTTATCAGATGTAGGAGCTCTCTAGTGGAGTTTTTTGGGTCACTTAAGTAGACTATCAGGTCGTCTGCAAATAATGATAGTTTGACTTCTTCCTTTCCAATTTGTATCCCTTTGACCTCCTTATGTTGTCAAATTGCCCTAGCTAGTACCTCAAGTACAATATTGAAAAGATACGGAGAAAGGGGGCAGCCTTGTCTGGTCCCTGATTTCAGTGGGATTGCTTCAAGTTTTTCTCCATTTAGTTTGTTGCTGGCTACCGGTTTTCTGTATATTGCTTTTTACTATGTTTAGGTATGGGCCTTGAATTCCTGTTCTCTCTAAGACTTTAACATGAAAGGATGCTGAATTTTGTCAAATGCTTTTTCAGCATCCAATGAAATGACCATGTGGTTTTTTTCTTTGAGTTTGTTTATGTAGTGGATTGCATTGATGGATTTCTGTATATTGAACCAACCCTGCATTCCCGGGATAAAGCCTACTTGATCATGGTGGATGATCGTTTTGATGTGTTCTTGGATTAGGTTGGCAAGAATTTTATTGAGTATTTTTGCATCGATGTTCATAAGGGAAATTGGTCTGAAGTTCTCTTTCTTTGTTGGATCTTTGTGTGGTTTTGGTATCAGCGTAATTGTGGCTTCGTAGAAGGAATTGGGTAGTATTCCTTCTGTTTCTATCTTGTGGAATAGTTTGAAAAGTATTGGTGTTAACTCTTCTTTGAAGGTCTGATAGAATTCTGCACTGAAACCATCTGGTCCTGTGCTTTTTTGGTTGGAAGACTTTCTATGACTCCTTCTATTTCTTTAGGCATTATGGGACTGTTTAGATTGTCTAGTTGGGCCTGATTTAATTTTTGTATCTGGTATCTGTCAAGGAAATTTTCCTTTTCCTCCAGATTCTCCAGTTGTGTTGAGTACAGGCTCTTGTAGTAGGATCTGATGATTTTTTGGATTTCCTCAGTTTCCGTTGTTATATCTCCCTTTTCATTTCTAAGTTTGTTAATTTGGGTACTTTCTCTGTGCCCTTTGGTCAGTCTGGATAAGGGTTTATCTATCTTGTTGATTTTCTCAAAGAACCAGCTCCTGGTTTTGTTGATTCTTTGTATGGTTCTCTTTGTTTCTACTTGATTGATTTCGGCCCTGAGTTTGATGATTTCCTGCCTTCTACTCCTCCTGGGTGCAAACACTACCTTAGAGTAAAAGGCTGGAAGACAATTTTACAAGCAAATGGTCTCAGGAAACAAGCTGGAGTAGCCATTTTAATATCAGATAAAATTGACTTTCAACCCAAAATCATCATAAGAGACTGAGGGACACTTCTTGCTGGTCAAAGGAAAAATACAACAAGAAGAACTCTCAATCCTGAACATCTATGCTCCAAATGCAAGGGCACCCTCTTTCGTGAAAGAAACTTTATTGAAACTCAAAGCACACATTGCACCTAACACATTAATTGTGGGTGACTTCAACACTGCACTTTCCTCAATGGACCGATCAGGAAAACAGAAACTAAACAAGGACACAATGAAACTAATTGAAGCTTTGGACCAATTAGATTTAACAGATATATATAGAACATTCTATCCTAAAGCAAAAGAATATACCTTTTTCTCAGCACCTCATGGTACCTTCTCCAAAATCGACCATATAATTGGTCACAAGATAGACCTCAACAAATATAAGAAGATCGAACTAATCCCATGCCTTCTATCAGATCACTATGGAGTAAAAGTGGTCTTCAATAGCAACAAAAACAACAGAAAACCCACATACACGTGGAAACTGAACAATATTCTACTCAATGATACCTTGGTCAAGGAAGAAATAGGGAACGAAATTAAAGACCTTTTAGAACACAATGAAAATGAAGACACAACATACCCAAATCTATGGGACACAATGAAAGCAGTGCTAAGAGGAAAACTCATAGCTCTGAGTGCCTCCAAAAAGAAAATGGAGAGAGCATACATTACCAGCTTAATGACACACCTGAAAGCTCTGGAGTCTAACTTCTTGTGTTCTTTGTATATTTTGGATATTAGCCGTCTTTCTGATATAGGGTTAGTAAAGATCTTTTCTCAGTTTGTGGGTTGCCAGTTTGTCCTTTTGTCAGTGTCCTTTGCCTTACAGCAACTTTTCAATTTTATGAGGTCCCATTTGTTTATTGTTGATCTTAGAGAATAAACCATTGGTCTTCCACTCAGAAAAATTTCCCCTGTGCCCATGTGTTGGAGGCTCTTCCTCACTTCCCCTTCTATTAGATTCAGCATATTTGGTTTTATAGGGAGGTTCTTGATCCACTTGGCCTTGAACTTTGTACAAGGAGATAAGAATGGGCCTATTTGTGTTATGTTTTAATTGTAAATTTCTATCTCTATTGTGACTAAGACTTTGTCTAAGTATTTTATGTTATTTTTATGTTTATTTAATTTATGTGTGAGAGTGAATATTGTTGGTTGTGTGCCAGTGTGTGAGGAGAGTCCAGACTAATACTTTCTGGATCACTTGTTGATTTCTACATGGTGAGGTAACCTCACTTATTATTTCTGCCATGCAGCATCCTTCAGACCGTCTGGCATACAAACTTCAGTACCACCATGCCATCTCTGCATCTTAGCTCCCTGCAGGGGTATGTATTGTGTTTGTGCTTCTGGCTTTTTACATGGGTTTCAGGGATCAAACTCAGCTATTCAGGGTTGCACTGAAAATGCTTTTACTCTCTGAGCCATTTCACTCTTTCTGGTATTTTGCCTCTTTAATTTTTTTTTTAATCTTTGAAACCCATTGTTTGGTAATTTCATACGTGCATACAGTATATTTTATTTTAATTAATTCTATCATCCTCCATTTTTCTTCCAATTCTTACCACACCTCCACCCATATTCATGTCTTGTTTTCAAGGTCTATTGAATTCATACATTGTTCTTCTTATGTACACATATGTAAGTTACCTGGTGGCACCTCTGCCAGTATCAGTTCTCTATGGAAAGTAGTGATGAGTGGAATCATTAGTGATTTTAGGGGGAAAAGGAGTAAAATGTTGCTTACTTTGTGCAATGTCTACTTTTCTTAGCTCTTTACTATTCTGGGTCCAGAAACCTTTCTCTTCTGGCGAGTAACAATGACGGATTAAGTAAGGAAGTGATTACTCTGTCTCTTTGTACTTTTCTTGCAGGCCCCTTGATCTAGCATAAGGCTTAGAGTTTCTTAATTCCTTGTCTGCCAGGAAAAAAATTCAAACTCACAGAAAGAAAATTTTTATACAGGCAATATGCACACACACACACACACACACACACACACACACACACACACACACATACCCCGCACACATTCTGGTCAGAACTGGCCATGTGTGTCATTAATTCCACAACTGTTTTTGCATACACACACACACACACACACACACACACACACACACACACACACACCTATAATTACCTATGCCTATATACATTTGGTGGATGGAGCAAAAGCTCCCATGTTCAAGTTCCATTAAGCATTCACCAAAGCAGAGAAAACTCACTCAATCTTGATAAAAAAAAAATAAGCTCTGACCTTTATTGCTTAGAGAAAGAAAAGGCCTTTATCTTTTTATTGCTGAAATAAGAAAAAGAGCTGAAGTAAGAAAAAAATAGCTTGTCCTGTATATTTCTGAAAGAAAAACACCTCAACTCTCTTTTGGTGTAAGAAAGAAAATGCCCTTTTCCTTTTTATTGCTCAATGAAAGAAGCCTCTCCATTGTTGCTATAGATACTTATACTTTCTCAGTATAAAGGGTCACATGGTATTGCAAGCATCTTTTTTCCCCCCAGAAGTTCATAGAAAGTTCAAGCCACTAATTTAAGTCAATAAATCAAATAAGGTATTGTAGCAGAAATATTTACATGTGTTTCCATTAAAATGAGTATTTAACTACATATTCAATATCTATCTTCTAGATCTACATTAAAAGATTATAACAATAATTTTAATGTCATAAATATGTGTAGTTTTCAGTCCTTGATCAATTTGGACTTGAGCTTTGGGCAAGTTTATTTTCATTTTTCTATATATGGCCAGCCAGTTAGACCAGCACCTTTTATTGAAGATGCTTTCTTTTTTCCATTGCATAATTTTGACTTCTTTTTTTCTTTTGTTTTTTTTCTTTTCTATATTCTTTGTTTACATTCCAAATGCTTTCCCCTTTCCTAGTTCCCCCCTCCCCATATGTCCCATAAGCCTTCTTCTCTCCACCCATTCTCCAATCACCTCCCTCACTTTTCTCTGTCCTGGTACTCCCATACAATGCTGGATCAAGCCTTTCCTGGATAAGGGCCCTCTCCTTACTTCTTCATGGGAGTCATTTGTTATGCGATTTGTGTCTTGGGTATTCAGAGCTTCTGGGCTAATTAATATCCACTTACCAGAGATTGCATTCCATGTGTATTCTTTTGTGATTGGGTTACCTCACTTAGGATGATATTTTCCAGTTCCAACTATTTGCCTAAAAATTTCATGAATTCATTGTTTTTAATTGCTGAGTAGTATTCCAGTGTGTAAATATACTACATTTTCTGTATCCATTCCTCCATTGAGGGACATCTGGGTTCTTTCCAGCTTCTGGCTATTATAAATAAGGCTGCTATGAACATAATGGAGCATGTGTCCTTATTGCATGTCAGGGAATCCGATGACTTTTTTAAGTTCCACAGGTTTTGTTGTTATATCTCCCTTTTCATTTCTGATTTTGTTAATTTGGATACTGTCTCTGTGCCCTCTGGTTAGTCGGACTAAGGGTTGATCTATCTTGTTGATTTTCTCAAAGAACCAGGTCCTGGTTTTCTTGTTTTTTTGTTTTTTGTTTTTTGTTTTTTGAGACAGGGGTTTCTCTGTGTAGCCCTGGCTGTCCTGGAACTCACTCTGTAGACCAGGCTGGCCTCAAACTCAGAAATCCGCCTGCCTCTGCCTCCCAAGTGCTAGGATTACAGGCGTGTGCCACCACGCCTGGCTATTTCTTGATTCTTTGTATAGCTCTTTTTGTTTCTACTTGATTGATTTCATCCCTGAGTTTAATGATTTCCTGCCTTCTACTCCTCTTGGGTGTATTAGCTTCTTTCTGGTTAGGACTTTCAGGTGTGCTGTTGAGCTGCTAGTGTATCCTCTCTTCAGCTTCTTTTTTGGAGGCACTCAGAGCTTTGAGTTTTCCTTTTAGCGCTGCTTCCATTGTGTCCTATAAATCTGGGTATATTTTGCCTTCATTTTCATTAAATTCTAAAAAGTCTTTGATTTCTTTCCTTATTTCTTCCTTGACTAAGGTATCATTGAGTGTTGTTCAGCTTCCATGTGTATGTGGGCTTTCTGTTGTTTGTCTTGCTATTGAAGACCACCCTTACTCCATAGTGATCCAATAAGAGGCATGGGATTAGTTATAAATAGGACTGCTATGAACATAGTGCAACAGATGCCTCTGAGGCATGGTGGGGCATCTTTTGGGTATATTCCTAAGAGTGGGCATAGCTGGGTCTTCAGGTACATCTATTTACAATTTTCTGAGGAACCTCCAGATTGATTTCCAGAGTGGTTATACCAGTTTGCTATCTCATAAGCAATGGAGGAGTGTTCCTCTTTCTCTACATCCTCTCCGCCATGTGTTGTCACCTGAGGTTTTGATCTTAGCCATTCTGAGTGCTGTAGGGTAGAATCTCAGGGTCCTTTTGATTTGCAGTTCTCTGATCACTAAGGACTTGAACATTTCTTTAGGTGCTTCTCAGCCCTTCAATACTGCTCAGTTGTAAAATCTCAGTTTAGTTCTATGCCCCACTTTTTTTTTTTAATTTGGTTGTTTAGGTTTTTTGGTGATTAGTTTCTTGAGTTCTTTTATTGTTAAGTGTAGCCTGCAGCTATATTTGAACGGTTTACCGGGTCACCTGGAAGGAAAGCTGGGGATAGGACACCATCAAAAGGACAAATCGGCAACCAACAAATTGGGAAAAGATCTTCACCAACCCTACATATGACAGAGGGCTAATATCCAATATATACAAACAACTCAAGAAGTTAGACCCCAGAAAACCAAATAACCCTATTGAAATTGGGGTACAGAGCTAAACAAAGAATTTTCACATAAAGAACTTCGGATGGCTGAGGAGCACCTTAAAAATCCTCAACATCATTAGTCATTAGGGAAATGCAAATCAAAACAACCCTGAGATTTCACCTTACACCAGTCAGAATGGCCAAGATCAAAAACTCAGGAGAAAACAGGTGGCTGGCGACAATGTGGAGAAAGAGGAACACTCCTCCATTGCTGGTGGGGTTTCAAATTGGTACAACAACCCTGGAAATCAGTCTGGCATTTCCTCAGAAAACTGGGCATGATACTACCGGAGGACCCTGCTATACCACTCCTGGACATATACCTAGAGGATTCTCCAGCATGTAATAAGGACACATGCTCCACTGTGTTCATAGCAGCTGTATTTATAATAGCCAGAAGCTGGAAAGAACCCAGATGTCCCTCAAAGGAGGAATGATACAGAAAATGTGACATATTTACACAATGGAATACTACTGAATAAATTTTCATGAATAAAAACAATGTATTCATGAAATTCTTAGACAATGGATGGACTTAGAAAATACCATCCTGAGTGATGTAACCCAGTCACAAAAGAACACAAACGGTATGTACTCACTGATAAGTGGATATTAGCTCAGAAGTTCGGAATACCCAAGACACAATTCACATATCAGATGATGCCCAAGAAGAAGGAATGAGAGGCCCCTGGCCCTGGAAAGGCTTGATACAACAGTGTAGGGTAATACCAGGACAGGGAAGCAGGAGGGGTACAATTGGGGAACAAAGGGAAGGGAGAGGGCTTATGGGATTTTTGGGGATGGAGGAACCAGCAAAGGGGAAATCATTTGAAATATAAATAAAGAATATATATAGTAAACAACATAATAAAAGCAATTATGCAGCAATCTGATAGTAAATATCAAATTGAATGGAGAGAAACTTAAATCAGTTCCACTAAAATTAGGGCAAAGACAAGGCAGCACACTCTCCCTGTCTATTCAATATAGTATTGAAAGGTCTAGCTAGAGCAATAAGACAACAAAAGGAGATCAAGCAGATACAAATCAGAAAGGAAGGAGTCAAAGTATCACTATTTACAGATGATATGACCATATATATGAGACCCAAAAGTCCTACCAGAGAACTCCTACAGCTGATAAACACCTTTAGCAAAATTGTTAAAACTAAGTTAACTTAAAGAAATCGATAGCCCTCTGTTATGCAAAAAATAAGGGTAACATTAGCCACAAATAATATAAATAGCTTGGTGTAACTCTAACAAGGGAGTGAAAGTGCTATATGACAAGGATTTCAAGTCTCTGAAGAAAAAAACTGAAGAAGATATCAAAAGATAGAAAGATTGCCCATGCTCATAGATTAGTAGCAATTACATAGTTAAGATGACCATCTTATTAAAAGCAGTCTACTGAAAATGTCTCACATACAATATTATATCCTTCTACTAAGTATGACTAGGACTACTATGTGCCAAACATGTTCATTTGTGTCTCAAGTCTTACAAGAATCAATGGTCACATAAATATGCTTGTTAATCATAAAATACTTTATTTTTCTATTAAAACACAAACCTATGCAATGCCCAACACAAAAACAATTTAAGGAGTACAGTGCTTTGAACTAGACTACATCCATTGATATATGTCCCAGAGAGTGGGACATTAAAGGACACTAGAATTCCCCAGACCCTGGACTGTTGAGAAGTTAGGACAGAGTCAGTCACCTTTGGAAAGGGAGAAATATCAACAACACCATTATGTTGAGCCATTTGGCTTCATGTATTTTCAAATGAATCTTTCCTGGGTTGAATCACTGATATTTGATTTCTCACATAAAATCTGCATCAGATGTCCTGAGAAATCATTCAGGTTAAATAAAAATGTTTTCTTTTTTATAGACACCTGTTTGTCATGTAGAGAAGACACTGGTACTCATGTGAACAAGGAACCTTTTAAGGGGTCTTGTTTCATTTGAAAACGACAGATCTGTAAGGACTCCAGAAATAGGAATAGACCAGCTAAGGACTGGGCAAAGAGACAATATCACATATCACTGTCACTTGACTTTGGATTGGATGACTCTGGCCAAGAACACTGAGATATAAATACACACATAAAGACACATGCCTGTACTTAATGTACTCCACTAAATGAGTTTTGTTTTTGGCTTCTGCTCCAGATCACTGAAGGAAGGAAAATGCCATAATTCTGACATTAAATAAAGCATTCATGGGTCATTAAGAATGGGTTTGATATCTCTGGCTCACATGTACATTTTTTTATGCTGGAACTAATTCTGGTTTTCTTCTCATGGTGTCATTCAAGGAAAATTGGTACAGATGTACAGATTAGACACATGGTAGACAACCCAGCTTAACCTAGTTATAGACAAAATGAAGAAAATATGAAGACAAAATAAAACAATGAAGACAACTAAACAATACTTTTTAAATGTGTCTAAAGAAATAGTTTGGTTATTAGAGATGATCCCATGTTAAATTAACCATGAACTGTTATTTGCTGTTGGGATGACTTATGACATTATTTCCATCATTCAACTCAAGCATAATTTGCCAAGATCAAAGCCAGTTTAGGAGATGACAGGAAGAAGACTGTGTACACTTGCACCTGGCTGGTGTCCTTCAGGTTAGAGTCAAGCAAAGGACATAAAAACTAATAGATGAGACTGCCTATAGGTGCATATAGTTTTATGAGATAAATGATACACAAAATAAAAGCACAGATTGAACTCAACACTATGAAACTGTGTGACATCAATACTTAACTCTCAACAATTCACAGGCCATCCAGAAAAAAAAAACCCAACAGAAACACATCAGCATTAAATGATCTCATATCACAACTGGACCTAAAATGAGGCCTAAAGAATATTCTGTTCCAACATAAGACAATAGACTTTATTCTCTGAACCCCATGGACTTTTCTTCAAATAGATCACATTTGACAAAATGAAGTAAGTCTTAACAAATACGAGAAAACTGAAAGGATTTCTCGGATTCTAGTAATCACAATAGTATAAAGTGATAATGAAGCAGAGGGGAAACTATAGAACATACAACAACTCATGACTATTGAGCAGCACCCTATTGAATGATGGCTGGTCAGTGAAAAAACCAGGAGGAAACTTTTAAAAATTTATAAAATCTAATAAAACAAAATGACAGAATATTCAGACTTGTGAGATGCAGTGAAAGTCGTAAGAGGGAAGTCTATCGCTATAAACGCCCACCTTAAAAAATTAGAGGCCTGGAGAGATGTCTTAGTAGTGAAGAGAAGAAGCACACTACTCTTATGGAGGTTCTGTGTTTGGCTCCAGCACACACTCTGAGTGGCTCACAAGTGCCTGGAACTCCAGCCCCAAGGGATCTAAAGCCTGTATGGCACTATACTCATGTGAACACCCTTTCACATATAAATAAATTTTTTGAAAAGTAAAATTAAAAATTATTAAAGAGATATGCACCCTCAGATACTAGAAATAGACCACCTCATGCCTCAAATAAATTATAAAGCACAGTAAAGATTGAGGTAGACATTATTGAAATGTAAACAAAAAAATACAAGAAGTCAACAGAGAAGGGAGTTAGTATTTTGAAAAGATAAGCAAGATTTACAAACTCTTATCCAAACCAACAAAAAGAAAGAGGTGACCCAATTATTAAGACTGAAAATGCAGAGAGCATACATGAGATGGACCTAGATCCTCATGCATATATAACAGTTGTGCAGCTTGTTCTTAGTGTGGGACTGCTGACAGCATGAGCAGGAGCTGTATCTGAGTCTGTTGTCTGTCTTTGGATCCCATTCCCCTAACTGGGCTGCCTTGCCTAGCTATATAGGTGAAGATGACCTAGTCCTACTGCAACTTGATATGTCAAGGTACATTGATATCCATGTGAAGCCTCCCGTTTTCTGAGCCTCTTCTGAAAACAAAGGAAGAATCCATGGAGGTGAACTTAGAGAGAGGGCCCGGGAGAATAGGAGGGAGAAGAAGCTACTCTCGGGATGTAAAAATAATTAGTTAGTTAGTTAAAATACAAATGGAACATGTCACAAGAGACAATGAGATTCAGATAATCATTGAAGCACACTTGGAAATTTAATATTTCCATAAGAGGGAAATACATGTGCTCCAAGATTTCAAACAAGAGGTTTTGAATGACTTAAATCCATGCATAAAAAGCAATGGCAATGAGGCACTACTGAAGATTCTAATTAAAGAAAGTTCAGGCCAGATAAAGTCTATGCTGAACTCCACCACATTATTAAATAGAACTAGCACCAATGCTTCTCATACTGTTCTACTAGGAATAGAAGGACCACTACCAAAGTAAAATCACAAAATATCATATTGTTTAGTATCATACTGAAACCAAATTTGAATAACTACACAACAAAAGACACTTATATTCCAATCTCCCTGATAAATGCACATACAAGAATTCACAGTATAATTCCTGTAAATTGAATTGAAGAATACATCAAACATATTCACCATGTTCATGTTGGCTTCATTCCAGCTATACATGGATCATTCAACATTCACAAGTCACAAATATAACATAGCATATAAGTAAATCACATTATCACCTCAGTAGATATAAAAAAGTGCCTTAATCAAAATCCAACACTCATCTGTATAAAATAAAATCAACAACTGAAGATTCTGGGAACAGAAGAAATGGATATTGGCATAAGGAAGGCTTATATGTGAAAGACATATAGTCAACATTGTATTAAATGGAGAAAAACTAAAAACATTTCCATTAAAATCAGGAACAAGAGTGTTTGCATTCTCTACTCTTATAGAATACTCCACTCGAAGTCTCAGATATAACAATAAGGTAATAAGTAAATAAAAATAGACAGGAAAGGAAAAAACCAAAATATTCTTATTTGTAGAAGATAGGATTTCATACATCAAGGAACCCTAAAGACTCCACCAGAAAACTTTTAAAACTGTAAACACTTTCACCGAGGTAGCAAGAAATCACATCTACATGCAAAAAGAAATAACCTTTCACTATAATAATAAAAAACACGATAAAAATGAAATTAGGAAAATAATCTTACACTCAATATATTTAAAGTAGCTAGGAATAAACTTCAGTGAGGAAGCTACCAAATCTCTACAATGAACGATTTAAACTCTAAATAAGGAAAATGAAGAAAACACTTGACAGTGAAAAGACGCCTCATGCTTATGGAACAATAGAATTCATATATTGAAAGTGTGTATTGTCAGAGTGAGTTATTGCCTCAATGAAGTATCCATAAAAATAGCAATGACTTATTGAAATAAGTGGGTAAATATCCTAAACTTCACAATCCCATTTAAATCTGTGGTTCTGGGAACCAGACAACAAAGGGAAATACATACACAAAGCAAGAACTCCATGACTGAGTTACAGCTCCAGTCCTTCATTTTCCTATATAGAGTCTTTATGTGTAGCACAGGCTAGCCTTGAGCAGATGATCTTTGTGCCTCTACCTAACATGGGCTATGTCATAGATTTAGCTACCATGCCCAGCTCTGTTAGAGCAGGCTGTAGGCCTTTTGTTGTTTTTGATTTTTGGTGCTGGAGGTTGAACCTAAAGCCTTAGAAATGATAGGCAAGCGGTCCTTCACTTCACTTGGATATGTTCCCCAGACCCTGTTACTCTACCGGGGCAGCTGGATGCCTGGTTTTGAGTTCTGAAGTGTTGTCTGAACATTTGAAAAATCAGAATGCATTCATCTATTGAGGAGTAAGGAGGAATTGGTTAAGGGCTAGAGAGGAGTCTGCAGCCTCTAAGTGGGATTTTCTGCAAGCTGCTTGGCTTTGCAGCCTCAGTTTCCACTTCTGCAAAGGAAATTGATGGTATTGTCCACTTTATAACAGCTTGGTAAGGAATAAATGCATAAACCCAACTAGAGGAAAAATAGAGCACCTGGCAGCAAAGCCTGAGAGTTTAAACCAACATATGTGACTAAAAGGAAAAACAAAGTAAGTGAAGCAAAATTAATCACTTATTCCTCAGAGGAGAAGGTCAAACTCAACCCTATCTGTCAACAAGGGGTGTTTGTTTATTTTAAATGTTCAGAAAGTGTGCTTAAATTTGGCTCTAGTTTTGATGACGTTTCTCTGCCTACAGCTAAGTTAGTTACCCTTCACTACTATGATTTTCATGGATATGATGAAGTGACTATTATGGTTGTAGAATGCTTAAGTGACAGTTGGAAGTATAGTGCATGTGACTGGTATATTGGGACAGATTTTTTTAAATTATTTTATTTATTTACATTCCAATCATTGCCCTTCCCATTAATCCCCCTTCCACAGTCCCTCATCCCATTCCTCCTCCCCCTCGCCTCCAAGAGAATTCTCCCCTCCCCCTTCTCTGGGGCCACAAGCCTCTCCAGGATTAAGTGCTTCTCCTCCCACTGAGGCCAAACCAGGCACACCTCTGCTATGTATATGCCAGGGGCCTCAGACTGGCCCGTGTATGCTCCTGGTTGGTGGATCAGTCTCTGTGAGCTCCCTGGGGTCTGGGTTAGTTGAGACTGCTGGTCTTCCCTGGAGTCACCTACTCCTTCAGCTTCTTCAATCCTTCCCTCAATTTAGCCATAGGTGTCTCCAACTTCAGTCCAATGACTGGGTAAAAGTATTTGAACCTGTTTCAGTCAGCTGTTGGTAGGGCCTCTCAGAGGACAACCATTCCAGGCTCCTGCCTGTAAGCACATCATAACATCAGTAATAATGTCAGGCCTTGGTGCCCCTCCAAGATGGATCCCAAATTGGGCAGGTCATTGGACCACTCTTCCCTCAGTCTCTTTTATTTTTGTTTGGGACAGATATTAATCATCCATAAGATCCCTAAAATGGTCCTACATTCATTAGGAGGTGTGTTGAAGACACATGCTGAGGGCAAATCCTAGGCATTCTTTTGCCCTTGGTTTTCTGAACTGGTGAACATATACATGAGACACAAGAACTTTGTGAAGAATTACCTCAAGTAGTTATTGTCCACACAAATTGTTAAGATATGTAATGTATGTGTGTATGTATGTATGTATGTATGTATGTATGTATATACACAGTTCTTAATTCCATCCCTCTTTATGATCATTCTTATTATAAATTACCAAAGGCAGAGGTATACCTAGACTCAGATAAACATTTACCATTTTTCAACATTTTATGATTTCAACAGATGCTAATTATGAACCTTTGTAGTGTACTCTTCCTTTTATGATTGTCAACTGATACTAATTATGTGACTTTGTAGTGTGTGCTCCATACCATTGGATGAATGCTTAGAAGTGAGATCTTATACCATATTCATCACTTTTCATATCTCTCAGGTTTAATAAAAATGTGACAGAAATAATTTATGTAAATGAATTATTAACCTTAGCTCAAAGTTTCCAGTGTACTTTTGAGTTCATCATGATGTGAGGTGATTAGGTGGGCAAGAAGTTACATCAAGTTACAAGATGCAATGCTGCATCTCTATTTTTCTCTTTTATTCTGCCCAGGACTACAGTCTAAAGGAAGGTGTTGCTGAAATTTAAGGCAAGTCTTCTACAACTTGTTCTTTTTTTATGGAGACAGAGTGAAAGTAGCAATAGCATTGGTATGTTTATTTTGCTCTACAGTCTCAGAAGGTCACAAACAAAGTTGACCTGAAGTTCTGTGGGGAACACATGGATGGGACAAAACAGGACATCAATGATAGGTTGGTTCAGGAATACACTGATGATCTGAGTTCATCTATAGACAGTTCCTGGGATAGGTGCTTCATTCTAGAGTTCCACTTGAGATGTTAAACTGTGTGGCATACTAACAAGGAAAAATAGGGCCCTACAAAATGAGGAATCAGCTTACCTCTAGACTTGCTGGGGTCTTTGCTGAAGTTATTGTTTGAATAATAAGTGAATATTATCTCTATTGAATACTATGGGGATTGTTGGTAAAGGAAATTACCACAGATAAGGGGAGGGAAGATGGAGACAACTCTCTTAATAGAAAAGTACTGCCAGTATGCATTTCCCTACCAAATTTGCTGGCTCTGCCAGGAGCCTGCAAACCTCCTGTTTCCAGTACTTCTTATCCACTTCTGCCCTGGGTCTCTTCTGGTTTTCCCATTAAAAGGAATTCTAAATCATCAGAAGTTAAGCCAGGCAGAGCTATGACCCAATGTTCTTCCTTTTGATCATAGAGAATTTTTAATAGCTGAGTAGTACTCATTGTGTAAATGTACCACATTTTCCGTATCCATTCCCCTTTTGAAGGTGCCACTGACATTTAAGGCAAGTCTTCTACAACTTGTCCTAATCACTCATTTAATGGTTGGATTTTTCATTGTCTTTGCAAGGAGAGAAACTCAACAAGAGACAAAACCTGAAGTAACTTGTTTATACAACAGAATCTATAGGGCACAGATCATGAAAAGTCAATTATTATGTATTCAACTATTCTTGACAGATAGCTAGATGTATAGGTAGGTGAGAACTTTGCCTGCCCACCATAGCTTCTTCTAGATTATTTTCTGCTTGACCACATGATATCTGATTTGCCCACTATTGCACCAGTGGTGCTGGTACTGTGGTTCCTAGGGCTCACAGCTCTGCCTTCCTTCAAGTGATCATTTTGGTTTTTCATGGAGCAGTTCCCTAAAGTTTGGTTTACTTTTGAGCTTTCTGTGATTACCATCTACATTCTGTCTCCGTTCACAGCTACAGGTGGATTCTGAAAACCAAAGGATATATTTTTTATACTAAAAGTGAAGGAAGCATGTCAATTATGTGTGACCAGGTACAATGCCAAGCATTTGAACATGAAAGTTGTCCCATGAAAAGATCCATATGGATGTAGTGGATAAAGATACTTACCACTAAGCTTCACAACCTGAGCTTTATCTTTGAGGCCTATATGGTTGAAGAAGATAATTAATTCCCAGAAGTCATCCTGTGGCCTCTACAATGTCCTGTGGTACATATGCAAACACCCTAAATCAATAAATATAATTGAACAAAAAAGGAAAGAGTAAGATTCATATGGTCACATTGAGGA
Source organism: Apodemus sylvaticus (assembly GCF_947179515.1). Taxonomy (NCBI): domain Eukaryota; kingdom Metazoa; phylum Chordata; class Mammalia; order Rodentia; family Muridae; genus Apodemus; species Apodemus sylvaticus. The sequence goes on along the minus strand of NC_067472.1, from coordinate 54,271,376 downwards.
AATGAAACTCAAAATGTCCACCTCCAGTACAGGGTCTCAATAGGAGGGACTGCGTAGCTAACAAACAGTCAAAATTCCTGACCCATAATTGTTCCTGTCTAAAAGAACTACAGCATCAGAAATTGGGAAGAGACTGAAGGAAAGGCAATCTCATGACCAGCCCGACTAGGGAGCCATCTCTTGGGGGGTACATCAAGGTCTGACATTACTATGCTATGATGTGCTATGCTATGATGATGCTATGCTATGCTATGATTTACAGAGGGGAGCCTGGCATGGCTGTCCTCCGAAAGCACCTACCAACAGCTGACTGAGACAGAGGCAGATACTTACACCCAGCCATTGGACTAAAGTCAGGGACCTCTATGCTTAAATTAGGAGAAGGATTGAAGAAACTGAAAGGGAGATTGACCCCATAGGAAGACCAGAAGTCTCACCTAAACCAGACACCAGGGAGCTCACAGAGACTAAGCCACCAACCAGAAGAATCCATAGGCTCGTTGAAGCCGCCTGGCACATATGTAGCCGAGGTCTGTCTGGTATGACCTCAGTGGGAGAAGATGCAATTAATCCTCAAGAGACATGAGGTCCCAGGGAAGGGGGAAGTCTGGTAGAGTGGGAAGCACCCACTTGGAGGCAAGGAGGAGGAATGGGATGAGGAACTATGGGAGAGGGATCAAAGTGGATAGTGGGGGCAATTACTTGAAAGTAATTAAATAAAATATATTTTTTTAAAAAAAGTTGCATTTCACTACTTTATCATAATATTTACTCATAGTATAAAAACATATATCTAGGGCTAGAGAGATGGCTCAGAGGTTAAGAGCACTGACTGCTCTTCCAAAGGTCCTGAGCTCAATTCCCAGCAACCACATGGTGGCTCACAACCATCTGCAACGTAATCTGATACCCTCTTCTGGTGTGTCTGAAGACAACTACAGTGTACTAATATACATTAAATAAATAAATAAATAAATAAATAAATAAATAAATAAATAATTCTTAAAAACCCATATATCTAAATTACACCATAGCATCCATTTACCCAAAACACATTAAGTAAAAGTCCATTGATATTTACTCAAAGAACGATGACAATCTCTCTCAACAGATATAATGAATAATTTGACTTCAATTGATAACTTTTAGCTTAAGTGGTCTTTCTACTACTTGGCAGGAAAAGGAATTACAAGTCTGAAGTATGTCGTCTCTATAAAGAACTTATTCTTCTCTGTATTTATTCTTTTAACACTAGATGTATTATGTGATACTACTTTGTAAATAATGCGCTGTGTCTTTGCATCATAATCTTTTATGGATAGCTCATACTAGTTTGCTTAGTCTGATGCAAGTAGAAAATTGTTTTTTAAAGATTAAATTTGTTGTTTTTATTAACTTTTGAAGGCAGCTAATTCTTATTGTTTTATTCATCAACAAATACCTATCTATATTTATATTAAAAATTGTATTACTTGATATTTATTACAGGTTTAATTAATAGGCAATTATTTCAGACAAGATTCATATGATCTATCCCAGGTAATCATGTAAAGTATCCTTCTGTCCATCATGCATCTTTTATTCAATGAGCATGTTATGAAGGGCATCTTATCTAGCATGAATCCAGATTAATTGCTGTGTGCATTTCTAGGAATATTATTTCTGTGCTGCATCACTTTGTTTTGTTTTGTTTGGCTTTCCTATGTTTTGTTTTGCTTTGTTTATTTTTTAAGACAGACTATCCCTGTGTAGCTCTGATTATCCTGAAAACTACTATGTAGATCAGAAAGGGACTTCACCCTCAGAAATCCACCTACTTCTACCTCCTGGGTGCTGGGATTAAAGGCATGCACCCCCAGGACCCAGCCAAGCATATTCTTTTTTAATGAATGAGAAGACAACATAAAGATAAAACGTGAAATATCAACATATGGTGTGCACTCAGAAAAGCTACAAAATATCAGTAAATTTGGGGAATGAAATAAGAGGCCACCTCTGCTTGTCCCACAATCACAACATGGAAGGGTGTAAGTTCCTCTTCTCCTTGTTTTGCTTTACAGGGCCTCACAGTTAAATTCCACTAAACCCTTAAAGGGCTTTTCAGACTTGAACTTTAAAACTGTTACAGAGGCAGTAGTGAACACAGCTGACATTGTGAAATAGACATGGTCCCTCGAGGACTACAGTGGAATGCTACCCCCAAATTTCTATAGTTAAAGGCTTATTCCAAGAGCACTGATAGTGTGTGGTCTTTGTGGAGCCTTAAGAGGTGAGGTCCAGTAGAACATTCATAGGTCACTGTATGTTGCCCTTGAAGGCAATCATGTAACCCCCAGCTTGACATTCAGTCTCTGTCTTGAAATTGGATTTATTTAAATTTCCTGAGCTACCAACACATGCTTTCTTCTGTAATCTTCATCATGAGAGAAAAGAGTTTGACTTCTCAGTTTTGGACACTTAACTTCCTAAACTATGAGATAATTAAAACTCTTTTTTTCATAATAATAACCCTGGGAGCCAGGCAGTGGTGGCACACACCTTTAATCCCAACACTTGGGAGGCAGAGGCAGGTGGATTTCTGAGTACAAAGCCAGCCTTGTCTACAGAGTGAGTTCCAGGACAGCCAGGGCTACACAGAGAAACCCTGTCTCGGAAAAAAAAATCCTGAGTGTTTTGTTATAGTATATGGTATGTTTAAAAGAAAGCAATTAATTTGGCATTTACTTACTGTTTCAGAGGGTTAGTTTATGTGCATGTCCATCATGATAGGAAAAATGGTGTCAGGCAGGCAAGCATGGCATTAGAGCAGTAACTGAGACCATACCTTGTATCTTCAAGTTGGAGGTAGAGAAAAAGCAATAGCTTTTAAAACCTCAAAGCTTTCCCTAGTGACATACTCTTTCCAACAAGGCCACATCAACTAGTCCTTCCTAAACCATCCACCAACTGGCAAACAAACATTCAAATATATGAGCCTATGGAGCGATTTTTATTTGAACTTCACACTCAAATTGTGTACCCAAACTACAGTACTCAACTGAAGACAATGACTGCTTTCTTCCAGAATCTTCCAGTAGCAAATAGTTCATCAGGTTTGGGTATGGCTCAGTGAGCCTCCCCTGACTGATGCTAGGTCTAGTTTTGTGCAGGCTTAGTTTAGGCAACTGTAGCTTATAAAGGATTATGATTGTAGCAGATATGTTGTGGCCATAACGGCATTTCATAACCTTCCTCCCCTTCATCCAGTTCTTATATGATCCATGATTTTTTTTGATTTTTAGCATTTTTTTATTCGATATATTTTTTATTTACATTTCAAATGATTTCCCCTTTTCTAGACCCCCACTCCCCGAAAGTCCCATTGGCCCCCTTCCCTCTCCCTGTTTTCCCACCCAACCCTTCCCACTTCCCTGTTCTGGTTTTGCCCTATACTGCTTCACAAAGTCTTTCCAGAACAAGGGGCCACTCCTCCATTCTTCTTGTACCTCATTTGATGTGTGGATTATGTTTTTGGTATTCCAGTTTTCTAGGTTAATATCCACTTATTAGTGAGTGCATACCATGATTCATCTTTTGAGTCTGGGTTACCTCACTTAGTATGATGTTCTCCAGCTCCATCCATTTGCCTAAGAATTTCATGAATTCATTGTTTCTAATGGCTGAATAGTACTCCATTGTGTATATATACCACATTTTTTGCATCCATTCTTCTGTTGAGGGATACCTCGGTTCTTTCCAGCTTCTGGCAATTATAAATAGGGCTGCTATGAACATAGTGGAACATATATCCTTATTACATGCTGGGGAATCTTCTGGGTATATGCCCAGGATCCATGATTTCTGATCTAACAGTTCCCTGAGTCTTAGCTGAGCACTCAAACATCACTTATTCTCAGCACTTGAAAAGCCATGAGCCTCTGTGTTCAAAAGGTTCTGTGCAGAGAAGCTTCTGTGATTAAAGATAAGATTAGCACTTGTCTATACACATAAGCATAAATATTTACAGGGCAGTGTGGCACTATGCAAATGAAGCTAAGCAACAGAAGTCTGTTCCTTCCTAGGGGAAAAGACTTCCTCAGTCATGGATGGGATTTGATTGTATTTACAGTTCTAGGCATCAGTTCCTTCTGTGGAACAAGTCTAAAATCCAACCCAAAGTGTGATTAGTTACCATCACAATAGTCATGCCACTGCTACATCAATGGGTGCATATTTCTAACTGATTGATTGCTTTTATAGTTCATAGAGTTCACCAATTTGCAAGACTGTTGAGGTTTGAGTATTATTGGTACTAGATCTTCCTAGGAACTTTGGTGAAATTCAGCAGTGACTATGTCTGACCCTAGAGTTTCCTTTGAAGGCAGACTTATAATTGTTAATTCAATGCTGTTGCTTGTTGTGGGACTATTTATATAATGACCACACTATAATAGTTCTACCTTTATATGTTACTTGATCTTTTCCCTTGCATCTTTTAATAGCCATTTTTTGTACCGTATGCTTGGTGCTTTGATTATTATGTGGCTTGTCTAAGTAGTGAGTAATAAGCTAGGTCATAGCTACATAGAAAGATACTGTTATAAAAAATACACAAACTGAAAGTAATCTCTGTGGGGGTGATGATGTGCAAATAGTAGGTTGCATTGTGACATTCTATACATGTATCATTGTATATTTGTTCTTTTTGAGCATACCCTATCACATCCTTTTTCTTTTCTCCTTCTGGTCCCTGTCCTCACAAAAAATATTTTCTCTTCTGATTTCTTGTTCTCAATCTAATCATATATATTTATATACACATACGACTCACTCAAAATATACACTGTACAAATATAAGTAAATGTGATAATGATATTCTGATTCTAATAGTTTTCATTCAATGTAATTCTCTTTTGTTCCACTCATTTCCATATAAATGGCATTTTTCAATCTTCTTTATAGCCAATTAAATCTCTATTACACAAACATTTTACATATATATTTATATATATATAAAAAATATATATTTCTGATTCTAATAGTTTTCATTCAATGTAATTCTCTTTTGTTTCATTCATTTCCATATAAATGACATTTTTCAATCTTCTTTATAGCCAATTAAATCTCTATTACACATAAACATTTTACATATATATATATGTATGTATATATATAAACATTTTGTTTCTAAGTCATCTGTTGATATGGTTATTTAAGCTGGCTTTATAACTTAGCTATTGTGAATAATGCAACAAACAAACAAACACAGATATGCAAGTGCTTATGCAGTAGTCCTACTCAGATTCCATCAGGTGTATACCCCAAAGATAGAGCTGAATCATGAGTACCTCAGGTTTTGAGAAATCTTCATACACATTCCATAATGGCTATTCCAGAAACTACACTTACATTTCATGTATTTTCTCATTTTTTATGTGTATAAGTGTGTGACTGATGGCTTGGACATATGTGTATGACATGCATTCAGGGTCCCAGAGAGGTTGTAAAATGGTATCAGATCCCCTGGAACTAGAGTGTCTGTGAGATACTGTATGGGCGCTGGGAACTGAACTCAGTTCTTTTGCAAGAGCAGTAAATATTCTTAGCTGCTGAGCCATCTCTCCAGCCACAGAAACTCAAATTTATTAATGGTTGTTTTATACTATGCAATATGACAGATTTTTTTACATTTAGGATCTGTTATCCTGAAAAAAGCTCATCATGGTGTCCTCAAACCTCCATTTTACCAATGTCTAAAATAAATCTTAAAGAGAAAGTCATTTTAACTCTCCCAAGGACAGGACCTGAGCAGACTTTAGATTACATACCTTTTTAATAATGAGTCAAAATTGGTAAACCCCCTCCCAAACTGGAAGGGATTTACAAAGGAGGGTAACAAAAAGAAAGTTTTCCTGGCAGAGTAAGTAGGCCATAATGCATTGACTCCAACCACTGAAATCAACAAATGACAGACAAGGAATAAAGCAGCTTAAGGTATGTAAGGGAGAAAAGGGGGGCAGGAAAGAAGGTGAAGGAAGAAGAAAATGAGGGATGATATTAAAAGGCAAATAAGGTGAGAAAAGTAAGGATGAGGAGAAGGGGGAAGAGAAGGGGAGAGATGAGACCATCATAAAAATCAGAACAGTAGATGGTAAAATCAACCCACCATGCTGTGACCTTCACTGGATATTAGAAGCACTTGCCAACACATTGCTGTTGCCATTTGTCATTACAGTTGTCCCCAGAGTCTCAAAAATCTGGTTCCTTGCTTTCTTCAATGAAATCAGTGTTCTTTGGTTCTTCTTCATTCTCTTATATTTCCTGGTGCAGTGCCATGTTAAACATACAACTTGTTCTTGTTTATTGGATGAGACTAAGGTGGTTGTCTGAGCAATAAATATAGGAACACTGAGGTGTCAGCTCCAGAGAGTTTCCTGATCTCTGTCTTGGGCAACAGACCAACCCATAGGGACTGCCTCAACATGAAGCTGGTGGTTCTATTCATGTTGGTTACCATCCCCATTTGCTGCTATGCCAGTGGTAAGTTCTGTAGAGGGAAGAGTACGCTTGGACCACACATTCTTACTGTGTCTTCCAGGAAGAAGTCATTGTACCTGAGCACTAGTATAAAGTGTCTGATGTAATAATAACTCCATGGATCAACATTAGTTCAGATAATATAATAAAAGGGTGTCTCTATTGTGGGTTTGAATCCTGTGTTGGATCTGCATGTTATGTGTCAATACCATACAAAATGCCCCACTACGAAAACTGTCCTTTTAAAAATCCATTGCAAGGCTCAGGTTTGATTATGAGATATTTCAGCAGAAAGTGGTGATGATATAAATTATGAATACTAGACCCATATGGGTTTCCTAGAGAATATTTTCATGAGTCTCTCTAACTGTGAAAGGAAACAGAAAACTTCCCAATAGTGCTACTGATTCTTAAGTGTAGTGTGTAATGCCAGTGTAAAAAGCTTGACAATTATTTGACAGACATATGAGAGATTATTCTGAATTCTTAAAGTGGTCCTTTACCTCGATGTCCTTTGTGTTCATGCTAGTAGGAAGAACAGCTTGCATTATCTGGGGGCTTCTTCCAATAATGAATGATGTAAAGTCCTTTCACAAAAAAATCATCAAAGTACAGAGAATAAGTAACAATTGAGTGCTCATCCCTAACTGGGATATCTAGCTGGGATATCTAGCTGGGATATCTAACTGGGATATCTAACTGGGATATCTAGCTGGGATATCTAACTGGGATATCTAGCTGGGATATCTAACTGGGATATCTAGCTGGGATATCTAACTGGGATATCTAGCTGGGATATCTAACTGGGATATCTAACTGGGATATCTAGCTGGGATATCTAACTGGGATATCTAGCTGGGATATCTAACTGGGATATCTAGCTGGGATATCTAACTGGGATATCTAGCTGGGATATCTAACTGGGATATCTAGCTATATCTATCTCATATCCTCCTCTTCAAGACTTGAGGAATGGGGGGGGGGATGAAAGATTGTAAGAGCCAGAGGTCAGGGAGAACTGCTGCAAAACACCAACTTCTAGACATGTCTGGACTATTGTACTGATGAACTAAGAGGGGCAGTGTTTGTTTGCCCAGGACTTTCACAAGATCAAGCTGGTCAACACTCTAAATGTGGACAGGGTAGGAGTCATGAGGCCCTACTCCTAACTGAGAAGCTTTTAGCAAGTGATTGGATGCTGAGGGAGGAAGAGTCAATTTTCTTCAGGGTTGTGGCTCATAAGAAGTTTCCCATGGTCCAGTGGATGGCCTTATATCAGTGAAAAGTAAGTAACACTAATTGTACTCAGCATATTATTTTTAAAAATGAAGAAGGATAAAACTTGAAGTTATGAGAAGGATGTGAGAGAGATCTGGGAGGAAATGAAAGGGAGCAGAGAAGAATGGATATGATTGAAATACATAATTCATGAAGTCTATATAATAAAAAGATCTTCTTTTGGCAGCCATATGTTGAAGTTTCATAGGTAAAGGGTCCCTGTTATTTTAGGAGAAACTATCTCAGAGCAGATTTCCTGGTCCGCTGGTCCTTACAATCTTTCTGCCACTCTACTCTGATGTTCTCTGAGCCTTGGATACAGGATCGGTGTTGTACCAGTTGGGGCTGGGCACACTATGATGATATGTTTTCTGCATTCCAACTAGTTACGGCTTTCTTTTTTGTTTTTTTATTAGATATATTCTTTATTTACATTTCAAATGATTTCCCCTTTCTTGGTTCCCTGACCCCTGAAAGTCCCATAAGCCATCTCCCCTCCCCATGTTCCCTAATCAACCCCCTCCTACTTCTCTGTCCTGGTATTCCCCTACACTGCTGCACTGAGCCTTTCCAGGACCAAGGACCTCTCCTCCCTTTGATGCCCAACAATGGGTAACTCCATGCGTACTATCTGGTTGATGGTTTTGTCCCTGGGAGCTCAGGGAGTTCTGGGTGGCTCATATCGTTGTTCCTCCTATGGTGCTGCAAACCCCTTCAGATCCTTGGGTCCTTTCTTTAGCTCCCCCATTGGGGACCCTGTGCTCAGTTCAATGGCTGACTGAGAGTGTCCCCCTCTGTATTTGTCATGCACTAGCAGAGCCTCCCAGGTGACAGCTATATCAGGCTCCAGTCTGCAAGTACTTGTGGGCATCGATAATAGTGTCTGGGTTTTGTAACTCTATATGGGATGCATCACTAGGTGGGGTAGTCTCTGGATGGTCTTTCCCTCAGTCTCTGCTCCACACTTTGTCTTTGTATCTCCTTCTGTGGGTATTTTGTGCCCCCTTCTAAGAAGGTTCAAAGTATCCATACTTTGCTCTTCCTTCTTCTTGGGCATCATTTGATATGTGAATTGTGTCTTGGGTATTCCAAGCTTCTGGGCTAATATCCACTAATCAGTGAGTTCATACCATGTGTCTTCTTTTATGATTGGGTTACCTCACTCAGGATGACACTTTCTAGTTCCATCCATTTGCCTAAGAATTTCATGAATTCATTGTTTTAATAGATGGGTAGTACTCCATTGTGTATATATACCACATTTTCTGTATCCATTCTTCCATTGAGGAACATCTGGGTTCTTTCCAGTTTCTGGCAATTATAAATTGGGCTGCTATGAACATAGTGGAGCATGTGTCCTTATTATATGCTGGGGAATCCTCTGGGTATATGGCCAGGAGTGGTCAAGGCAAAGGACACTGTCAATAGGACAAAATGGCAACCAACAAATTGGGAAAAGATCTTTACCAACCCTGTATCCGACAGAGGTATAATATCTAATATATACAAAGAACTCAAGAAGTTAGACTCCAGAGAACCATATAACCCTATTAAAAATGGAGTACAGAGCTAAACATAGAATTTTCACCTGAGGAATATTGAATAACTGAGAAGAAAGGAAAGAAATGTTCAATATCCTTAGTCATCAGAGAAATGCAAATCAAAACAACCCTGAGATTTCACCTCACACTAGTCAGAATGGCTAAGATAAAAAACTCAGGAGACAGCAGATGCAGGTGAGGATGTGGAGAAAGAGGAACACTCCTCCACTGCTGGTGGAATTGCAAGCTGGTATAACCACTCTGGAAATCAGTCTGGTGGCTCCTCAGAAAAATATTGTTTTCTTTAATAGTCTCTGTCTATTGAAAAGAACTACAGGCAACTAAGGAATTCCAAGAGCAGGAGAAATAATCTTTCCCAGGGATGAGCTCCATACTTGGTTCTCTAATAACATGATCAGCCCTGAAATCATATACATACAAGTAACATAAATGGATGATATACAGAAAGACAGACAGACAGACAGAAAGACAGAAAGGGACATCGATGGGTTGGAGAGAAGAAAGAGAAAGGGGAGGTGATATGATTATACTTTAATTTAAAAACACAAATTTCAAAATAAATGTGGTCATCTGGGCACATCTTTAATCCCAGGACTCAGAAGCAGGAGCAGGCAGATCTCTGAATTCAAGGCCAGCTTGGTCTACGGAGTGTGTTCCAGGACAACCAAACTTACACAAAAAATCTCTATCCCTAAAAACACAAAAAAGAATGTGATTATTATAAATGACTTTCATGACCAAATAACCCCATTAAAAAGTGGGGTACAGAGCTAAACAAAGAATTTTCACATGGAGAACTTCGGAGGGCTGAGAAACACCTTAAGAAATGTTCAACATCATTAATCATTAGGGAAATGCAAATAAAAACAACACTGAGATTTCCCCTCACACCAGTCAGAATGGCTAAGGTCAAAAACTCAGGAGACAGCAGGTGTTGGTGAGGATGTGGAGAAAGAGGAACACTTCTCCACTGTTGGTGGGATTGAAAGATGGTGCAACCACTTTGGAAATCAGTCTGGCGGTTCCTCAGAAAACTGGGCATGACACTTCCTGAGGACCCTGTTATACCACTCCTGGACATATACCCAGAGGATTCTTCAACATGCATTAAGGACACATGCTCCACTATGTTCATAGCAGCCCTATTTGTAGTAGCCAGAAGCTGGAAAGAACCCAGGTGTCCTTCAAAGGAGGAATGGATACAAAAAATGTGGTATATTTACACAATGGAGTACTAGTCAGTCATTAGAAACAATGAATTCATGAAATTCTTAGACAAATGGATGGAGCTGGACAACATCATACTAAGTGAGGTAACCCAGTTTCAAAAGATCAGTCATGGTATGCACTCACTGATAAGTGGATACTAGCCTAGAAACTTTGAATACCCAAGACATAATCCACATATTAAATGATGTCCAAAAAGAATGGAGGAGTGGCCCCTGGTTCTGGAAAGTCTCAGTGCCACAGTATAGGCGAATTCCAGAACAGGGAAGCGGGAAGGGGTAGATGGAGGAACAGGGGGAGGGAAGAGGGCTTATGGGACTTTCAGGGAGTGGGGACCCAGAAAAGGGGAAATCATTTGAAATGTAAATAAAAATATATCAATAAAAAATTAAAAAAAATAAATGACTCTCATGCAGTGTGCTTTGTAGAGTGTACATTGTTTTTATTGCCTACTTTGCTTGGTACAGGTTTAAAAAAATGTGAAGGGCTCAGTGAATTTTAAATAAGATTAAAGACTCAAGACTAGAAATAGTTCAAGTGAATCAAAGTCCTGAGCTCCTTCCTGCCCCACTCCTAGTCTGGCTGAATGAAGTCTCTTCAAGGACTAGGGCTTCTGTTTATGTTGCTTTGTGATGCATATGCTGAAGTTAACAGAGCAACATGGACAATATTCTAGATGTGATATTTATAGGATGTTGGAACATATTCCATGATTCTCTCAAGGTAGTAATGAAGGGTGTTTACCATGCCCAGTAAAACAGCCTGCTATCTCTTCAGTTTCTTTGTTGGCAAAGGTTGAGTGAGGTGTGGCTTAGTTGGAGTAGAATGTTAGTGGTAGAGTTTGCTATTTGTTTTTTTTTTTCTTTCCAAGGCAGAGTTACTCTGTATATCCCTGGCTGTCCTGGAACTCACTCTGTAGACCAAGCTGGCCTCAAACTCAGAAATCTGCATTCCTCTGCCTCTTCCTCTTCCTCTTCCTCTTCTGCTTCCTCGTCCTCTTCCTCTGCCTCTGCCTCTACCTCTGTCTCTGCTTCTTCCTCCCAAGTGCTGGGATTAAAGGTGTGTGCCACCGCTGACCAGCCTGAGTTTGCTATTTCTAAGTAGAATCTCACAGCCTGCATCTTCTGTCACAGATTTGGCAGTGACCATCACCATTGCTAATCTGTTTCCACTTGTACTCAACAATATGACTGTTATCATGGCAGTAAGTGCTAGTGAGTTCAAGCCTCCATTGATGAATGTCATGTCTTTCTAGGTTCTGGCTGCAGAATCATAGATAAAATTATCAACAGTACAGTTGACCCAACTGTGTCTGAGAGTGCTTATTTGGAATTGCTTGATTCATATGTACACGACCCTGCTACTGAAAATGCTGTGAAGCAATTCAAACAATGTTTTCTAATCCAGTCCGAGGAGACTCTGATCGATGCTCAAGTGATGACGGTAACTTTTATTTTGTTTTCTTTATAAACTGTAACTAATGTAAAGACAGAAGGAGAGAACCAGCTTCCAATAGTTGTTCCCTGACTTCCATGTATGTATGGGTATACATGTGCACTACACACAAATACTCATACTAATTATTATCTAAACACTACTAAGAGAAAAATAATAGCAAGGAAAATTGATTTTTAGCCAGTGACTTTAAAGGCAAAACTCTAAATTTAAGCATCTCCTTGTTTACCTTTTCCAGGATGCAATATACAACAGCAAAGACTGTCCAAAGTCATCGTAAACCTCCACAAGAACTTTGGCTCACAGAACTCCAGAAACCTGGTGATGGTCACACAGTTGATACCACAAATCATAACTTTTCATTATTATTTCTACTTATAAAGTGCAAGACAATTGCTGAAACCTCATATATATTTCTTTCATTTTTATTAAATTACCCGCATACAATCCTTTGTTGTGTTATTTCATAAAAATAACCTAAATAGACTGTGCTATCTCACACTTGGAGTTTTATACATGCACATGCACATGCACACACATGCACATGCACACACATGCACACATAAACACACACATGCACACACAGAGATAGCCATTAGGAAATGCCTGGGTGTGGGAGTGACGGAAAAGCACCTTCCTCACCCATCATGTATCTCCCCTTTCAAAAAGCACTGCATCAGCTCTTATGCTATCACCTCTGCACACACTACACATAGCCCTCCTGAGATCCTGGGTCTGGGAGTTTGGGAGGTTGGGTAACACACCTGCTACCACCACTATTTTCACATCTTCTCCCTCTAAACTCCCTACATCAACACATCATTTTCTTAAAATATTGATAACCCATGTGCACATGAGTACTAGGCCCTGGAAAGAGATTTCCTCCTCCTGCTCCCTGTATGGTGTTAGGATACTTTGCAGTAAGAACTAAGGATGCCTGAATATGAACAAAACAGTATATATCTAGGTAATCTGCTATCTTTAGGCTCTGCTTCTGACATGTGCATGGATTAGAAAAATATTCTATCTCACAAAATGCAAGGAAAGTCTGAATTAAACCAGTTCTTATCAGATTAAGTAAACCCAAGTGAATCTTGAAGTTGTAATGAATGGGTTTTTCTGTTTTATTTTGTTATATTGTATTGTGCTGTAACTTTTTTGCTGAAAATTCTGGTGGTTCCTCAGAAAACTGGGCATGTCACTTCCTGAGGACTCTGTTATACCACTCCTGGGCATATATCCAGAGGATTCTTCAGCATGCAATAAGGACACATGCTCCACTATGTTCATAGCAGCCCTATTTGTAGTAGCCAGAAGCTGGAAAGAACCCAGGTGTCCTTCAACGGAGGAATGGATACAAAAAATGTGGTATATTTACACAATGGAGTACTATTCAGCCATTAGAAACAATGAATTCATGAAATTCTTAGACAAATGGATGGAGCTGGAGAACATCATACTAAGTGAGGTAACCCAGTCTCAAAAGATCAATCATGGTGTGCACTCACTGACAAGTGGATATTAGCTTAGAAACTTTGAATACCCAGGACATAATCCACAAATTAAATGATGTCCAAAAAGAATGGAGGAGTTCTGGAAAGACTCAGTGCAAGAGTATAGGAGAATTCCAGAACAGGGAAATGGGAAGGGGTAGATGGAAGAACAGGGGGCCGGAAGAGGGCTTATGGGACTTGCGGGGAGTGGGGACCCAGAAAAGGGGAAATCATTTGAAATGTAAATAAAATATATCAATAAAAAATTAAATGAATACAAATGAATACTGAAAAAATTGCTGTGCAATCTTCAACTGTGAGTTTTCACCAGGCCAACATAGATTCAAGTCAGTACCCTGTACTGACCTCCTGCTTCAGTCACTGGTTGGGTCACGCTTTCTGCTATCTGTCCTGTTTAAGGATATAGAAAGAATTGAAATAGAAACCCTACTGTCACTTCAGAAATCACAGAGTTGATATCCCAGCAAAATGTGCCTGCAAGTACCACAGATATATTTCATATCCAGGCAATGACTGAAAATAGTGCAGATCAGAACAATCATGACTTTGTGAAACAAACCTGTTGTATTTGGAGTACATACTATTTTCCTCTAGTTTCACAGTATTGGGCTTGGCAATGAGCTCTAAAGCATCTTCCTGTGACATTTTCATGCTCTGCTATTTGTTGAGTAGAGTCTTGTTCCTCACTGTCTGTGGAGCTTATGAGATGAATGCTGGATACAGTACACTGGGCTTCTAGGTAAAGAGTTCCAGAAGATCAGTACATGGGTCCTGGTCTAAGGGCTGGGTCTGAGGTGTTATGATGCCTGCACTGTGCTCATCAGGGTAGGAATGGGACTATTGTGAGCACAGACTATGTCTACAGTCTACAGTTCAGAAAAAGGCATTCTGAGCACCTACTTTCTTCCTGCTTTATTCAGTGTGCAATTTCTTATTGTCTTAAACTAGACACACTGCTTACACCAGATCTCCTTGGTACTCTAAAGTTCACTGATGTGGAAATATGTTGTCAATGCAGCAATTAGTGTCACTGTGGGGAAGTGATCACTCAGAGATTTCAGTCACAAAATTATTTGTTCCTCTCCTCTATTGTGTTCATTCCTATCATCCGAATTCATATTTTTTATAAATTTATATTTCAAAATGTAAAATACTCTTTTTATGAATTAATTTTACAAATGTTATCCCACTTCCCAGTACCTGGTCCACCATCCCTCTGTTGTTGCGACCACCCTCGCCGGCAAGGAATGACACAACACATGAAGATCTTCTTCAAGCAGTTTACTCAGGATCCCTGTACTACTTCTTCTCCCCTGTACTTCTTCTTCTGACTCCGAGAGAATCAGCCCAGCCCTTAAATACTAATAGCTAGCCAATCAGGCTTAGCCACGTGGGCATTGCTGATAGGCTGTATCCATGCAGAAGGCGCAAGACTTAACAGGCTCCACCCAAATAAGGACTTGTTAACTGTTAACGACAGTTAACCACAGTTAATGACAGTTAAACAGTTAACGGGCAAGCAGCTCCCTACAGTTCCTCCTTTTTCTTTTTAAACACGCATTCAGGTGAGAGTAGAGGTTTGACCTCTGATATATCATTTGCCCATCGGGCGGACTCATGGACCTTGTTTCGACGCCCTTCTGAGCCATCAGCCCAGTGGATTTCGTCAAACCTGTCCGGTACCTTTTGCTCAGAGACGGGTTCTGGGGTACCAACCCGTGTGCAGTCAAACATGCTCCCCTCAAGGGCTCTCCAATCATGGGCCCCTGAGTGTAGTGCTTAGCCTCGCATCCTGAGCATGGAAAGCATCTTATTAGGCCTTCATGGCTGCCAGCCAGGCCTGGGAGGACTGTCCAGCTTCAATGGCTGTGAATGCCTGTACCATCATTGCAACCTGTCTTTGTTGGATAAACCTCATTCTGCAGACGCACCACAGGCAAACAATTGAAAGTACTATCAAAAGGATGGCAAGGGCATAGTTTTCATTTACACTTCCCTCCTCTTTATCTAAAGGTGAATAAGGTATATCAAGAGACTTGTTAGAACTAAAAAGACAAGGAAACAGCTTAGTATCATGGCATATCAGCATGGGTCTCGGGAACACCGACAAGATTGCCCATCTTGGCTCCATCTATACCAGCATCAACGTCTCGCTGAGAGTCAGTAACAGCAGGAGGATCTTCATTTTTATTGCAGCATCTGGTCAGCCGCTCAGGCACCCACAGTGGATCTTGTTGAGTCTGAGGAAACACACAAACAGAACCTCTCGCCCACGCCAACACTGGATCAGGGCCATGCCATAATCCAGTAAGCACATCCTTCCATTTAACATAACCCTTCAAGGTATTATTAGGGCATTGGTGCCAATCAGCTGCAGCCAAACCATCATTATCCAGATTCAAAAAATTTAAAATAAATAATGCCAATGAAAGTTGTTCTTTGGGTGTTCTACCATACCCAATTCCCTCTTTTTGTTTTGTTAAACAAAGAGCCTCAACTTGAGCCACCGTGAAGGCAGCGGATGTTCCATAATTTCGAACTGATTCAGCCAGAGATTTGATAACTTTAAAGTCTAAAGGCTCATGACTCCTTTGTCCTTGTGGATTCTGAAACACTGGATAAGCTAAAGAGAGCTCGGTGCGAACCTGTGACCAAACTTGTGGACAAAAGGAACTCCCTGTATACTGGGTAGTCTCTAGATTAGGTGTAGGAGTGGAAGGTGCTGGCAGGGTGGGGATGGCCATCTCTCTGATGTGGGACTGGTGGTTTGTTCCTCTATGGCCCCATATATTTGTGGGCCCTGGGGACAAGGGCCCCGCTGGCCGTTTTTTGGTCGAGCACCTCCATAGCCAGACGGAAGGGGCTGTCCATGTATGTCCTTAATGGACCTACACTCATTAGCCCAATGATTTCCCTTTTTGCACTTGGGACACAACCCAGGTTGTCTAGGGTGTAGAATTCCACCTGTGCCTGTGCTTCCTCTTTCCTGACATTGTTTTTTAAGATGGCGCCACCACCCCTGACTTATCTCTAAGTTTCTTCCTCTGTTTTAGGCTCCCTCCCTCCAACTGTTCAACCAGAGCATGTATCTCCTCCTCCTCAAGATCAGAATCTTCTGAACTGAAATCTCCTAGCCCTTCTGAGGCAGTGTAGAAAGACTTTGCCCCTTTTTCTTTAACACTCTCTGCCTTTTCTGATCTTTCCTCTTGTAAGATTTCTAAAGCAGTTTGTCCATCCTCTACGGCCTTACAGCATTTTTTATCTTCTAAACAGCCCCTAACAAGCTTCCAAATAGGTCTTACTCCTCCTTTGAGTGTGCCCCGATCCCAGGCTAAGTCCAGATCCTTCCCTAACCTATCTCAGCAGGCGACCGTTAGGCTGCCATAAACAGCGAACCAGGGTGCCACGGTATTACATTCATTAAGAAATCTCTCTAAGGTCGATTTCTTAATCTTTAAATTCTTTGATAAAAGCAACTCCTGAAGGGCCAGAAAAATTGGATGAGACTGTGAGGTCCCCATTTTAAAAATTAAGGCTCTAAGTCCTTTTACTTGCGAGCACTGGGGGTGCACGTCGGTCAACAAAACCAGAACACGACTCCCTAAAAGAGAACGCAGGAAAAAATGTAGGACACTGCTATCAGAGCAGGGTCCATAAATTGTAACTATTTACTTTTCACTAGGTTGCTATAAATTGTAACTCTTTACTTTTCACTAGGTTGCTAATCTGCAAACTTAAACCTTCACGGACTTTACTTTCATTTTTGGTTTGCCTTCCGCAAACTTTTCTCTCCCTCTTTGTCTACAGAGAGGAGCAGGCTGCCCGTTTTTAACGGTCCCTTATGTCCCACCTTGCCTTGGGAACTTTATCGCTCCACACCGGAGTCTTTATAGCCTCTTGTACCGAGGACCTTTCCCTTTGTCCCTCCTTACCTGGGAACTTTATTGTCTCTTACTGAGAACTTTACTTTGTCCCACTTACTGGGGAACTTTATTGTCTCTCAATACCGAGAACTTTACCTTGTCCCATTTAACTGGGAACTTTATAGTCTCTCAATACCGAGAACTTTACCTTGTCCCATTTAACCAGGAACTTACCAGCGCGCTACCCTGACTGCGAGAAGTTCTGATCTTCAAACCCCACGAATGAGGAGAGTTTCCCCGGTTTCGGCACCAGTTGTCGCGACCACCCTCGCTGGCAAGGAATGACGCAACACATGAAGATCTTATTCAAGCAGTTTACTCAGGATCTCTTGTACTTCTTCTTCTCCCCTGTACTTCTTCTGACCTGTACTACTTCTTCTTCTGACTCCCAGAGAATCAGCCCAGCCCTTAAATACTAATAGCCAGCCAATCAGGCTTAGCCACGTGGGCATTGCTGATAGGCTCTATCCATGCAGAAGGCGCAAGACTCAACAGGCTCCACCCAAATAAGGACTTGTTAACTGTTATCAACAGTTAACGACAGTTAATGACAGTTAACGGGCAAGCAGCTCCCTACACTCTCTATCAACCCCTTTGCCTCTAAAAAGGTGCTCACCCACCCATCTATCCACTCCCACTTCACCATTCTAACATCCCTCCTTCTCTGGGCTATCAAGTCTCTACAGGACCAGACAAGGCAGTCCTTTGCCTCATATTTAGTAGGGGCCCACAAACCAGCTTATGTATGCTCTTTGGTTCGTGGTTTAGTGCCTGGAGGTCTGAGGGGTCTGGCTAGTTGATACTGTTGTACTTCCCATGGGGTTGTAATCTTCTTCAGTTCCTTCATTACTTCCCATAACTCTTTCACAGGGGTCCTTGACCATAGTCCAATGGCTGACTATAAGTATCTGCATCTGTTTGAGTCAGATATTGGTACAGTCTCTCAGAGGACAGCAATGCCAGGTTCCTGTCTGTGAGCACCTCTTGGCATCAGCGATAGTATTGGGAGTACAGAATACCCAACATACAACCCACAGACCATATAAGACTTAGAAAGAAGGAAGGCCCAAGTGTGGATGCTTCAATCCCACTTAAAAGGGGGAAGGAAATAATCACAGGAGGCAGAGGGAAGGAGGGATCTTGGAGGGAGGGATCTGGGTGGGAGAAAGGAGGGGGAGGCAAAAATGGGGGCAAAATCATGTATGGGAGGAGACGGGAGAGAAGCCCAGAGTTCCAGTAGAATGAATAGAAATATGCAGCAGTGTATCATGAGGAATGGGGGGAACCTCTAGGAGGTCCCAGACTCCAAGAATGTTAGAGGCTTCCAGGACCCAAGGGGAATGACTTTAGCCAAAATATGTAACAAATGGAATGTAAAATCTGAAGAGACCATCTCCACTAGATATACATGGCCCCTAGTTGAGGGATCTGGTTACCTACCTGTCTCAAAATTTTTGATCTGGAATTGTCCCTGTCTAAGGAAAATGCAGGAACAAAATGGAGCAGAGATGGAAAGAAAGTCAATCCTGAGATGGGTCCCAATCAGGTATAATCAGGTAAGACAGGAGCAGGAGAAAAGCCCAGAGTTCTAGGAGAATTAATGGAAATATGAAGCTTTTGGGGATTTGAGGTGGGAGTGGGACCCTCTAGAAAGTCCCAGGGACCTGCAATATGAAAGACTCCCAAGACTCAGTGGGGGTAACCTTATTGTGCATATTGCTTTAAGAATTTTATATGAACACTTCCTAGATCTGCTTACCTACCCATACAACTTTTTGTCTTTGTTTTACTTTATTTTTTCTATATTCTTTGTTTACATTCCAAATAATTCTCCCTTTCCTGATTCCCCCTTCCCCATAAGTCCCATATGCCCTCTTTCCTCCACCCGTTGTCCAATCAACCCCCTCCTTCTTCTCTGTCCGGGTACTCCCCTACAATGCTGGATCAAGCCTTTCCAGGACCAGGGACCTCTTCTTCCGTCTTCTTGGGAATCATTTGATATGTGAATTGTGTCTTGGGTATTCAGAGATTCTGGGCTAATATCCACTTATCAGTGACTGCATTCCATGTGTGTTCTTTTGTGATTGGGTTGAGATCACTTAAGATGATATTTTCCAGTTCTAACCATTTGCCTAAGAACTTCATGACTTCATTGTTTTTGATAGCTGATTCCATTGTGTAAATATACCACCTTTTCTGTATCCATTCCTCCATTGAGGGACATCTGAGTTTTTTCCAGCTTCTGGCTATTACAAATAGGGCTGCTATTTATAGTGGAGCATGTGTCCTTATTGCATGCCGGGGAATCCTTTGGGTATATGCCCAGGAGTGGTATTGCAGGGGGAAGTGTCATGCCCAGTTTTCTGAGGAAGTGCCAGAATGATTTCCAGAGTGATTGTACCAACTTGCATTTTCACCAGCAGTGGAGGAGTGTTCCTCTTCCTCCACATCCTCACCAATATCTGTTGTCTCCTGAGTTTTTAATCTTAGCAATTTTGATTGGTGTGAGGTGAAATCTCAGGGTTGTTTTGATTTGCATTTCCCTAATCATTAATGATGCTGAACAATTCTTAAGGTGCTTCTCAGCCATTTGAAGTTCTTCAGGTGAAAATTCTTTGTTTAGTCCTGTACCCCATTTTTTTAAAATAGGGTTATTTGGCTCTCTGGAGTCTAACTTCTTGAGTTCTTTGTATATATTGAATATTAGCCCTCTGTCAGATGTAGGCTTGGTGAAGATCTTTTCCCAATTTGTTGGTTGCCATTTGGTCCTTTTTACATTGTCCTTTGCCTTACAAAATCTTTGGAATTTTATGAGGTCCCATTTGTCAGTTCTTGATCTTAGAGCATAAGCTACTGGTGTTCTGTTCAGGAACTTTACCCCTGTGCCCAGATCCTCAAGGGTCTTCCCCAGTTATTTTCTATTAGTTTCAGTGTGTTTGGTTTTATGTGGAGGTCCTTGATCCACTTGGAGTTGAGCTTAGTACAAGGAGATAAGAATGGATCAATTCTCATTCTTCTGCATGCTGATCTCCAATTGAACCAGCACCATTTGTTGAAAAGGATATCTTTTTTCCACTGGATGTTTTCAGCCCCTTTGTCAAGGATCAAGTGACCATAGGTGTGTGGGTTCATTTCTGGGTCTTCAATCCTATTCCATTGATCCACATGACTGTCATTGTACCAATCCCATGCAGTTTTTAACATTGTTGGTCTGTAGTAGTGCTTGAGGTTGGGGATACTGATTCCCCCTGAGATTATTTTACTGTTGAGAATAGTTTTAGCTACCCTGGGTTTTTTGTTATTCCAGATGGATTTGAGAATTGCTTTTTCTAACTCTATGAAGAACTGAGTTGGGATTTTGATGGGGATTGCCTGGAATATTGAAAATATTGCCTGAAAAGTATATGGCTTTTGGTAAGATGGCCTTTTAAACTATATTAATCCTGCCAATCCATGGGCATGGAAGATTTTTTTCATTTTCTGAGGTCTTCTTCAATTTTCTTCTTCAGAGACCTGAAGTTCTTGTCATACATCTCTTTTACTTGTTTGGTTAGAGTCACACCAAGATACTTTATATTGTTTGCAGCTATTGTGAAGAGCATCATTTGCCTAATTTTTTTCTCAGCCTGCTTATCCTTTGAGTATAGGAAGGCTACTGATTTGCTTGAGTTGATTTTATAACCAGCCACTTTGCTGAAGTTGTTTATCAGCCGTAGGAGTTCTTTGGTGTAGTTTTTATGGGTCACATAAGTATACTATCATATCATCTGCAAATAGTGATAGTTTGACTTTTTCCTTTCCAATTTGTATCCCTTTGACCTCCTTATATTGTCTACAGTAAAAGAACTTCCACGGGAATCAGTATACCAGACCTCAAGCAGTACTATAGAGCAATAGGGCTAATATTCAATATATACGAAGAACTCAAGAACATCTCAAGCTAGATGTCAGAGAGCCAAATAACCCTATTAAAATGGGGTACAGAGCTAAACAAAGAATTTTCACATGAAGAACTTCAAATGGCTGAGAAGCACCTTAAGAAATGTTCAACATCATTAGTCATTAGGGAAATGCAAATCAAAACAACTCTGAGATTTCACCTTACAGCAGTTAGCATGGCTAAGATTAAAAACTCAGGAGACAGTAGGTATTGGCAAGGATGTAGAGAAAGAGGAACACTCCTCCACTGCTGGTGAAAATGCAAGTTGGTACAACCACTCTGGAAATCAGTCTGGCTGTTCCTCAGAAAACTGGGTGTATTAGTTTGGGTTCTCTAGAGTCACAGAACATGTGGGCAGTCCCTATGTAGTTCGAGAATTTGTCAGTGACTTACAGTCTATAGTCCAATTCCCCAACAATGGTCAGCAGCAGCTGTGGATGGAAGTCCAAGGATCTAGCAGTTGATCAGTCCCACGAGGCAAGCAGGCAAGGAAGAGTAAGTCTTCCTTCTTCCAATGCCCTTATATAGATCTCCAGCAGAGGGTGTAGCCCAGATTAAAGGCTGTAGGTCTCCAGTAGAGGGTGTGGCCTAGATTAAAGGTGTGTGCCTTCATGCCTTTAATCCCAGATGATCTTGAACTCAGAGATCTCCTTGCCTTAATCTTCTGGAATTCACTGGTGAGTCCGGTCCTGCAGAGTGGAGGATCCAGTCCAGAGGCCTCTGGCAAGAACCTTCTGGTCTCTGCCTCTGGATTGGGAACAGCCTTGGCCACAGCACCCCATCTCCAAAACAGCACAGGAAGCCAGCTATACACCCAGAGGCCAGCTAGGAAGAGGCAGCTTGCACTGGTGAGTCTGGCCCTGCAGAGAGGAGGATCCTCCTGCACAGCCTGCATCCAGAGTTGATCAGGGCCACAGAGGTACATACCCAAATATAACTACAAGAGAGTGGGTCTCAGCTGTCATCTTTGCTTCTGTGACTGTGCAACAGATTGGTAGGCAGGTTCCACCAGAGTAGAGGTTCACTTGGGACACATCACGCCAGGACTCCACCTGCACCCAGGAACTCTGCAGCATCATAGCAATTTGTGTCAGGAGAAAGCAGCTCACCCAAGGTTGCTGAGATAGACCTACAGGCACACACACAGGAATGGCAAGCTCCTGCCAGGGACAGCAGGCCTAACTAACACCAGAGATAACCAGATGGCAAAAGGCAAATGTGGGAATGTTGCCAACAGAAATCAAGGCAATATGGTACCATTGGAACCCAATTCTCCCGCAACAGCAAGTCCTGGATACCCCAACACACCAGGAAAGCAAGATTTTGATTTAAAATCACAGGTTGACAGGAAGTGGCTCCCTGCAGCCATCTTCGCTGCCTGCTGGAGCAGAAGGCAGCACCAGGCACTGAGATATCCAGAGTTTAAGATCTCTGGGGGCACAAACTGCCAGGGGTCTCCCTGCGCCCAGGACCTGGGCAGATAGGTGGTTCCTCTGTGTGCCAGCCTATCATGGGGCCTGTGTCCTATGTGGGGATCAGCACAGGGAGTGACTCCTTGCCGCCATCTTTGCTCCCTCCTTGCTCCCTGACGGAGCAGAAGGGCAGCACCACGTACTGAGATATCCCGAGTTTAAGATATCTGGGGGCACAAACCGCCCGGGGTGTGCCTGCGCTCAGGAGCCTGGGCTGGACAGGCTTGGTTTGCCTGTGTGCCAGCTGGTCATGGGTCCTGTGCCCTACGGGGTGATCAGCATTTGGAGGGACTCCCCGCCACCATCTTTGCTCCATGACAGAGCAGATGGGGAGCACCAGCTTCACTGAGACAACCCAAGTATTACATTGCTTGGGGCAAGACACAGCAGGGCTCCAATGGCACAAAAGAGGAAGGCAGCACATCAGCAACCTGTGTCAGGGGAAACCTAGTCATCCAATGTCGTGGAAATAGCCGTACAGGCTCACAGGAGGTTCAAGCACCAGCCAGTGACAACAAGACCAACTAACACCAGTGAGAACTAGATAGCTAAAGTCAAATGTAGGAATGTTACTAACAGAAATCAAGGCAATATGGCAGCATCTGAACCCAATTCTCCAACAACAGCAAGTCCTGGATACCCTAACACCCCAGAAAAACAAGATTTAGATTTAAAATCACTGGTCATGATGCTGTTAGAGGAACACATGAAGGACATAAATAAATCTCTTAAAGAGATTCAGGGGAAAAATGAACAAAAGTTAGAAGCACTCACAAGGGAAACACAAAAATCATTTAAAGAAATTCAGGAGTATGTGGGTCAAAAGATAGAAGCCAATAAAGAGGAAATGCAAAAATCACTTAAAGAAATACAGGAGAACTTTGGTCAACAGGCAAAAGTCATGAAAGAGGAAACACAAAACTCTCTTAAAGAATTACAGGAAAACCATATATGGTTTATATGGCATATATCCAGAGGATTCTTCAGCATGCAATAAGGACACATGCTCCACTATGTTCATAGCAGCCCTATTTGTAGTAGCCAGAAGCTGGAAAGAACCTAGATGTCCTTCAACGGAGGAATGGATACAAAAAATGTGGTATATTTATACAATGGAGTACTATTCAGCCATTAGAAACAATGAATTCATGAAATTCTTATACAAATGGATGGAGCTGGAGAACATCATACTAAGTGAGGTAACCCAGTCTCAAAAGATCAATCATGGTATGCACTCACTGATAAGTGGATATTAGCCTAGAAACTTTGAATACCCAGGACATAATCCACAAATTAAATGATGTCCAAAAAGAATGGAGGAGTGGGCCCTGGTTCTGGAAAGACTCAGTGCAAGAGTACAGGGGAATTTCAGAACAGGGAAGTGGGAAGGGGTAGATGGAAGAATAGTGGGACGGAAGAGGGCTTATGGGACTTGCGGGGAGTGGGGACCCAGAAAAGGGGAAATCATTTGCAATGTAAATAAAAATCAATAAATAAAAAAAAAGAAAAAAAAAAGAATTACAGGAAAACCAAGAGACTCGCCTCCATCTTGGTTCTCAGACTCCAGAGAGATCAGACAGACTGAGGTACGCAAACATAACCAGAGGCCAACATCGCGGGGGTCTAAGCCCGACGGGCCTTGGCCTGCACCCGGCCCTGGGCTGTTTGGGGGGGCCATCAGGGTGCCAACCCAGCCAGGAGTTTTTGTCCCGGGCCCAGCGCGCACACCACCATTTTGCCTACAGGACATCAGAGAGCTCTAGCAGGCAAAGCTAGCTAACAGGCATAGACCGAGGCTCACATAGCGGGGGTCTGGGCCCCAACAGGCCCTGGACTGACCCCAAGAACTGGGCTGCTCGGTGGGCCATCTGTGTGTCAACCCGCCAAGAAAGTTGTTAGCCCAGCAGACTCTCCTGGCAATTTCAGGGAGCACACGTGCACGCCCGCCATCCTGGCCATCTGACAGACCCAATTAACAGTCATAGCCCAGGGGGAACTTTGCTCGGACCTTGGGCTCCCAGGCTTTTGCCTAGACTCAGGGCCTGAGCAGCCAGGCTAGTCTTGTGTGCACCAACCTGGTTGGGAGATCAGCTGCCCAGCAGAGTGATCAGCATGCGGAAAAGGTCCCGGCAGCATACACCCTTCAGTACTCCCTGAAGGTGCAAATGGGCACCATCTGGTTCACAGACACAATCTGGGGCAAAGCACACTAGGGCTACAAGGGCACCCAAGAGGAGGACAGCACATCAGCAATCTGCAACAGGGGAAACCCTGCCATCCACTGTTGCAGAAATAGCCCTAGAGCCTCTTAGGAGGCTGAAATACCAGCCAGAGACAAGACCAACTAGCTCCAGAGAACAAGATGGCAAAGGGCAAATGCAGGAACACTACTAACAGAAATCTAGACAATATGGCAGCATCTGAACCAAACTCTCCAACATCAGCAAGTCCTGGTTATGCCAACACACCAGAGAAACAAGATTTGGATTTAAAATCACTGGTCATGATGCTGCTAGAAGAACACAAAAAGGACATAAATGAATCTCTTAAAGAAATACAGGGGAACATGAATAAGCTAGAAACCCGAATAATGGAAACAGAAAAATCACTTAAAGAAATGCAGGAGAATAAGGCTCAAGAGATAGAAGCCAATAAAGAAGAAACGCAAATAAAACCACCACCACCACCAACAACAACAAAAACCTTAAAGAAATGCAGGAGAACTTGAGTCAACAGGCAGAAGTCATGAAAGAGTAAACACAAAAATCTCTTAAAGAATTACAGGAAAACACAAACAAACAAATGATAGAACTGAGCAAAACCATCCTGGATCTAAAAACAGAAGTAGAAACAACTAGGAAATTACAAAGGGAGACAACTTTGGAGATAGAAAACCTTGAGACGAAATCAGGGGCCATAGATGCAAATATAAACAACAGAATACAAAAGATGGAAGAAAGAATTTCAGATGCTGGAGATACCATAGAAACCATTGAGTCAATAGTCAAAGAAAATGCAAAATGCAAAAAGCTCATATCCCAGAATATCCAGGAAATCCTGGACACAATGAGAAGACCAAACCTAAGGATTATAGGTATAGATGAGAGTGAAGATTTACAACTGAAAGGGTCAGCAAACATCTTCAACAAAATTATGGAAGAAAACTATCCCAACTTAAAGGAGAGATGCCTATGAATATACAAGAAGCCTAAAGAACTCCAAACAGACTGGACCTGAGCAGAAATACCTCTTGCCACATAATAACTAAAACCCCAAATGCACCAAACAAAGAAAGAATACTAAAGGCCGTAAGAGAAAAAGGCCAAGTAACATATAAAGGAAGACCTATCAGAATCACACCAGATTTCTCACCAGAGACCATGAAAGCTAGAAGATCCTGGGCAGATCTCATGCAGACTCTAAGAGAACACAAATGTCAGCCAAGACTACTATACCCAGCAAAAATCTCAATCACAATAGATGGAGAAACCAAGACATTCCATGACAAAACCAAATTTATACAATATCTTTCCACAAACCCAGCTCTGCAAAGAATAATAGGAGGAAAACTCCAATACAAGGAAGGAAACTACACCCTGGAAAAAGCAAGATAGTAACCTTCCTTCAACAAACCCAAAAGAAGATAATCACTCAAATATAAAAATAACATCAAAAATGACAGGAAGTAATAATCACTATTCCTTAATATTTCTTAACATCAATGGACTCAATTCCCCAATAAAAAGACATAGACTAACAGACTGGATAAGGAAATGACCCTACATTTTGCTGCATACAGGAAACACACCTAAATGTCAAAGACAAAAACTATCTTAGCGTAAAAGGTTGGAAGACAATTTTACAAGCCAATGGTCTCAGGAAACGAGCCGGAGTAGCCATTCTAATATCAGATAAAATTGACTTTCAACCTAAAGTCATCAAAAGAGACACAGAAGGACACTTCTTGCTGGTCAAAGGAAAAATCCACCAAGAAGAACTTTCAATTCTGAACATCTATGTGCCAAATGCAAGGGCACCCTCATTCGTAAAAGAAACTTTACTAAAGCTCAAAGCACACATTTCACCTAACACAATAATTGTGGGGGACTTCAACACTCCACTCTCCTCAATGGAAGGATCAGGAAAACAGAAACTAAACAGGGACAGAGTAAAACTAATTGAAGCTTTGGACCAACTGGATTTGACTGATATTTATAGAACATTTCACTCTAAAGCAAAATAATATACCTTTTCCTCAGCACCTCATGGTACCTTCTCCAAAATCGACCATATAATTGGTCACAAGAAAGACCTCAACAAATACAAGAAGATCGAACTAATCCCATGCCTCCTATGGGATTACTATGGTGTAAGAGTGATTTTCAATAGCAACAAAAACAACAGAAAGCCCACATACACATGGAGACTGAACAATACTCTACTCAATGACACCTTGGCCAAAGAAGAAATAAAGAAATCAGAGGCTTTTTAGAATTTAATGAAAATGAAGGCACAACAGTCCCAAATCTTTGTGACACAGTGAAAGCAGTGCCAAGAGGAAAACTCATAGCCCTGAGTGCCTCCAAAAAGAAAATGGAGAGAGCATATACCAGCAGCTTAACGACACACCTGAAAGCCCTGGAACAAAAAGAAGCTATTTCACCCAGGAGGAGTAGAAGACAGGAAATCATCAAACTCAGGGCTGAAATCAATCAAGTGGAAACAAAGAGAACCATACAAAGAAGTAACGAGTCCAGGAGCTGGTTCTTTGAGAAAATCACCAAGATAGATAAACTCTTAGCCAGACTGACCAAAAGGCACAGAGACAGTATCCAGATTAACAAAATTAGAAATGAAAAGGGGGATATTACAACAGAAACTGAGGAAATAAAAAAAATCATCAGATCCTACTACAAAAGCCTATACTCAACACAACTGGAGAATCTGGAGGAAATGGACAATTTCCTTGACAGATACCAAATACCAAAATTAAATCAGGACCAAATAGATCATCTAAACAGTCCCACAACCCCTAAAGAAATAGAAGGGGTCATAGAAAGTCTTCCAACCAAAAAAAGCACAGGACCAGATGTTTTTAGTGCAGAATTCTATCAGACCTTCAAAGAAGAGTTAACACCAATAATCTTCTAGAGAACATCATACTAAGTGAGGTAACCCAGACTCAAAAGGTGAATCATGGTATGCACTCACTAATAAGTGGTTATTAACCTAGAAAACTGGAATACCCAAAACATAATCCACACATCAAATGAGATACAAGAAGAAAGCAGGAGTGGTCCCTGGTTCTGGAAAGACTCAGTGAAACAGTATTTGGCAAAACCAGAACGGGGAACTGGGAAGGGGTGGGAGGGAGGACAGGGGAAGAGAAGGGGGCTTACGGGACTTTCGGGGAGTGGGGGGGGGCTAGAAAAGGGGAAATCATTTGAAATGTAAATAAATTATATCGAATAAAAAAATTAATTATTAAAAAAAAAAAAAAAAAAAGAAACAGAAGGAACACTACCCAATTCCTTCTACGAAGTCACAATTACGCTGATACCAAAACCACACAAAGATCCAACAAAGAAAGAGAACTTCAGACCAATCTCCCTTATGAACATCGATGCAAAAATACTCAATAAAATTCTTGCCAACCGAATCCAAGAACACATCAAAACGATCATCCACCATGATCAAGTAGGCTTTATCCCAGGGATGCAGGGTTGGTTCAATATACGGAAATCCAACAATGCAATCCACTACATAAACAAACTCAAAGAAAAAAACCACATGGTCATTTCATTGGATGCTGAAAAAGCATTTGACAAAATTCAGCATCCTTTCATGCTTAAAGTCTTGGAAAGAACAGGAATTCAAGGCCCATACCTAAACATAGTAAAAGCAATATATAGCAAACCAGTAGCCAGCATTAAACTAAATGGAGAGAAACTTGAAGCAATCCCACTAAAATCAGGGGCTAGACAGGGCTGCCCACTTTCTCCTTATCTTTTAAATATTGTACTTGAGGTACTAGCTTGGGCAATTAGACAACATAAGTAGGTCAAAGGGATACAAATCAGAAAGGAAGAAGTCAAACTATCATTATTTGCAGATGATACGATAGTCTACCTATGTGACCCAAAAAACCCCACTAGAGAACTCCTACAACTGATAAACAACTTCAGCAAAGTGGCAGGTTATAAAATCAACTCAAGCAAATCAGTAGTCTTCCTATACTCAAAGGATAAGCAGGCTGAGAAAGAAATTAAGGAAATGACCCCCTTCACAATAGCCACAAACAGTATAAAGTACCTTGGGGTGACTCTTACCAAACATGTGAAAGATATGTATGACAAGAACTTCAAGACTATGAAGAAGGAAATGGAACAAGACCTCAAAAAATGGAAAAACCTTCCATGCTCATGGATCGGCAGGATTAATATAGTTAAAATGGCCATTTTGCCAAAAAGCAATATACAGATTCAATGCAATACCCATCAAAATCCCAACTCAATTCTTCACAGAGTTAGAAAGAGCAATCCTCAAATTCATCTGGAATAACAAAAAACCCAGGATAGCTAAAACTTTTCTCAACAATAAAAGAAATTCTGGGGGTATCAGTATCCGTGACCTCAAGCAATACTACAGAGCAATAGTGTTAAAAACTGCATGGTAAGCCAGGCAGTGGTGGCGCACGCCTGTAATCCCAGCACTCTGGGAGGCAGAGGCAGGAGGATTTCTGAGTTCGAGGCCAGCCTGGTCTACCGAGTGAGTTCCAGGACAGCCAGGGATATACAGAGAAACCCTGTCTCGGAAAAAAAAAAAAAAGAAAAAACTGCATGGTGTTGGTACAGTGTCAGGCAGGCGGATCAATGGAACAGGATTAAAGATCCAGAAACGAACCCACACACTTATGGCCACTTTATCCTCGACAAAGCGGCAGAAAACATCCAATGGAAAAAAAGATAGCCTTTTCAATAAATGGTGCTGGGTCAACTGGAGTTCAGCATGCATAAGAATGGTAATTGATCTATCCTTGTTTCCTTACACTAAGCTCAACTCCAAATGGATCAAGGACCTCCACACAAAGCCAGACACTATGAAGCTAATAGAATAAAAACTGGGGAAGACCCTTGAGGACATCGGTAAAGGGGGAAAGTTCCTGTACACCAATAGCTTATGCTCTAAGATCAAGAATTGACAAATAGGACCTCATAAAATTACAAAGTTTGTGTAAAGCAAAGGACACAATCAAAAGGACAAATCGGCAACCAACAAATTGGGAAAAGATCTTCAGCAACCCTACATCAGATAGAGGGCTAATATCCAATATATATAAAGAACTCAAGAAGTTAGACTCCAGAAAATCAAATAACCCTATTAAAAAATGGAGTACAGAGTTAAACAAAGAATTTTCACCTGAAGAACTTCGGATGGCGGAGAAGCATCTTAAAAAATGCTCAACTTCATTAGTCATTAGAGAAATGCAAATCAAAACAACCCTGAGATTTCATCTTACACCAGTCAGAATGACTAAGATTAAAAATTCAGGAGACAGCAGGTGTTGGTGAGGATGTGGAGAAAGAGGAACACTCCTCCACTGCTGGTGGGGTTGCAAATTGGTACAACCACTCTGGAAATCAGTCTGGCGGTTCCTCAGAAAACTGGGCACCTCACTTCCAGAAGATCCTGCTATACCACTCCTGGGCATATACCCAGAAGATTCACCAGCATGTAATAAGGATACATGTTCCACTATGTTCAGAGCAGCCCTATTTATAATTGCCAGAAGCTGGAAAGAACCCAGGTATCCCTCAACAGAAGAGTGGATGCAAAAAATGTCGTATATATACACAATATTCAGCCATTAGAAACAATGAATTCATGAAATTCTTAGGCAAATGGATGGAGCTGGAGAACATCATACTAAGTGAGGTAACCCTTTTCCAAGTGCTGATCACTCTGCTGGGCAGCTGATCTCCCAACCGGGTTGGTGCACACAAGGATAGCCTAGCTGCTCAGGCCCTGAGTCTAGGCAAAAGCCTGGGAAGCCAAGGTCCGAGCCAAGTTCCCCTCGGGCTACGACTGTTAATTGGGTCTGTCAGGTGCACATGCTCCCTGGAAGTGTTGCCAGAGTCTCCTGGGCTAACAACCTCCTGGCTGGGTTGACACACGGATGGCCCACCGAGCAGCCCAGTTCTTGGGGTCAGTCCAGGGCCTGTTGGGGCCTAGACCCCCGCTATGTTAGCTCGGGCTATGCCTGTTAGCCGGCTTTGCCTGCTAGAATTCTCTGGTGTCCTGTAGGCAAAATGGCAGCACGCGTGCCGGGCCGGGGCAAAAAACCTCCGGCTGGGTTGGCACCCAGATGGCCCCCCGAACAGCCCAGTTCTTGGGGTCAGTCCAGGGCCTGTTGGGGCCTAGACCCCCGCTATGTTAGCTCGGGCTATGCCTGTTAGCCGGCTTTGCCTGCTAGAATTCTCTGGTGTCCTGTAGGCAAAATGGCAGCACGCATACCGGGCCGGGGCAAAAAACCTCCTGGCTGGGTTGGCACCCAGATGGCCCACCGAACAGCCCAGGGCCTGGGTGCAGGCCAATGCCCTTCGGGCTTAGACTCCCGCGGATGTTGGCCTTGGGTTATATTTGAGTACCTCAGTCTGTCTGATCTCTCTGGAGTCCGAGAACCAAGATGGAGGCGGGTCTCTCGCGACTGGTGGGAGGCAGAGTTCTGAAGTGGCTTCTGCGTGGTGAATGGCACCGTAAATCCTCCGCTGCTTGCAGCCCAGCTGGCCAGCGATGGCCAGTGGTCATGGGCGCAGGGCCTGCCTGGACCCTGTCACCTTGGTTCCACTGCTGATGGCCCTTCAGCTGGACCAGCCACTGCTGCTGCCCCCGCCGCTGCCCCCTCCTTCCCAGCTATGATAGATTTTTAAAAATAATTTTTACTTATTTATTTTTATTTATTTATTTTAATTTACTCACTTTACATCTCTGCCTTCATCAGACCTGTAGGTTAGCTTCTTTCCCTGCACCCATTTTCAGTCATCTTTTAAAATAATATGTCTAGAATATCGCAGGTCAAACCTGGAAAGACATGACATTCATTGATGCAGGTTTGAACTCATTAGGCCTTACCTATCATGACAATCATGTTCTTGAGTATAAGTGGAGACACAGAGTAGCAAAGTGATGGGGCACTGCCAAACCTGGGACATAAGTGGCAGGCTGTGAGATTACACTTAGAAACTTCAAACTCTTTCCCCAATGTTCCAGCACAAAGCAGCCGTACAACCTTTGCTAACAGACACTGAAGAGATGGCAGGTTGTTTTGCTGGTCATGGTAAGCTAATTTCATTATCTCGAGGACATCATGAAATATGTTCAAACATCCCATAACTATCATGTTTAAAATATTATCTACTTTCATCTGTTTACTCTAGCTTCTGCTTCACAAAGCA
Organism: Apodemus sylvaticus; assembly: GCF_947179515.1. Lineage (NCBI taxonomy): Eukaryota > Metazoa > Chordata > Mammalia > Rodentia > Muridae > Apodemus > Apodemus sylvaticus. The sequence continues at coordinate 54,239,034 of NC_067472.1, read as the reverse complement.
ACTTAAGCAGAAGCTCTAGTACTTGAAATGATCTCATGAAGAAAATGTAGTCTGTAAGCATCCTTTAGGTTCTGAAGCCTTGCCCCTAACAGGCCAACAAGGGAAGTCAAACCTCACACAACTTTTGTCAGCAATGGCACACAACAAATAAGAAACTTTGTTCTAATGGGACACAGTGAACAGTTTTGCTTTTCTGATTTCCAGTCATGATGTATCTCAGCACTATTTTTTGAACCCCCTGAAGTATTTAAAAAATTCTATAAAATTCCCTGCAAAATATCATATATTATTATCATTATCTCTATCATTTGCATTAAAAAGTATCATAAAACATAAACTCTTTACTTCATGACAGAAGTCATGCTGTTTTGTCAGCCAGTGACAAAGAATGATGTCAGGAAATAGGTTCAATTGATTTAGATTTACCCTAAGCATAAGCATAACCGTGTTTTCCTATATGTTAACTGAGAACTACATCTTCTTGCCATTTTGCACCAACCTCTCATGCAATTGAAGTAGATTATACAGATGATACAAATTATACAAACCTTTTATATGTGTGATATATTTGTAATGACTACATTCTCAGGGACAAAGTTTTACTTCTTATATTACTTCAAGTGGACTCAGGGAATGTGAGCTATCTTCTGTACCAGCAGGACTCAAAAGTAAGTGGCATACTATGAAGGTGTCAGAACAATCCTTCATACATCCATTTTGTGGCTCATAAGCTGTTTACTTCTATGTCACATGCTGCGGTTTGAGAAGTAACTGCTTTTACAGTTAAAGAGATTCATGAGTACAATTTTTAGGAACCCCCTTTAGGTCCAAGAGCCATTTATATCTTCCACATTTCCAATAAAATATTTCATTTCCAAATCCAAGACCTGTCACAAATTTCAGGAGCGCTGATATCAGTGTGGAATCTCCTGCTTGGTAATGACACATTACCTGAAGCTCCAGTACAGGAGCCAAACCCACATCACTTATATCTCTGATTATCTGGACTAATGTTGAGTTTTAGGAATATTTCATAAGACACTCTGTACCAGTATTTCCATGTCCCGGTGCTCAGGGACTAGGTCTTCTTCCTGCAGGACATAGAAAAAGTATGTAGTCCAAAAGACGCCCACACTTCCACAGAACTCACCACTGCTGTAGTAGCAGCCACCTGCCATGGCAGTCAGCATGAATTCCACCGCCAGCTTCATGCTGAGGCAGCCTTTGTGGGTCGGTATTTGTTATAGGATGGAGATCAGGAAACCCTTTGAGCTGAAACCTCAGTGCTCCTTGTTTATTTCTTGGCCAACTACCTTAGTGTCACTTAGGAAATACAAATGCAAGTCATAAGAGCAACATGACACTGTACCAGAAAATGTCAGAGAACATGAAACAGAGCCAAGGAAGCCTATGCTTTGCATAAACAAGGAAACAAAGTATTGAGGACCAGACTCTGAGAATTAAAGTATAATGTATGGCAGCTGGTAACATTTCCCTAAGTGGTTCCAAAATAATGCAGATTGCAGCTTTGTAGTTTGTTGTTTTTTGTAAAGATGTTCTCTTTCAGATGCCTCTGTTTTCATTTCTCCCCTTCACCTGCTTTGTCATCTTCATCTTTCCACACTTTTCATTCTTTTTCTTTTTCTCCCTCTTCTTTCTTCATTTGTGTCCTTTTCTTTAACTTTATTTTCCAGTTATAAGTAGTTTCATTTTATTGTCACCTGTGTCTGATGGTTCTAGTGGCTAGGGTCTGTGCACTGAAACACACCCTCTGATGAGCAGGCTTTCCCACTGAGCCTCTTCTTGAAGTTCCAGAGGCTTATTACCTTCTAATTGTTACTGACGAGTTTTACAGAGAGTCATTTCATTTGATTACTATTCATTGTTCACCCCAAATCTCTAAACATATTTTTTCCTTCTTTACTAAAGGTTTAGGGTGTCACTTCTCCTGAATCAATAGGTACTACTGATTATTAAGGTTCCTTGCTGCTTTATGAGAAGAAGGAATGACATACACATTCATAATTATTACAGCATTAGTTAAAATAGCCAAGCTATAGGATCAGATTAGACATTTATCGAAAGATGACTAGACAAAGAAAATGTGAAACACACACACACACACACACACACACACACACACACACACACACACACACCACACCCAAGCTGTATTCAGATATATAGATGGAATTATGTCACTTATATGGAAATAAATGGGCCAGGAAATATACTTTGCATAATATACACACTATGTATGTATGTATGTATGTATGTATGTATGTATGTATGTATGCATGTATTCCTCTATATCTGTATGAATAGAAGTAGAGGAGGAACTCTTTGTAGTTAGAAAGAGGAAGGAGGGTATTGATAGGACCAAATGACCAAAGTAAAATGATGCACGTGTGTGAAAAGGTCATAATGTTTTTACATTGTTTTGTAATCACCTAAAAATTAAAATTATATAAAAAGAAGGCTATAACAGGAAACATTCAGGTTAAAAATATCAAGAGCAAATTTTTATCCCTGCATCAAACTATGCACCTGTATGTTTTGGAAAACATATTTAAAAGGCAACTCTTATGAACTGCAACCTATGTTGATTGCACGTTCAGTTGAGGAATGCTTGGTCCTGTTTTGTATAGGTCACTTTTTAATTTGAGAGTCTATACAACTCTACTAATAAATGTCAGATTTCATAAAGAGTTATGTATGGGAAGAATGATACTTTATCAACAGGAACAATGACATCATTTATTCAAGGCACTATTTTGTACAGAGCACCAGGCAGTCTTTTGGAGAAGGTACCATTACCTTGTATAAATTGATGGTGATACTGTGAAATAAATCAGTGAGTGGCTTCTAGACAGAGGGAATAGCTTAGGACATGCTTAAAAAAGTCACTTGCTAACATCCAAAATGATGGGCGAGGTAGGGATTTTGAAACTAATACTAGGAAATTATGTATGTGGCTAGAATTACACAATGAGAAGAAAAATTAATTCCAGTATAAAAAAGAATAAGAAATGTGTATGTGAGCCAGAGATATAAAACCAATTCTTAAAGGCCCATAATTGCTTTATTTAATGTCAGAATTATTTGTGAAATTTTCCTTTCCATCAGTCATCTGGATCAGAAGCAAAGAGCAAAACTGATTTAGTTGAACACAGTAAGTACAGTCATGTGTCTTTATGTTCTCATTGTTCTTTGCCAAAGTCATCTATCCAAAGTCACGTGGCAGTGATATGTGACTTTGTCTCTTTGCCCAGTCCTTAGCTGTTCCTGTTTCCCCAGTCCTTGTGGCCCTGTCCTGTTTTCAACTGAAATAAGACCCCTTAAAAGGGTCCCCACTCATGTTAAATTCTCCACATGAGGCTTTCTTTCTTTCTTTCTTTCTTTCTTTCTTTCTTTCTTTCTTTCTTTCTTTCTTTCTTTCTTTCTTTCTTTCTTTTTTTCTTCCTTCCTTCCTTCCTTCCTTCCTTCCTTCCTTCCTTCCTTCCTGTCTTTCTTTCTTTCTTTCTTTCTTTCTTTCTTTCTTTCTTTCTTTCTTTCTTTCTTTCTTTCTTTCTTTCTTTCTTTCTTTCTTTCTTTCTTCCTTCCTTCCTTCCTTCCTTCCTTCCTGTCTTTTCTTTCTTTCTTTCTTTCTTTCTTTCTTTCTTTCTTTCTTTCTTTCTTTCTTTCTTTCTTTCTTTCTTTCTTTCTTTCTTTCTTTCTTTCTTTCTTTCTTTCTTTCTTTCTTTCTTTCTTTCTTTCTTTCTTTCTATATTTCAAACACTGTCCCCTCCATGGAGTCCCTCCCCCACCTTCTCCCCTTCTCCTCTGAGAGGGCGGAACCCCTCTGGCTGTCTCCTCTCCCTGGCACATCACATCTCTGCCAGATTAGTCAACTCCACTCCAACCGAGGACAGACAAAGCAGCTATGGAGGCTGAGATACATGTATGTTACATATGAGCCTTGGTCCAGCCTGTGTATGTTCTTTGGTTGGTGGCTCAGTCTCTGAGAGCTCTCAGGTCTCTAGGTTATTTGACTTTGTTGGTCTTCCTGTGGGTCTTCAGGGGCTACAGTCTTTCCCCCAACTCTTCTGTAAGTGTGTCCAGCTCCTGTGCAATGTTTGGTTTGTGTATCTACATCTGTTTCAGTCTATTGTTCAGGAGAACCTCTCAGAGGACAGCTATACTACCCACCTGTCTGCACATATAGCAGTATCAATAATGTCAGGAATTTGTGCTTGCCCATGGAATGGGTTTTGAATTGGGCTGGTTATTGGTAGACCTTTCCCTTAGTTTCTGCTTCATCCATGCATTTCTTTTATAGAGGACAAATTTTGGGCCAAAGGTTTGGTGTGTGGGTGGGTATCCTCATCCTTCCACTGGGGGTCCTTCAGGTTTCATGTTACCACTGTAAGGCATCTCATCTAAGGTCACCTGCTTTGACTCCTGGGAGGGCCCCTTATCCCAGGTCTAGAGAGTCTTTCCTCCCCCTGACAGATTTTTGTTCATTCTTCTGGCCCATTGGGCCTCTCTCCCGTCTTTCCACACAACTGACCCTGCCTCGCCATACCCCTCCCTATCCCCTCTCCCACCCAATTCTCTTCCTCCCTCTGCCTCTCATAACTATTTTGTTCTTCCTTCTAAGTGAGATTCAAGCATCCTTTTTTCCTGGTCTTCCTACTTATTTAAATTCTTTGGAAATTGTTCTGTCTGAAGACCCAACTATACTGCTCCTGAGCATATACACCAAAGATGCTCTACCATATTACAAGGACACCTCCTCCACTATGTTCATAACAACCTTATTTGTAACCCTATTTTGAAACTGGAAGCAACCCAGATGTCCCTAAACCAAAGAATATATACAGAAAATGTGGTTCATTTACACAATGAAACACTATTCAGCTATTAAAAAAAAGACATCATGAATTTTGCAGGCAAATGAATGCAACTAGAAGACATCATCCTGAGTGATGTAATACAGACTCAAAAGGACATGCATGGTATCTACTCACTGATAAGTGGATAATAGCAATAAAGTACAGAATATTCATGATATACTCTACAAACCCAAAGAAGCTTAACTATTTTTCTTTAACTTGAATGATTTCTCAGCAGATTTAATGCAGATTTTTATGCAAGAAATCAAATATCAATGATTCAACCCAGAAAAGACTCATTTGAAAATTCATGAAACAAAATGCCTCAATATAATGGTGCTGTTGATATTTCTCCTTTCCCAAAGGTGAGTGTCTCTGTTACAACTTCCCAATAGTTCAAGGTCTGGAGAATTTTAGCCCTTCAATGTCTCACTCCCTGGAACAGATATTTATGCATGACAATCTAGTCTAAATCATTGTACTCCTTAAATTGTTTCTGGGTTGGATGATCCATGAGTTTGTAGTTTAAGAGAAAAATAAAATATTTGATTAGGAACAATCATATTTATTGGCTCCTGTAAGACTTGAGAAATAGATTAACACTTTTGGCACATAACAGTCTTAGTCATACTTAATAGAAGGAAGTAATAAAGTGTGTGAGATATTTTATTAATTATTTTATTTATTTTCATCCCAAATGTTGCAACACTGTGGTGGTTTGAATATGTTTGGCTCAGGGAGTGACACCATTTGGAGGCATGGTTTTGTTGGAGTAGGTGTGGCCTTGTTGGAATAGGTATGTCACTGTGAATATGGGCTTTAAAAATTAGATATATTCTTTATTTACATTTCAAATGATTTCCCCTTTCCTGGTCCCCCGAAAGTCTCATGAGCTATTTCCCCTCCCCCTGTTCCCCAATCAATTTCCTCCCATTTCCCTGTCCTGGTATTCTCCTACATTGCTGCATGGAGCCATTCCAGGACCAGAGTCTCTCCTTCCTTTGATGTCCAACAAGACCATCCTCTATTGCCTATGCATCTGGAGCCATGGGTAACACAATGTGTACTCTTTGGTTGATGTTTTTGTCCCTTGGAGCTCTGGAAGTACGGAGTGGCTCATATTGTTGTTCCTCCTATGGCATTGCAAACCCCTTCAGCTTCTTGGGACCTTTCTTTACCGGCTCCATTCAGGACCCTGTGCTCAATTCAATGGCTGGCTGAGAGCGTCCCCCTCTGTATTTGTCATGCACTAGCAGAGCCTCCCAGGTGACAGCTATCTCTGGATCCAGTCACCAATCACTTGTGGGCATCTACAATAGTGTCTGGGTTTCATAACTCTATATGAGAAGGATCCCTAGGTGGGGTAGTCTCTGGATGGTCTTTCCCTTAGTCTCTGCTCCGTACTTTGTCTCTGTATCTCCTTCTGTGTGTATTTCCTCCCCTTCTAAGAAGGACCAGAGTATCCCTACTTTGTTCTTCCTTCTTGGGCATCATTTGATATGTGAATTGTGTCTTGGGTATTCTGAGCTTCTGGGCTAATATGCACTTATCAGTGAGTGCATACCATGTATGTTCTTTTGTGATTGGGTTACCTCACTTAGGATGATATTTTCCAGTTCCACCCATTTGCCTAAGAATTTAATGAATTAATTGTTTTTAATAGATGAGTAGTATTACATAGTGTAAATATACCACATTTTCTGTATCCATTCCTCCACTGAGGCACATCTAGATTCTTTCCAGTTTCTGGCTATTATAAATAGGACTTCTATGAACATAGTGGAGCATGTATCCTTATTACATGCTAGGGAATCCTCTGGGTATATGCCCAGGAGTGGTATTGCAGGGTCTTCTGGTGGTATCACACTCAGTTTTCTGAGGAACTGGCAGACTGATTTCCAGAGTGCTTATATCAGCTTGCAATCCCACCCGCAGTGGAGGAGTGTTCCTCTTTCTCCACATCCTCGCAAGCACCTGCTGTCTCCTCAGTTTTTGGTCTTAGCCATTCTGACTGGTGTGAGGTGAAATCTCAGGGTTGTTTTGATTTGCATTTCCCTGATGACTAAGGATGTTGAACATTTCTTTAGGTGCTTCTCAGCCATTCGATATTCCTCAGGTGAAAAATATATGCTTAGCTCTGTACCCTTTTTTAAAATAGGGTTATTTGGTTCTCTGGAGTCTAGCTTCTTGAGTTCTTTGTATATATTGGATATTAGCCCTCTGTCTGATGTAGGGTTGGTAAATATATTTTCCCAATTTGTTGGTTGCTGTTTTGTCCTATTGACAGAGTCCTTTGCCTTACAGAAACTTTTTAATTCTATGAGGTCCCATTTGTCTATTCTTGATCTTAGAGCATAAACTATTGGTTTTCTGTTCAGGAAAGTTTTCCCTGTGCCCATGCGCTCAAGAATCTTCCCCAGTTTCTTTTCTATTGGTTTCAGTGTGTCTGGTTTTATGTGGAGGTCCTGATCCACTTGAACTTGAGCTTTATACAAGGAGATAATAATGGATCAATTTGCATTCTTCTGCATTCTATCCTCTAGTTGAACCAGCACCATTTGTTGAAAAGGCTACCTTTTTTTCCACTGGATGGTTTTAGCTCTTTTGTCAAAGACCAAGAGATCCAAGGTGTGTGGGTTCATTTCTGAATTTTCAACTCTATTTTATTGATCTACATGCCTGTCACTGTACCAATACCATGCAGTTTTAAACCCTATTGCTCTGTAGTACTGCTTGAGGTCCGGGATACTGATTCTCCCAGAAGTTATTTTACTGTCGAGAAAAGTTTTAGCTATCCTGGGTTTTTTCTTATTCTAGATGAATTTGAGAATTGCTCTTTCTAGCTCTATGAAGAATTGAGTTGGAATTTTGATGGGGATTGCACTAAATTTGTATATTGCTTTTGCCAAGATGGCCATTTTTACTATATTAATCCTGCCAATCCATCTTCTGAGGTCTTTTTTTTATTTCTTTCTTCAGAGACTTGAAGTTCTTGTCATACAGATCGTTTACTTGTTTGACTAGAGTCACAACAAGATGCTTTATGTTTGTGACTATTGTGAAGGGTGTCGTTTCCCTAATTTATATGTAAACAAATAAAATAATTAAAAAATGTCACCTACTGATAAGTGTTTTATGGCATCTCAAGTAGCCAACTCAACCCATGTGTCAGTATCTGAGATCTTCCAGAAACCTTGGATCAGGACAGCCTTCAATATTATCCTACACCTTATTTCTTTCCAAAGACTCCAACTCTCGGATCGGGCGGTGGCGGTGACGGTGGCGGCAGTGCAGCAGTGGCTGGTCCAGCTGAAGGGCCATCAGCAGTGGAACCAAGGCGACACAGGGTCCAGTTAGGCCTGGTGCCCACGACCACTGACCTTCTCTGGTCAGCTGGGCTGCAAGCAGCTGCGGGTTTGCTGTGCCTTTTGCTGCACGGAAGCCACTTCAGAACTCGGCCTCCCGCCAGTCAGGAGAGTCTCACCTCCATCTTGGTTTCGGACTCCAGAGAGATCGGACAGACTGAGGTACACAAACATAACCCGAGGCCAACATCACGGGGGTCTGAGTCTGACGAGCGTTGGCCTGCACCCAGGCCCTGGGCTGTTTGGGGGGGCCATTGGGGTGCCAACCCAGCCAGGAGGTTTTTTTGTCCTGGCCAGCGCGCGCGCCACCATTTTGCCTACAGGACCCTGAGTGCTCGGGAGGGCAGAGGCGGCTAACAAGCATAGCCTGAGACTAACAAAGCGGAGGTCTAGGCCCCAACAGGACCTGGACTGACCCCAAGAACTAGGCGGCTTGGTGGACCATCTGTGTGTTAACCCGCCCAGGAGGTTGTTAGCCCAGCAGACTCACCCGGCGCTTTCGGGGAACGTGAACATGCACGCCCACCATCCTGGTCACCTGGCGGACCCCGTTGGCAGTCTTAGCCCGAGGGGAACTTTGCTCGGACCTTGGCCTCCCAGGCTTCTGCATGGACCCAGGGCCTGGGCGGCCAGGCTAATCTTGTGTGCGCCAGCCCGGTTGGGGGATCAGCTGCCCACTGGAGTGATCAGCACGCAGGTGAGGTCCCTGCAGCATATACCTTCTGCGCTCCCTGGGGGTGCACACGGGCTCCATCTGGTTCACAGACACAATCTGGGGCAAAGCACACTAGAGCTGCAAGGGCACCCAAGAACACATCAGCAGGCCAGCAGGGAGAAGTCGGTGTGCTCAGGTGAATCCAGCGGGCCCCAGTGGGAGCCTTCGGGTGCCTGCTTTGGGATCTGAACAACTAGGGCCACAGCGCTCGGTCTCCAGGAAGTGCAGGAGACCCGGGGTGCACCCAGAGACAGTCTGAGAGCTCGCAGTGCAGCTTGCTCCTGCGGCGCAGAGCTTGGGTCCCAGTCCTGAGGCCTATGGCTGGAGCCCTCAGCTCAACTCTCTCTGCTTCCTGATCCAGAGCAGCCTGGGTGGCAACACCCAGGTCCTCTCCAGGTCCTGCAAGAGGCAGGAGGGGCTTCTGGGCGGCCAGCTGGGAGAAGTCGGTGTGCTCCGGTGAATCCAGCGGGCACCAGAGGGAGCCTTCGGGTGTCTGCTTCGGGATCTGAACAGCCTGGGCAACAGCACCCTATCTCCAGGCAGTGCAGGAGGTAAGCTGTGCACCAGAGGCCAACTGGGAAGGGGCAGCTTGCACTGGTGAGTCCGGCACTGACAAGACCAACTAACACCAGTGAGAACTAGATAGCAAAAGGCAAATGCAGGAATGTCACTAACAGAAATCAAGGCAATATGGCAACATCTGAACCCAATTCTCCTCTACCAGCATGTCCTGGATACCCCATCACACCAGTAAAACAAGGTTTTGATTTAAAATCACTGGTCATGATGCTGGTACAGGAACAAATGAAGGACATACTTAAAGAAATTCAGGAGAAAATGGATCAAAAGTTAGAAGCCCTTGCAAGGGAAACACAAAAATCATTGAAAGAAATCCAGGAGAATACAAAAGTCAATAATGAGGAAACACAAAAAACACTTAAAGAAATACAGGAGAACTTTGGTCAACAGGCTGAGGTCATGAAAGAGGAAACACAAAAATCTCTTAAAGAATTACAGGAAAGCACAAACAAGCAAGTGAAGGAGCTAAGCAAAACCATCCAGGATCTAAAATCAGAAGTAGAAACAACTAAGAAAACTCAAAGGGAGACAACTTTGGAGATAGAAAGCCTTGGGAAGAAATCAGGGGACAGAGATGCAAATATCAACAACAGAAGAGATAGAAGAAAGAATCTCAGATGCTGAAGATTCCATAGAAACCATGGACTGAACAATTAAAGAAAATGCAAAATGCAAAAAGCTTGTAACCCAAAATATCCAGGAAATCCAGGACACAATGAGAAGACCAAACCTAAGGATTATAGGCATAGATGAGAGTGAAGATTTACAACTTAAAGGGCCAGCAAATATCTTCAATAAAATTATGGAAGAAAACTTCCCTAACCTAAAGAGAGAGATGCCCATGAATATACAAGAAGCCTACAGAACTCCAAACAGACTGGACCAGAACAGAAATACTTCCTGTCACATAATAATCAAAACACCAAATGTTCTAAACAAAGAAAGAATATTAAAGGCAGTAAGAGAAAAAGGCCAAGTAACATATAAAGGAAGACCTATCAGAATCACAGCAGACTTTTCACCTGAGACTATGAAGGCTAGAAGGTCCTGGGCAGATCTCATGCAGAATCTAAGAGAACACAAATGCCAACCAAAACTACTATATCCAGCAAAACTCTCAATCACCGTAGATGGAGAAACTAAGATATTTCATGACAAAACCAAGTTTACCCAATATCTATCCACAAACCCAGCCCTACAAAGGATAATAGGAGGAAAACACCAATACAAGGAGGGAAACTTCACCCTGGAAAAAGCAAGATAGTAACCTTTCATCAAACTCAAAAGAAGTTAAGCAATCAAATTTAAAAAATAACGACAAAAATGATAGGTAGTAACAATCACTATTCCTTAATATCTCTTAACATCAATGGACTTAATGCCCCAATAAAAAGACACAGACTAACTGACTGGATACGTAAACAGGACCCTACATTTTGCTGCTTACAGGAAACGCACCTCAGGGTCAAAGACAAACACTACCTTAGAGTAAAAGGCTGGAAGACAATGTTATAAGCAAATGGTCTCAGGAAACAAGCTGGAGTAGCCATTTTAATATCAGATAAAATTGACTTTCAACCCAAAATCATCATAAGTGACTCTGAGGGACACTTCTTGCTGGTCAAAGGAAAAATACAACAAGAAGAACTCTCAATCCTGAACATCTATGCTCCAAATGCAAGGGCACCCTCTTTCGTAAAAGAAACTTTATTGAAACTCAAAGCACATATTGCACCTAACACATTAATTGTGGGTGACTTCAACACTGCACTTTCCTCAATGGACCGATCAGGAAAACAGAAACTAAACAGGGACACAATGAAACTAATTGAAGCTTTGGACCAATTAGATTTAACAGATATATATAGAACATTCTATCCTAAAGCAAAAGAATATACCTTTTTCTCAGCACCTCATGGTACCTTCTCCAAAATCGACCATATAATTAGTCACAAGACAGACCTCAACAAATATAAGAAGATCGAACTAATCCCATGCCTCCTATCAGATCACTATGGAGTAAAAGTGGTCTTCCATAGCAACAAAAACAACAGAAAACCCACATACACGTGGAAACTGAACAATATTCTACTCAATGATACCTTGGTCAAGGAAGAAATAAGGAAAGAAATTAAAGACTTTTTAGAACACAATGAAAATGAAGACACAACATACCCAAATCTATGGGACACAATGAAAGCAGTGCTAAGAGGAAAACTCATAGCCCTGAGTGTCTCCAAAAAGAAAATGGAGAGAGCATACATTACCAGCTTAATGACACACCTGAAAGCCCTGGAACAAAAAGAAGCTATTTCACCCAGGAGGAGTAGAAGGCAGGAAATCATCAAACTCAGGGCCGAAATCAATCAAGTAGAAACAAAGAGAACCATACAAAGAATCAACAAAACCAGAAGCTGGTTCTTTGAGAAAATCAACAAGATAGATAAACCCTTAGCCAGACTGACCAAAGGACACAGAGAAAGTATCCAAATTAACAAACTTAGAAATGAAAAAGGAGATATAACAACGGAAACTGAGGAAATCCAAAAAATCATCAGATCCTACTACAAGAGCCTGTACTCAACACAACTGGAGAATCTGGAGGAAATGGACAATTTCCTTGACAGATACCAAATACCAAAATTAAATCAGGACCAACTAGACCATCTAAACAGTCCTATAATGCCTAAAGAAATAGAAGGAGACATAGAAAGTCTTCCAACCAAAAAAAGCACAGGACCAGATGGTTTCAGTGCAGAATTCTATCAGATCTTCAAAGAAGAGTTAACACCAATACTCTTCAAACTATTCCACGAAATAGAAACAGAAGGAACACTACCCAATTCCTTCTACAAAGCCACAATTATGCTGATACCAAAACCACACAAAGATCCAACAACGAAAGAGAACTTCAGACCAATTTCCCTTATGAACATCGATGCAAAAATACTCAATAAAATTCTTGCCAACCGAATCCAAGAACACATCAAAATGATCATCCACCATGATCAAGTAGGCTTCATCTCGGGAATGCAGGGTTTGTTCAATATACGGAAATCCAACAATGCAATCTACTACATAAACAAACTCAAAGAAAAAAACCACATGGTCATTTCATTGGATGCTGAAAAAGCATTTGACAAAATTCAGCATCCTTTCATGCTTAAAGTCTTGGAGAGAACAGGAATTCAAGGCCCATACCTAAACATAGTAAAAGCAATATACAGCAAACCGGTAGCCAGCATCAAACTAAATGGAGAGAAACGTGAAGCAATCCCACTGAAATCAGGGACCAGACAAGGCTGCCCCCTTTCTCCTTATCTTTTCAATATTGTACTTGAGGTACTAGCTCGGGCAATTCGACAACATAAGGAGGTCAAAGCGATACAAATCGGAAAGGAAGAAGTCAAACTATCATTATTTGCAGACGACATGATAGTCTACCTAAGTGACCCAAAAAACTCCAGTAGAGAGCTCCTACAGCTGATAAACAACTTCAGCAAAGTGGCAGGTTATAAAATCAACTCAAGCAAATCAGTGGCCTTCCTATACTCAAAGGATAAGCAGGCTGAGAAAGAAATTAGGGAAATGACCCCCTTCACAATAGCCACAAACAGTATAAAGTATCTTGGGGTGACTCTTACCAAATATGTGAAAGATCTGTATGACAAGAACTTCAAGACTCTGAAGAAGGAAATGGAAGAAGACCTCAAAAAATGGGAAAACCTCCCATGCTCATGGATCGGTAGAATCAATATAGTTAAAATGGCCATTTTGCCAAAAGCAATATACAGATTCAATGCAATACCCATCAAAATCCCAACTCAGTTCTTCACAGAGTTAGAAAGAGCAGTTATCAAATTCATCTGGAACAACAAAAATCCCAGGATAGCTAAAACTATGCTCAGCAACAAAAGAAAGTCTGGGGTAATCAATATCCCTGACCTCAAATAATACTACAGAACAATAGTGTTAAAAACTGCGTGGTATTGGTACAGTGACAGGCAGGAGGATCAATGGAACAGGATTGAAGATCCAGAAATGAACCCACACACATATGGCCACTTGATCCTCGACAAAGAGGCTGAAAACATCCAATGGAAAAAAGATAGCCTTTTCAACAAATAGTGCTGGTTCAACTGGAGGTCAGCATGCAGAAGAATGCGAATTGATCCATCCTTGTCTCCTTGTACTAAGCTCAACTCCAAATGGATCAAGGACCTCCACATAAAGCCAGACACTCTGAAGCTAATAGAAAAGAAACTGGGGAAGACCCTTGAGGACATTGGTACAGGGAGAGAGTTTATGAACAGAACACTAATAGCATATGCTCTAAGAGCAAGAATTGACAAATGGGACCTCATAAAATTATAAAGTTTCTGTAAGGCAAAGGACACCATCAACAAGACAAATCGGCAACCAACAAATTGGGAAAACATCTTCAGCAATCCTACATCAGATAGAGGGCTAATATCCAATATATATAAAGAACTCAAGAAGTTAGACTCCAGAAAACCAAACAACCCTATTAAAAAATGGGGTACAGAGTTAAACAAAGAATTCTCACCTGAAGCACTTCGGATGGCGGAGAAGCATCTTAAAAAATGCTCAACTTCATTAGTCATTAGGGAAATGCAAATCAAAACAATCCTGAGATTTCATCTTACACCAGTCAGAATGGCTAAGATTAAAAATTCAGGAGACAGCAGGTGTTGGAGAGGGTGTGGAGAAAGAGGAACACTCCTCCACTGCTGGTGGGGTTGCAAATTGGTACAACCACTCTGGAAATCAGTCTGGCGGTTCCTCCGAAAACTGGGCACCTCACTTCTAGATCCTGCTATACCACTCCTGGGCATATACCCAGAGGATTCCCCACCATGTAATAAGAATACATGCTCTACTTTGTTCATAGCAGCCCTATTTATAATTGCCAGATGCTGGAAAGAACCCAGGTATCCCTCAACAGAAGAGTGGATGCAAAAAATGTGGTATATCTACACAATGGAGTACTATTCAGCCATTAGAAACAATGAATTCATGAAATTCTTAGGGAAATGGATGGAGCTAGAGATCATCATACTAAGTGAGGTAACCCAGACTCAAAAGGTGAATCATGGTATGCACTCACTAGTAAGTGGATATTAACCTAGAAAACTGGAATACCCAAAACATAATCCACACATCAAATGAGGTACAAGAAGAAAGGAGGAGTGGCCCCTTGTTCTGGAAAGACTCAGTGAAGCAGTATTCGGCAAAACCAGAACGGGGAAGTGGGAAGGGGTGGGTGGGAGGACAGGGGAAGAGAAAGGGGCTTATGGGACTTTTGTGGAGTGGGGAACTAGAAAAGGGGAAATCATTTGAAATGTAAATAAAAAATTATATCGAATAAAAAAAAAGAAAAAAATTGAAAAAAAAAGACTCCAACTCTCTGGACAGAACCTGTGACTGAATCATCTTTGCAATGTAGTTTTAGAATAAGTGAGACATAAAACCTGCCCTGCACATGTGAAGGAAGCAAGATGCCTCTAGTTTCTGAGCTGCATTTGGAAGCTTGAAGCAGCTTACATTTAGAAGAGAACATTTCAAATAGAAACAGAAGTGCTCTGAGCTTTGTGTTTCCCCTCATTGTCTCTTTAAACACTGTGCCACAATCGAGCCTTTTCTTTACCCAGTTACTATTCATTACTCTTCAGAGAATGACTACTACCAAAGGTCCAGATTAAAAAGTCATAGTTGTAGTCCCTTCAGTGTGGTGTTTGTACTTAGTGTGGGGTAGTTTAATGACTGGACACCATTTAAATGTCTTCCAGCCCAGCAGGTGCCAGAAGACATAAGTCTGGTACATGGAGTAGAGCCTTCTACATCTTTGTCAAGGATGCAGTGTCTCATTTGCTTTCCATTTGCTTGGTTGGAGGTTGAAAATTTAGCCTTGAATAACCAGCTGTGAGTACCCATGAAGGAAGGCTCACGTGTGTTTTCTGGAGGAGTGAGCTTTGTTCCTGGCAGCTTGTTGTACTGATGGATGGGAAAAACGACATCATTAGTTATGACACGCAAAGCACACTGGTGGATAATCAGAGCACACGCCTTCCTGATACTCTTGCTTATTTTTTTGTTTTTAACTCCTTAGTGTCAGCCAAGTATTCTTTTCTTGTTTCTTTTGTCTTCAAAGTGTCCCTTTGTCCCTAAATTTCCTAGGCTTGCCATTATCTTACCATCCTGTGTCCACATACACTGTCTTACTTGTCCTTGAGGACTTCTCTCAGTGACCAATCTCATTCCTGATATTTTTGTTTTAGACTAAAAAATGTATAATCATGCCTCTATTTATATTTTTATAGAAAGAAGTGTGCCATGAGGTAAAATTAGGTGTGAGCCACATTTCATAATTTCATATAAACACAAAATTTAGTAAATTTCTGTATTTTATTTCTTTTTCGAAAAACTTTCATTAAACTTGGTCTTTAGCAACTTCCTAGAGGTATAATGCATGATGTCTGACCTCATGCCACACTCTATGGTCTCTCTCACGTTTCTGTCCCTGAATCTTTACAAGTTCCTCTCCTACATTAGTGTCTGATTGCTTTATTTGGGGGAACCACGCAATTGAACCAGGGCTATTTATGCAAGCAGGGCTTAGAGTGACCCAAGTCCTGCTTAGAATATTCTTTTCTCTGCTTGAGTTTTGTAGTGTCTCCTTTCCTTTTTAATCCAGTAGTTTCAGAGTTTTGGGTTTTTATGTTGAAATCTTTGATCCCCTTGGACTGATTTTTGTGTGTGTGTAGACTCTACCAGAAACTCTTGGCTCTAATAAACCTTATAAACCTGGCAAAACTTTTTTTTTGCTTTTTGGATTTTTTGGTTTTTTTTGAGACAGGGTTTCTCTCTATAGCCCTGGTTATCCTGGAACTCACTTTGTAGACCAGGCTGGCCTCAAACTCAGAAATCTGCCTGCCTCTGCCTCCCAGAGTGCTGGGATTACAGGCGTGCACCACCACCACCCAGCTGGCAAAACTCTTAGATCTGAAATTTCTTGGATATGCAAAGTTGTAGAATATAAAATCAACCAAAATAAGCAGATGTTTTTTAGTGCCAATTTATTGAAAAATAATTTAGGTAAACACTTCCACTCACACCATATCTTAACAACAACAACATCAAAATAAAAAAAACCTACTTGCGAATAAATGATATCACAGTCTATAATATATTATAGACTTAAATATATTTCTATAGTTATAACAGCCTTAAAGTCTATAATATATTTCTGTATAGTTATAACAGCCATTTTGATACTGTGGAGCTTCAAACTGGATCTTACACTTTCTCTGTTAAATATGGTTTCAAGCACTCATCCACCACCTAAAAATGAATAAACCTAGCAGAGTTAAAACTAGCCAAAGAATCAACTTCCCATTTATTTTCATTAGTCAAATGTCCTTTACCTACATTCAGTCATTCCTTTTCCTCTAATACTGATCCTCTCATGCTTACTTTTTCTCTTGTTTTTTACTTTCAAGATAAAAAACCTTGGACTATTTAAGAAACTTATATTTTTATGAGTCTTTTGCATAGTTGGAACGCATTTCTAATTCTAAGAGTGGAGGGATATAGCCATTAAAGTATACAATACAAAGGCTTAAAGGGAATTGAAATAAATGTAAGTAATGAAGTGAAAGAACCCTTTAATGGAAACTTTAAGACACTAAAAAACTAAATTAAGCCAAAAGCTAGTATATAGAAAGACCATCAATGTTCATAGATTGGAAGATCTAATTTTGTAAAAGTGGCCATCCTACCAAAGGCAATCTACAGATTTAATGCACTTGCAATTAGAATTCTAAAAAACACATTCACTGAAATAGAAAAAAATCCCAACAACAACTTTACAATTAAATCAGAACTATAAAAATCCCCAAGTAGATAAAGCAACCCTTAGCAAAACAAACAAACAAACAAAACAAAACAACAACTAAAAAACAATGTAGGAGGGACTACAATACCCAATTTCAATCTATACCTTAGAGCTATAGTAATAAAAATAGCATGAAAGTAACCTAAAGCAAATTGTAGATCAGTGGTCCTTAACCTTCTAAATTGTGACATTTTAGTACAGTTCCTCAAGTTGTGGTGACCCCCAATTGTAAAATTATTTTCTTGCTACTTTATAAGAATAGTTTTGCTACTTAAAAAATTTATTCACTTTATATTCCCAAATCAGTCCCACTTTCCTCTCTGTTCCCCCTTATAGCTCCTCTCCCCATTGACCCTCTCCTTCTCCTCTGAGAAGAGGAATCCCATCCTCCCTGGTTATCACTCTCTACCCCCACTACCCTGCTACATCAATCACTATGGGATTATGCCTATCCTCTGTCAGCGAGGCTAGACAAAGTGGTCCAGTTAGGTAATGGGATCCAGAGGCAGACAACAAAGTCAAGGACAGCCAATATCCTTGTTCAGTAACCTGCATGAAGACCAAGCTTCACACTTGCTACTTTAGGCCATGCTTGTTCTTTGGTTGGTGGTTCAGTCTTTGATATCCCCCAGGAGACCATGTTAGTTGACTCTGTTGGTCTTTCTGTAGAGTCCCTTTTCTCTTCTGGTTCCTCAGTCCCTCCCCTGATTCCTCCACAAGAATCCTGAGCCCTACTTAATCCTTAGCAGTGGGTCTCTTTATCTGTTTCCAATGGCTGCTGGGGGGGGAGCTTTAAGAGGACAGTTATGCTAGGTTATTATCTACAAGCATAGCAGACTATCATTAATATAGTCAGGGATTGGTTATTCCCCATGGAATGGGTTTTAATTTGGGCCAGTCATTGTCCATTCCCTCTGTCTTTGCTCCATTGTTGTCCCTATGCATCTTGTAGGCAAGGCACATTTTGAGTCAAAGGCTTTGTGGGTGGCTTGATGCCCTTATCCCTCCATTGGGGGGGGGTCCTACAGGAGGTGGCCAATTCAGGTCACATATCCCCCACAGCTATAACTCAACTGGAGTTATTTCCATAAACTCCCTCATATGTCTCATTGTCCCAGATCTCTGGCATGTCCTAGAGATGGCCCCAATGTTGGCCACTGTTTTTTCCCCATCTTTGCCCTCCCTAAACCTGATCCTCTCTCCCACACTGTTCCCTTCTCAATCTCCTCTTCTACACAGTTCCCTCCTTCTCTCCATCTCTGATGTCTATTTTATTTTACCTTCTGTATAATATTCAAGCATTGTGTCTTGGTTTCTCTTTGTTACTTGAATTCTTTGTATCTGTAGAGTATTGCATGGTTATCCTGTCCTTTATGGCTAATACCCACTTACAAGTGAATGCATACCATACATGTCCTTTTGGGTCTGAGTTACCTTTCTTAGGATAATATTTTCTATTTCCATCTATTTGCCTGCAAATTCATGTTGTTCTTGTTTTTTATAGATGAATAGAATTCCACTGAGTAAATGTACCCCTCCCTTTGTCATTTGAGAGGGTGGAGGGCCTTTGAGCATCTCCCCAGCCTGGCTCATCATGATTGTGTGGGCTAGGTGCATCGTCTCCTACTGAAGCAGACAAGGCATACCAGTTAGAAGGACATATCCCACAGACTGGAAATAGATTTTGGTATAGCCCCTGCTCTAATTGTTAGGGATCCTCGTGAAGACATCTCCTAAATCTGTGCAGGGCAGAGAGCTAGGTCTATTCTTTGTGTGCTTTTTTGGTTGGTGGTTTAGTCTCTGAGAGCCCCTAGGGTACAGATTATTGGTCTTAGCCCCAGGGTATTGGTATTCCCCTGGAATTCCTACATCCTTTGGGGTCTGCAATCCTTCTCCCAACTCTTCCATAAGAGTCCCCAAGTTCCACCCACTGTTTGGATGTGGTCTCTGTATCCCTTTGAGTTAGTTGCTGGGTGAAGCCTCTCAGAGGACAGCCATGTTAGACTCTTTGTCTGTAAGCATAACAGAACATCATTAATAGTGTTAGGGATTGGTACTTGCCCATGGTGTGGGGCTCATGTTTGGCTGGTTAGTAGTTGGCTATTCCCTCAGTCTCTGCTCCATCCCCAACCCAGCATTTTGTGTAGTCAAGGTAAATTTTGGGTAGAAATTTTTGTGAGTAGTCTGGTGTCCCTACCACTTTATTAGGATTCCTGCTTGGCTACAGGGGGTACCCTTCATCTCGGTCCACCCTTGTAGAGTTTTTCTCCCATGCTTCCTCCCCTTTGCCTCCAAGAGAGTGTCTTCTTTTTCTTGGTATCTTCCCACCCTGGGGCATCAAATCTCTACAGGATTAGGTACATCTTCTCCCACTGAGGCCAGACAAGGCAGTCCTTTGCTACATATGTCTATGGGACTCTGGACCAGTCTGTGTATGTTCTTTGGTTGGTGGCTTAGTCTCTGGGAGCTCCCAGGTGTCCAATTAGTTGACATATTCATCAACTTCCTATGGAGTTGCCATGGCTTTAAGTTCCTTTAATCTGGCTAGACTCCAATAACAACAAAAAACAATAGAAAGCACACAAACTCATGGAAAATGACCAACTCTCAATGATATATTAAAGACTATCTAGAATTCAATTAAAAATGAATACACAGCATAAACAAATTTATGGGACACAATGAAAGCAATGTTTAAGGAAAGTTTATAGCACTAAGTGTCCTGGTAAAGAAATTGGAGAGATCCTACACTGGAAACTTAACAACAAACCTGAAAGCTCTAGAACAGAAAGAAGCAAATATACCCAAGGGGAGTAGACGGCAGGAAGTAATCAAACTCAGGGCAGAAATTAACCAAATAGAAACAAAGAATGATAACAATCAACAAAACAAGAGCTGGTTCTTTCAGAAAATCAACAAGGTAGATAAGCCCTTAGCCAAACTAACTGAAAGGGCACAGAGACAGTATCCAAATCAATAAAATCAGAAATGAAAAGGCAGACATAATAACAGAAACTGAGAAAAGTAAATAAAAGGATTCTACTACAAAAACCTATACTCAACAAAACTGGAAAATCTAGACAAAATTGTTGATTTTCTAGACAGATACCACATACCAAAGTTAAATCATGATCATGTAAACTATCTAAACAAACCCACAATTCCTAAAGAAATAGAATCAGTCATTAAAAGTCTTCAAAACAAACAAACAAACAACAACAACAAAACGTAGGATGAGATAGTTTTAGAGCAGAATTCTCTCAGACCTTCAAAGAAGATCTAATATCAATACTCCTCAAACTATTCCACAAAATAGAAACATAAGGAACACTACCTAATTCATTGTGTGAAGCCAGAGCTCCTCTTATACTTAGACCACACAAAGATCCAACACAAAAAGAACTTCAGAACAATTTCACTAATAAATATCATTGCAAAAATACTCAATACAAGTCCCACAAACAGAATCCAAGAATACATCAAAGCAATCATTTACCATGATCAAATAGGCTTCATCCCAGGGATGCAGGGATGGTTCAACATATGGCCATTCTTGCAGACACTGTTTCGTTTTAGTCCCTGAATTTCTCTTAGACAGGAGTAATACTTGTACAGAAGTTTTGTAGGCTAGTTTGTGTCCCCATCACTTCACTGGGAGTCCTGTCAGACTACTGGAGATGTTCTCTTCAGGTTCCATATCCCTGTTGTTGGGCGTTTCTGCTAAGGTCACCCATATTGATTGCTGGCAGCTTCCCCCATGCTATGTCTCTGGGACTTTGTAGATGTTTCCCTCACCCTCACCCCACCCCAGTAGCTTCATATTTCCATTCATTTTCCTGACCCTCTTGGCCTTTCTCCTGTTTCTTCCATACCTGATCCTTCCCCCTTTTCCCTTTTCCCTACTCTCTTTGCTTCTGCCCACCATGATTATTTTCTTCCTCCCCTCTGAATTGGATTTAGCCATCCTCACTTGGGCCTTCCTTATTGTTTAACTTCTTAGGGTATCTGGGGTATATTATGGGTATTCTGAACTTTTTGGCTAATATTATTAATGAGTATATTAATTATTAATATACTCTTATTAATGAGTATATACCATGCATATCCTTTTGGGACTGTGTTACCTTACTCAGGATACTATTCTCAAGATCCATCCATTTGTCTGCAAATTTCATAACTGTTTTTAGTAGCTGAATAGCATTCCATTCTGTAGATGAACCACATTGGGGGACTCTTAGTTGTTTCCAATTTCTGACTCTTATCAATAAAGTTGTTATGAACGTAGTTGAGCATATGTCTTTGTAGGATTGTGGAGCATGTTTTGGGCATATGCCCAGGAGTGTTATATCTGGGTCTTTAGGTAGAACTATTCCCAGTTTTCTGAGAAACTTATAAATTTATTTTCAAAGTGGTTGTACCAGTTTGCATTCCCATCAGCAATGGTGGAGTGTTTTCTTTGCTCTAAATCTTTGCCAAAATGAGCTATCACTTGAGTTTTTGATTTTAGCCCTTCAGATCAGTGTAAGATGGAATCTCAGAGTTGTGTTGATTTGTATTTCCCTGATGACTAATGACTTTGAACATTTCTTTTAGTGCTTCTTGGCCATTAAAGATTCCTTTGTTGAGAATTCTCTGTTAACTCTGTACCCCATTTTTTAATTGGGTTATTTGGATTGTTGGTGTTTAATTTATTCAGTTCATTATAAATTTTAGACATTGGATTTTGTTCTGAGGTAGGGTGAATATAAATATTATTTATGATTAATACAGCCATAGCTCCTGGTAAGTTCACCTCTTTGAACAGTTGATAAGCTTGAGGTCATAAAATGAACAATAATCTAAAATTTCTCCTAACCTATTTTATTAGCTCTCCTAAAAATAAAAGTCCAGATATATTCAACTAATTTTTTCCTACTTAGGAAGCTTGATGGGGTAGTGGGTGGAAACAACCAAAAAGACCATTATGAACATAGGTCAGAAAATATTTTTTATTAAAGGATTCTGTTCATTGTGTAATTTTTCACTTTATTCTATCTGAGAAGGTGACTTAAGAGAGCTCTCTGTCTCTAACAGTCAATGTTTTCTGACTCTGAGTAATAGATCTTCAGATCTTTCTACTAGACTTCGAGGATAAGCAGGACTGTGTAGTCTGATCAGTTTCCTGGAATCCTACTAGTAATGGTGATAGAAATAGTGTGGTCCATGAAGGGACAGAGGATGGCCTTGTCAGGCAGACATCAATGGAAGGAGAGGTCCTTGGTCCTGTGAAGGCTCGGTAGATGCCCCAGTGTAGGGGAATGCGAGGGTGTGGAGTTGGGAGTGGATGGGTGGGTGAGTGGAGGAACATCCTCATAGAAGCAAGGGGAGGGGAATTGGATGGGCGTTTTGGAGGGGGATAGGAACTGGGAAAAGGGATAACATCTGAAATGGGAATAAAGAAAATATCCAATAAAAATGGTGTGGTCATTACCAGTAGGATGTTATTTTTCTTAAATTAATTACTTTTTCATAAAAATTCCATCTGCACATAAACAAAACATTTCTACATACACTGTGCCTTCAAATGAACCAGGTTTTACATGCAACTTACTCTCTCTTTTCTGAATCTCCTCCTGCCTGTCTAGCTACCCCTCATCCTAAGGCCTACAGTCTGAGGAAATCTGCTTAAAGCTCACATCAGACCCTGTTTGTGTACCTGCTAAGTATAGTACTGACATGTTCCTTGGCTCTGGTGGCACATCCCTGTGATGCAAGCTAGGTGAGGCTAAACATGAGAAACATGTGTTTTGTTCTTGTTTGTTTTGTTTGTCTGTTTTTAATAGCCTTGAAGGGGATGTGGAACCTAGATTAGAAAAGTTGATTTCTTTAGTTCTACTCAAACATTCATCACAGATCTTAAGAAATTGACAAGGTTTTCCCTGTCACTCTCCCTAGAAGTGAATCTGAGTATTTCTGTGCAAAAGCAAAGCTTTTCTCAGTTTCCCAGATATGTTCTGGTCTTCATAAAAACTAATAAACTCTTGTAACTTTAGCGTTTTACCTTGAATTGTACCTATTGCCATGACTTAATTCTGTCAATTTTAAAATGTCCCTTTTCTACACATAAGCAGTTTATGTGCTTTCTACTTTTCCTGTCTCTAGTAAAATTCTAGTTCTATTATTCATGTCAAGTGCATGATGCAAAAATTCCTTTTCTTTTTTTGTCTTTTTTTTAATTCGATATATTTTTTATTTACATTTCAAATGATTTCCCCTTTTCTAGCCCCCCACTCCCCGAAAGTCCCATAAGCCCCCTTCTCTCCCCCTGTCCTCCCACCCACCCCTTCCCACTTCCCCATTCTGGTTTTGCCCTATACTTCTTCACTGAGTCTTTCTAGAACAAGGGGCCACTCCTCCTTTCTTCTTGTACCTCATTTGATGTATGGATTATCTTTGGGGTATTCCAGTTTTCTAGGTTAATATCCACTTATTAGTGAGTGCATACCATGAGTCACCTTTTGAGTGTGGGTTACCTCACTTAGTATGATGTTTTCTAGTTCCATCCATTTGCCTAAGAATTTCATGAATTCATTGTTTCTAATGGCTGAATAGTACTCCATTGTGTAGATATACTACATTTTTTGCATTCACTCTTCTGTTGAGGGATACCTGGGTTCTTTCCAGCATCTGGCAATTAAAAATAGGGCTGCTATGAACATAGTAGAGCATGTATCCTTATTACATGGTGGGGAATCCTCTGGGTATATGCCCAGGAGTGGTATAGCAGGATCTTCTGGAAGTGAGGTGCCCAGTTTTCGGAGGAACCGCCAGACTGATTTCCAGAGTGGTTGTACCAATTTGCAACCCCACCAGCAGTGGAGGAGTGTTCCTCTTTCTCCACACCCTCTCCAACACCTGCTGTCTCCTGAATTTTTAATCTTAGCCATTCTGACTGGTGTAAGGTGAAATCTCAGGGTTGTTTTGATTTGCATTTCCCTAATGACTAATGAAGTTGAGCATTTTTTAAGATGCTTCTCTGCTATCCGAAGTTCTTCAGGTGAGAATTCCCTGTTTAACTCTGTACCCCATTTTTTAATAGGGTTGTTTGGTTTTCTGGAGTCTAACTTCTTGAGTTCTTTATATATATTGGATATTAGCCCTCTATCTGATGTAGGATTGGTGAAGATCTTTTCCCAATTTGTTGGTTGCCGATTGGTCTTTTTGATGGTGTCCTTTGCCGTACAGAAACTTTGTAAGAATTGACAAATGGGACCTCATAAAATTACCCTTATTTTTTTACATAACAGAGGGCTATCGATTTCTTTAAGTTAACTTAGTTTTAACAATTTTGCTAAAGGTGTTTATCAGCTGTAGGAATTCTCTGGTAGGATTTTTGGGTCTCATATATATGGTCATATCATCTGTAAATAGTGATACTTTGACTCCTTCCTTTCTGATTTGTATCTGCTTGATCTCTTTTTGTTGTCTTATTGCTCTAGCTAGCCCTTTCAATACTATATTTAATAGACAGGGAGAGTGTGCTGCCTTGTCTTTTCCCTAATTTTAGTGGAACTGATTTAAGTTTCTCTCCATTCAATTTGATATTTGCTATCAGATTGCTGCATAATTGCTTTTATTATGCTGTTTACTAGATATAATCTTTATTTATATTTCAAATGGTTTCCCCTTTGCTGGTTCCTCCATCCCCAAAAATCCCATAAGCCCTCTCCCCTCCCTTTGTTCCCCAGTTGTACCCGTCCCGCTTCCCTGTCCTGGTATTACCCTACTAAAGTTGGAGGCAAACAAACGTTTATTATTTTTTTTTTTGACTTATTCACCTTTCACACAGATAACATCCCCTCCCCCATCTCTCCTCTTCTTCCAGTCCTGCTCATACAAATCCCTCCATCCATTACCTTTCCACTTCTCTGAGGAAAAGAATTCACCCTTGGGTACTACCCCACCCTGGAACATCCAGTCATAGTAGGCCTACATGCATCCTTTGCCACTGAAGCCCAACCAGGTAGTCAGTCCAGTTAGGGAAAGGGATTATAATGTCAGACAACAGAGTCAGAGACAGCTTCTGCTTCAATTGTTAGGTGACCCACATGAAGACCAAGCTGCACATCTGCAACAAATGTGTAGGGGGCCTAGTTCCTTTCCCTGGATTCTCTTTGGTTGGTGGTTCAGTTTCTGTAATTCAGGCTAGTTGACTCTGTAGGTCTACTTGTGGTGTCCTTGACACCTCCAGTTCACTCAATTCTATCCCCAACTTTTTCACAAGACTCTATGAGGGCTGCCTGATGTTTGACTGTGGGTCTCTGTATCCATCCACTGATGAATTAAGTGTCTCAGTAGACAGTTATGCTAGGCTCCTGTCTAAAAGCATAGCAGAGTATCAATAATGGTGTCAGGGACTGGCTCCCTTACATAGGTTGTATCTCAAGATGGGTCACTCATTAATTGTTCCCTCAATCTTTGCTCCCTTTTTACCTCTGTGTATTTTATAAGTAGAACAAATGTTGGGTTGAAGGTTTTATTGGTGAGTTGATGCCTCCTTCCCTCCACTGGAACAATCCTTAAACTTTTAATGCAAAAAAGGGATTTCAACAAGCTTTGGGAGTCATGGATATAGGCTAAATTACAGAAACATAGAGAGCAAACACTAATTTTTCTTCAGTCCTTTGTTGTGTGATCTTGAGGAATTCATGTTAGCACAGTCACATGAATGAGCCACAATAGGCTATATATTCTGTCAAGTCTGCAGTCTCAAGTCAGATTTGTGCAATAATAATAAAATAAAAATGAAAAGTAGTGGAAGGCAATGGCATATTTCTCTAATATCAGCACCAAGTAGGCAAAGGCAGGCCAATCTCTGTGAATTCAAGGCCATTATGGTCTACAGAGTAAGTTCTAGGACAGCCAGAGATACACAGAGACCCTGTCTCAAAAACAAAACAGAACACATAATTTTGATTAACTAATCTTTTTCTCTTTTCCTTGCACTTTCCAGCTAGTGCTGGTAAGATCTGTAAAGCTGCTAAGCTTGAAAACATGACCTTCATACTAGGAAGTGAGGAATACTTGAAGACAGAGCTTGAGAGATATGATGCACCTCCAGAGGCTGTTGAAGTAGCATTGGAAGTGAAGAGATGTGTAGACGAGATGAGCTTTGAATACAGATCGTATGTATCACATATATTGGTATTTTCATTTTGCTTTATACTCTCAGATGGCCACAAATCAAGTTGACCTGATATCTGTGGGGAACACAAGGATGGGGGAGGGTAAGCACAGGACATCAATGATACATTGGTTCAGAAATACATTCATAGAATTTCAACCTAGGTGCAACCCTCTTGTGGCACCCAAATAATGATTAATAGGACCCTACAAAATGAGGTTTTAAGGCTAACTCTATTGTCAATTTGCTGGGAACTTGCTAAATTTAATATCTGCACAATAAATGGACATTGACTCTATTGAATACTGTGGGGAATGTTGGTAAATAAAAATCCCACAAATGGGAGGAAGGAAGGTGGAGACAGCCTCCTTAAGAGCAAAGTATTGGCAGAATTCATCTCTCTGCCACATTTGCTGGCCCTGCCAGTAGCCTGTGAACCTCCTGTTTCCAATACTTTTTACCAATTTCTGCACTGTTTATCCCATTGGAAGAAAAATAGAGGCCACAATTCTAAATCATCAGAGAAAGTTATACCTGGGAAGCTGTGCTCACACTGTCACCTCTTAATCACAGAGATCATAGAGAACCAGGGTCTTGAGCCACACTGTTGAGTTCATTCAGAGTATATCCAACTGAATTTGGAAAGAGATTTTACCAATATGTATTTTTTGAGGTTATTTCCCCAAGCATACTTTTGATTTTCCCTCCATGGACTCTTGGTTTGTTAACTTTTCTTTTCTAGGACTGACTGACTCCTCACCATTCCTCTCTTGATTTCAGTTTATCTACAGTCACATATTTCATTCAAATGTGATGTGCCAAAAGTCATACAAATGCATTTTACTTTTCCAAGGCTTGAAGGATGAACTAACTTTTCCTTCTCAATGTGAAGTTTTTATTTTCTTGCGCTAATAAATTACTCTCCTTATATGTCACCATCTGTTTGTTGTTATTGTAAGCCTTGAGTCTTGCACTGAGTGGGTTTTGATTTTTAAAAATTTGCATTTCAGCATTGGTGATAAGTTACAGAAATAATATCTATCAACATGAATATCAAGCCTGAAATCAGCCATCTGGAAGGAACATGATTTTCCTGCCCAGTCATGTAAGTTTCCTGTTGCTGTGGCCACAAACAAAAAGATCAATAAAGATAACACACATTGGCCTCTTCTGTGGTCACTGTGCTAAACTGTCTTATTGTTACCCCTGTACAGTGTGCCATTCACTACCTCAACACTCCAACTCAGTAGCTTTCCCTTCCAACCTATCATTGAAATAGATTCACTGTGCTTTCCATTTGTTACATGAAATCCAGCCCAATGTCTCAATAATTCAAACATGCAAGCTTGCGTTCTAGTCAAAACCACATTCATTAATAATTAATGGATCTTCCTTATGTCTCTCTGAATATTTCCACATTTCCAGCCCCAGTAAAGCAGTCATGGCTTTGTATAAAATCTGGGCACAGGGTAAAATGAGAGAGAAGAATAAGAGGGGGTTTTACAAATGTCTACTGACTACTGTTCTAAACATGCTCCATATCTTCCAGTCTGATGCAGCCTTATTCTAAAGGAGAGTATGAAAATGCTTCAGAAAGCTTGGGTTACTAATATCCCTGCCATTTATGACTTTGAAAGTAAAAAAAAAGGCAAAAATCTCTTCTGAGATTGTGGTACAATCACCAGCAACACAAACAGTACACACCAACATAAACGTTTCAGTAAAACTTAAGTCCCAGCCACATTATATCAAATTGGAAAGAAAATGAGATAGGATTTTTTTTTAAAATTTTTTCTTTACATCATAACCATAGACTCCACCCCTCCTCTTTTCTCAGTCCCACTCTTACAAATGTCCCACACCTTGAACCCACACCTTCTTCTCAGAGAAGGAGAATCCCCTTTGGTTACCATCTCACCCAGGGTCATCTAGTCCCAGCAAGTCTAGGCACAATCTCACCCACTGAATCAAGGCAGTCCAAACAGTGGGGAATAGGATCCAATGGCAAAGAACAAAACCAGAGACAGCCCCTGCTCTACTAGTTAGATGAACCACATGAACACTAAGCTGTACATTTGCTACAAATATTTAGAGAGTTTAGGACGAGCTCCTGAATACTCCCTGGTTGTTGGTTCAGCCTCTGATCCTCCATGGGCCCAGGTTTGTTGACTCTGTGAATCTTCTTGTGGTGTTCTTGACCCCTCTAACTTGCTCACATCTATTCTTCACTCCTCTACAAGACTCCACCTGAAGCTTGACTCCTTCATCTGCTGCAGGAAAATGAATGGAACTTGAACTTTATAGCTACTATCTACTTATAAATGAGTACAAACCACACATGTCCTTCTGGGACTGTGTTACCTCACTCAGGATGATAGTCTCAAGATCCATTCATTTGCCTACAAAAGTTATGATGTCATTGTTTTTAATAGCTGAATAATATTCTGTTGTGTAGCTGTATCACATTTCCTTTAAGCTTTGTTCAGTTAAGGGACATCAAGGTTGTTTCTCATTTCTGGCTATTACAAATAAGGCTGCTATGAACTTAGTTGAACAAGTATCTTTGCAGGATGGTGAAACAGTTTTTGAATATATATCTAGGAGTAGTATAATCAAGACTTGAGATAGAATTATTCCTAGTTTTCTGAGAAATAACCAAAGTTATTTCCAAAGTGGTTATACAAGTTTGTACTCCAACCAGCGATGGAGTAGTGTTCCCCTTACTCCACATCCTCACCAGCATATGCTATCTTTTGAGTTTCTGATCTTAGCAATTCTCATGGGTGTAAGGTGGAATTTCAGAATTATTTTGATTTGCATTCTCTTGATGATTAATGACATTGAACATTTCTTTAAGTGCTTCTTAGCCATTCAAGAGTCTTTTGTTGAAAATTCTTTGTATAGCTCTGTATTCTACTTTAGCTCTGTATTCCATTTTTTACTTTTTTTCTTCTTTTATTTATTTAATTTATTTTTTACACTCCATATTTTATTTCCCCCACCCCCATCCACTCTCTGATGGTTCCACATCCCGTATTTCCTCCCCACCCCATTTCCATGTGGATGTCTCCACCTCCCACCCTACCTGACCTCTAAACCTCCTGGGGCCTCCAGTCTCTTGAGGGTTATGTGCATCATCTCTGAATTTACACAGACCCAGCAGTCCTCTACTGTATATGTATTGGGAGCCTCATATCAGCTGGTGAATGCTGCCTGTATGGTAGTCCAGTGTTTGAGGGATTTCATGGGTCCTCCTACAAGGTTGCCCTTCTCCTCAGCTTTTTTCTGCCTTCCCTAGTTCAACAGGGATCAGCTGCTTCTGTCCGTTGGTTGGGTGCAAATATCTGTATCTGACTCTTTCAGCTGCTTGTTGGGTCTTCCAGGGTGTGGTCATGCTAGGTCCCATTTTGTGAGTGATTTATAGCTCAGTAATAGTGTCAGGCCTTGGGGTCTCTGCTTGAGCTGTATCCCACTTTGGGCATGTCAATGGACCTTCCTTTCATCAGGGCCCTTTCCATTTTCATCCCTGTCATTCTTTCAGATAGGAACAATTATGGGTCAGAGTTGTGCCTGTGGGATGGTCCCCATCTCCCTCATTTGATGTCCTGTCTTCCTGCTGGAGGTGAACTCTATAAGTTCCCTCTCCCCACTGTCAGGCATTTCATCTAAAGTCCCTCCCTTTGAGTCCTGAGAGTCTTACTTCCCAGGTCTTTGGTTCATTCTGTAAGGTTCCCCCAACTTTCTATCTTCTGAGGCTGCCTGTTTCTCTTCTTTCTTCTGGTACTCAGGACTTTAGTCCTTTTCCACCCAATACCAGAGCAGGTTCCTCACTTTCCCCCCTCCCCCGCTCCATCCACTTTCCCTCCCAGGTCCCTCCCTCCCTCACCACTTATGATTACTTTCTTCTCTCTCCCTAGTGAGACTGAAGTGTCCTCACTTGGGCACTTCAGCTTGTTGACCTTCTTAAGTTCTGAGGCTAATATCTACTTTTTAGTGAGTACATACCATGCATGTCCTTTTGGGTCTGAGTTATCTCACTCAGGATGATATTTTCAAGCTCCATCCATTTGCCTGCAAAACTCCCAATATCCTCATTCTTAATAGCTGAGTAGTATTTCATTGTGTAAATGAACCACATTTTCTGCATCTACTCTACTGTTGTAGGACATCTGGGATGCTTCCAGCTTCTGGCTATAACAAATAAGGCCACTATGAACATAGTGAAACATGTTCCTCTGTGGCACGGTGGGGCATCTTTTGGGTATATTCCCAAAAGTGGTATAGTTGGGTCTTCAGGTAGATATATTTCCAATTTTCTGAGGAACCCAGACTAATTTCCAGAGTGGTTGTACCAGTTTTCAATCCTACCAGCAATGGAGAAGTGTTCTTCTTTCTCTACATCCTCTCCAACATGTGTTGTCACCTAAGGTTTTGATCTTTAGTTAATTTTGTATCCAGCCTCTTTGCTGAATGTGTTTATCAGCTATAGGAGCTCTCTGGTACCATTTTGGGGATAGCTTATATATACTATCATATTATCCACCAATAGTGATACTTTGACTTCTTCATTTCCAGTTTATATTTCCTTAGTCTCCTTTTGTTGTCTTATTGCTCAATCTAGAACTTCAAGTACTATATTCAATGGATAGGGAGAAATCAGGCAGCCTTGTCTTGTCCCTGAGTTTGGTGGGATTGCTTCTAGTTTTTCTCCATTTAATTTGATGTTGGCTGTTGACTTGCTGTATAGTGCTTTGATTATGTTTAGGTATGCACCCTGTATCCCTGATATCTCCAAGGCTTTTATCATGAAGTGGTATTCAATTTTGCCAAAGGATTTTTAAGCACCTAATAAGACGATCATAATTTTTTCCTTCAGTTTGTTTATATATTGGATTGTGCTGAGGTACTTTCATATATTGGACCCTCCATGTATCCGTGGGATGAAGAAAACTATACCATGGTGAATGCTGTTTTTGAGGTGTTCTTTTTTTTTTTTTATAATTTATTTACATTTCAAATGATTTCCCCTTTTCTAGCCCCCCCACTCCCCGAAAGTCCCGCAAACCCCCTTCTCTTCCCCTGTCCTCCCACCCACCCCTTCCCACTTCCCCGTTCTGGTTTTGCTGAATACTGTTTCACTGAGTCTTTCCAGAACCAGGGGCCACTCCTCCTTTCTTCTTGTACCTCATTTGATGTGTGTATTATGTTTTGGGTATTGCAGTTTTCTAGGTTAATATCCACTTATTAGTGGATTCACCTTTTGAGTCTGGGTTACCTCACTTAGTATGATATTCTCTAGCTCCATCCATTTGCCTAAGAATTTAATGAATTCATTGTTTCTAATGGCTGAATAGTACTCCATTGTGTAGATATACCACATTTTTTGCATCCACTCTTCTGTTGAGGGATACCTGGGTTCTTTCCAGCATCTGGCAATTACAAGTAGGGCTGCTATGAACATAGTAGAACATGTATCCTTATTACATGGTGGGGAGTCTTCTGGGTATATGCCCAGGAGTGGTATAGCAGGATCTTCTGGAAGTAAGGTGCCCAGTTTTCGGATGAAACGCCAGACTGATTTCCAGAGTGGTTGTACCAATTTGCATCCCCACCAGCAGTGGAGGAGTGTTCCTCTTTCTCCACACCCTCTCCAACACCTGCTGTCTCCTGAATTTTTAATCTTAGCCATTCTGACTGGTGTAAGATGAAATCTTAGGGTTGTTTTGATTTGCATTTCCCTAATGACTAATGAAGTTGAGCATTTTTTAAGATGCTTCTCCACCATCCGAAGTTCTTCAGGTGAGAATTCTTTGTTTAACTCTGTACCCCATTTTTTAATAGGGTTGTTTGGTTTTCTGGAGTCTAACTTCTTGAGTTCTTTATATATATTGGATATTAGCCCTCTATCTGATGTAGGATTGGTGAAGATCTTTTCCCAATTTGTTGGTTGCCGATTTGTCCTCTTGATGGTGTCCTTTGCCTTACAGAAACTTTGTAATTTTATGAGGTCCCATTTGTCAATTCTTGCTCTTAGAGCATACGCTATTGGTGTTCTGTTCAGAAACTTTCTCCCTGTACCGATGTCCTCAAGGGTCTTCCCCAGTTTCTTTTCTATTAGCTTCAGAGTGTCTGGCTTTATGTGGAGGTCCTTGATCCATTTGGATTTGAGCTTAGTACAAGGAGACAAGGATGGATCAATTCGCATTCTTCTGCATGCTGACCTCCAGTTGAACCAGCACCATTTGTTGAAAAGGCTATCTTTTTTCCATTGGATGTTTTCAGCCTCTTTGTCGAGGATCAAGTGGCCATAGGTGTGTGGGTTCATTTCTGGATCTTCAATCCTGTTCCATTGATCCTCCTGCCTGTCACTGTACCAATACCATGCAGTTTTTAACACTATTGCTCTGTAGTATTGCTTGAGGTCAGGGATACTGATTCCCCCAGATTTCCTTTTGTTGCTGAGAATAGTTTTAGCTATCCTGGGTTTTTTGTTGTTCCAGATGAATTTGATAATTGCTCTTTCTAACTCTGTGAAGAATTGAGTTGGGATTTTGATGGGTATTGCATTGAATCTGTATATTGCTTTAGGCAAAATGGCCATTTTAACTATATTGATTCTACCGATCCATGAGCATGGGAGGTTTTCCCATTTTTTGAGGTCTTCTTCCATTTCCTTCTTCAGAGTCTTGAAGTTCTTGTCATACAGATCTTTCACATGTTTGGTAAGAGTCACCCCAAGATACTTTATACTGTTTGTGGCTATTGTGAAGGGGGTCATTTCCCTAATTTCTTTCTCAGCCTGCTTATCCTTTGAGTATAGGAAGGCCACTGATTTGCTTGAGTTGATTTTATAACCTGCCACTTTGCTGAAGTTGTTTATCAGCTGTAGGAGCTCTCTAGTGGAGTTCTTTGGGTCACTTAGGTAGACGATCATGTCGTCTGCAAATAATGATAGTTTGACTTCTTCCTTTCCAATTTGTATCCCTTTGACCTCCTTATGTTGTCGAATTGCCCGAGCTAGTACCTCAAGTACAATATTGAAAAGATAAGGAGAAAGGGGGCAGCCTTGTCTGGTCCCTGATTTCAGTGGGATTGCTTCAAGTTTCTCTCCATTTAGTTTGATGCTGGCTACCGGTTTGCTGTATATTGCTTTTACTATGTTTAGGTATGGGCCTTGAATTCCTGTTCTCTCCATGACTTTAAGCATGAAGGGATGCTGAATTTTGTCAAATGCTTTTTCAGCATCCAATGAAATGACCATGTGGTTTTGTTCTTTGAGTTTGTTTATGTAGTGGATTGTATTGATGGATTTCCGTATATTGAACCAACCCTGCATTCCCGGGATAAAGCCTACTTGATCATGGTGGATGATCGTTTTGATGTGTTCTTGGATTAGGTTGGCAAGAATTTTATTGAGTATTTTTGCATCGATGTTCATAAGGGAAATTGGTCTGAAGTTCTCTTTCTTTGTTGGATCTTTGTGTGGCTTTGGTATCAGCGTAATTGTGACTTCGTAGAAGGAATTGGGTAGTGTTCCTTCTGTTTCTATTTTGTGGAATAGTTTGAAGAGTATTGGTGTTAACTCTTCTTTGAAGGTCTGGTAGAATTCTGCACTGAAGCCATCTGGTCCTGTGCTTTTTTTGGTTGGAAGACTTTCTATGACTCTTTCTATTTCTTTAGGCATTATGGGACTGTTTAGATGGTCTAGTTGGTCCTGATTTAATTTTGGTATTTGGTATCTGTCAAGGAAATTGTCCATTTCCTCCAGATTCTCCAGTTGTGTTGAGTATAGGCTCTTGTAGTAGGATCTGATGATTTTTTGGATTTCCTCAGTTTCCGTTGTTATATCTCCCTTTTCATTTCTAAGTTTGTTAATTTGGATACTTTATCTGTGCCCTTTGGTCATTCTGGCTAAGGGTTTATCTATCTTGTTGATTTTCTCAAAGAACCAGCTCCTGGTATTGTTGATTTTTTGTATGGTTCTCTTTGTTTCTACTTGATTGATTTCGGCCCTGAGTTTGATGATTTCCTGCCTTCTACTCCTCCTGGGCGAAATAGCTTCTTTTTGTTCTAGGGCTTTCAGGTGTGTCATTAAGCTGGTAATGTATGCTCTCTCCATTTTCTTTTTGGAGGCACTCAGGGCTATGAGTTTTCCTCTTAGCACTGCTTTCATTGTGTCCCATAGATTTGGGTATGTTGTGTTTTCATTTTCATTGTGTTCTAAAAAGTCTTTAATTTCTTTCTTTATTTCTTCCTTGACCAAGGTATCATTGAGTAGAGTATTGTTCAGTTTCCACATGTATGTGGGCTTTCTGTTGTTTCTGTTGCTATTGAAGACCACTTTTACTCCATAGTGATCAGATAGGAGGCATGGGATTAGTTCTATCTTCTTATATTTGTTGAGGTCTGTCTTGTGACCAATTATATGGTCGATTTTGGAGAAGGTACCATGAGGTGCTGAGAAAAAGGTATATTCTTTTGTTTTAGGATAGAATGTTCTATATATATCTGTTAAATCTAATTGGTCCAAAGCTTCAATTAGTTTCATTGTGTCCCTGTTTAGTTTCTGTTTTCCTGATCGGTCCATTGAGGAAAGTGCAGTGTTGAAGTCACCCACAATTATTGTGTTAGGTGCAATGTGTGCTTTTAGTTTTAATAAAGTTTCTTTTACGAAAGAGGGTGCCCTTACATTTGGGGCATAGATGTTAAGGATTGACAGTTCTTCTTTTTGTATTTTTCCTTTGACCAGCAAGAAGTGTCCCTCAGGGTCTCTTTTGATGACTTTGGGTTGAAAGTCAATTTTATCTGATATTAGAATGGCTACTCCAGCTTGTTTCCTGAGACCATTTGCTTGTAAAATTGTCTTCCAGCCTTTTACTCTAAGGTAGTGTTTGTCTTTGACCCTGAGGTGTGTTTCCTGTAAGCAGCAAAATGTAGGGTCCTGTTTACGTATCCATTCAGTTAGTCTGTGTCTTTTTATTGGGGCATTAAGTCCATTGATGTTAAGAGATATTAAGGAATAGTGATTGTTACTTCCTATCATTTTTGACGTTATTTTTTAAATTTGAATGCTTAACTTCTTTTGGGTTTGATGAAAGGTTACTATCTTGCTTTTTCCAGGGTGAAGTTTCCCTCCATGTATTGGTGTTGTCCTCCTATTATCCTTTTTATCGCCGGGTTTGTGGATAGATATTGGGTAAACTTGGTTTTGTCATGAAATATCTTAGTTTCTCCATCTATGGTGATTGAGAGTTTTGCTGGATATAGTAGTTTTTGTTGGCATTTGTGTTCCTTTAGAGTCTGCATGAGATCTGCCCAGGACCTTCTAGCCTTCATAGTCTCAGGTGAAAAGTCTGCTGTGATTCTGATAGGTCTTCCTTTATATGTTACTTGGCCTTTTTCTCTTACTGCCTTTAGTATTCTTTCTTTGTTTAGAACATTTGGTGTTTTGATTATTATGTGACGGGAAGTATTTCTGTTCTGGTCCAGTCTGTTTGGAGTTCTGTAGGCTTCTTGTATATTCATGGGCATCTCTCTCTTTAGGTTAGGGAAGTTTTCTTCCATAATTTTATTGAAGATGTTTGCTGGCCCTTTAAGTTGTAAATCTTCACTCTCATCTATGCCTATAATCCTTAGGTTTGGTCTTCTCATTGTGTCCTGGATTTCCTGGATATTTTGGGTTACAAGCTTTTTGCATTTTGCATTTTCTTTAACTGTTGAGTCCATGGTTTCTATGATATCTTCAGCATCTGAGATTCTTTCTTCTATCTCTTGTATTCTGTTGTTGATATTTGCATCTCTGTCCCCTGATTTCTTCCCAAGGCTTTCTATCTCCAAAGTTGTCTCCCTTTGAGTTTTCTTAGTTGTTTCTACTTCTGATTTTAGATCCTGGATGGTTTTGCTTAGCTCCTTCACTTGCATGTTTGTGTTTTCCTGTAATTCTTTAAGAGATTTTTGTGTTTCGTCTTTCATGACCTCAGCCTTTTGATCAAAGTTCTCCTGTATTTCTTTAAGAGTTTTTTGTGTTTCGTCTTTCATGACCTCAGCCTGTTGACCAAAGTTCTCCTGTATTTCTTTAAGTGTTTTTTGCATTTCCTCCTTGTTGGCTTTTGTATTCTCCTGGATTTCTTTCAATGATTTTTGTGTTTCCCTTGCAAGGGCTTCTAACTTTTGATCCATTTTCTCCTGAATTTCTTTATGTATGTCCTTCATGCGTTCCGGTACCAGCATCATGACCAGTGATTTTAAATCCAAATCTTGTTTTACTGGTGTGATGGGGTATCCAGGACATGTTGGTAGAGGAGAATTGGGTTCAGATGTTGCCATATTGCCTTGATTTCTGTTAGTGACGTTCCTGCGTTTGCCTTTTGCCATCTAGTTCTCACTGGTGTTAGTTTATCTTGTCAGTGCTGGACTCACCAGTGCAAGCTGCCCCTTCCCAGTTGGCCTCTGGTGCACAGCTTACCTCCTGCACTGCTTGTAGACAGTGTGCTGCTGCCCAGGCTGTTCCGATCCCAAAGCAGGCACCCGAAGGCTCCCACTGGGGCCCGCTGGATTCACTGGAGCACACTGACTTCTCCCAGCTGGCCGCCCGGAAGCCCAGCTAGCCACTTGCAGGACTTGGAGATGTAATGCTGCCGCCCAGACTGATCTGGATCCGGAAGCGGAGAGAGTAGAGCTAAGGGCTTCTGCCTGAGGCCTTGCCCCAGATTGTGTCTGTGGACCAGATGGAGCCCGTGTGCACCCCCAGGGAGTGCCGACGGTGTATGCTACTGTGACCTCCCCTGTGTTCAGCTCACTCCGCTGGGCAGCCGATCTGCCAACCGGGCTGTTGCACACAAGGTTAGCCTGGCCGCCCAGTCCCTGAGTCCAGGCAAAAGCCTGGGAGGCCAAGGTCTGAGCAAAGTTCCCCTAGGGCTATGACTGTTAATTGGGTCTGCCAGGTGACTAGGATGGCGGGCGTGCGCGCCCGCGCTCCCTGAAAGCGCCGGGAGAGTTTGCTTTGCTAACAATCACCTGGGCGGGTTGACTCACAGATGGCCCACCAAGCCGCCCAGTTCTTGGGGTCAGTCCTGTGCCTTTTGGGGCCTGGACCCCCGCTTTGTTAGCCTTAGGCTATGCCTGTTACAGGTCTGCCCGCCTGAGCTCTCTGTCGTCCTGCAGGCAAAATGGCGGTGGCGCGCTCGCAGGCCTGGGCAAAAAACCTCCTGGCTGGGTTGGCACCCCGATGGCCCCCCGACCCACCCAGGGCCTGGGTGCAGGCCAACGCCCGTCGGGCTCAGACCACCGCGGTGTTGGCCTCGGATTATGTTTGTGTACCTCAGTCTGTCCGATCCCTGGAGTACGGAACCAAGATGGATGCACCTCTCCTGACTGGTGGGAGGCTGAGTTCTGAAGTGGCCTCCGTGCAGGAAAGGCGCCGCACAACTGCAGCTGCTTGCTGCCCGGCTGGTCAGCAAAGGTCAGTGGTCGTGGGCGCAGGGCCTAACTGGTCCCTGTGACGCCTTGGTTCCACTGCTGATGGCCCTTCAGCTGGAGCAGCCACTGCTGCCCTGAGGTGTTCTTGTATTTGGGTTTTGAATATTTTATCGGATATTTTTGCATTGATGTTTTTAAGAGAAATTGATTTGAATTTCTCTTTCTTTATTGAGTCCTAGCATGGTTTAGGTATCAGGGAGATTATGGTCTTATAGAATGAGTTTCATAGTATTTCTTTTGTTTCTATTTTGTATAATAGATGAGGAGTACTGGTGTTAGCTCTTCTTTGAAAGTCTGGTAGAGACTCCTCTTCCAGCTGGTGTGTTCTGCTGGGGCAGATCACCAGCTTGTCTGCTCCTCTGAAGACACCACAGTCTGAAGGCCTTTCAGGAGTCCTGCTGCAGGGATACTGAGCAACAGATCCCAAAGTCTGAAGGCCTCCAAGGAGAACAGCATCAAGCAGAACAATAGAGTGACTGTTCCTCTGGAATAATATTCAGCTATTAAAAATGACATCATGAATTTTGAAGGCAAATGGATAGAATTAGAAAATATCATCCTGAGTGAGGAAATCCAGAACTAAAAGGATTTGCATGGTACATACTCATTGATAAGTGGATATTAGCCAAAATGTATAGAATACCTAGGATACAACTCACAGACCATAAGAAGTGTAACAAGAAGAAAGACCCCAGTAAGGATGCTTAAATCACACTTAGTAGAGGGAAGGAAATAATCATGAAATGCAGAGGAAGAGAGGGACAGGGGTAGAAGAGGGGAGGGGAATAGAAAGTGGGCATAGAGTCAGGTATGGGGAGGGGACAGGAGGGAAGCCCAGAGGACCAGGAGAATGAGTGGACATAAGCAGCCTCAGGGGGTGGGGTGTGAGATGGGGTGATGCTCTAGAAAATACCAGAGACCAGGGAGGTGAGAGACTCCAAGAACTCATTTGGAGTGACCTTAGCCAAAATGCTCCTCATTGGGGAGAGGGAATTCAGAGTCTTCCTCTAGTAGATAGACATGGCCTCAAGTGGAGAGACAGGGTTATGAAGATAAACCAAAAATTAAGAAAAACCTAATGTTTTTCATTACACTGTGCACTACGCATTGCATTACACCCTATGTGTTATGCAGTTAAAAATTACTTAGGACAAATTTGATCATGATAAGGGAATAAGACTAGAAAATAGGTAGGGGAATTGTAAAGATAAAGGAGAAGTAAGATTAAATAAATGAAGGAAATAGAAAATGAAAGAAAGACAACAATATTTCCTAGCACTGGACCCTGCATAATACAACACCAGCCTGGCAGGCAAAATATGCCCAGAGATGTAATAATGACATGGATGTTATTGGGAAAACCAACCACTTCATGACTGGATTTGGAGCCTACTTCCTAGGAAGGAATTCATGTCTTTTATAGTAGACTTGGTCAAAAACGTATGGCTAAGGAAGACCCTTAGTGTTCTCTAAGAAGAACACTATCTTCTGGAAATGACATGGCTATTGCACACAGGAATGCACAGCTGCTGTGGTACTTGCACAAACCCTACACGAAACCATGCCAGTTAGTATACCAGCATGGATACATATTTAGTCTCAGTGCTCAGGAGGCAGAGGTGGACATATCTTTCTGAGTTTGAGGCTAGCCTGTGTTCTAGGACAGCCAGGGGTTATAAAGAGAAAACCTGTCTCAAAAATCTCTCCATTAAAAAGAGGAAGAAAGAAATAAAGAAAAACCAACTTGGATGTGGGAAGAATTTCTGAGACCCTTAGTTGAGAGGCTATTGCAGTCAATATCTCTTTTCCTTAGGTGTAGGGACATTGGTATATTTGTTGTGCTCCAGTGGACAGCTCTGCACCCATGTGCTAATGGGAAGTACTAGTTAGACTCAGTAGGCTATATTCAAACTCAAAAAAGATATGAAGAAGAGGGTGGGGAGATGTGCTGAGAAGGTAGAAAGAAAGAAAGAGAGTCGGGGGCAACTACCATGAAGACCATAAGAAATGTACTACATCTTCAAAGAATAAATGCAAAATATTATGATGAGAGAGGAAATGAAAGAAAATGAAGATAGTCAAAAAGAAAAAGAAAAAGCCTAGTATTGAGAAAGTTCAAATCCAAAATTAAATATTAGAAGGCAAAAACAAAAATAAGAATTTTTTTAAAACAACTACCATCACCAGAAGCAAACATCCATGAAAACAAACTAAAAACTCTCAACCTACTAAGTGTAGGAGGAAAGAAAAGAGAGCGAATAAAGCAGAAAGAAAATGTGGCACAAAGTAAAAAGGGGTACTGTTATGCAGAAATAGAAATAAGCACATTTAGATAAATATGTAAAGGCTTTAATAAGTAAAGACATTAAAAATTTCAGTGATGAGTAAGTTTTTTTTTTTTTAATTTTCTATATTCTTTTCTTACATTCCAAATGATTTTCCCTTTCCTGGTTCCTCCCTCCCCAAAAGTCCCATAAGCCCTCTTCCCTCCACCCATTCTCTGATCTACCCCCTCCTACTTCTCTGTCCTGGTAATCCCTTACAATGCTGGATCAAGCCTTTCCAGGACCAGGGAACTCTCCTTTCTTCTTCTTGGGAGTCATTTGATATATGAATTGTGTCTTGGGTACTCAGAGCTTCCTAGTTAATATCTACTTATCAGTGACTGTATTCCATGTGTGTTCTTTTGTGATTGTATTACCTCACTTAGGATAATATTTTCCAGATCCAACCATTTGCCTAAAAATTTCATGAATTCATTGTTTTTAACAGCCGAGTAGTATTCAGTTGTGTAAATATAACACATTTTCTGAATCCATTCCTTCATCGAGGGACATCTGGTTTCTTTCCAGCTTCTGACTATTATAAATAGGGCTGTTATGAAGATAGTGGAGCATGTGTCCTTCTTGCATTCCGGGGTGTCCTCTGGCTATATGCTCAGGAGTGGTATTGCAGGGGCCTCTGGAAGTGTTATTCCCAGTTTTCTGAGGAACTGCCAGACTGATTTCCAGAGTGGTTGTACCAACTTGCATTCCCACCATCAGTGAAGGAGTGTTTCTCTTTCTCCACATCCTCGCCAACACCTGATGGCTCCTGAGTTTTTATTCTTAGCCAGTCTGACTGGTGTAAGGTGAAATCTCAGGGTTGTTTTGATTTGCATTTCCCTAATGACTAGTGATGCTGAACATTTTTTAAGGTGCTTCTCAGCCATCTAAAGTTCTTCAGGTGAAAATTCTTTGTTTAGCTCTGTACTTCATTTTTTAATAGGAATATTTGCCTCTCTGGAGTCTAACTTCTTGAGTTCTTTGTATATATTAGATATTAGCCCTCTGTTGAATGTAGGGTTGGTGAAGATCCTTTCCCAATTTGTTGGCTTCCATTTTGTCCTTTTGACAGTGTCCTTTGCCTTACAGAAACTTTGTAATTTTATGAGGTCCCATTTGTTCATTCTTGATCTTAGAGCATAAGCTATTGGTTTTCTGTTCAGGAACTTTCCCCTGTACCCATGTCCACAAGAGTAAAAGGCTGGAAAACAGTACTTTTCCTTTGACCACTAAGAAGTGTCCTTCTGTGTCTTTTTTGATGACTTTAGGTTGAAATTCAATTTTTTTTCTGATATTAGAATGGCTACTCCGGCTTGTTTCTTAAGACCATTTGCTTGTACAATTGTTTTCCAGCATTTTACTCTGAGGTAGTGTTTGTCTTTGACACTGAGGTGTGTTTCCTGCAAGCAGCAAAATGTAGGGTCCTGTTTACGTATCCAGTCTGTTAGTCTATGTCTTTTTATTGGGGAATTGAGTCCATTGATGTTAAGAGAGATTAAGGAATAGTGATTATTACTTCCTGCTGTTTTTGACATAATTTTTATGTTTGTGTGGTTATCTTCTTTTGGGTTTCATGAAAGAAGTTTACTATCTTGCTTTTTCCAGGGTATAGTTTCCCTCCTTGTATTGGTGTTTTCCACCTATTATCCTTTGTAGGACTGGGCTTGTGGAAAGATATTGTGTAAATTTAGTTTTATCATGGAATATCTTATTTTCTTCATCTATGGTAAATGAGAGTTTTGCTGGGTATAGTAATCTTGGCTGACATTTGTGTTTTCTTAGAGTCTGCATGAGATCTGCCCAGAATCTTCTAGCTTTCATGGTCTCTGGTGAGAAGTCTGGTGTAATTCTAATCAGTCTTCCTTTATATGTGACTTGGCCTTTTCCTCTTACTGCTCTTAATATTCTTTCTTTAGTGCATTTGGGGTTTTGATTATTATGTGACGGGAGGTATTTCTGTTCTGGTCCAGTCTGTTTGGAGTTCTGTAGGCTTCTTGTATATTCATGGGCATCTCTCTCTTTAGGTTAGGGAAGTTTTCTTCCATAATTTTGTTGAGGATATTTGCTGGCCCTTTCTGTTGTAAATCTTCATTCTCATCTATACCTATAATCCTTAGGTTTGGTCTTCTCATTGTGTCCTGGATTTCCTGGACGTTTTGGGTTCCAAGCTTTTTGCATTTTGCATTTTCTTTGACTGTTGAGTCCATGGTTTCTATGGTATCTTTGGCTTCTGAGATTCTTTCTTCTATCTCTTGTATTGTGTTGTTGATATTTGTATCTATGGCCCCTGACTTCTTCCCAAAGTTTTCTATCTTCAGTAAGTTCTTAAGAAAAAGAAAAACAAAGAAGGGACATGGCAAAACAAAAACAAAATGGACCCAACTTGTTTTTGGGTCAATGAAAATAACTGCAATGATACAGTGCCCCTCAGACACAATAAGGTGGCTGCATATAGGAATTTACAAAGGTTGTCATAACATGCACAAAATCTGCACTAGCTTAAGCCAGTCAAAATTCCAGCATGGACAGGGGAGGTGGGCAGGAAATCTCACCCTGCTAAAGTGTTCTTGGTAATTGGTAGTTTCTGGGAGAGGAAGAATCAGCTTTCTTTAAATATGTGTTAGGCTAACCTTGCACCAGTGGAAGGCCACACATCTGAGTTTGTATGGGTAGCAAAAACTGGACTCAAAGGTTTAAAAAACAACTTCCTAAAGAAGACAGAAACTTAAGTGGGTAGCAAGGAAGAGAACACAAAGTGGGAGGAATTGAGGGAGGAATGTGAGTATGATCAAAACACACTGTTCAAAATCTTCAACGAAATAATAATAATAATAATAATAATAATAATAATAAATCAGAATCTCCTAGTCATGTGAGTTGGGAGGGACTTGGAAGTACCCTTGTACTTTCCCACATGTGCCTTTCCTTTTAAAATTGTATTTACTTGCATACCAGGGCCCTTTGGGGGTGACAATTTCTTGGAAGTCTGTGGGCTGTATGGTTTACTTACTCCTTTTTTTAAAAAAAATTTAATTAATTAATTAGTTAGTTAATTAATTAATTGAGATTGCTATTCCTCCTATAGGGTCATCCTCCTCCTCAGTTCTTCCAGCTTTTCCTAGTTCAACAACAGGGGTCATCTGATTCTGTTCTTTGGTTGGGTGCAAATATCTGCATATGAGTCAGCTACTTGTTGGGTCTTCCAGAGTGTGGCCATGATAGCTCCCTTTTTGTGAGTGCTTTGGGACCTCCCCTTGAGGGGGATCCCACTTTGGGCCTTTTCCACAGTCTCCTCTCCATTTCCACCCCTGTAATTCTTTCAGACAGGAAAAATTGTAGGTCAGAGTTTTGACTGTGGGATGGCTTCCCACCCCCTCATTTGATATCCTGTCTTCCTGCTGGAAGTGGGCTCTATAAGTTCCCTCTCCCTACTGTCAGGCATTTCATCTAAGGTCCCTCCCTTTGATTTCCAAGACTCTCTCACCTCCCAGGTCTCTGGTCTATTCTTGAGGGTCCCCCCCCCAACCTCCTATCTCCTGAGGTTGCCTGTTTCCATTCTTTCTGCTGGCCCTCGGGGCTTCAGTCCTTTTTCCTTTACCCAATACCAGATCAGGTTCCCCTCTCCCCCCTCTCCTGCCCAATACATTTTCCCTTCAAGCTACTTCCCTTCTTCCCCATTTGTGATCTCTTTATTCTCCCTCCCAAGTCAATTGAGGCGTCCTCACTTGGGCACTTCATCTTGTTGAACATTTTGAGTTCTGTGGACTGCATCCTGGGTATTCTGTACTTTTTATTTTTCTTCTAATATCCACTTATTAGTGAGTACATACCATGCATGTCCTTTTGGGTCTGAGTTACCTCACTGAGGATGATAGTTCCATCCATTTGCCTACAAAACTCAGGATGTCTTCACTCTTAATAGCTGAGTCATATTTAATTGTTTAAATAAACCACATTTTCTGTATCCATTTTTCCATTGTGGGACATCTAGGTTGTTTACAGCTTCTTGATATCACAATCAGGCCATCAAGTCTGTGGGCTGTATGGTTCTCTTACTCTTCTGACGTGGCTCAGCTAGATTTCTTTGGTTGGCTGTTATGCT
Organism: Apodemus sylvaticus; assembly: GCF_947179515.1. Lineage (NCBI taxonomy): Eukaryota > Metazoa > Chordata > Mammalia > Rodentia > Muridae > Apodemus > Apodemus sylvaticus. Next base: position 54,194,519 of record NC_067472.1, on the reverse strand, counting down.
TTCTTGAAGAGGAACAGGGGCCGCATCTCTTATCTGTGCTTGAAGTTTGAAACACAAGTTCAGCACCTAGGTCAGTAGAAGTGAGAAGCCTGTCTCTAGCCTTTCAAGATCTTCTCATTAATAACCCTATTGGAAGGATCAAGCAATGAGTGTCATGGAGGCCACTGGAACTTCAGAGTCCATGGGCACTAGAACTAGACTGGGAGATTGGTGGCTCTATATGTTAACACCATGATGAACCAAGAAACAGATGTATTTCCCAAAGGTCCAAATTAGGAGATGAGATCTGATCCATGCTCCGAATGCAGGTGTCCCATTTCCCTAAGCACTTCACCACCTAAACAGAGATACCTGGAGATCTTAATTTTCAGCCATCTTCTCCACAAATGCCTCCCGAGACCATCCCTCACACTGCACTGGGGAGGTTAAATTCACTCTCCCAGAAATTCCACCCATTCGTAAGCCCATCTGCCAAGTCAGTTTCAAATGGCTGGTTTTCTCTAAAGATGGTGCCGAGTCTCTGTACTCTCAGCCATGTTTACTTACAACTGATTTTTAAGCTAAGAAGGACTTGGGTTTATCCCAAATGCAGGACTCTAAGCAGACTGCCTGATTGAACTTGTGGGACCATCTCATAGCTTTCAATTTGTTTACTTAAAAGCTATGCAGCCAGAGTGACCCAAGATTAGTTTCCTTTCTGCAAGTTGCCATCTTTTTCTTTGAATGTTTCAAGGGTACTGTCACTGCCCTTGTGAATTTCTGTCACCCGTCTTCTCTTTCTCTCATTGTAAAGAGTTCCATTTTTCTTCTCTCTTCCTCTTTCTGAGACAGGATTTGACTATGTAGTTCTGGGTAGCCTGGAACTTTATAGGCACAGACAAAAGATAAGTTTCTGTGGCTTATTAAATTTCATGTTGTTTTAATTCTGGAAATATTTTCTTTTTTGTTCATTACATGCTTTATTTTTTCCCTCCTTCCACTCTTCTCTCACAGAGCTCTTCACCACATACCCCCTCCTCCTCACCTCTGAGAGTGTGTTTTCCCTTTGGCCTGTGCCTTCTCTGGGGTATCATGTCTCTACAGGATTAGTTGCATCCTTTCCCAATGAGGCCAGACAGGGAAGTCCTCTGATACATATGTACCTGGGGCCAAGGACCAGCCCATGTATGCTCTTTTGTTGGTGGCTTAGTCTTTGGGAGCTCCCATGGGTCAGGTTAGTTGATACTATTGGTCTTCTTATATGGTTGCCATCCCCTTTAGCTCCTTCAATCCTTACTCTAACTCATCCATACGGCTCTACCACATCAGTGCAATGGTTGGCTTAATTATCTGCATGTCTCAGTCAGCTGCTGGTAGAACTGCTCTAAATATAGCCATACTAGGTTCCTGTCTACAAGTACAACATAACATCAGTAACAGTGTCAGGGTTTGGTGCCTACCTATGGGATGGATCCCAAGTTAAACCAGTCACTGGTCAGCCATTCCTTCAGTCTTTGCTCCATTTATGTCCCTGAAATTTTTTAGAAAGGAATAATTCTGGATCAAAAATTTTGAAGGTGTGTTAGTGATCTCATCCTTCTACTGAGGGCCATGTATAACTATTGGAGGTGGTATCTTCAGGTCTGATCTCCCAACTGTTGGTCATTTTGGCTAAAGTCACCCCAATTTAGTCCTGGGAACCTTTCATATCCCAGGTCTCTTGGACTTTCTAGAGGTTCTCCCATATCCCCACCCCGGCAGTTTCATAATTCCATAAATTTTTGTGGCCCTCTGGCCTTCTCTTTTGTTTTCATCATACATGATCCTGCCCCATACCCTCTCTCCTCCCCTCTGCCATGTAAATCCATCCCCTTTTTTGCTTCCCCTGAAATAAACCCATACACTTATGGACACTTGCTTTTTTTATTTTTATTTTTTTTTTTTTTACAAATAAAACCAAACCATACAATGGAAAAATGAAAGCATCTTCAACAAATTGTGCTGGTTTAACTGGTTGTTTACATGTAGAATGCAAATAGATCCTTATTCATCACTTTGCACAAAACTCAAGTGGAAGTGGACCTGTATATAAAAGTGGATGCAGTGAGTGCAATAGAAGAGAAATTGTGAAACAGCCCTGATTGCATTGGCACAGGAGAAAATATCCTGAGCAGAAACCCAATGGCTCAGGCTCTAAGATCAGCCATTAATAACCAATGAAATCAGAAAATTATTAGATTCTACTACAAAAGCCTTTACTCAAGAAATCTAGAAAATCTGGATGAAATGGAAATTTTTCTAGATAGATACCAGGTACCAAAGTTAAATCAGTATCAGATAAACCATCTAAACAGTCCCATAACCTATAAAGAAATAGAAGCAGTCATTAAAAGTCTCCTTTAGTGGCTATTCTTGATTGTCAACTTGACTATATCTGGAATGAACTACAATTAAGAAGTGAAAGTCTCACCTATGATCCTAATCTGGAGGTTCAGAGACACAAGTTTCTGACCTGGATCTTGGCATGGAGATCTTGAAGCATAGTGGCTATGAATTCCAGAAGATTAAGGCAAGGAGATCTCTGAGTTCAAGGTCATCTGAGATTAAAGGTGTGGTGGCACATGGCTTTAATCTGGGCCACACCCACTACTGGAGACCTACATGAGGACGTTGGAAAAAGGAAGATTCACTCACTCTTCCTTCCTTGCCTGCTTGCCTTGTGAGACTGAGCAACTGCTAGATTATTGGACTGCCATCTACAGCTGCTGCTGACTATTGTTGGGGAGTTGGACTACAGTCTGTAAGTCATCAACAAATTCCCTAACTGTATAGACACTACCCATCCATTCTGTGACTCTAAAGAACACTGACTAATACAGAGGTTGTTACCAGGAGTGGGGTATTCCTGTGACAACCTGACAATGTTTTGAGGAGGACTGCGGAAGAACTTTGGAACTTTGAGCAAGAAGAGCCATTGAGATGTTCAGAGTTCTGTGGGATGTTTAATAGGAGCTTGGAAGGTAATGTTGAGAACAGTGCAGAAGATAGAGGACTGCCTTGTAAAATTTCAGAGGGAAGATTAAAGACTCTTATCAGGGCCATTGCTGTTTTGATTGTGAAGATTCTGTGGTTTTGGTTAGCTGGGGCTGAAGGATCAGCTGTGATTAATAAGATACCAGAACTACTAAAGCAAAACCTTTGCATTACTAGGATTATTGATGCTGGTTAGCTGGAGCTAAGAAATTAGCAGTGATTAAGAAGAACCAGCATCATTAAGGTGACATTTCTGGGGAGTGTTTTCTGAGAGCATGAAAAGGCTGTGTTCCAGAGATAGTCAAGATTGTACCTACCTCATGCAGCATCAAGACTTGGTAATGTGTAAGAGTTACTCGGGTGGTGCTGGTTTTGAAGGAATGAAGGGGTCATGAAGAGCAGCTGAGGCTCGGCACTATGAAAAGCCAGGGAAAGCCATTGGTGAAGGTGGAGTCTTAATTGTAATTGATGAACCAGGACTTGAAGGGGTCACACAATGGATTTGAGTCTTGGGACCATGACAAGAGGCTATTGGTGAAGTCTAGTTACAGTGGAAGACAGCAGTGTTTTGGAGATGCCAGTACCATGAATGACCACCAAGAGCAGCAGCAGAAGTGGAGTACAGGCATCTGGAACCTAGAAGACAAGATGTGTGCTACAAAGGGCAGGGCTGGAGAAGTAACCCAAGCCTTTGGAGGAGCCCAAAAGATCTCCTGTGCTCATGGCCTGGCAGAATTAATAGAGTAAAAGTGGCCATCTTGCTGAAAGCAGTCCACAGATTCAATGTAACCCCCTACAAAATTCCAGATCAATTCTTCATAGTTATAAAGATCATCTTGTAAATTCATTTGGAATATTAAAAAACCCAGAATAGAGGAAAAAGTATTAACAATAACAGAACTTCTGGGTGAATCATCATCACTGAACTCAAGCTGTATTACAGAACAATAGTGATAAAAACTGCATGGTTTTGGTACAGAGACAAAAAACCAGGATAGCTAAAACTATTCTCAACAACAAAAGAAATTCTGGGGCAATCAGTATCCCTGACTTCAAGCAATACTACAGAGCTATAGTGTTAAAAACTGCATGGTATTGGCACAGTGACAGACAAGTGGACGAATGGAATAGAATTGAAAATCCAGAAATGAATCCACATACCTATGGTCACTTGATCTTCGACAAAGGAGCAGAAAACATCCAGTGGAAAAAAGATAGCCTTTTCAACAGATGGTGCTGGTTCAATTGGAGGTCAGCATGCAGAAGAATGCGAATTGATCCATTCTTATCTCCATGTACTAAACTTCACTCCAAGTGGATCAAGGACCTCCATGTAAAACCAGACACACTGAAACTAACAGAAAAGAAACTGGGGAAGACCCTTGAGGACATGGGCACAGGGGAAAAGTGAACAGATCTCCTGAACAGATCACTAATAGCTTATGCTCTAAGATCAAGAATTGACAAATGGGACCTCATAAAATTACAAAGTTTCTGTAAGGCAAAGGACACTGTTAAAAGGACAAAATGGCAACCATCAAATTGGGAAATGATATTCACCAACCCTACATCTGATAGAGGGCTAATACCCAATATATACAAAGAACTCAAGAAGTTAGACCCCAGGGAACCAATAATCCTATTAAAATGGAGTACAGATCTAAACAAAGAATTTATACCTGAAGAAATTTGGATGGCCGAGAGGCACCTTAAGAAGTGGTCAACATCATTAGTCATTAGGGAAATGCAAATCAAAACAACCCTGAGATTTCACCTTACACCAGTCAGAATGGCTAAGGTCAAAAACTCAGGAGACAGCAGGTGTTGGTGAGGATGTGGAGAGAGGAACACTCCTCTACTGCTGGTGGGGCTGTAAGATGGTACAACCACTTTGGAAATCAGTCTGGCGGTTCCTCAGAAAACTGGACATGACACTTCCAGAGGACCCTGCTGTACCTCTCCTGGGCATATACCCAAAGGATTCCCTGGCAGGCAATAAAGACACATGCTCCATTATGTTCATAGCAGCCTTATTATAATATCCAGAAGCTGGAAAGAACCCAGATGCCCCTCAAAGGAGGAATGGATAAAGAAAATGTGGTATATTTACACAATGGAATACTACTCAGCAGCCTTATTTATAACAGCCAGAAGCTGGGAAAAAACCCAGATGTTCTTTAACAGAGGAATGGATACATAAAATGTGGTGCATTTACACAATGGAGTACTACTCAGTCCTTAAAAACAATGAATTCATGAAATTCTTAGGAAAATGAATGGAACTAGAAAATATCCTGAGTGAGAGAACCAAATCACAAAAGAACATGCATGGTATGTACTCCCCAATAATTGGATTAGCTCCAAACCTGGGAATACCCAAGATAACAATTCACAGACCACATGAATCTTAAGAAAGAAGATAAAAGAGAACTCGGCCTCCCACCAGACAGGAGAGGAGGATCCATCTTGGTTCCGTACTCCAGGAATCGGACAGACTGAGGTACACAAACATAATCCGAGGCCAACACCGCGGTGGTCTGAGCCCGACGGGCGTTGGCCTGCACCCAGGCCCTGGGCGGGTCGGGGGGCCATCGGGGTGCCAACCCAACCAGGAGGTTTTTTGCCCAGGCCTGCGAGCGCGCCGCCGCCATTTTGCCTGCAGGACGACAGAGAGCTCAGGCGGGCAGACCTGTAACAGGCATAGCCTAAGGCTAACAAAGCGGGGGTCCAGGCCCCAAAAGGCACAGGACTGACCCCAAGAACTGGGCGGCTTGGTGGGCCATCTGTGAGTCAACCCGCCCAGGTGATTGTTAGCAAAGCAGACTCTCCCGGCGCTTTCAGGGAGCGCGGGCGCACACGCCCGCCATCCTAGTCACCTGGCAAACCCAATTAACAGTCAAAGCCGTAGGGGAACTTTGCTCGGACCTTGGCCTCCCAGGCTTTTGCCTGGACTCAGGGACTGGGCGGCCAGGCTAACCTTGTGTGCGATAGCCCGGTTGGCAGATCGGCTGCCCAGCGGAGTGAGCAGAACTCAGGGGAGGTCACAGTAGCATACACCATCGGCACTCCCTGGGAGTGCACACGGGCTCCATCTGCTCCACAGACACAATCTGGGGCAAGGCCTCAGGCAGAAGGCCTTAGCTCTACTCTCTCCGCTTCCGGATCCAGATCAGCCTGGGCGGCAGCATTACATCTCCAAGTCCTGCAAGTGGCTAGCTGGGCTTCCGGGCGGCCAGCTGGGAGAAGTCAGTGTGCTCCAGTGAATCCAGCGGGCCCCAGCGGGAGCCTTCGGGTGCCTGCTTTGGGATCTGAACAGCCTGGGCAGCAGCACACTGTCTACAAGCAGTGCAGGAGGTAAGCTGTGCACCAGAGGCCAACTGGGAAGGGGCAGCTTGCACTGGTGAGTCCAGCACTGACAAGATAAACTAACACCAGTGAGATCTAGATGGCAAAAGGCAAACGCAGGAACGTCACTAACAGAAATCAAGGCAATATGGCAACATCTGAACCCAATTCTCCTCTACCAACATGTCCTGGATACCCCATCACACCAGTAAAACAAGATTTGGATTTAAAATCACTGGTCATGATGCTGGTACAGGAACACATGGAGGTCATACGTAAAGAAATTCAGGAGACAATGGATCAAAAGGTAGAAGCCCTTGCAAGGGAAACACAAAAATCATTGAAAGAAATCCAGGAGAATACAAAAGCCAACAAGGAGGAAATGCAAAAAACACTTAAAGAAATACAGGAGAACTTTGCTCAACAGGCTGAGGTCATGAAAGACGAAACACAAAAATCTCTTAAAGAAATACAGGAGAACTTTGGTCAACAGGCTGAGCTCATGAATGAGAAAACACAAAAATCTCTTAAAGAATTACAGGAAAACACAAACATGCAAGTGAAGGAGCTAAGCAAAACCATCCAGGATCTAAAATCAGAAGTAGAAACAACTAAGAAAACTCAAAGGGAGACAACTTTGGAGATAGAAAGCCTTGGGAAGAAATCAGGGGACAGAGATACAAATATCAACAACAGAATACAAGAGATAGAAGAAAGAATCTCAGATGCTGAAGATTCCATAGAAACCATGGACTCAACAGTTAAAGAAAATGCAAAATGCAAAAAGCTTGTAACCCAAAATATCCAGGAAATCCAGGACACAATGAGAAGACCAAACCTAAGGATTATAGGCATAGAGGAGAGTGAAGATTTACAACTTAAAGGGCCAGCAAATATCTTCAATAAAATTATGGAAGAAAACTTCCCTAACCTAAAGAGAGAGATGCCCATGAATATACAAGAAGCCTACAGAACTCCAAACAGACTGGACCAGAACAGAAATACTTCCCGTCACATAATAATCAAAACACCAAATGTTCTAAACAAAGAAAGAATACTAAAGGCAGTAAGAGAAAAAGGCCAAGTAACATATAAAGGAAGACCTATCAGAATCACAGCAGACTTTTCACCTGAGACTATGAAGGCTAGAAGGTCCTGGGCAGATCTCATGCAGACTCTAAGAGAACACAAATGCCAACCAAAACTACTATATCCAGCAAAACTCTCAATCACCATAGATGGAGAAACTAAGATATTTCATGACAAAACCAAGTTTACCCAATATCTATCCACAAACCCGGCCCTAAAAAGGATAATAGGAGGACAACACCAATACAAGGAGGGAAACTTCACCCTGGAAAAAGCAAGATAGTAACCTTTCATCAAACCCAAAAGAAGTTAAGCATTCAAATTTAAAAAATAACGTCAAAAATGATAGGAAGTAACAATCACTATTCCTTAATATCTCTTAACATCAATGGACTTAATGCCCCAATAAAAAGACACAGACTAACTGAATGGATACGTAAACAGGACCCTACATTTTGCTGCTTACAGGAAACACACCTCAGGGTCAAAGACAAACACTACCTTAGAGTAAAAGGCTGGAAGACAATTTTACAAGCAAATGGTCTCAGGAAACAAGCTGGAGTAGCCATTTTAATATCAGATAAAATTGACTTTCAACCCAAAGTCATCAAAAGAGACCCTGAGGGACACTTCTTGCTGGTCAAAGGAAAAATACAAAAAGAAGAACTGACAATCCTGAACATCTATGCCCCAAATGTAAGGGCACCCTCTTTTGTAAAAGAAACTTTATTAAAACTAAAAGCACACATTGCACCTAACACAATAATTGTGGGTGACTTCAACACTGCACTTTCCTCAATGGACCGATCAGGAAAACAGAAACTAAACAGGGACACAATGAAACTAATTGAAGCTTTGGACCAATTAGATTTAACAGATATATATAGAACATTCTATCCTAAAACAAAAGAATATACCTTTTTCTCAGCACCTCATGGTACCTTCTCCAAAATCGACCATATAATTGGTCACAAGACAGACCTCAACAAATATAAGAAGATCGAACTAATCCCATGCCTCCTATCTGATCACTATGGAGTAAAAGTGGTCTTCAATAGCAACAGAAACAACAGAAAGCCCACATACACGTGGAAACTGAACAATACTCTACTCAATGATACCTTGGTCAAGGAAGAAATAAAGAAAGAAATTAAAGACTTTTTAGAACACAATGAAAATGAAAACACAACATACCCAAATCTATGGGACACAATGAAAGCAGTGCTAAGAGGAAAACTCATAGCCCTGAGTGCCTCCAAAAAGAAAATGGAGAGAGCATACATTACCAGCTTAATGACACACCTGAAAGCCCTGGAACAAAAAGAAGCTATTTCGCCCAGGAGGAGTAGAAGGCAGGAAATCATCAAACTCAGGGCCGAAATCAATCAAGTAGAAACAAAGAGAACCATACAAAAAATCAACAATACCAGGAGCTGGTTCTTTGAGAAAATCAACAAGATAGATAAACCCTTAGCCAGAATGACCAAAGGGCGCAGAGAAAGTATCCAAATTAACAAACTTAGAAATGAAAAGGGAGATATAACAACGGAAACTGAGGAAATCCAAAAAATCATCAGATCCTACTACAAGAGCCTATACTCAACACAACTGGAGAATCTGGAGGAAATGGACAATTTCCTTGACAGATACCAAATACCAAAATTAAATCAGGACCAACTAGACCATCTAAACAGTCCCATAATGCCTAAAGAAATAGAAGGAGTCATAGAAAGTCTTCCAACCAAAAAAAGCACAGGACCAGATGGCTTCAGTGCAGAATTCTACCAGACCTTCAAAGAAGAGTTAACACCAATACTCTTCAAACTATTCCACAAAATAGAAACAGAAGGAACACTACCCAATTCCTTCTACGAAGCCACAATTACGCTGATACCAAAGCCACACAAAGATCCAACAAAGAAAGAGAACTTCAGACCAATTTCCCTTATGAACATCGATGCAAAAATACTCAATAAAATTCTTGCCAACCGAATCCAAGAACACATCAAAACGATCATCCACCATGATCAAGTAGGCTTTATCCCAGGAATGCAGGGTTGGTTCAATATACGGAAATCCATCAATACAATCCACTACATAAACAAACTCAAAGAACAAAACCACATGGTCATTTCATTGGATGCTGAAAAAGCATTTGACAAAATTCAGCATCCCTTCATGCTTAAAGTCTTGGAGAGAACAGGAATTCAAGGCCCATACCTAAACATAGTAAAAGCAATATACAGCAAACCGGTAGCCAGCATCAAACTAAATGGAGAGAAACTTGAAGCAATCCCACTGAAATCAGGGACCAGACAAGGCTGCCCCCTTTCTCCTTATCTTTTCAATATTGTACTTGAGGTACTAGCTCGGGCAATTCGACAACATAAGGAGGTCAAAGGGATACAAATTGGAAAGGAAGAAGTCAAACTATCATTATTTGCAGACGACATGATCGTCTACCTAAGTGACCCAAAGAACTCCACTAGAGAACTCCTACAGCTGATAAACAACTTCAGCAAAGTGGCAGGTTATAAAGTCAACTCAAGCAAATCAGTGGCCTTCCTATACTCAAAGGATAAGCAGGCTGAGAAAGAAATTAGGGAAATGACCCCCTTCACAATAGCCACAAACAGTATAAAGTATCTTGGGGTGACTCTTACCAAACATGTGAAAGATCTGTATGACAAGAACTTCAAGACTCTGAAGAAGGAAATGGAAGAAGACCTCAAAAAATGGGAAAACCTCCCATGCTCATGGATCGGCAGAATCAATATAGTTAAAATGGCCATTTTGCCTAAAGCACTATACAGATTCAATGCAATACCCATCAAAATCCCAACTCAATTCTTCACAGAGCTAGAAAGAGCAATTATCAAATTCATCTGGAACAACAAAAAACCCAGGATAGCTAAAACTATTCTCAGCAACAAAAGGAAATCTGGGGGAATCAGTATCCCTGACCTCAAGCAATACTACAGAGCAATAGTGTTAAAAACTGCATGGTATTGGTACAGTGACAGACAGGAGGATCAATGGAACAGGATTGAAGATCCAGAAATGAACCCACACACCTATGGCCACTTGATCCTCGACAAAGAGGCTGAAAACATCCAATGGAAAAAAGATAGCCTTTTCAACAAATGGTGCTGGTTCAACTGGAGGTCAGCATGCAGAAGAATGCAAATTGATCCATCCTTGTCTCCTTGTACTAAGCTCAAATCCAAATGGATCAAGGACCTCCACATAAAGCCAGACACTCTGAAGCTAATAGAAAAAAAACTGGGGAAGACCCTTGAGGACATCGGTACAGGGAGAAAGTTTCTGAACAGAACACCAATAGCGTATGCTCTAAGAGCAAGAATTGACAAATGGGACCTCATAAAATTACAAAGTTTCTGTAAGGCAAAGGACACCATCAAGAGGACAAATCGGCAACCAACAAATTGGGAAAAGATCTTCACCAATCCTACATCAGATAGAGGGCTAATATCCAATATATATAAAGAACTCAAGAAGTTAGACTCCAGAAAACCAAACAACCCTATTAAAAAATGGGGTACAGAGTTAAACAAAGAATTCTCACCTGAAGAACTTCGGATGGCGGAGAAGCATCTTAAAAAATGCTCAACTTCATTAGTCATTAGGGAAATGCAAATCAAAACAACCCTAAGATTTCATCTTACACCAGTCAGAATGGCTAAGATTAAAAATTCAGGAGACAGCAGGTGTTGGAGAGGGTGTGGAGAAAGAGGAACACTCCTCCACTGCTGGTGGGGTTGCAAATTGGTACAACCACTCTGGAAATCAGTCTGGCGGTTCCTCCGAAAACTGGGCTCCTTACTTCCAGAAGATCCTGCTATACCACTCCTGGGCATATACCCAGAAGACTCCCCACCATGTAATAAGGATACATGTTCTACTATGTTCATAGCAGCCCTATTTGTAATTGCCAGATGCTGGAAAGAACCCAGGTATCCCTCAACAGAAGAGTGGATGCAAAAAATGTGGTATATCTACACAATGGAGTACTATTCAGCCATTAGAAACAATGAATTCATGAAATTCTTAGGCAAATGGATGGAGCTAGAGAATATCATACTAAGTGAGGTAACCCAGACTCAAAAGGTGAATCATGGTATGCACTCACTAATAAGTGGATATTAACCTAGAAAACTGGAATACCCAAAACATAATCCACACATCAAATGAGGTACAAGAAGAAAGGAGGAGTGGCCCCTGGTTCTGGAAAGACTCAGTGAAACAGTATTCAGCAAAACCAGAACGGGGAAGTGGGAAGGGGTGGGTGGGAGGACAGGGGAAGAGAAGGGGGCTTGCGGGACTTTCGGGGAGTGGGGGGGCTAGAAAAGGGGAAATCATTTGAAATGTAAATAAATTATATCGAATAATAATAAAAAAAAAAAAAAGAAAAAAAAAAAAGTTAAAATATCTGAAACAAGATTCCAAGACTAGAAGACCTAGAAGAGACACTGTCAAGCTTTCAAAAAATATTATTAAACAAATTGATTTTTAATAGCTGCAAACACTCAAAAAAAAAAAAGAAAGAAGATAAAAATGTGGTTGCTTCAGTTCTTAGAATGGTGAACAAATTACTCATGGGAGTAAATAAAAAGTGTAGAGCAGAGACTGAAGGAAAGGCCCTATAGAGACTGCTCCACCTGGGGATGCATTCCTTATACAGTCACCAAACCCAGACACTATTGTGGAATCTAAGAAGTGCTTCCTGACAGGAGCCTGATACAGTTGCTTCCTGAGAGGCTCTGCCAGAGTCTGACAAATATAGTTGTCATTGCTTACAGTCAACCATTGGACTGAGCATGGGGTCCCCAGTGAAAGAGTTAGAGGAAGCTCTTATGGAGCTGAAGGGGTTTGCAACCCCATAGGAAGAACAATATTGAACAACAAGACTCCCTAGAGCTCACAGGGACTAAACCACCAACCAAAGAGTACACATGGAGGGACCCATGGCTCCAGCTGCATAAGTATCAGAGGATGGCCTTGTCAGGCATCAGTGGGAGTAGTGGCCCTTGGTCCTGTGAAGGCTTGATGCCCCAGTGTAAGGGAATGCCTGTGGGGCTGGGGGAGGGGCTGGGTGGGGCAAAGCCCTCATAGGAACAGGGTGAGGGGGATTTCCATGTTAGAAACCAGAAATAAAGGGGATAATATTTGAAATGTAAATAAAGAAAATATCCAATCAAATAAATAAAATAAAAAATGCTACAAGATCTATTTTTATTTTTCATTAAACATTCTATCTCAGTTCCTTTTCCATTTGATGTAATATAGTTGGAATGTCTGTTTTATTGAAACATTTATGCTGGTATGTACTATTTGTGATGTTGGTGATTGTATTACCATCTCAGAAGAGGTTTTTTCTTTGCTTAATTTCAAAGTCATAAAAAGCAGGGATATTAGTAGTCTGCTGGTGGAGTTGCAAGTTGGTACTACCACTCTGGAAGTCAGTTTGGCAGTTCCTCAGAAAACTGGAAATGATACTTCCAGAGGACCCCACTATACAACTCCTGGGCATATACCTAGAGGATTCTCCAGCATGTAATAAGGATACATGCTCCACTATATTCATAGCAGCCCTATTTATAATAGACAGAAGATGGAAAGAAACCAGATGTCCCTCAATGGAAGAATGGATACAGAAAATGTGGTGTATATATATATATATATATATATATATATATATATATATATATATATATACACACACACACAATGGAGTACTATTCAGCCATTAGAAACAATTAATTCATGAAATTCTTAGACAAATGGATGGAACTGGAGAACATCATCCTAAGTGAGGTAACCCAGTCTCAAAAGAATACTCATGGTATGCACTCACTAATAAACAGATATTAGCCTAGAAGTGTGGAATACCCAAGAAATAATCCACATATTAAATGATGTCCAAAAAGAACAGAGGAGTGGCCTCTGGTTCTGCAAAGACTCAGTGCAGCAGTATAGGGGAATACCAGAACAGGGAAGTGGGAAGGAGTTGATGGAGGAACAGGGGGAGGGAAGAGGGCTTATGGGACTTGCGGGGAGTGAGGACCCAGAAAATGGGAAATCATTTGAAATGTAAATAAAGAATGCATCGAAAAAAAAAGTTTCCCAATAACAACAATAAAAAGAGTCCAGGGCCAGATTGTTTTAGTACAGAATCTTTGTAACGTTTTACCATCACTGAAAATCCAACATTTTTTATATCAAATCCCACTCAATGCAAGACTCAAGACTCAGGATATCAATAGACAGATGGTAACTTTTAAGGAGTATAATTTATTAGTGCAATGCATTGAAACCTTCATATTGAGCAGGGAAAGTCAGTTTATGTAGTATATCCTCAGCACTTCAGGAAAAAAACTTCTGAGCATTCTTTACAATTTCTTTTCAATATATCTTCTCCTTGTATATAAGCAAAAACCTAGAGAAGAAAGGTGATGCGAGTCAGGCAGATCCTGGAGAAGAAATGTTAACAAACCAAGAGTCCATGGAGGGCACCATGAAAAGGCAGAAAGGAAAAGGGAAAGTGTGCTTGAGGAAATTACATCAAATAATGCACATAAGAGGAAACAAAATTCAGGTGAACACAGTTTGAATGGACTCAACAGTATATGGATTAAGTCCCTAGCTATCTATGATCTCTCTGGGAACATGAGGAAATAGACTAAGCCACAGATTCCCAGGCATAACTTCTTCTCATGAGTTAGAATTGTGGCCTCTACTTTCCTTCCAGTGGCATAATCAGGGGAGACCCAGGGTAAAGGTGGGTAAGACTTGTTGGAAACAGGAAGTTCATGCTCCTGGCAGAGCCAGCAAAGGCAGCAAGGAAATGGATCCAGCCAATATTTTGCTCTTAAGGATGATTTCTCCAGCTTCCACCATTGGTGTGATTTTCATTTACCAACATTTACCACAGTATTCAATAGAAATAATATCTATTTATTGTACAGATGTCAGCAAAGTCCACACCAGATTGACAATAGAGTTAGCCTCAAATCCTCCTCATGACCCTATTTGTTCATGTTAGGATGCCACAAGAGTGTTGTATCTAGGATAAAAGGAAGGAGGCACATATCCTAGGCACTGATATGAACTCAGATCTGCAGATTAGTCCTGAACCAACTTATCATTAATGTCCCATGATTCTCCTATCCATGTTTTCCCCAGATAATTGTCAGGTTAACTTTATTTGTGGCCTTCTGAGAGTATAAAGTAAAATGAATATACCAAAGTTTTTGCATCTTCAAATAAGTCTCTAAAGATCATCCCATTTCCAAAGTCCGTCACTTCCAGTTTTGCTTCACCATCCTCTAAAGGCACATTATCTTTTGTTCTCACAAGTTCTTTCTTCAGGTCTCCCTCACTCCTTAGTGTGAATGACACAATTTTAGGCAAAACAGCTCCACAGATCTTACTAGAATTAGCTGGAAAGTATAAGGAGAAATAGAAGAAGTTTAATCAAATTTACTTTTACTTGTTTTATTTTTGAGCCAGGGTTTTTCTGTGTAGTCCTGGGTGTACTAGAACTCACTCTAGTGCAAGGCTAGCATTGCATTTTAAATTCACAGAGATTGCCTCATTTTGCCTCCTGAATTCTGAAATTAAAGAAATATGCTGTTGATGCCCAGCTATTTTTTTTTATTAATTTTTTTGCATGATCCTCTGTGACATGAGACTTCAGACTGGAGATGATAAGGAAGATATTGTGGCCCACTTCTGTGATGACACTGATGTAAAACTGTGAATTCTTCAATATCACATGGCAACAAGATGTAGAAAAGTTAGTGTTGGCTCTCTATGTTTTTGTAGTTTAGACCACAGACATGATTCCCAAAGCTTTTTGGGTTTTCTGAATTTCCTTTTGCTAACATGAAAAGTTTGAATTTTGCAGGGCAGGGAGGTGGGAGTGTGTGGGTGGGGGAACACCCTCATAGAAGCAGGGGGAGGGAGAATGGGATAGGTGGTTTCAGGGTGTTGGTGGGCCTGGAAATAGGATAACATTTGAAATGTAAACAAGGAAAATATCCAATAAGAAAAACGTTTGAATTTTGACTGCATCTTCAGGGGCGTTTTTTATTTGATTTGATTTGATTTGATTTGATTTTTTACAAGTCTTGGGTAGTTGAAAAAAGGAAATTTTGTGTCACCCAAATTGACATGAATCACAGAATCAGAAGTTTACAAGACACAGGAAAAGTAAAATATAACGCAAAATTGTCCTGGGTAGAGAGGTGGCATTTTTAAATTGACAGAATTAGATCATGACATCAGGTGCAGTTCTGGACACATTTCTAATATAAAGAGAGATATCAGGTTAATAGATTTTAATACCTGCCTAACTCTACCAGTATATATAAAGAGTAGGTGAAAGATTCCATTCAACTAACTGATTTTGTGGCACTGGGAAGCTACACAAACCTAAAGTCATTGTTTTCTTGCTATTTGTGGACATTAACCTTCACTAGTACAACAAAGGAAAATTGTAAAACTTCAAAAGTGTTGTCATTTAGAATGTCTTATGGGGAGTGTTTCCTTCATCACTATTTGCAGATGATATGATAGTATACTTGAGCGACCCAAAAACTCCACCAGAGAACTCCCTTCAGCAAAGTGGCTGGTTACAAAATGAACTCAAGCAAATCAGTAGCCTTCCTATACTCAAACAATAAGCAGGCTGAGAAAGAAGTTAGGGAAATGAGACACTTCACAATAGCCACAAACAATATAAAGTATCTTGGTGTGTCTCTAACCAAATAAGTGAAAGATCTTTACGACAAGAACTTCAGGTCTCTGAAGAAGGAAATCAAAGAAGACCTCAGAAAAAGGAAAAATCTTCCATGCTCATGGATGGGCAGGATTAATATAGTTAAAATGGCAATATTGCCAAAAGCAATCTACAGATTCAATGCAATCCCCATCAAAATCCCAACTCAGTTCTTCACAGAGTTAGAAAGAGCAATTCTCAAATTCATCTGGAATAACAAAATACCCAGGATAGCTAAAAGTATTCTCAGCAGTAAAAGAACTTCTGGGGGAATCAGTATCCCAGACCTCAAGCAATACTACAGAGCAATAGTGTTAAAAACTACATGGTATTGGTACAGTGACAGACAAGTGGACCAATGGAATAGGGTTGAAGACCCAGAAATGAACCCATACACCTATGGTCACTTGATTTTCGACAAAGGAACTGAAAGCATCCAGTGGAAAAAAGATAGCCCTTTCAACAAATGGTGCTGGTTCAATTGGAGGTCAGCATACAGAAGAATGGGAATTGATCCATTCTTATCTCCTTGTACTAAGCTCAACTCCAAGTGGATCAAGGACCTCCACATAAAACCTGACACATTGAAACTAATAGAAAAAGAAATTGGGGAAGACCCTTGAGGACATAGGCACAGGGGAAAAGTTCCCGAACAGAACACCAATAGCTTACTCTCTAAGATCAGGAATTGACAAATGAACCAGCACCATTTGTTGAAAAGGCTATCTTTTTTCCATTGGATGTTTTCAGCCTCTTTGTCGAGGATCAAGTGGCCATAGGTGTGTGGGTTCATTTCTGGATCTTCAATCCTGTTCCATTGATCCTCCTGCCTGTCACTGTACCAATACCATGCAGTTTTTAACACCATTGCTCTGTAGTATTGCTTGAGGTCAGGGATACTGATTCCCCCAGACTTTCTTTTGTTGCTGAGAATAGTTTTAGCTATCCTGGGTTTTTTTGTTGTTCCAGATGAATTTGATAATTGCTCTTTCTAACTCTGTGAAGAATTGAGTTGGGATTTTGATGGGTATTGCATTGAATCTGTATATTGCTTTTGGCAAAATGGCCATTTTAACTATATTGATTCTACTGATCCATGAGCATGGGAGGTTTCCCCATTTTTTGAGGTCTTCTTCCATTTCCTTCTTCAGAGTCTTGAAGTTCTTGTCATACAGATCTTTCACATGTTTGGTAAGAGTCACCCCAAGATACTTTATCCTGTTTGTGGCTATTGTGAAGGGGGTCATTTCCCTAATTTCTTTCTCAGCCTGCTTATCCTTTGAGTATAGGAAGGCCACTGATTTGCTTGAGTTGGCTTTATAACCTGCCACTTTGCTGAAGTTGTTTATCAGCTGTAGGAGCTCTCTAGTGGAGTTTTTTGGGTCACTTAGGTAGACTATCATGTCGTCTGCAAATAATGATAGTTTGACTTCTTCCTTTCCAATTTGTATCCCTTTGACCTCCTTATGTTGTCGAATTGCCCGAGCTAGTACCTCAAGTACAATATTGAAAAGATAAGGAGAAAGGGGGCAGCCTTGTCTGGTCCCTGATTTCAGTGGGATTGCTTCAAGTTTCTCTCCATTTAGTTTTATGCTGGCTACCGGTGTGCTGTATATTGCTTTTACTATGTTTAGGTATGGGCCTTGAATTCCTGTTCTCTCCAAGACTTTAAGCATGAAAGGATGCTGAATTTTGTCAAATGCTTTTTCAGCATCCAATGAAATGACCATGTGGTTTTTTTTCTTTGAGTTTGTTTATGTAGTGGATTGCATTGATGGATTTCTGTATATTGAACCAACCCTGCATTCCCGGGATGAAGCCTACTTGATCATGGTGGATGATCGTTTTGATGTGTTCTCGGATTCGTTTGGCAAGAATTTTATTGAGTATTTTTGCATCGAAGTTCATAAGGGAAATTGGTCTGAAGTTCTCTTTCTTTGTTGGATCTTTGTGTGGTTTTGGTATCAGTGTAATTGTGGCTTCGTAGAAGGAATTGGGTAGTGTTCCTTCTGTTTCTATTTTGTGGAATAGTTTGAAGAGTATTGGTGTTAACTCTTCTTTGAAGGTCTGATAGAATTCTGCACTGAAACTATCTGGTCCTGTGCTTTTTTTGGTTGGAAGACTTTCTATGACTCCTTCTATTTCTTTAGGCCTTATGGGACTGCTTAGATGGTCTAGTTGGTCCTGATTTAATTTTGGTATTTGGTATCTGCCAAGGAAATTGTCCATTTCCTCCAGATTCTCCAGTTGTGTTGAGTACAGGCTCTTGTAGTAGGATCTGTTGATTTTTTGGATTTCCTCAGTTTCTGTTGTTATATCTCCCTTTTCTAGGTTAATATCCACTTATTAGTGAGTGCATACCATGATTCACCTTTTGAGTCAGGGTTACCTCACTTAGTATGATGTTCTCTAGCTCCATCCATTTGCCTAAGAATTTCATGAATTCATTGTTTCTAATGGCTGAATAGTACTCCATTGTGTAGATATACCACATTTTTTGCATTCACTCTTCTTACATGGTGGGGAATCCTCTGGGTATATGCCCAGGAGTGGTATAGCAGGATCTTCTGGAAGTGAGGTGCCCAGTTTTCGGAGGAACCGCCAGACTGATTTCCAGAGTGGTTGTACCAATTTGCAACCCCACCAGCAGTGGAGGAGTGTTCCTCTTTCTCCACACCCTCTCCAACACCTGCTGTCTCCTGAATTTTTAATCTTAGCCATTCTGACTGGTGTAAGGTGAAATCTCAGGGTTGTTTTGATTTGCATTTCCCTAATGACTAATGAAGTTGAGCATTTTTTAAGATGCTTCTCCGCCATCCGAAGTTCTTCAGGTGAGAATTCTTTGTTTAACCCTGTACCCCATTTTTTAATAGGGTTGTTTGGTTTGCTGGAGTCTAACTTCTTGAGTTCTTTATATATATTGGATATTAGCCCTCTATCTGATGTAGGATTGGTGAAGATCTTTTCCCTATTTGTTGGTTGCCGATTTGTCCTCTTGATGGTGTCCTTTGCCTTACAGAAACTTTGTAATTTTTTGAGGTCCCATTTGTCAATTCTTGCTCTTAGAGCATACGCTATTGGTGTTCTGTTCAGGAACTTTCTCCCTGTACCAATGTCCTCAAGGGTTTTCCTCAGTTTCTTTTCTATTAGCTTCAGAGTGTCTGGCTTTATGTGGAGGTCCTTGATCCATTTGGAGTTGAGCTTAGTACAAGGAGACAAGGATGGATCAATTCGCATTCTTCTGCATGCTGACCTCTAGTTGAACCAGCACCATTTGTTGAAAAGGCTATCTTTTTTCCATTGGATGTTTTCAGCCTCTTTGTCGAGGATCAAGTGGCCATAGGTGTGTGGGTTCATTTCTGGATCTTCAATCCTGTTCCATTGATCCTCCTGCCTGTCACTGTACCAATACCATGCAGTTTTTTAACACTATTGCTCTGTAGTATTGCTTGAGGTCAGGGATACTGATTCCCCCAGACTTTCTTTTGTTGCTGAGAATAGTTTTAGCTATCCTGGGTTTTTTGTTATTCCAGATGAATTTGATAATTGCTCTTTCTAACTCTGTGAAGAACAGAGTTGGGATTTTGATGGGTATTGCATTGAATCTGTATATTGCTTTTGGCAAAATGGCCATTTTAACTATATTGATTCTACTGATCCATGTGCATGGGAGGTTTTCCCATTTTTTTGAGGTCTTCTTCCATTTCCTTCTTCAGAGTCTTGAAGTTCTTGTCATACAGATCTTTCACATGTTTGGTAAGAGTCACCCCAAGATACTTTATACTGTTTATGGCTATTGTGAAGGGGGTTATTTCCCTCATTTCTTTCTCAGCCTGCTTATCCTTTGAGTATAGGAAGGCCACTGATTTTCTTGATTTGAATTTATAACCTACCAGTTTGCTGAAGTTGTTTATCAGCTGTAGGAGTTCTCTAGTGGAGTTTTTTGGGTCACTTAGGTAGACTATCATGTCATCTGCAAATAATGATAGTTTGACTTCTTCCTTTCCAATTTGTATCCCTTTGACCTCCTTATTTTGTCGAATTGCCCGAGCTAGTACCTCAAGTACAATATTGAAAAGATAAAGAGAAAGGGGGATGCCCTGTCTAGTCCCTGATTTTAGTGGGATTGCTTCAAGTTTCTCTCCATTTAGTTTGATGCTGGCTACCGGTTTGTTGTATATTGCTTTTACTATGTTTAGGTATGGGCCTTGAATTCCTGTTCTTTCCAAGACTTTAAGCATGAAAGGATGCTGAATTTTGTCAAATGCTTTTTCAGCATCCAATGAAATGACCATGTGGTTTTTTTCTTTGAGTTTGTTTATGTAGTGGATTGCATTGATGGATTTCCGTATATTGAATGAACCCTGCATTCCCGGGATAAAGCCTAGTTGAACAACAGAGCCATATTTATGTGACACAGTGAAAGCAGTGCTAGAGGAACATTCACATCATTAAATTCTTCTATAAAGAAATTAGAAAGTTCTTATACCAGCAATTTAAAACTACAACTTTGAATAATTCTGCTTTGAAACCCAGCGATAACCCTTGTGGACATATACTAAAAAGTATGCTCCCATCTCCGAAAAACACTTTCTCAACTAGAAACTGGAAACAACCTTGATGACCCTCAACTGAAGAATGGATGAAGAACATGTGGTACACTCACGCAACTGAATACTATCCAGGTATAGAAAAAAAAAGACATCATGAAATTTGCAGGTAAATGGATGGATCATGAGATTATCATCCCGAGTGAGGTAATCCAGACCTGAAATAGCATGCACAGTATTGATTTAATTATGAGTCAATATTAGCTATAAAATACAGGATGCCCATGCTATACTCCACAGCCCTACGAAGGCTGGACAGGAAGGAGAACACAAGCAAGGATGCTGATGCCTCATGTAAAAAGTGGAATGAAATGGTTCTGGAAGCTAGATAAAGAGAGGGAACTGCTTAAGAGAGGGTATCATTGGGAGGGGAGCAGGGAAGTTCTGGGTTGGGTGTTGAGAGGGGCAAGAGGAATGGCCTGATAGTGATGAGAATGAATGATAATCTGCAACTGATGTCTGGGTGGTGGTGAGGGAGGTATAAGTCATCTACAGGAAGAGACAGAGACCCAGTATAGGAGAGGTGTCCAAGAATCAATTGGGCTGTCCTTAGCTGTTACAGCATTGCATATATGGAACTTGGAGAGGCTGCTGTATGTGACCAGACATGAATTCTAGTGTAGAGATAGGGATCCACAAAACTTTCTATCCAAAATGTATCCTCTCTACAAGGAATGAAGGGATTGGGGAGTGGAGCAGAGACTGAGGGAATGGCCACCCAATAACTGGTCCAACTTGAGAGCCATCCCATAGGCAAGCACCAATATCTGACTCCATTAATGATATTCTGTTATGCATGCAGACAGGATTCTAGCTTGGCTGTCCTCTGAGAGGTCTGATCCAACAAGTGACTTAGACAGAGGAATACACCCACAGCTAAACAGTGGATGGAACTTGGGGACTCTAACCAAAGCATAGGAGTATACAGCTCCCAAGGGTATAGGAATTACACAGGAAAACCAAGAGAATCAAATAATGTGGATACTTGGGGACTATTATAGACTGAATCACCAACCAAAGAGCACCCCCAGCTAGACCCCTACCTTCCTGCATATATATAGTAGATGTGCAGCTTGGTCTTCATGTGTATCTGGGACAACTGGAACAGGGGCTGCTGCTTGTATGTTGTTCTAGATAGGCTGCCTTGTCTGGCCTCAGTGGGAGAAGAAAAGCCTAGCCTTGCAGAGGCTTGAAATACCAGGGTGGGGGGGGCACTCTGCCCGCCTCAGAGGAGATGGGGAGTGGGTATAGGGGAGAACTGTGAGAGTGGGACTACCTGGAGAAGGGCAGTTAGAGGGATGTAAAGTGAATAAATAAAAAAACAAGCTATAAAAAGAATTATTTGTTTTGTCTTCCTTAGGATTTAAACACAATTCACATAACATCTAAAAATGAAGCAAAGGTGACTGAAATGACAAATTATGTTTCTCCCTGACAACTGGATTTTAGAGGAATTTTTATAAAAGTCAGAAATTCTGAGACAGTCAAATGTATAGTGAAACAGAGAAGGTAAATGTAGGGAAAGCGTAAAGATAAAGAAGGAAACAAAATTTAGGAGAGGAGATAAAGGGAAGTGTGTGTGTGTGTGTGTGTGTGTGTGTGAGAGAGAGAGAGAGAGAGAGAGAGAGAGAGAGAGAGAGAGAGAGAGAGAGATAGAGAGAGAAAGAGAGAGAGAGAAGAGCGATGAGGCAGGGGCAAGGAAGAAGAGAGGGAAGGATGGTAAGTTCTAGGAAGTGAAGAGGAGAAAATAGGAGAGGGAAGGGGAGGAGAAGGCTGAGAGAAAGTCTGAAGAAGAGTGACATGAGGAGAAAGAGGAGGAGAAGAGGGGAAGGAGGAAAAAGAAAAGGTGTTTGATTCTTCCTGTTTGTTTTGGATTGGCAACCTTCACTCTACAGCACCAGTTTATCTATCTCCAATCTTCACTCTTTTTATTTCTATTTGATGGATTTGCCAGGTTGGCTGCAACCCACAGTTCATCGTGCATTAAAGCTTTTCCCAGTATAAAGAAAAAAAGAAAAACAGACATCTGACTGGTAGTGACCATACCATTTCTGTCACCACTATTGGTGGGACCCCCCAGGAAACTGATCAGATCACACAGGTCTGCTTATCCTCAGAGTGTAGTTGGAAGACTTGGAGACATCAGCTTTGGAGAACATTGATTGTTAGGAACAGAGAGCTCTCTGAAGTCAGCTTCCCAGATACAATAAAGTCAGAATAACACAACAAACAGAATCCCTTTAAAAAATACTTCCTGTAAGCTGACCCCCCGCCCCAGCCTTTTTAATAGCTCTGTTTCTAATGGATGTCTCTGTGTATGGCAAATCAGATACCTGGGTCTGTACAGGAGGGCTAGCACTACTGTGTTCTACTGTGTACCCCAATTTGAGTATAGGTAGGAGCTACTTCTCTGTACCTTGTTATTTCCATATTCTACTACGGCCTCCCTGGTATTGCTCTCTCCCATAAAGCAGATTAGTATTAAATCCTCAAAGAGACTTATTCATTGTACTTTACATTTTTTAGATTTATTTTATGTGCATAAGTGATGTATCTTAATGTACATATGTGTATTGTGTGCATGCCTGGTGACTGTGGAGGTCAGAGAAGATACCAGATTTCCTGAAAGTGGAGTTATGAACGATTGTAATTTACCATGTGGATACTTAGAACTGAACCTGGATCCTCTACAAAAGCACTTATCTCCTCTAACTGATGAACTAGTTCTCCAGACCTATTTATTGTTTTTTTTTTAATATTTTGTTTGTTTGCTTATTTGTTTAGAGGGACACATATATGAATAGAGGTCAGTAAATCTTGTGGAAGTCAGTTTTCTCCTTCCACTGTGCAGGTCCTGGGGGTCAAATTGCATTTGTCAGGCTTGGTGGCAAGTACTTTTACATGCTGAGCCATTTCATCACTGAAGTGGGTTATTTGTTGTGATTATTGGAGCTATCAAAATGTCTTAATATATTCCCTTTTAATAGCCTTTCAAAAAAAAATACTTCCTGAACTTTGTTTATAGAGGCCCTTTGGTTGTCTCCCACCCCACATATCAAGCTTCCTACAATGGAGATAATTAGTTGAATGTGTCTGGATTTTTGTTTTAGGAGGGCTAGTAAAAGAGGTAGGGAAAATTTTAGATTATTAATCTTTTTCCCACCTCAACTTTATCACACAGAAACTTAACAACTGTTCAAAGAGGTGAATTTACCAGAGGCTGTGGCTGGATTAATACTCACCTTCATAGCAACAAATACCCAGAATGATCAGAAGAAGATGCAGACTCAGCCTCATGGTGCTCAGTATGCTTTTAGATTTCACAAACTGTGAGCAAATGGACTTCCAGAGATTGTTGGGACCAGGGATATTTATACAAGGTGAGCCTTACTGGTCCTGCCCTCAGGGATTGGCAGGTTACAAAGCCTATGCCTATTCACATGACAGCAGTAGACACATTCTTTAGAAGAGAAATTGTTTTCAAGTTCTGTCAACAAAACATTTCCAAAAAGAGAAATTCAGTAAATATCCAGCGAGAGTGGATCAAATTATGTTTTTCTTTCTAACTCAATGGTCTAGTTCATTTTCACATATGGCTAAGTTCTGGCTCTATTTTCTGTAGAATTTAAGCAAAAACAGAGATTTCAGTGGGATCCAATGGACCTGGCAGTAACTGGATGTTTTGAACTCTAATACCCTTCCTCCCTCCCTCACTTCCTCTGTCCCTCCCTCCCTCCCTCCCTCCTTCTCATCCTTTCTTCCCTTTTCTGTCCTTTATCCATTCCTCCCTTTCCCCTTTTTTCTTCCCCCTTTCCTTTCCTTTTTTCATTTCTTTGTTCCTGCTGGTGACAGCAAACAATGACAGGGACTATCTTGCATAAGCATGGATGGAGACGCTCAGAAGTCCACAGCAGCTCCTTGTAGAAAAGGATGGTGTCTGGGACCTTGAGAAGAAGGACACACATCCCTCCAGGGGACCTGCCATCTGAAATAAGGGACTGCCTGCAGTAGGCATAGATGGAGACAGCTCAGTAGCCTGCGGCAGCTCTTTGTAACAACAGTTGTTCCCATTTCTCCTAACTTTAGCCATGGACAATGGCTGTATAGATTTCATTTGTGTGTGACTGTTTTTCAGTTGGCCTTGGTGTACATAATTATTCTTTTATATCTAACTTTATTACTTCTTTCTCCTTTTGCTCTGGTGAATTTTGTGAAACTAGATGTTCCTTGATGTAATGATTCTTAAACAATTAAAAATTGAGACATGGGGCACAGCACAGCAGAGCACAGCCCAGCCCAGCCCAGCCCAGCACAGCACAGCACAGCACAGCACAGTACAGTCCTAGTGGCCCATGTGCATGCTGTGTGTTCTCATCTTAGAAACAATGTAATAACTGCACAATGGTAGTTCCAGATTAATGCTTGACTTGCAAAGAAAGTTTGATGAAATTATTAGAAAATGAATTAGAGCCAACATTGGGACCCCAAAGAAAGAAAAAATTATTAAAGTCATGAAATAAGTTTTACATAACATTTGAGAGTGCTTCCTGGATAAGCAAGTATAGAATATGTTAAATCTTAGATTAGTAAAACTAAGTCAAAACACTGGGACTCTTAGGAGAGTTATTGTGTGCAATGTGCAGAAGCAGAAAGCTAGAGGAATGAAGGGTTAACTTGATTCTTTCTGGCCACTGCCTGGCAGCTTTGCCCATGCCCTTTATCATTAGCGAGTCACAAGAAAATGCAAGTAGCTGGCCTTGGAGCTCTGAGCTCTGAAGTACAATAGTTAAAGTTAAAGCTTAAATAATGATAAGTTTGCAATTATTATTGCTTTGGCTATAGGCCTAGGAATAGGGAAGCTTGAAGATTTGGGGGAACAATTATAATTCTTGATTCTTGATTCTTTGTAGGGCATGGTTATTCTTTTGAATTTGAAATGGCAATGATTACACAATGTCTTTTTTATTTGCTTTTGGAGTAGCACTAAAAGACTGGGGCAAGAAGAAGGGAAGGGAGCGTGCAGAGAGCGAGTAGAGAGCGAGTAGAGAGCAAGTGTGTGAAGAGCGAGTGAGAGAGCGAATGCAGCGAGCATGAGAAGAGCTTGTGAAGAGTGAGTGAAGAGAGACTGTGAGGTGTGTGTGAAGAGTGTGCACATGAGGTGTGTGTGGAGTGTGTGTGTGTATGAGTGAAAGGGGAACACACAAGGGTATGTACAAGCATGAGAGTGCAAGAAAAGAAAAGCACACAGGAGAAAAGCAGAGTGCACAGGAGAATGCAGAGTGTGTGCAGCCTCAAGCTGAGAGCAAGCTTGCAAGAAAGAGCAGAGAGTGAGAGAAAAGAAAAACTTTAAGCCTTAAAAAATTGCTTGTCAGCTCGTGCCCAAAAAGGAGTCTATATATATTTATTATGCACCTTCCAGATATCCCTGCTTCCAGTTGAAAACTCTGATCCTGTGTTGAGGCTGGACCCCGGCACGTTCCTTTATATCTTTGCTCTCTCCTCTATTCATTCATTTGTACCTTCCTTGCTTCCATATATATGAGGATGCTGCCACGTACAAGTGTGGGTCAGAGTACAACTGTGTGAGTTCTTTCATTCTAAAATCTTTAACTCAGGTATTGAGCTCAGAGGTGAATGCTTGCAACCAACCATGGAACTGAGCACAGGAACCCAATGGAGAAGTCAGGAGAAGGACTAGAGGAGCTGAACAACCCCCCCCCCCAGAGCTCCCAGGGACTAAATCATCCAACCAGGAATACACACAGAGAGACCCATGTCTCCATCTGCATATTTAGCATTAGCAATAGTGACTAGGACTGATGTCTGCATATGGGATGGATCATCAGGTGGGGTAGTCTCTGCTCCACTCTTTGTCCCTATATTTCATTTAGAGAGGAGCAATTCTGGGTTAAAAGTTTGAGAAGGGTGGATGGCCCCATCCCACAACCAGGGGTTCCCTAACCCCCAGATATGGTCTCTATAGATTCTCTCTCCCCTTTGTTGGGTATTTCAGCTCATGTCATCACTATTGGGTCCTGGGAGCCTCTTGATTTTCTGGTGTCTGGGACTTTCTGTTGGCTACCCCTAATTTCCCATCTACCATTGCTACACACCTCTGTTCAATTTCCTGACCCTCTGGAGGTCTCACCCTTCTACTCCTGTACCTGATCCTGTGCCCAGTTTTTCCTTGTTTCCTCCTCTCTTCTTCCCTACTCACTCACTATCTCCCATGATTATTTTTTCCCCCTTCTAAGTAGGACTGAAGCATCCACACTTTGGTCTTCCTTCTTCTTGAACTTTATATGGTCTGTAAGTTGTCTCATTGGTATTCTGAGTTTTTTCCTAATATTCACTTATCAGTGAGTACATGCCATGTGTGATCTTTTGTGACTGTGTTACATCACTCAGGATGATATTTTCTAGTTCCATCAATTTGCCTGCAAATTTCATATAGTCATTGTTTTTTTGGTATTTTTGAGACAGGGTTTCTCTGTATAGCCTTGGCTATCCTGGAACTCACTCTGCAGACCAGGCTGGCCTCAAACTCAGAAATCTGCCTACATCTGCCTCCCAAGTGCTGGGATTAAAGGAGTGCACCACCACTGCCCAGATATAGTCATTGTTTTTAATGATTGACTACTCCATTATTTAAATGTACCATATTTTCTGTATTCATTCCTCTGTTGAGGAACATCTTGGTTGTTTCCAGCTTCTGGCTATTATAAATAAGGTTGCTATGTACAAAGGAGAGCATATATCCTTTTTATGTATTGGAGCATATGTCTAGGAGTGGTATAGCTGGGTCATCAGGTAGTAGTATGCCCAATTTTCTGAGGAACCACCAGACTGATTTCCAGAGTGGTTGTACCAGCTTGCAGTCCCACCGACAATGGAGAAAGAATGTTTCTCTGTCTCCCTATCCTTGCCAGCATCTGTTGTCACCTGAGTTTTTGATCTTAGCCATTCTGAGTGGTGTAAGGTGAAATTTCAGGTTGTTTTGTTTTCCATTTCCCTGAAGACTAAGGATGTTTAACATTTCTTTAGGTACTTCTTTGTCATTCAAGGTACCTCAGTTTTGATGCTCCAAAGTAGGGGGATGCTGGAGCTGTGGGGTAGTAGAGTGTGGGTGAGTGAGGAAACACTCTTAAACATACAAAGGGGATGGGGAGGGAAGATGTGGAATGGGAGTTGTTGGAGGGGTAACCTGGAAGTGGGATATCAAGGGATGGGAGATTGGTAAAGAGGGCAACCAGGAAGTAGGATATCATTTGTGATGTAAATGAACAGAATGATTAGTAAAAGACAAAAAAGAGAGAGAATTCTTTGTTTAGCTCTGTACCCCATTTTAATAGGGTTATTTCTTTCTCTGGAGTCTTAACTTCTTGAGTTCTTTGTATATATTGGATATTAGCCCTCTATTGCATGTAGAGTTGTTAAAGATATTTTCCCATTCTGTAGGTTGCTGTTTTGTCCTATTGACATGTCCTGTGCTTTACAGAAGCTTTTAAATTTCATGAAATCCCATTTGTCAATAGCTGATCTTAGAGACTGAGCAGAGGTGAGGAGGACTAAACATCTGTCCCAACACCACTGGGAGTAACTGTGACCAGCAGGACACAGGGACACATGAATACTGTCCAACTAGTGGCACAAGTTCCTTCTGGTATGGGCTAGTTTAACTTGGGAGAGAACTCCCCAGCCAGCTCCTCAACACTCAGAGGAAACTCTGCTCATGAGAAGCCAACAATGGAGGTCAACCCTCACATAACTTTTGTTTTGTTATATGAGGTACCCAGGAAACAAATTTATTCAGATGGAACACAAGGAATAGTTTTTTTTTTCTTCTAGCCAGGTTGCATCTCAGCGCAATGTTTTGAACCCCATGAAGTATTTAAAGTAGTAAAACCACTTTGGAAACCAACCTGGTGGTTCTTCAGAAAATTGGAAATAGTACTATCTGAAGACTCAGCTGTATCAGTCCTGGGAAAATACTCCAAAGATGCTCCAACATGTAACAAGGACACATGCTTCTCTATGTTTATAGCAGCCTTATTTATAATAGCCAGAAGCTGGAAAGAACCCAGATGTCCCTCAACAGAGGAATGAATACAGAGAATGTGGTTAATTTACAAACTGTAGTCCCACTCAGCTATTAAAAAGAATTACTTCATGAAATTCTTAGGCAAATGGGTGGAACTAGAAAATATCATCTTGAGTGAGGAAATCCATTCACAAAAGAACCCACATGGTATGTACTAAAAGATAGGTGGATATTAGCCCAAAACCTTGGAATACCCATAATACAGCTCACAGACCATGTTAAGGTCAAGAAAAAAGACCAAAGTGTGGTTGCTTCAGTCCTACTTAGAAAGGGGAAAAGTATTCACAGGAGGTAATAAAAGGATGGTGTGACCTTGGAGGGAAAGAATAGGGAGATGGGAAAGGGGGCAGGGTGTGATGGGGAGGAGATGGAGGAGAGGAGCAGAGGGTCAAGAAATTGAATAGAGGTATGTAGCAGTAGGGAATTGGGGGTAGCCACTACAAAGTGCCATATATTTAACATCTAGTATCTGCTCTTTTTTTGAATCTTCAAAATGTAAATTTAAACTATTTTCATTCTTTTTATTTAAAGCTTTCCAAAGCTCAATTTCTGATGAGTCACATGTAGCCATATGACATTTTATTATTGGGAAAGTTTTTATCTATTAATACTACCTTGTAAATGATTTATAAAGTGCACCGCTGCTTTCCCAGGAGATAAGGTCATGGCTAGTGCTCCCATCTCAAGGGATGGCCTCGTGCCCATTATTCTCACTCAGGATCTTGGTGTAGGCCATAAGGAACATTTCATAAGTCAGAAAAAGAAAAAACGAAGATAAAACAGATAAATTGGCATGAGAACTATGGCTCAATATTTTTTCTTCAGCTAAGAGTTCCACAACCGGTTCCATGAGGCCACCTTCTTTTGAAGTTTTTGCCTCAGTCTATGAAACTTGTCACACAGATTCTACTAGTGTTGGTGTAGCATCTCTCCCTTTTTCATTTTTAAATTGAAACTTGTCAATGTCTCTTTTGACTGTAGAGATAGAGGAAAAGCCTCATTGTGAGATGACTGGAAAAATAATAATAATAAGGAGAATTATTCCCATAGCCACAGTACCAACAACGATTCAATGTAGCCAACTAACAGGGTTTAATGACAGTAAACCATAGGTAATAGACTGAGCCAAATCCTCTATATCAGTAGATTCAACATGCGCTTTACTCGTAGTGGAGATTTGGGCTAGTAATTGATCCATATCATGAGTAATATCATTGTCGTTCCAAATTCCCAGAAAATAATTTTTAGTAAACTTCCAATTATGACTTTCATTATAAGGTAATGGCATCACACACATGTTCTGAAAAAGTTGGCATGGCACTTGATAGAAAGCTGAACTTTACTGTTTTCTTTCTTTCTTTCTTTCTTTCTTTCTTTCTTTCTTTCTTTCTTTCTTTCTTTCTTTCTTTCTCTCTTTCTCTCTCTCTCTCTCTCTCTCTCTCTCTCTCTTTCTTTCTTTCTTTCTTTCTTCTTTTCTTCCTTCCTTCCTTCCTTCCTTCCCTTCCTTCCCTTCCTTCCTTTCCTTCCCTCCCTCCCTCCCCTCCTTTATTCCTTCCTTCATCTCCCCCTCCCCCTCCCCCTCCCCCTCCCCCTCCCCCTCCTCCTCCTCCTCCTCCTCCTCCTCCTCCTCCTCCTCCTCTTCCTCCTCCTCCTTGGTTTGCCAGACAGGGTTTCTCTGTGTAGCTCCAGTTGTCCTGGAATTCACTCTGTAGACCAGGCTGACCTTGAACTCAGAAATCTGCCTGTCTCTGCCTCCCATCTTATCGTAATGCTAAAACTATACCCTCAACTATGTACACAAAGGTAAATACTGTTTCTTAGGCAAGGCAACTTTTTTATATAGTTGTAAAATTCCGTTATATTCCATTGCCAAAGAAAAAAATAAGAATTGTGTATAGCTGTATAAAAAGCAACTAATTTTTTAAAGAATAAACGTTTTAAAGTCAGCAAACATATGTGTCCTTGCAGAAGTCAGTGTGCTGAGGAGCAGGGATGGGTGGGTCTTTTCCCCTTGCTTTCCAGGCTTAAGGTTTTTGATTTCCGTTGTAATGTTTGGACCTCAAATGAAGATTTGATAACTTTATTCCATTATCTAAAAAGCATAAATCATTCATGCATAGTGTATGGACTTCATTTTGTAGCAAGTCACAGGATTTGTTCAAATAACAAATATTTTAAGTGTATGAATATAAATAATAATAGATGAGAATGTACCTTGCTGCATTTTCAAATAAGTAACCTTCTCCCTTTTAAGACATTAAAACTCATTGATATATCAGTTTACATGTTCAAAAAAAAAAAAGACTTTTACAGGGCGGTGGCGGCGGTGGCGGCAGTGCAGCAGTGGCTGGTCCAGTTGAAGTGCCATCAGCAGTGGAACCAAGGCGACACAGGGTCCAGTTAGGCCCTGCGCCCACGACCACTGACCTTCCCTGGCCAGCCGGGCTGCAAGCAGCGGTGGATTTATGGCGCCTTTTACCGCACAGAAGCCACTCCAGAACTCTGCCTCCCTCCAGTCAGGAGAGACTCGCCTCCATCTTGGTTTCGGACTCCAGAGAGATCGGACAGACTGAGGTACACAAACATAACCCGAGGCCAACATCGCGGGGGTCTAAGCCCAACGGGCGTTGGCCTGCACCCAGGCCCTGGGCTGTTCAGGGAGGGGGGGCATCTGGGTGTCAACACAGCCAGGAGGTATTTTTGCCCGAGCCAGCGCACACACCGCCATTTTGCCTAGAGGACGCCAGAGAGCTCAGGCAGGCAGGCAAAGCCAGCTAACAGGCATAGCCTGAGGCTAACAAAGCGGGGGTCTAGGCCCCAACAGGCCCTGGACTGACCCCCAAAACTGGGCGGCTTGGTGTGCCATCTGTGTGTCAACCCGCCCAGGAGGTTGTTAGCCCAGTGGACTCTCCCGGCACTTTCAGGGAGCGCGAGCACACAAGCCCACCATCCTGGCCACCTGACAGACCCAATTAACAGTCATAGCCCGAGGGGAATTTTGCTAGGACCTTGGCCTCCCAGGCTTTTACCTGGACCCAGGGCCTGAGCAGGCAGGTTAGCCTTGTGTGCACCAACCCGGTTGGGAGATCGGCTGCCCAGCAGAGTGATCAGCAGGCAGAAAAAGGTCCCAGCAGCATACACCATCAGCACCCCCTGAAGGTGCAAACGGGCTCCATCTGGTTCACAGACACAATCTGGGGCAAAGCACACCAGAGCTGCAAGGGCACCCAAGAGGAGGACAGCACATCAGCAATCTGCTACAGGGGAAACCCAGCCATATAGTGTTGCAGTAATAGCCCCAGAGCCCCTCAGGAGGCCCAAACACCAGCCAGGGACAAGACCAACTAACTCCAGAGAACAAGATGGCAAAGGGCAAATGCAGGAACACTACTAACAGAAATCTAGGCAATATGGCAGCATCTGAACCAAACTCTCCAACATCAGCAAGTCCTGGTTATGCCAGCACACCAGAGAAACAAGATTTGGATTTAAAATCACTGATCATGATGCTGCTAGAAGAACACAAAAAGGACATAAATGAATCTCTTAAAGAAATACAGGGAAACATGAATAAGCTAGAAACCCGTATAATGGAAACAGAAAAATCACTTAAAGAAATGCAGGAGAATAAGGCTCAAGAGATAGAAGCCAATAAAGAAGAAACAAAAAAAAACTTGAAGAAATGCAGGAGAACTTGAGTCAAGAGGCAGAAGTCATGAAAGAGGAAACACAAAAATCTCTTAAAGAATTACAGGAAAACACAAACAAACAAATGATGGAACTGAGCAAAACCATCCTGGATCTAAAAACAGAAGTAGAAACAACTAAGAAATCACAAAGGGAGACAACATTGGAGATAGAAAAACCTTGAGAAGAAATCAGGGGCCATAGATGCAAATATAAACAACAGAATACAAGAGATGGAAAAAAGAATTTCAGATGCCGAAGATACCATAGAAACCATTGAGTCAACAGTCAAAGAAAATGTAAAATGCAAAAGGCTTGTATCCCAGAACATCCAGGAAATCCAGGATGAGAAGACCAAACCTAAGGATTATAGGTATAGATGAGAGTGAAGATTTACAACTGAAAGGGCCAGCAAATATCTTTAACAAAATTATGGAAGAAAACTTTCCCAACTTAAAGAGAGAGATACCTATGAATATACAAGAAGCCTACAGAACTCCAAACAGACTGGATCTGAGCAGAAATACCTCTTGCCACATAATAATTAAAACCCCAAATGCACTAAGCAAAGAAAGAATATTAAAGGCAGTAAGAGAAAAAGGCCAAGTAACATATAAAGGAAGACCTATCAGAATCACACCAGACTTCTCACCAGAGACCATGAAAGCTAGAAGATCCTGGGCAGATCTCATGCAGACTCTAAGAGAACACAAATGTCAGCCAAGACTACTATACTCAGCAAAACTCTCAATCACAATAGATGGAGAAACCAAGACATTCCATGACAAAACCAAATTTACACAATATTTTTCCACAAAAACAGCTCTACAAAGAATAATAGGAGGAAAACTCCAATACAAGGAGGGAAACTACACCCTGGAAAAAGTAAGATAGTAACCTTCCTTCATCAAACCCAAAACAAGATAATCACTCAAATATAAAAATAACATCAAAAATGACAGGAAGTAATAATCTCTATTCCTTAATATCTCTTAACATCAATGGACTCAATTCCCCAATAAAAAGACATAGACTAACAGACTGGATAAGGAAACAGGACCCCACATTTTGCTGCATACAGGAAACACACCTAAATGTCAAAGACAAAAACTACCTTAGAGTAAAAGGATGGAAGACAATTTTAAAAGCCAATGGTCTCGGGAAACGAGCCAGAGTAGCCATGCTAATATCAGATAAAATTGACTTTCAGCCTAAAGTCATCAAAAGAGACACTGAGGGACACTTCTTGTTGGTCAAAGGAAAAATCCACCAAGAAGAACTTTCAATTCTGAACATCTATGCTCCAAATACAAGGGCACCCTCATTTGTAAAAGAAACTTTACTAAAGCTCAAAGCACACATTGCAACTAACACAATAATTGTGGGGGACTTCAACACTCCACTCTCCTCAATGGACCGATCAGGAAAAGAGAAACTAAACAGGGACACAGTAAAACTAATTGAAACTTTGGACCAATTGGATTTGACTGATATTTATAGAACATTTCATCCTAAAGCAAAAGAATATACCTTTTTTTCAGCACCTCATGGAACCATCTCCAAAATCGACCATATAATTGGTCACAAGACAGACCTCAACAAACATAAGAAGATCTAACTAATCCCATGCCTCCTATCAGATCACTATGGTGTAAGAGTGGTATTCAATAGCAACAAAAACAACAGAAAGCCCACATACACGTGGAGGCTGAACAATACTCTACCCAATGACACCTTGGCCAAAGAAGAAATAAAGAAAGAAATCAGAGACTTTTTAGAATTTAATGAAAATGAAGGCACAACATACCCAAATCTATGGGACACAATGAAAGCAGTGCTAAGAGGAAAACTCATAGCCCTGAGTGCCTCCAAAAAGAAAATGGAGAGAGCATATACTAGCAGCTTAATGACACAACTGAAAGCCCTGGAACAAAAAGAAGCTATTTCACCCAGGAGGAGTAGAAGACAGGAAATCATCAAACTTAGGGCTGAAATCAATCAAGTGGAAACAAAGAGAACCATACAAAGAATCAATGAGTCCAGGAGCTGGTTCTTTGAGAAAATCAACAAGATAGATAAACCGTTAGCCAGACTGACCAAAGGGCACAGAGAAAGTATCCAAATTAACAAAATTAGAAATGAAAAGGGAGATATTACAACAGAAATGGAGGAAATCCAAAAAATCATCAGATCCTACTACAAAAGCCTATACTCAACACAACTGAAGAATCTGGAGGAAATGGACAATTTCCTAGACAGAAACCAAATAATTATCAGGACCAAAATAGATCATCTAAACAGTCCCATAATCCCTAAAGAAATACAAGGGGTCATAGAAAGTCTTCCAACCAAAAAAAGCACAGGACCAGATGGTTTCAGTGCAGAATTCTATCAGACCTTCAAAGAAGACCTAACACCAATACTCTTCAAACTATTCCACAAAATAGAAACAGAAGGAACACTACCCAATTCCTTCTATGAAGTCACAATTACGCTGATACCAAAACCACACAAACATCCAACAAAGAAAGAAAACTTCAGACTAATCTCCCTTATTGAACATCGATGCAAAAATAACTCAATAAAATTCTTGCCAACCGAATCCAAGAACACATCAAAACGGTCATCCACCATGATCAAGTAGGCTTTATCCCAGGGATGCAGGGTTGGTTCAATATACGGAAATCCATCAATGCAATCCACTATATAAACAAACTCAAAGAAAAAAAACACATGGTCATTTCATTGGATGCTGAAAAAGCATTTGACAAAATTCAGCATCCTTTCATGCTTAAAGTCTTGGAAAGAACAGGAATTCAAGGCCCATACCTAAACATCGTTAAAGCAATATACAGCAAACCAGTAGCCAGCATCAAACTAAATGGAGAGAAACTTGAAGCAATCCCACTAAAATCAGGGACTAGACAGGGCTGCACCCTTTCTCCTTATCTTTTCAATATTGTACTTGAGGTACTAGCTCGGGCAATTCGACAACATAAGGAGGTCAAAGGGATTCAAATTGGAAAGGAAGAAGTCAAACTATCATTATTTGCAGACGACATGATAGTCTACCTAAGTGACCCAAAAAACTCCACTAGAGAACTCCTACAGCTGATAAAAAACTTCAGCAAAGTGGCATGTTATAAAATCAACTCAAGCAAATCAGTGGCCTTCCTATACTCAAAGGATAAGCAGGCTGAGAAAGAAATTAGGGAAATGACCCCCTTCACAATAGCCACAAACAGTATAAGGTATCTTGGGGTGACTCTTACCAAACATGTGAAAGATCTGTATGACAAGAACTTCAAGACCCTGAAGAAGGAAATGGAAGAAGACCTCAAAAAATGGGAAATCCTCCCATGCTCATGGATTGGCAGGATCAATATAGTTAAAATGGCCATTTTGCCAAAAGCAATATTCAATGCAATACCCATCAAAATCTCAACTCAATTCTTCACAGAGTTAGATAGAGCCATTATCAAATTCATCTTGAATAACAAAAAACCCAGGATAGCTAAAACTATTATCAGCAACAAAAGAAATTCTGGGGGAATCAGTATCCCTGACCTCAAGCAATACTACAGAGCAATAGTGTTAAAAACTGCATGGTATTGGTACAGTGACAGGCAGGCAGATCAATGGAACAGGATTGAAGATCCAGAAATGAACCCACACACCTACAGCCACTTGATCCTCTACAAAGGGGCTGAAAACATCCAATGGAAAAAAGATAGCCTTTTCAACAAATGGTGCTGGTTCAACTGGAGGTCAGCATGCAGAAGAATGCGAATTGATCCATCCTTGTCTCCTTGTACTAAGCTCAACTCCAAATGGATCAAGGACCTCCACATAAAGCCAGACACTCGGAAGCTAATAGAAAAGAAACTGGGGAAAACCCTTGAGGACATCGGTACAGGGAGAAAGTTTCTGAACAGAACACCAATAGCATATGCTCTAAGATCAAGAATTGACAAATGGGACCTCATAAAATTACAAAGCTTCTCTAAGGCAAAGGACACCATCAAAAGGACAAATTGGCAACCAACAAATTGGGAAAAGATCTTCATCAATCCTACATCAGATAGATGGCTAATATCCAATATATATAAAGAACTCAAGAAGTTAGACTCCAGAAAACCAAATAACCCTATGAAAAAATGGGGTACAGAGTTAAACAAAGAATTCTCACCCGAAGAACTTCGGATTGTGGAGAAACATCTTAAAAAATGCTCAATTTCATTAGCCATTAGGGAACTGCAAATCAAAACAACCCTGAGATTTCACCTTACACCAGTCAGAATGGCTAAGATTAAAAATTCAGGAGACAGCAGGTTTTGGTGAGGATGTGGAGAAAGAGGAACACTCCTCCACTGCTGGTGGGGTTGTAAATTGGTACAACCACTCTGGAAATCAGTCTGGCGGTTCCTCAGAAATCTGGTCACCTCACTTCCAGAAGATCCTGCTATACCACTCCTGGGCATATACCCAAAAGATTCCCCAGCATGTAATAAGGATACATGTTCCACTATGTTCATAGCAGCCCTATTTATAATTACCAGAAGTTGGAAAGAACCCAGGTATCTCTCAACAGAAGAGTGGATGCAAAAAATGTGGTATATATACACAATGGGGTACTATTCAGCCATTAGAAAGAATGAATTCATGAAATTCTTAGGCAAATGGATGTAGCTGGAGAACATCATACTAAGTCAGGTAACCCAGACTCAAAAGGTGAATCATGGTATGCACTCACTAATAAGTGGATATTAACCTAGAAAACGGGAATACCCAAACATAATTCACACATCAAATGAGGTACAAGAAGAACGGAGGAGTGGCCCCTTGTTCTGGAAAGACTCAGTGAAGCAGTATAGAACAAAATCAGAACAGGGAAGTGGGAAGGGTTGGGTGGGAAAACAGGGGGAGGGAAGGGGACTGATGGGACTTTTGGGGAGTGGGGGTCCAGAAAAGGGGAAATCATTTGAAATGTAAATAAATATATCAATAAATTAAAAAAAAAAGCCTTTTACAGAGAGTCATTTCATCAATTACCTCGTTTTTTTTATTCCAAATCTCTAAACATATATGGAATGATTACTCTATGAAAATCTCTATGACCTGAAAGTAGAGGAGTGCTCTGTCTGCATGCATGCCTGCATGCCAGAAGAGGGCATCAGATCACATCAAAGATGGTTGTGAGCCACTATGTGGTACCTTGGAATTGAATAGAGGACCTCAGGAAGAACTGCCAGTGCTCTTTTCTTTTTCTTTTTTCTTTTTCCTTCCTTCCTTCCTTCCTTCCTTCCTTCCTTCCTTCCTTCCTTCCTTCCTTCCTTCCTTCCTTCTTCTTTCTTTCTTTCTTTCTTTCTTTCTTTCTTTCTTTCTTTCTTTCTTTCTTTCTTTCTTTCTTTCTTTCTTTCTGTTTTATTAAAATCAGATATATTCTTTATTTACATTTCAATCATTATTCCATTTCCCTGTTTCCTCCTCCCAGGAAACCCTATCCCTTCCTCCCTCCCCTTGCTTCTAAGAGAGTGTTCCTCCAGGCACTCCCCACTCCCACCTTACTGCCCTCGATTCCCCTATGCTGTGGCATCTATCGAGCCTTCATAGGACTAAGGATTTCTGCTCCAATTGATGTCTGACAAGGCAATCCTTTGATACAAATGCATCTGGAGCCATGTGTACCCCTTGGCTGATGGCTTAGTTCCTGGTAGCTCTGTGGAATCTGGTTGGTTGATATTGTTGTTCTTCCTATGAGGTTGCAAACCCCTTCAGCTCCTTTAGTCCTTTCTCTAACTCCTGCATTGGGTATCACATGCTCAATCCAATGGCTGGCTAGGAACATCTAACTCTGTAAGGCTCTGGAAGGGTCTCTAGGAAAACAGCTATATCAGGCTCCTTTCAGCAATCCTTTCTTAACTTCCACAATAGTGTCAGGGTTTGGTGACTATTTATGGGATAATTACCCAGATAGGACAGTCTCTGGATGGCCTTTCCTTCAGTCTTTGCTCCACACTTTATCTCCATATTTGCTCCTGTGAGTATTTTGTTCCTCTTCTCAGAGGAACCAAAGCACCCACACTTTGGTCTTCCTTCTCAAGCTTCATGTGGTCTGTGAATTCTGTTAAGAGCAAAATGTGGGTGCTTCGGTTCCCACAATTCAATAGGAATGATGAAATCATAGATGGAAGTCACTATCTTTTACAGAGCGCTGGGCAGCCTTTTGAACAAGTTGAGGGTGATACTGGGGAATATAAATTAGTAATTCATTTCTAGACAGAGGCTATAGCTTATTACAGGCTTAAAGTAAAATGTCACCTGCTAACATTCACAAATAAGGGGAAAACAGGTATTTTGAAACAATAATAAGAAAGGATGTATGTGTGTGTGTGCATAGAGACATGTGAATCACATTATGAGAAGAAAAACAAGATCAGTTCCAGTATTACAAAAGAACAGGAAATGTATATGTGAGCCAGAGATAGAAAACCAATTCTTAATGACCCATGAATAATTTATTTAATGTCAGAATTATTGTGAAGAGTTCCTTCCCATCAGGCAGCTGGAACAGAATCAAGGAACAAAACTGCTTTAGCCAAGCACATTAAGTGCTGGTATGCGTCTTTATGTATGTACTTTTATCTTATTGTCTTTGTCCAGGGTCATCCAATCCAAAGTCAAGTGACAGTGATATGTAATGTTGTCTCTTTGCCTAGTCCTTAGCTGGGCTGTTTCTGTTTCCGAAGTTCTTGTGGCCCTGTCTTGTTTTTTAGCTTGAAACAAGACCCCTTAAAAGGGTCCTTGCTCATGTTTAACTTTCCACATGAGATACAAGTGTCGATAAGGCAGAAATGATTTTTACTTTAATCTGAGTTGTTTCTCAGGAGATATGATACAGATTTTTATGTAAGAAAGCAAATATCAATGACTCAATCCAGGAAAGATTCAATTGAAATTTTGTGATATCAAATGGCTCAACATAATTGTTCTGTTGATAGTTCTCTCTTCTAAAGTTGACTAAGTCTGCTTCTACTTCCCAACAGTTCAGTTTCTTGACTGTTTTATTCCTTAAATGTTCCACTCTTTGGTAAAATATTTATGGATGACAATATAGTTTAACCACCATACTCTGTAAATTGTTTTTGGGTTGGGCATTGCATAGCTTTGTGTTTTAAAAGAACAATAAACTATTTGATGAGGAACAAGCATATTTATATGACCATTGGCCCCTGTAAACTTGAGATACAAATGAATGCTTTTGGCACATAACAGTCCTAGCCATACTTAATGGAAGTAATATGTGTGTGTGTGACATCTTGTCTCAATGATTCATTCAGTGTAAAAAATACATGCCTATTAAAGGAAGCATTATCATGATTGGGTGATATTCCAGGTTTTCTGACATGTATTTGCTTCACAGTATGTGGGAACAGGACAAACCATTTTTTTTTATTTACTGCCTCTTGTGCTTCAGACTTCTATCCTTAGGTGATGACTATTTGGGGGTTCCATCTTGGAGCATATAATGATAACAGCTATCTGTACTCCTCTCTTCCTGGCCAACAAGCCATTATCTGACACAGTAAAGAGTGCTAGTTAGTACCAAGAAAGTCATGAGGCATCTGTCTTCTGTGTGGGATATGACTTCTCCCTTAATTAAAGTTTAATGTTATGGTAAAAAAATGTATTTTATAATTTAATACAGTATGAAACCAAGAATTATTTTTAGTGTATTCTTTGGAAAATAGAGCTCACACACAGCAATATTCTTCTCTTTTACTGATCATTTATTCGCATTTTATTGTGATGTTTATAGGAGAATAAAAGAAGTGAACAGAATGTGCCCTCAAGCAGCATGAGGACAGAGGAAGGTGCAGGGGATGAAGGTCTGAAAAGTCAGGAGAAAACTGCTGAAGGAAGAGAATAGCATGGTGACATTCCCTAACCTTCTAAATCCAATTCTATCTAAAACACCTGCACTCTGCCCACCATACTTTGCTAAACTTGCTTGTACCGATAACTCAAGAACATGGTGGGCTGTGGGAGGATGGCTAAAATTTACGTGAGTGTGAAGCTTGTATAGACTATATTTAAATTTATGTTTGGGCTAGCCTCCACTAGAAAGACATGCACTCTTATTTTTATTCGATATATTCTTTATTTACATTTCAAATGATTTCCCCTTTCCTGGTTCCCCCCTCCACAAAAGTCCCATAAGCCCTCTCCCCTCCACCTGTTCCCCAATCCACCCCTTCCCGCTTCCCTGCCTGGTAGTCCCCTACACTGCTGCACTGAGCCTTTCCAGGACCAGGGGCCTCTCCTTCCTTCTTCTTGGGAATGATTTGATATGTGAATTGTGTCCTGGGCATTCCAAGCTTCTAGGCTAATATCCACTTATCAGTGAGTGCATACCATGAGTGTTCTTTTGTGACTGGGTTACCTCACTTAGGATGATATTCTCCAGTTCCATCCATTTGTCTAAGAATTTTATGAATTCATTGCTTTTAATGGCTGAATAGTACTCCAATGTGTATATATAACAAATTTTCTGTATCCATTCCTCTGTTGAAGGACATCTGGGTTCTTTCCAGCTTCTGGCTATTATAAATAGGGCTGCTATGAACATTGTGGGACATGTATCCTTATTACATGCTGGGAAATCCTCTGGGTATATGCGCAGGAGTGATATAGTAGGGTCCTCTGGTACTATCATGCCCAGTTTCCTTAGGAACCACCAGACTGATTTTCAGAGTGGTTGTACCAGCTTGCAACACCACCAGCAGTGGAGGAGTGCTCCCCTTTCTTCACATCCTTGACAGTATATGTTTTCTCCTAAGTTTTTGATCTTAGCCATTCTGACTGGTGTGAGGTAAAGTGTCAGGGTTGTTTTGCTTTGCATTTCCTTGATGACTGAGGATGATGAACATTTTTGTAGGTGCTTGTCCACCATTTGATATTCCTCAGATGAAAATTCTTTGTTTAGCTCTGTACCCCATTTTTTAATGGGGTTATTTGGTTCTCTGGAGTCTAACTTCTTGAGTTCTTTGTATATCTTGGATATAAGCCCTCTGTCAGATGTAGGGTTGGTAAAGTTCTTTTCCTAATTTGTTGTTTGACATTTTGTTCTTTTGACAATGTCCTTTGCCTTACATAAACTCAGTAATTTTATGAGGTCCCATTTGTCAATTCTTGATCTTAGAGCATAAGCTATTGGTGTTTTGTTCAGGAAAATTTCCCCTGTGCCCATGTGCTCAAGGGTCTTCCCCAGTTTCTTTTCTACTAGTTTCAGTGTGTCTGGTTTTATGTGGAGGTCCTTGACCCACTTGGGCTTGAGCTTAGTACAAGGAGATCCACATGGAACAATTTGCATTCTTCTGCATGCAAACCTCCAGTTGAACCAGCACCATTTGTTGAAAAGGCTATCTTTTTTCCACTGGATGATAGTAGCTCCTTTGTCAAAGATCAAGTGACCATAGGTGTGTGGGTTCATTTCTGGGTCTTCAATTCTATTCCATTGATCTACTTGCTTGTCACTGTACCAATACCATGCAGTTTTTCACACAATTGCTCTGTAGTACTGCTTGAAGTCCGGTATACAGATTCCCCCAGAAGTTCTTTTATTGTTGAGGATAGTTTTAGGTATCCTGGCTTTTTTCCAGATGTATTTGAGAATTGCTCTTCCTAACTCTATGAAAAATTGAGTTGGGATTTTGATGGGGGATTGAATTGAATCCATATATTGCTTTTGGCAAGATGGCCATTTTCCTATATTAATCCTGCCAATCCAAGAGCATGGAAGATTTTTCCATCTTCTGAGGTCTTCTTTGAAAACAAAGAAAAAAAGACATCCACTGATCTCAATCACAAGGATTTCTCTCTCTGAAGTTTTTTCCTCTTGTCTGCCTTTATGAATGTCTATTTGTGCTATGCTTTACAACCAGGATTTTACATGTATATCACTTTAGCATTCTCAAGAATATAAGGGACACAGTTCTCTTAAAATAACATAGTCACTATGACTCACTATAGACTACTCACTGAGGCCATGACCTCTCTTTTCTCTAATTCCCATCTCAGACAAGAGTGTATAATGTTTCTCTCTTAGAGAAAACACAACTGATAGTTTCAGTATCTTTTCAAAGCTAATATGTACTGTATTCCAAGGATCACTTCAGTCACATGCAGAATCTCTGGGCAGAAATACATGGTGCAAACTGTGGGTGCTGGGACTGAGTTACTGTTTTGGGAGGAACATGGAAAACCTGCTCCGGAGAAGATCCAGCCTGGAGATCGTGCTTTTGGTGTAGCTGAGGACTATGTTCTTCCCATGGAGGGATATGGGAAGGTGTTCATACTGGTATGTGTACCAGTGATTTAACAATGTGTAACACAGTAGATCAAGAGAAGCATTTAGCAAAGAAAAATTCCAAGTGACATGCAGCAAAGACATCTAACTGCAAGCAAAGTATGTCTATGTGCAGAGTCTTCTGCTGTAACTCTTGTTTTGAGCTAACATAACCTTTCCCTACTTATGAGCTTTGAATGACTTCATGGAGAAAGATGCCCACCTCCAATGGCATGTATGAGGTTGAATTTCTAGCAGGCTTGAATCATGACAGAGAATTAAGACTTACAAAATAACCATGAATGAGAATGAAGTGTGCTCTCTTACTCCAAATGCTGTAAAATAGATGGAGACTGTAAAAATTACTTAACAAAATGTTCTTTTTGGCTGTTTTTTTTCTGTAAATACAAAACTGACATGTTGAACTGTCTTATTATATATCTTAGACATTGCCTTTTGTTAACTGTAGGAAGTATTTTATAGAAAACACACAAGTCATAGGATATTTTTCATTTTCCTCATTTATTACATACTCTAAGATGCTGCAAGTTGATTCATTGTATCTCCTCTCTCTCTCTCTCTCTCTCTCTCTCTCTCTCTCTCTCTCTCTCTCTCTCTCTCTGTCTCTCTCTTGGCTTTTTGGATTTGGTTTTTTCGAGACAGGGTTTCTCTGTATAGCCATGGCTGTCCTGGAACTCACTCTGTAGACCAGGCTAGCCTTGAACTCAGAAATCTGCATGCCTCTGTCTCCCAAAGTACTGGGATTACAGGTGTACACCACCACTGCCCAGTGCATCTCCTCTCTTTTATGGGCTAGTTGCCATAGAAATAAAACCTTTTAGTGTCTGAAAATTTCTTTCCAAAATAATAAATATACTCAGAATACCATGATGATCCTTAAGGATTTATCTAAGGATATGGCACATTCAAGAATGTAGAACATTCTAGTTTCAGAAGTTATTGGAATGATAACAAATGTTTCTCAGGGGAAGAGACTGTTAGCACCATCACTCTGAGGATTTAATTCCCCGAATTTACAAAGAGGTCATTATTTTTGGATAGGCCATTGTCATTAGAGCACTCATAAAAGGATTATCATGAAGTGTCTGAAGATATAATGGTGGGTAGAGAAAATATGGCTGCTTTCTAGTATATTTCTAGAATATGTATGTGGGTTTTTTTTTTAAATGAAAGAGGTCCCTTTTAAGCGATAGAACACTCTAAACTGACAAGGAATATCCATAGTAATTGCCCATAATGATTGAGGCACTATGTAGTGTCTGGTAGGTAATGCCTTGGACAAAAATACTCTGTTCCATTTCACTCTTATAGTTTTTACTTGACTTTGGACTGCTGTGAACTAGGAGATGAAAATATTTACCCAAGCACTCAATCACCTTGCTCCTTTCTGACACTTGCTAAATGAACTTTGTTCTGAGCATCTTCTGTTTCCTATGAATGACAGAAAGAATGATTTCAGAATCAAACTTATATTAAACAATGAACTCACAGGGACTAAACCTCCAACCAGAGTACAAGTGGAGGGACCCATGGCTCCGCCCTCATTTGTAGCAGGAGATGGCCTTGTCAGCTATCAATGGGAGGAGAGGCTTTTGGACCTGTGAAGGCTCGATGCCCCAGTGTAGGTGAATGCCAGGAAAGGGAAGCAGGAATGGCTGAGTTAGTGAACAGG
Organism: Apodemus sylvaticus; assembly: GCF_947179515.1. Lineage (NCBI taxonomy): Eukaryota > Metazoa > Chordata > Mammalia > Rodentia > Muridae > Apodemus > Apodemus sylvaticus. The sequence continues at coordinate 54,149,834 of NC_067472.1, read as the reverse complement.
GGCGGGGATGGGATAGGAGGATTTTGAAGGGGAAACCAGGAAAGGGTATACTATTTGAAATGTGAATATATAAAATATCTAATAAAAAAGTAAAGGAAAAAACCCAATCAACTCACAGGTAAATAAGAATAGATCAATTTCTCTCTCTTGAACCCAGATTTCTTATATTTTAAATGGGGTCAAACTTTGTTTTCTTGTCTATTTTAACCATGATCACTATTTCAATTACTCATATATTCTAAGTTATTTTGAAAGCTACTTTAATAAGGGTTCTAAAATGCTTCAATTTCCCATATAGCCCACCTACCAAAGGTAGGCAAAGAAGAAAATTTATTAGGATAAGGGGGGACATGGACCTGTTTAGAAGCTCTTGGTGCAATTCCAATCCTTGTTGTCAGGAGTCCAGTACACTAGCCTTACACAAAGTAGAAATCATCAGAGGCAGTCCAATCTACTAGGCAACCACCCAACACAAATAAGGAGCAGGCGTTCTATCTAGAAGAAACCACGAGGCTCTGTTTATCAGTACAATTCCACTGAGGTATCAAGAAGCAGCAGGAACACAACCAGAAATTCTTTGGTGCATTTGTCTCTATGAAGTCACAACAAGTGAATATCATCAAAGAAACCAAGTGTAACGAAGATAAGCAAGGCAAACAGCATCCTCAGCAAAGACCAGTGCAAGGGCACTGTGATAAGGCAATCTTCCATGTCAATTATTATTTTAGGCCATGATCTTGATAACAAAAAAGGTAAAGGAAGTCCAGGGTATAAAGAATCCATTGGGTGAATTACCTAATTCACTACTCTTAAATCTGTTATTATCCTCCATTTTCCTGCTTTATTTATTTATTTACTTATTTTTACAACAAACACAGGGGAATTTCATAGGTGTATAGACACATTTATGTTAAGCCTCCAGCTGCTCTTGTACTGTTTGTTCAAATGCCTGCAATTTTTCTTTTGTTATGAGCCACTGCTCTTTCCATACAGGTCCATTTGATAATCATTTGTCTTTGGGTTTTACTGCTGTGAACAGACACCATAACCAAGATAAATTTATAAAGTACAATATTTAATTAGGGCTGGCTTACACATTCAGAGTCTCAGTCCAGTATCATCAAGGTGGGAACATGGCCGCATTCAGACAAACATGGTACAGGAGATGCTGAGTGTTCTACATCTTCATCTAAAGGGTGTTAGTGGAAGACTAACTTCTAGGCTACTAGGAGTAGGGTCTTAAAGCCCATGCCCACAGTGACACACCTAATCCAACAAGGCCACACCTCCAAACAGTGCCACTCCCTGCATCAAGGATATATAAACTACCACATTTCATGCCCTTGCTCCAATACGCTTGTTTAAACACATGAGTCTATGGGGACCATACCCAGTCACAGCATAATAAAAAAGTACATTTATTCTAACTTCTGAAGTCCCCATAGTCTATAGCAGTGTCAACAATGTTAAAAGTCTAAAGTTCAAATCTCTTTGAGATTCATCCAATTACTTAACTAATCCCCAAGCAAGATAGGAAACCAGCTGGGCAAATTCCAAACATCTCCATGTCTGATGTCAAAGTGTTCTTCAGATCTCTACTCTTTTATCATCTTTCTTGACGGCAACAAACTTCTTTCTCCTGGGCTGGTTCTACTCCCTGTTAGCAGATTTTCTGGACATGTATCCCTCTGCCCTGGCATCTTTAACGTGTTTGGATCTCCAAGGCAATTTCAATGTTATAGCTTCTTTCTTTTTTATTGAAAACAGAAGTAAAAACACTTTATGATAAAATTAAAGTTTTATATGGAAAATATTTCAGATAAAATAGAAGAGATACATGGAAAAACATGTTAAAATTGACAATATTCATGGAAAATTAAAGAGTGTGGTACACATAAAAACATTGCTAAATTAATTGAAATATGAAATAGAAACATTTTATGATAGAATTGAAGATTTATGTGGAAAATATTGCTGATAAAATTGTAGAAAAATGTAGAAAAACATGTTAGAATTGAAGATTATCATGGAAAATTTTATATAGATATAATAATGGTAGGCATAAAAGTATTCTTAAGTTGATTGAAAGTGGAATTATAAACATTTTCTGATAAACTTGAAGATTTACATGGAAAAATTTCTGGTAAAATTCAAGAAATATATAGACAAACACGTTAAAATGGACTATTTCATGGAAAATTTTACATATAAAATGGTAGATATAAAAACTCTTTCTAAATTAATTGAAGGTGGAATTAGAAACATTTGTGATAAAAATCAAAGATTTACATTGAAAACATTTCTGATACAATAGAGGAAATATATAGAAAGACATATTAAAATTGAAGATTATCATGAAAAATAATGCAGATAAAATGATAGACATAAAAACACTACTAAATTAATTAAAAGGGAAATTATAAACATTTTATGATATAATTGAAGATTTACGAGAGGTGCATCCATCTTGGTTCCGGACTCCGGGGATCGGACAGACTGAGGTACACAAACATAATCCGAGGCCAACACCGCGGTGGTCTGAGCCCGACGGGCGTTGGCCTGCACCCAGTCCCTGGGCGGGTCGGGGGGCCATCGGGGTGCCAACCCAGCCAGGAGGTTTTTTGCCCAGGCCTGCATGCTCGCCGCCGCCATTTTGCCTGCAGGACGACAGAGAGCTCTGGCGGGCAGACCTGTAACAGGCATAGCCTAAGGCTAACAAAGCAGGGGTCCAGGCCCCAAAAGGCACAGGACTGACCCCAAGATCTGGGCGGCTTGGTGGGCCATCTGTGAGTCAACCCGCCCAGGTGATTGTTAGCAAAGCAGACCCCCCCCCCCCCCCCCCCCCCGCGCTTTCAGGGAGCGCGGGCGCGCACGCCCACCATCCTAGTCACCTGGCGGACCCAATTAAACAGTCATAGCCCTAGGGGAACTTTGCTCGGACCTTGGCCTCCCAGGCTTTTGCCTGGGCTCAGAGACTGGGCGGCCAGGCTAACCTTGTGTGCGACAGCCCGGTTGGCGGATCAGCTGCCCAGCGGAGTGAGCGGAACACAGGGGAGGTCACAGTAGCATACACCATCAGCACTCCCTGGGAGTGCACACAGGCTCCATCTGGTCCACAGACACAATCTGGGGCAAGGCCTCAGGCAGAAGCCCTCAGCTCTACTCTCTCCGCTTCCGGATCCAGATCAGTCTGGGCTGCAGCATTACATCTCCAAGTCCTGCAAGTGGCTAGCTGGGCTTCCGGGCGGCCAGCTGGGAGAAGTCAGTGTGCTCCAGTGAATCCAGCGGGCCCCAGCGGGAGCCTTCGGGTGCCTGCTTTGGGATCGGAACAGCCTGGGCAGCAGCACACTGTCTACAAGCACTGCAGGAGGTAAGCTGTGCACCAGAGGCCAACTGGGAAGGGGCAGCTTGCACTGGTGAGTCAAGCACTGACAAGATAAACTATCACCAGTGAGAACTAGATGGCAAAAGGCAAACGCAGGAATGTCACTAACAGAAATCAAGGCAATATGGCAACATCTGAACCCAATTCTCCTCTACCAACATGTCCTGGATACCCCATCACACCAGTAAAACAAGATTTGGATTTAAAATCACTGGTCATGATGCTGGTACAGGAACACATGAAGGACATACATGAAGAAATTCAGGAGAAAATGGATCAAAAGTTAGAAGCCCTTGCAAGGGAAACACAAAAATCATTGAAAGAAATCCAGGAGAATACAAAAGCCAACAAGGAGGAAATGCAAAAAACACTTAAAGAAATACAGGAGAACTTTGGTCAACAGGCTGAGGTCATGAAAGACGAAACACAAAAATCTCTTAAAGAAATACAGGAGAACTTTGGTCAACAGGCTGAGGTCATGAAAGACGAAACACAAAAATCTCTTAAAGAATTACAGGAAAACACAAACATGCAAGTGAAGGAGCTAAGCAAAACCATCCAGGATCTCAAATCAGAAGTAGAAACAACTAAGAAAACTCAAAGGGAGACAACTTTGGAGATAGAAAGCCTTGGGAAGAAATCAGGGGACAGAGATGCAAATATCAACAACAGAATACAAGAGATAGAAGAAAGAATCTCAGATGCTGAAGATTCCATAGAAACCATGGACTCAACAGTTAAAGAAAATGCAAAATGCAAAAAGCTTGTAACCCAAAATATCCAGGAAATCCAGGACACAATGAGAAGACCAAACCTAAGGATTATAGGCATAGATGAGAGTGAAGATTTACAACTTAAAGGGCCAGCAAGCATCTTCATTAAAATTATGGAAGAAAACTTCCCTAACCTAAAGAGAGAGATGCCCATGAATATACAAGAAGCCTACAGAACTCCAAACAGACTGGACCAGAACAGAAATACGTCCCTTCTTGCTGGTCAAAGGAAAAATCCAACAAGAAGAACTCTCAATCCTGAACATCTATGCCCCAAATACAAGGGAACCCTCATTCATAAAAGAAAATTTACTAAAGCTCAAAGTACACATTGCACCTAACACAATAATTGTGGGTGACTTTAACACTCCACTTTCACTAATGGACCAATCAGGAAAACAGAAACTAAACAGGGAGACAGTGAACCTAATTGAAGCTTTGGACCAATTGGATTTAGCAGATATATATATATAGAACTTTTCATCCCAAAGCAAAAGATTATACCTTTTTCTCAGCACCTCATGTTACCTTCTCCAAAATTGATCATATAGTTGGTCACAAGACAGACCTCAACAAATATAAGAAGATTGAAATAATCCCATGCTTCCTATCAGATCACTATGGAGTAAAAGTAGTATTTAATAACAATAAAAACAACAGAAAGCCCACATATACATGGAAACTGAACAATACTGTACTCAATGATACCTTGGTAAAGGAAGAAATAAAGAAAAAAATCAAAGATTTTTAAGAATTTAATGAAATTGAAGGCACAACATACACAAATCTGTGGGACACAATGAAAACAGTGCTAAGAGGAAAACTCATAGCTTTGAGTGCCTCCAAAAAGAAATTTGAGAGAGCATACACTAGAAGATTAACGGAACAACTGAAAGCCCTGGAACAGAAAGAAGCTAATTCACCCAGGAGGAGGAGAAGACAGGAAATCATCAAATTCAGAGCTGAAATCAATCAAGTAGAAACCAAGAGAATCATACAAAGAATCAACAAAACCAGGAGCTGGTTCATTGAAAGAACATTATTTCCATGCCTAATGTTCTATGTGATGCTGCAGGCCTTAAGAGACATGGCCTTTCATCTGCTCATGTCCCCGTTAGGGTCCTCTTATTCATTTAAAAAACACCCCATATGAGGCAAGGTATCTAGAGGAAAGAGACTGGACTTTCTCTAACTTTAGTGACTTCTGTTGGTGCTTTGTCTCTGTGAATAAAATGACAGTAGTGGTCCAGAAAGGACACATGAACAGGCACAGGGTACCTAACATTGCAGAATATCAGTACTATTGATACTCAGCTTGCACTAGATGGTCTTCAGTCTTCAAAATAAACTGTGAAACTAGAGAATGGTAGCACTCCTCAGTGTCACCACATCCTGAAGAAACTGGGAGCATTCAGGGTGGTATGGTGAGAGGTATCATATGTTGGGCCACATATTTACAGACTCTTTTCTAGGATATCACATGGTATAACTGGAAATTTCTTAGGGTCTTACTTTGAAGAAACCCATGTTGTAGGTAAGAATAAAGGTTGTGACAAAAGAGAATTATATTTGTTTGTATATTGACTAATACAGGGTTTTAAAGATAGTCACGTGAACAGTTCTTGGAAAGTGAAGTACTTATCACACTTGGTAGGTAGTAAAACACATGAAAACTCTAGTGCCTTGAATCTTTACAGAAAAAATCTCAAAAACAGACAGTTTCAAATGAATTTTTTGAAAAAATTTAAATTTCATTAAATTTTTGTTTATTTATTTATACATTCACTTTACATCCAATTTCTGGACTACCTCAACTTCCAGTCCCTCTATCCCACATCTCCTCCAACAGAAGCCATCTAGGAAAGGGTATGACAAGCCAGTGAGTTTCCTGCTGGGGACAGCACACAATGACAGGGACTGTCTGCAGTAGGCCTGGATGGAGACATCTCAGAAGCCCATGGCATCTCCTTTTAGAAAAGGATGATGTCTGGGACCCTGAGAAGCAGGAGACACATCCCTCCAGGGGACCTATCATCTGAAATAAGGGACTGCCAGCAGTAGGCCAGGATGGAGAGATCTCAGTAGCTCATGGCAGCTCATTGTAACAACAGTTGCTCCCATTTCTCTTAACCTTAGCCCTGAACAATGCTTGTATATATTTCATTTGTGTGTTACTGCTTTTCAGTTGGTCTTGGTGTGCATAATTATTGTATTATATCTGACTTTATTCGTGATGATTGTGAAGAGTGTTTTCCTACTTTTTTATCAGTGCATTTATTCTTTGTATAAAGGAAGACTGCTAATATGTTTGAGTTAATTTTATATATGGCTACTTTGATGAAGTTCCTTATCAGCTGCAGAAGCTCTCTGGTAAAATTTTTGGGATTGTTTATATAAACTATCATTTCATCTGCAAATAGTGATGCCTTGACTTCTTCTTTGCCAATATGTATCCCCTGGATCTCTTTTTGTTGTCTTATTGCTCTCAGTAGAACTTCAAGTACTATACTGAATAGATACAGGGCAGTGTTCAGCCTTGTCTTGTCCCTGATTTAATGGGATTGCTTCAAGTATCCATTTAACTTGATATTGACTGTTGTATTTTTGTATATTGTTTTTGTTATATTTAGGTATGTGCCTTAAACTCCTGATCTATCAAATACTATTAACATAAAAGGCTGTTGTAGTTTGTCAAATACTTTTTCAGGATCTAATGAGATGATCGATCACTTGTTTTTTTTCCTTTGAGTTTGCTTACATAGTGGATTACATTAATGGATTTTCATATATTGAACTAATCTTGCATCCTTGGAATGAAGCCTATTTGATAGTGATTAATAATGATTTTGATGTGTTCTTGGATTTGGTTTGCTAAAATCTTATTGAGTATTTTTGCATCAATGTTCATAAGGGAAATTGGTCTGAGGTTCTCTTTGTTGAGCTTTTGTGTTTATTGGGTATCAGAGTAATTGTGGCTTCATAGAATGAATTACATAGTGTTCTTTCTGTATCTATTTAAGGAAAAGTTTAAGGAATGTTGGTATTATTTCTTCTTTGAAAGTCTGGTTGAATTCTGCACTAAAGCTTTGTGGCCCTGGGTATTTTTTGGTTGGAAGGTTTTTAATGTCTTCTATCACCTTAGGGGATAAACTTTAGGAAGTTCATCTGCTCTTGATTTAACTTTGGTACAAGGTATCTGTCTTGAAAATCATGCATTTCATTTGGACTTTCCAGTAAGGACATGGATGTTATGTACTCACAAATAAGTAGATATTAGCCAGTAAAATACTGAATACTCAGAAGGCAATCCATAGAACTCAAGAAGGTTAACAAGCCAAAGGGTGAGGATGCTTTAATCCCACTTGAGAGTGAGAAGAAAGCAATCAAGAGAGGCAGAGGAGGGAGGAACCTGTGTAGAATAGGGGAAGAAGAGAAAAGGAAACATGATTGGGTACTGGGATCCCAGTGAAGCCCTGAGGACCAGCAGAATGAATGTGAACAAGCAACTTTGGGAGGTGGGAGGCAAGAAGTGGGGAGGTCCTTCTCAAATGTAGGTGAGAGACTTTCAGGACTCAAAGGGATGGACCTTAAATGAAATGCTCAATAGTGGGGAGAGGCAACTTTTAGAGTCCACCTTAAATAGAAAGTCAGGGCATCAAGTGGAGGGATGGACTTGCCATCCCACAGGCAAAAACTCTGACCCACATTTTTCCTGTCTAAAGGAACTTCAGGTACAAAATGGAGAAGTAACTGAGGGAAAGGTGGTCCAGGGACTAGCTCAAATTTGAATCCATCTCAAGGAGAGGCTCCACATCCTGACACTATTATTGATGCTATGGTGTTTTTATAGACAGGGGCCTAGCATGGCTGTCCACTGAGAGGCCAAACAAACATGTGAGTAAGAAAGAAGCAGACACTTACACCCAGCTAATGGATTAAAATAAGGGACCCCTGTGGTTGAATTAGGGGAAAGGCTGGAAGAAGTTGAGGATGAGAGTGACTGCAGAGGAAGACCAGCTCTCTCAAACTAACCTGGATCCCCGAGATTTCTTAGTCTCTGAGCTACCAACCAGGTAGCATACTAACTGGTCCAATACCCTAGACACATGAACAGCAGCGGACTGCCTGGTCGAATGTCAGTGAGAGAAGGTGTACCCAAATCTTGAGAAAAGTGAGGCCCCAGGGAGAGGAGAACTCAAGGGCTGGGTGGCTTAGTGCTAGTGGAGGGCATTGGCGTGAATATTCTTGGTGAGAATATTGCATTTGGCAAGATGTCCATTTTTACTATATTATTCCTGCCAGTCTATGAGCATGGAAGATATTTCTGTCTTCTGAGGTCTTCTTCAATTTCTTTTTTCTGAGACTTGAAGTTCTTGTCATACAGATCTTTCACTTGTTTGGTTAGAGTCACATCAAGATACGTTTTATTGTTTGTGACTATTGTGAAGGGTGTATTTCCTAATTTCTTTTTCAGCTTGTTTATGTTTGAGTATAGGAAGGCTACTGATTGTTTGAGTTTATGTTATATCCAGCCACTTTGCTGAAGTTGTTTATCAAATGTAGGAGTTCTCTGGTGGAGTTTTTGGGGTCACTTAAGTATACTATTAAAGACCGAAGTATGGTTACTTTGGTCCATCTTAGAATGGGGAACAAAATACCTATGGGAGGAGATAAAGAGGCAAGCATGGAGCAGATACTGAAGGAAAGTCCATCCAGAGACTACCCCATCTGGGGATCCATCCAATATACAGTCATAAAACCCAAACACTATTGTGGATGCCAACAAGCACTTGTTGACAGGAGCTAATATAGCTGTCTCCTGAGAGGCTCTGCCAGTACCTGACAAATAAAGCGGTGGGTGCTCTCAGTCAACCATTGGACTGAGCTAAGGTCCTTAATGGAAGAGATGGAGAAAGGACCCAAGGAGCTGAAGAACCTTGTAGTCCCATAGGAAAAGCAGGGGGATTGCGAGTGGGATAGGGTGTTTTCGGATGGGAAACCAGGAAAGGGGACATCATTTAAAATGTAAATAAAGAAAATAATAAAAATGTAAAAAAAATTAAAGGCTAAAAATAAACTAAGGGGGAACAATTACTTAGTAACAAAATAAGTATATTTAAATGAATGCACACGCTTTAAATGGTACGAATATTTACAAAAATATGATGTGTATCTCCTGAAATTTCTATCCAGGAGAAGAGATCTGATAGTAGTCACTGAATGCAGGTTTCCATTTTCTGTAAGCAGTTCACAACCTAAGCAGATAACCCCTGTGTATGTTCCTTCTGTTCCTATAAATGCCACCCAGGACAATCTCTTATCCTGCAGTAGATAGGATAAATTCACTCTATCAGACTACTATTTGTCACTCATTCTCACAGCTATCTTGTAATTAATTTTCAAAGAGAGGACTTCCTCTCAAGATACCAATGAATCTCTATATTCTTATCCACGTTGTTTCGAAACATTTTTTATTAATTATGTTATTCATTTACATTTTAAATGTTATTCCCCTTCTTGGTTACCCTTCTACAACCACCATATGCCATCCCCCTCTTGCCTTCCCCTTTGCCTCTGTGAAGAAGCTCCTCCTCCTCCTCCTCCTCCTCCATTTACTCATTCACTCCTCTCTCACTGCTCTAGCATCTCCCTGTGCTGGGGCATCAGGCCTCCATAGGAACAAGCACCTCCCTCCTGCTGATGTCATACAAGGCCATCCTTTCCTAATACATATCTGGAGCCATAGTTTTTATATCTGGAGCATACTGTTAGGTTGGGGATTAGAATTTGGGAGCTCTGGGTGGTCCAATTAGTTGATATTGTTCTTCCTGTGGGGTTGCAATTGCCTTCAGCTCCTTCAGTCCTTCTCCTAGCTCTTCCACTGGTTGTCCCTCAGCTCAGTCCCCTGGTTGTTTGTGAGTATCTGTATCTATATTGGTAAACTGTTGAGAGAACCTCTCAGTGAACAGCCATACAAGGTTCCTGTCAGCAAGCACTTCTTGGCATCAGCAATAGTGTGGGTGTTTGGTGTCTGTAGATGGGATGGATCATTAGGTCCCTGGATGGCCTATCCTTCAGTCTCTGTTCCATGTTTTTTATCCCTGTATTTCCTTTGGACAGGATCATTTCTGGGTCGACAGTTTGAGATAGGTGGGTAGTCAACATCCCTTAACTTGGGGGTCATGCCTATCTACTGGAGGTGGTCTCTACAGGTTATATTTCCCATTTGTTGGGTATTTCATCTAAAGTCATCCTCATTGGGTCCTGGGAAACTCTTGCTTCGCTGGAGTCTGAGCCTTTGTAGTGGCCACTTTCAATTCCCTATCCCCAACTACTACATATTTCTATTCTTTTTCCTGATCCTCTGTACTTTTGTCCCTTCCAATATCTGATCCTGTCCCCCTTTTCCACTACCCTGCCTCTCTCTCCCCCAGGTCCTTCAATCCATCTACCTTCTGTGATTATTTGTTCCCCCTTCTACATAGTATTGAAGCATCCACACTTTGGTCTTTCTTCATCTGAACTTCCATATGGCTTGTGGGTTGTGTCGTGGATATTCTGAACTTTGGAGCTAGTATCTACTCATCAGTGAGTTCATGCCATGTGTGCTCTTTTGTGTCTGGATCACTTCACTCAGGATGATATTTTCAGGTTCCATTGATTTGCTTGAAACTTTCATGATGTTGTTATTAAATGCTGAGTAGTATTCCATTATGTAAATGTACCACATTTTCTGTATCCATTCCTCTGTTGAGGAATGTCTTAGTTGTTTCCAGCTTCTGGCTAGTATGAATAAAGCTCCTATAAACACAATGGAGGATGCGTCCTTGTTATATGTTGCAACATCTTTTGGCTATATGCCCAATTATGGTATATCTGGGTCTTCAAGTAGAACTATCTTCAAATAGAACAGTTTTCTGAGGATCTGCCAGATTGTTTTCCAAAATGGTTTTACCAGCTTGCAGTTGCACCAGTAATGCAGGAGTGTTCCTATTTCTTGACATCCTTGTCAGCATCTGCTGTCACTTACATTTTTTATAGTAGCCATTCTGATTGGTGTGAGGTGGATTCTCAGGGTTGTTTTGACGTTCATTTCCCTGATGACTAAGGAGTTTGAATATTTCTTTAAGTGCTTCTCAGGTATTCAAGATTCTTCTGTTCTGAATTATTTGTTTACCTCTGCACCCATTTTTAATAGGGTTATTTGGTTCTCTGGAGTCAGATTTCAGGAGTTCCTTGTATACTTTGGACTTTAGTCCTCTGTCAGATATGGGATTGGTAAAAATTATTTCTTAATTTGTGCATTGCTGTTTTGTCTTATTGACAGTGCCCTTTGCCTTACCAAAACTTTTCAATTTTATGAGGTTCCATTTAAGCCTAGGATGATTTTCGATTGTCCTAAATGCAGGAGTCTAAGCATGCTCTGTATTTAAACTTGTGGGATCATCTTACAACTCTAACTCATCTCTTCTTTCTCTGGGAGCCATGCACCTGGAATGACTAGACATTCATTTCTTTTCTGCAAGGTGGCATCTTTTTCTTTGTACATTTTAAGGGTACTGTCACTGCCATTGTGAATTTCTGACACCCATCTTCTCTTTCTCTCTTTGTAGGTATGCCCTTTTTGTCTTTCATCAATTCTTCCTTCTGCAAAAAATATCACTATTTAGCACTGGATAGACTTGAACTTTCTTTGTAGGTGTGGACAAGAATTTTTGTGACTGTTTCAACTGCATGTGATCTAAATTCTGGAGATTTTTCCTGACTTTTTTCTTTTTCTTTTCTTTTTATTTTTTTGGTTTTTCAAGACAGGGTTTCTCTGTGTAGCCCTGGATGTCCTGGAACTCACTTTGTAGACCAGGCTGGCCTCGAACACAGAAATCTGCCTGCCTCTACCTCCCAAGGCTGGGATTACAGGTGTGTGCCACCAAGCCAGGCAACTTTTTTCTTTAGTTCTATTTTTCAACTATCACATCGAAGTTTAACTTCTGTGATTGTATACAGCAGTTTTAATTAAGATCCACCATTCTTTTTCATTAGATATTCTATCTCAGTTTCTTTCCCATTAGATATAATACAATTAGTACATCAGTTTTATAAAAACATTTATCCTGGAGTGTACTGTTTGTATTGCTGGTGATTGTGGCACAAACTCAGAAGAGGTTTTACTTTAGTTTGTTTACTTTCAAAGTCATAAAAGTCAGCGTTGCTAGTAACCTGAAATTCCTGAAACATGTTCATACTTTGCCTTAGAGCAAGTCCCAATTAGACTAGAGAATATGAAAAATGTCTAAAACGGTAGATAGTAGATATCCTTAAAATACCTTCTTATCCTTTTTCTCATTTTCTCCTGTGCCGTTATGTAGTAAAAAGCCATGATCACTTTACTGGGGAAAATGTTGAAATATTTCAAGAGACATAAGGAAGATCCATGACTTATGAATGAATATGTGATTTGATTGGAACACAAGCTTGCATGTTCAAATTACTGAGAAGTTGTGCTGCATTTCATGTAGTGAATGGAGATCACAGCTGGTTTATTTCAATGAAGCTCATGATAACCAGGGCTTATTTTTTCAGGGTTCAGAACTTATCATAAGGAGTAGCATAGCTGAATAAGCAATATACTGAGTTGAAGTGCTTAGGCAGTGAATGACACATAGTAAAGTGGTAACAATCAGACAATTTAGCGTAGTGGCTACAAAAGGGACCAATCCTTGTTATCATCTTTTCATAGATATCAGAAACTTACTTGCAGGTCAGTGTAGGATAGTGCATGACCAAACAGTGTTCCTGATGCCCAATCCTCAGGCTTGATAGTCATGTTGATAAAGATTATCTCTGTACCTTAGTATCATCACTAAAATGCAATATTTAAAAATTGGAAGCCACTCAGTGTAAGACCCGGGATTTAGGATAACAGCAGACAGCTATTAACATGCAAGGAATACAATTTATTAAACCAAGACATTGAAACCTTCACATTGTGCAGGGAACTCAGTTCTTCTATGTAGGAAGTGGGTTAATAGGAAGAAACCTTGTTGTCCCTGATTGCCAATCACATTGTAACTCAATTTCTAGCTGGAAATAAACAGAAAACAAGAGAAGAAAGGTGAGGAGTCTCAGGCAGCTACTGAAGAAGAAAAGTGAAGAAACCAAGAGTCCATGAAAGACACTTTAGAGACAGTAGGGAAAAGGCAAAGTCTGCTCAAAATAATGACATTAAATAATGTATATTAGTGTAATCTCTTTCCAAATTCAGGTGAACACATTTTGAATGGACTCAACAGTGTGGTTCAAGTTCCTAGCTCTATGTGATCTCTGTGATCAGAACTGGAAAGAGTGGATCACAGGTCTCATGGCATAACTCTCTTTGATGAATTAGTATTGTGGCTTCTTCTTCCTTTTGATTGGCATAATCGGGGAGACCTTGGGTAGAAGTGCATAAGAAGTATTGCAAATAGGAAATTCATAGGCTCCTGGTAGGGCCAGCAAAGGGCCAAAGAAATACAACCTGGCATTACCTTTCTCTTAATGAGGTTGCTTCCAGATTCCTTCCTGCCATTGGTAGGATATTTAGTTATCAAAATCCCCCACAATATTCAATAGCGTTAATGTCCATATATTGTGCAGGTATTAACCCCAGGAATACTTTCAGTAGACTGACAATAGAGTTAGACTTGAATCCTCTTTTTGTAGGTCTCTATTTGCCCTTGTTAGGATGCCAGGAGATTTTTGCATCTAGGGTGAAACTCTAGAAGGAGGCACCTATCCAAGGTATGGTTTACAACTGAACTCAGATGAGCAGTGTGTTCCTCTCCAACCTATCATTGATGTCCTGTACTTTCACCCATTTATGTGTTCTCACAGAATGTAAGATCAACTTCAGTTGCGGACTGCTGAGAGTATAAAGGAAAGGAACATTCCAATGTGTATGCTACTATATATCTGTATTCATAGCTCATCTGGTCCACACATCTCTTCACTTTCAGTTTTGCTTCAACAGCCTCTGGAGGTGCATTGTTTTTTTCAAGTTCTCTCTTCACTTCTTCTTCAGACTTCATTATGAACATAATGCCTTTATCTATAAAATCTTTATAGATGATGCTGGTGGTATTAGCTGTAAAGTATAAAGAGAAAATGAAAAGGTTTAATCAAAATTACCTTTTGTTGTATTTTTTTGAGACATAATTTTTCTGTGTAACCTTTGCTGTCCAAGATCTCACTCTCCAGCCCATGTATGGCCAAGAAGTTTAAACTCACAGCCTGCATCTGCCTACAGAGTGCTGTAATTAAACATGTGTGCCAATGCCAAATAAATTTCTTTTATTTTATTAACATTCTAAATTGAATAATATTTATTTATTTATTTATTTATTTATTTATTTATTTATTTATTTATTTATTTACATACCAATCCCTGTCTACTCACTCTCCCCTTAAATCATCCCTGTCCCTCTCCACATTCTTCCTGCCATTGTCCTTGAAGAGGGTGGGGTCCCTTGTGCATATCCTGGCATATCAAGTCTCTGAACAGTTAGGCACATACTCTCCCCCACAGACAGACAGACAGACATGTTGGGGAACAGATACTCCAGACAGGCAGTACAATAAAGGACAGCTCCAACTCAGGTTGTTGGGGGGCGGGGAATCCGCATCAAGCCTGAGCTGTACAACTACTACATGTATGCAAGAGGCCCCTGTCCAGATGATGTGGTGAATGCTCATTGGTTAGTGGCTGATTCTCTGAGAGCTCCCCAGAGTCCAGGTTAGTTGACTCTGTTTGTCTTCTTGTAGAGTTCCTATGCCCTTCAGGTACTTCAATCCTTCCCCCAATTCTTCTTTAAGAGTTAATGACCTCCTTCCAAGGTTTGGTACACAAGTGCTAAGATCAAAGCTTTCTGTGATCACTACCTGGATACTTTTCAATTATAATTAAATTTTTTGCACCATCATCTCTGACTTGAGACTATGACCTGGACAGGATATGCAGGATATTGTAAACCACTCATGTGACTGTGCTGATGCAAAACTGTGAATTCCTCAAGAGACTGAAAAAAAGTATAGCTTGCTCTCTATGTTTCTATATCTTAGTCTATATCCATGACTCCAAAGTGTTCTATGGCTTCTGGACATTGCAAATTCAGTACCATGTTTATGAGTCTTGGACAGTTGAAAAATATAGGAAATCTGCATCATCCAATGTCACATGAATAAGAATTAAAATTTTACAGATAACAAGAAAATAAAAAAGCAAGTAGACTGTGTATACTTATAGAGTTTTCATTTTTAAATTGACACTCTTCCTCCAACAAGGCCATAACTACTCCAACAAGGCTATACCTCCTAATATGCATCAGGTACAGTTTCAGGTAAAAAGTTAATGGTACAAGAGTTGATAAGTTTTGATGAACTCCAGAATACATCTGGTGTGGTGGATTGACTATATTTGGCCCAGAGATTTACACTATTAGGAGGTATTGCCTTTTGGAGGTAGATGTGGTCATGTTGGAAGAAGTGTGTCTCTGTGGAGTGAGAGTTAATGCCCGCCTCCTAGCTGACTGAGAGATTCAGTCTTCTCCTCTTTCCTTAAGAACAAGGACAAACTGTAGAACTTTCAGCTCCATCTCCAGCACCATGTCTGCTGCCTGAACTCTGCCATGTTTCCTGCCTTGATGATAATGGAGTGGATCTCTGAACCTATTATCTATCCCCAGTTAAATTTTGTCCTTTATAAAACTTGTCTTAGACATGGCGTATCTCTTTATATCAATGGAAACCCTAAGTAACACATCTGAAAATATGGGAAAAGTTTTGCTTTTTCACACAATGATGTTCAGATTCATTTCTAGGAAGGATGATAGAGCAAACTGAAACTCCACTTTATGGACTCTAAATATATACAATGAATGTTTATGTACAAGTGATAATATCAACTTTCATAATCTAAATTCTATATTCCCTTCAAAACACTTAAAAACCAACAAGGAAACACAGCCCTACACAGATGAATGGTTTGTACTAGGCTCAGATCCAAGTTCCTCATATTCAATCTTACCTATATTGGTTCACATGGATGTGACACTACAACCAGCTTCCCCAAGGACATGTCAATATACTTAGTAGACACCTGAACAGGTTCAGATATGAGCTTTAAGCAGATTTCATCAGACTATAGGGAAATATAGGCTGTAGGATAAAGGGTAGCTAGGCTGATAGGAAGAGATCCACAGAGGAAATAGGGAAGAACTTCATATGAAATCAGTTCATTTTTAAGGCACAGGTTATGTAGGAAATTTTCTTTTTATGTACAAATGGACTGTCTGAAAAATTAGTTAATTTAAAAAACTAGACATCTTACTGGCAATGAGCACACGATTTCTATCACTTTGTTGGTAGTACCACAGGAAATTCATCAGACTACACAGATATGCTTATCCTCAGAGTCTAGTAGAGTGACTTGAAGTTGTATTATTCATAGATTCAGAGAACATGGACTCCTAGAAACAGAATTCTCTCAAATCACTTTTTCAGATACAATATAATGACACAATAACACTACAAATAGAATCCATTTAATAGGAGAAATGAGGAAAGGGGATAGTGTTTTAAACGTAAATAAAGAAAATATCTAATAAAATATCCTTTTATTAAACATATTTCCTGAACCTTGTTTATAATGGTCTTCTTGCTTCTTTAAACCCCACCTCCCTTTGAGCGTCCAAATTAGGAGAAAAATAATTAAATTTATTGGGCTTTGTTTAAGGAGAGCTAATAAAAGACTTAGGCAGAAATTTTAAATTATTTGTTTTCTCCTGACTTCAACCTTATTCCATAGAAACTTACTATCACAAATATTTCTTACCTTTATAGTAACAAACAGCAAGAATGATCAGGAGAATATACGAGCACACCTTCATGGTTCTCAGCTTGATTTTTGACTTAGTAAATGCTGAGCAAATGAACTCTACAAGAGGCTGTGGAGACCAGGGATATTTGTACAAGGTGAGGCTTACTGATCCTGCCCTCAGGCAGGTGGCAGCTCAGAAAGTTTGTGACTGTTAACATTACAACAATATAAACAATTTTTAGAAGAGAAATTATTTTTAAGTTCTATCACCAAAACATTTAAAACAAGAGGAATTTTATAACCATCCAGTGAATATGGATCAAATTCCTTCTTCCTTTCTAACTGGTTTCACTCACTGTCATGTATGACTAAATTTTAGCTTTTTTCATGTAGATTAATAAGCAGAAGCGGGGGAATCTCATTGGCATACAATGAACCTGGTGATAAGTAGATATTTTGAAATCTAATGTTCCTTCTTTCCTCCTCCCTCCCTCCCTTCTTGCCTCTCTTCCTCCCTTCCTTTCTTCCTTCATTCCTTCTTTTTTGCCTGCCTTCCTTTCTCTGTTCCCCTCCTTCCCTCCTCCCTCCTTCCTTTTATTCCTTCTTTCCCTCCTTTCTTTTATTCCTTCCCTACTATCCCTTTCTTCTTCCCTTTCTTCCTTCTCTTTTTCCTCCTTCTTCATTTCCTTCCTTACTGTCTTCCTTCTTCTATGTATATCTATATGTTGCAGTGTACAATTGTGGACCAGAGGACAATTTTATGCACACTTTCCATTTAAGTCTGTGTCACAGTTATTGAGCTCATATGGTTGTACTTGGTCACAAATATCCTGATGTGCCAAAATTCAGACCAGAAACACAGGTGCTCTGAGATTTATAGCCCCTGATTTCTTCTCAAGGTTTTCTATCTCCAAAGTTGTCTCACTTTTTGATTTCTTAGTTGTTTCTACTTCTGTTTTTAGATCCAGGATGGTTTTGCTCAGTTCCATCATTTGTTTGTTTGTGTTTTCCTGTAATTCTTTAAGAGAGTTTTGTGTTTCCTCTTTCATGACTTCTGCCTGTTGACTCAAGTTCTCCTGCATTTCTTTAAGTGTTTTTGCCTTTCTTCTTTATTGGCTTCTATCTCTTGGGCCTTATTCTCCTGCATTTCTTTAAGAGATTTTTGTGTTTCCATTATATGGGTTTTTAGCTTATTCATGTTCCCCTGTATTTCTTTAAGAGATTCATTCATGTCCTTTTTGTGTTCTTCTAGCAGCATCATGAACAGTGATTTTAAATTCAAATCTTGTTTCTCTGGTGTGTTGGCATAACCAGGACTTGGTGATGATGGAGAGTTTGGTTCAGATGCTGCCATATTGCCTAGATTTCTGTTAGTAGCGTTCCTGCGTTTGCCGTTTGCCATCTTGTTCTCTGGAGCTAGTTGGCCTTGTCTCTGGCTGGTGTTTCAGCCTCCTGAGAGGCTCTAGGGCTATTTCTGCAACACTGGATGGCAGGGTTTCCGCTGTTGCAGATTGCTGATGTGCTGTCCTCCTCTTGGGTGTATTTGCAGCCCTATTGTGTGTGTTGCACCCCAAATTGTGACTGTGAACCAGAAGGTGCCCATTTGCTCCTTCAGGGAGTGCTGAGGGGTGTATGCTGCGGGGACCTTTTCTGTGTGCTGATCACTCTGCTGGCCAGCGGAACTCCCAACCGGGTTGGTGCACGCAAGGCTAGCCTTGCTGCTCAGGCCCTGAGTCTAGGCAAAAACCTGGCAGGCCAATGCCTGAGCAAAGTTCTCCTCAGCTGTGAGTGTTAATTGGGTCTGTCAGGTGGCCAGGATGGAGGTGTGTGCGCGCTTCCTGAGAGTGCTGGGAGAGTCTGCTGGGCTAACAACCTCCTGGCTGGGTCGGCACACAGATGGCCCACCGAGCATCCCAGGGCCTGGGGGCAGTCCAGGGCCTGACCGTCTGAGACCCCTGCTATGTCTGCCTCGGGCTATGCCTGTTAGCTGGTTTGGTTTTGCCTGCTAGGACTCTCTGGCTTCCCGTAGGCAAAATGGCGGGTGCGCGCGCCCTGGCCCGGGCAAACAACCTCCTGGCCGGGTTTGCACACTGGTGCCCCCCCACCCCCCGACCAGCTCAGTGCCTGGGTGCAGGCCAACGCCCGTTGGGCTTAGACCCCCGCGATGTTGGTCTCGGGTTGTATTTGCGTACCTCAGTCTGTCTGATTTCTCTAGCGTCTGAGAACCAATATGGAGGCCTTGTAACTGACTGGCGGGAGGCAGAGTTCTGATGTGGCTTCTGTGTGGTCTCTTTCTTTATTTCTTTATTGACAAAGTAATCATTGAGTAGAGGGTTGTTCAGCTTCCATATGTATGTGGGCTTTCTGCTTTTTTTTTTTTTTTTTTTTTGTTATTGAAGACCAGGGTTAATCCATAGTGATGTAGTGATCTGGTGGACATGGATTATTTCAATTTCCTTATATCTGTTGCGGTCTGTTTTGTGACAGATTATATGGTCAATTTTGGAGAAGGTACCATGAAGTGCTGAGAAGAACATATATTCATAAATTCTTAAAGCCATTTGGTTCAGAAATTCTGTTAGTTTCTCTGTTTCTCTGTTTAGTTTGTGTTTCTCTGATCTGTCCATTGATAAGAGTGGGGTGTTGAAGTCCCCCAAAATTATTGTATGAGGTGCAATGTGTGCTTTGAGTTTTAGTAAAGTTTCTTTTATAAATGTGGGTGCCCTTGCCTTTGGAGCATAGATGTTTGAAACTGAGAGTTCTTGGTAGATTTTTTTCTTTGATGATTATGAAGTATCCTTCGTTATCTTTTTTGGAAACTTGTAGTTGAAAGTCAATTTCATCTGATATTAGAATGGTTATCCCAGCTTTTTTCCTGGGACCATTTGCTTGGAAAATTGTTTTCCAGCCCTTTACTCTGAGGTAGTGTTTTTCTTTGACACTGAGGTGCATTTCCAGTATACAGCAAAATGCTGGGTCCTATTTATATATCCAGTCTGTTTGTCTATGTCGTTTTGTTTTTTGAGAATCGAGTCTATTGATATTAAGAGATATTAAAGAATGGTGATCTGCTTCTATTTCCTAACAGTTCATGTTCTGAAAAATTTTATTCCTTCAGCGTTCCATTCTCTATTAAAATATTTATGGATGACAATCTAGTTCAAACCACTATACCCTGTAAATTGTTTTAGGGCTGGACATTGCACGACTTTGCGTTCTAAGAGAAAAATAAAATATTTGATGAGGAACAAGCATATTTATATGCCCATTGGATCCTATAAAATTGTGGTACAGATAAACACTTTTGGGACATGATAGTCCTAGCCATACTTAATAGAAGGTAGTAATATAGTGTTTGAGACATTTTGTTCCAATGATTCATTTAGTGTCAAAATTACATACATAGAAAAGGAAGCATTATCATGATTAAGTGATATTTCAGGGTTTCTGATAATAAGTTATAGATATGTATTCACATTTCAGTATGTGGGATCATGACAAACCATTTTTAATTACTGCCTCATGTGCTTCAGACTTCTGACATTAGGTGATGTCTTTTGAAGTTCCATCTTACAGTGTACATCAAGACTCCTGTACTACCCCCTTCCTAGCTACTAAGCTATTATCTAATAAAGAGTGCTAGTTAATACCAAGAAAATCATGACACATCTGTCTTCAGTGTGGGATATTATTTCTTCCATTATTAAAATTTAATGTTTTGGTTAAATCCACTTTATAATTTAATACAGTATTAAACTAAGAATATTTTTTCATTTTATTAGATATTTTCTTTATTTACATTTCAAATGTTATTCCCTTTTCCTGATTTCCCCTCTGAAAACACCCTATATCATGCCCCCATCCCTCTGTTCACCAACACACCTATTCCTGCTTCTCTGTCCTGTCATTTCCCTGTATTGGGAAATCAAGCTGTCTCAAGACCAAGGACCTCTCCTCCCTTCGACATCAAACAAGGCCATCCTCTGCTACATATGTAGCTGGAGCTAAGGGTCTCCCCATGTGTGCTATTTGGTTGGTGGTTTAGATCATGGGAGCTCAGAGGGTATTGATTGATTCATATTGTTGTTCCTCCTGTGGGACTATAAGCTCCTTCAGCTCCTCCATTGGGAACCTTGTGGTCAATCTATTGGTTGGCTGCGAGCATCCACTTCTGTATTTGTCGGGTATTATTATATAGCCATTCAGAAGACAGCTATATCACACTCCTGTCAGCAAGCAGTCGTGGCATCCACAATAGTTTCTGGGTTTTGTGACTGTATGTGGGATGGATCCCTAGGTGGGGCAGTCTCTGGATGGTCTTTCACTCAGACTCTGCTTCACATTTTGTTTTTGTATCTCCTTCTATGGGTATTTTGTTCCCCCTACTAAGAAGGACCAGAGTATCCATACTTTGTTCTTCTTACTTCTTGAGCATCATTTGATATGTGAATTGTGTATTAGGCATTCCAAGCTTCTGGGCTAATATGCACTTATCAGTGAGTGCATACCATTTGTGCTCTTTGTGATTAGATTACTTCACTCAGGATGATATTTTCTAGTTCCACACATTTGCCTAAGAATTTCATGAACTCATTGTTTTTAATAGCTGAGTAGTATTCCATTGTGTAAATATGCCACATTTTCTGTATCCATTCCTCCATTGAAGGACATCTGGGTTCTTTACAGCTTCTGGCTATTATAAATAGAACTGCTATGAACATAGTGGAACATGTGTCCTTATTACATGCTGGGGAATGCTCTGGGTATAAATCCAGGAGTGGTATAACTGGGTCCTCCAGTAGTATTATGCCCAATTTTCCGAGGAAATGCCAAACTGATTTCCAGAGTGGTTGTACCAGCATGCAATCCCACTAGCAGTGGAGTAGTGTTCCTCTTTCTCCACATACTCACCAGCACCTGCTGTCTTCTGAGTTTTTGATCTTAGCCATTCTGACTGGTGTAAGGTGAAATCTCAGGGTTATTTTGGCTTGCATATCCCTGATGACTAAGGATGTTGAACGTTTCTTTAGGTGTTTCTCAACCATTCAATATTCCTCAGGTGAAAACTCTTTTCTTAGCTCTGTACCCCATTTTTAATAGGGTTATTTGGTTCTCTGAAGTCTAACTCTTTGAGTTCTTTGTATATATTGGATATTAGGAGTCTGTGGGATGTAGGGTTAATAAAGATTTTTTCTTGATTTGTTAGTTGCCATTTTGTCCTATTGACAGTTTCCTTTCGCTTACAGAAGCTTTGTAATTTCATGACGTCCCATTTGTCTATTCTTGATCTTAGAGTATAAGATATTGGTGTTCTGTTTAGGAAAATTTCCCCTGTGCCCATATGATTGAGGCTCTTACCCTTGGTCTAATCTATTAGTTTCGGTGTGTCTGGTTTTATGTTGAGTTCCTTGATCCACTTGGACTTGAACTTTGTACAAGGAGATAAGAGTGGATCAATTTGCATTCTTCTGCATGCTAACCACCAGTTGAAGTATTACCAGTTGTTGAAAAGTCTATCTTTTTTTCCATGTGACTGCATAGTGGCTGTGATTACTTGCAAAAACCCTACAAGAGACCATGCCAATTAAAATAGCAACATGGACATACCTATAGTCCTGGCACTCAGGAAGCAGAAGAGGTAGATCATCTTGAGTTTGATACCAGCCTGCTCTGTAAAGTGAGTTCAAGAACATCAAGGACTACACAGAAAAATCCTGACTTTAAAGCCCCCCAAGTATAGAAAAGAACAATAAAGAAAGCAAATATGGATGAGGGAATAGTATCTGATACCCACACCTAAGGAGCTATTGGCAATTGAAGGTGGCTGGAAAAAAGAAAGTCACTTTTCCTTGGGTGTATGGACATTGGTATATTTATTGTACCACTGTGAATGACCCTGTATTCAGGTACTTATGTCCAGCATTAATTGGACTCAGTAGATTTTATTCAAAGTCACAAAGGACAAAAAGGTGAAAAGAAATCTGCTGAGATGGCAAACAGACAGACACAGGAAGGGGAAGGTGGATACCATTAAGATCAAAGAAAATGTATAAAATCTTCAATGGATAAAAAAATGTTATGATGAGAAAGGGAAATGAAAAAGATATTTGAAAAAAATCCCCCTATATTGAAAAAGTTAATGTAAAAATCTTAGACAGACATTAGAAAACAAAGAATTAAAAAAAGATTGTTTTAAGACAACTACCATCACCAGAAGCAAGAAAACAAGAAAATGAGCAAACAAAAACCTCCCAACCCTTTATGTGCAGAAGAAAACCAAACGGAGAGAAAGGGGAGACAATTTAAGAGATGATACCTAAAAATAAAATAAAGAGAGTTACTCAGTAATCAAAATAAACACATTTAAATGAATATGTTAAGGGCTTAAAAAGTAAAAAAAAAATTAAAAAAAAATTTAGTTCTAATTAGTAGATGAAATCTTTTTGAATCTCTTTATTCAGGGATTCTTTAACCCTAAGCGGGTCACCATTTAAACAGAGAATCCTGGAGACCTGAGATTTTACAGAGCAGTTTGTATCTGTCCCTATTGTCCTCCAAAAATGCCGCCCAGGACTATCTCTCAATATGCAATAGACAGGGTAAATTCAGTCTCACAGATTCCTACCTGTTCTTCATTTTTCAGACTAAGTTTCAAATGTTGGGTTTCCTCTCAAAATGGTACCGTGTCCCTGTACTCAGTCATGTTGATGTGCAACTGGTTCTTATGCTTGTGAGGATTTGAGCTTGTCCTGAGTGTAGGACTCTAAGCAGGCTCCCTGGTTGAGCTTGCAGGGGCATCTCACAGTTTTCAAGACCTCCACCTAGAAGTCATGCAGCTGGAGTGACCTTTGATTAGTTTCTGTTCCGCAAGTTGTTATTGTTTCCTTTTTTCTTTTTCTTTTTGGCATTTTTTATTTGATATATTCTTTATTTACATTTCAAATGATTTCCCATTTCCTGAATCCCCCCTCCCTGATAATCCCATAAGCCCTCTTCCCTCCCCCTGTTTCCCAATCCATGCTTTCCCACTTCCCTGTCTTGGTATTCCCCTACACTGCTGCAATGAACCTTCCCAGAACCAGAGGCCACTCCTTACTTCTTCTTGGGCATCATTTGATTTGTGAATTGTGTCTTGGGTATTCCAAGTTTCTAGGCTAATATCCGCTTATCAGTGAGTGCATACATGACTGATCTTTTGAGACTGGGTTACCTCACTTAGTATGATGTTCTCCCGTTCCATTTGTCTAAGAATTTCATGAATTCATTGTTTCTTTTTTTAATTTGATATATTTTTTATTTACATTTCAAATGATTTCCCCTTTTCTGGTTCCCCACTCCACAAGAGTCCCATAAGCCCTCTTCCCTCCCCCTGTTCCCCCATCCACCCCTTTTCACTTCCCTGCTCTGGTATTGCCCTATACTGCTACACTGAGTCTTTCCATAACCAGGTGCCACTCCTCCGTTCTTCTTGGACATCATTTGATGTGTGGATTGTTTTGGGTATTCCAATTTTTCTATATTATTTGTTTACATTCCCAATGATTTCCTCTTTCCCAGTTCCCCCCTCCCCATAATTCCCATAAGCTCTAAGCACATTTCAATTATATTGTCATTGCCCTCATGAACATTTGATACCTTCCTTCTCTTTCCCTCTTTGTAAAGAGGTCCTTTCTCTCTCCTTTCTTCATTTTGAGACAGGGTCTCACTATGTATCCCTTAACAGTTTGGAACTTGCTTTGAGTTCCTTTAACTCAAGAGAGTCATTAACTGCAAATGAGTATGTTTTCCATCAAGGCTTTGTACAGAAAACAAGCTTGCATGTTCAAATTATTGAGAAGATTCACTGCACTTCATGTAGAAGAATGGAGAGCACTGTGACTCTATTTCAATGAAGCTTATCACAACCAAGGAACTTCTTTAAGTAGGAACTTTCCATAAGTAGTACCATAGGTTAAGTGGGAAAGATACTGAGTTGGCATGCTTAGGCAGTGAATGCCACTTTGTGTAGGGCAACAATCGGACAGTTTAGTATAGTGGCCACAGAAGAAGCCAATGTTTGTCATCATCTTTGTTCATTTTTATTTATGAATACTTGGGAATATTATGGGATAAATATGAAACTTACTTGCAGGAGAGGGTAGGAGAATGTTCAAACAAATATGATGTTCCTCGTGTCTGATTTTCAGGCTTGATAGTCATGTAGATAGAGATTATCTCTGTAACTTATCACCATCACTGAAATGACTTTTTAAACTCAAAACACACTCAATCCAAGTTCCAGTAATTAGGATAACAAGAGGCATATCATAACATGGAATGAGGGTAGTTTATTAATGCAAGACATTGAAAACTTCAGATTGAGCAGGGGAGTTAGTTCTTCTAGTACTACCCCAGGACAATATGAAGAACCGTATTAGCCAACTCTTTCCATTTACAGTTTAAAATAACTTGTGCCTGGAAATAAACAGATATTAAGAAAAGAAATGTGAGGAGAGTCAGGAAGCTCCTGAGAAAGAAAAGGTAACACACCAAGAGTCCATTGAGGGCACTATCTAAAGACAAAAGGGAAAATGCAAAGTGTGCTCAGGTAAATAATGGAATAATTGATATTAATGGAAATTCTTTCCAAATTTAGATGAGTAAATTTTGAATAGATTCAACAGTGTAGCTCAGATTCCTCACTCTGTGATATCTCTGTGATCAGGAGGGGACAGGGTAGGCCACATTTCCCCAGACATAACTTCCTCTAATGATTTAGGATTGTGTCCTCTACTTTCCTTGCTGTGAGATAACCAGGGAGACCCAGGGCAGAAGTGGGTAAGGAGAATTGGAAAACGTAAGAAAAAAGATGTTTACAAGTTCCTGGCAGGGTCAGTAAAGGTGGCAGAGAAATGAATTCTAATGATAAGTTGCTTCTAAGAAGGTTATGTCTAGCTTTCCTCCTCCCATCTGTGTGATTTTCATTTACCTACATTCCCCATAGCATTTGATAGAGCTAATGTCCATTTATTGTGTAGATGTTAGCTTCAGCAAAATCCTTAGGAGATTCACAATAGAGGTAGCCTTGAATCCACCTTTTGTAGGACCCTATTTTTCCTTGTTAGAATACCACAAGAGTGCTATATTTAAGGTGAAACTCTAGAAAAAGTCAGATACCCAAGGCATTGTTTACAACCAAACTTAGATCAGCAGTGTATTCCTGTGCCCCACACTATTCCTGATGTCCTGTGCTTATCCCCATCCATGTGATCCTCATAGAATGTTGGGTTAACTTCAGTTGTGGCCTTCTGAGAGTTTAAAGCAAAATGACCATACCAATGCTTCTGATACTTCCACCCTGTCTTCATATGTCATATGATCTACACATCTCTTTACTTCAGTGTTGATTCAACAGCCTCTGGAGGTGCATCAAATCTCTCAAGTTCTCTTTTCAATTCTTCCTCACTTTTTAGTATGAAGGTCAGGCTTTCATGTACAACAGCATCGCAGACCAGGCTGGCCTTAGCTTAAATGGGTAAGGAGAAGCATAAAGAATTTACTTAACCAAAATTTCTTTTTGTTGTTGTTGTTGTTGTTGTTGTTGCTATTATTGTTGTTTTTGTTTTGACATAGTGTTGCTCTGTGTAATTCACACTACAGTCTAAGGCTGGCCTCAAGTTTCAAACTTTCAGAAATCTGCCTGCCTTTGCCTCTGAAGCGCTGTGTGTGATAAAGGTGTGTGTAAAAGCTGCTGAGATGCTTTTCATTTTTAAATAATTTTCTTGCAGGAATCTCTCTGACTTGATACTGCAGAGTAGACAGGATATGCAGGATATTGTGATCCACACCTGTACCTTCTGTGATACAAGACTGTGAAGACTGTGAATTCCAAAAAACTCACAGCAAGGGACTATAGAACAATTATTATTGGATCTCTATGTTTCTGTTTTTGTCTCCATCTATTATTCCCAAAGCTTCTATTACTTGCTGAAACTCCCTTTTCTAGCATTAAAACTTTGAGGTTTGACCATGTATTCAATTGCATTTTTATGAGTCTTGGTTAGTTTAAAATATAATTCTTGTACTATCCAACTTGACATGAATAACAGAATTAAAATTGTACAAGCAACAGGAAAATGAAAAAGTGAGCAGACTGCCAATGTGTAGAGAGGCAACATCTTGAAATTGACAGAATTAGGTCATGGCCTCAGGTACAGTTCCAGGTAGAAATATGAAGTTACAAAATCAATCAGTTTTGATGCACACCAGAAGATATGTGTGAACCTGGTATAAGGTTTAGCTTTGCGGACTTTGAGCGGCGGCGGCGGCGGCGGCGGCGGTAGCAGTGGCTGCTCCAGCTGAAGGGCCATCAGCGGTGGAACCAAGGCGACACAGGGTCCAGTTAGGCCCTGCGCCCACGACCACTGACCTTCGCTGACCAGCCGGGCGGCAAGCAACTGCGGTTCTGCGGAGCCTTTCGCTGCACGGAAGCCACTTCAGAACTCGGCTGCCCGCCAGTCAGGAGAGACTCACCGCCATCTTGATCCCGGGCTCCAGAGATCCGTCAGACTGAGGTACACAAACATAATCCTAGGCCCAACACCGCAGGGGTCGGAGCCAGACGGGCGTTGGCCTGCACCCAGGCCCTGGGCTGTTCGAGTGGCCATCGGGGCGCCAACCCAGCCAGGAGTTTTTTTTTTTGCCCCGGCCGGTGCACGCGCCGCCATTTTGCCTACAGGAGCCAGAGTGCTCGGGAGGGCAGAGACTGCTAACAAGCGTAGCCTGAGGCTAACAAAACGGGGGTCTAGGCCCCAAAAGGCACAGGACTGACCCCAAGAACTGGGCGGCTTGGTGGGCCATCTGCGTGTCAACCAGCCCAGGAGGTTATTAGCACAACAGACTCTCCCGGTGCTTTCGCGGAGCGCGGACGCGCACGCCCACCATCCGGGTCACCTGGCGGACCCAAATAACAGACATAGCCCTAGGGGAACTTTGCTCGGACCTTGGCCTCCCAGGCGTTTGCCTGGACTCAGGGCCCAGGCGACAAGGCTAACCTAGTGTGCGCCAGCCCGGTTGGGGAAATCGGCTGCCCAGCGGAGTGAGCGGAGCACAGGGGAGGTCACAGCAACATTCACCTTCGGAGCTCCCTGGGGGTGCACACGGGTTCCACCTGGTCCACAGACACAATCTGGGGCAAGGCCTCAGGCAGAAGCCCCCAGCTCAACTCTCTCCGCTTCAGATCAGCCTGGGTGGCCGCCACATCTCCAGGTCCCTCAAGAGGCTAGTGGGGGCTTCCGGGCGGCCAGCTGGGAGAAGTCGGTGTGCTCCAATAAATCCTGCGGGCCCCAGCGGGAGCCTTCAGGTGCCTGCTTCGGGATCTGAACAGCCTGGACAACAGCACCCTGTCTATAGGCAGTGCAGAGTGTAAGCTGTGCACCAGAGGCCAACGGGGAAGGGGCAGCTTGCACTGGTGAGTCCAGCACTGACAAGACCAAGTAACACCAGTGAGAGCTAGATGGCAAAAGGCAAACGCAGAAACGTCACTAACAGAAATCAAGGCAATATGGCAACATCTGAACCAAATTCTCCTCTACCAGCAAGTCCTGGATACCCCATCACACCAGTAAAACAAGATTCGGATTTAAAATCACTGGTCATGATGCTGGTACAGGAACACATGAAGGGCATTGAGGAGAAAATGGATCAAAAGTTAGAAGCCCTTGCAAGGGAAACACAAAAATCATTGAAAGAAATCCAGGAGAATACAAAAGCCAACAAGGAGGAAATGCAAAAAACACTTAAAGAAATACAGGAGAACTTTGCTCAACAGGCTGAGGTCATGAAAGACGAAACACAAAAATCTCTTAAAGAAATACAGGAGAACTTTGGTCAACAGGCTGAGCTCATGAAAGAGGAAACACAAAAATCTCTTAAAGAATTACAGGAAAACACAAACATGCAAGGGAAGGAGCTAAGCAAAACCATCCAGGATCTAAAATCAGAAGTAGAAACAACTAAGAAAACTCAAAGGGAGACAACTTTGGAGATAGAAAGCCTTGGGAAGAAATCAGGGGACAGAGATGCAAATATCAACAACAGAATACAAGAGATAGAAGAAAGAATCTCAGATGCTGAAGATTCCATAGAAACCATGGACTCAACAGTTAAAGAAAATGCAAAGTGCAAAAAGCTTGTAACCCAAAATATCCAGGAAATCCAGGACACAATGAGAAGACCAAACCTAAGGATTATAGGCATAGATGAGAGTGAAGATTTACAACTTAAAGGGCCAGCAAATATCTTCAATAAAATTATGGAAGAAAACTTCCCTAACCTAAAGAGAGAGATGCCCATGAATATACAAGAAGCCTACAGAACTCCAAACAGACTGGACCAGAACAGAAATACTTCCCGTCACATAATAATCAAAACACCAAATGTTCTAAACAAAGAAAGAATACTAAAGGCAGTAAGAGAAAAAGGCCAAGTAACATATAAAGGAAGACCTATCAGAATCACAGCAGACTTTTCACCTGAGACTATGAAGGCTAGAAGGTCCTGGGCAGATCTCATGCAGACTCTAAGAGAACACAAATGCCAACCAAAACTACTATATCCAGCAAAACTCTCAATCACCATAGATGGAGAAACTAAGATATTTCATGACAAAACCAAGTTCACCCAATATCTATCCACAAACCCAGCCCTAAAAAGGATAATAGGAGGACAACACCAATACAAGGAGGGAAACTCCACCCTGAAAAAAGCAAGATAGTAACCTTTCATCAAACCCAAAAGAAGTTAAGCAATCAAATTTAAAAAATAACGTCAAAAATGATAGGAAGTAACAATCACTATTCCTTAATATCTCTTAACATCAATGGACTCAACGCCCCAATAAAAAGACACAGACTAACTGACTGGATACGTAAACAGGACCCTACATTTTGCTGCTTACAGGAAACACACCTCAGGGTCAAAGACAAACACTACCTTAGAGTAAAAGGCTGGAAGACAATTTTACAAGCAAATGGTCTCAGGAAACAAGCTGGAGTAGCCATTTTAATATCAGATAAAATTGACTTTCAACCCAAAGTCATCAAAAGAGACTCTGAGGGACACTTCTTGCTGGTCAAAGGAAAAATACAACAAGAAGAACTCTCAATCCTGAACATCTATGCTCCAAATGCAAGGGCACCCTCTTTCATAAAAGAAACTCTATTAAAACTCAAAGCACACATTACACCTAACACAATAATTGTGGGTGACTTCAACACTGCACTTTCCTCAATGGACCGATCAGGAAAACAGAAACTAAACAAGGACACAATGAAACTAATTGAAGCTTTGGACCAATTAGACTTAACTGATATATATAGAACATTCTATCCTAAAACAAAAGAATATACCTTTTTTTCAGCACCTCATGGTACCTTCTCCAAAATCGACCATATAATTGGTCACAAGACAGACCTCAACAAATATAAAAAGATAGAACTAATCCCATGCCTCCTATCTGATCACTATGGAATAAAAGTGGTCTTCAATAGCAACAGAAACAACAGAAAACCCACATACACGTGGAAATTGAACAATACTCTACTCAATGACACCTTGGTCAAGGAAGAAATAAAGAAAGAAATTAAAGACTTTTTAGAACACAATGAAAATGAAAACACAACATACCCAAATCTATGGGACACAATGAAAGCAGTGCTAAGAGGAAAACTCATAGCCCTGAGTGCCTCCAAAAAGAAAATGGAGAGAGCATACATTACCAACTTAATGACACACCTGAAAGCCCTAGAACAAAAAGAAGCTATTTCACCCAGGAGGAGTAGAAGACAGGAAATCATCAAACTCAGGGCCGAAATCAATCAAGTAGAAACAAAGAGAACCATACAAAAAATCAACAAAACTAGGAGCTGGTTCTTTGAGAAAATCAACAAGATAGATAAACCCTTAGCCAGACTGACCAAAGGGCACAGAGAAAGTATCCAAATTAACAAACTTAGAAATGAAAAGGGAGACATAACAACGGAAACTGAGGAAATCCAAAAAATCATCAGATCCTACTACAAGAGCCTGTACTCAACACAACTGGAGAATCTGGAGGAAATGGACAATTTCCTTGACAGATACCAAATACCAAAATTAAATCAGGACCAACTAGACCATCTAAACAGTCCCATAAAGCCTAAAGAAATAGAAGGAGTCATAGAAAGTCTTCCAACCAAAAAAAGCACAGGACCAGATGGTTTCAGTGCAGAATTCTACCAGACCTTCAAAGAAGAGTTAACACCAATACTCTTCAAACTATTCCACAAAATAGAAACAGAAGGAACACTACCCAATTCCTTCTACAAAGCCACAATTACGCTGATACCAAAGCCACACAAAGATCCAACAAAGAAAGAGAACTTCAGACCAATTTCCCTTATGAACATCGATGCAAAAATACTCAACAAAATTCTTGCCAACCGAATCCAAGAACACATCAAAACGATCATCCACCATGATCAAGTAGGCTTTATCCCGGGAATGCAGGGTTGGTTCAATATACGGAAATCCATCAATACAATCCACTACATAAACAAACTCAAAGAACAAAACCACATGGTCATTTCATTGGATGCTGAAAAAGCATTTGACAAAATTCAGCATCCTTTCATGCTTAAAGTCTTGGAGAGAACAGGAATTCAAGGCCCATACCTAAACATAGTAAAAGCAATATACAGCAAACCGGTAGCCAGCATCAAACTAAACGGAGAGAAACTTGAAGCAATCCCACTGAAATCAGGGACCAGACAAGGCTGCCCCCTTTCTCCTTATCTTTTCAATATTGTACTTGAGGTACTAGCTCGGGCAATTCGACAACATAAGGAGGTCAAAGGGATACAAATTGGAAAGGAGGAAGTCAAACTATCATTATTTGCAGACGACATGATCGTCTACCTAAGTGACCCAAAGAACTCCACTAGAGAGCTCCTACAGCTGATAAACAACTTCAGCAAAGTGGCAGGTTACAAAATCAACTCAAGCAAATCAGTGGCCTTCCTATACTCAAAGGATAAACAGGCTGAGAAAGAAATTAGGGAAATGACCCCCTTCACAATAGCCACAAACAGTATAAAGTATCTTGGGGTGACTCTTACCAAACATGCGAAAGATCTGTATGGCAAGAACTTCAAGACTCTGAAGAAGGAAATGGAAGAAGACCTCAAAAAATGGGAAAACCTCCCATGCTCATGGATCGGTAGAATCAATATAGTTAAAATGGCCATTTTGCCTAAAGCACTATACAGATTCAATGCAATACCCATCAAAATCCCAACTCAATTCTTCACAGAGTTAGAAAGAGCAATTATCAAATTCATCTGGAACAACAAAAAACCCAGGATAGCTAAAACTATTCTCAGCAACAAAAGAAAATCTGGGGGAATCAGTATCCCTGACCTCAAGCAATACTACAGAGCAATAGTGTTAAAAACTGCATGGTATTGGTACAGTGACAGGCAGGAGGATCAATGGAACAGGATTGAAGATCCAGAAATGAACCCACACACCTATGGCCACTTGATCCTCGACAAAGAGGCTGAAAACATCCAATGGAAAAAAGATAGCCTTTTCAACAAATGGTGCTGGTTCAACTGGAGGTCAGCATGCAGAAGAATGCGAATTGATCCATCCTTGTCTCCTTGTACTAAGCTCAAATCCAAATGGATCAAGGACCTCCACATAAAGCCAGACACTCTGAAGCTAATAGAAAAGAAACTGGGGAAGACCCTTGAGGACATCGGTACAGGGAGAAAGTTTCTGAACAGAACACCAATAGCGTATGCTCTAAGAGCAAGAATTGACAAATGGGACCTCATAAGGTTACAGAGTTTCTGTAAGGCAAAGGACACCATCAAGAGGACAGATCGGCAACCAACAAATTGGGAAAAGATCTTCACCAATCCTACATCAGATAGAGGGCTAATATCCAATATATATAAAGAACTCAAGAAGTTAGACTCCAGAAAACCGAACAACCCTATTAAAAAATGGGGTACAGAGTTAAACAAAGAATTCTCACCTGAAGAACTTCGGATGGCGGAGAAGCATCTTAAAAAATGCTCCACTTCATTAGTCATTAGGGAAATGCAAATCAAAACAACCCTAAGATTTCATCTTACACCAGTCAGAATGGCTAAGATTAAAAATTCAGGAGACAGCAGGTGTTGGAGAGGGTGCGGAGAAAGAGGAACACTCCTCCACTGCTGGTGGGGTTGCAAATTGGTACAACCACTCTGGAAAGCAGTCTGGCGGTTCCTCCGAAAACTGGGCACCTCACTTCCAGAAGATCCTGCTATACCACTCCTGGGCATATACCCAGAGGATTCCCCACCATGTAATAAGGATACATGCTCTACTATGTTCATAGCAGCCCTATTTATAATTGCCAGATGCTGGAAAGAACCCAGGTATCCCTCAACAGAAGAGTGGATACAAAAAATGTGGTATATCTACACAATGGAGTACTATTCAGCCATTAGAAACAATGAATTCATGAAATTCTTAGGCAAATGGATGGAGCTAGAGAACATCATACTAAGTGAGGTAACCCAGACTCAAAAGGTGAATCATGGTATGCACTCACTAATAAGTGGTTATTAACCTAGAAAACTGGAATACCCAAAACATAATCCACACATCAAATGAGATACAAGAAGAAAGCAGGAGTGGTCCCTGGTTCTGGAAAGACTCAGTGAAACAGTATTTGGCAAAACCAGAACGGGGAATTGGGAAGGGGTGGGAGGGAGGACAGGGGAAGAGAAGGGGGCTTACGGGACTTTCGGGGAGTGGGGGGGGGCTAGAAAAGGGGAAATCATTTGAAATGTAAATAAATTATATCAAATAAAAAAAAAATACCACCTAAAAAAAAAAAAAAAAAAAAAAAAAAAAAAAAAAAGGTTTAGCTTTGCATAACAATGATCAGATTCACTTCTAGGGAAAGTGAAAGGGCAACCTGAAACCCACTTTATGGATTCTAAAGATCTATGATGAATGTTCTTGTAAAACTAAAGAACTCAACTTTCATAATCTAAGTTCCCTTTAATGCTCTTATAAGAAGAAAATAAACAAGAAAAAATCATATCTCCATAGTTAACATTGACTGGCCTCAGACCTAAGTTCCTCATATTTAACCTCACTTAGGAGGAAAACAGGGATGTGCCACCATTACCAATTTTCACAAGAACATGTTAATACTATATTTAGGAGGTGCCTAGATAGGGTCTGATGTGAGCCTCAAGCAGATTCAATCAGACTGTATGAAAATGTTGTACACTATAGAATGAAGGGTAGCTAAGCAGACAGGAGATGGAGAAAGGAAAGAAAAGAATTGGCATTGAAATTTGGTTTATTTTGAAGGCACAGTGTATGAAGGAATGTTGTGTTTACATGCAAATGCATTGTTTGTAAAAGCTAAAATTTTAATTTAAGAAAAACAGACATCTTAATGGAAATGAACAACTTCTATTACCATTTTTGGTAGGACCCCCTCCCCCCCAGGAAACTGATCAAACTTCAAAGGCCTGATTATTCCCAGAGTCTAGTTGAAGGATTTGAAGTTGTATTACTCACAGCTCAGAGAACAATGACTGTTAGGAACAGTGAGCTCTCATAAGACAGCTTCCTAGATGCAATAATGTAAAAAATAACAAAACAAACAGAATCCCTTTAATAAAAATATTCCCTGATCTTTGTTCATAGTGTCCTTTTTGGTTATTTCTTCCCCCTGTACCCCACAAAAAGATTCATAAATAGGAGAAAATTGATAGAATGTATCTAGACTTGTTTCTAAAGAAGAGCTAATAAAAGAGGTTGGGAGAAATTTTAGATTATTTTTCTCTTCCTGACCTAACCCTATCACACAGAAGCTTGCCAATTGTTCAAAGAGGTGAACCTATCATGAGCTTTGCCTGGATTGATTATAAATATTACTCACCTTCATAGCAACAAATAGTCAGAATGATCACACAAGATCAATATCATAGTGCTCAGTTGGCTTTTTGACTTAGCATATGGTGAGCAGATTGTCTGTACTGGATCCCTGCCTTATTTATAAATATTGAGGGTAACTGGTCCTGCCTGGAGGCAAGTGGCAGCTTACAAAGCTTAAGACTAGCAATATGGCAGCTGTAGAAACAGTTTTAGAAAGGAAATTTTCAAATAGTGTCAACAAAACATTTGAAAAACGATAACTAAAATAAATGTCCAGTGAACCAGGATCAAATTATATTTTCCTTTTTAAACTCACTGGTTTAGTTCTTATGCACATATGGCTATGTTCTGACTCTATTTTTCTGTAGATTTTAAAACAGAAGCAGGAATTTCAGTGTGGTCCAACAGAGCTGTTAACTAGATATTTTTAACTTTAATATACTATCCTGCCTTCCTTCCAACCTTCTTTCTTCCTTCCTTTTTCCCTTCCTCCTTTCTTTGCATCCTTGCTTCTCTGGTTCCTTTCCTTCATGTTCTTCCCTTCCTTCCTTCCTTCCTTCCTTCCTTCCTTCCTTCCTTCCTTCCTTCCTTCCTTCCTTCCTTCCTTCCTTCCTCCTTCCTTCAATGTATATGTGTATGCTGCAGTGCACAAGCACAGGTCAAAGGACAGTTGTGTGAATTATTTCCTTCTAAGGTCTGTGCCTAAAGAATGGAGCTCAGATGGTGGAACCTGGCCACAAGTTCCTTCAGCACTCATTTTGCCACTTATTTTATTTTAAACCCTACTTATTTTGTTTTAAAATAAAATGTTATGAGTCACTGCAAGGACTAACAGTCT
This sequence comes from Apodemus sylvaticus, assembly GCF_947179515.1. Lineage (NCBI taxonomy): Eukaryota > Metazoa > Chordata > Mammalia > Rodentia > Muridae > Apodemus > Apodemus sylvaticus. Next base: position 54,114,021 of record NC_067472.1, on the reverse strand, counting down.
TGGTGATATTATGACAAGAATATTGCCTAACACCTTTGCATAGTTTATTAATTTAGTGATGCAGCGGGCATTTTCTCACTGAAATATATACATTATATATATATAATCACTAAACTCTATCTTTTAAGCCATCTTATAGACACTTCTTGATACTTTTATTATAAAAATGTACACAGCACTGAGAAAGATTTCTCTCAAGATGTAACCAACTATTAAGTGTTGTATCAGATCTCAAGTGCCCAACTCTATTCATGAGTCAGTATCTGAGGTCTTCCAGAATCCTGGGAGAAAGGTAGCCATCACTATTATCCCACATCATATTTATTTCCAAAAACATCAGCTTTCTGGATTGAATCATATTTAGAATTTGTGAGACATAAGTATGTGTAGGGCAGTGAGACATAAAACCTGCCCTACACATGTGAAGGAACTTGGACACCTGTGCTTTTTGGAACTGCTTTGAAAACTCAAGGGCAGTCAATTCTGGAAAGTGAAAAACAACCAGACTAGACCAAACTAGACAAGACCAGACAAGGCCAGACCAGACTAGAGCAGACCAGAAATATGAGTTTTGTGAGATTTATTCTTCAATTACTATGTCTTTAGGCATTGCTTCACAAACACACCTTTTCTTCAAAAGGTTGCTATTAATCATTCTCCAGAGAATGACCACCACCATGGGCTCAGATAAAAAAATGAAGTAAAAGTTGTAGTTCCTGTTATGTGGTTATTGTACCTAGTGTGGGATAGTTTTTATAACTTAGAACCACTTAAGTGGCCTTTGGCTCAATAGGTTTGAGGGCTGGGATATCAATCTGAAAAACTGAGTGGAGCCTTTTCAGATGCTGGTCAAGATTTCAGTGCAACTTTGAAGGCCTTTAATTGACCAGAGGTTGAAGATCAACACTTGGATAACCAGCTGTGAGTATGTATAAAGAAGGGCTCTTAAGTTTCTAGAGAAGTCAGCTTTGTTCTTGGCAATTTGTTCTGATGATTGATGGATAGAACATCATCATTACTAATCACATGAAAGGCATAATTGTGGATAATCAGAACACATACTGTCCTGACCTTCTCCCTTATTCAGTTGTTTTAACTCCTCAGTGTGTCAGCCAACTATTATTTTCTTGTTCCTTGTTCCTTTAATGTGTCCCTTTGTCCTTATTTGATCTAGGTTTCCAAACACAAGATTTTGTCTTGTCATTAACTTACACTCCTCTGTTCATGTCCCCCTCCTAAATGGTCCTTGGGGCGTAGAAACTGTCTTTGGCCTAAAGCTTCTCCCAGTGACCAATCTCACTGATGATATCTTCATTTTGGATTTTTTAAAAAATGTACAATCATGCCAATATTTATATTTTCCTTGGAAGAAATGTGCCTCAATCTAAAATCGAGCCTGAAGCACATTTATATTTCATGCTTTCTTATAAACTTGGAGCCCAAAATATAATAAAATTCTGTTATTTTATTTCTTTTTAAGAAAAGTTTTCCATTAGTTTTTCTTTAGCAACTTCCTGCCTAAATATCATGCATGTTTATTGACATCACCTCCCACTGTCTGGTCTCTCTCTCATTCCCAGTCTCCATTGGTTATAAGTTCCTCTCCCACATTCATGTATTACTCCTTCATAGGGGGACAACTCAGCTGAACAAGGGCTATAGGATTCTAGGTCAGCTTTCTTTCTTTTTTTTAACTTTCTATATTCTTTGTTTACATTTCAAATGATTTCCCCTTTCTTGGTCCCCCCTCCCCATAAGTCCCATAAGCCCTCTTCCCTCTGCCCATTCCCCAATCAACCCCATCCCATTCTCTGTCCTGGTAATCCCCTACAATGATGCATCAAGCCTTTCCAGGACCAGGGCCCTGACCTTCCTTCTTCTTGGGAATGATTTGATATGTGAATTGTGTCTTGTGTATTCAGAGTTTCTGGGCTAATATCCACTTATCAGTGATTGCATTCCCTGTGTGTTTTTTTGTGAATGGGTTACCTCACTTAGGTTGATATTTTCCAGTTCCAACCATTTACCTAAGAATTTCATGAATTCATTGTTAATTGCTGAGTAGTATTCCATTGTGTAAATATACCACATTTTCTTATCCATTCCTCCATTGAGGGACATCTGGGTTCTTCTCAGCTTCTGGCTATTATAAATAAGGCTGATATGAACATAGTGGAGCATGGGTCCTTATTGCATGCCGGGGAATCCTCTGGGTATATATGCCCAGGAGTGGTATAGCAGGGTCCTCCAGAAGTGTTGTCTTAGTCAGGGTTTCTATTCCTGCACAAACATCGTGACCAAGAAGCAAGTTGGGGAGGAAAGGGTTTATTGAGCTTACACTTCCACGTTGCAGTTCATCATTAAGGAAGTCAGGACTGGAACTCAAGCAGGTCAGGAAGCAGGAGATGATGCAGAGGCCATGGAGGGATGTTTCTTACTGGCTTGCTTCCCCTGGCTTGCTCAGCCTGCTCTCTTATAGAACCCAAGAGCACCAGCCCAAAGGTGGTACCACCCACAAGGGGCCCTCCTCACTTGATCACTAATTGAGAAAATGCCCCACAGATGGATCTCATGGAGGTACTTCCCCAACTAACGCTTCTTTCTCTGTTATAACTCCAGCCTGTGTGAAGTTGACACACAAAACTAGCCAGTACAAGTGTCATGCCCAGTTTTATGAGGAAATGCCAGACTGATTTCCAGAGTGGTTGTACCATCTTGCAATCCCACCAGCAGTAGAGGAGTGTTCCTCTTTCTCTACATCCTGGCCAACATCTGCTGTCTCTTGAGTTTTTAAACTTAGCCATTCTGACTGGTGTGAGATGAAATCTCAGGGTTATTTTGATTTGCATTTCCCTAATGATTAATGATGTTGAACATTTCTTAAGGTGCTTCTCAGCCATTCGAAATTCTTCAGGTGAAAATTCTTTGTTTAGCTCTGTACCCCATTTTTAATAGGGTTATTTGGCTCTCTGGAGTATAACTTCTTGAGTTCTTTGTATATATTAGATATTAGCTCTCTGTCTGATATAGGATTGATGAAGATCTTTTCCAAATTTGTTGGTTGCCATTTTGTCCTTTCGACAGTGTCAATTGCCTCACACAGATTCTATCAGACCTTCAAAAAAGACCTAACACCTTCAAACTATTCCACAAAATTGAAACAGATGGAACACTAACCAACTTGTTCTACAAAGCCACAATTAAGATGATACCAAAACCACACAAAGGTCCAACAAAGAAAGAGAACTTCAGACCATTTTCCCTTATGAATATCAATGCAAAAATAATCAGTAAAATTCTTGCCACCCGAATCCAAGAACACATCAAAACGATTGTTCACCATGATCCAGCAATCTTCATCCCAGGGATGAAGGGATGGTTCAATATATGGAAATCCATAAATGCAATCCATTACATAAACAAGCTCAAAAAAAAAACTCTACATGGTCATTTCATTGGATTCTGGAAAAGCATTTGACAAAATTCAGCATCCTTTCATGCTAAAAGTCTTAGATAGAACAGGAATTCAAGGCCCATACCTAAACATTGTAAAAACAAACTGGTAGCCAACATCAAACTAAATGGAGAAAATATTGAAGCAATCCCACTAAAATCAGGGACTAGAAAAGGCTGCCCCTCTCTCCATATCTTTTCAATATACTACTTGAAGTTCTAGGTAGAGCAATTAGACAGAAAAATGAGGTCAAAGAGATACAAATTGGAAAGGAAGAAGTCAAACTATCACTATTTGCAGATGATATGCTAGTATACTTAAGTGACCCCAGAAACTCCACCAGAGAACTCCAACAGCTGATAAACAACTTCAGCAAAGTGGCTGGATATAAAATCAACTCACACAAATCAGTAGCCTTCCTATACTCAAAAGATAAGCAGGCTGAGAAAGAAATTAGGGAAATGGCACTCTTCACAATAGCTACAAACAATATAAAGTATCTTGGTGTGACTCTAACCAAACAGGTGAAAGATCTGTATGACAAGAACTTCAGGTCTCTGAAGAAGGAAATCGAAGAAGACCTCAGAAAATGGAAAAATCTGCCATGCTTGTGGATTGACAGGATTAATATAGTAAAAATGGCCATCTTGTCAAAAGCAATATACAGATTCAATGCAATCCCCATCAAAATCCCGACCCAGTTCTTCATAGAGTTAGAAAGGGCAATTCTCAAATTCATCTAGAATAACAAAAAAACCCAGGGTAGTTAAAACTATTCTCAACAATGAAAGAATGTCTAGGGTAATCAGTGTCCCAGACCTCAAGCAATACTATAGAGCAATAGTGTTAAAAACTGCATGGTATTGGTTCAGTGACAGGAAGGTGGATCAATGGAATAGGATTGAAGACCCAGAAATGAACCAACACACCTATGGTCACTTGATCTTCGACAAAGGAGCTAAAACTGTCCAGTGGAAAAAAGAGCCTTTTCAACAAATGATGCTGGTTCAACTGGAGGTCAGCATGCAGAAGTATGCAAATTGATCCATTCTTATCTCCTTGTACTAAGCTCAACTCCAAGTGGATCCAGGACCTCCACATAAAACCAGACACACTGAAACTAATAGAAAAGAAACTGGGGAAGAGCATTGAGCACATGGGCACAGGGGAAAATTTCCTGAACAGAACACCAATAGCTTATGCTGTAAGATCAAGTATTGACAAATGGGACCTCATAAAATTACAGTTTCTGCTAGGTCAGCTTTCTGATATTCAGGCATGTTGGTGTATCCACGGCTTGCTGTGGTGGGAGAACTGGGTTTTGATGATGCCAAAATATATTGGCTTCTGTTGATTATGGTCATGTGCTTGCCTCTTGCCTTCAGGTTATCCCTGGTGATTGGTGGTCTGGGTGTCTCTGGAGACTGCCTCTTTTGTCCTTGGGTGGCTTCAGGTCTCCTGGTAGGCCTGTGGTCTTGGCTGTAGCAGACCTCCTGTGGGGCCTTCTGACTGTGGAGTGTTCAGAGGAGCAGAGAAGCTGCTGATCTGGTGTCCTGGCTGCAGGAGATATTCTGGAAGGCCTTCAGACTATTGGGTCATGAAAGGAGCAGGCAAACTGTTGATCTGTGTTTAGATGTTTTCTAGGGAGGCCTTCAGACTGTGTAATCTGTTTCCCTGTGTCAAACAGAACTTCAGGGAAGCTTTCAGACTGTTGGGTCAGTTTCCCTGCATGCCTTAGAACCCTTGGGAGGTATTTAGTCTGTGTAGTCAATTGTCCAGCTGCCTTGTGTACAGAGGAACTTCTGGGTTGCTGCCAGGCTGTGGTGTCTTCAGGGATTGCCATTACATGGTCAAAAACTCTGACCCAGAATTTTTTCTGTCTGAAAGAACTGCAGGGAAAAATGGAGATGAGTCTGAGGAAAAGAAGATCAAGAAACAGGCCCAAATTCAGATCCAGTTCAAGAGGAGGCCCCAAAGCCTGACATTATTACTGAGGCCATGGTGTGCTCAAAAAATGGGGCCTATAATGACTACCCTCTGAAAGACCCAACAAGCACCTGAAACAGTCAGATGCAAACAGAAGCTGGTGAGCCCTGTGGTTCAATTAGGGGAAAGCTGGAAGAAGATGAGGTGGAGGGCAACACTATAAGAAGACCGACATTCTCAACAGACCTATACCCCCAAGATCACTCAAATACTGAGCTACCAAACAGGCAGCATACACCAGCTGATTTGAAGCTCCCAACATTTATTCAGCAGAGAACTGCTAGGTCTGGACTCAGTCAGAGAAGATACACTGAACCCTCAAGAAACTGGAAGCCTCAGGGAGTAGGAAGGTCTGGTGGGGTTGGGGTATTCTCCTGGAGACTGATAGGGGAAGAGGTATGGGATGTGGAACAGCAAGAGAGTAGTAGACCAGGAGAGGGATAAAGTCTGGACTGTAAAGAAAGGTTAAATAAAAAATAAAAATAAAACAAAGGAAATCTTTTCTTCTGCCTGTTTCTTTTAATGTGTTCCTTTTCCTGTTCATCTAACACTTTCAGAGTTTTGTGCTTCATATTAAAGTTGTTGATATACTTGGACTGATTTTTGTGCAAAAAAGGAGAATCTTTCTTTGCAAATGGCATGACTCTATATAAAAAGTACCTAGGATTTTATGAGAAACACTTGTTTCTAATAAAGCTTATAAACCTTGCAAAACTGTTAGTTCTGAAATTTCTGTTATTTAAAGTAGCTTAATATAAAATTAACACATAAAAGCAGCAGCATTCCTGGAACAATGATGTATTGAGAAATAAATTAGAGGAAACACCACTTCCCATAGCATATGTTCAAAAAATATGAAAAACAACTTACAAATAAAAATAACACACAGTGAAATTAACCAGGCCAAAAATCTAAAATGTATTTCCCTATAGTTAGAATAGTTATTCTGTGGAGTTTCAAACTAGATGTTGCCCTTTCTGCATTAAATATTTCAAGCACTTGTCCACCACCTAAAAATGAACTCCAGGCGGCGGCGGCGGCAGCAGTAGCTGGTCCAGCTGAAGGGCCATCAGCGGTGGAACCAAGGCGACACAGGGTCCAGTTAGGCCCTGCGCCCACGACCACTGACCTTCGCTGACCAGCCGGGCGGCAAGTAGCTGCGGTTCTGCGGAGCCTTTCGCTGCACGGAAGCCACTTCAGAACTCGGCTTCCCGCCAGTCAGGAGAGACTCACCTCCATCTTGATTCCGGGCTCCAGAGATCGGACAGACTGAGGTACACAAACATAATCCTAGGCCCAACACCGCAGGGGTCTGAGCCTGACGGGCGTTGGCCTGCACCCAGGCCCTGGGCTGTTCGAGTGGTCATCGGGGTGCCAACCCAGCCAGGAGTTTTTTTTTGCCCTGGCCGGCGCACAAGCCGCCATTTTGGCTACAGGACCCAGAGTGCTCGGGAGGGCAGAGACTGCTAACAAGCGTAGCCTGAGGCTAACAAAACGGGGGTCTAGGCCCCAAAAGGCACAGGACTGACCCCAAGAACTGGGCGGCTTGGTGGGCCATCTGTGTGTCAACCCGCCCAGGAGGTTATTAGCACAACAGACTCTCCCAGTGCTTTCGGGGAGCGCAGACGCGCGCGCCCGCCATCCGGGTCACCTGGCAGACCCAATTAACAGTCATAGCCCTAGGGGAACTTTGCTCGGACCTTGGCCTCCCAGGCTTTTGCCTGGACTCAGGGCCTGGGCGACAAGGCTAACCTAGTGTGCGCCAGCACGGTTGGGGAAATCGGCTGCCCAGCGGAGTGAGCGGAACACAGGGGAGGTCACAGCAGCATACACCTTCGGAGCTCCCTGGGGGTGCACACGGGTTCCATCTGGTCCACAGACACAATCTGGGGCAAGGCCTCAGGCAGAAGCCCTCAGGTCAACTCTCTCTGCTTCAGATCAGCCTGGGCGGCCGCACCACATCTCCAAGTCCCTCAAGAGGCTAGTGGGGGCTTCCGGGCGGCCAGCTGGGAGAAGTCGGTGTGCTCCAATAAATCCTGCGGGCCCCAGCGGGAGCCTTCAGGTGCCTGCCTCCGGATCTGAACAGCCTGGACAGCAGCACCCTGTCTACAGGCAGTGCAGGGTGTAAGCTGTGCACCAGAGGCCAACGGGGAAGGGGCAGCTTGCACTGGTGAGTCCAGCACTGACAAGACCAAGTAACACCAGTGAGAGCTAGATGGCAAAAGGCAAACGCAGGAACGTCACTAACAGAAATCAAGGCAATATGGCAACATCTGAACCCAATTCTCCTCTACCAGCATGTCCTGGATACCCCATCACACCAGTAAAACAAGATTTGGATTTAAAATCACTGGTCATGATGCTGGTACAGGAACACATGAAGGACATTCAGGAGAAAATGGATCAAAAGTTAGAAGCCCTTGCAAGGGAAACACAAAAATCATTGAAAGAAATCCAGGAGAATACAAAAGCCAACAAGGAGGAAATGCAAAAAACACTTAAAGAAATACAGGAGAACTTTGGTCAACAGGCTGAGGTCATGAAAGACGAAACACAAAAATCTCTTAAAGAAAAATACAGGAGAACTTTGGTCAACAGGCTGAGGTCATGAAAGAAAAAACACAAAAATCTCTTAAAGAATTACAGGAAAGCACAAACAAGCACGTGAAGGAGCTAAGCAAAACCATCCAGGATCTAAAATCAGAAGTAGAAACAACTAAGAAAACTCAAAAGGAGACAACTTTGGAGATAGAAAGCCTTGGGAAGAAATCAGGGGACAGAGATGCAAATATCAACAACAGAATACAAGAAATAGAAGAAAGAATCTCAGATGCTGAAGATTCCATAGAAACCATGGACTCAACAGTTAAAGAAAATGCAAAATGCAAAAAGCTTGGAACCCAAAATATCCAGGAAATCCAGGACACAATGAGAAGACCAAACCTAAGGATTATAGGCATAGATGAGAGTGAAGATTTACAACTTAAAGGGCCAGCAAATATCTTCAATAAAATTATGGAAGAAAACTTCCCTAACCTAAAGAGAGAGATGCCCATGAATATACAAGAAGCCTACAGAACTCCAAACAGACTGGACCAGAACAGAAATACTTCCCGTCACATAATAATCAAAACACCAAATGTTCTAAACAAAGAAAGAATACTAAAGGCAGTAAGAGAAAAAGGCCAAGTAACATATAAAGGAAGACCTATCAGAATCACAGCAGACTTTTCACCTGAGACTATGAAGGCTAGAAGGTCCTGGGCAGATCTCATGCAGACTCTAAAAGAACACAAATGCCAACCAAAACTACTATATCCAGCAAAACTCTCAATCACCATAGATGGAGAAACTAAGATATTTCACGACAAAACCAAGTTTACCCAATATCTATCCACAAACCCAGCCCTAAAAAGGATAATAGGAGGACAACACCAATACAAGGAGGGAAACTTCACCCTGGAAAAAGCAAGATAGTAACCTTTCATCAAACCCAAAAGAAGTTAAGCAATCAAATTTAAAAAATAACGTCAAAAATGATAGGAAGTAACAATCACTATTCCTTAATATCTCTTAACATCAATGGACTCAATGCCCCAATAAAAAGACACAGACTAACTGACTGGATACGTAAACAGGACCCTACATTTTGCTGCTTACAGGAAACACACCTCAGGGTCAAAGACAAACACTACCTTAGAGTAAAATGCTGGAAGACAATTTTACAAGCAAATGGTCTCAGGAAACAAGCTGGAGTAGCCATTTTAATATCAGATAAAATTGACTTTCAACCCAAAGTCATCAAAAGAGACTCTGAGGGACACTTCTTGCTGGTCAAAGGAAAAATACAAAAAGAACTCTCAATCCTGAACATCTATGCTCCAAATGCAAGGGCACCCTCTTTCATAAAAGAAACTTTATTAAAACTCAAAGCACACATTGCACCTAACACAATAATTGTGGGTGACTTCAACACTGCACTTTCCTCAATGGACCGATCAGGAAAACAGAAACTAAACAAGGACACAATGAAACTAATTGAAGCTTTGGACCAATTAGATTTAACTGATATATATAGAACATTCTATCCTACAACAAAAGAATATACCTTTTTTTCAGCACCTCATGGTACCTTCTCCAAAATCGACCATATAATTGGTCACAAGACAGACCTCAACAAATATAAGAAGATCGAACTAATCCCATGCCTCCTATCTGATCACTATGGAGTAAAAGTGGTCTTCAATAGCAACAGAAACAACAGAAAACCCACATACACGTGGAAACTGAACAATACTCTACTCAATGATACCTTGGTCAAGGAAGAAATAAAGAAAGAAATTAAAGACTTTTTAGAACACAATGAAAATGAAAACACAACATACCCAAATCTATGGGACACAATGAAAGCAGTGCTAAGAGGAAAACTCATAGCCCTGAGTGCCTCCAAAAATAAAATGGAGAGAGCACACATTACCAGCTTAATGACACACCTGAAAGCCCTGGAACAAAAAGAAGCTATTTCGCCCAGGAGGAGTAGAAGGCAAGAAATCATCAAACTCAGGGCCGAAATCAATCAAGTAGAAACAAAGAGAACCATACAAAAAATCAACAAAACCAGGAGCTGGTTCTTTGAGAAAATCAACAAGATAGATAAACCCTTAGCCAGACTGACCAAAGGGCACAGAGAAAGTATCCAAATTAACAAACTTAGAAATGAAAAGGGAGATATAACAATGGAAACTGAGGAAATCCAAAAAATCATCAGATCCTACTACAAGAGCCTGTACTCAACACAACTGGAGAATCTGGAGGAAATGGACAATTTCCTTGACAGATACCAAATACCAAAATTAAATCAGGACCAACTAGACCATCTAAACAGTCCCATAATGCCTAAAGAAATAGAAGGAGTCATAGAAAGTCTTCCAACCAAAAAAAGCACAGGGCCAGATGGCTTCAGTGCTGAATTCTACCAGACCTTCAAAGAAGAGTTAACACCAATACTCTTCAAACTATTCCACAAAATAGAAACAGAAGGAACACTACCCAATTCCTTCTACGAAGCCACAATTACGCTGATACCAAAGCCACAAAAAGATCCAACAAAGAAAGAGAACTTCAGACCAATTTCCCTTATGAACATCGATGCAAAAATACTCAATAAAATTCTTGCCAACCGAATCCAAGAACACATCAAAACGATCATCCACCATGATCAAGTAGGCTTTATCCCGGGAATGCAGGGTTGGTTCAATATACAGAAATCCATCAATACAATCCACTACATAAACAAACTCAAAGAACAAAACCACATGGTCATTTCATTGGATGCTGAAAAAGCATTTGACAAAATTCAGCATCCTTTCATGCTTAAAGTCTTGGAGAGAACAGGAATTCAAGGCCCATACCTAAACATAGTAAAAGCAATATACAGCAAACCGGTAGCCAGCATCAAACTAAATGGAGAGAAACTTGAAGCAATCCCACTGAAATCAGGGACCAGACAAGGCTGCCCCCTTTCTCCTTATCTTTTCAATATTGTACTTGAGGTACTAGCTCGGGCAATTCGACAACATAAGGAGGTCAAAGGGATACAAATTGGAAAGGAGGAAGTCAAACTATCATTATTTGCAGACGACATGATAGTCTACCTAAGTGACCCAAAAAACTCCAGTAGAGAGCTCCTACAGCTGATAAACAACTTCAGCAAAGTGGCAGGTTATAAAATCAACTCAAGCAAATCAGTGGCCTTCCTATACTCAAAGGATAAGCAGGCTGAGAAAGAAATTAGGGAAATGACCCCCTTCACAATAGCCACAAACAGTATAAAGTATCTTGGGGTGACTCTTACCAAACATGTGAAAGATCTGTATGACAAGAACTTCAAGACTCTGAAGAAGGAAATGGAAGAAGACCTCAAAAAATGGGAAAACCTCCCATGCTCATGGATTGGTAGAATCAATATAGTTAAAATGGCCATTTTGCCTAAAGCACTATACAGATTCAATGCAATACCCATCAAAATCCCAACTCAATTCTTCACAGAGTTAGAAAGAGCAATTATCAAATTCATCTGGAACAACAAAAAACCCAGGATAGCTAAAACTATTCTCAGCAACAAAAGAAAATCTGGGGGAATCAGTATCCCTGACCTCAAGCAATACTACAGAGCAATAGTGTTAAAAACTGCATGGTATTGGTACAGTGACAGGCAGGAGGATCAATGGAACAGGATTGAAGATCCAGAAATGAACCCACACACCTATGGGCACTTGATCCTCGACAAAGAGGCTGAAAACATCCAATGGAAAAAAGATAGCCTTTTCAACAAATGGTGCTGGTTCAACTGGAGGTCAGCATGCAGAAGAATGCGAATTGATCCATCCTTGTCTCCTTGTACTAAGCTCAAATCCAAATGGATCAAGGACCTCCACATAAAGCCAGACACTCTGAAGCTAATAGAAAAGAAACTGGGGAAGACCCTTGAGGACATCGGTACAGGGACAAAGTTTCTGAACAGAACACCAATAGCGTATGCTCTAAGAGCAAGAATTGACAAATGGGACCTCATAAGGTTACAGAGTTTCTGTAAGGCAAAGGACACCATCAAGAGGACAAATCGGCAACCAACAAATTGGGAAAAGATCTTCACCAATCCTACATCAGATAGAGGGCTAATATCCAATATATATAAAGAACTCAAGAAGTTAGACTCCAGAAAACCGAACAACCCTATTAAAAAATGGGGTACAGAGTTAAACAAAGAATTCTCACCTGAAGAACTTCGGATGGCGGAGAAGCATCTTAAAAAATGCTCAACTTCATTAGTCATTAGGGAAATGCAAATCAAAACAACCCTAAGATTTCATCTTACACCAGTCAGAATGGCTAAGATTAAAAATTCAGGAGACAGCAGGTGTTGGAGAGGGTGCGGAGAAAGAGGAACAGTCCTCCACTGCTGGTGGGGTTGCAAATTGGTACAACCACTCTGGAAAGCAGTCTGGCGGTTCCTCCGAAAACTGGGCACCTCACTTCCAGAAGATCCTGCTATACCACTCCTGGGCATATACCCAGAGGATTCCCCATGATGTAATAAGGATACATGCTCTACTATGTTCATAGCAGCCCTATTTATAATTGCCAGATGCTGGAAAGAACCCAGGTATCCCTCAACAGAAGAGTGGATGCAAAAAATGTGGTATATCTACACAATGGAGTACTATTCAGCCATTAGAAACAATGAATTCATGAAATTCTTAGGCAAATGGATGGAGCTAGAGAACATCATACTAAGTGAGGTAATCCAGACTCAAAAGGTGAATCATGGTATGCACTCACTAATAAGTGGTTATTAACCTAGAAAACTGGAATACCCAAAACATAATCCACACATCAAATGAGATACAAGAAGAAAGCAGGAGTGGTCCCTGGTTCTGGAAAGACTCAGTGAAACAGTATTTTGCAAAACCAGAACGGGGAACTGGGAAGGGGTGGGAGGGAGGACAGGGGAAGAGAAGGGGGCTTACGGGACTTTCGGGGAGTGGGGGGGGGGCTAGAAAAGGGGAAATCATTTGAAATGTAAATAAATTATATCGAATAAAAAAATAACAATAAAAAAAAAGAAAAGTCTGCTGTGATTCTGATAGGTCTCTCTTTATATGTTACTTGGTCTTTTTCTCTTACTGCCTTTAATATTGTTTCTTTGTTTAGAACATTTGGTGTTTTGATTATTATGTGACGGGAAGTATTTCTGTTCTGGTCCAGTCTGTTTGGAGTTCTGTAGGCTTCTTGTATATTCATGGCCATCTCTCTCTTTAGGTTAAGGAAGTTTTCTTCCATAATTTTATTGAAGATATTTGCTGGCCCTTTAAGTTGTAAATCTTCACTCTCATCTATGCCTATAATCCTTAGGTTTGGTCTTCTCATTGTGCCCTGGATTTCCTGGATATTTTGGGTTATAAGCTTTTTGCATTTTGCATTTTCTTTAACTGTTGAGTCCATGGTTTCTATGATATCTTCAGCATCTGAGATTCTTTCTTCTATCTCTTGTATTCTGTTGTTGATATTTGCATCTCTGTCCCCCGATTTCTTCCCAGGGCTTTCTATTTCCAAAGTTGTCTCCCTTTGAGTTTTCTTAGTTGTTTCTACTTCTGATTTTAGATCCTGGATGGTTTTGCTTAGCTCCTTCAGTTGCTTGTTTGTGCTTTCCTGTTATTCTTTAAGAGATTTTTGTGTTTCCTCTTTCATGACCTCAGCCTGTTGACCAAAGTTCTCCTGTATTTCTTTAAGTGTTTTTTGTGTTTCTTCATTATTGGCTTTTGTATTCTCCTGGATTTCTTTCAATGATTTTTGTGTTTTCCTTGCAAGGGCTTCTAACTTTTGATCCATTTTCTCCTGAATTTCTTTAAGTATGTCCTTCATGTGTTCCTGTACCAGCATCATGACCAGTGATTTTAAATCCAAATCTTGTTTTACTGGTGTGATGGGGTATCCAGGACATGCTGGTAGAGGAGAATTGGGTTCAGATGTTGCCATATTGCCTTGATTTCTGTTACTGACGTTCCTGCGTTTGCCTTTTGCCATCTAGTTCTCACTGGTGTTAGTTGGTCTTGTCAATGCTGGACTCACCAGTGCAAGCTGCCCCTTTCCAGGTGGCCTCTGGTGCACAGCTTACTTGCTGCACTGCCTGGAGACAGGGTGCTCTTGCTCAGGCTGTTCAGATCCCGAAGCAGACACCCGAAGGCTCCTGCTGGGGCCTGCTGGATTCACTGGAGCACACCGACTTCTCCCAGCTGGCCGCCCGGAACCCCCTCTTGCCTCTTGCAGGACTTGGAGATGTGGTGTTGCCACCCACGCTGATCTGGATCCAGAAGCGGAGAGAGCTGAGCTGAGGGCTCCTGTCAGAGGCCTCAGGACTGGTACCCAAGCTCTGGGCCACAGGAGCAAGCCGAGCTGCAAGCTCCCAGACTGCCTCTGGGTGCACACCGGGTCTCCAGCACTTCCTGGAGACCAAGCATTGTTGCCCTGGCTGTTCATATCCCAAAGCAGTCACCCGAAGGTTCCCGCTGGGGGCTGCTGGATTCACCGGAGCACACCGACTTCTCCCCGCTGGCTGCCCGGAAGCCGACCATACTATTTCTATTACTGTTATTACTTGGACCCCCAAGTAACTGATCAGACTACACAAACCTTGGTAGTCTAGTTGACGGATTTGAAGATTTATTGGTCACAGATTTGGAGAATATTGACTGTTAGGATCATAGAGTTCTCTCAGGTCACCATCCCAGATACAATAAAGTAAAAAATTACACAACTAACAGAATCCTTTTAATAAAAAATATTTTCTGACCTTTGTTCATAATTGCCTCTTTGGTTTTTAACTCCAGCCTCCACCACCAAGTTTCCTAAGTAGGTAAAAATTGGTTGAAAGTCTCTGTGCTATTTTTTAGTATAAGTAATAAAATAGTTTGGGAGATATTTTACATTATTGGTTTTTTTCCTGACCTCAAACTTGTCACACATCAACTTACCAACTGTTCAAAGAGATGAATTTACCAAGATCTGTGGCTGGATTACTCATAAACAATACTCACGTTCACTGCAGCAAATAGCCAGAGTTGTCAGAAGACACAGGCTCAGCCTCATGGTACTCAGTTTGCTTTTAGTCTTAGCAAATGGTGAGCAAATGGACTCTCCCAGAGCCTGTGAGGACTAGGGCTATTTACACACAGTGAAGCTTACTGGACTTGCCCTCAGGCAATTGACAGCTCACAAAGCTTGTGACTATTAGCATGATAACAGCACACACAAAGTTTAAAAGAGGAACTATTTACAAATTCTGTCAATAAAACATCTAAAAACAAAAGAAATTAAATAAACATTCAGTGAACCTGTATGAAATTCTGTTTTACTTTCTGAATTTCCATATATATATTCTCTCATTTCCATGTATGTCTATTCCTCAGCTTCTTCCAGCCTTTTCCCAATTTAACCACAGGTGTCCCTAACTTCGGTCCATTGGTTGGGTGTGTTTGTTTCTGTCTCAGTCAACTTCTTGAGGGGGACTTTCAGAGGATAGCCATGCTAGGGTGCTGTCTGTTAGTACACCATAAACATTAGTAATAGTATCAGGCCTTGTAGCCTCCCTTTGAAATAGATCCCAAGTTGGGCTGGTCACTGGACATCCCTTCCCTTAGTCTTTCCCCATTTCTGTCCCTGCAGTTCTTTTAGACAGGAATAATTCTGGGTCAGTGTTTTGACTGTGGGATGGCAACCCTATCCCTCCAGTTGATGCCCTGTCATTCTACTGGAGGTGGATTATACAAGTTCCCTTTCACCACTGTTGTGCATTTCATCTAAGGTCCCTTCCTTTGAGTCCTGAGATTTTCTCATCTCCCAGGTCTCTGGTACATTCCAGATGGTCCCTTCACCTCCTATCCCCCAAGGTTGCATATTTCCATTCATTCTCATGTCCCTTAGGGCTTCTCTCCTATTTTCCCCAATACATCATCATGTTCCCCTTTCCTCTCACCCTCACCTGCCCCTCTCCCACCTTCCCTCTGCCCTCAGTAATTGTTTTCTTCTCACCCTCAGTTGGGATTGAAGTGTCCTCATGTGAACGCATTAGCTTGAAACCCTTGAGTTCTCTGGATTGTATCCTGGGTATTCTGTATATTTTTGGCTAATATCCGCTTATTAGTGAGTACATAAAATGCATGTCATTTTGGGTCTGAATTACCTCACTCAGGATGATATTTTCTAGTTCCATCCATTTGCCTGCAAAACTAATGATGTCCTCATTCTTAATAGCTAAATAGTATTCAATTGTGTAAATGAACCACATTTTTCTATGTGCATTCTTATGAGGATATCTTGTGTAGAACATGTGGGATATTTCTAGCTTCTGGCTATCACAGATAAGGCTTCTTTGAACACAGAGAAAGATGTGCCCCTGTGGCATGCTAGGGTATCTTATGGATATCTGCCCAAGAGTGGTATAGCTGTGTCTTCAGGTATATGTATCTCTAATTTTCTGAGGAAACTCCAGATTTATTTGCAAAGTGGTTATAACAGTTTACAATCATACCAGCAATGGAGGAGTGTTTCTTTTTCTCCACATCCTTGCCAAACTGTGCTGTCACCTGAGGATTTGATCATAGCCATTCTGATTGGTGTAAGGTGAAATCTCATGGTTGTTTTTGCTTGCATTTTTCTGATGAATAAGGACTTTCAGCATTTCTTTAACTGCTTATAGTCCCTTTGAGATTCCTGTGTTGTGAATTCTGTTTAGCTCTCTACCCCAGTTTTCTTTTAATTTGGTTGTTTGATTTTTTTTTTGGAGGTTAGCTTCTTGAGTTCTTTATATATTTTAAATTTCACCCTCTATTGGATAGGAGAAATTAGTGAAGATTTTCCTCCCAATCTGGAAATTTGTCCTATTGACTATGTCCTTTGCCTTACAAAAGCTTTCCAGTTTTATGAGGTCCTATTTGTCAGTTCTTGCTCTTAGAGTATGACCCATTGGAGTTCTCTTTAGGAAATCTACTCAAGTGAAAATGAGTACCAGGAACTTTACCACATTCTTTTCTATTAGAGTCAGTGTATCTGGTGTTATGTGGAGGTCCTTAATCCACCTGAACTTTGATCTTTGTACAAGGTGACAAATATGGATCTCTTCATTTTTCTACATACAGACAGCCAGTTAGACCAACATCATTTATTGAAGATGCTTTCTTTAATCCATTTTATATTTTTGGCTTCTTTGTCAAAGATCAAATGTCTGTAAGTGTGTGGGTTTGTATCTGTGTCTTTGATTCTATTCCATTGAATTGTATATCTCTGTATGAATAACATGCAGTTTTGACCACTATTGCTCTGTAATACATCTTGAGGTCAGGGATGGGAATTCCCTGAGATGTTCTTTTATTGTTAAGAATTGATTTTGCTATCCTGAGTTTTTGTTTTTCCATATGAAATTCAGATTTGTTTTTTCATGTCTTTGAAGAATTGTGTTGGAATTTTGATGGTGATTATGTTGAATCTGTAAATTGCTTTTGGTTGGATAAACATTTTTACTAAGTTAATCCTACCAATCCATGAGCATGGGAGATCTCTCCATTTTTTGAGGTCTCTTTTGATTTCTTTCTTGAGTGTCTTGAAGATCCTTTCATACTGATCTTTCACTTGTTTGGTTATTTATGCCAAGGTATTTTATATTATTTGTTAACTATTGTGAAGGGTGTTATTTCCCTACTTTCTTTCTCAGCTCTTAATTGCACAAAGGAAGGCTACTATTTTTTTGAGTTAATTTTATATTCATCCACTTTGCTGAAGTTGTTTATGAGTTGTGGTTGACATTCTCTGGTAAAACTTTTGGTGTCGCTTATGAATACCGTAATATCTACAAATAATGATACCTTAAATTCTTCTTTGCCTATTTGTATCCCCTTGATCTCCTTTTGTTGTCTTATCACTGTAGCTCAAACTTCAAGTAATATATTGAATATATATGGGGAGTGTGGGCATCCTTGTCTTGTCCATGATTTTAGTGAGATTGTTTTCTAGAATCTCTACATTTACTTTGATATTGGCTGTTGATTTGCTATACATGGTTTTCATTATATTTAGGTATTGGCCTTGAATTCCTATCCTTTCCAATACTCAAACAGCCTTTAGAAATAACAAACAAGAAATGAGAAGCTTTGTTCTTATGGGACACAGGTAACAGTTTTATGTTTCTTTCTTTGAGCCATGATGCATCTCAGCACTATTTTTGAACCCTCTGAAGTATTTAAAAATATTGTGTGGTTCAGTTTCCACCTCTGCTGAGAGCAGAGCTTAGGCTCTGGATCCATACCCACACAGCCCACATCCCAGTTGCAGTTTGACTTTCCAGGTATTCAGACACATCCAGGAGCAAGCAACTGAAAAACATATGCAGATACTTAAACCCAACCACCAGACTAAAGTTGGGGAACCCTGTGGTTCAATTAGGGAAAGGATGGAAGAAGCTGAGGAGGAGGGTGACCCTATAGAAAGATCAGCAGTCTCAACTACTCTGGACACCTGAGATCTCTCAGACCAACTGAGCAACCGACCAGGCAATAGACAACATATGAGGCCCTTGACACATATAAAGCAGAAGACTGCCTCAGTCCTCTGGTCTTGCCTCAGTGGGAGAAAATATGTCTAACCCTCAGAATCAGTTTTTGACTTACACTTTTTGAGGTATGGTCATTCACTGTTTCTTCCATGCTGTCTCATTGAGACTTCCTAGCTTACCAATAAAATTTGTACCAGCATCCTATTTCTGCATATCATTTCTTTGTAGGGGTATTCTGCATTGTAGTTTTGCTTATGACTTTTTGCATGAGTTTTGGGGATCAATACCTTCTGTCTAGGTTTGTACAGCAACTGCCTTTTCTTGCTGAGCTGTTTCATTGCCCATAGCATTTTACTTGTTTTATTTCTAAATTTTGGTTTGATTGTGTCTTAAAAATCCATTCAAACTCCTTCCGATACCTTCCTCCACATGCCACTCAACTTCATATCTGTTATCCGTGGCCTACTGAGTCCAATCAGTGCTGTTCTTATGTGCTTGCATGTAGGGCCATGTGCTGCCCATGAATAAAATATAAGTTTCCATTTGTTGAAGAAAACTGACTCTCCCTACCTCAGTACACTTCAGTTGTCAAAAGTCTTCAGCTTCATAACTAGTCCCCATCCAAGAGACAAGTAGGTATTTTGAAACTACTAATAAGAAAGTGTGTGTGTTTGTGTGTGTGTGTGTGTGTATGTGTGTGTGTGTGTGTGTGTAGTGACACATGAATAACATTATGAGAAGAAAAACAAGATCAGTTCCAGTATTAAAAGATAACAGGAAATGTGTATGTGAGCCAGAGATATAAAACTAATTCTTAATGACCCATGAGTACTTTATTTAATGTCAGAATTATTGTGAAGAGTTCCTTCCCAACAGGCAGCTGGAACAGAATCAAGGAAAAGAACTGCTTTAGCCAAGCACATTAAGTACTTGCATATGTCTTTATGTATGTACTTTTACCTCATTGCATTTGTCCAGAGTTCTCCAATTCAAAGTCTAGTGACAGTGATATGTAATGTTGTGTCTTTGCACAGTCTGTAGCTTGGCTGTGTCTGTTTCCCAAGTCCCTGTGGCCCTGTCTTGTTTTCAGCTGAAACAAGGCCCCTTAAAAGGGTCTTTGCTCATGTTTAACTTTACATATGAGATACAAGTGTCTTTAAGGCAGAATTTGATACAGATTTTTATATAAGAAAGCAAATATCAATGACTCAATCCAAGAAAGATTCAATTGAAATTTTATGATATCAAATGGCTAAACATATTGTTCTGTGATATCTCTCTCTTCTAAAGTTGATTAAGTCTGCTTCCACTTCCCAACAGTTCAGGTTCTCGACAATTTTTTCCTTTAATGTTCTACTCTCTGGGAAAATATTTATGGATGACACTCTAGTTCAAACCATTGTAGTCTGTAAATTGTTTTGGGTTAGACATTGGATAGTTTTGTGTTTTAAGAAAAAATATATGATGAGGAACAAGCATATTTATATGACCATTGGCTCCTGTAAACTTGAAATACAAATTAACACTTTTGGGACATAACAGTCCTAGCCATACCAAGTAATATTGTGTGCAAGACATTTTGTCTGAATGATTCATTCAGTGTAAAAAAGAATACAACCTATTAAAGGACACATTATCATGATTGGGTGATATTCTAGTATTTCTGATTATAAGTTACAGATATGTATCTGCTTCACAGTATGTGGGATCAGGACAAACCATTTTTGTTTACTGCCTTTTGTGCTTCAGACTTCTGACCTTAGGTGATGACTATTTGGGGGTTCCACCTTGGAGCATATCATGATAACAGCTATCTTTACTCCTCCCTTCCTGGCCACCAAGCCATTATCTAATACAGTAAAGAGTGCTAGTTAGTACCAAGAAAGTCATGAAGCATCTGTCTTCAGTGTGGAATATGACTTCTAACTTAATTAAAGCTTAATGGTTTGTTAAAAATCCACTTTATAACTTAATACAGTATGAAAGCAAGAATTATGATTAGTATATTCATTGGGAAAATGGAACTGCAAACAGTAATTTCATTCTCTTTTATCATTTATTAGCACTTTATTGTGATGTTTGTAGGAGAATAAAAGAAGTGAACAGAATGTGCTCTCAAGCAGCATGAGGACAGAGGAAGGTGCAGGGGATGAAGGTCTGAAAAGTCAGGAGAAAGCTGCTGAAGGAAAAAAATGCCATGATGACTTTCCCTGCCCTCCTAAATCCAGTTCTATCTAGATCACCTGGAATCTGCCCACCATAGCTTGTTACACTTGCTTGTACCTGTACCCAAGAAAATGGTGGGCTGTGGGAGGATGGCTAAAGGTTATGTGAGTGTGAAGCTTGTATAGACTATATTTAAATTTAAGTTTGGACTAGCCTTCACTAGAAAGAGATGAACTCTTAAAAACAAAGAAAACAAAGACACCCACTGATCTCAATCATAAGGATTGATCCCTCTAAACTTTTCTCCCCTTGACTGCTTTCTAGAGCACTTTATGCATGTCTATTTAGGCTATGTTTCACAAACAGGATTTCATGCGTATATCACTTTAGCCTTCTCATGAATATAAGGTGCATAGTACTTTAAAAATAACATAGATATTATGACTCACTATAGACTACTCAATTAATGGTCTCTTTTTTTCCCAACCTCATCTCAGACAAGAACATATAATGTCTCCCTCTTAGAGAAATCACAACTGATACTTACAGTCTTTTTCAAAGCTAATATGTACTCTTTGCCAAGGATCAGGTCAGTCACATGCAGAATCTCTAGGCAGAAATACATCGTGAAAACTGTGGGTGCTGGGGCTGAGTTACTGTTTTGGGAAGGTCATGGGAAACCTGCTCTGGAGAAGAGCCAGCCTGGAGATGGTGACTTTGGTGGAGCTGAGAACTATGTTCTTCCCATGGAGGACTATCAGAAGGTATTGATACTGGTGTGTGTACCAGTGATTTAACAATGAGCAACACAGAAAATCAAGAGAAGAATCTAGCAAAGAAAACCAGCAAGGCAAACATCATCCTCAGCAAAGACAAGTGAAAGGGCACTGTGATAAAGCAATCTTTCATGTCAATTATTATTTTAGGCTATGATCTTGATAACAAAGAAAGTAAAGGAAGTCCAGGATATAAAGAATCCATTGGGTGAATTACCTTATTCACTACTCTTTAATATGTTATTATCTTCCATTTCCTGCTTTATTTAATTATTTAATTATTTAATTATTTATTTATTTACTTACTTATTTTTACAATAAACACAGGGGAATTTCATAGGTGTGTAGACACTTTTATATGTTAAGCCTCAGGCTGCCCTTGTACTGTTTGTTCAAATGCCTGCAATTTTTCTTTTGTTATGAGCCACTGCTCTTTCCATACAGGTCCATTTGATAATCATTGGTTTTTTGGGTTTTACTGCTGTGAACAGACACCATATCCAAGGTAAGTTTATAAAGTACAACATTTAATTAGGGCTGGCTTACACATTCAGAGTCTCAGTCTAACTTCTAGGCAACTAGGAGTAGGGTCTTAAAAGCCTATGACCACAGTGACACACCTAATCCAACAAAGCCACACCTCCTCCAAATAGCGCTACTCCCTTGGTCAAGGATATATAAACTACCACACTCCATTCCTTTGCTCCAATAGGCTTGTTTAAACACATGAGTCTATGGGGGCCATACCTAGTCATAGCATAATAAAAAAGTACGTTTATTCCAACTTCTGAAGTCCCCACAGTCTATAGCAGTGTCAACAATGCTAAAAGTCTAAAGTTCAAAGTCTCTTTGAAAGTCATCCAATTACTTAAGTAATCCACAAGGCAAGATAGGAAACCAGCTGGGAAAACTCCAAACATCTCTATGTCTGATGTCAAGCTAAATATGCCTGTGTGCAGAGTTTTCTGCTGTAACTTTTATTTTGAGCTAAAATAATTTTTTCCTATTTCTAAGCTTTAAATGACTTCATGGAGAAAGAGGCCCACTTCCTATGGCTTGTATGAGGTTGACCTCCTAGTAGGTTTGAATCATGACGGAGAATTAAGACTTACAATATAACAATGAAAGTGGGTGGAATTGGAGAATGTCATCCTGAGTGAGGTGACCCAATCACAAAATAACATGCATGGTATGCACTCACTGATAAGTGGATATTAGCCCAGAAGCTTGGAATACCCAAGAAACAATTCACATAGCAAATGATGCCCAAGAAGGAAGGAAGGAGCGGCCCTGGTCATGGAAAAGCTCAGTGCAGCAATATAGGGGAATACCAGGACAGGGAAACAGAAAGAGGTTCATTGGGGAACAGGGTGAAGGAAGAGGGCTTATGGGACTTTCAGGGAAGGGGTATCCAGGAAAGGGGAAATCATTTGAAATGTAAATAAAGAATATATCGAATTAAAAAATATTAAAAAACCCAAATGTCAAAGAATGAGAATGAAATATTTACTATTTTACTCCAAATGCTGTAGAATAGACACAGACCTGTAAATAATTTTAAAATTATTTAAACAACAAAATGTTCTATTTGCTGTTTTTATGTAAATACACAACTGACATATCTCAGACATTTCCTTTTGTTAACTGTAGGAATTTTTTTTTTTAGAAAACATAAAAGTCACAGGATGTTTTTTCATTTTCCTCATTTATTACACACTCTAAGGTATTGAAAGTTGATTGAATTGCATCTCCTCTCTTTTGTGAGCTAGTTGCCAAAGAAATCAAGCCCTTTACTATCTGAAAATTTCTTTCTAAAATAATAAATTTATTCAGCATACCATCTGTTAACAAAGAACAGTGCACCATATTTATCCCACAAGATGATCCTTAAGGATTTATCTAAGGATGTGGCACATTCAAGCATGTAGAATCTTCTAGTTTTCAGAAGTTATTGGAATTATAAAGAATGTTTCTCAGGGGAAGAGACTGTTAGCAGCACCATCATTCTGAGGTTTTAGTTCCAAGAATTTACAAAGTGGCCATTATTTTTTGATAGGATATTGCTATTTGAGCGCTTATATAAAGATCATCATGAAGTGTCTGAAGATATTATGGTGACTAGAGAAAATATGGCTTCTTTCTAGTATACTTCTAGACATGTGGTGTATTTTTTAATCAAAGAGGACCCTTTTAAGGAATAGAATACTCTTACCTGATTAAGACTATCCATAGTAATTGTCCATAATAATTGAGGTACCAGGTAAAGTCCTGGTAGGTAATATCTTTGACAAAAATACTCTGTTCTATTTCACTGTTAGAGTTCTTACTCGACTTTGGACTGAAGGACTTTGGCTGTGAACTAGAAGATGAAAGTACTCATCTGCGTTTACATATTGCTCCTTTCTGACACTTGCTAAATGAGCTGTGTTCTGGGCATTTTCTGTTTTCTATAGAATCCAGAAAGAAAAATATCAGAATCAACCTAAAATTAAACATTGAATTCACAGGTAAATAGGAAGAGATCGATTTCTCTCTCTTGGGCCCACATTTCTTATATTTTAAATGGGGCCAAACTTTGTTTTCTTGTCACTATTTTAGCCATGACCACTATTTCAATCACTCATACACTCAAAGGCATTTTAAAACCTACTTTAATAAGGGTTCTTAAATGCTTCAACTTCCCTTATAACCCACCAAGCAAAGGTAGAAGAAGTTTATTAGGACAAGAGGGGTGACAAGGACCTATTTAGAATTTCTTGGTGCAATTAAAATTCTTGTTGTCAGGAGTCCAGTACACTAGCCTTAGACAAAGTAGAAACCATCAGAGGCAGTCCAATCTACTAGGCAACCACCCAACACAAATAAGCAGTAGCAGTTCTACCTAGAAGAAACCATGAGGCTCTGTTTATCAGTACAATTCCATTGAAGTGTCAAGAAACAGCAGGAACACAACCAGAAATTCTTTGACACATTTCTCTCTATGAAGTCACAAATGAATATTAGGAACGAAACCAAGAGTAACAAAGACCAGCAAGGCAAACAGCATCCTCAGAAAAGACCAGTGAAAGGGCATTGTCAAAATCAAACCTTTATGTCAATTATCACTTTAGGCCATGATCTTGATAAGAATTTAAAGGAAGCCCAGGCTGTAAAGAATCCATTCACTGAATTACCTTATTCACTACTCTTTTTTTTAACGTGTCTTTTTTTTTAATTCAGCACTTTATTAATTTTTTTAATTTTATTCGATATATTTTTAATTTACATTTCAAATGATTTCCCCTTTTCTGATTCCCCACTCCCCGAAAGTCACATAAGCCCCCTTCCCTCCCTCTGTTCTCCCACCCATCCCTTCCCACTTCCCTGTTCTGGTTTTGTCTTATACTGCTACACTGGGTCTTTCCAGAACTATGGGCCACTCCTCTGTTCTTCTTATGCCTCATTTGAAGTGTGGATTATGTTTTGCATATTCCAGTTTTCCAAGCTAATATTCACTTATTAGTGAGTGCATACCATGATTGATCTTTTGAGACTGTGTTACCTCACTTAGTATGATGTTCTCCAGCTCCATCCATTTGCCTAAGAATTTCATGAATTCATTGTTTCTAATGGCTGAATAGTACTCCATTGTGTAGATATACCACATTTTTTGCATCCATTCTTCTGTTGAGGGATACCTGTGTTCTTTCCAGCTTCTGGCTATTATAAATAGGGCTGCTATGAACATAGTGGAACATGTAACCTTATTGCATGCTGGGGAATCCTCTGGGCATATGCCCAGGAGTGGTATAGCAGGATCTTTCAGAAGTGACATGCCCAGTTTTCTGAGGAACTGCCAGACTGCTTTCCAGAGTGGTTGTACCAATTTGCAACCCCACCAGTAGTGGAGGAGTGTTCCTCTTTCTCCACATCCTCACCAACATCTGCTGTCTCCTGAGTTTTTAATCTTAGCCATTCTGACTGGTGTAAGGTGAAATCTCAGGGTTGTTTTGATTTGCATTTCCCTAATGGCTAATGATATTGAGCATTTTTAAGATGTTTCTCCTCCATCCGAAGTTCTTCAGGTGAGAATTCTTTGTTTAACTCTGTACCCCATTTTTTAATAGGGTTATTTGGTTTTCTGGGATTTAACTCCTTGAATTCTTTGTATATATTGGATATTAGCCCTCTATCTGATGTAAGGTTGGTGCAGATCTTTTCCCAATTTGTTGGTTGCCGATTTGTCCTTTTGATGGTGTCCTTTGCTTTACAGAAACTTTGTAATTTTATGAAGCCCCATTTGTCAATTCTTGATCTTAGAGCATAAGCTATTGGTGTTCTGTTCAGGAAATTTCCCCCTGTACCGATGTCCTCAAGAGTCTTCCCCAGTTTCTTTTCTATTAGCTTCAGAGTGTCTGGCTTTTTATGGAGGTCCTTGATCCATTTGGATTTGAGCTTAGTACAAGGAGACAAGGATGGATCAACTCGCATTCTTCTGCATGCTGACCTCCAATTGAACCAGCACCATTTGTTGAAAAGGCTATCTTTTTTCCATTGGATGTTTTCAGCCCCTTTGTCGAGGATCAAGTGGCCATAGGTGTGTGGGTTCATTTCTGGATCTTCAATCCTGTTCCACTGATCTGCCTGCCTGTCACTGTACCAATACCATGCAGTTTTTAACACTATTGCTCTGTAGTATTGCTTGAAGTCAGGGATACTGATTCCCCCAGAATTTCTTTTGTTGTTGAGAATAGTTTTAGCTATCCTGTGTTTTTTGTTATTCCAGATGAATTTGAGAATTGCTCTTTCTAACTCTATGAAGAATTGAGTTCGGATTTTGATGGGTATTGTGTTGAATCTGTATATTGCTTTTGGCAAAATGGCCATTTTAACTATATTAATCCTGCTGATCCATGAGCATGGGAGGTTTTTCCATTTTTTGAGGTCTTTCTCTATTTCCTTCTTCAGAGTCTTGAAGTTCTTGTCATACAGATCTTTCACATGTTTGGTAAGAGTCACCCCAAGGTACTTTATACTGTTTGTGGCTATTGTGAAGGGTGTCATTTCCCTAATTTCTTTCTCAGCCTGCTTATCCTTTGAGTATAGAAAGGCTACTGATTTGCTTGAGTTGATTTTATAAACTGCCACTTTGCTGAATTTGTTTATCAGCTGTAGGAGTTCTCTAGTGGAGTTTTTTGGGTCACTTAGGTAGACTATCATATCATTTGCAAATAATGATAGTTTGACTTCTTCCTTTCCAATTTGTATCCCTTTGACCTCCTTATGTTATCTAATTGCCCGAGCTAGTACCTCTAGTACAATATTGAAAAGATAAGGAGAAAGTGGGCAGCCCTATCTAGTCCCTGATTTCAGTGGGATTGCTTCAAGTTTCTCTCCATTTAGTTTGATGTTGGCTACCAGTTTGCTGTATATTGCTTTTACTATGTTTAGGTATGGGCCTCGAATTCCTGTTCTTTCCAATACGTTAAGCTTGAAAGGATGCTGAATTTTGTCAAATGCTTTTTCAGCATCCAATGAAATGACCATGTGGTTTTTTTTTTTGAGTTTGTTTATGTAGTGGATTACATTGATGGATTTCCGTATATTGAACCAACCCTGCATCCCTGGGATAAAGCCTACTTGATCATGGTGGATGATCGTTTTGATGTGTTCTTGGATTCGGTTGGCAAGAATTTTATTGAGTATTTTTGCATTGATGTTCATAAGGGAAATTGGTTTGAAGTTCTCTTTCTTTGTTGGATCTTTGTGTGGTTTTGGTATCAGCATAATTGTGGCTTTGTAGAAAGAATTGGGTAGTGTTCCTTCTGTTTCTATTTTGTGGAATAGTTTGAAGAGTATTGGTGTTAGGTCTTCTTTGAAGGTCTGATAGAATTCTGCACTGAAGCCATCTGGTCCTCTGCTTTTTTTGGTTGGAAGACTTTCTATAACCCCTTCTATTTCTTTAGGGGTTATGGGACTGTTTAGATGATCTATTTGGTCCTGATTTAATTTTGTCCCAATAGTCCCTTCTATTCTGGACTCTAAAGCTAGAGCCATGTGGCCAAACTGCTGAGTGCTGTTGCTTGCTGGGGCTGGAACAAGGCCCCCTTGTTCTATTGTTTTATCACCACCTTTGTGTTTTCCGGCTCCTTCACTGCCTAAGCTTGACTGCGGGAGAGAAGATTCTCTTCAAGGGCACATTTAGAAAACTTTAGATTGTTTATTTGCATCTGAAGCCATTCAATTTTATTATATAGCTCATTGTATTCCTTCATCAATTTTTCCAGAGATAGTAAGAGCAACACACCAGCAAAATTATTTTCCAATTTTCTACCAACTTTTAGATATTTTGGTACATTGGGTAACCTAATTCATCACCACTTAGAAGTAATGTATCAAGATGATCAAAGGTATTAGTTTCTTTATGTTTGAAAATATAGTTTCCGCCATGGGCCTTCAATATTCTGCGAACTTCCAGGAAATAGATTATCTGGAGAGGTTTCAGTAGTTGAAGGAGCTGGTAAATTATTAAACCATCTCCACATTCTTGTGTGTGTGTGTGTGTGTTAAAATCCTTTAGCTATTTTACTTACAAAGCTTTTAAAATTTATTCTTTGAGATTTCATGCATTCATATAATGTATCTTGGTCTCTCTCTCTCTCTCTCTCTCTCTCTCTCTCTCTCTCTCTTTCTCTCTCTCTCTCTCTCTCTCTCACACACACACACACACACACATCCCTACTCACACACCCCACACAGGTACTTTCCCATCTTAATTCCCTTTCTTTTGTAATAATAAACTGAGTTCAACTAGTGCTGCCTGTATAGATATGGGTTTTCGTTGACATCACTGAGGGAAGGTTTCTGCTCAGAGTGAATAAAATAGAGCAGGAAGGAGGTGACTCTTCATTTAAAATTCTCATGTAGAAAACTGTACAGCATCCACAAAAACATCCCAAGGCATGCTAGTGGAGCCAATGCCAAGGGATCTATCTGAACTGTAATTTCAAGATCCTTGATGGAACAAATAGTTGAGTGCACACAATGTTGATTTGTAGCATTTTCTTTGACTGATATATTAATGTTTTCTATCACATGTTGTATGCCTGCTATTCTCTCTTCTAGCTCTTGTATTCATGATTGTTGTTGTCTCTTTCTTACTAACCAAACTTGTGGTTTTACATATCTATAAATAATCTAGAGTCTACAAATAGAAGAAATCATGGCCTTTTCTGCATTTGAGTATGGCTTTTTTTCACCTACCAAAATACATTCACTGTCAAGGAAATTACATATTTCATTTTACTTTATGTCGGAATAAAATATCATTATGGGTGCATACATTTTTATCATCCAAGCACCTTCTGATAGATTCTTATTCTCATTTCATAACTACATTATTTTTTCATATGGTCTCACAAATAATTATTTGTTATATTGACTATTTCTTTCATATACTCATAAGTGATATGGTTGGGCCATATAGTTGTTTTGTTTTTTAACACTGCACCCCACTTTTCATGGTATTCCCATTCTCTTCATCAATGTATAAGGTTTCTTTTTACCTATGCCCTCATGTTTGTGGTCAACTGTTTTCTTGTTGGTCTTTCTGACTAGACTGAAAAGGAATCTCAAAGCAATTTTGTTTTGCATTTCCTTGGTGGTTTAAGATGCTGAACCCTTTTTCAAATACATAACTGAATATCTGAGTATATTTTCCACAGTTCTATGTATTCTAGATGTAGATCTCTACAATCTAAAATCAAGAAACATTTTATTTCATTCTTAAAATTATACCTTTACTCCAGTGATTGTTTCAAATAAAAAAAGTATTTCAGTTTCCTTTACTTCTATTTGTTATGTCTTGGGGTTATTCGTTATCTCAATTGAGTTCTTTTGAGAAAGTTACTACCTATTTAATATTATAAAATGTTTTATCTGCTGTTTTGTAGGCTTTAGGTTTTACATTATGGCATTTAATTCACACTGAATAGATATTGTGCTGGGTAAGAGATACTACCTAGGTTATTTAGTTTGGACACAGGGTCTCACTGTCTAGTTTTGGGGATCCTGGAATATATTACCAAGACCCAGCTGGCCTTTAAATCACAGGGATTACCTAACTTTGCTTCCTGAGTGCTGATATTGAACATAGATATATATTTTTTATTTTATATGGGAAGAGCCAGTTTCCAAACACTCTTTGCTTAAGAAGCTATTTTAATTCCCAGGCAAATGTTGGAGACATGTCTTAGAAATTGGGTGGCAGCAGTTGTATGAGTTTACTTCTAGGTCTTTATTTATTTATTTATTGAAAAGGGAAGTAAAGGGAAATAAAAACACTTTATGATAAAATTAAAGATTTACATGGAAAATACTTCAGGTACTCACATTAAAATTGACAATTTTCACGGAAAATTAAAGTGGTAGACATGTAAAACATTGGTAAATTAATTGAAATATGGTATAGAAAAATTTATGGTACTATTGAAGATTTATGTGGAAAATATTTCTGATAAAATTGTCGAAAATGTAGAAAAACATGTTAGAATTGAAGATTATCATGGAGAATTGTATATAGATATAATAATGGTAGGTATAAAAGTATTCCTAAGTTGATTAAAAGTGGAATTATAAACATTTTCTAATAAACTTGAAGATTTAAATGGAAAATATTTCTGATAAAATTGAAGAAATATATAGACAAACATGCTAAAATTAAAGATTATCATGGAAATTATATAGATAAAATGATAGGCATAAACATAATTCTAAGTTGATCGAACATGGAATTATAAATATTTTCAGATAACATTGAAGATTTACATGGAAAATATTTCTGGTAAAATTCAAGAAATAAATAGACAAACAGGTTAAAATTGACTATTTCATGGGAAATTTTACATATAAAATGGTAGATATAAAAACTTTCTAAATGAATTGAAGGTGGAATTAGAAACATTTGTGATAAAATCAACAATTTACATTGAAAACATTTCTAATAAAATAGAGGAAGTATACAGAAAGACATTAAAATTTAAAATTATCATGAAAAATAATGCAGATAAAATGGTAGACATAAAAACATTACTAATTAAAAGTGGAATTATAAGCATTTTTGATAAAATTGAAGATTTACATGAGAAATATTTCATTAGTCCATGTCTTTTTTTTGCAGTTTTTTTTATTCGATATAATTTATTTACATTTCAAATGATTTCCCTTTTCTAGCCCCCCCACTCCCCGAAAGTCCCATAAGCCCCCTTCTCTTCCCCTGTCCTCCCACCCACCCCTTCCCACTTCCCCGTTCTGGTTTTGCCGAATACTGTTTCACTGAGTCTTTCCAGAACCAGGGGCCACTCCTTCTTTCTTCTTGTACCTCATTTGTTGTGTGGATTATGTTTTGGGTATTCCAGTTTTCTAGGTTAATATACACTTATTAGTGAGTGCATACCATGATTCACCTTTTGAGTCTGGGTTACCTCACTTAGTATGATATTCTCTAGCTCCATTCATTTGCCTAAGAATTTCATGAATTCATTGTTTCTAATGGCTGAATAGTACTCCATTGTGTAGATATACCACATTTTTTGCATCCACTCTTCTGTTGAGGGATACCTGGGTTCTTTCCAGCATCTGGCAATTATAAATAGGGCTGCTATGAACATAGTAGAACATGTATCCTTATTACATGGTGGGGAGTCTTCTGGGTATATGCCCAGGAGTGGTATAGCAGGATCTTCTGGAAGTGAGGTGCCCAGTTTTCGGAGGAACCGCCAGACTGATTTCCAGAGTGGTTGTACCAATTTGCAACCCCACCAGCAGTGGAGGAGTGTTCCTCTTTCTCCACATCCTCGCCAACATCTGCTGTCTCCTGAATTTTTAATCTTAGCCATTCTGACTGGTGTAAGATGAAATCTTAGGGTTGTTTTGATTTGCATTTCCCTAATGACTAATGAAGTTGAGCATTTTTTAAGATGCTTCTCTGCCATCCGAAGTTCTTCAGGTGAGAATTCTTTGTTTAACTCTGTACCCCATTTTTAATAGGGTTGTTTGGTTTTCTGG
Source organism: Apodemus sylvaticus (assembly GCF_947179515.1). Classification (NCBI taxonomy): domain Eukaryota; kingdom Metazoa; phylum Chordata; class Mammalia; order Rodentia; family Muridae; genus Apodemus; species Apodemus sylvaticus. The sequence continues at coordinate 54,082,490 of NC_067472.1, read as the reverse complement.
AGTCTAACTTCTTGAGTTCTTTATATATATTGGATATTAGCCCTCTATCTGATGTAGGATTGGTGAAGATCTTTTCCCAATTTGTTGGTGGCCGATTTGTCCTCTTGATGGTGTCCTTTGCCTTACAGAAACTTTGTAATTTTATGAGGTCCCATTTGTCAATTCTTGGTCTTAGAGCATACGCTATTGGTGTTCTGTTCAGAAACTTTCTCCCTGTACCGATGTCCTCAAGGGTCTTCCCCAGTTTCTTTTCTATTAGCTTCAGAGTGTCTGGCTTTATGTGGAGGTCCTTGATCCATTTGGATTTGAGCTTAGTACAAGGAGACAAGGATGGATCAATTCGCATTCTTCTGCATGCTGACCTCCAGTTGAACCAGCACCATTTGTTGAAAAGGCTATCTTTTTTCCATTGGATGTTTTCAGCCTCTTTGTCGAGGATCAAGTGCCCATAGGTGTGTGGGTTCATTTCTGGATCTTCAATCCTGTTCCATTGATCCTCCTGCCTGTCACTGTACCAATACATGCAGTTTTTAACACTATTGCTCTGTAGCATAGCTTGAGGTCAGGGATACTGATTCCCCCAGATTTTCTTTTGTTGCTGAGAATAGTTTTAGCTATCAGGAGATGGTTCTTTGAGAAAATCAACAAGATAGATAAACCCTTAGCCAGACTGACCAAAGGGCACAGAGAAAGTATCCAAATTAACAAACTTAGAAATGAAAAGGGAGATATAACAACGGATACTGAGGAAATCCAAAAAATCATCAGATCCTACTACAAGAGCCTGTACTCAACACAACTGGAGAATCTGGAGGAAATGGACAATTTCCTTGACAGATACCAAATACCAAAATTAAATCAGTACCAACTAGACCATCTAAACAGTCCCATAATGCCTAAAGAAATAGAAGGAGTCATAGAAAGTCTTCCAACCAAAAAAAGCACAGGACCAGATGGTTTCAGTGCAGAATTCTACCAGACCTTCAAAGAAGAGTTAACACCAATACTCTTCAAACTATTCCGCAAAATAGAAACAGAAGGAACACTACCCAATTCCTTCTACGAAGCCACAATTACCCTGATACCAAAGCCACAAAAAGATCCAACAAAGAAAGAGAACTTCAGACCAATTTCCCTTATGAACATCAATGCAAAAATACTCAATAAAATTCTTGCCAACCGAATCCAAGAACACATCAAAACGATCATCCACCATGATCAAGTAGGCTTTATCCCGGGAATGCAGGGTTGGTTCAATATACGGAAATCCATCAATACAATCCACTACATAAACAAACTCAAAGAACAAAACCACATGGTCATTTCATTGGATGCTGAAAAAGCATTTGACAAAATTCAGCATCCTTTCATGCTTAAAGTCTTGGAGAGAACAGGAATTCAAGGCCCATACCTAAACATAGTAAAAGCAATATACAGCAAACCGGTAGCCAGCATCAAACTAAATGGAGAGAAACTTGAAGCAATCCCACTGAAATCAGGGACCTGACAAGGCTGCCCCCTTTCTCCTTATCTTTTCAATATTGTACTTGAGGTACTAGCTCGGGCAATTCGACAACATAAGGAGGTCAAAGGGATACAAATTGGAAAGGAAGAAGTCAAACTATCATTATTTGCAGACGGCATGATCGTCTACCTAAGTGACCCAAAGAATTCCACTAGAGAGCTCCTACAGCTGATAAACAACTTCAGCAAAGTGGCAGGTTATAAAATCAACTCAAGCAAATCAGTGGCCTTCCTATACTCAAAGGATAACCAGGCTGAGAAGGAAATTAGGGAAATGACCCCCTTCACAATAGCCACAAACAGTATAAAGTATCTTGGGGTGACTCTTACCAAACATGTGAAAGATCTGTATGACAAGAACTTCAAGACTCTGAAGAAGGAAATAGAAGAAGACCTCAAAAAATGGGAAAACCTCCCATGCTCATGGATCGGTAGAATCAATATAGTTAAAATGGCCATTTTGCCTAAAGCACTATACAGATTCAATGCAATACCCATCAAAATTCCAACTCAATTCTTCACAGAGTTAGAAAGAGCAATTATCAAATTCATCTGGAACAACAAAGTCCATGTCTTTTTATTGGGGAGTTGAGTCCATTGTTGTTAAGAGATATTAGGGAATACTGATTGTTGCTTCCTGTTATTTTTGATGTTATTTTTATGTTTGTGTGGGTATCTTCTTTTGGGTTTGTTGGAAGAAGATTACTTTCTTGCTTTTTCTAGGATGTAGTTTCCCTCCTTGTGTTGGCTTTTTCCATCAATTATCCTTTGTAGGGCTGGATTTGTGGATAGATATTGTGTAAATTTGGTTTTATCATGGAATACCTTGGTTTTTCCATCTATGATGATTGAGAGTTTTCCTGGATACAGTAGCCTGGCCTGACATTTGTGTTCTCTTAGGGTCTGTATGAGGTATGCCCAGGATCTTCTAACTTTCATTGTATCTGGTGAGAAGTCTGATGTGATTCTGATAGGTCTGCCTTTATAAGTTACTTGCCCTTCTTCCCTTACTGCTTTTAATAGTCTTTCTTTGTTTAATGAATTTGGTGTTTTGATTATTATGTGATGGGAGGAGCTTCTGTTCTGGTCCAGTCTGTTTGGAGTTCTGAGGGCTTCCTGTATGTTCATGGGCATCTCTTTCTTTAGGTTAGAGGAGTTTTCTTTTACAATTTTGTTGAAAATATTTACTGGGCCTTTAAGATGTAAACCCTTGATCTTGTCTATACCTATAATCCTTAGGTTTGGTCTTCTTATTGTGTCCTGAAGTTCCTGGATGTTTTGGGTTACCAGCTTTTGCATTTTGTATTTTCTTTGATTGTTGAGTCAATGTTTTCTGTATCTTCAACACCTGAGGTTCTTCTATCTCTTGTATTCTGTTGTTGATGTTTGCATCTATGACTCCTGAATTCTTTCCAAGGTTTTCTATCTCCAGAGATGTCTCACTTTGTGATTTCTTTATCGTTTCTACTTCCACTTTTAGATCCTGGATGGTTTTGTTCAGTTCCTTCACTTGATTGTTTGTGTTTTCCTGTAATTCTTTAAGGGATTTTTGTGTTTCTTCTTTAAGGGCTTCTGCCTGGTGACCCATCATCTCCTACATTTCTTTAAGGGACTTTTGTGGTTCCTCTTTAAGGGCTTTTACCTGTTGACTTGTGTTCTCCTGTGTCTCTTTAAGGGAGTCATTTAAGTCTTTCTTGAAGCCCTGTATCAGCATCATGAGATACAATTTTAAGTCCAACTTCTGCTTTTACGGTGTGTTGGGGTATCCGGAACTTGCTGTGGTAGGAAAACTGAGTTCTGATGTTGCCATGTGGCCTTGGTTTCTGTTGGTAGGGATCTTGTGCATGCCTTTCGCCATCTGGTTATCTCTGGTGCTTGTTGGTATTGTTGACTCTGACTGGAGTTTGTTCCTCCTGTGGGCCTGTAAGCCCGTGTCCTTACTACCTTGAGTTCAAAAGTAAAAGCACTGCTGGGAGATCTCTCTCTCCTGGTGGGCTATGTACAGAAGGCTATGGAGGTTTTAAGCTCCCTGGTGCAAATGGGGAGATTTCTGTCCCAGCTGCTCCACTGATCTTAGGCCCTGTGTGTTCCTAGTAGGTCCCCTCCAGAGAAAAGTTGGAGATCTCATCTCTCTGTGCTCAGAAGTGAAAGCACTGCTGGGAGATCACTCTATCCTGGTGGGCTATACACAGAAGGCTGTGGATTCTCCCAGCTCCCTGGGGCAAAATCACAATTTTTTTTCCTACATGGATCCATTTGCCTGCAGATCTCCTGATCTTATTTTGTTACTTTTTAAACAGTTGAGTAGTACTCTACTGTGTAAATGTACCACTCTTCTTTTCCTTTTTCATTTTTTTTTTGTTTGTTTGTTTTCAAGACAGGGATTCTCTGTATAGTCGTGGCTGTCCTGGAACTCACTCTGTAGACCAGACTAGCCTCGACCTCCACTTCTAGGTCTTTTATTCTATTTATTTGGTGTGCATGTTTATATCTGTGCCAGTGATATTCTATAGAGTTTTGTTTTGTTTTGACTGTTGTTATGATGGCTCTCTAGTATAATTTGATTTCCAGTGTTGTGCTCTGGCCAGGATATTTTGTATAATTCTTATTCCTTTGGTTATTTGGGGTCTTTTGTATTCCACATGGATTAGAAGATTCCTCTTCTTCCAGGTCTGTGATGAAGGTCACTTGGACTCTGTTTTGGTTTGTACTGAATCTTTAGATTATTCTGGTTACAGTCATTTACATGACAGTGATTCTGTAGATACAATGTCATAGGAGGTCTTTCTATTTGCTAGTGTGCCTGCAAGTTATTCCTTTAGTGTAGTGTTTTAATTGTGACTGTCTATCTCTACTGTGACTAAGATTATTCATTTATATGTTATCTTCATGCTGATTTGATTTATGTTTGTGTGAGAAAGTATTGGGTGTTGTGGGCCACAATGTGTATAGAGAGGTCAGAAGAATCCTTTCTGGATCACCTCTTGATTTCTACCTGGTGAGATAGTATCTTTCACTATTTCTTCCATGCAGAATCATTCTGACTGTCTGGCATTCAAGCTTCAGTACCATCATACCATCTCTACATCTCATCTCCCTGCAGGAGTATGTATTGTGCTTCTTCTTCTGGTTTTTAGTAGGGTCCCAGGGATTAAACTCTGCTCTCCAGGGTTGCACAGCAAATGCTTTTACTCCCTGAGTCATTTCACTGACCCTGGTATTTTACTATTTTTTTTAAAAAATGTGTTTTGTTTGTATCTTAAAAATCCATTATTTCATAATTTCACACATGCTTATAGTATATTTTAATCCTATCATCTTCCATTTTCCTTCCAACTCTTCCCTGACCACCACTCATATCCCAACCAACTTTATGTCTTGTTTTCATGGTTTACTGAGTTCAATCATTACTTTCCTTATATGCATGTATGTAGGGCATCTGCTGGCTGCTTGCCAGGAACCTACCCAGCATCAGTTCTCTCTGGAAAGTATAGATGGGTAGAAGCCTTAGTGATTTTAAGAGACAAATCTAAGTTTTGCAAGTGCTAAAATGTTGCTTGCTTTTTGTAATATTTTTTCTCTTTATTTTTATTGGTTACTTTACTTATTTACATTTCAAATGTCCCCCTTCCAGGTCTCCCCTCTGCAAACCAGTTCCCCCCTTTGCCTCCAAGAGAATGAAAATATTCCTCCCACTCACCCACCCAGTCAGTCTCACAGCTATAGCATCCTCCTATGATGGGACATCAAGCCTCCACAAGACCAAGGGTTCCCTTCCCATTGATGCCAGACCAGGCAATGCTTCTATATATAACTGGAGCCATGGACCCATCCCCGAGTACCCTTTGGTTCTTAACTCTTCTCTATTCTGGAACCAGAAACCTTTCTTTTCTGGTGATTAACACCTGCTGTTTAAGAATGAGGATTAAGTAAAGAAGTAATTATTCTGGCTCTTTGTTCTTTTCTTGCAGGCTCCTTGCTGATCTGTCATAAGGCTCAAAGTTCCTTATGTTTTATACAACCAATATGAAAACACACACACACACACACACACACACACACAAATTTATTTACACACATTCATGCTCTCTCTCTCTCTCTCTCTCTCTCTCTCTCACACACACACACACACACACACACACACACACACACACACACATATTTAGGTCAGGCCAGACCACTTGTATTATCAACTCCACAAGTGTTCTTGAACACTTACATAGACACACCAATAGCTCATTCTGGATGTAAAATAAGCTCTAACCTTTATTGGAAAAAGACATCTCATAGATGCTAAGAATAGAATACATTACCCTCTTTTTCTCAATCTATATTGATTGCTGTATCTTAGAGAATGTAAGACATCTTTCTGAGCCCTTCTTGCTTTTAAGTTGAAGGTGAGAAGTCTGGTGTGATTCTAATAGGTCTGCTTTTTTTTTTATGTTACTTTTCCATTATCCCTTATGGCTTTTAATATTGTTTCATTGTTCTCTTGATTTAGTGTTTTGATTATAATGTGGCTGGAGGATTTTATTTTTTGCTTCACTCTATATTGTGTCCTGTTCCCTTGTACATTTATACACACCTCTTTCTTTAGGTTAGGCAAATTTTCTCCTATAACTTTTTTCTGGGTCTTTGAATTGGGAGTCTTCTCCTACACCTATTATTCTTTTTGTTGTTGTTGTTGTTGTTGTTGTTGTTGTTGTTGTTTTGTTACAGGATTTCTCTGTGTAACCCTGAGTGTCCTGGAACACACTCTGTAGACCACCAGGCTGGCCTCGAACTCAGAAATTTGCCTGCCTCTGCCTCCCAGGTGCTGGGATTAAAGCAGTGCACCACCACTGCCCAGCTATTCCTATTATTTTTATAATTGGTTTTTACATAGCGTCCCAAATTTCCTGCATGTTGTGTGTCAGAACCTTTTAAGCACCAGCATACTTTTTGACAGATGAATTTTTTTCTATTATATCTTCTATGTGTGAGATTTTTTTTTGAATCTCCTTTATTATGTTGGGGATGATTGTATCTGTATTTCCTGTTCTCTTTCTTCAGTTTTCAATCTCTAGGATTGCTTGTTTGTCTTTCCTTTTTTGCTTCTATTTCCATTTTCAAGACTTTTACATCTTGTTTTTTAATATATTCTTTCTTATTTATATAACCCTACAATAAAATACCTCTAACCTGTTTATCTTTTAACCTAAAGCCTATGAGCAATGAAAACATGTTTGCTCCCCCATCCCACTTTTAAAATAAGAGACCTACTAGTTTTAACTAAATAATGAATTGACTAACGACGTAACATATGATGGATTACCTTGGGCTAAAGAACTCCTTGTCTGTTCTCTAGCTGTCAAGCTACAGTGAGTTTAGACACTGATGTCTACTGAAAGGCTCTGCTAGAGCCTGACATACACAGAGGTCATTGCTCACAGCCAACCGTTGAATTTATCATGGGGACTCCAATGAAGGATTTAGAGAAAGGACTGAAGGAGCTGAAGGGGGTTGCAACTCCATTGGAGAAACAACAATATGAACCAACCATTACCTCCAGAGCTCTCAGGTTCTAAACCACCAACCAAGGAATACGTATGGAGGGACTCATGCCTCCAGCTGCATATGTAGCATAGGATGGCCTTGTGAGGCATCAATGGGAGAAGAGGCATTTAGTCCAGTAAAGGTTCGATGCCCAAGTGTTGGGGAATGTGAGGGTGGGGAGGAAGGAGTGGGTGGATGGGAGCACACCCACATAGAAGCAGGAGGAGGGGGAATTGGATAGGAGGATTCTGGGGGGCATAGGGAAAGAGGATAACATTTGAAATGTAAATAAATAAAATATCCAATAAAAATAATAAGAGACCTAGTAGTTTTTACTAATTAATGGATTGACTAATGGAGTAACTCATAGTAGATTACCTTGGGGTAAAGAGCTCCTTGTCTGTTCTTTTGATGTCAAGCTACAGTGAGGTTAGACACTGATATGATCAAAGACCTAAGAAGAATAAATCATAATCTAAGTAGCCTATATAATAATTAAATTGATAGAGACTCTGTGTCCATTTTAATTGCGTTATAAGGGTGACCGGTATTAAATTCCTTGAGTTCCTTCTGAATTGTTGATATTAACCCTCTGTCAGATGTAGGGTTGATAAAAATCCTTTCCCAATCTGTAGGCTGCTGATTTGTCATATTGACACAGTGCTTTGACTTACAGAAGTTTTGTAGTTTCATGAGGTCCCATTTAAATTGTTGGTCTTAGAACCTGTGCCATTGGTGTTCTATTCAGGAAATTGTCTCCTGTACCAATGCATTCAAGGGTATTTACCACTTTCTCTCTTTTGGGATTGAGTGTATCCAGTTTTATGTTTAGGGCCTTGATCCTTTGACTTGAGTTTCCTGCAGGGTGATAAGTATGGATCAATTTCATTCTTCTACATGTAGAAATTCAGATAGAATTCAGTTAGGAAGTTTGAATGGACAAGAAGCACTTAAAGAAACTCTCAAAGTTCTTAGTCATCAGAGAAATGAAAATCAAAACATCTCTGAGGTTCCATCTTACAGCCATCAGATTGGCTAAAACCAAAAAACCTCAAAAGATAGTAGCACATGATGGCAAGGATGTGGAGCAAAGCAAACATTTTTTTTCACTATTGTTGAGAGTGCAAGATTGTACAAAACTTTGGGAGCTAATTTGGCAGTTTCTTAGAAAGCTGTGAATAGTTTCATGACCCAACTGTACTACTTCTGGCCATAACTCCAAATGATGTTTTAGCATTGACAAACACACTTACTCAAACGTGTTCATAACAGCTTTATTTGTAATAGCCAGAAACTGGAAACAATATAGATATCCATCAACTGAAAATAGCTAAGAAAACATGGAACATCTGTACAATGGAATATTATTAAGCAATTAAAAACAAATACATCGTGAATTTTACAAGCAAATGGATGGAACTTGAGAATATCATTGTGAGTGAGGTATCACAGTCACAAAAAGACATGTATGATACTTGTAAGTGGATACTAGGCATAAAATACATGTACCCTGTAATACTCTACAGACCAAAGAAGTTAATATGGACAGACCAAGTAAAGAGGCTTGAAACTCACTTAGAAGAGGGAGCGAAATAGTCATATAAAGCAGATGGATGGAATTAACTGGTAAGGGAGGATATGTAGAGTGGAATGGGGTTTTCAGAAACAGGTGTGGGAAAGGACAGGATAGATTGGTAGATGCCCATGAAAATGAATGGAAATCTGCTACTGACAGGGATGAGAAACCCAAGAGGTTCCCAGGACCCAACAGGGAGGACTTTAGCAGAAATACCCAACAAATCCAAGATAAAACTTGTAGAGACCAAATGCAGTGGATAGGCATGGCGCCAAGTTGAGGGACTGTGCCACCCACCCAACTCAAAAATCTTAATCCAGAATTCCTCCTGTCAAAATAAAATGCAGGGACAAATTGTGGAGCAGAAGCTGAAGGAAAGGCAATCCAGAAACTGCCCCACCTAGAGATCCATCCTATCTGCTGACACCCAGGCATTATTGCTAATGACAAGAAGTGCTTACTGACAGGAGCCTGGTATAGCTGTACACTGAGAGCCTCTGCCAGAGCCAATACAGATATAGATGTGTTGTGGATGTGGGCTTGTATTTTGATGCTAATTCCACTCCTCAGAAGGGCAGCAGATGAGAAGTTGCCTTGTGAACCTTCTCCCCACCTTAACTTTCCAAATAAAGGCTTGGGCCAATGATTGGGCAGGAGGAAGTGGGAGGAGCTGAGAGTCTAGGGGAGGAGTGACAGGGGATAAAGAGAAGGGGAGGAGCGATGGGAGATGGACTGAGAGGTGGCAGAGAGAGAGAGAAGCTCATGGCCTGGAGAAACTGGAAGTTATATTGGATAATATAGATGGAAATAGAGTAGTGTAGTGGGAGGTCTGCCCAATCTAGGCTTGTAGCTTGTTTTGTTAATTGATTTAGTTGAGCTTTCTTTTACCCCAGAATTGGGTTGGAAACAAAGTAGCAACAATATGGCGCCCAACATAGTTTTTAGAATCTAACAAACCTGAGATAAAACATTAACTGCCCCTGAAGCCCTGAAAGGCTTGGGCAGTAGTTACAAAGGGTTCCAGACATGGTAATTCATTGATATAAGAGAGATATATCGCATCTTGATACTTAAAGATGGGGAAAAGAATAATTGTCCTTTTGGCTTTATGTGATATTTTGAATGGTTTGACAGGGCTGGATTTAGAGGAGAAAGTCATTGGATTGCAATACTTATTCTCTTGATTAGTAAAGTCATCTCAAAAGACAGGGCACTAGACAAAAAATTCCTTGCCTTAGAAAAGAGATTACAAGTAACACTAGAACTAAAGGTTCAGGATTTCATAGGTCAAAATAAGGCAGATGCTGCAATATTAAAATTACAACATAAGGAGAACTAAGATTATGGAATCAGGGCTTAGAACAGAAGATACAGGAAATTATAAAATAGCATGAACAACAGAAAGAGAAATTTAAGACTTGGCAATGTGGTCTAGAGGAAAAACTAGAATTGAAGACCTAGGAAATTATGGAGCAGAGTAAGAGACAGAAGGAGGAGAATGAAGGTGGGAGACAGGAGTTAGAAAAGATGCTAGAACAATGGATGCAGCAGTTCACAGATCAGACTGAGCAGCAGAGAGAAAATAATGAGGATTGGAAGTATAACTTGGAGAATAACCTTTTAAAATTAATCAATCAAAATAAAATGGACAGTAAACTATCAGAATCGCAATATAAAGAAAAGATCAAAATGTGGAGGCAGAATTTTGAACAGAAAATACAGGAACTCAAGGAATAGGAAAATACTCAGGTAGAGATAGAAGATAAAAGTAGAGAAAGCCAACCAAAGGTTATTAAAAAGCAAACTTTAGTCTATCCAGTCAATATACAACAAAGACCTCCAGATGATGATCATCCACAGGGTTATCAGGAATTCGAATGGCAACCTGTGGATGTATTAGATCTAAGAAAATTTAAGGAAAGTGTCACTAATTTTGGAACGCATTTGCCATTTGTGAAGCAAATTCTGACTTCTTGGGCTATTAAAAATAGAATAATCCCACAAGACTGGAAGGATATGGCAACAACAATACTAGAACCTGCTGCTAATTTCCAATGGGTCGCATGGTGGAGAGATGGGGCAAGGGAGATAGCACGACATAATAGAGCCAGGGGTAGAGAGATTTCCATAGACCAACTGCTTGGTGAGGGTCTCTTTGCTGAAGTAGAAGTGCAGGCTATATGTGATGAAGAAACCCTAGCCTTGTGTCAATTGTCAGCTTTAAGGGCCTGGGACAAAGTTGCAGAATCAGGAAAAAGACTTGAACCATTTACTCATGTCATACAAGGTTCATAACAAACCTTCCCTGACTTTTTAAAAAGACTAACCTCAGCTGTGGAAAGAAGTATATCATATTCTGCAGCAAGGAAGGTAATAATTGAGTCTTTAGCTTTTGAGAATGCAAATACTGAATGCAAAGAAGTAATCAGACCACTGAGGGCAAGGCCAGCATCAATAGATGAGTGGATTAGATATACAATTGATGTTGTATCTCGCTCACCTGATATGACTGTAAAAGGAGAAACTGCCATTAGACACCTAGAAATGACCCAGGATTTTAAATGTTTTAATTGTTGTGAGTGGGGTCATCTCAGAAATGACTGTAGAAAAAACCAAAGTAATAACAAAAGAGGGCCTATGCCTTTTAGAATATGTCAAAGGTGTGGCAAAGGTCGGCATTTAACTAGAGAATGTAGAGCTAAAACAGACAAATGGGGTGACATCCTGCCAAAACACTCCCGGAGGCGGGGGGGGCTCTCTCAGGCCCCAATGCCAGACACAGAGAGCTCTCTTCTTCAGGACAATTAAGTGTCACTAAGTCAAAAACAGATGTTCTAAGCCAGACAAGACTGAGGCAAGTTCTGTAGACAACTCAGAAAGCCTCAAAGGGACCCTAAAAAGAATATTTTGGGAAACTTGTATAGAGGATCACAGGCCAAAACTAAGAATATTAGTAAACAACATTAAGATTGAATTAATGGTTGACAATGGAGCAGATGCCACCATTATCTCTCCAAAATCTTGGCCTGTAAGTTGGCCACTTCAAGAAGTAGACATCCAATTTCAAGGAGTTAGGACCTTATTCCAAATAAAGCTAAGTACCAGATGGCTTAAATGTATAGGGCTAGAAATTTAGGTAGGAAAATTGAGGCCATACATGGATGATATAGTCATTAACTTATGGGCAAGAGACATATTACAGCAATGGAAAACCCAAATTAATATCCCCTTAGTCTCGGTATCTAGCCATGAAACTAGTCAGGCTCCTAATAAAAATCTTAAATTAAGTAGGGAATCTTATCAAAGGCAGTTACATACTGTCCAAGCTGTCCATAAACAAGATACAGCAGAGGCTGATAATTTAGCTTTACCCCAAGGAGCTACTGCTGCCAGAATACCAACAGCCTTACCACTAAGGTGGTTGACTGACCAACCCATTTGGATTGATCAATGGTCTATGACAAAAGAAAAACTACAGGCATTAGAACAGCTAGTCCAAGAACAGTTGGAGGCTCAGTATATAGAAGAGTCTACAAGCCCTTGGAATTCTCCAGTATTTGTCATTAAAAAGAAATCTGGCAAATGGAGAATGTTGAAAGATCTCAGAGCAATTAATAAGATTATTCAGCCAATGGGTTCCTTGCAACCTGGGATTCCATTGCGTTCCTTGTTGCCTAAGGAATGGCCTATCATAGTGAATGATCTGAAAGATTGGTTTTTTACCATTCCTCTACATGAATGTTATAAGGAAAGGTTTGCTTTCTCAGGACCTACTTTCAATAGAGGTCACCCAGTAAAAAGATATCATTGGAAAGTCTTGCCACAAGGAATGTTAAATAGCCTTACCTTGTGTCAGTATTTTGTACAACAGCCATTGAGATGATTTGCACACAATTTCCCCAATCCATTATTTAATCATTATCTGGATGACATCCTATTAGCTGATTCAGATATAAATATTGTGGAAAGAATGTTTGATGAAGTAAAAACAAGAAAACCTTGCCTTCCTGGGGATTGTAAATCACCCCTGAAAAAATACAAAGAGGGGGTTCTATTAATTATCTAGGATATAAAATAAGTCTGCAAAGGGTTAGGCCACAAGAGGTGCAAATAAGAAGAAGCCAATTAAGGACCCTTAATGATTTTCAGAAGCTACTGGGAGATATCAACTGGATGAGGCCTGCAATTGGCTTGGCCACTCAAGAGCTAAGCAATTTATTTCAAACCTTACAAAGTGATAAGGATTTAAATAGTCCAAGGAAACTGTCAGCTGAGGCTGAGAAGGAGTTACCTTTGATAGAAAGAAAATTGAAGGATACGCATCTAGATTGTATTGATCCAAAGATGGCCTGCATCTTAATTATCTTACCTTCTACTCATTCCCCTACAGGAATTCTTATGCAGAGGGAAGATTATATCTTAGAATGGATTTTTTAGTACATAAACAGAGTAATAAATTAAAAACCTACATTGAGAAAGTCTCTGAATTGATACTTAAAGGAAAAATGAGACTTTGACAATTAGTTGGATTGGATCCAGCTGAAATTGTGGTACCTTTTACTAACACAGAAATTGTCTCACTATGGGCACAAGATGAACATTGGCAAAGAGCATGGAGTAACTTCTTGGGAGAGATTAACAAGAGATACCCTAAAAGCAAGTAGCTTCAGTTCATAAAAAGAACTTATTGGATTTTCCTTCATATAATAAAGAAAACTCCAATATCTGGAGCCCCTGCATTTTACACTGATGCCAGTAAACCAGGAAAGGCAGGATATAGATCAGAAGATGTAAATAAGGTGGCTGAGAGTCCCATTAAGTCAGTTCAAAAATCTGAATTATATGCAATAATCATGGTGTTGTCAGATTTTAAAGAGTCTCTTAATATAGTAACTGATTCTCAATATGCAGAAGGGGTTGTTTTATACATAGAGACTGCTGAACTTATGCAGGATGATTCCAAATTGATTTCATTATTTATTCAGCTACAGCAAATAATCAGAAATAGGAGTTATCTACTATATATCACACACATAAGATCCCATACAGGTCTGCCAGGGCCTCAGGCACAAGGTAATAATGAAATTGACCAACTATTGATAGGAAGTATACTAATACTAGAGGCTTCAGAATTCCATAAGCTACACCATGTTAACAGCAAAGGTTTAAAGAAAGAATTCTCCATCACTTGGCAACAAGCCAAGGAAATTGTGAAGCAATGCTCTACTTGTTCATTATATAACCTGACTCCATTGCCTATGGGAACTAACCCTAAGGGTACACAACAAAATGACATTTGGCTAATGGATGTCTTCCATTTTACAGAGTTTGGCAAACTGAAATATGTGCACCATACTATAGACACATATTCAGGGTTTCAATGGGCAATTGCATTACCATCAGAAAAGGCTGATTCTGTAATTACACATTTGTTAGAAGTTATGGCCATTTTGGGAATACCAACACAAATTAAAACGGACAGTGGACCAGTGTAGATCTCTAATAAGATGACGCAGTTTTTTTCAACATTACAATATAAAACATGGGTGCACCTGGAGGCAGACTGGGAGGACACAGCTTGATCCGGTGGGTCCAGCCCCATAGAGCTTAGGTTCCAGTCCTGAGGCCTCTGGCGGGAGCCTTCAGATCTCAGCTTCGGGATCCAGAACAGCCTGGGGTGAAACACCACATTTCCAGGCCCTGCAAGAGGCCAGAGGGGCACCTGGAGGCCAGCTGGGAGGAGTCAGTGTGCTCTGGTGAGTCCAGCAGGCCCCGGGCAGGAGCCTTCAGGTGTCTGCTTGGGGATCTGAACAGCTTGGGCCACAGCACTCAGTCTCCAGGAAGTGCAAGAGCCTGGTGTGCACCCGGAGGCACAGCTGGGAGGACACAGCTTGCTCCGGTGGGTCCGGCCCCACAGAGTTTAGGTTCCAGTCCTGAGGCCTCCAGCAGGAGCCTTCAGATCTCTGCTTTGGGATCCAGAACAACCTGGGCTACAACACCACATCTCCAGGACCTGCAAGAGGCCAGAGGGGCACACAAGAGGCCATCTGGGAGGAGTCACTGTGCTCTGGTGAATCCAGCAGACCCTTCAGGTGTCTGCTTTGGGATCTGAACAGCCTGGGCCACAGCACCCTGTCTCCAGGCAGTGCAGGAGGTCAGCTGTGCACCTGAGGCTGGCTGGGAAGAGGAAGCTTGCAATGGTGAGTCCAGCATTGACAACAAGACCAATTAATACTAGTGAGAACTAGATGGCATAAGGTAAATGCAGGAACGTCACTAATAGAAATCAAGGCAATATGGAAGCATCTGAACCAAATTCTCCTATAACAGCATGTCCTGGATACCCCATCACACCAGAAAAACAAGATTTGGATTTAAAATCACTGGTCATAATGCTGGTACAGGAACACATGAAGGACATACTTAAAGAAATTCAGGAGAAAATCGATCAAAAGTTAGAAGCCCTTACAAGGGAAACACAAAAATCATTGAAAGAAATACAGGAGAATACAAAAGCCAATAAGGAGGAAACGCAAAAATCACTTAAAGAACTACAGGAGAACTTTGGTCAACAGACTGAAGTCATGAAAGAGGAAACACAAAAAATCTCTTAAAAAATTACAGGAAAACACAAACAAGCAAGTGAAGGAGCTAAGCAAAACCACCCAGCATCTAAAAGAAGAGGAATTCAAGGCCCATACCTAAACATCGTTAAAGCAATATACAGCAAACTTGTAGCCAACATCAAACTAAACGGAGAGAAACTTGAAGCAATCCCACTAAAATCAGGGACTAGACAAGGCTGTCCTCTCTCTCCAGATCTTTTCAATATAGTACTTGAAGTTCTAGCTAGAGCAATTAGACAACATAAGGCGGTCAAGGGGATACAAATTGGAAAGGAAGAAGTCAAATTATCACTATTTGCAGATGACATGATAGTCTACTTAAATGACCCAAAAACCTCCACCAGAGAACTCCTACAGCTGATAATAAAACTTCAGCAAAGTGGCTGGTTATAAAATCAACTCAAGCAAATCAGTTGCCTTCCTATACTCAAAAGATAAGCAGGCTGAGAAAGAAGTTAGGGAAATGACACCCTTCACAATAGCCACAAACAATATAAAGTATCTTGGTGTGACTCTAACACCAAGTGACAGATCTATATGACAAGAACTTCAGGTCTCTGAAGAAGGAAATCGAAGAAGACCTCAGAAAATGGAAAAATCTGCCACGCTCGAGGATTGGCAGGATTAATATAGTTAAAATGGCCATCTTGCCAAAAGTGATCTACAGATTCAACACAATCCCCATCAAAATCCCAATTCAGTTCTTCACAGAGTTAGAAAAAGCAATTCTCAAATTCATCTGGAATAACAAAAAACCCCGGATAGCTAAAACTATTCTCAACAACAAAAGAAATTCTGGGGGAATCAGTATCCCTGGCTTCAAGCAATACTACAGAGCAACAGTGTTAAAAACTCCATGGTATTGGCACAGTGACAGGCAAGTGGATCAATGGAATAGAATTGAAGATCCAGAAATTAATCCACATACCTATGGTCACTTGATCTTCGACAAAGGAGCTGAAAACATCCAGTGGAAAAAAGATAGCCTTTTCAACAAAAGGCTGGTTCAATTGGAGGTCAGCATGCAGAAGAATTCGAATTGATCCATTCTTATCTCCATGTACTAAAAGTGGATCAAGGACCTCCACATAAAACCAGACACACTGAAACTAATAGAAAAGAAACTGGGGAAAACTCTTGAGGACATGGGCACAGGGGAAAAGTTCCTGAACAGAACACCAATAGCTTACGCTCTAAGATCAAGAATTGACAAATGGGACCTCATAAAATTACAAAGTTTCTGTAAGGCAAAGGACATTGTTAAAAGGACAAAACTGCAACCTTCAAATTGGGAAAGGATATTCACCAACCCTACATCTGACAGAGGGCCAATATCCAATATATACAAAGAACTCAAGAAGTTAGACCCCAGGGAACCAAATAACCCTATTAAAAATGTGGTACAGATCTAAACAAAGAATTTTCACCTGAAGGAGTTCATATGGCCGAGAGGCAACTTAAGAAGTGCTCAACATCATTAGTCATTAGGGAAATGCAAATCAAAACAACCCTGAGATTTCACCTTACACCAGTCAGAATGGCTAAGATCAAAAACTCAGGAGACAGCAGGTGTTGGCGAGGATGTGGAGAAAGAGGAACACTCCTCCACTGCTGGTGGCGCTATAAGATGATACAACCACTTTGTAAATCAGTCCGGCGGTTCCTCAGAAAACTGAACATGACACTTCCGGAGGTCCCTGCTATACCTCTCCTGGGCATATACCCAAAGGATTCCCCAGCATGCAATAAAGACACATGATCCATTATGTTCATAGCAGCCTTATTTATAATAGCCAGAAGATGGAAAGAATCCAGATGTCCCTCAAAGGAGGAATGGATACAGAAAATGTGTATATTCCATACTTACACAATGGAATACTACTCAGCAATTAGAAATAATGAATTCACAAAATTTTTAGGCAAATGGTTTGATCTGGAAAATATCATTCTAAGTGAGGTAACCCAATCACAAAAGAATACACACGGAATAAAATCTCTGATAAGTGGATATTAATTAGCCCAGAAGCTCTGAATACCCAAGGCACAAATCGCATTACAAATGACTCCCATGAAGAAGTATGGAGAGGGTCCTGATCCTGGAAAGGATTGATCTAGCATTGGAGAGGAATATAAGGACAGAGAAAAAGGAGGGAGGTGATTGGAGAATGGATGGAGAGAAGAAGGTTTATGGGACATATGGGGAGGGGCGATCTGGGAAAGGGTAAATCATTTGGAATGTAAACAAAGAATATAGAAAATAAAAATATTTAAAAAATATAAAACATGTTAAAGGCATACCACATAATCCTGCAGGACAAGCAATTGTGGAGAGATAAAATCCAACTCTAAAGGAGATGCTTAATAGGCAAAAAGAATCAATGAGAACCCACAAGGATAGATTACATAGTGCTTTATTAACCTTACATTTTTTAAATGGCAATTAACAAAACACCAAAGCTGCTGAAAGACATTGTATTGTGGAAAGAACTATTGAGCTAAACCAGTCTGTTTGCATTAAGGATATTCTAACATCAGAATGGAGAATGGGAAATGTATTACGCTGCGGGAGGGGCTATGCCTATGTTTCTATAGGAAAAGAAAAGCTGTGGGTTCCTTCCAAGTTGATAAAAATCAGACATGACAAAGGGAGACCTAAAGACCTTTGCAACAGAGAAGAAAAGGGAGAGTAACACAATCAACAAAATAGGTGATGTATATGTGGTGATATTTATGTCTCTGTTTATGGAGAAAGCTCTGGAACTGGTTGAGACTAAAATGTCTATACACAGCCATTAACACTTATTGTGTATTACATACCATTCTTTACAAGGACGTGTATACACAGTTGCATTGTAGTTTGACTAGGTGATCAAGCTAACCTGAGGAAAAGCAGTCAGTCGTCTTTCTTTATTGTTCTTCATTGGCCAATATGTGCCCCCTGCATGCTCTGTGTGAATGTCTTTACCTGTTTACTTGTTGCTTTTAAGTTTTGTATACTACAGGAAGGAAAGAAGTCAAAGACATCCATGAAAAGATTCTTACTCCAGGATGCTGAGATTCCAGGACCTTCCATTCCAGCTTCACACTTGACTCTCTTCAACTACATCAAAACTGATTCTTTTAAAGACTTGCTTCCAGAACTTTACTCGAGTCTCCAGCCTTTCAGAATGTCATGGTCATGTCTGATCTCGTTATGGATGGTTGTGAGCCATCATGTGGTTGCTGAGATTTGAACTCAGGACCTTCAGAAGAGTAGTCTGTGCTCTTAACCGCAGAGCCATCTCTCCTGGGCATATACCTAAAGGATTCCCCAGCATGCAATAAGGACACATGCTCCACTATGTTCATAGCAGCCTTATTTATAATAGCCAGAAGCTGGAAAGAACCCAGATATCCCTCAATGGAGGAATGGATACAGAAAATGTGGTATATATATATACAATGGAGTACTATTCAGCAATTAAAAACAACGAATTCATGAATTTTTTAGGCAAATGGATGGAACTGGAAAATATCATCCTAAGCAAGGTAACGCAATCACAAAAGAATACACATGGAATGCAATTATTGATAAGTGGATATTAATTAGCCCTGAAGCTCTGAATACTGAAGATACAATTAGCATATCAAATGATTCCCATGAAGAAGGAAGAAGAGGGCCCTAATCCTGGAAAGGCTTGATCCAGCATTGTAGGGGAGTACAGGACAGAGAAAAGGGCGGGGAAAAGAGAGGAGAATGGATGGAGAGAAGAGGACTTATGGGACATATGGGGGGGGAACTGGGAAAGGGGAAGACTTCTAGAATGTAAACAAAGAATATAGAAAATAAATTTAAAAAAATTAAAAAAAAAAAAAAACAGAACGTCATGGTCAAGATGTCATCTGACCTGGAGGCATGAGCTTTCTCACCACATAGTGACTGGAAGGTAAATAATGCCAGATAGCTCTCAAAATTTCTTATTTTCTTTTGGGCCCCCAGATGGGAATTCTTCGCCCCAATTCAGCTGGAAGCAGACAGAAGACAATCATCATCCCAGTTCCTCATGTGGGGTGGATAGTTCTGATTATTTTTGGAATTATAGATAAGTTATCATTTTAGGGATACTTTACAAATGTAGCTTTGGACCGGGAGGGAACTAAAGAACTTAAACTCAGGGATTTCTACCTTTCCTTTCCTCTTCTCTATCCTTCTTTCTTAGGTAAAAGAGAAGTGGGTGGAAAAGAAAAATGGGGATATAGTAATATCATAGAAATTATAGAAATAGATGAATAGGGATAGGCTAGCAAATGTGCTTTTAAGCAAAGCATTACGTAGCCAGATCTTACATTGGTAGAAGTCTTTATAATTAATACGAAGTTGAAGTTATACTCTTATATTGTTTCAGAATTTATTTGATGTAAATTTAAGGTTTTCATTGGTATACATTTATTATTGGTATAAAACTGGGATTAATATTGTTACTCCCATGTAGGCATTGTGCCTAAATAACACATTTAAGAATACAAGGCTTAGACCCAGTCTTTCGATAACTGCTAGTATAAACTGCTTTTAGATAATTAAGTAATACAAGTTAAGGGCCAGACAGCAAACTCGTGGTTGTGAGTTAGTTAAAAGGGTGTTCCTGAGTTATTTTGATTAGAAACAGCTGAGAATAGTCAAGGCTTAACAGTTCAGAGATGTTTTAGGTAGAAAAATGATCTTCAAAGATGTCAGAAGTCCACAGTATATGATGGTTATTGACATTTCTTTATCAAAGATCATTTGACTGGAGACCTGTCTGCTCCTGACAGTACGCCTTTATTGAATATAAAGAAGAATTTGAGCATCAATGGAGTTGCTTCACTTGTGGTGAGACAGTAACTAGACAAGAATTGCCTCATTTCATCTACAGACAAATACTGTTCAAAAAAGGACACACTATGCAGAATAGTCGCCTGATAATCTCTGCCAAGACAGAGTAATCAGCCCTTTGAAATTCTGCATTACCAAGGTCTCTCAGATGATTCTGGGCCAGAAGGCTGAATACTGATGCTCCAACGTTTTGGTGTATAGGGCCTGTCCAGGTGATCAATGCTCTTTATAAATTGGCTAAGTTTTAGAAGCTATATTTTGTGCTTCTCATATTTTCAGGTAATATTAGTCATTCTTGGATTTCTGATGGGGTTGAAGACTGATAGTCTTGTAGGCAGTCCAAGCTGTTTAGCATTTAGAAAGATGATACATATTTGAGAGGATGGTTTTCAGATGGGTTACAGTCTAAAGCCAGGACTTGAGTCAGGTGTAGAATTATAAGTCTTTTAAGTTCAAATAGATGACAGGGGTACTTAATTGATAAACCATGATTGAATTGGTGTTAGGTCTATCCTGTACATTATAAAATACAAAATGGTAATAATTACACTCAATTGATGTCTGAGATAAAAGAATCTTTTAATTGGACAGAAAGAAGGAAGTGCTGTGGATAGCCCTGGGCTTGTATTTTGATGCTAATTCCACTCTTCAGAGGGGCTGCAGATGAGGAGTTGCCTTGTGAACCTTCTCCCCAGGGGAGAGCGATGGGAGGAGCGATGGGAGATGAATGGAGAGGTGGGGGAGCGATGGGAGGAGCGATGGGAGATGAATGGAGAGGTGGGGGAGAGAGAGAGAGAGAGAGAGAGAGAGAGAGAGAGAGAGAGAGAGAGAGAGAGAGAGAGAGAGAGAGAGAGAGATTGAGAAACTCATGGCCTGGAGAAACCACGAGTTATATTGGATAATATAGATGGAAATAGAGTAGTGTAGTGGGAGGTCTGCCCAATCTAGGCTTGTAGCTTGTTTTGTTAATTGATTGAGTTGAGCTTTCTTTTACCAGGGAATTGAGTTGGAGAAAAGTAGCAACACAGATGTACATAGCCAAATATTGGACTGAGCATGGGGACCCCAATGAGGAAGTTAGGGCAAGAACTATAGGAGCTGAAGGGGGTTGTAACCTCATAGGAAGAACAACAATATCAAATAATTTGGGCAGTTTTCCAAAGCTCCCAGGAACTCAATCACCAACCAAAAACTACACAGGGGTACCCATTGCTCTAGCTGGATGTGTAGCAGAGGATTGCTTTCTCTGACATCACTGGGAGGGGAGCCCCTTGGTCCTGTGGAAGCTTGATGATCCAGGATAGGGGAATGCTAAGCTACTGAGGCAGGAGTGGGTGAGAGGGTAGGGCAGCACCCTCATAGAGACAGGGGAAGGAAGAAGGGGACTAGGAGACTTTTGGCAGGGAAACTGGGAAGGGGGATAATATTTGAAATGCAAATAAATAAAATAACCATAAATAAATAAATAAATAAATAAATAAATAAATAAATAAATGAGACCAATCTTTGTTATTTTCTTTGATCATAGAAATTAGAAACTTACATACTGGGAAGTGTAGGACAATGCTTGCGTAAACACAGTGTTTCAGATACCTGGTCCTCAGGCTTGATAGTCATGTTGATAGAGATTATATCTATACCTTATTACCATCACTGAAAATGCAAGTTTTAAAAATCAGAACACACTCAGTGTAAGATCTAGGACTTAGAATAACAGCAGACAGATAATATCATGCAAGGAATGTTATTTATTAGTGCAAGACATTGAGACCTTCATATTGGACAGGGAACATCAGTTCATCTATCCAATTAATTCAAAAAGAGGAAGGAGCATTCCAGACCCTTGTGCCAGTCACATTGCAACAAAACTTTTGCCTGGAAATAAACAGAAATCAAGAGAAGAAATGTGTTAGGTAGTTCCTAGACAAGAAAAGTTAATAAGCCAAGACTCCACAGAGGGCACTGTGGAAAGACAGAAATGCAAAGTATGCTCATGGCAATAATATCAAATAATGCATATAAGTGGTAACTTTTTACTCATTAAGATGAATTCAGTCTGAATTGATGCAACAGTGTGGCTCATATCCCTAGCTCTCTGTGATCTCTGTGATCAGGGTGGGACAGACTGGAACACAGCTCCCCAGGCATAATTTCTCTGATGATTTAAAATGTTACTTCTACTTTTCTTCCACTGGGATAACCAGGGAGACCCAGGCCAGATGTGGGTAAAAAGTACTATAAATAGGAAGTTCACAGGATCCTGTTAGGGCCAGTAAAGGTGCCAGAGAAGTGCATTCTGCCAGTATCTTTCTCTTAGGGAGGTTGTCTCCAGTTTCCTTCCTTCCATCTGTGGTATTTTTATTTACCAACATTTCCCACAGTATTCAATAGAGTTAATGTCTCTTTATGATAAAGATGTTAACCTCAACAATGTCCTCAGCAGATTGACAATAGAGTCAGACTTGAATCCTCTTTTTGTAGGGCTGTATTTGCCCTTGTTAGGATTCCATGAGAGTATTGCATCTAGGGTGAAACTCTAGAAGAGTTACCTATCTCAGGTACTGTTTACAACTGAACTCAGATGAACAGTATATTCCTCTACCAACCTATCATTGATGTCCTGTCTTCTTCCACCCCCTTATGTGTTTCCCAGAGAATGTCAGTGCAAGTTCCTTTGTGGCCTGTTGAAAGTATAAAGCAAAGTAACACACAAATATGTCTGCTACTATAAATCTGTCTTCATAGGTCATCTGGTCTACACATCTCTTCCAGTGAACAGGCTCTGGATGTGTCTTGTATTTCTCAAGCTCTGTCACCAATTCCTCCTCATACTTCAGTATGAACATAATGTTTTCATGTATAACCTCATCATAGAGAATACTTCGGGCATTAGCTGTAAAGTATAAGGAGAAAAAGAAAAAGATTAATCAAAATTATGTTTTTTGTTTTTTTGTTTTTGAGACAGAGCCCCTGTGTAACCTTTGCTCTCTTGGAACTCACTCTCTAGACCAAGAATGGCCTAGAGGTTTAAACTCTCAGAAATTCACCTGCACCTGCCTCCAGAGTGCTGAGATTAAATTTGTGTGCCACTGTTGCCTAAATACATGTCTTTCCTTTTTTAATATTCTGACTTGGATAAATTCATTTATTTTACATGTCAATCCCTATCCACTCACACTTTCCCCTTAAAACGTCCTTGTCTGTCTACCCTGTTCTTCCTCCACTTCTCTTCTGAGAGGGTAGGGTCCCCTTGTGTATCCCCTATCCTGGCATATCAAGTCTCTGCATAGTTAGGAACATCCTCCCCCTCTGAGGACAGACAGTCATCTCTGTTGGGAAACAGATTCTCCAGACAGGCAGTAGCTTAAGGGACAGCTCCCACTCAGGTTGTTGGAGAGATGACATTAAGACTGAGCTGTACAACTATTACATGTGAGCAGGGGCCTTTGTCCAAATTATGTGGTGAATACTCTTTGGTTGGTGACTCATTCTCTAAGAGCTCCTTAGCTCCAGGTTAGTTGCCACTGTTGTTCTACTTGTAGAGTTCCTATCCCCTTTAGGGTCTTCAATCCTTCCTTCAAATCTTGTATAAGAATCAATGACCTCCTTCCAATGTTTGGCACCCTAGTGTTGAGATTAAAGCTTTCTGATGCCACCTGGATATTTTCAATTATAAATAATTTTTTTGCAGCATCATGTATGACTTGAGACTACAGACTGGAGGATATGCAGGATGTTGTAACCCACTCATGTAACTGTACTGATGCAAAGTTGTGAATTCCTCAAGAGACCAAAGAAAGATTATAGTTGCCTCTCTATGTTTCAGTGTTTTAGTCCACATCCATGACTCCAAAAGATTCTATGGCATCTGAACACTGAAACTTCAGTGCCATGTTTATGAGTCTTGGATAGTTGAAAAGGAAAGGAAATTTGCATCATCCAATGTGACATGAATAAGAGAATTATAATTTTACAGGTTTTTTAAGAATCAAGCATATAGATTTATAGAGTTTTCATTTTAAAATTGACATACTACTTCCAATAAGGTCATATCTATTCCAACAAAGCCACATCTCCTAATGATTCATCAGGTACAGTTCCAGACAAAAAGTTAAAGGTACAAGAGTTGATAAGTTTTATGTACTCCAGAACACATCTGGTGTGGTGGGTTGAATATGTTTGGCCCTGGGAGTCACACTATTAGGAGGTGTGGCCTTGTTGGAGTAGATGTGGCATTGTTGGAGGAAGTGTGTCACTGTGGAGTGGGATTTGATGCCCTCCTCCTAGCTGCCTGAGAGATTCAGTCTTCTCCTCTTTCCTTCAGAACAAGATATAGAACAAAATACAGAACTCTTACCTCCATCTTCAGCACCATGCCTGCCTAAATGCTGCAGTGTTTCCTGCCTTGAGGAAAATGGACTAAATCTTTGAACCTTTAAGCTACCCCCAATTAAATTTTGCCCTTTATAAAATTTGCCTTGGTCACGGTGTGCCTCTTCATATCAATGGAAACCGTAAGTTACACATCTGAAAATCTTGGAAAAGTTTTACTTCTGCACATAGTGATGTTCAGATTCACTTCTGGGGAGAGGTGATAGAGCAAGCTGAAACTCTACTTTATGTATTCTAAATATCTATGATGAATGTTCATGTAGAACTGATAAAATCTACTTTCGTAATCTGAATTCTACATTCCCTTCAAAACTCTTAAAAACAAACAAGTAAATACAAATCTCCATAGACTGACGGCCTGTGCTGGACTCAGATCCAAGTTCCTCATATTTAACCTCACCTGGATTGGATCAGAAGGATGTGACACCACAGCCAGTTTCTCCAAGGACATATCAATATATTTAGAAGATACCTAAACAGGGTTGGATATGAACTTTAAGCAGATTCCATCAGACTGTAGGGAAATGTTGTAGGCTATAGGATAAGAGGTAACTAGACTGACAGGAAGAGATCCAGAAAGGAAATAAAGAGTAACTGCCCATGAAAATTGGTTCATTGTTAAGGTACAGATTATGCAGGAATTTTTCATATACAAATTGTCTATGGAAATTTAGTTAAGTTTACAAAGCAGATGTCTTACTGGTAATGAGCACACTATTTCTATCACTTTATTGTTAGGACCCCAGGAAACTCATCAGACTACGCAAACCTGCTTATCCTCAGAGTCTAGTTGAAGGACTTGCAGTTGCATTATTTATAGATTCAGAGGACATGGACAGAACAGAGCGTTCTCTCAAATCACTTTCTCAGATAAAATAAAATGAAACAATAACACAATAAACAGAATTTATTTAATAAAAAAAACCACTTCCTGAACTTTGTTCATAATGGTCTTCTCATTTGTTTCAACCCTACCTTGCATTGAATGTCCAAATTAGGAGAAAATTACCTGAATTTGTTGGGCTTTGTTTAAGGAGAGCTAATAAAAGACTTTGGCAGAAATTTAAATTTATTGGTTTTCTCCTGAATTCAACCTTTTTACACAGAAACTTGCCAACTATCCAAAGAAGTAAACTTACCAGGATCTGTGGCTGGAATAATCACAAATAATTCTTACCTTCATAGTAACAAGCAGAAAGAATGGTCAGGAGAAGACACAGGTGTACCCTCATGGTTCTCAGATTGTTTTCTGACTTAGCAAATACTGAGCAAATGGACTTTTCCAGAGCCTGTGCAGACCAGGGATATTTATACAAGGCAAGGCTGGCTGATCCTGCCCTCAGGCAGATGACAGCTCAGTAATCTTGTGACTATTAACATGACAACTGTAGAAGCAAGTTTTAGAAGAGAAATTATTTTCAAATTTTGTAAACAAAACATTTAAAACAAGAAATATTATATTACCATCCAGTGAACATGGATCAAATTACTTTTTCCTTTCTAAGTGGTTTCACTCATCTCCATATATGACTAAATTTTACCTTCTTTTTCTGTAGATTATAAAACAAAAGCAGGAAAATCTCATTGGAATTCAATGAACCTGGTGATAAACATATATTTTGAAATCTAATGTTCCTTCCTCTCTCCCTCCCTCCTTCCCTGAATGTCTACCTACTGACCTTCCTTCCTACCTACCTACCTACCTACCTACCTACCTTTTTTCCTTTATTCCTTCGTTACTTTTTGCCTTATGCCCTTCCCCTCTTTCCCTCCCTCCTTCATTTTATTCACTCCTCCCTTTTCCCCTCCTTCTTTCTAGTGTTCCTTCCCTGATCCTTTCTTCTTCCTTTCCTTCCTTCTGTTTTTTCCTTTTTCCTTTTTTCCTTCTGTGTATATGTGTATATTTCAGTGTACAATGGTGGGTCAGA
This sequence comes from Apodemus sylvaticus, assembly GCF_947179515.1. Classification (NCBI taxonomy): domain Eukaryota; kingdom Metazoa; phylum Chordata; class Mammalia; order Rodentia; family Muridae; genus Apodemus; species Apodemus sylvaticus. The sequence continues at coordinate 54,056,057 of NC_067472.1, read as the reverse complement.
GAACAATTGATTGAGTACTTTCTGTTTAGGTTTGTGGGACAGGTATTGAGCTCAGATGGTTGTACTTGGTCATAAATACTCTGATGCACCACAATTCAGACCAGAAATACAGGTTCTCTGAGATTTACTTGCCCCTCATTGTCTCTTTAAACATTGTTTCACAAATACACTTTTTTTTTTTAAAAAAAGCAGTTACCATTAATCACTGTCCATAAAATAGCCACTACCAAGTGTCAATATAAAAAAATAAGTTCACAGTTATAGTCTCTTCAATGTGAGGTTTGTACCTAGTGTGGGGTAGTTTTAATGACTACAACCCACTCAGGTGACCTTTATCCCAATAGGTGCAAGAGCAGAGACATAAGTCTCGGACACCTAGTAAAGCCTTTTCACATTCTGGTCAAAGATGTAATGCCCATTTACTTTCTCAGGTCTTTTCTTAACTGGAGGTTAAAAATATAGCCATGGGCAATCTGCTGAGAATACCCATGAAAGAGGGCTCACATGTACTTTCTGGAAAAGTCAGCTTTGTTCTTGGCAACTTCTTTTGCTGAGTGATGGAAAGAATAACTTAGTAATCATAAGCAAAGCATACTGGCAGATAATCAGAGCACATACTGTCCTGAACATTTTACTTATTCTGTAGTTTTTACTTGTTAGTGTGTCAGCTCACTCTGCTTTTCTTAGTCATTCTTTCTTCAACATTCCCCCTTGTCTCTAACTTATCTAGGTTTTCAAAGACAAGATTTTCTCCTGTCATTATCTTACTCTCTCTGTCCACCTTCCCTGTCTTACTTCTCCTCGGGGAGAAGCATCTGTTCTCTGCCCTATATTTCTTTCATTGACTAATCTCATTGTTGACATTATTAATTTGTATCTTTTAAATGTAGAGTCATGCCACTATTTTTATTAATTATTTTATTTATTTACATACCAAATTTTGTTCCCATCCAGTTCTCCCCTCAATGTGTTTTTTCCTCCCATCCTCCATCCTTTTCACCAATAAGAAGGTACCCCCCAGCCACTATTTTTATTTTTATTGAAGGAAATGTACTGTGAGCTAAAATTAGGTATGAGTCACATTTCTCCCTTTCATACAAACTCAGAGCACAAAATACAATAAAATTCTGTATTTAATTTTTTTTTAGAAAACTTTCATTAAAACTGTTCTTTAGCAACTTCATAAACATATACAATTCATGTTGTCTTGTTTCAAGATTTACCCTGTCTAATCACATTAGGGCAGTGGGAGGCCTGTGATTGGAGAAGGACAAAGGAGGCAAAGCTAAGACCTCAGAGAAAGAATGTCTCAGAGTAGGAGGAGAAGGAAGGTGGCTGTAGATCGCATTTACCAGCCAAAAGTAGCTATGATTTCACAAGGTTAGAAATATTGGGATAAAGCTTTTATCATTATTAATTGACTCTGAAATTATTGTACTGGTATCTTGTAAATTGTAATATCATTGACACATAAATCTGATTGGTTAATTAAGCATTTAGATTCTTGATTCTATAGGGTACTGGGTATTGTAATGTGATGGCTGAACGTGGAGTGCATGGTAGCAAGAGGAACTTGGGCCTCACTGGCTGGCTGTAAGATAGCCTGGCAGGAGCCCTGTGGTATAATGTGGCCAGAGAGTTGGTCCAGCTCCATGGAGAGTTGGGAGGTTAATTTTTTAATATTTCCTGCAATACTATCTGACCTCACCCCACATTACAACATAGCAGTACAATAGTATAAAATAATTTAAATATTATGTATATTTAAATGATGTTTGAATTCCTACTATATTAGATCTAGTGACTAGAAAGGCCAGAGGTAAATTCTGAGTATAGGTGTCTGGGAGAAGGAAAAAGAAAATCTATTTATTCATGTATTAAAAATGATTCAGGAAAATTCCACCAGAGAACCCCTAAACCTGATTAAAAACTTCAGCAAAGTGCCTGGATATAAAAATAACTCAAACAAATAAAGTAGCCTTCCTCTGCTTAAAGGATAAAGAGGCTGAGAAAGAAATTATGGAATGAACACCTTTCACAGTATCCTCAAATAATATAAAATACCTTGGTGTGACTCTAACCAAGCAAGTGAAAGATCTGTATGACAAGAATTTAAGTCTCTGAAGAAAGAAATTGAAATAGATCTCAGAAGATGGAAAGATCTCCTATGCTCATGGATTGGCAGGGTTAATATAGTAAAACTGGCCATCTTGCCAAAAGCAATATACAGATTCAACGTAATCCTCATCAAAATTGCAACTCAATTCCTCACAGAGTTAGAAAGAACAATTTCCAAATTCATCTGGAATAACAAAAAACCTAGGACAATAAAAACTATTCTCAACAATAAAAGAACCTCGGAGGGAATCACCATCCATGACCTCTAGCTATACAACAGAGCAATCATGATGAAAACTGCATGTTATTGGTACAGTGACAGGCAGGTAGATAAGATTAGAATTGAAGACCTAGAAATGAACCCACATGATCCTGGTCACTTGAGCTTTGAAAAAGGAGCTAAAACCTTCCAGTTGAAAAAAGACAGCATTTTCAACAAATGGTGCTGGTTCAACTGGCAGTCAACATGTAGAAGAATGCAAATTGGTCCATTCTTACCTCCCTCTACAAGGCTCAAGTCCAAGTGAATCAAGGACAGCCACATAAATCCAGATACACTGAGTCTAATTGAAGAAAAAGTGGGCAAGAGCCTGAAAAACATAGGCACAGGGACATAGGAACATAGGAACATAATTTCCTGAATAGAAAACCAATAGCTTATGCTCTAAGATCAAGAATTGACAAATGGGACTTTATAAAATTGCAAAGCTTCTGTAAGGACACTGTCAATAGGATAAAATGGCAACCAATAGATTTGGAAAAGATCTTTGCCAAGCCTACATCCGATAGATGACTGATATCCAATATATACAAAGAACTCAAGGAGTTAAACTCCAGAGAAACAAATGACCCTATTAAAATGGGGTATAGAGCTAAAAATAGAATTCTCAACTGAGAAATACTGAATAGCTGATAAGCACCTAAAGAAATGTTCAATATTCATAATCATCAGGGAAATGCAAATCAAAACAACCCTGAGATTTCACCTCACAGCAGGCAGAATGGCTAAGATACACTCAATGGACAGCAGATGCTGTCAAGGGCATGGAGAAAGAGGAAGACTCCTCCATTGCTGGTGGGATTTCAAGCTGGTAAAACTACTCTGAAAGTCAGGTTGTTGGTTCCTCAGAAAACTGGATGCAGTAATACCTGAGGTACACCACTCCTGGTCATACACCCAGAAGATGCTCTAGCAAGTAATAAGGACACATGCTCTACTATGTTAATAGCAGCCTTATTTATAATAGCCAGAAGGTAGAAAGAGCCCAGATGTCTGCCAATGGAGTAATAGATACAGAGAATGTGTTACATTTACACAATGGAATACTATTCAGCTATTAAAAAACAATGAATTGGGCCTCCCACCAGTCAGGAGAGGTGCATCCATCTTGGCTTCGGACTCCAGGGATCGGACAGACTGTGGTACACAAACATAATCCGAGGCCAACACCGCGGTGGTTTGAGCCCGACGGGCGTTGGCCTACACCCAGGCCCTGGGCTGGTCGGGGGGCCATCGGGGTGCCAACCCAGCCAGGAGGTTTTTTTGCCCGGGCCTGCGCACGCGCTGCCATTTTGCCTGCAGGACGACAGAGAGCTCTGGCGGGGAGAGCCCTAACGGGCATAGCCTGACGCTAACAAAGCGAGGGTCTAGGCCCCAAAAGGCACAGGACTGACCCCGAGAACTGGGCGGCTTGGTGGGCCATCTGTGAGTCAACCCGCCCAGGAGGTTGTTAGCACAGCAGACTCTCCCAGCGCTTTCAGGGAGCACGGGCGCGCACACCCACCATCCGGGTCACCTGGCGGACCCAATTAACAGTCATAGCCCTAGGGGAACTTTGCTCGGACCTTGGCCTCCCAGGCTTTTGCCTGGACTCAGGGACTGGGCGGCCAGGCTAATCTTGTGTGCGCCAGCCCGGTTGGAGGATCGGCTGCCCAGCGGAGTGAGCAGAACACAGGGGAGGTCACAGCAGCATACACCTTCGGCACTCCCTGGGGGTGCACACGGGCTCCATCTGGTCCACAGACACAATCTGGGGCAAGGCCTCAGGCAGAAGCCCTCAGCTCAACTCTCTCCGCTTCCGGATCCAGATCAGCCTGGGCGGCAGCACCACATCTCCAAGTCCTGCAAGAGGCTAGCTGGGCTTCCGTGCGGCCAGCTGGGAGAAGTCAGTGTGCTCCAGTGAATCCAGAGGGCCCCAGCAGGAGCCTTCGGGTGCCTGCTTTGGGATCTGAACAGCCTGGGCAGCAGCACCCTGTTTACAAGCAGTGCAGGAGGTAAGCTGTGCAACTGGTCAACTGGGAAGGGGCAGCTTGCACTGGTGAGTCCAGCACTGACAACACAAACTAACACCAGTGAGAACTAGATGGCAAAAGGCAAACGCAGGAACGTCACTAACAGAAATCAAGGCAATATGGCAACATCTGAACCCAATTCTCCTCTACCAACATGTCCTGGATACCCCAGCACACCAGTAAAACAAGATTTGGATTTAAAATCACTGGTCATGATGCTGGTACAGGAACACATGAAGGACATACTTAAAGAAATTCAGGAGAAAATGGATCAAAAGTTAGAAGCCCTTGCAAGGGAAACACAAAAATCATTGAAAGAAATCCAGGAGAATACAAAAGCCAACAAGGAGGAAATGCAAAAAACACTTAAAGAAATACAGGAGAACTTTGGTCAACAGGCTGAGGTTATGAAAGACGAAACACAAAAATCTCTTAAAGAAATACAGGAGAACTTTGGTCAACAGGCTGAGGTCATGAAAAAGGAAACACAAAAATCTCTTAAAGAATTACAGGAAAGCACAAACAAGCAAGTGAAGGAGCTAAGCAAAACCATCCAGGATCTAAAATCAGAAGTAGAAACAACTAAGAAAACTCAAAGGGAGAGAACTTTGGAGATAGAAAGCCTTGGGAAGAAATCAGGGGACAGAGATGCAAATATCAACAACAGAATACAAGAGATAGAAGAAAGAATCTCAGATGCTGAAGATTCCATAGAAACCATGAACTCAACAGTTAAAGAAAATGCAAAATGCAAAAAGCTTGTAACCCAAAATATCCAGGAAATCCAGGACACAATGAGAAGACCAAACCTAAGGATTATAGGCATAGATGAGAGTGAAGATTTACAACTTAAAGGGCCAGCAAATATCTTCAATAAAATTATGGAAGAAAACTTCCCTAACCTAAAGAGAGAGATGCCCATGAATATACAAGAAGCCTACAGAATTCCAAACAGACTGGACCAGAACAGAAATACTTCCCGTCACATAATAATCAAAACACCAAATGTTCTAAACAAAGAAAGAATACTAAAGGCAGTAAGAGAAAAAGGCCAAGTAACATATAAAGGAAGACCTATCAGAATCACAGCAGACTTTTCACCTGAGACTATGAAGGCTAGAAGGTCCTGGGCAGATCTCATGCAGACTCTAAGAGAACACAAATGCCAACCAAAACTACTATATCCAGCAAAACTCTCAATCACCATAGATGGAGAAACTAAGATATTTCATGACAAAACCAAGTTTACCCAATATCTATCCACAAACCCAGCCCTAAAAAGGATAATAGGAGGACAACACCAATACAAGGAGGGAAACTTCACCCTGGAAAAAGCAAGATAGTAACCTTTCATCAAACCCAAAAGAAGTTAAGCAATCAAATTTAAAAAATAACGTCAAAAATGATAGGAAGTAACAATCACTATTCCTTAATATCTCTTAACATCAATGGACTTAATGCCCCAATAAAAAGACACAGACTAACTGAATGGATACATAAACAGGACCCTACATTTTGCTGCTTACAGGAAACACACCTCAGGGTCAAAGACAAACACTACCTTAGAGTAAAAGGCTGGAAGACAATTTTACAAGCAAATGGTCTCAGGAAACAAGCTGGAGTAGCCATTTTAATATCAGATAAAATTGACTTTCAACCCAAAGTCATCAAAAGAGACCCTGAGGGACACTTCTTGCTGGTCAAAGGAAAAATACAAAAAGAAGAACTGTCAATCCTGAACATCTATGCCCCAAATGCAAGGGCACCCTCTTTCGTAAAAGAAACTTTATTAAAACTAAAAGCACACATTGCACCTAACACAATAATTGTGGGTAACTTCAACACTGCACTTTCCTCAATGGACCGATCAGGAAAACAAAAACTAAACAGGGTCACAATGAAACTAATTGAAGCTTTGGACCAATTAGATTTAACAGACATATATAGAACATTCTATCCTAAAACAAAAGAATATACCTTTTTGTCAGCACCTCATGGTACCTTCTCCAAAATCGACCATATAATTGGTCACAAGACAGACCTCAACAAATATAAGAAGATAGAACTAATCCCATGCCTCCTATCTGATCACTATGGAGTAAAAGTGGTCTTCAATAGCAACAGAAACAACAGAAAATCCACATACACGTGGAAACTGAACAATACTCTACTCAATGATACCTTGGTCAAGGAAGAAATAAAGAAAGAATTAAGGACTTCTTTAGAACACAATGAAAATGAAAACACAACATACCCAAATCTATGGGACACAATGAAAGCAGTGCTAAGAGGAAAACTCATAGCCCTGAGTGCCTCCAAAAAGAAAATGGACAGAGCATACATTACCAGCTTAATGACACACCTGAAAGCCCTAGAACAAAAAGAAGCTATTTCGCCCAGGAGGAGTAGAAGGCAGGAAATCATCAAACTCAGGGCCGAAATCAATCAAGTAGAAACAAAGAGAACCATACAAAAAAATCAACAAAACCCGGAGCTGGTTCTTTGAGAAAATCAACAAGATGGATAAACCCTTAGCCAGACTGACCAAAGGGCACAGAGAAAGTATCCAAATTAACAAACTTAGAAATGAAAAGGGAGATATAACAACGGAAACTGAGGAAATCCAAAAAATCATCAGATCCTACTACAAGAACCTGTACTCAACACAACTGGAGAATCTGGAGGAAATGAACAATTTCCTTGACAGATACCAAATACCAAAATTAAATCAGGACCAACTAGACCATCTAAACAGTCCCATAATGCCTAAAGAAATAGAAGGAGTCATAGAAAGTCTTCCCACCAAAAAAAGCACTGGACCAGATGGCTTCAGTGCAGAATTCTACCAGACCTTCAAAGAAGAGTTAACACCAATAGTCTTCAAACTATTCCACAAAATAGAAACAGAAGGAACACTACCCAATTCCTTCTACGAAGCCACAATTACGCTGATACCAAAGCCACACAAAGATCCAACACAGAAAGAGAACTTCAGACCAATTTCCCTTATGAACATCGATGCAAAAATACTCAATAAAATTCTTGCCAACCGAATCCAAGAACACATCAAAACGATCATCCACCATGATCAAGTAGGCTTTATCCCAGGAATGCAGGGTTGGTTCAATATACGGAAATCCATCAATACAATCCACTACATAAACAAACTCAAAGAACAAAACCACATGGTCATTTCATTGGATGCTGAAAAAGCATTTGACAAAATTCAGCATCCTTTCATGCTTAAAGTCTTGGAGAGAACAGGAATTCAAGGCCCATACCTAAACATAGTAAAAGCAATATACAGCAAACCGGTAGCCAGCATCAAACTAAATGGAGAGAAACTTGAAGCAATCCCACTGAAATCAGGGACCAGACAAGGCTGCCCCCTTTCTCCTTATCTTTTCAATATTGTACTTGAGGTACTAGCTCGGGCAATTCGACAACATAAGGAGGTCAAAGGGATACAAATTGGAAAGGAAGAAGTCAAACTATCATTATTTGCAGATGACATGATAGTCTACCTAGGTGACCCAAAAAACTCCGCTAGAGAGCTCCTACAACTGATAAACAACTTCAGCAAAGTGGCAGGTTATAAAATCAACTCAAGCAAATCAGTGGCCTTCCTATATTCAAAGGATAAGCAGGCTGAGAAAGAAATTAGGGAAATGACCCCCTTCACAATAGCCACAAACAGTATAAAGTATCTTGGGGTGACTCTTACCAAACATGTGAAAGATCTGTATGACAAGAACTTCAAGACTCTGAAGAAGGAAATGGAAGAAGACCTCAAAAAATGGGAAAACCTCCCATGCTCATGGATCGGTAGAATCAATATAGTTAAAATGGCCATTTTGCCAAAAGCAATCTACAGATTCAATGCAATACCCATCAAAATCCCAACTCAATTCTTCACAGAGTTAGAAAGAGCAATTATCAAATTCATCTGGAACAACAAAAAACCCAGGATAGCTAAAACTATTCTCAGCAACAAAAGAAAATCTGGGGGAATCAGTATCCCTGACCTCAAGCAATACTACAGAGCAATAGTGTTAAAAACTGCATGGTATTGGTACAGTGACAGGCAGGAGGATCAATGGAACAGGATTGAAGATCCAGAAATGAACCCACACACCTATGGCCACTTGATCCTCGACAAAGAGGCTGAAAACATCCAATGGAAAAAAGATAGCCTTTTCAACAAATGGTGCTGGTTCAACTGGAGGTCAGCATGCAGAAGAATGCGAATTGATCCATCCTTGTCTCCTTGTACTAAGCTCAACTCCAAATGGATCAAGGACCTCCACATAAAGCCAGACACTCTGAAGCTAATAGAAAAGAGACTGGTAAGACCCTTGAGGACATCGGTACAGGGAGAAAGTTTATGAACAGAACACCAATAGCGTATGCTCTAAGAGCAAGAATTGACAAATGGGACCTCATAAGGTTACAGAGTTTCTGTAAAGCAAAGGACACCATCAAGAGGACAGATCGGCAACCAACAAATTGGGAAAAGATCTTCACCAATCCTACATCAGATAGAGGGCTAATATCCAATATATATAAAGAACTCAGGAAGTTAGACTCCAGAAAACCGAACAACCCTATTAAAAAATGGGGTACAGAGTTAAACAAAGAATTCTCACCTGAAGAACTTCGGATGGCGGAGAAGCATCTTAAAAAATGCTCAACTTCATTAGTCATTAGGGAAATGCAAATCAAAACAACCCTAAGATTTCATCTTACACCAGTCAGAATGGCTAAGATTAAAAATTCAGGAGACAGCAGGTGTTGGAGAGGGTGTGGAGAAAGAGGAACACTCCTCCACTGCTGGTGGGGTTGCAAATTGGTACAACCACTCTGGAAATCAGTCTGGCGGTTCCTCCGAAAACTGGGCACCTCACTTCCAGAAGATCCTGCTATACCACTCCTGGGCATATATCCAGAGGATTCCCCACCATGTAATAAGGATACATGCTCTACTATGTTCATAGCAGCCCTATTTATAATTGCCAGATGCTGGAAAGAACCCAGGTATCCCTCAACAGAAGAGTGGATGCAAAAAATGTGGTATATCTACACAATGGAGTACTATTCAGTCATTAGAAATAATGAATTCATGAAATTCTTAGGCAAATGGATGGAGCTAGAGAACATCATACTAAGTGAGGTAACCCCGGCTCAAAAGGTGAATCATGGTATGCACTCACTAATAAGTGGTTATTAACCTAGAAAACGGGAATACTCAAAACATAATCCACACATCAAATGAGATACAAGAAGAAAGGAGGAGTGGCCCCTGGTTCTGGAAAGACTCAGTGAAACAGTATTCGGCAAAACTAGAATGGGGAAGTGGGAAGGGGTTGGAGGGAGGACAGGGGAAGAGAAGGGGGCTTACGGGACTTTCGGGGAGTGGGGGGCCTAGAAAAGGGGAAATCATTTGAAATGTAAATAAATTATATCGAATAAAAAAATTAAAAAAAATATCGAATAAAAAAACTTAAAAAAAAAACAATGAATTAATGAAATTCCTAGGCAAATGAATGGAACCATAAAATATCATCCTGAGTGCAGTAATCCAATCATGAAAGAAGACATCTGGTATGCACTCACTGACAAGTGGATATTAACCCAAAAGTTAGGAATACACAAGATACAATTCACAGACCATGTAAAACTCAAGAAGGAAGACCAAAGTGTGATACTTTGGTCCTTCTTAGAAGGGGGATCAAAATACCCATGGTTGGAGATTCAGAGACTTAAGGAAAGGCCATTTACTGACTTCCTCTCATGGGGATCTATCCCACATGCACTTACCAAACCCAGAAACTATTGTAGATGCCAATAAGTTCTAGATGAAAGGAGCCAGAAATAGCTGTCTCCTGAGAGGCTCTGACAGTGCCTGACAAATACAGAAGCTGATGCTCACAGCCAACCAGTGGACTGGTCACAGGGTCCCCAGTGGAGGAGCTAGAGAAAAGACCCAAGGAGCTGAAGGGGTTTATAGCCCCACAGGAAGAATAACAATATAAACCAAACAGTGCCATCAGAGCTCCCACCAACCAAAGGATACACATTGAGGGTCCCATGGCTCCAGCTACATATGTAGCAGAGGATGGCCTTTTCAGACACCAATGAGAGGGTAAGTCATTGGTCTTGTGAAGACTTGATGTGCCATTGTAGGGGAAAGCCAAGACAGGAAAGTGGGAGTGGGTAAGCTAGGAGGGGTATGGGATGGGGGGGGGGGTTTCAGAGTGGAAACAAGGAAAGGGATAACATTGGAAATGAAAATAAAGCAAAAACCTAATAAAAATAGCAAAGAAAATGAATAAAAGACCATTCAGAAGTAAACATTCAGTGGCCAAGTACATTCTTTTTTTTTTGATATATTTTTTATTTACATTTCAAATGATTTCCTCTTTTCTGGCTCTCCACTCCATGAAAGTCCCATAAGCCCTCTTCCCTCCCCCTGTTCCCCCATCCACCCCTTCCCCCTTCCCACTTCCCTGTTCTGGTAACTAACTTGTCTATATTTGGTATTTGGTATATATTTGGTATTTGGTATATGCACTCACTGCATATATATATATATGCAGTGAGTGCATACCATGATTGATCTTTTGAGACAGAGTTATATATAGATCAATTTTTGGTAGAAAATCAATTAAATTTTCATAGATCCCAGTTGTTTTATTATCCTATTGTTAAATATTTTAAAAATAATTCTATGTGTATAAGTGCCTTGCCTACATGTATGACTATAAAACATGTGTGCCTCATGCCTGAGCAGACCAAGAAGAAGGTGTCAGACAGATCTCCCTTGTACTGTATTACAGATAATTGTGAGATTCTGCATAGATGCTGGGTTTTTGGAATGGAAATTCAGGGCTGTAACCAGTAAACTAACTCTCCAAACCATTACTATATTTTTCTTTTTTTAAAAAAAAATTTAGTTCTTGTGTACCAAAGATTTGGGTATGTTGTACCTTCATTTTCATTAAATTCTAAAAAATCTCTGATTTCTTTCTTTATTTCTTCTTTGGCCAAGGTATCACTGAGTAGACTATTGTTCAGCCTCCATGTGTACATGGGCTTTCTGTTGTTTTTGTTGCTATTGAAAACCACTCTTACACCATAGTGATCTGATAAGAGGCATGGGATTAGTTCGATCTTCTTGTATTTGTTGAGGTCTGTCTTGTGACCAATTATATGGTCGATTTTGGAGAAGGTACCATGAGGTGCTGAGAAAAAGGTATATTCTTTTGCTTTAGGGTGAAATGTTCTATAAATATCAGTCAAGTACAATTGGTCCAAAGCTTCAATTAGTTTTACGCTGTCCCTGTTCAGTTTCTCTTTTCCTGATCGGTCCATTGAGGAGAGTGGAGTGTTGAAGTCCCACACAATTATTGTGTTAGGTGAAATGTGTGCTTTGAGCTTTAATAAAGTTTCTTTTATGAATGAGGATGCCCTTGCATTTGGCGCAGAGATGTTCAGAATTGAAAGTTCTTCTTGGTGGATTTTTCCTTTGACCAGCAAGAAGTGTCCCTCAGTGTCTCTTTTGATGACTTTAGGTTGAAAGTCAATTTTATCTGATATTAGAATGGCTACTCCGGCTCGTTTCCCCAGACCATTGGCTTGTAAAATTGTCTTCCAGCCTTTTATGCTAAGGTAGTTTTTGTCTTTGACATTTAGGTGTGTTTCCTGTATGCAGCAAAATGTAGGGTCCTGTTTCCTTATCCAGTCTGTTAGTCTATGTCTTTTTATTGGGGAATTGAGTCCATTGATGTTAAGAGATATTAAGGAATAGTGATTATTACTTCCTGTCATTTTTGATGTTATTTTTATATTTGAGTGGTTATATTCTTTTGGGTTTGATGAAGGAAGGTTACTATCTTGCTTTTTCCAGGGTGTAGTTTCCTTCCTTGTATTGGAGCTTTCCTCCTATTATTCTTTGCACAGCTGGGTTTGTGGAAAGATATTGTGTAAATGTGGTTTTGTCATGGAATGTCTTGGTTTCTCCATCTACTGTGATTGAGAGTTTTGCTGGATATAGTAGTCTTGGCTGACATTTGTGTTCTGTATGACAAGAACTTTAAGACTATGAAGAGGGAAATGGAAGAAGACCTCAAAAAATGGAAAAACCTCCCATGCTCATGGATCGGCAGGATTAATATAGTTAAAATGGCCATTTTGCCAAAAGCAATATACAGATTCAACGCAATACCCATCAAAATCCCAACTCAATTCTTCACAGAGTTAGAAAGACCAATCCTCAAATTCATCTGGAATAACAAAAAAACCAGGATAGCTAAAACTATTCTCAAGAATAAAAGAAATTCCGGTATCCCTGACCTCAAGCAATACTACAGAGCAATAGTGTTAAAAACTGCATGGTATTGATACAGTGACAGGCAGGCAGATCAATGGAGCAGGATTGAAGATCCAGAAATGAACCCACACACCTATGGCCACTTGATCTTCAACAAAGGGGCTGAAAACATCCAATGGAAAAAAGATAGCCTTTTCAACAAATGGTGCTGGTTCAACTGGAGGTCAGCATGCAGAAGAATAGGAATTGATCCATCCTTGTCTCCTTGTACTAAGCTCAACTCCAAATGGATCAAGGACCTCCACATAAAGCCAGACACTCTGAAGCTAATAGAAAAGAAACTGGGGAAGACCCTTGAGGACATCGGTACAGGGGGAGAGTTCCTGAACAGAACACCAATAGCTTATGCTCTAAGATCAAGAATTGACAAATGGGACCTCACAAAATTACAAAGTTTCTGTAAGGCAAAGGACACCATCAAAAGGGCAAATCGGCAACCAACAAATTGGGAAAAGATCTTCACCAACCCTACATCAGATAGAGGGCTAATATCCAATATATATAAAGAACTCAACAAGTTAGACTCCAGAAAACCAAATAACCCTATTAAAAATGGAGTACAGAGTTAAACAAAGAATTCTCACCTGAAGAACTTCGGATGGCAGAGAAGCATCTTAAAAAGTGCTCAACTTCATTAGTCATTAGGGAAATGCAAATCAAAACAACCCTAAGATTTCACCTTACACCAGTCAGAATGGCTAAGATTAAAAATTCAGGAGACAGCAGATGTTGGCGAGGATGTGGAGAAAGAGGAACACTTCTCCACTGCTGGTGGGGTTGCAAATTGGTACAACCACTCTGGAAATCAGTCTGGTGGTTCCTCCGAAAACTGGGCACCTCACTTCCAGAAGATCCTGTTATACCACTCCTGGGCATATACTCAGAAGATTCCCCAGCATGCAATAAGGATACATGTTCCCCTATGTTCATAGCAGCCCTATTTATAATTGCCAGAAGCTGGGAAGAACCCAGGTATCCCTCAACAGAAGAGTGGATGCAAAAAATGTGGTATATATACACAATGGAGTGCTATTCAGCCATTAGAAACAATGAATTCATGAAATTCTTAGGCAAATGGATGGAGCTGGAGAACATCATACTAAGTGAGGTAACCCACACTCAAAAATGAATCATTGTATGCACTCACTAATAAGTGATTATTAATCTAGAAAACTGGTATACTAAAAACATCATCCACACTTCAAATGAGGTACAAGAAGAACGAAGGAGTTCTTTTGGATCCCTTGTTCTGGAAAGAATCAGTGAAGTAGTATAGATCAAAACCAGAACAGGGACGTGGGAAGGGTTGGGTGGGAAAACAGAGGGAGGGAAGGGGGCTGATGGGGAGTGGGGATCTAGTAAAGGGGAAATCATTTGAAATGTAAATAAAAAAATTATCGAATAAAAAAAAGAAACAAACAAACAAACAAAATTTAGTCCTTCTGTTAATTAACTGATATCACTGATGGAGAACAAGGCAGAAGTGAGATACTCCATCCTGGTTGGACTCACCAATGACCCAGGCCTGCAGCTTCCACTCTTCATCACTTTCCTCATTATATATATCATCACCCTTGTAGGAAATGTGGGGTGATCCTGTTGATTCTCTTGGACTCTCAGCTCCACATCCCCATGTACATTTTCCTAGGTAACCTGTCCTTAGCCGACTTTTGTTACTCTTAAACAGTAACTCCAAAGGTCATAGCTGGATTCCTTACAGGAGACAAGGTCATATCTTACAATGATGGTGCCTCTCAGATGTTCTTTTTTTTTGCAAACTTTGGTGATGTGGAAAATTACTTTTTAGCCTTAATGACATATGATCATCTTGTAGCAGTGTGTGAGCCCCTACATTATGCCACCACCATGACTACACATGTGTGTGCATATCTAGTCATTGGCTGTTATATCTGTGGTTTCCTCAGTGCCTCCATCTATACTACCAATGTATTAAGTCTCTCCTTCTATGAGACCAATATAGTCCACCATTTTTTCTGTGATGTTCTGGCAGTCATGATTATATCTATCTCTCATAGACATTTTTTTATTCAATATATTTTTTATTTACATTTCAAATGATTTCCCGTTTCCTGGCTCCCCACTCCACAAAAGTCTCATAAGTTCTTTTCCCTCCCCCTGTTCCCCCATACACCCCTTCCCACTTCCCTGTTCTGGTATGGCCCTATACTGCTGCACTGAGCCTTTCCAGAACCAGGGTCACTCCTCCGTTCTTCTTGGACATCATTTGATATGCGGATTATGTCTTGGGCAGTCCAAGTTTCTAGGCTAATATCCACTTATTAGTGAGTGCATACCATGATTGATCTTTTGAGACTGGGTTACCTCACTTAGTATGATATTCTCCAGCCCCATCCATTTGTCTAAGAATTTCATGAATTCATTGTTTCTAATGGCTGAATAGTACTTCATTGTGTAAATATACCACATTTTTTGTATCCATTCCTCCGTTGAAGGACACCTGGGTTCTTTCCAGCTTCTGGCTAATACAAATAGGGCTGCTATGAACATAGTGGAGCATGTGTCCTTATTGCATTCTGGAGAATCCTCTGTGTATATGCCCAGGAGTGGTATAACAGGGTCCTCAGGAAGTGTCATACCCAGTTTTCTGAGGAACCGCCAGACTGATTTCCAAAGTGGTTGCACCATCTTACAATCCCACCAGTAGTGGAGGAGTGTTTCTCTTTCTCTACATCCTCACCAACACCTGCTGTCTCCTGAGTTTTTGACCTTAGCCATTCTGACTGGTGTGAGGTGAAATCTCAGGGTTGTTTTGATTTGCATTTCCCTAATGATTAATGATGTTGAACATTTCTTATGCTCTAAGATCAAGAATTGACAAATGGGACCTCATAAAACTACAAAGTTCTGTAAGGCAACGGACACTGTCAAAAGGACAAAACGTCAACCAACAGATTGGGAAAGGATCTTCACCAACCCTAAATCTGACAGAGGGCTAATATCTAATATATACAAAGAACTCAAGAAGGTAGAAACCAGAGAACCAAATAACCCCATTAAAAAGTGGGGTTCCGAGCTAAACAAAGAATTTTCACATGAAGAACTTCGGAGGGCTGAGAAACACCTCTACCACATTTTTAATAGGGCTATTTGGTTTTCTGGTGTCTACCTTCTTGAGTTCTTTATATATTAGATATTAGCCCTCTATTGTATCACTTGATCTTCGACAAAGGAACAGAAAATATCTAGTGGAAAAAAGATAGCCTTTTCAACAAATGGTGGTGGTTCAGCTGGAGGTCAGCATGCAGAAGAATGCGATTTGATCTATTCTTATCTCGTTGTACTAAACTCAACTCCAAGTGGATCAAGGACCTCCACGTAAAACCAGACACACTGAAACTAATAGAAAAGAAACTGGGGAAAACCCTTGAGGACATGGGCACAGGGGAAAAGTTCCTGAACAGAACACCAATAGCTTATGTTCTAAGATCAAGAATTGACCAATGGGACCTCATAAAATTACAAAGGTTCTGAAAGGCAAAGGCCACTGTCAAAAGGACAAAACAGCAACCAACAAATTAGGAAAAGATCTTCACCAACCCTACATCTGAAAGTACATTCTAAATTAGTTTTTGTTAACTTCAATAGACCTTTATGACCTTGATATTTCATCTCCAAAGAATATCTTAAATGAGGTTTGAAGCACATATACAGTGTGTTGCAAAATCATAAGTTTGAATAACTATCTTCCTATAAAATCCATAACTTTAAAATATCAGACTTGTTGTTTTCATAGTCTCTAAGGAGATACAGTAATGGAGAGTACACTAGGACTGAGAAGTTTTAATTTTTTGCTTTATAGCAAGTGATAATATTAAGAGGGTGAAGTGACATTGAAGGATGCAAGCCATGTGGTTTAGATATGGTTGAAATCATAAAATATTTTGGTTTACTTAGGTTTATATGTACTTTTTAAAATAAGAGTTCTATCTATATGTTACATGCATGTACACCATAAACCAGAGTTGAATTGAATATCTACTTATATATAGACTTTTAATATTAAGCCTGTTGTTATTAAAGTTTAAAGACACCTACTCATGCAGATTATATATATATATATATATATATATATATATATATAAGCAAATACAATGAGCAAATAGAAATCCTTAGGTAAAAGTTTACAGCATAATTGTAGATTGCTTCTTCCCTGCTTGTATAAGTTGCCTGAGAAAATACAGTTTTGTGGGGCCTTGAACAAGATGGTTTTGGCCTTCACTATTCCTTTATTTAAAGGAACTCTTTTTACAATGATTGCTCTCAATATTTAACCATATGTGTCCTGTGGTAAATATCCTGATAAAAAAATGTATAAAGGTGGGGCCTGGAGAAATGGCTCAGCGGTTAAGAGCACTGACTGTTCTTCTGAAGGTCCTGAGTTCAAATCCCAGCAACTACATGGTGGCTCACAACCATCCATAAAGAGATCTGATGCCCTCTAGTGGTGTGTCTGAAGACAGTTACAGTGTACTTAGATATAATAATAACCTAATAATAAACAAGTATTTAAAAAATGTATAAAGCTTATTTTAGATCTGAAAATACTTGGCTTACATTGTGGAAACCTAAGAAAATGTTTTAGGGTCTAAGAGGGTGTTTTAATGTATGTAAATGCAAATTTTGAAAGTTAGAGGACATGAAAGCTGAAGTTGTGATAAGAAAGTGATTTATGGTATATAAAAAGAATGCAAAATGCTTCAGATTTATTTCTCTTACTAATAAACTATTTTATTAAGACTAAAGAAAGAATTCAGAGATAAAAGATTTCTTAAGAGTGGGGAAGTAAAATAGACTTTCAACCAAAAGTTATCAAAAAAAGACACAGATGGACACTTTATACTCATCAAAGGAAAAAGAGGAAGAACTCTCAATTCTGAACATCTATGCTCCAAATACAATAGCACCCTCATTCACAAAGGAAACTTTACTAAAGCTTAAAGCACACATTGTACCCCACACAATAACTGCCGTTGACTTAAACACCCCACTCTCTTCAATAGACAAATCAGGGAAACACAAACTAAAGAGAGACACAGTGAAACTAACAGAAGTTTTGGACCAAATGGATTTAATAGATATCTATAGAACATTCTATCCTAAATGAAAAGAATATACCTTCTTCTCAGCACCTCATAATACCTTCTCTAAAATTGACCATATAATTGGTAACAAAACCAGTCCTCAACAGATATAAGAAGATGAAACTAATTCCATGCCTCCTTTCAGATCACTATGGAGTAAAGGTGGTCTTCAATAGCAACAAAAACAACAGAAAGTCCACCTACATATGGAAGCTGAACAATGCTCTACTCAATATTACCTTGGTCAAGGAAGAAATAAGGAAAGAAATCAAAACCTTTTTAGAATTTAATGAAAATGAAGGCACAATATACCCAAATTTATAGGACACAATGAAAGCAGTGCTAAGAGGAAAACTCATAGCTTTTAGTGCCTACAAAAAGAAGCTGGAGAGAGCATACACTAGCAGCTTAACAGCACACCTGAAAGCTTTAGAACAGAAAGAAGCTAATACACCCAAGAGGAATAGAAGGCAGTAAATTATCAAACTCAGGGCTGAAATCAACCAAATTGAAACAAAAAGAACTATACAAAGAATCAACAAAACCAGGAGTGGATTCTTTGAGAAAATCAACAAAATAGATAAACTTTTAGCCAGACTAACCAGAGGGTTCAGAGACAGTGTCCAAATTAACAAAATCAGAAATGAAGAGGTAGAAATAGCAACAGAAACTGAGGAAATTAAAAAATTATCATATCCTACTACAAAAGCCTATACTCAACACAACTGGAAAATCTGGTTGAAATAGACAATTTCCTAGACAGATACCAACTACGAAAGTTTAATCAGGATCAGATAGACAATCTAAATGGTCCCATAACCCCCAAAGGAATAGAAGTGGTCATTGACAGTCTCCCAACCAAAAAATGCAAAAGACCAGATGGTTCTAATGCAGAATTCTATCAGACCTTCAAAGAAGACCTAACACCAATACTCTTCAAACTATTCCACAAAATAGAAACAGAAGGAACACTACCAAACTCATACTATGAAGCCACAATTTCACTGATACCAAAACCACACAAAGATCCAAAAAACCAAAGAGAACTTTACACCAATTTCCCTTATGAATATTGATGCAAAAATAGTCAATAAAATTCTTTCCAAACAAATCCAGGAACACATCAAAATGAGCATTCACCATGATTAAGTAGGTTTCATCCCAGGTATGTAGGGATGGTTCAATATACAGAAATCTATCATTGCAATCCACTACATAAACAGACTCAAAGAAAAAAACCACACAGTCATTTCATTAGATGCTGGAAAAGCATTTGACAAAATTCAGTATCCTTTCATGTTAAAGTCTTGGAAAGAACAGGAATTCAAGGCCCATATCTAAACATAGTAAAAGCAATATACAGCAAACCAGTAGCCAACATCAAACTAAATGGAGAGAAACTTGAAGCAATCCCACTAAAATCAGGGACTAGACTAGGCTGCCCAATCTCTACATACTTATTCAATATAGTAACTGAAATTCTAGGTAGAGCAATTAGACAACAAAGGGAGGTCAAAGGGATACAAATTGTAATGGAAGAAATCAAATTATCACTATTTGCAGATGATCTGATGGTATACTTAAGCAACCCAAAACCTCCACCAGAGTACTTCTACAGCTGCTAAACAACTTCATCAAAGTGGCTGGATATAAAATTAACTCAAGCAAATCAGTAGCTTTCCTATACTCAAAGCATAATCAGGCTTTCACAATAGCCACTAACAATATAAAGGATCTTGGTGTGACTCTAACCAAACAAGTGAAAAATATGTATGACAGGAACTTCAAGTCTTTGAAGAAGGAAATCAAAGAAGATCTCAGAAAATGGAAAAATCTTCTATGCTCTTGGATTGATAGGATTAATATAGTAAAAATGGCCATCCTGTCAAAAGTAATCTACAGATTCAATGCAATCCCCATCAAAATCCCAACTCAATTCTTCATAGAGTTAGAAAGAGCAATTCTCAAATTCATCTGGAATAACAAATACCCAGGATAGCTAAAACTATCTTGGACAGTAAAAGAACTTCTGGAGCAATCTGTATCCCCAACATCAAACAATACTGTAGAGCAATAGTGTTAAAAATTGCATGGTATTGGTACAGTGACAAGCAGGTGCATCAGTGGAATAGAACTGGAGACCCAGAAATGAACCCACACAATTATGGTCACTTGATCTTTGACAAAGCTGCTACAACTATTCAGTAGAAAAAAAGATAGCCTTTTCAACAAATGGTGCTGGTTCAACTGGAAGTTAGCATACAGAAGAATGCAAATCGATCTATTCTTATCTACTTGTACTAAGCTCAAGTCCAAGTGGATTAAGGACTTCCACATAAAACCAGACACACTGAAACCAATAGAAAAGAACCTGGGAAAGAGTCTTCAGATCATGGGCACAGGGGAAATATTCCTTAATAACGTCCCAATAGCTTATGCTCTAAGGTCAAGAGTTGACAAATGGGACCTCATAAAATTACAAAGTATCTGTAAGGCAATGTACACTGTCAAAAGTACAAAACGGCAAACAGCAAATTGGGAAAAGATCCAACAGAGGGCTAATATCCAAGACATTCAAAGAACTCAGGAAGGTGGACTCCAGAGAGCCAAATAACCCTATTAAAAATGGGGTACAGAGCTAAACAAAGAATTTTCACCTGAGGAATATCAGATGGCTGAAAAGCATGTAAAGAAATGTTCAATATCCTTAGTTATCATGGAAATGCAAATCAAAACAACCCTGAGTTTTCACCTTACACCAGTCAGAATGGTTAAGATAAAAAAAAAATCAGAAAAAAACAGGTGCTAGCGAGGATGTGGAGAAAGAGGAACACTCTTCCACTGTTGGTGTGGTTGCAAGCCGGTACAACCACTCTGGAAAGCAGTCTGGAGGTTCCTCAGAAAACTGGGCATGATACTACCGGAGGACCCTCCTATACCACTCCTGGGCATATACCCAGAGGATTCCCCAGCAGGTAATAAGGATCCATGCTCCACTATGTTCATAGCAGCCCTATTTATAATAGCCAGAAACTGGAAAGATCCCAGATATCCCTCAATGGAGGAATGGATACAGAAAATGTGGTATGTTTACACTATGGAGTATTACTCAGCTATTAAAAACAATGAATTCATGAAATTCTTAGGCAAGTGGGTGGAACTGAAGAATGTCATCCTGAGTGAGGTGACTCAATCACAAAAGAACACACATAGTATGCACACACTGATAAGTGTATGTTAGCCCAGAAGCTGGGAATACCCAAAAATCAATTCTCATATCAAATGATGTCCAAGAAGAAGCAAGGAGAGACCCCTGGTCCTGGAAAGGCTCAATGCAGCAGTTTAGGGGAATACCAGGACAGGAAAAAAGTAAGGGGGTGATTGGGGAACAGGAGGAAGGAAAAGGGCTTATGGGACTTTTGGGGAGGGGGATCCAAGAAAGGTAATTTCATTTGAAATATAAATAAAGAATATATTGACTGGGCAGTGGTGGTGTACACCTTTGATCCCAGCACTTGGAAGGGAGAGAAAGGAGGATTTCTGAGTTCAAGGCCAACCTGGTCTACAGAGTGAGTTCTAGGACAGCCAGGGCTATACAGAGGAACCCTGTCTCGAAAAAACTAACTGAACAAACAAACAAACAAAAAGAATATATAGAAGCAAAAGGAAAAAAAGAAAAGGATGCAAAATAAAAGAGTGGGGAAGCAAAGCCTTAGAGATAAGAGACATTGGCAGGTTGGAATAGAATAAGTATAGGTAAGTTATTTAGGGATATTTTGTCAGTAGTGGTGAGAATATGGATATCAGGGGTCCCAATTTGTAATAAAATCTGAGAGAGAGAGAGAGAGAGAGAGAGAGAGAGAGAGAGAGAGAGAGAGAGAGAGAGAGAGAGAGAGAGAGAGAGAGAGAGAGAGAGAGCCATGCTTGACTTAGTACAGAGAGGCTGTAGGAGAAGGAAGGGCTTGCAAGTCTATTGCGGAACACAAGAGCCACAAGGAAGAATCTGACTCTATCAAGAATTTGGATTAAAATTCACAGTCAAATAATCTGTACATATCTAAAGAGTGGGTAGATAAGATGCTAAGAGCAGATGTGTGTGTTCTAGTTCAGCCCATGATCCCATCTAACTCAGACTTGTTGCATAATAGAGGAAAGATATTTGCACAGTATCAGGAGGGAAACTAGTCAGAAAGAAACAAGGTTTGGATTCAGTAAAATGGAATAAAGAATGGAGAACTTTTAATGTTTCCCAGATAGTTTGTTCAGTATATTGAGGCCAGATTTGAATAATTTAGAAGCTAGGTGTATCAAGACATAGTTCCAATGGGTGAGGTGCATAAGAGTCCTAAGCTATGATTCCCAGGATCCCAAGTAATGCAGAGGAGACTGAAATGAGAAGGCACAAGCTCTCCTGTAAATCTTCATTAACTCAGACAAGGGTCAGTATTAAAATCAAGAGTAGATATGTACCTAGCAGTAACCTACTAAAGTTACTTTGATAAATGCTTTTTCTGCCAAACTGCCTTCTGAATATTGGTTATACCTATATATAGGTACTGCTCTATGTCTGGGTCAATGGAGTTTCTATTTCCATTGGGTTAATTTGCAGTGATTAATGCAGAGACTCATAATCTGTCAAACTTTATATTTAGTCAATGTGAGTATTGAGTCTTAGATGAGACATCTGAATCTACCTGTCCCAATCATGTGAAGATTAAGAGAGTATCACAGAAGAGAGGTCAGGTAGAATATAATGGTCAGAGGATACAATGAGTGCTGAGAAATGCTATTTCATGGAAATGGCAAGGCTATTGCACACATGAACTCACAGCTTCTGTAGTTATTATTGCAAGTCGAGTACAATACCATGGAAGTGTTAAAATATCAACATAGTCAAGCATTTAGCCCCAGCACTGAAGAAACAGAGGTAGACAGATCTTCCTGAGTTTGAAGCCAGCCTTATCTAAAAAGTGAGTTCCAAGACATCTAGGTCTAAGCAGAGAAACTCTGTCTAGGAAAACTCCCAATAAATGAAATGAAAAATAAAAGAATGGGGAACAGATTAAAATAAAATAAAACAAAAAGAAAATAAAGAGTTAATAGATACTCAGTAATGAATATAAGCATATTTAAATGAACATGTAAAGTGTTTAAAAAGGAAATTCATTTTTAAAAAGTAAGTGATGAGTATCACCTTAAAGTTGTAAACAGGAGATGAGTTCTGATCCCAACCACTGAGTGCTGAGATCCATTTTCCCTAAAGCAATTCACCACCTAAATGCAAATTACTAGAGAGCTGAGCCAGTTTGGGTCTGTCTCTGCAGTTCCCCACAAATGCCTTCCAGGACTACATGTATGTATACTGGATGCTATTCACAGAGATCTTTGGAGGCTCTGGCTCTGCAGTAGCTTTCAAGGGAAAGGGAGTCAGATCAAGGCTCCTTCAGTGGCTGCTTCTATGGCAAGACACTGCTGTGCATAAGCAGGAAGAGGAAAGTGCAACCTCTGCTCTGAAGTTGGCAAGAAGTGTGAGATGCTTCTCTGTGCAGAGCTGGCAGGGTACTCCTCTAGCAAGCAAGGTACAGTGGCTGGAGACCAAGGTCAGGGCCACCTGGCAGGAAGTGACTGCAGTAGGCCCAGGCTGCCTCTAGTAGACTAAGCTTCAGGGTAGAGTTCTCAGGAAGTTTTACAGCTCTTATAATGACAAGCTGTCAGATGATCCTTGATGGGGTAATTGTCACACACATTTACACCTTTATTCCTTCTAGATAGGAGCTTATATACATTTTGGTGTGGGTTCAGGGTTTGACAGCAAACACTTTCTTTTTTTTTTTTAACTGTTTTTTTTATTCGATATATTTTTTATTTACATTTCAAATGATTTCCTCTTTTCTAGCCCCCCACTCCCAGAAAGTCCCATAAGCCCCCTTCTCTCCCCTTGGCTTGGTCTGAGATGTTAGGGGTGCCTCATCTGCATGTACACTGGCTTAGGGCACTGCCCCTACGTGACTGGTTGCCATGATCCTCTCCAAGGGGTGGTGTGGTCACTGGACATTGCCTGGTCTGAAGCAGGTGAAGCTCCTACTGTCCTCTGGTATGAGGTTATAAGGATTCCAACCCATTCAACCTTACCAAGTTTCCTGACCTGGTCTGCTGCCCCACAATTCATCTTTTTATTTTTTATAAAGGAGAGGTGTCACAAGAGTAACTGTTTCCCATGTTGGGAACAGTTCTTTTTTCTTTTTTTAATTGTATATTTTCATTATTTACAATTCAAATTGTCTCCCCTTTCCCGGTTTTCCACCTGGAAAATCACTATCCAATACCCTTGCCCTATTTCTATGAGGTGCTTCTCCCACCCACACGCACTCCTGCCTCTCACCCTCGCATTCCCCTACACTGGGGCATTGAGCCTTCACATGATTAAGGGCCTCTTCTCCCACTGATGACTGAGAAGCCCATCCTCTGTATACTCCTTGGCGGGTAGTTTAGTCCCTAAAAGCTCTGGGGGGGAGGGGTCTGGTTGATTGATATTGTTCTTCCTATGGGGTTGTAAACCCCTTCAGCTCCTTCAGTCCTTTCTCTAACTCTAACCCCAAGCTCAGTCCGATGGTTACCTGCGAACATCTGCCTCTGTATTTGTCAGGAACTAGCAGAGGTTCTCAGGAGACAGTTATACCAGTCTCCCTTAAGCAAGCATTTCTTGGCATCCAAAATATTGCTTGTTTCCTGTATATGGGATGGGTCCCAAAATGTGGCAGTCTCTGGATAGCCTTTCCTTCAATCTCTGACTCCCTCCATGTATACTCTTTGGTTGGTGGTTTAGTCCCTGTAAACTCTGGGTGGTCCAGTTATCTGACATTGTTCTTTTTATGGGGTTGTCATCCCCTTCAGCTCCTTCAGTCATTTCCCCTAGCTCTTCTATTGGGGTCCTCTGGCTCAGTCCAATGGTTGGCTGTGAGTATCTACATCTGTATTGGTCAGGTGCATGTGGAACCTCTCAGGGAATAGCCATACTAGGCTCCTGTCAGCAAGTGCATCTTGGCATCAGCAATAGTTTTGGGCTTTGGTGTCTGCAGATGGGATGGATCCCTAGATGAGGTAGTCTCTGGATGGCCTTTCCTTCAGGCTCTGTTCCATTTTTTGTCCCTGTCTTTCCTTTGCAAAGGAACATTTCTGGGTTAAAAATTTTGAGATGTGTGGGTGGTGCCTTCTTTCAACTGGAGACCATGACTATCTGCTGGAGGTGGTTTCAGCAGGTTTTATCTCCTCTTTGTTGGGTATTTCAGCTAAAGTAATCTCTGTTGGGTCCTGAGAGCCTTTTGCTTCCCTGGAGTCTGGGACTTTCTGGTGGCTGCTCCCTGTTCCCCTTCCCCCACTGCTATATGTTTCTATTCATTTCCCTGACTCTCTGTACTTCTCTCCTGTCTCTTACAATACCTGATTCTGACCCTGCTTTTCCCTTACCCTCCTCTCTTCCTCCAAGATCCCTCCCTCCTTCTACTTCCTGTGATTATTTTTTTCCTAGTTCTATGTAGGATTGAAGCATCTAAATTTTGGTCTTCCTTCTTCTTAAGCTGCATATGGTTCGTGGATTATATCATGGGTATTCTGAGCTTTGAGGCTAATATCCACTTATTAGTGAGTACATATCATGTGTGTTCTTTTGTGTCTGGGTTACCTCACTCAGGATGATATTTTCTAGTCCCATACATTTACCTGCAAACTTCATAAAGTCATTGTTTTTAATAGCTGAGTAATACTCCATTGTGTAAGTGTACCACATTTTCTGTCTCCATTCTTCTGTTGAGGGAAATGGATTAATATTCCTCTTTATATTTAAATATATAATTTTATATTTAATTACTAATCATACTTATAACTATATTAATGATAAGTAATTTATTATATAATCATATACTTATGTGATTATTGTATTCTACTGTTTTATTAATATATTAAGGGAAGAAGATAATATTAAGTAGCTTATGGAGAATTTGTTTCATTTGTGTACATTTGAAACTTGAGTCCCAAAATCAGGGAAGGAGTAATGAATCCCACCCTCTGGAGTAGGCATTAGGTAGGAAACTTAGGCTGTTGATTGGCAGGGGTACTTATCTAGATTCCATTTAACCAATGAGAAGTGAATATGAGTGGAGTTCCTGAAGGTTACAAGAATCTTCCTAAATTTACAAAAGTAAATAAATTTTGGACACGTTAGCCTTACCAAGTTTTGTAATCTGGATTGATATCCATGTTATAGAAAAAAGCAGTAGTTGCACATCTTTGTTATCACAAACCCTTGAGAAACAGTTATGGGATCATCTCTCCCCCTGCCCCAATTTCTTTGTCAGTATATTGAGACCAGACTTGATAAATTTAGACCAGACTTGAAGCTAGGTACATCAGGACACAGTTCTGATGGCTGAGGTACAGAAGAGTCCTAAGCCTGGGTTCCTCAAATTTCAAGTAACCCAGGGGAGACAGAACTGAGAAGGTACAAGCTGTCCTGGTAAATCATGATTTACTCAGACAGCAGCCAGTACTAACAGTAGAGGCAGGCAGTTCATCTGGTAACACTGTTTTTTGAGGGAAGCTAAGGGGGCAAAAAAAACTGAGCTGGAAAATGAAGCCTCATGCACGGAAATGGTCAGACTCAGAGAAGCATGTATGCAAAGTAAGAAAGAAAACTCAAAATTTGTTTGTGTTGGGTGGAGTGATTTCTGTGGATCCACAAACAGATCTGTGGCAGACTAGACAGGTGTAGATACAGAAGGGATCATAATATGCTCAGATATGAGAAGAGTCCCCTGAGTTCACAGAACCCATGCTATGAAATGCAATTTGGCATGGGAGTACTATGGCAACCATATGCCAAGGTGTGTCCCTGAGAAATTATGCCATGCAACAGGTTTGGTATAAGTAGGTTTATAAGTTTATTGGGAAGAGGAAGAGGACAAGGTGTAGAGGTATATGAGTGGTCATATAGACAGGTAGGCAGATGGCAGAGTCATGAGGGCAGAGAAGGGTGTGGGGTGCACAGAGGACAGAAAGCAGGAGAGAGAATTCTGGAAATGTTCTCCCCATGGGTCAGTCCATTTTTCTGTGCTTTCTAGAACTAGGGAGTGAAACTCGGGGATAAAATGTGGGACAAAGAAAAACTCACAACAAAATACAATCCAGCTATAGTGAAGAAGCTAAGAAATGCAGATAGATGCCCATGGTGGGGCATCTTTTGAGCCTTCATAGGACCAAGGACCTCTTCTCCCACCTATGCCCAACAAGGCATTCCTCTGCTCCAAATGTAGCTGGAACCATGTGTACTCCTTCACTGATGGCTTAGTCCCTGGGAGCCCTGCGGGGTATGGTTGGCTGACATCATTGTTCTTCACATGAGGCTGTAAACCCCTTCAGCTCCTCCATCTTCCCTCCAACTTCGCCTGTACTCAGTCCAATGGTTGGCTGCTAGCATCTGTCTCTGTATGTGTAAGGCTCTGGCAGGGTACTTCTGGAGACAGCCCTATCAGGTTCCTTTTGTTATCCATAATAGTGTTGGGGTTTGTTGATTCTTTATAGGATGAACCCCCATGTAGTACAGCCTCTGGATGATCTTTCCTTCAGTCTCTGCCCAACACTTTGTCTCCATAATTGCTCCTGTGAGTATTTTGATCCCTTTATCAGAAAATGCAATGATTATGTGTTTTTTCTTTGAGTTTGTTTTATAGTGGATTACATTGATAGATTTACATATATTGAACCATTCCCACATCACTGGGATAAAGCCTATTTGATCATGATCAATAATTATTTTGATGTGTTCTTGGATTTGGTTTGCAAGCATTTTATTGAGTATTTTTGCATCAATATTCATAAGGGAAATTGGTATGAAATTCATCTTTGTAGGGTTTTTGTGTGGTTTAGGTATCAAAGTTAATTGTGGCTTCATAGAACAAATTACAGTGTTCCTTCTGTTTCTATTTTTTTGGAATTGTTTTGAGAGTATTGGTGTTTGGTCTTCTTTGAAAATCTGATAGAACTCAATGATAAACCTATCTTGTCCTGGGATTTTTTTGTTTGGGAAACTATTGAACACTGCTTCTATTGCATTAGGGGTTATGGGACTGTTTAGATCATTTATCTGATCCTGATTTAACTTTGGTATCTGGTATCTCTCTAGTAAATTGTCCATTTCATCCAGATTTTCCAGTTTTGTTGAGTATAGGCTTTTGTAGAAGGATCTGATGACTTTACTTTTTGGATTTCCTCCGTTTCTGTTGTTACATCTCATTTTTCATTTCTGATTTTGTTAATTTGGATACTGTCTCTGTGCCCCCTGGTTAGTCTGGCTAAGGGTTATCTATCTTGTTGATTTTCCCAAAGAGCCAGCTCCTAGATTGGTTGATACTTTGTATAATTTTTTCTTTCTACTTGGTTGATTTCAGCCCTGGGTTCAATTATTTCCTGCTATCTACTCCTCTTGGGTGTATTTGCTTCTTTTGGTTTTAGAACTTTCAGATGTGCTTTCAAGCTGCTAGTTTATGCTCGCTTTTTTTTTTTTTTTTTTTTTTTGGAGGCAATCAGAGCTCTGAGTTTTGCTCTTATGACTCCTTTCATTGTGTTCCATAGGTTTGGGTATGTTGTGACTTGATTTTCACTGAATTCTAAAAAATGTCTTTAATTTCTTTCTTTAATTTTCCCTGACCAAGTTATCATTGAGTAGAGTGTTGTTCAGGTTCCATGTATATGTTGTCTTTCTGTTGTTTTTCTTGCTACTGAGGACCAACCTTAATCTGTAGTGATCTGACAGGAGGCATGGAATTATTTCTATCTTCTTATTTCTGTTGAGGTCTGTTTTGTGACTGATTATATGGTCAGTTTTGGAGACAGTACCATGAGGTACCTAAATCAAGGTATACTCTTGATTTAGGATGAATTGTTCTATGGATATCTTTTAAACCCATTTGGTCCATAACTTCTGATAGTTTCACTGTGTCTCTGTTTATTTTGTGTTTCCCTAATATGTCCATTGGTGAGAGTGGGGTGTTGAAGTACCCCACAATTATTATGTGAGGTGTAATGTGTGCTTTGAGCTTTAGTAGTTTCTTTTATGAATGTGGGTGCCCTTGCTTTTGGGGCACAGTTGTTCAGAATTGAGTGGTTTTTTTTGGTAGATTTTCTTTTTTTCTTTGATGAGTATGAAGTGTACTTCCTCCTATTTTTTGATGACTTTTGGTTGAAAGTCAATTTTATCTGATATTAAAATGGCTATTCCAGCTTGTTTCCTGAATGATTTACTTGGAAATTTGTTTTTCAGCCCTTTACTCTGAGGTAGTGTTTGTCTTTGATACTAAGGTGCATTTCCTACATGCAGCAAAATTCTGGGTCCTGTTTACATATCTAGTGTGTTAGTCTATATTTTTATTTGGGATTTGAGATGTTAAGAGATATTAAGGAATAGTATGTTTTGTTTCCTGTTATTTTTATGTGTTTTTTATGTTTATATGGTTATCTTCTTTTGGGTTTGTTGAAAGAAGTTTACTTTTTGCTTTTTATAGAGTGTAGTTTACCTACTTGTGTTGGCATTTTATATCCATTATCTTTTGTAGGGATGAATTCATGGAAGGATATTGTATAAATTTGGTTTCTCTATCTATAGTAATTGAAAGTTTTGCTGGGTATAGTAGTCTGGTCTGGCACTTGTGTTCTCTTATGGTCCATATGACATCTGCCCAGGATCTTCTAGCTTTTATAGTTTCTGGTGAGAAATCTTGTGCAATTCTGATAAGTCTGCCTTTATATGTTACTTGACCTTTTTACCTTACTGCTTTTAATATTGTTTCTTTGTTTAGTACGTTTTGGGTTTTGATTATTACGTGATGGACAGAGTTTCTTTTCTGGTACAATCTATTTGAAGTTCTTGTAAGTTCATGGGCATCTCTTTCTTTAGGTTAAGAAAATTTTCTTCTGTAATTTTGTTGAAGATACTGACCCTTTCAGTTGGGAATATTCACTTTCTTCTATACCTATTTTCATTAGGTTTGGTATTCTCATTGTGTTTTGCATTTCCCAGATATTTGGGGTTAGGAACTTCTGTATTTTGCATTTTCTTTGACTGTTGTGTCAATGTTTTCTATGGTATCTTCTGCACCTGAAATTCATAGGAGGGGGAAAGGAAGGTAGATAACATTAAGATCATATGAAGTATATGAAAACTTCAAAGAATAAATAAAAATATTATGATAAGGAATGTAAATGAGGAAGATAATAGTGGGAAAAGGAAAAAATATTCCCTAATATTTAAAAAGTATAAATCCAAAATTAGACAGACATTAGAAGGCAAAAGAAAAATAATAGACTGTTTTAAAACAACTATCATCCACCACAAGTGAACAAGGAAGCAAACAAGAACAATCTACTAAGTATAAAAGGAAAGAAAAATGAAAATGGAACACAAAATAAAACATTAAAATAAAGAGGCACAGTTACTCGGAAATAAAAATAAACATATTTAGATGAATATGTAAAGGGTTTAAAAAGTAAAAATATTTAAAAATTTCAGTGCTGAGTGTGTACTTAAGAAAAGCAAAAAATGAAGAAGCAACATAGCAATCCAAAAATTGGATAGACCCAGATTGTTTCTTGGTTGGTAAAAAATGACTACAAGGATACCAGGCCTCCAGACACAACTGACTGGACAAATGAACTTGCACCATTTGTCATAACATGCACAAGGCCTGTGCCAGCTTAAGCCAAAAAATATTCCAGTATGAACAGTGGAGTTGGGCCAAAATTCCCACACAAGCTAAAGAACTCTTGTCAATTTTTAGCTTCTGGAAGAGGGGGAGTCAGTTTTCTTTTAAAACGTGCCCTTTCTCAGGTCAACCGTGTACCAGTAGAATGCTGCAATCTGTGTTTGTATGTATAGCACAATTTGGACTCAATGGGCTATAAAACCAACAACTTCCCAAAGAGGACACAAACTGAAGTGGGTGGGGAAGCAGAGAGGGAAAAGGATGAACTTGCAACAATTGTCATAACATGCACAAGACCTGTGCAAGATTAAGCCAAAAAATGTTCCAGTATGAACAGTGCAGTTGGGCCAAAAGTCCCACACAAGCTAACTCTTGTCAATTTTTAGCTTAAAAACGGTGGAAGTGGAGGAACTGAGGGAAGAAGGTAAATATGATCAAAATACACTGTTCAAAATCTTCAAATAACTAATAATAATAAAAGAAAATCAGAGCTTCCTGGTTACATGAGTTAGGAGGGAAGCAAGCTGTGAACTGTGGTGTTTCATTTTTCCTGTGGTTTCTATTGGTGTTCAGCCACTACTGGAAGAGTATGGTGTTTCTCACATGTGTCTTTCCTTTGTACATTGCATTTTCTTGCATATCAGGGCCTTTGTGGGTGACATATATCTGACAATCTATGGACTGGGTAGTTCTCTCATCCTTTTGAGCAATGGGGTCTCCATATTTTGTTGTCAGGATGAACTGAGTTAGAAGAGTATCACTCAAATGATCTAATCAAATGAGATCCATTCCTAATCACTGAATGCAGGGATCCTTTTTCTCTAAGCACTTCACCACCTAAACAGAGTCAGTTGGAGACCTGAGTTTTCTGCTGTCCTTCTGTTCTCTACAAAATTCTCTCAAGACTGCCACTCACCATACAATAGAGATATTAAATTCAGTCTCCTAGATTCCTCTACCTGTCACTCACGCTTAGGTTCTTCTGGTAGGTCAGTTTCAAATGGTGGGTTCCTTCTCAAGATGGCACTGAGTCCCTGTGTTCTCAGCCATGTAGACTTGCAAGTAGTTTTTAAGCTTGTGAGGATTTGGGCTTGTCCTGAGTGCAGAACTTAAAGCAAGCTGCCTGGTTGAGTTTGTGAAAGCAAGTCACAAATTTCAGCTCTTCTACTTGGAAGCCATGGAGTTGGACTCCTCTGTGATTAGTTTATTTTCTGCAAGTTGCCATCTTTTCTTTGTAACTTTCAAGGATACTGTCACTGTCCTTGTGGATTTCTGACACCTGTCTATCCTTCTTTGTAAAGAGGCCCTTTCTCCTCCTCTCTCCTTCTTTCTGAGACAGGACTTCACTGTGTAGATCCATATAGCCTTGGACTTTTTAGGTGTGCAGAAGGGGTAAGTTTTATGGCATGTTCCAATTCATGTGGTTTTAAATCT
Organism: Apodemus sylvaticus; assembly: GCF_947179515.1. Taxonomy (NCBI): domain Eukaryota; kingdom Metazoa; phylum Chordata; class Mammalia; order Rodentia; family Muridae; genus Apodemus; species Apodemus sylvaticus. The sequence continues at coordinate 54,023,949 of NC_067472.1, read as the reverse complement.
GGATAATTTTCTGGACTTATTTTTTTAGTTCTATTTTCCAATTGTTTCCTTGAAGTTTGAAATCTGTATTACACAAAGTGTTTTTTAAGATCTACCATTATCTATCATTGAACATTCTGTCTCAGTTTCTTTCCCATTACATGGACTGTGGTTAGGACCTCTGTTTTATCAAAACATCTATCTTTGTGTATATTGTTTGTGTTGCTTGTGATTATGACATAAACTCAGAAGAGGTTTCACTTTACTTTGTTTAAAAGGCATGGATGTTAATACCAGAAATATTTGAAGCACTTTTATACTCTCTCTTAGAGCAAGCCCCCATCAGAATGGAGGATATGTACCATGTTTAGAACATTATTCAGGATCCATCTCAAAAACCTCCTTTTCCTTCTGTCTGAATTTCTCCTTTGTCCTGATATGGTACAAAGCCATGATCACATTATTGGGGAAGTAAATGTGGAAATATTGATAAAGACTTAAGGAAAATAAATTATTCATAAATATGTGTGTTTTACACAGCCCTTTCCTACAAGTTTATTTATTAATTCATTTTACTTATAACTAGATATTAGCCATAAAGTAGAGAATATGTTGTTTTGATTAGAACACAAGCTTATATGCTAGAATTGTTGATTGAGAAGTAGCACTGCATTTTATGCAAGGAATAGAGAGCATGATGGATTACTCCAGCAAAGATTATTACAACCCATGCTTTTCTTTCAGAATATGGAGCTTGTCATAAGTGGAACCACAGATTAAATGAAGAAGATACTGAGTTGGAGTACTTAAGTAATGAATGGCACATTGCACATGGGTAGCAATGAGACAGATTAATATAATGGCCACAGAAAAGGCCAATGTTTATTATCTTCTTCGATCATTTTTCTTTATGACCACAGAAATGGAAAACTTACTTGTAGGGCAGGACCAGACTATGCTTAATAAAACACATTGTACCTGCTTCCTAGACTTGATAGTAATGTTGGGAGAGATCATCTCTGTAGTTTTTTTCATTAATTAATGTATTTATTCACTTTATATCCTGCTCACTGCCTTCTCCCCCACACCCTAAAACAGTACATTGGGACTTTAATTAATCAATTAGAAACAAAGAGAACAATACAAAGAATCAACAAAGCCAAGAGCTGGTTCTTTGAGAAAAACAATAAGATAGATAAACCCTTAGCCAAATTAGTTAAAAGGCAGAAAGACAAAAATGGGCTGTGGCGGCGGCGGCGGCAGCAGTAGCTGGTCCAGCTGAAGGGCCATCAGCGGTGGAACCAAGGCGACACAGGGTCCAGTTAGGCCCTGCGCCCACGACCACTGACCTTCGCTGACCAGCCGGGCGGCAAGCAGCTGCGGTTCTGCGGAGCCTTTCGCTGCACGGAAGCCACTTCAGAACTCGGCTTCCCGCCAGTCAGGAGAGACTCACCTCCATCTTGATTCCGGGCTCCAGAGATCGGACAGACTGAGGTACACAAACATAATCCTAGGCCCAACGCTGCAGGGGTCTGAGTCTGACGGGCGTTGGCCTGCACCCAGGCCCTGGGCTGTTCGAGTGGCCATCGGGGCGCCAACCCAGCCAGGAGTTTTTTTTTGCCCTGGCCAGCGCACGCGCCGCCATTTTGCCTACAGGACCCAGAGTGCTCGGGAGGGCAGAGACGGCTAACAAGCATAGCCTGAGGCTAACAAAACGGGGGTCTAGGCCCCAAAAGGCACAGGACTGACCCCAAGAACTGGGCGGCTTGGTGTCAACCCGCCCAGGAGGTTATTAGCACAACAGACTCTCCCGGTGCTTTCGGGGAGCGCGGACGCGCACGCCCGCCATCCGGGTCACCTGGCGGACCCAAATAACAGTCATAGCCCTAGGGGAACTTGGCTCGGACCTTGGCCTCCCAGGCTTTTGCCTGGACTCAGGGCCTGGGCGACAAGGCTAACCTAGTGTGCGCCAGCACGGTTGGGGAAATCGGCTGCCCAGCGGAGTGAGCGGAACACAGGGGAGGTCACAGCAGCATACACCTTCGGAGCTCCCTGGGGGTGCACACGGGTTCCATCTGGTCCACAGACACAATCTGGGGCAAGGCCTCAGGCAGAAGCCCTCAGGTCAACTCTCTCCGCTTCAGATCAGCCTCGGTGGCCGCACCACATCTCCAGGTCCCTCAAGAGGCTAGTGGGGGCTTCCGGGCGGCCAGCTGGGAGAAGTCGGTGTGCTCCAATAAATCCTGCGGGCCCCAGCGAGAGCCTTCAGGTGCCTGCTTCGGGATCTGAACAGCCTGGACAACAGCACCCTGTCTACAGGCAGTGCAGGGTGTAAGCTGTGCACCAGAGGCCAACGGGGAAGGGGCAGCTTGCACTGGTGAGTCCAGCACTGACAAGACCAAGTAACACCAGTGAGAGCTAGATGGCAAAAGGCAAACGCAGGAACGTCACTAACAGAAATCAAGGCAATATGGCAACATCTGAACCCAATTCTCCTCTACCAGCAAGTCCTGGATACCCCATCACACCAGTAAAACAAGATTTGGATTTAAAATCACTGGTCATGATGCTGGTACAGGAACACATGAAGGACATTCAGGAGAAAATGGATCAAAAGTTAGAAGCCCTTGCAAGGGAAACACAAAAATCATTGAAAGAAATCCAGGAGAATACAAAAGCCAACAAGGAGGAAATGCAAAAAACACTTAAAGAAATACAGGAGAACTTTGGTCAACAGGCTGAGGTCATGAAAGACGAAACACAAAAATCTCTTAAAGAAATACAGGAGAACTTTGGTCAACAGGCTGAGGTCATGAAAGAAAAAACACAAAAATCTCTTAAAGAATTACAGGAAAGCACAAACAAGCAAGTGAAGGAGCTAAGCAAAACCATCCAGGATCTAAAATCAGAAGTAGAAACAACTAAGAAAACTCAAAAGGAGACAACTTTGGAGATAGAAAGCCTTGGGAAGAAATCAGGGGACAGAGATGCAAATATCAACAACAGAATACAAGAAATAGAAGAAAGAATCTCAGATGCTGAAGATTCCATAGAAACCATGGACTCAACAGTTAAAGAAAATGCAAAATGCAAAAAGCTTGTAACCCAAAATATCCAGGAAATCCAGGACACAATGAGAAGACCAAACCTAAGGATTATAGGCATAGATGAGAGTGAAGATTTACAACTTAAAGGGCCAGCAAATATCTTCCATAAAATTATGGAAGAAAACTTCCCTAACCTAAAGAGAGAGATGCCCATGAATATACAAGAAGCCTACAGAACTCCAAACAGACTGGACCAGAACAGAAATACTTCCCGTCACATAATAATCAAAACACCAAATGTTCTAAACAAAGAAAGAATATTAAAGGCAATAAGAGAAAAAGGCCAAGTAACATATAAAGGAAGACCTATCAGAATCACAGCAGACTTTTCACCTGAGACTATGAAGGCTAGAAGGTCCTGGGCAGATCTCATGCAGATTCTAAGAGAACACAAATGTCAACCAAAACTACTATATCCAGCAAAACTCTCAATCACCATAGATGGAGAAACTAAGATATTTCACGACAAAACCAAGCTTACCCAATATCTATCCACAAACCCAGCCCTAAAAAGGATAATAGGAGGACAACACCAATACAAGGAGGGAAACTTCACCCTGAAAAAAGCAAGATAGTAACCTTTCATCAAACCCAAAAGAAGTTAAGCAATCAAATTTAAAAAATAACGTCAAAAATGATAGGAAGTAACAATCACTATTCCTTAATATCTCTTAACATCAATGGACTCAATGCCCCAATAAAAAGACACAGACTAACTGACTGGATACGTAAACAGGACCCTACATTTTGCTGCTTACAGGAAACACACCTCAGGGTCAAAGACAAACACTACCTTAGAGTAAAAGGCTGGAAGACAATTTTACAAGCAAATGGTCTCAGGAAACAAGCTGGAGTAGCCATTTTAATATCAGATAAAATTGACTTTCAACCCAAAGTCATCAAAAGAGACTCTGAGGGACACTTCTTGCTGGTCAAAGGAAAAATACAACAAGAAGAACTCTCAATCCTGAACATCTATGCTCCAAATGCAAGGGCACCCTCTTTCATAAAAGAAACTTTATTAAAACTCAAAGCACACATTGCACCTAACACAATAATTGTGGGTAACTTCAACACTGCACTTTCCTCAATGGACCGATCAGGAAAACAGAAACTAAACAAGGACACAATGAAACTAATTGAAGCTTTGGACCAATTAGATTTAACTGATATATATATAGAACATTCTATCCTAAAACAAAAGAATATACCTTTTTTTCAGCACCTCATGGTACCTTCTCCAAAATCGACCATATAATTGGTCACAAGACAGACCTCAACAAATATAAGAAGATAGAACTAATCCCATGCCTCCTATCTGATCACTATGGAATAAAAGTGGTCTTCAATAGCAACAGAAACAACAGAAAACCCACATACACGTGGAAATTGAACAATACTCTACTCAATGATACCTTGGTCAAGGAAGAAATAAAGAAAGAAATTAAAGACTTTTTAGAACACAATGAAAATGAAAACACAACATACCCAAATCTATGGGACACAATGAAAGCAGTGCTAAGAGGAAAACTCATAGCCCTGAGTGCCTCCAAAAAGAAAATGGAGAGAGCATACATCACCAACTTAATGACACACCTGAAAGCCCTAGAACAAAAAGAAGCTATTTCACCCAGGAGGAGTAGAAGGCAGGAAATCATCAAACTCAGGGCCGAAATCAATCAAGTAGAAACAAAGAGAACCATACAAAAAATCAACAAAACCAGGAGCTGGTTCTTTGAGAAAATCAACAAGATAGATAAATAGATTCAATGCAATACCCATCAAAATCCCAACTCAATTCTTCACAGAGTTAGAAAGAGCAATTATCAAATTCATCTGGAACAACAAAAAACCCAGGATAGCTAAAACTATTCTCAGCAACAAAAGAAAATCTGGGGGAATCAGTATCCCTGACCTCAAGCAATACTACAGAGCAATAGTGTTAAAAACTGCATGGTATTGGTACAGTGAGGAGGATCAATGGACCAGGATTGAAGATCCAGAAATGAACCCACACACCTATGGCCACTTGATCCTCGACAAAGAGGCTGAAAACATCCAATGGAAAAAAGATAGCCTTTTCAACAAATGGTGCTGGTTCAACTGGAGGTCAGCATGCAGAAGAATGCGAATTGATCCATCCTTGTCTCCTTGTACTAAGCTCAAATCCAAATGGTTCAAGGACCTCCACATAAAGCCAGACACTCTGAAGCTAATAGAAAAGAAACTGGGGAAGACCCTTGAGGACATCGGTACGGGGAGAAAGTTTCTGAACAGAACACCAATAGCGTATGCTCTAAGAGCAAGAATTGACAAATGGGACCTCATAAGGTTACAGAGTTTCTGTAAGGCAAAGGACACCATCAAGAGGACAGATCGGCAACCAACAAATTGGGAAAAGATCTTCACCAATTCTACATCAGATAGAGGGCTAATATCCAATATATATAAAGAACTCAAGAAGTTAGACTCCAGAAAACCGAACAACCCTATTAAAAAATGGGGTACAGAGTTAAACAAAGTATTCTCACCTGAAGAACTTCGGATGGCGGAGAAGCATCTTAAAAAATGCTCAACTTCATTAGTCATTAGGGAAATGCAAATCAAAACAACCCTAAGATTTCATCTTACACCAGTCAGAATGGCTAAGATTAAAAATTCAGGAGACAGCAGGTGTTGGAGAGGGTGCGGAGAAAGAGGAACACTCCTCCACTGCTGGTGGGGTTGCAAATTGGTACAACCACTCTGGAAATCAGTCTGGCGGTTCCTCCGAAAACTGGGCACCTCACTTCCAGAAGATCCTGCTATACCACTCCTGGGCATATACCCAGAGGATTCCCCACCATGTAATAAGGATACATGCTCTACTATGTTCATAGCAGCCCTATTTATAATTGCCAGATGCTGGAAAGAACCCAGGTATCCCTCAACAGAAGAGTGGATGCAAAAAATGTGGTATATCTACACAATGGAGTACTATTCAGCCATTAGAAACAATGAATTCATGAAATTATTAGGCAAATGGATGGAGCTAGAGAACATCATACTAAGTGAGGTAACCCAGACTCAAAAGGTGAATCATGGTATGCACTCACTGATAAGTGGTTATTAACCTAGAAAACTGGAATACCCAAAACATAATCCACACATCAAATGAGATACAAGAAGAAAGCAGGAGTGGTCCTTGGTTCTGGAAAGACTCAGTGAAACAGTATTTGGCAAAACCAGAACGGGGAACTGGGAAGGGGTGGGAGGGAGGACAGGGGAAGAGAAGGGGGCTTACGGGACTTTCAGGGAGTGGGGTGGGGGCTAGAAAAGGGGAAATCATTTGAAATGTAAATAAATTATATCTAATAAAAAAAGGCAGAAAGACAATCTAAATTAACAAATTCAGAAATGAAAAGAGAGACATAACAACAGACACTGAGGAAATTCAAAGAATCATTAGGTTTTATTTAAAAAGCCTGTACCTCACAAAATTGAAAAATCTAAGTGTAATGGATGATTTTCTTGAGAGATAAAAGTTACCATATTAAATCAAGATCAGGTAAACATAGAAACATAATCCCTAAGGAAGTATAAACAATCATTAATGTCTCTCAAACAAAACAAAATGCCCAGGGCCAGGTGGTTTTAGAGCAGAATCTCCATAACTTTTTACCATCACCAAAAAAATACAATTAAAAAATCAAAACCCATTAAGTACAAGACCCAAGAATAACAATGGACAGATGGTTACATGCAGTGAGTAAAATTTATTGGTGCAATACGTTAAATCATTCACTTTAAGCAAGGGAAGTCAGTTAATCTTGTTGAAGAAGACAGTTTCAAGCAAATGCATTTCTGTCCATTTTTGCCAATCACATTCTGAAACAACTTCTTCCTGGAAATAAACAGAAATCTAGATCAGAAAGGTAAAGAAAGTCAGGCAGTTCCTTGAGAAGAAAAGTTAACAAACCAAGATTTCATGTAGGATACTGGAAAGACAGAATGGTAAAATGGATGGTGTGCTTCAGGAAATAATGCTTATTTGTGGAAACCTGTTCCAAAGTCAGGTAAATATACTCTGAATGGACTCAACACTGTGGTTCAAATCCCTACCTTTCTATGATTTTTCTGTGATCAGGAGAGAACAGAGTGGGCTATAAGTCCCATGTGTAACTTCGTCTAATTTACAATAGATTTAGCCTTGAACCCTCACTTTGTAGGGCCATATTTGTCCTTGTTAGGATGCCACAAAAGTCTTGCATCTAGGGTGAAACTCTAGAAGGAGGCATCTATCCAGGTTCTGTTTACAACTGAACTCAGATCAGCAGTGTATTCATGAACCAATGTATCATGGATATCCTGTGCTTCCACCCATTCATGTGTTCCCCACAGAATGTCAATTTAAATTCATTTGTGGCCTATTAAGAGTGTAAAGAAATATGAACATACCAGTGCTTCTGATATTTTCCATCTTTCTGCATTACTTATCTGGTCTACACATCTCTTCATGTCCAGCTTTGCTTCAACGGACTCTAGTGGTGCATCATATGTCTCAAGTTCTGTCTTCAGTTCTTCTTTACTCTTTAGTATGAAGGTCATGATTTCACATATAACAGCTCCACAGACCTGGTTCCCATTAACTGGAAAGTGTATGGAGGAAGAGGAAAATGTTAGATAACCAAAATTACTTTTTTGTTGTTTTTGTTTGCTTTTCAAGACAGGGTTTGTGTAGCCCTGGCTATCCTGGAACTCACTCTGTAAACCAAGGCATGACTAAAGGTTCAACCTCAGAGATCTGTTCATCTCTGTCCCCCAAGTACTGGTGGAGTGTGCCACTGCCACCAGCTTATTTTCTTTTTAATTAATTGTTTTTAATGCATGAACTCCTCCGACTTTAGACTACAGACTGAACACAATAAGCAGGATATTGTGGCCTTTTCCAGTGACTGTACTGATACAAAACTGTGAATTCCCCAAGATCGCAAAGCAAGGAATTGTATTCTTTTTTTTAATTTTTTCTTAATATTTTTATTTTCTATATTCTTTGTTTACATTCCAAATGATTTCCCCTTTCCCGGATCCCCCCTCCCCATATGTCCCATAAACCTTCTTTTCTCCATCTCATCTCCAATCAACTCCCTCCTTTTTCTCTGTCCTTATATTCCCTTCCAATGCTAGATCAATCCTTTCCAGGATCAGGACCCTCTCCATACTTCTTCATGGGAGTCATTTGTTATGCAATTTGTGCCTTGGGTATTCAGGGCCTCTGGGCTGATTAATATCCACTTATCAGAGACTGCATTCCATGTGTATTCTTTTGTGATTGGGTTACCTCGCTCAGGATGATATTTTCCAGATCAAACCATTTGCCTAAAAATTTTGTGAATTCATTGTTTCTAATTGCTGAGTAGTATTCCATTGTGTAAATATACCACATTTTCTGTATCCATTCCTCCTTTAAGGGGCATCTGGGTTCTTTCCAGCTTCTGGCTATTATAAATAAGGCTGCTATGAACATAATGGAGCATGTGTCTTTATTGCATGCCGGGGAATCCTTTCGGTATATGCCCAGGAGAGGTATAGCAGGGTCCTCTGGAAGTCTCATGTCCAGTTTTCTGAGGAACCTCCAGACTGATTTCCACAGTGGTTGTACCATCTTGCAGCCCCACCAGCAGTGGAAGAGTGTTTCTCTTTCTCCAAATCCTCGCCAACACCTGCTGTCTCCTGAGTTTTTTACCTTAGCCATTCTGACTGGTGTAAGGTGAAATCTCAGGGTTGTTTTGATCTGCATTTCCCTAATGACTAATGATGTTGAGCACTTCTTAAGGTGCCTCTCGGCCATCCGAATTTCTTCAGGTGAAAATTCTTTGTTTAGATCTGTACCCCATTTTTAATAGGGTTATTTGAGTTCTTTGTATATATTGGATATTAGCCCTCTATCAGATGTGGGGTCGGTGAATATCCTTTCCCAATTTGATGGTTGCTGTTTTGTCCTTTTAACAGTGTCCTTTGCCTTACAGAAACTTTGTAATTTTATGAGGTCCCATTTGTCAATTCTTGATCTTAGAGCATAAGCTATTGGTGTTCTGTTCAGGAACTTTTCCCCTGTGCCCATGTCCTCAAGGGTCTTCCCCAGTTTCTTTTCTATGAGTTCAGTGTGTCTGGTTTTACATGGAGGTCCTTGATCCACTTGGAGTGAAGTTTAGTATATGGAGATAAGAATGGATCAATTGGCATTCTTCTGCATGCTGACCTCCAATTGAACCAGCACCATTTGTTGAAAAGGCTATCTTTTTTCCACTGGATGTTTTTGGCTCCTTTATCGAAGATCAAGTGACCATAGGTGTGTGGATTCATTTCTGGACCTTCAATTCTATTCCATTGGTCCACTTGTCTGTCACTGTGCCAATACCGTGCAGTTTTTAACACTAGTGCTCTGTAGTATTGCTTGAAGTCAGGGATACTGATTCCCCCAGAATTTCTTTTGTTGTTGAGAATAGTTTTAGCTATCCTGGGTGTCTTGTTATACCAGATGAATTTGAGAATTGCTTTTTCTAACTCTGTGAAGAACTGTGTTGGGATTTTGATGGGGATTGCATTGAATCTGTAGATTGCTTTTGGCAAGATGGCCATTTTAACTATATTAATCCTGCCTATCCACGAGCATGGCAGATTTTTCCATTTTCTGAGGTCTTCTTCAATTTCCTTCTTCAGAGACCTGAAGTTATTGTCATATAGATCTTTCACTTGTTTGGTTAGAATCACACCAAGATACTTTATATGGTTTGTGGCTATTTTGAAGGGTGTCATTTCCCTAACTTCTTTCTCAGCCTGCTTATCCTTTGAGTATAGGAAGGCAACTGATTTGCTTGAGTTGATTTTATAACCATCCACTCTGCTGAAGTTGTTTATCAGCTGTAGGAGTTTTCTGTTGGAGTTTTTCAGGTCACTTAAGTAGACTATCCTGTCATCTGCAAATAGTGATAATTTGACTTCTTCCTTTCCAATTTGTATCCCCTTGACCTCCTTATGTTGTCTAATTGTTCTAGTTAGAATTTCAAGTACTATATTGAAAAGATCTGGAGAGAGAGGACAGCCTTGTCCAGTCCCTGATTTTAGTGGGATTGCTTCAAGTTTCTCTCCATTTAGTTTGATGTTGGCTCCTGGTTTGCTGTATATTGCTTTAACAATGCTTAGGTATGGGACTTGAATTCCTGTTCTTTCTGATACTTTTAGCATGAAAGGATGCTGGATTTTGTCAAATGCTTTTTCTGCATCTAATGAGATGATCATATGATTTTTTTTCTTTGAGTTTGTTTATGTAGTCGATAGCATTGATGGATTTCCTTATATTGAACCATCCCTGCATCCCTGGGATGAAGCCTACTTGATCATGGTGGATGATCGTTTTGATGTGTTCTTGGATTCGGTTGGCAAGAATTTTATTAAGTATTTTTGCATCAATATTCATAAGAGAAATTGGCCTGAAGTTCTCTTTCTTTGTTGGATCTTTGTTTTGTTTTGGTATCAGCGTAATTGTGGCTTCATAGAAGGAGTTGGCTAGAGTTCCTTCTGTTTCTATTTTGTGGAATAGTTTGAAGAGTATTGGTGTTAGGTCCTCTATGAAGATCTGATAGAACTCTGCACTGAAGCCATCTGGTCCCATGCTTTTTTTGGTTGGGAGACTTTCTATGACCCTTTTTATTTCTTCAGGTGTTATGGGACTCTTTAGTTGATCTATTTGATCCTGATTTAGTTTTGGTGTCGGATATCTGTCTAGGAAACTGTCCATTTCCTCCAGATTCTCCAGTTGTGTTGAGTATAGGTTTTTGTAGTAGGATCTAATGATTTTTTAAATTTCCTCAGTTTCTGTTGTTATATCTCCCTTTTCATTTCTACGTTTATTAATCTGGATACTGTCTCTGTGTCCTTTGGTTAGTCTGGCTAAGGGTTTATCTATTTTGTTGATTTTCTCAAAGAACCAGCTCCTGGTTTTGTTGATTCTTTGTATGGTTGTCTTTGTTTCTACTTGATTGATTTCAGCCCTGAGTTTGATGATTTCCTGCCTTCTACTCCTCTTGGGTGAAATTGCTTCTTTTTGTTCCAGAGCTTTCAGGTATGTCATTAAGCTGTTAGTGTATGCTCTCTCCATTTTCTTTTTGGAGGCACTCAGGGCTATGAGTTTTCCTCTTAGCACTGTTTTCATTCTGTCCCATAGATTTGGGTATGTTGTGTCTTCATTTTCATTGTGTTCTAAAAAGTCTTTAATTTCTTTCTTTATTTCTTCCTTGACCAAGGTATCATTGAGTAGAATATTGTTCAGTTTCCACATGTATGTGGGTTTTCTGTTGTTTTTGTTGCTATTGAAGACCACTTTTACTCCATAGTGATCTGATAGGAGGCATGGGATTAGTTTGGTCTTCATATAATTTTTGAGGTCTGTCTTGTGACCAATTATATGGTCGATTTTGAAGAAGGTACCATGATGTGCTGAGAAAAAGGTACATTCTTTTGCTTTAGGATAGAATGTTCTATATATATATCTGTTAAATCTAATTGGTCCAAAGCTTCAATTAGTTTCATTGTGTCCCTGTTTAGTTTCTGTTTTCCTGATCGGTCCATTGGGGAAAGTGCAGTGTTGAAGTCACCCACAATTATTGTGTTAGGTGCAATGTGTGCTTTGAGCTTTAATAAAGTTTCTTTTACAAAAGAGGGTGCCCTTGCATTTGGAGCATAGATGTTCAGGATTGAGAGTTCTTCTTGTTGTATTTTTCCTTTGACCAGCAAAAAGTGTCCCCCAGAGTCTCTTTTGATGACTTTGGGTTGAAAGTCAATTTTATCTGATATTAAAATGGCTACTCCAGCTTGTTTCCTGAGACCATTTGCTCCTAAAATTGTCTTCCAGCCTTTTACTCTAAGGCTGGTTTACTCTAAGGTTTGTCTTTGACCCTGAGGTGTGTTTCCTGTATGCAGCAAAATGTAGGGTCCTGTTTATGTATCCAGTCGGTTAGTCTATGTCTTTTTATTGGGGCATTGAGTCCATTGATGTTAAGAGATATTAAGGAATAGTGATTGTTACTTCCTGTCATTTTTGACGTTATTTTTTTAAATTTGATTGGTTAACTTCTTTTGGGTTTGATCTTCATATAATTCTTGCTTTTTCCAGGGTGAAGTTTCCCTCCTTGTATTGGTGTTTTCCTCCTACTATCCTTTGTAGGGCTGGGTTTGTGGATAGATATTGGCTAAACTTGGTTTTGTCATGGAATATCTTAGTTTCTCCATCTATGGTGATTGAGAGTTTTGCTGGATATAGTAGTTTTGGCTGGCATTTGTGTTCTCTTAGAGTCTGCATGAGATCTGCCCAGGATCTTCTAGCCTTCATAGTCTCAGGTGAAAAGTCTGCTGTGATTCTGATAGGTCTTCCTTTATATGTTACTTGGCCTTTTTCTCTTACTGCCTTTAATATTCTTTCTTTGTTTAGAACATTTGGTGTTTTGATTATTATGTGACGGGAAGTATTTCTGTTCTGGTCCAGTCTGTTTGGAGTTCTGAAGGCTTCTTGTATATTCATGGGCATCTCTCTCTTTAGGTTAGGGAAGTTTTCTTCCATAATTTTATTGAAGATATTTGCTGGCCCTTTAAGTTGTAAATCTTCATTCTCATCTATGCCTATAATCCTTAGGTTTGGTCTTCTCATTGTGTCCTGGATTTCCTGGATATTTTGAGTTACAAGCTTTTTGCATTTTGCATTTTCTTTAACTGTTGAGTCCATGGTTTTTATGGTATCTTCAGCATCTGAGATTCTTTCTTCTATCTCTTGTATTCCTTTGTTGATATTTACATCTATGTCCCCTGATTTTTCCCAAGGCTTTCTATCTCCAAAGTTGTCTCCCTTTGAGTTTTCTTAGTTGTTTCTACTTCTGATTTTAGATCCTGGATGGTTTTGCTTAGTTCCTTCACTTGCTTGTTTGTGCTTTCCTGTAATTCTTTAAGAGATTTTTGTGTTTCCTCTTTAATGACCTCGGCCTGCTGACCAAAGTTCTCCTGTTTTTCTTTAAGTGTATTTTTGCGTTTCCTCCTTATTGGCTTTTGTATTCTCCTGAATTTCTTTCAATGATTTTTGTGTTTCCCTTGCAAGGGCTTCTAACTTTTGATCCATTTCCTCTTGAATTTCTTTAAGTATGTCCTTCATGTGTTCCTGTACCAGCATCATGACCAGTTATTTTAAATCCAAGTCTTGTTTTACTGGTGTGATGGGGTATCCAGGACATGCTGTTAAAGGAGAATTGGGTTCAGATGTTGCCATATTGCCTTGATTTCTGTTAGTGATATTCCTGTGTTTGCCTTTTGCCATCTAGTTCTCACTGGTGTTAGTTGGTCTTGTCAATGCTGGACTCACCAGTGCAAGCTGCCTCTTCCCAGGTGGCCTCTGGTGCACAGCTTACCTCCTGTACTGCCTGGAGACAGGGTGCTGTTGCCCAGGCTGTTCAGATCCTGAAGCAGACACCTGAAGGCTCCTGCCGGGGCCTGCTGGATTCACCAGAGCACACTGACTTCTCCCAGCTGGCCTCCGGGAAGCCCCTCTTGCCTCTTGCAGGACCTGGTGATGTGGCGTTGCTGCCCAGGCTGATCTGGATCCGGAAGCAGAGAGAACTGAGGGCTCCTGCCAGAGGCCTCAGGACTGGAACCTAAGCTCAGTGGCACTGGAGCAAGCTGTGTGCTCCCAGACTGCCTCTGGGTGCATACCAGGTCTCCCACACTTCCTGGAGACCGAGTGCTGTGGCCCAGGCTGTTCAGATCCCAAAGCAGAAAACTGAAGGCTCCTGCTGGGACCTGCTGGATTCACCAGAGCACACTGACTTCTCCCAACCGGCCTCCCGGAAGCCCCTCTTGCCTCTTGTAGTACCTGGAGATGTTGCGTTGCCGCCCAGGCTGATCTGGATCTGGAAGCAGAGAGCAGAATCGTGTTCTTGGCTATCCTTGTTTCTGTATTTTAGTCCACATCCATGATTCCCAAACATTCTGTGGCTTCCAGAAATTCCCCTTTATAGCATTAAAATTTTGAGGTTTGATTTGTATAGTTTGGATAATTGGAAAAAGGAATTTTGTGCCAACCTCTTAACATGAATCACAGAATTAGAATTTTACAAGAGACAGAAGTAAAAAGCAAGTAGATTGGTTCTGTGTTGAAGTGGAAATTTTTGGTTTCCTGAGAAACTCAGATGTGCCATGTGATTTTTTTTTTCAGGAATTTATCTTAATGAGAGGATATTTTGCTGAAGCAGGCATCTGGGAAGATGTTTTTTGAAGCAGACATGTAAGAGGATGTTTTGTTGAAGCAGACACTTGAGAAGAAGTGTGATCATTAGAAAGAGTATAAGTATAACCCAACAGACTGAGCAACACTCTTGCATTCATTCACCTTGCAATGTTTTACCGGTTTTTCTTGATGTTTGCTTGTTGTGACTTTGTAGAGAGAAAAACTCCAAAGAACTTTCTCCAGTGGCTTATTGCCACTTCTCTGTACTCATGCCAATTTGGCAGAGCTTCACAATTTCTTCTAGATTCAAATGCTGCTACATATCTGTGTTTGTTGTTTGCCTATTGGAATGGACTGTCACTACTGACTTGTGTTTGGAATCATCACAAAAACTACTTCTAAACAGGTCAACATTTTCCATTTCCTATTAAACTTTCTTCTCCCCTACCTTTGTGTAGTGGGCTAGAAGGGATGTTGAAGAGTTTAAGAACACTTATTAAAGTAAGTTTTGACATATCTAAGCCTACATACACTGTATAGAGAGATGGCATTTTTATATTGACAGAATTAGTTCATGGCATTATGTACAGTTCTAGACACATTTATCAATTTAAAGAGGAATATCAAATTAATACATTTTAATACCTGTCTAGCTCTATCAGTATTCATAATGAGCAGGTATAAGACCTCATTCAACCAGTTGACTGATTGATTTTCTGTCACTTGGGAGATACACAAACCTAAAGTCATTGTTTTTTTCTCCATTTACTGATATTAACCTCAGCTATTATAATAAAGTAAATTTGTAAAACTTCACAAGTGTATTCATTTAGAATGACTTGTGAGAAAGGGATTTTATTTGAATATTACCATGCCATTAAATAAGGCTTCTGGGAAAAAATCAGTGTATATAATTACAAAGAGATAGTTACCATTCATTGATCAATTATTATACCTATTTATGCTTATGCTTTGTACATTACATTAAATTATATGCAATTTTCTTTACAACCTTGAGAACTGCTAGTCTACTTTTCAACCTGGAAGGAAAAAGTTCAAACCTTAGTTACATCAAACACATGATCCAAAGTCACATATTTCTATAAAAAATAAAAGTCATATGTGAGATAAGAAACTTTATTTATTTTTCAAAGGCAAGTGATGTGTTTTCATTGAGGAACATTTAGAGACTAAAAACAAGTTTCTAGCTTATAAGAAATGAAACATTAAGCATTTGTATCATGTATTGATGACCACAAATGATGATGTGTTAACATAAAAGAATGTCTTGTTTTATCTTCCTTAGGATTTAAACACAATTTACATAGCTTCTAAAAATGAAGCAAAGATGACTGAAATGACAAATTATGATCCTTAAGTGACAAGTTGTTTTTGGATGAATTTGTTATAAAGGTGTCAGAAGTTCTGAGACCTTCAAAACATATAAAAAACAGAAAAAAATGTAATGAAGGGGTGAAGACAAAGAAGGAAAACAAAAGTTAGGTGGAAAGATAAGAGGAGTAAGTGGAAGGGGTGGAGGTGGGGTAAGGTGGCAGATAGGGTGAGAAAAGTGAAGGAAGAAAAGTTCCAGGAAGAAAATACTGGAGAAAAAAATAGAAGAGGAAAGGGAAAGGAGAAGGGTGAGAGAGAATCTAAATAGGACGATGAGGGAAGGAATAAGATAAGGAAAAGAGGGGAACAAGAGAAATGAGTCTCCCTGCTTTTGTTTTGTTTTGTTTTGTTTTGTTTGGATTTGGAAACATTCACTAGTCTCTACAACATCAGTTCATCTGTCTCCAATTTTCAGTCTCTTGACTCTTCATTTGATATACACAGATTTGCCAGAATTGTACTACAATCCACAATTTGTGCATTAAAGCTTTGTCCAATTTAAAAAAAAAGAGTAAGAAAAACAGATATCTTACTAGTAATGAGTACACCATTTCCATCACCATTATTGCTAAAATTCCCAGAAAAATTATCAGGCCATACAGGTCTGCTTATCCTCAGAGTCTAGTTGAAGGATTTGAAGAGGTATTATTTACAGATTTAGAGAACATTGACTGCTAGGTACAGAGTGTTCTCTCAAGTCACCTTCCCAGATGCAATAAAGTGAAAAATAACACAACAAACAGAAACCATTTAGTAAAAATATTTCCTGACATTTGTTCATACTGATCTCACATCAAGATTCCTAAATCAGAAAAACTTAGTTGGATGTATCTGGGATTTTTTTGAGGAGGGCTTGTAAAAGAGGTTGAGATAAATTTCACATTATTGCTTTTCCCTGATCTCAAACTTATCACACAGATACATACCAACACTTCGAAGAGACTAACTTAGCAGGAGACGTGGCTAAATTAATCATATTAATACTCACCTTCATAGCAACAAACAGCCAGAATGATCAGAAGACACAGGCTCAGATTCATAGTGTTCAGTTTGCTTTTAGACTTAGCCAACATTGAGCAAATAGATTCTTCCAGAACCTGTGGGGACTAGAACTATTTATACAAGGTAAGATTTCCTAGTCCTGCCCTCAGGCAAGTAGCAGCTCAGAAAGTTTGTTACTAGTAACATTACTACAATAGACACCATTTTTAGAAGAGAAATTATTTTCAAATTCTGACAACAAAATATTTGAAAAATGAGAAACTAAGTAAATATCCAGTGAATATGCATCAATTATGTTTTCCTTTCTAACTTAATAGTTTAGTTCATTTCCATATATGGCTAAGTTCTTGTTCTTTATTCTGTATACTTTAAAGCAGAAGCAGGAATTTTGGTGAGATCTGATGTACCTGGTGGTAACTAGATCTTTTGTATTTTAATATACTACCCCTCCTACCTTCCTTCCTTCCTAACTTCTTCTTTTCCTTCCTTCCTTCCTCCTTTCTTCCCTTCCTTCCTTTACTGCTTGCTTCTTTCCTTCCTCCCAAACATAATTGTATGTTATATTGTACAAGAGTGTATCAGAGGAAAATTATGTGAATTCTTTCTTAATAAAGCTTCATGTCAGGCTTTGAGCTTAGGTAGTTTGGCTTGGCCACAAACACTTTACTCACCTACCCATTTTACTGGTCCTACATATTTATCTTAAAATAAAATGTTATGAGTCATTAAAAAGGCCAGTGGTCTTGGAGACATTATAACAAGACATATCTGCCAGGATTTGTTTATTTATTTTATGAGGGAGGAAGCATTTTCTCAGTGAACTATATTTTATTTCTCAGTCAATCTTTTAGAGATTTTTGGCTGTTTTTGTCATGAAAACATGTACAGCACTGAGAAAGATTTCTTTCAACATGTCACCTAATGTTAGGTATTGTATGACATCTCAGGTGGCCAACTCTACTCATGTATCCGTATCTGAGTCTTCCAGAAGGCTGAGAGCAAGACAGCCTTCATTATCATCTCGCACCTTATTCTTTCCAAAGACTCCAGTTCTCTGGACAGAGCCTGTAATTTAATTATCTTGGCAATGTAGTTTTAGAACAGGCGAGATTTAAAACCACAGAAAAAGAACAACCCAGCATAGTTGATTATAGAAAATAATTAGCTTCCTATTCAGTTTCATGATTCAAGTCATGTGTTTAGTCATTCCTCATTGCCTAATATTTCTCTTGTTTCTTGCTTCCAAGATAAATATAACTCGGGTTATTTAAGAAAGTTATATTTTAAGGACCTGATTTTAAGGATTAGAGTCTATAGATGTAAATTCTGATTAAAGTATACAATACAATGGCTTACCAATATCTTGAAATAAATTAATGAAGTGAAAGACCTCTTTAATGGAAGCTTCAAGATACTAAAGAATGAAATTAAAGCAAAAGCTAGAGTATGGAAAAACAACCAGTTTTCTTGGATTTGAATATCTAATGTTGCAAAAATGGCCATCCTAGGAAAGTATCTAATCCTACCTACAGTTTTGATGCAATTACAATCAGAATTGTAATGAAAATTTTCACACAAATAGAAAAACAACAACAATCTTACAATTGAATTAGAATTGCAAAAATCATCCACTAGCTAAAGCAACCTTTAGCAAAAAAGAATAATGCAGGAGGAACTGACTGCAAACTACACTATAGAACCACAGTAATAAAAATAGCATGATACTAACCTAAAGCAAACTATAGATCAGTGATTCTCAAACTTGCACATTCTGTGATTTTTTGACACAGCTCCTCAAGTTGTGGTGAGCCCTTACCATAAAAGTATTTCATTGCTACTTCATAACTGTAATTTTACTACATTATGAATCATAATCTAAATATCTCATTTACTGGATAATTTATACACAACCCTGTGAAAGGGTCATTAAAATCCCAAAGGGGCTATGGCTCACACAGCTTGAGGACCACTGCTGTAGATCAATGGAACAAAATAAAAGACACAGAAACAAGTCCATGGAACTTCAACTTCCCATTTTTTAAGTTTTCTCCTTTTTTCTAATTTATTTTTTGAGAGCTGCACAGATGCTGTATCACATCATTCCTACCCGTCTGCCTCACCCTCCAACTATTCCTGTGCTCTCCCACTTCTCTAAAATTCATGACATCTTCTTGCTTATTACATTATTGTATTAACATATAAATATATAATGAAGAGGATGTCAAAATTACCCATTGGAAAAATTACAAAATCTTCAACAAATGTTGCTGGAAAAACTACATATGTACATGTAGAAGACTAAACCTAGATTTTTTAGTATAAGAGATGTGCTCAACATATTATGCATGATTATATGAACACGAGAAAAATTAAGATTAAAAGTGATTTGTATAAATGTTGAATATTAATATATTGTTTTTATTTGGTATTTATTTATTTATTTGTTTTACACCATGATTGCTGCCACCCTCCCAGTTCTGCCTGTACATAGTCCATCCTCCCAATCCCTCCCCTTCCCCTCTGACAGGGTCGTGGTCTCCCGGATAGCCCCTTACCATGGCACATTAAGTCTCTGAAGGGTTAGGTACATCATCTCCCACTGGGGTCAGACAAGGCAGCCTAGTTATGGAAAAGTTTTTCACAGACAGCCAAAACCTTTGGGAATAGCTCCTACTCCAGTTGTTGGAGGATCCGCATGAACACAAAGCTGCACATCTGCTACATATGTGCAGGAGACCTAGGGACAGCCTGTTTTATGCTTTTTGGTGGTGGATGATTATCTGACAGCACCCAAGGGTCCAGGTTAGTAAACTATGTTCATCTTCCTATGTAGTTCTTATTCCTTTAAGGCCTTCAATCCTTCCCCCAACTTTTTCACAAGATTCCCCAAGCTCCATTCAATGTTTGGTTGTTAGTATCTATATCTGTTTCAGTCAGCTTCTATGTGGAACCTCTTAGAGGACATTCATGCTAGGCTCCTGTCGATAAGCATAACAATGTATCTTTAATAGTGTTAGGGATTGATGCTTGCCCGTGGAATGAATCTCTAGTTGGGCCTGTCATTAGTTGGCTATTCCCTCAGGCTCTGTTCCATCCCCCATCCCTGAAATTCATGTAGATAGAATAAATTTATGGTCAGATATCTTATGGATATATTGGTGTTTTTGTCACTCCATGAGGTTCCTGCCTGGCTATAGGAAGTAGACGCTTCTAGTTCAAATTCCCCACTGCTGTGAGTCTCTTCTAAGGTCATCCCCAGTAATTCATGGAAGCTTCCCCTGGACCATGTCTCTGGATGATATTCAAGAGGTCCCCAACTTCCTCCATGCTGTCATATGTAGATATACATTCATTTTCCTGGCGATCTGTCCCTTTCTCCTGTCTCTATCCACACCTGATTATGATCCACCCTATTCCCCTCTCCATCCTGTTTCTCATTCATTCTCTCTCCCTTTGCCTCCGATGACTATTTTTGTTACCCTTCTAAGTGAGTTTCAAGCATCCTCATTAGGCCTTCCTTCTTGTTTATCTTCTTTTGGAATGTGGAATGGTATGTGTGTATTCTGCACTTTATGGATAATATCCGCTTACAAGTGAGCACATGCCATGCATGTCCTGTTGGATTTGGGTTACCTTACTCAGGACAATAATCTCAAGTTCCCTCCATTTGCCTGCAATATTCACTATGTCTTTGCTTTTAATGGCTGAAGAGTATTACATTGTGTACCACAAATTCTTTATCTATTCTTCAGTAGAGGGAGATTGATCTTGTTTCATGTTTCTTCTGGTTATTATGAGTAAATCTGCTACAAACAAGTATTCCTGTGTATGGTAGGGCATCATTTCAGTATTTTACAAGGAGTAGTATAGCTGGGTCTTAATGTAGAACTATTCAAATTTTTGTAAAAAAAATGCCAAATTTATTTCCAAAGTGGCTGTACAAGTTTGCACTCCAATTAGCAATGAGAGAGTATTCGCCTTACTCTACATTTGCACAAGCATGTGTTATTACTTGAAGTTTTGATCTTATCCAGCAGGGAAACAAAAAGACAAGTAGCAATGCTGGGTCTCCATTTTTCTCTTTTATTCTGCCCAGGATTTCAGTCTAAAGGAAAGTGCTGCTGACATTTAAGGCAAGTCTTCTACAACTTCTTCTAATCACTCATTTAATGGTTGGATTGTTCATTGTCCTTGCAAGGAGAAAAGCAAGAGACAAGACCTGAAGCAACTTGTTTTTACAACAGAATGTATAGGTCACAAGTTATAAAAAGTCAATTATCATGTATTCAACTTTTCTTGACAGATAGATGTAAAGGTGGGTGAGAACTTTGCCTGTCCATCACAACTTCTTCTAGGTTATTTTCTGCTTGACCACATGATACATGCTTTGCCCACTCTTTGCACTAGTGGTGTTGGTACTGAGGTTCCCAGGGCTTACAACTCTGCCCTTCCTTCAAGTGATCATTCTGGTTTTTCAGGGAGCAGTTCCCTGGATTTAAGTTTACTTTTGAGTTGTCTGTGATTATTATCTACATTATCTGTCTCCCTTCACAGCCACAGGTGACTTCTGAAAACAAAAGGACATATCCTTTACATTAAAAGTGATGGAAGCTACTCACTTATGTGTGACAAGGTACAATGCCAAGCATTGAAGCATGAAAGTTGTCCCATGAAAAGATCCATATGGAAGGGGTAGGTAAAGATACTTACCACTAAGTCTCACAACCTGAGTTTTATGTCTGAGACCCATATGGTTGAAGAAGATAACTGACTCCCAGAAGTCATCCTGTAGCCTCCACAATGCCCTGTGGTACATATGCAAATATTCTAAATAAATAAACATAATTGAAGAACAGAAAGGAAAGAGTAAATTTGTATGGTCACACTGGGGAGAGGAAACTCCAAGAGTCCACCTCCAATACAGAGACAGGGCCTCAAGTGGAGGGAATGGGTTACTAACCTACAGTCAAAATTCCTGACTCAGTATTATTCCTATCTAATAGAACTACAGGGACAAAAATGCAAAAGAGTATGTAGGAAATTCAGTCTAGTGACCAGCCCCACTAGAGAATTTATCTCATGAGGGACACCAAGGCCTGGCATTACTATGCTATGATGTGCTTACAGACAGAAGCCTAACATGGCTGTCCTCTGAGAGCCCCTACCAGCAGCTGACTGAGACAGAAGCAGATCCTTATACCCAACCATTGGACTGAAGTCATGGACCCCTATGTTTTAATTAGGGAAAGATTAAAGCAGCTGAAAGGGATAGCAACCCCAAAAGAAGACAAACAGTTTCAACTAAATCAGAACCAGGGTGCTCCCAGAGACTGAGCCACCAACCAGGAGCATCCATGGGCTGGTCCCAGGTCCCGGGCATATATGTAGCAGAGGTCTGTCTGGTCTGGCCTCAGTGGGAGAAAATGTGATTAATCCTCCAGAGACTTGAGAACACAGGGAATGGAGAGGTCTGGTGGTGCAGGGAGTACCCTCTTAGGGGCAAGGGGGTGAAGAATGGGGTAAAGAACTGTGGTGGGGGCAAAGTGGGGGACAATGACTGGAATGTAAATAAATAAAATATCCCAAATAATCATGAAAAGTATCTGTTTGTCCACCATACATCTATTCTTCACTGAACATGTAACGAAGGGCATCTCCTCTAGCATGAATCCAGATTACTGCTGAATGTATTTTTAGGAAAAATTTCCCTTGCACCACTTTTGTTTTATTTTGTTTTGATTTTTTTAAAGACAGGATATCACTGATTATCCTGGAACTTACTCCGTAGACTAGAATGGGTCTTCAAACTCAGAGATTCACCTGCCTCTAGCTCCTGGGTGTTGGGATTAAAGGCATGAACCACCAGTACCCAGCCAAGTACATCCCTTTTTAATGAAGGAGAAGACAACATAAAAATTAAATGTAAAATGTCAACATGCGGTGTTCACTCCAAAAAGCTACAAAAATATCAGTAAATTTGGGGAATAAAATAAAAAATACCAGCTATACTAGTCCCACAATCACAACATGGAAGAGTATAAATTGTTCTTTTGCTTATTTTGCTTTACAGAGATTCACAGTTGAGTTTCTCTTAACTCTTAGAGGGAATTTCAGGCTTAAACTTCACAACTATTACAGAGTTAGTGAACACAGTTGACATTGTGAAATAGACATAATCCCTTGAGGACTACAGTACTACGCACATATTTCTGTACTTTAAGGTGTATTCAAAGGGCAGTGATAGTGTGACATCTTTGTGGAGTATTAAGAGGTGAGGTCCAGTAGAAAGTTCATAGGTCACTGTATATTGCCCTTGAAGGCAATTATGCAACCCCCCAGCTTGAAATTCAGCCCCTCTGTTTTAAAATTTGAGATATTTATATCTCATGAGCCACTAACACAAACCAATTTCTATAAACTTCATATGATTCTTATTTGAACTTCACACTCAACTGTGTACCCAAACTACAGTACTCAACTGAGGACAATGTCTGCCTTCCTCCAGAATCTTCCAGTAGCAAATAGTTCATCAGGTTTGGGTATGGCTCACTGAATCTTCCCTGACTGATGTTAGGCCTAGTTTTATGCAGGCCTAGTTCAGGCAACTGTAGCTGATTAGAGATTATGATTGTAGCAGTTGTGTCATATTCATAACAGCATTTCATAACCTTTTTCCACATCATCCAGCTCTAATATGCTCCCTGACTTCTGGTCTAAATTCCTGAGTCTTAAAGGAATTTATACAAAAGTCTTCTTTAGGACTGAGCACTCAAACATCACTTATCCTCAGCACTTGAAAGGCCACGAGAATCTGTGTTCACAACAGTTCCATGCAGAGAAGTATCTGTGATTAAAGATAAGCATAACATTTGTCTGAATACATAAGCATAAATATTTACAGGGCAGTGTGGCACCATGTAAATGCAGCTAAGCAACAGTAATCTGTTCTTCCCATCATGAGTAGCTCAGGTTTTGAGAAATCTTCATACACATTCCATAATGGCTGCTTCAGAAACTACACTTACATTTCAAGTACTTGCTTATTTTATTTATGTGTATAAGTGTGTGACTGATGAATTGGACATATGTGTTCTACATGCATGTAGGAACCCAGAGAACTTAAAAATTGGCATCAGATCCCCTGGAACTAAAGTGACTGTGAGACACCTATGGGTGTAGGGAGTTGAACCCAGTTCCTTTGCAAGCACAGTAAGTGCTCTTAACCACTGAGCCATCTCTCTAGTCACAGAAACTTCCGCTTATTATAGTTGTCTTATAATATGCAATATGACAGATGTTTTACATACAGTATTTTTTATCCTGATAAAAGCTCATCGTGGTATCATTCAAATCCCAATTTTACCATTGTCTAAAAGAAATCTTAGAGAGAAAAGCATTATAACTCTCCCAAAGACAGATTTTATATTCTAGCCCCTTCAATAATGTGTCAAAATTGGTAAGCCCTCTCCTAAACTGGAAGGAATTTACAATGAAATCAACAGATGACAGACAAGGAATAAAGCAGCTTGAGGATTGTAATGGAGAAAAGGGGCAGGAAAGAAGAGAATGAGACCACCTTAAAATCAGAACAGCAGATGATAAAATCAACCACAGTGCTCTAGTTTGGACTGGACATTAGAAGCACTTGCCAACATGTTGCTGTTGCCATTTGTCATTAAGTGATCCCCAGAGTCCCAAAAATCTCTGTTCTTGCTTTCTTCAATGAAACTTGTGTTCTTTGGCTCTTCTTTACCCTCTTATGTATCCTGGTGCAGTGCCATATTAAACTTCTGACTTGCATTCTTATTTATTGGATGAGACTAAGTTGGTGGCCTGAGCAATAAATAGAGGAACAATGAGGTGTCAGCTCCAGAGAGTTTCCTGATCTCTGTCTCGGACAACAGACCAACCCATAGGGACTGCCTCAACATGAAGCTGGTGGTTCTATTCATGTTGGTCACCATCCCCATTTGCTGCTATGCCAGTGGTAAGTTCTGTAGAGGGAAGAGTGCTCTTGGACCACACATTCTTACTGTGTCTTCCAGGAAGAAGTCATTGTACCTGAGCACTAGTGTAAAGTGTCTGATCTAATAATTTCATGGATCAACATTAATTCAGATAATAAAAAGGGTATCTCTATTCTGCATTTTATTCCTGTGTTGGAGCTGCATGTCATGTATCAATACCATGCAAAATGTCCCATTATGAAATTTACTATTTTAAAGTCCATGGGAAGGCTGAGGTTTGATTATGAGATATTTCAGCGGAAAGGGGTGATGATATAAATGTGCTCCCACAACACTGGGCCCATATGGGTTTCCCAGAGGATATATTCATGAGACTCTAACTGTGGAAGGAAATGGGAAACTTCTGAACAGTGCTGCTTTCCAACTGTAGCATTTAATGCCAGGGTAAAAAGCTTGGACATTATCTGACAGACATATGAGAGGTTGTTCTGAATTCTTTACATGGTCCTTTATCTCCATGCCCTTTGTATTCATGCTAATAGGCAGAACAGCTTATATTTTCTGGGGGCTTTTTCCAGTAATGAGTGACATAAAGCCCTCTCACAAAAGAAATGATCAAAGTGCAGAGAATAAACGACTGTTGTGTGCTCATCCCTAACTGGGATATCTATCTCATGTACTTCTCTCCAAGACTCAGGAAACACTGTGGAATGGGGGGGGGGCAGATGAAAGATTGTAAGAGCCAGAGTTCAAGGAGAACTGCTGCAAAATACTGTCTTCTAGATATGTCTGGGCTATTGTACTGATGAGATCAGAGGGGCAGTGTTTGTTTGACCAGGACTTTCACAAAATCAAGCTGGTCAACACTCTAAATGTGGACAGAGGGGGAGTCTTGTGGCCCTACTCCTAACCGAGAAGCTTTTGCCAAGTGATTGGCGGCTGAGGAAAAAAGGGTTAATTTTCTTTAGGGTTGAGGTTCATGATAGTTTTCCCATGTTCCAGTGGATGGCCTTATATCAGTGAAAAATGAGCAACACTAATTGTACTCAGTGTATTATTTCTAAAAACAAAGAAGGATAAGACACGAAGTTGTAAGAAAATGTGAGGAAGATCTGGGAGGAATTGAAATGGAGCAGAGAGGAATGGAAATGAGTGAAATACATAATTCATATATAAAATCTGATGGCTATATAATAAAAAAAGCTCTTGTTTGGGCAGCCATATGTTGATGTATCATATGTAAAGCTTCCCTGTCATTTTGGGAGAAACTATCTCAGAGCAGATTTCCTGGTTCTCTGGTAATTACAATCTTTCTGATGCTCTACTATAATGCTCTCTGAACCTTGGGTACTGGGCACACTATGATCAGATGTTCTCTGCATTTCAACTAGTTATGGTTTTCTTTAATAGTCTCTGTCTGTTGAAAAATTACAGGCAACTAAGGAATTCCAAGAGCAGGAGAAATAATTTTTCCCAGGGATGAGCTCCCTAATTGATTACCTAATACCATGATCAGCCCTGAAATCATATACATGCATGTAACACTAAATGGATAGATGATAGATAGATAGATAGATAGATAGATAGATAGATAGATGGATGGATGGATGGATGGATAGATAGATAGATAGATAGATAGATAGATAGATGATAGGTACGTAGGGATAGGACATGGAGGGGCTGGAGAGAGGAAAGAGAAAGGGTGAGATGATGTAATTACACTTTAATTTAAAAACACAAATTTAAAAATAAGTGTGGTCATGTGGGCAGTGTTGGTTCACATCTTTAATTCAAGCCTTTCAAGGCCAGGCTGGTCTACAGAGTGTGTTCCAGGACAGCCAAGGCTACACAGAGAAACCCTGTTCTTTTTTTTTTTTTTTTTTTTTTTTTTGTCTTTTTTTTTTATTTGATATAATTTATTTACATTTCAAATGATTTCCCCTTTTCTAGCCCCCCCCCCACTCCCCGAAAGTCCCGTAAGCCCCCTTCTCTTCCCCTGTCCTCCCTCCCACCCCTTCCCAGTTCCCCGTTCTGGTTTTGCCAAATACTGTTTCACTGAGTCTTTCCAGAACCAGGGACCACTCCTGCTTTCTTCTTGTATCTCATTTGATGTGTGGATTATGTTTTGGGTATTCCAGTTTTCTAGGTTAATAACCACTTATTAGTGAGTGCATACCATGATTCACCTTTTGAGTCTGGGTTACCTCACTTAGTATGATGTTCTCTAGCTCCATCCATTTGCCTAAGAATTTCATGAATTCATTGTTTCTAATGGCTGAATAGTACTCCATTGTGTAGATATACCACATTTTTTGTATCCACTCTTCTGTTGAGGGATACCTGGGTTCTTTCCAGCATCTGGCAATTATAAATAGGGCTGCTATGAACATAGTAGAGCATGTATCCTTATTACATGGTGGGGAATCCTCTGGGTATATGCCCAGGAGTGGTATAGCAGGATCTTCTGGAAGTGAGGTGCCCAGTTTTCGGAGGAACCGCCAGACTGCTTTCCAGAGTGGTTGTACCAATTTGCAACCCCACCAGCAGTGGAGGAGTGTTCCTCTTTCTCCGCACCCTCTCCAACACCTGCTGTCTCCTGAATTTTTAATTTTAGCCATTCTGACTGGTGTAAGATGAAATCTTAGGGTTGTTTTGATTTGCATTTCCCTAATGACTAATGAAGTGGAGCATTTTTTAAGATGCTTCTCCGCCATCCGAAGTTCTTCAGGTGAGAATTCTTTGTTTAACTCTGTACCCCATTTTTTAATAGGGTTGTTCGGTTTTCTGGAGTCTAACTTCTTGAGTTCTTTATATATATTGGATATTAGCCCTCTATCTGATGTAGGATTGGTGAAGATCTTTTCCCAATTTGTTGGTTGCCGATCTGTCCTCTTGATGGTGTCCTTTGCCTTACAGAAACTCTGTAACCTTATGAGGTCCCATTTGTCAATTCTTGCTCTTAGAGCATACGCTATTGGTGTTCTGTTCAGAAACTTTCTCCCTGTACCGATGTCCTCAAGGGTCTTCCCCAGTTTCTTTTCTATTAGCTTCAGAGTGTCTGGCTTTATGTGGAGGTCCTTGATCCATTTGGATTTGAGCTTAGTACAAGGAGACAAGGATGAATCAATTCGCATTCTTCTGCATGCTGACCTCCAGTTGAACCAGCACCATTTGTTGAAAAGGCTATCTTTTTTCCATTGGATGTTTTCAGCCTCTTTGTCGAGGATCAAGTGGCCATAGGTGTGTGGGTTCATTTCTGGATCTTCAATCCTGTTCCATTGATCCTCCTGCCTGTCACTGTACCAATACCATGCAGTTTTTAACACTATTGCTCTGTAGTATTGCTTGAGGTCAGGGATACTGATTCCCCCAGATTTTCTTTTGTTGCTGAGAATAGTTTTAGCTATCCTGGGTTTTTTGTTGTTCCAGATGAATTTGATAATTGCTCTTTCTAACTCTGTGAAGAATTGAGTTGGGATTTTGATGGGTATTGCATTGAATCTGTATAGTGCTTTAGGCAAAATGGCCATTTTAACTATATTGATTCTACCGATCCATGAGCATGGGAGGTTTTCCCATTTTTTGAGGTCTTCTTCCATTTCCTTCTTCAGAGTCTTGAAGTTCTTGCCATACAGATCTTTCGCATGTTTGGTAAGAGTCACCCCAAGATACTTTATACTGTTTGTGGCTATTGTGAAGGGGGTCATTTCCCTAATTTCTTTCTCAGCCTGCTTATCCTTTGAGTATAGGAAGGCCACTGATTTGCTTGAGTTGATTTTGTAACCTGCCACTTTGCTGAAGTTGTTTATCAGCTGTAGGAGCTCTCTAGTGGAGTTCTTTGGGTCACTTAGGTAGACGATCATGTCGTCTGCAAATAATGATAGTTTGACTTCCTCCTTTCCAATTTGTATCCCTTTGACCTCCTTATGTTGTCGAATTGCCCGAGCTAGTACCTCAAGTACAATATTGAAAAGATAAGGAGAAAGGGGGCAGCCTTGTCTGGTCCCTGATTTCAGTGGGATTGCTTCAAGGAGAAACCCTGTTCTTAAAAAAGCAAACAAGAATATGATCATTATAAATGGCTCTCATGTAGTGTGCTTTTTAGAGTGTATATTATTTTTATTGCCTACTTTGCTTGGTATAGGTTTAAAAATGTGAAGGGTTCAGTGAATTTTAAATAAGATTAGACCCATGACTAGAACTAATTAACTGAATCAAAGTCCTAAGCTCCTTCCCTCCCCGACTCCTAGTCAGGCTGCATGAGGTCACTTCAAGTACTGGGGCTTCTGTTTATGTTGCTTTGTGGGTCAGATGCTAGAGTTAACAGAGCAACAAGGATAATATTTTAAATGTGATAATTATAGGATGTTTGAACTTATTTCATGATGTTCTCAAGAGAGTAATGAAGTTTGTTTATCTTGCTCAGCAAAACAGCCTGCTATCTCTTCAGTTTCCTTATTCACAAGGGTTGTGTGAGGTGTGACTTAGTTGTGGTAGGAGGTTAGGGCCAGAGTTTGCTATTTATAAGAAGAATCTCAAAGCCTGCATCTTCTGTCCCAGATTTGGCAGTGCCACATTACCATTGCTAATTTGTGTTTCCATTTGTACTCAAGAACATAATTGTCATGACAGGTAAGTGCTAATGAGTTAAAACCTCCATCGATGAATGTCATGTCTTTCCAGGTTCTGGCTGCCGTCTTCTAGATTATGTTATTGAAAGTACAATTGACTCATCTGTGTCTGTGAAAGAGTATTTGAAAGTGTTTTTTCCAAATGAACATGAACATTTTAGT
The DNA here is from genome assembly GCF_947179515.1 of Apodemus sylvaticus. Lineage (NCBI taxonomy): Eukaryota > Metazoa > Chordata > Mammalia > Rodentia > Muridae > Apodemus > Apodemus sylvaticus. The sequence continues at coordinate 53,994,461 of NC_067472.1, read as the reverse complement.
AAAGCTGCTGTGGAGCAATTCAAGCAATGTTTTCTAGACCAGTCCAAAGAGAGTCTGGCCAATATTGAAGTGATGATGGTAAATTTAAATTTGTTTTCTTTTGTAAACTGTAAAATTACTAATGTAAAGGCAGAAGGAGAGAACTATCTTTTAACAGTTATTCCCTGACTTCCAAACATGTGTGGGTATACATTCACACCACACAAAAATACATGTAGTAATTTTTATACAATCTAAAATCTACTAAGAGAAAAATAAACAAAAATACTAGCAAGAGAAATTGATTTTTAGCTTGTGACTTTTAAGGCACAAATATAAATTTAATACATCTCATTGTTTTGGTTCTCCAGGAAGCAATATACAACAGTGACAGATGTCAACAGTCATAAACCTCCACAAGACCTTTGGCTCACAGAACTCCTGAAACCTGGTAATGATCACACAGTTGATACTGCAAATCATCATTTTTCCTTCTTGATTATTTCTAATTATAAAGCGCAAGACAATTGTTGAAACCTCACATTTATTTCTTTATGTTTTATTAAATTAAGTGCATACAGTTCTCTGTTGTGTTATTTCATAAAAATAAACTAAATGGACTATCCTATCTCACACTTGGAGTTTTACACACACACACACACACACACACACACACACACACACACAGAGTACACACACACATGCACATACACACACACAGAGTACACACACACATGCATATACACAGAGAGAGAGAGAAAGAGAGAGTACACACACAACACACATGCACATACACACACACAGAGTACACACACACATGCACATACACACAGAGAGAGAGAGAGTACACACACAACACACATGCACATACACACACACAGAGTACACACACACATTCACATACACAGAGAGAGAGAGAAAGAAGAGAGAGAGAGAGAGAGAGAGAGAGAGAGAGAGAGAGAGAGAGAGAGAGAGAGAGAGAGAGAGTAATGCCTGGGTGTGGGAGTGAAGAAGAAAAAGCACTTTCCTCACCCATTGTGAGTCTCCCCTTTCAAAAAGCACTCTATTTGATTTCTTCTCATCACCTCTGCACACACTACACATAGCCCTCCTGAGATTCTGGGAGTGGAACACTGGGAGGTTGGGTAACACACCCACTACCACCAATATTTTCATATCTTCTCCCTCTAAACTCCCTCCCCTAACACATAATTTTCTAAAAGTCTTGATAACCCACGTACATGTGAGTACTGGGCCATGGAAAGAGATTTCCTCCTCCTGTTCTCTGTATGGTGTTAAGATACTCTGTAATAGGAACTGAGGATGGTGTTAAGATACTCTGTAATGGGAACTGAGGATATCTGAATTTGAACAAAACAATATATACTGAGGTAAACTCTTATCTTTAGGCTCCACTTCTGACATATGCTTGGATTGGGAAAATATTGTATCTCATTGAATGCAAGGAGAATCTGAATTAAAGCATTTCTTATCATATAAAGTAATCCCAAGCAAATCTTGTAATAAATGGCCTTCTTTTCTATTTTCTTTTGTTTTTGTTTTGCTTTGCTTTGTTTTGTTGAATTGTGTTGCAATTTTTTTGCTGAAGATAAAATGAATACAAATGAGTACTGAAAAATTTGCTGTGCAATCTTCAACTGTGAGTTTTCATCAGGCCAACACAGACTCAAGTCAGTACCCTGTACTGACCTCCTGCTTCAGTCACTGGTTGGGACACTCTTTCTGCTATCTGTCCTGTTTAAGGATGTAGAAGGAATTGAAATAGAAGCCCTACTGTCACCTCAGAAATCACAGAGTTGATCATCCCAGAAAAATGTGCCTGCAAGTACCACAGATATATTTCATATCCAGGCAATGACTGAAAAATGGAGCAGACCAAAACAATCATGACTTTGTGAAACAGACCTGTCATACTTGGGAAAGTATGCTATTTTCCTCTGCCTGGTTACATCTCACAGTATTGGGCTCGGCAATGAACTCTTAAAGCATCTTCCTGTGACATTTTCATGCTCTGCTATTTGTTGAGTAGAGTCTTGTTCCTCACTGTCTGTGGAGCTTATGAGATGAATTCTGGATACAGTACACTGGACTTCTAGGTAAAGAGTTCCAGAAGATGAGTACATGGGTCCTGGTTCAAGGCCTGGGTCTGATGTGTTATGCCTGCACTGTGCTCATCAGGGTAGGAATGGGACTAATGTGAGCACAGACTACACCTACAGTCTACAACTTAGAAGAAGTCTTCCTGAGCACCTACTTTCTTCCTGCTTTATTCAGTGTGCAATTTCTTATTTTCTTAAACTAGACACGCAGCTTACACCAGATCTCCTTGGCACTCTAAAGTTCATTGATGTCGCAATATGTTGTCAATGTGGCAGTTAGTGTCACTTTAGGGAAGTGATCACTTGGAGATTTCAGTCAGGCAATTACTTGCTTCTCTATCTTGTTCATTCCTATCATCTGAATTCATATTTTCTTATAAATTTATTTTTAAAAATTCCATACACTTATTTAATAATTATTTTATTTATTTACATTTCAAATGTTATCCCACTTCCCAATCCCCCTTCTACAATTCCCCCACACAAATCACCCTTCACCTCTATTTTTGCTCACCTACCTATCCACCCACTCCCACCTCACCATTCTAACACCCCCCTTCTCTGGGGTATCAAGTCTCCACAGGACCAGACAAGGTAGTCCTCTGCTGCATATGTAGCAGGGGCCACAAACTAGCCTGTGGTTGCTCTTTGGTTGGTGGCTTAGTCCCTGGGAGCTCTGGGTGATGCCACTAGTTGATACTGTTGTTCTTCAATGGGTTTGTAATCCTCTTCAGCTCCTTCAGTCCTTCCCATAACTCTTCTACTGGGGTCCCTGACCACAGTCCAGTGGTTCTCTCTAAGTATCTTCATCTGTCTCCATCATATATTGATAGAGTCTCTCAGAGGAGGGAAATACCAGGTTCCTGTCTGTGAGCACCTCTTGGCATCAGCAACAGTGTCAGGGTTTGGTGTCTGCAGATGTGATGGATCCCCAATTGTGGCAGTCTCTGGGGTGCCTTTCCTTCCATCTCTGTTCTGTTTTGTTCCTGCATTTCCTTTAGACAGGGATAATTCTGGATCAAAAATTTTGAGATGTGTAGGTAGCCCCATCCCTCAACTATGGGCCATGGGTATCTACTGGAGATGATCTCTTTAGATTTAATCTCCCATTTGTTGCATATTTTGGCTAAAGTCCTTCCCACTGGAATACTTCCATCCCTGGTATTTGGGACTTTCTAGAGGTTCCCCCCATTCCCCACCCAACACTGCTGCATATTTCTACTCATTCTACTAGACATCTGGGCTTCTCTCCTGTCACCTCCCATGCCTGATCTTGCTCCCCATTTGCCATCCTGTCCCCTCACCTGTGGGACCGTGAAAGGCAGTCTGAGGTGTGATTGAGTGAGGCTTATTCCGGAAACCCACTAGAATATTCTACAAGGGATGGAACCAGTGAGCCATGCTCCTGGATACTCAGGCTCATACTCCTGACTCCTTGGCTCCACAATCCTGTGGCCATCAGTCACATGGGCCCTGGTCTTCTGGCTGGACTCCACCCCAACAGTCACCCGGCTACAGCCGGGTTTTCCCCACCCCAGAGTTACCTGGCAAGAGTCAGGTAACCCAGCCCACACTATAAAGGGGGATGCCAGGCCCCTCCTAGCTCTCTGGCTTTTCTATCTTGCCCTTGCTCTTGTCCCCCTGTTCCCCATCTCTTTTCATTCTTTTCCCCTCTTTCCACGTGGTCATGGCCGTTCTCACCCTTTTATCTTTTCTTTATCTCTTTACCACTCCATCTCTTTTTCTCATGCTACTTTTCTATAATAAAGCTTTGAAACTATGAACTGTCTCTTCTTATCAAAACCCTCCATGTGGGAGCAGTGAAACAGGCCTCAGCATCTCCTGCTCCTGACAGGACCAAGCCTCTTACCAGCCAGGCTTTCTTTAACAGGTACCCAGGGCTATGCAAGAACAGTCATGCCTTCTGAGCAAGGACTCCCCAAACCCTACTAGCTGGGCAGCCTTCCCTCTGCAGATATATGGGTGCCCACCATCCCTATATAGGTGTGCAGTCCCTCCAACCCATTTTCCCAGCCTTGAGGAACCACCACAGCCCTGCTCTTTTTTTCCCCCTATAATCTCCCACCCAATTCCCTTCGAACCTGTGCCTTCTGTGATTATTTCCTTCCCCCTTCTAAGTGGGATTGAAGCATTCACACTTGGGCCTTATTTCTTGTTAAGCTTTATATGGTCTGTGAGCTCTATTGTGGATATTCTGTACTTTTTGGCTAATATCCACTTATCAATGAGTACATACGGTGCGTGTAGTTTGGACCATTGGTTACCTGACTCAGGATAATATTTTCTAATTTCATCCATTCGCCTGCAAAATTCATGATGTTCTTGATTTCAGTGCCTGAGTAGTATTCCATTATTTAAATGAACCACATTTTCTGTATTCATTCTACAGTTGAGGGACATCAGGGTTGTTTTCAGCTTCTGGCTACTACAAATAAGGTGGCTATGAACATAGTGAAGCATGTATGCTTGTGGTATGGTAGAGCATCTGTTAGGTATATGCCCAGTAGTGGTATAGCTGGGTCTTCAGGTAGAACTATTTCCAATTTTCTTTTTTTTTTCCTTTTTTTTAAAAATTTTATTCAATATATTTTTATTTACATTTCGAATGATTTCCCCTTTTCTGGTCCACCACTCCCCGAAAGTCACATAAACCCCCTTACCTCCCTCTGTTCTCCCACCCATCCCTTCTCACTTCCCTGTTTTGGTTTTGTCTTATACTGCTACACTGAGTCTTTCCAGAACCAGGGGCCACTACTCCGTTCTTCTTGTACATCATTTGATGTGTGGATTATGTTTTTGGTATTCCAGTTTTCCAGGCTAATATCCACTTATTAGTGACTGCATACCATGACTGATCTTTTGAGACTGGGTTACCTCACTTAGTATGATGTTCTCCAGCTCCATCCATTTGCCTAAGAATTTCACGAATTCATTGTTTCTAATGGCTGAATAGTACTCCATTGTGTATATATACCACATTTTTTTGCATCCATTCTTCTGTTGAGGGACACCTGGGTTCTTTCCAGCTTCTGGCTATTATAAATAGGGATGCTATGAACATAGTGGAGCATATATCCTTATTACATTCTGGGGAATCCTCTGGGTATATGCCCAGGAATGG